>NW_026988520.1:2673768-4010652 GCF_030222135.1 Aotus nancymaae | reverse complement strand
CTGCTGTTTAGTACGTATGCCGGCATTGGGCTGGAAATACCGGTTTTTGGATTCTGCACAGAAATGGTTTGCAAACCGCTGAATCCACACGTGAGTTTAACTCTGTCAGTTGAATGCACACATTGACAACCATTCAGTTAGATAGCTCCGTTTTGGTTTTAGAAGCAGATATTTCTCTGTACAGCCTATGGTCCCATTCACTCGGGAATATCCCAACGCAGCTCCTAGAAGAAACGTGTTTCTGACTCGCTGAATCTCAACATAGATTCAAATCTCTTAGGTGAACGAACGCACAGCAGAGCAGTTTCAAGGAAACGTTTCTCCTGAGTCTTAGACGAAGTTTCCTGCTGTTTAGTACGTATGCCGGCATTGGGCTGGAAATACCGGTTTTGGGATTCTGCACAGAAAGGGTTTGCAAACCGCTGAATCCACACGTGAGTTTAGCTCTGTCAGTTGAATGCACACATTGACAACCATTCAGTTAGATAGCTCCGTTTTGGTTTTAGAAGCAGATATTTCTCTGTACAGCCTATGGTCCCATTCACTCGGGAATATCTCAACGCAGCTCCTAGAAGAAACGTGTTTCTGACTCGCTGAATCTCAACATAGATTCAACTCTCTTAGGTGAACGAACGCACAGAAGAGCAGTTTCAAGGAAACGTTACTCCTGAGTTTTAGACGAAGTTTCCTGCTGTTTAGTAGGGATGCCGGCATTGGGCTGGAAATACCGGTTTTGGGATTCTGCACAGAAAGGGTTTGCAAACCGCTGAATCCACACGTGAGTTTAACTCTGTCAGTTGAATGCACACATTGACAACCATTCAGTTAGATAGCTCCGTTTTGGTTTTAGAAGCAGATATTTCTCTGTACAGCCTATGGTCCCATTCACTCGGGAATATCCCAACGCAGCTCCTAGAAGAAACGTGTTTCTGACTCGCTGAATCTCAACATAGATTCAACTCTCTTAGGTGAACGAACGCACAGCAGAGCAGTTTCAAGGAAACGTTTCTCCTGAGTTTTAGACGAAGTTTCCTGCTGTTTAGTACGGATGCCGGCATTGGGCTGGACATACCGGTTTTGGGATTCTGCACAGAAAGGGTTTGCAAACCGCTGAATCCACACGTGAGTTTAACTCTGTCAGTTGAATGCACACATTGACAACCATTCAGTTTGATAGCACACTTTTGGTTTTAGAAGCAGATATTTCTCTGTACAGCCTATGGTCCCATTCACTCGGGAATATCCCAACGCACCTCCTAGAAGAAACGTGTTTCTGACTCGCTGAATCTCAACATAGATTCAACTCTCTTAGGTGAACGAACGCACAGCAGAGCAGTTTCAAGGAAACGTTTCTCCTGAGTTTTAGACGAAGTTTCCTGCTGTTTAGTACGTATGCCGGCATTGGGCTGGAAATACCGGTTTTGGGATTCTGCACAGAAAGGGTTTGCAAACCGCTGAATCCACACGTGAGCTTAACTCTGTCAGTTGAATGCACACATTGACAACCATTCAGTTAGATAGCTCCGTTTTGGTTTTAGAAGCAGATATTTCTCTGTACAGCCTATGGTCCCATTCACTCGGGAATATCCCAACGCAGCTCCTAGAAGAAACGTGTTTCTGACTCGCTGAATCTCAACATAGATTCAACTCTCTTAGGTGATCGAACGCACAGCAGAGCAGTTTCAAGGAAACGTTTCTCCTGAGTTTTAGACGAAGTTTCCTGCTGTTTAGTACGGATGCCGGCATTGGGCTGGAAATACCGGTTTTGGGATTCTGCACAGAAATGGTTTGCAAACCGCTGAATCCACACGTGAGTTTAACTCTGTCAGTTGAATGCACACATTGACAACCATTCAGTTAGATAGCTCCGTTTGGGTTTTAGAAGCAGATATTTCTCTGTACATCCTATGGTCCCATTCACTCGGGAATATCCCAACGCAGCTCCTAGAAGAAACGTGTTTCTGACTCGCTGAATCTCAACATAAATTCAACTCTCTTAGGTGATCGAACGCACAGCAGAGCAGTTTCAAGGAAACGTTTCTCCTGAGTTTTAGACGAAGTTTCCTGCTGTTTAGTACGTATGCCGGCATTGGGCTGGAAATACCGGTTTTGGGATTCTGCACAGAAATGGTTTGCAAACCGCTGAATCCACACGTGAGTTTAACTCTGTCAGTTGAATGCACACATTGACAACCATTCAGTTAGATAGCTCCGTTTTGGTTTTAGAAGCAGATATTTCTCTGTACAGCCTATGGTCCCATTCACTCGGGAATATCCCAACGCAGCTCCTAGAAGAAACGTGTTTCTGACTCGATGAATCTCAACATAGATTCAAATCTCTTAGGTGAACGAACGCACAGCAGAGCAGTTTCAAGGAAACGTTTCTCCTGAGTTTTAGAAGAAGTTTCCTGCTCTTTAGTACGTATACCGGCATTGGGCTGGAAATACCGGTTTTCGGATTCTGCACAGAAAGGGTTTGCAAACCGCTGAATCCACACGTGAGCTTAACTCTGTCAGTTGAATGCACACATTGACAACCATTCAGTTAGATAGCTCCGTTTTGGTTTTAGAAGCAGATATTTCTCTGTACAGCCTATGGTCCCATTCACTCGGGAATATCCCAACGCAGCTCCTAGAAGAAACGTGTTTCTGACTCGCTGAATCTCAACATAGATTCAACTCTCTTAGGTGAACGAACGCACAGCAGAGCAGTTTCAAGGAAACGTTTCTCCTGAGTTTTAGACGAAGTTTCCTGCTGTTTAGTACGGATGCCGGCATTGGGCTGGAAATACCGGTTTTGGGATTCTGCACAGAAAGGGTTTGCAAACCGCTGAATCCACACGTGAGTTTAACTCTGTCAGTTGAATGCACACATTGACAACCATTCAGTTAGATAGCTCCGTTTTGGTTTTAGAAGCAGATATTTCTCTGTACAGCCTATGGTCCCATTCACTCGGGAATATCCCAACGCAGCTCCTAGAAGAAACGTGTTTCTGACTCGCTGAATCTCAACATAGATTCAAATCTCTTAGGTGAACGAACGCACAGCAGAGCAGTTTCAAGGAAACGTTTCTCCTGAGTTTTAGAAGAAGTTTCCTGCTCTTTAGTACGTATACCGGCATTGGGCTGGAAATACCGGTTTTGGGATTCTGCACAGAAAGGGTTTGCAAACCGCTGAATCAACACGTGAGTTTAACTCTGTCAGTTGAATGTACACATTGACAACCATTCAGTTTGATAGCACACTTTTGGTTTTAGAAGCAGATATTTCTCTGTACAGCCTATGGTCCCATTCACTCGGGAATATCCCAACGCAGCTCCTAGAAGAAACGTGTTTCTGACTCGCTGAATCTCAACATAGATTCAACTCTCTTAGGTGAAGGAACGCACAGCAGAGCAGTTTCAAGGAAACGTTTCTCCTGAGTCTTAGACGAAGTTTCCTGCTGTTTAGTACGTATGCCGGCATTGGGCTGGAAATACCGGTTTTGGGATTCTGCACAGAAAGGGTTTGCAAACCGCTGAATCCACACGTGAGTTTAACTCTGTCAGTTGAATGCACACATTGACAACCATTCAGTTAGATAGCTCCGTTTTGGTTTTAGAAGCAGATATTTCTCTGTACAGCCTATGGTCCCATTCACTCGGGAATATCTCAACGCAGCTCCTAGAAGAAACGTGTTTCTGACTCGCTGAATCTCAACATAGATTCAACTCTCTTAGGTGAACGAACGCACAGAAGAGCAGTTTCAAGGAAACGTTACTCCTGAGTTTTAGACGAAGTTTCCTGCTGTTTAGTAGGGATACCGGCATTGGGCTGGAAATACCGGTTTTGGGATTCTGCACAGAAAGGTTTTGCAAACCGCTGAATCCACACGTGAGTTTAACTCTGTCAGTTGAATGCACACATTGACAACCATTCAGTTAGATAGCTCCGTTTTGGTTTTAGAAGCAGATATTTCTCTGTACAGCCTATGGTCCCATTCACTCGGGAATATCCCAACGCAGCTCCTAGAAGAAACGTGTTTCTGACTCGCTGAATCTCAACATAGATTCAACTCTCTTAGGTGAACGAACGCACAGAAGAGCAGTTTCAAGGAAACGTTTCTCCTGAGTTTTAGGCGAAGTTTCCTGCTGTTTAGTAGGGATGCCGGCATTGGGCTGGAAATACCGGTTTTGGGATTCTGCACAGAAAGGGTTTGCAAACCGCTGAATCCACACGTGAGTTTAACTCTGTCAGTTGAATGCACACATTGACAACCATTCAGTTAGATAGCTCCGTTTTGGTTTTAGAAGCAGATATTTCTCTGTACAGCCTATGGTCCCATTCACTCGGGAATATCCCAACGCAGCTCCTAGAAGAAACGTGTTTCTGACTCGCTGAATCTCAACATAGATGCAACTCTCTTAGGTGAACGAACGCACAGCAGAGCAGTTTCAAGGAAACGTTTCTCCTGAGTTTTAGACGAAGTTTCCTGCTGTTTAGTACAGATGCCGGCATTGGGCTGGACATACCGGTTTTGGGATTCTGCACAGAAAGGGTTTGCAAACCGCTGAATCCACACGTGAGTTTAACTCTGTCAGTTGAATGCACACATTGACAACCATTCAGTTTGATAGCACACTTTTGGTTTTAGAAGCAGATATTTCTCTGTACAGCCTATGGTCCTATTCACTCGGGAATATCCCAACGCACCTCCTAGAAGAAACGTGTTTCTGACTCGCTGAATCTCAACATAGATTCAACTCTCTTAGGTGAACGAACGCACAGCAGAGCAGTTTCAAGGAAACGTTTCTCCTGAGTTTTAGACGAAGTTTCCTGCTGTTTAGTACGTATGCCGGCATTGGGCTGGAAATACCGGTTTTGGGATTCTGCACAGAAAGGGTTTGCAAACCGCTGAATCCACACGTGAGCTTAACTCTCTCAGTTGAATGCACACATTGACAACCATTCAGTTAGATAGCTCCGTTTTGGTTTTAGAAGCAGATATTTCTCTGTACAGCCTATGGTCCCATTCACTCGGGAATATCCCAACGCAGCTCCTAGAAGAAACGTGTTTCTGACTCGCTGAATCTCAACATAGATTCAACTCTCTTAGGTGAACGAACGCACAGCAGAGCAGTTTCAAGGAAACGTTTCTCCTGAGTTTTAGACGAAGTTTCCTGCTGTTTAGTACGGATGCCGGCATTGGGCTGGAAATACCGGTTTTGGGATTCTGCACAGAAAGGGTTTGCAAACCGCTGAATCCACACGTGAGTTTAACTCTGTCAGTTGAATGCACACATTGACAACCATTCAGTTTGATAGCACACTTTTGGTTTTAGAAGCAGATATTTCTCTGTACAGCCTATGGTCCCATTCACTCGGGAATATCCCAACGCACCTCCTAGAAGAAACGTGTTTCTGACTCGCTGAATCTCAACATAGATTCAACTCTCTTAGGTGATCAAACGCACAGCAGAGCAGTTTCAAGGAAACGTTTCTCCTGAGTTTTAGACGAAGTTTCCTGCTGTTTAGTACGTATGCCGGCATTGGGCTGGAAATACCGGTTTTGGGATTCTGCACAGAAAGGGTTTGCAAACCGCTGAATCCACACGTGAGTTTACCTCTGTCAGTTGAATGCACACATTGACAACCATTCAGTTAGATAGCTCCGTTTTGGTTTTAGAAGCAGATATTTCTCTGTACAGCCTATGGTCCCATTCACTCGGGAATATCCCAACGCAGCTCCTAGAAGAAACGTGTTTCTGACTCGCTGAATCTCAACATAGATTCAAATCTCTTAGGTGAACGAACGCACAGCAGAGCAGTTTCAAGGAAACGTTTCTCCTGAGTTTTAGAAGAAGTTTCCTGCTCTTTAGTACGTATACCGGCATTGGGCTGGAAATACCGGTTTTGGGATTCTGCACAGAAAGGGTTTGCAAACCGCTGAATCCACACGTGAGTTTAACTCTGTCAGTTGAATGTACACATTGACAACCATTCAGTTTGATAGCACACTTTTGGTTTTAGAAGCAGATATTTCTCTGTACAGCCTATGGTCCCATTCACTCGGGAATATCCCAACGCAGCTCCTAGAAGAAACGTGTTTCTGACTCGCTGAATCTCAACATAGATTCAACTCTCTTAGGTGAACGAACGCACAGCAGAGCAGTTTCAAGGAAACGTTTCTCCTGAGTCTTAGACGAAGTTTCCTGCTGTTTAGTACGGATGCCGGCATTGGGCTGGAAATACCGGTTTTGGGATTCTGCACAGAAAGGGTTTGCAAACCGCTGAATCCACACGTGAGTTTAACTCTGTCAGTTGAATGCACACATTGACAACCATTCAGTTAGATAGCTCCGTTTTGGTTTTAGAAGCAGATATTTCTCTGTACAGCCTATGGTCCCATTCACTCGGGAATATCTCAACGCAGCTCCTAGAAGAAACGTGTTTCTGACTCGCTGAATCTCAACATAGATTCAACTCTCTTAGGTGAACGAACGCACAGAAGAGCAGTTTCAAGGAAACGTTACTCCTGAGTTTTAGACGAAGTTTCCTGCTGTTTAGTAGGGATACCGGCATTGGGCTGGAAATACCGGTTTTGGGATTCTGCACAGAAAGGGTTTGCAAACCGCTGAATCCACACGTGAGTTTAACTCTGTCAGTTGAATGCACACATTGACAACCATTCAGTTAGATAGCTCCGTTTTGGTTTTAGAAGCAGATATTTCTCTGTACAGCCTATGGTCCCATTCACTCGGGAATATCCCAACGCAGCTCCTAGAAGAAACGTGTTTCTGACTCGCTGAATCTCAACATAGATTCAACTCTCTTAGGTGAACGAACGCACAGCAGAGCAGTTTCAAGGAAACGTTTCTCCTGAGTCTTAGACGAAGTTTCCTGCTGTTTAGTACGTATGCCGGCATTGGGCTGGAAATACCGGTTTTGGGATTCTGCACAGAAATGGTTTGCAAACCGCTGAATCCACACGTGAGTTTAACTCTGTCAGTTGAATGCACACATTGACAACCATTCAGTTAGATAGCTCCGTTTTGGTTTTAGAAGCAGATATTTCTCTGTACAGCCTATGGTCCCATTCACTCGGGAATATCCCAACGCAGCTCCTAGAAGAAACGTGTTTCTGACTCGATGAATCTCAACATAGATTCAAATCTCTTAGGTGAACGAACGCACAGCAGAGCAGTTTCAAGGAAACGTTTCTCCTGAGTTTTAGAAGAAGTTTCCTGCTCTTTAGTACGTATACCGGCATTGGGCTGGAAATACCGGTTTTCGGATTCTGCACAGAAAGGGTTTGCAAACCGCTGAATCCACACGTGAGCTTAACTCTGTCAGTTGAATGCACACATTGACAACCATTCAGTTAGATAGCTCCGTTTTGGTTTTAGAAGCAGATATTTCTCTGTACAGCCTATGGTCCCATTCACTCGGGAATATCCCAACGCAGCTCCTAGAAGAAACGTGTTTCTGACTCGCTGAATCTCAACATAGATTCAACTCTCTTAGGTGAACGAACGCACAGCAGAGCAGTTTCAAGGAAACGTTTCTCCTGAGTTTTAGACGAAGTTTCCTGCTGTTTAGTACGGATGCCGGCATTGGGCTGGAAATACCGGTTTTGGGATTCTGCACAGAAAGGGTTTGCAAACCGCTGAATCCACACGTGAGTTTAACTCTGTCAGTTGAATGCACACATTGACAACCATTCAGTTAGATAGCTCCGTTTTGGTTTTAGAAGCAGATATTTCTCTGTACAGCCTATGGTCCCATTCACTCGGGAATATCCCAACGCAGCTCCTAGAAGAAACGTGTTTCTGACTCGCTGAATCTCAACATAGATTCAAATCTCTTAGGTGAACGAACGCACAGCAGAGCAGTTTCAAGGAAACGTTTCTCCTGAGTTTTAGAAGAAGTTTCCTGCTCTTTAGTACGTATACCGGCATTGGGCTGGAAATACCGGTTTTGGGATTCTGCACAGAAAGGGTTTGCAAACCGCTGAATCCACACGTGAGTTTAACTCTGTCAGTTGAATGTACACATTGACAACCATTCAGTTTGATAGCACACTTTTGGTTTTAGAAGCAGATATTTCTCTGTACAGCCTATGGTCCCATTCACTCGGGAATATCCCAACGCAGCTCCTAGAAGAAACGTGTTTCTGACTCGCTGAATCTCAACATAGATTCAACTCTCTTAGGTGAAGGAACGCACAGCAGAGCAGTTTCAAGGAAACGTTTCTCCTGAGTCTTAGACGAAGTTTCCTGCTGTTTAGTACGTATGCCGGCATTGGGCTGGAAATACCGGTTTTGGGATTCTGCACAGAAAGGGTTTGCAAACCGCTGAATCCACACGTGAGTTTAACTCTGTCAGTTGAATGCACACATTGACAACCATTCAGTTAGATAGCTCCGTTTTGGTTTTAGAAGCAGATATTTCTCTGTACAGCCTATGGTCCCCTTCACTCGGGAATATCTCAACGCAGCTCCTAGAAGAAACGTGTTTCTGACTCGCTGAATCTCAACATAGATTCAACTCTCTTAGGTGAACGAACGCACAGAAGAGCAGTTTCAAGGAAACGTTACTCCTGAGTTTTAGACGAAGTTTCCTGCTGTTTAGTAGGGATACCGGCATTGGGCTGGAAATACCGGTTTTGGGATTCTGCACAGAAAGGGTTTGCAAACCGCTGAATCCACACGTGAGTTTAACTCTGTCAGTTGAATGCACACATTGACAACCATTCAGTTAGATAGCTCCGTTTTGGTTTTAGAAGCAGATATTTCTCTGTACAGCCTATGGTCCCATTCACTCGGGAATATCCCAACGCAGCTCCTAGAAGAAACGTGTTTCTGACTCGCTGAATCTCAACATAGATTCAACTCTCTTAGGTGAACGAACGCACAGCAGAGCAGTTTCAAGGAAACGTTTCTCCTGAGTCTTAGACGAAGTTTCCTGCTGTTTAGTACGTATGCCGGCATTGGGCTGGAAATACCGGTTTTGGGATTCTGCACAGAAAGGTTTTGCAAACCGCTGAATCCACACGTGAGTTTAACTCTGTCAGTTGAATGCACACATTGACAACCATTCAGTTAGATAGCTCCGTTTTGGTTTTAGAAGCAGATATTTCTCTGTACAGCCTATGGTCCCATTCACTCGGGAATATCCCAACGCAGCTCCTAGAAGAAACGTGTTTCTGACTCGCTGAATCTCAACATAGATTCAACTCTCTTAGGTGAACGAACGCACAGAAGAGCAGTTTCAAGGAAACGTTTCTCCTGAGTTTTAGGCGAAGTTTCCTGCTGTTTAGTAGGGATGCCGGCATTGGGCTGGAAATACCGGTTTTGGGATTCTGCACAGAAAGGGTTTGCAAACCGCTGAATCCACACGTGAGTTTAACTCTGTCAGTTGAATGCACACATTGACAACCATTCAGTTAGATAGCTCCGTTTTGGTTTTAGAAGCAGATATTTCTCTGTACAGCCTATGGTCCCATTCACTCGGGAATATCCCAACGCAGCTCCTAGAAGAAACGTGTTTCTGACTCGCTGAATCTCAACATAGATGCAACTCTCTTAGGTGAACGAACGCACAGCAGAGCAGTTTCAAGGAAACGTTTCTCCTGAGTTTTAGACGAAGTTTCCTGCTGTTTAGTACAGATGCCGGCATTGGGCTGGACATACCGGTTTTGGGATTCTGCACAGAAAGGGTTTGCAAACCGCTGAATCCACACGTGAGTTTAACTCTGTCAGTTGAATGCACACATTGACAACCATTCAGTTTGATAGCACACTTTTGGTTTTAGAAGCAGATATTTCTCTGTACAGCCTATGGTCCTATTCACTCGGGAATATCCCAACGCACCTCCTAGAAGAAACGTGTTTCTGACTCGCTGAATCTCAACATAGATTCAACTCTCTTAGGTGAACGAACGCACAGCAGAGCAGTTTCAAGGAAACGTTTCTCCTGAGTTTTAGACGAAGTTTCCTGCTGTTTAGTACGTATGCCGGCATTGGGCTGGAAATACCGGTTTTGGGATTCTGCACAGAAAGGGTTTGCAAACCGCTGAATCCACACGTGAGCTTAACTCTCTCAGTTGAATGCACACATTGACAACCATTCAGTTAGATAGCTCCGTTTTGGTTTTAGAAGCAGATATTTCTCTGTACAGCCTATGGTCCCATTCACTCGGGAATATCCCAACGCAGCTCCTAGAAGAAACGTGTTTCTGACTCGCTGAATCTCAACATAGATTCAACTCTCTTAGGTGAACGAACGCACAGCAGAGCAGTTTCAAGGAAACGTTTCTCCTGAGTTTTAGACGAAGTTTCCTGCTGTTTAGTACGGATGCCGGCATTGGGCTGGAAATACCGGTTTTGGGATTCTGCACAGAAAGGGTTTGCAAACCGCTGAATCCACACGTGAGTTTAACTCTGTCAGTTGAATGCACACATTGACAACCATTCAGTTTGATAGCACACTTTTGGTTTTAGAAGCAGATATTTCTCTGTACAGCCTATGGTCCCATTCACTCGGGAATATCCCAACGCACCTCCTAGAAGAAACGTGTTTCTGACTCGCTGAATCTCAACATAGATTCAACTCTCTTAGGTGATCAAACGCACAGCAGAGCAGTTTCAAGGAAACGTTTCTCCTGAGTTTTAGACGAAGTTTCCTGCTGTTTAGTACGTATGCCGGCATTGGGCTGGAAATACCGGTTTTGGGATTCTGCACAGAAAGGGTTTGCAAACCGCTGAATCCACACGTGAGTTTACCTCTGTCAGTTGAATGCACACATTGACAACCATTCAGTTAGATAGCTCCGTTTTGGTTTTAGAAGCAGATATTTCTCTGTACAGCCTATGGTCCCATTCACTCGGGAATATCCCAACGCAGCTCCTAGAAGAAACGTGTTTCTGACTCGCTGAATCTCAACATAGATTCAAATCTCTTAGGTGAACGAACGCACAGCAGAGCAGTTTCAAGGAAACGTTTCTCCTGAGTTTTAGAAGAAGTTTCCTGCTCTTTAGTACGTATACCGGCATTGGGCTGGAAATACCGGTTTTGGGATTCTGCACAGAAAGGGTTTGCAAACCGCTGAATCCACACGTGAGTTTAACTCTGTCAGTTGAATGTACACATTGACAACCATTCAGTTTGATAGCACACTTTTGGTTTTAGAAGCAGATATTTCTCTGTACAGCCTATGGTCCCATTCACTCGGGAATATCCCAACGCAGCTCCTAGAAGAAACGTGTTTCTGACTCGCTGAATCTCAACATAGATTCAACTCTCTTAGGTGAACGAACGCACAGCAGAGCAGTTTCAAGGAAACGTTTCTCCTGAGTCTTAGACGAAGTTTCCTGCTGTTTAGTACGGATGCCAGCATTGGGCTGGAAATACCGGTTTTGGGATTCTGCACAGAAAGGGTTTGCAAACCGCTGAATCCACACGTGAGTTTAACTCTGTCAGTTGAATGCACACATTGACAACCATTCAGTTAGATAGCTCCGTTTTGGTTTTAGAAGCAGATATTTCTCTGTACAGCCTATGGTCCCATTCACTCGGGAATATCTCAACGCAGCTCCTAGAAGAAACGTGTTTCTGACTCGCTGAATCTCAACATAGATTCAACTCTCTTAGGTGAACGAACGCACAGAAGAGCAGTTTCAAGGAAACGTTACTCCTGAGTTTTAGACGAAGTTTCCTGCTGTTTAGTAGGGATACCGGCATTGGGCTGGAAATACCGGTTTTGGGATTCTGCACAGAAAGGTTTTGCAAACCGCTGAATCCACACGTGAGTTTAACTCTGTCAGTTGAATGCACACATTGACAACCATTCAGTTAGATAGCTCCGTTTTGGTTTTAGAAGCAGATATTTCTCTGTACAGCCTATGGTCCCATTCACTCGGGAATATCCCAACGCAGCTCCTAGAAGAAACGTGTTTCTGACTCGCTGAATCTCAACATAGATTCAACTCTCTTAGGTGAACGAACGCACAGCAGAGCAGTTTCAAGGAAACGTTTCTCCTGAGTCTTAGACGAAGTTTCCTGCTGTTTAGTACGTATGCCGGCATTGGGCTGGAAATACCGGTTTTGGGATTCTGCACAGAAAGGTTTTGCAAACCGCTGAATCCACACGTGAGTTTAACTCTGTCAGTTGAATGCACACATTGACAACCATTCAGTTAGATAGCTCCGTTTTGGTTTTAGAAGCAGATATTTCTCTGTACAGCCTATGGTCCCATTCACTCGGGAATATCCCAACGCAGCTCCTAGAAGAAACGTGTTTCTGACTCGCTGAATCTCAACATAGATTCAACTCTCTTAGGTGAACGAACGCACAGAAGAGCAGTTTCAAGGAAACGTTTCTCCTGAGTTTTAGGCGAAGTTTCCTGCTGTTTAGTAGGGATGCCGGCATTGGGCTGGAAATACCGGTTTTGGGATTCTGCACAGAAAGGGTTTGCAAACCGCTGAATCCACACGTGAGTTTAACTCTGTCAGTTGAATGCACACATTGACAACCATTAAGTTAGATAGCTCCGTTTTGGTTTTAGAAGCAGATATTTCTCTGTACAGCCTATGGTCCCATTCACTCGGGAATATCCCAACGCAGCTCCTAGAAGAAACGTGTTTCTGACTCGCTGAATCTCAACATAGATGCAACTCTCTTAGGTGAACGAACGCACAGCAGAGCAGTTTCAAGGAAACGTTTCTCCTGAGTTTTAGACGAAGTTTCCTGCTGTTTAGTACAGATGCCGGCATTGGGCTGGACATACCGGTTTTGGGATTCTGCACAGAAAGGGTTTGCAAACCGCTGAATCCACACGTGAGTTTAACTCTGTCAGTTGAATGCACACATTGACAACCATTCAGTTTGATAGCACACTTTTGGTTTTAGAAGCAGATATTTCTCTGTACAGCCTATGGTCCCATTCACTCGGGAATATCCCAACGCACCTCCTAGAAGAAACGTGTTTCTGACTCGCTGAATCTCAACATAGATTCAACTCTCTTAGGTGAACGAACGCACAGCAGAGCAGTTTCAAGGAAACGTTTCTCCTGAGTTTTAGACGAAGTTTCCTGCTGTTTAGTACGTATGCCGGCATTGGGCTGGAAATACCGGTTTTGGGATTCTGCACAGAAAGGGTTTGCAAACCGCTGAATCCACACGTGAGCTTAACTCTCTCAGTTGAATGCACACATTGACAACCATTCAGTTAGATAGCTCCGTTTTGGTTTTAGAAGCAGATATTTCTCTGTACAGCCTATGGTCCCATTCACTCGGGAATATCCCAACGCAGCTCCTAGAAGAAACGTGTTTCTGACTCGCTGAATCTCAACATAGATTCAACTCTCTTAGGTGAACGAACGCACAGCAGAGCAGTTTCAAGGAAACGTTTCTCCTGAGTTTTAGACGAAGTTTCCTGCTGTTTAGTACGGATGCCGGCATTGGGCTGGAAATACCGGTTTTGGGATTCTGCACAGAAAGGGTTTGCAAACCGCTGAATCCACACGTGAGTTTAACTCTGTCAGTTGAATGCACACATTGACAACCATTCAGTTTGATAGCACACTTTTGGTTTTAGAAGCAGATATTTCTCTGTACAGCCTATGGTCCCATTCACTCGGGAATATCCCAACGCACCTCCTAGAAGAAACGTGTTTCTGACTCGCTGAATCTCAACATAGATTCAACTCTCTTAGGTGATCAAACGCACAGCAGAGCAGTTTCAAGGAAACGTTTCTCCTGAGTTTTAGACGAAGTTTCCTGCTGTTTAGTACGTATGCCGGCATTGGGCTGGAAATACCGGTTTTGGGATTCTGCACAGAAAGGGTTTGCAAACCGCTGAATCCACACGTGAGTTTACCTCTGTCAGTTGAATGCACACATTGACAACCATTCAGTTAGATAGCTCCGTTTTGGTTTTAGAAGCAGATATTTCTCTGTACAGCCTATGGTCCCATTCACTCGGGAATATCCTAACGCAGCTCCTAGAAGAAACGTGTTTCTGACTCGCTGAATCTCAACATAGATTCAACTCTCTTAGGTGATCGAACGCACAGCAGAGCAGTTTCAAGGAAACGTTTCTCCTGAGTTTTAGACGAAGTTTCCTGCTGTTTAGTACGGATGCCGGCATTGGGCTGGAAATACCGGTTTTGGGATTCTGCACAGAAAGGGTTTGCAAACCGCTGAATCCACACGTGAGTTTAACTCTGTCAGTTGAATGTACACATTGACAACCATTCAGTTTGATAGCACACTTTTGGTTTTAGAAGCAGATATTTCTCTGTACAGCCTATGGTCCCATTCACTCGGGAATATCCCAACGCAGCTCCTAGAAGAAACGTGTTTCTGACTCGCTGAATCTCAACATAGATTCAACTCTCTTAGGTGAACGAACGCACAGCAGAGCAGTTTCAAGGAAACGTTTCTCCTGAGTCTTAGACGAAGTTTCCTGCTGTTTAGTACGTATGCCGGCATTGGGCTGGAAATACCGGTTTTGGGATTCTGCACAGAAAGGGTTTGCAAACCGCTGAATCCACACGTGAGTTTAACTCTGTCAGTTGAATGCACACATTGACAACCATTCAGTTAGATAGCTCCGTTTTGGTTTTAGAAGCAGATATTTCTCTGTACAGCCTATGGTCCCATTCACTCGGGAATATCCCAACGCAGCTCCTAGAAGAAACGTGTTTCTGACTCGCTGAATCTCAACATAAATTCAACTCTCTTAGGTGATCGAACGCACAGCAGAGCAGTTTCAAGGAAACGTTTCTCCTGAGTTTTAGACGAAATTTCCTGCTGTTTAGTACGTATGCCGGCATTGGGCTGGAAATACCGGTTTTGGGATTCTGCACAGAAATGGTTTGCAAACCGCTGAATCCACACGTGAGTTTAACTCTGTCAGTTGAATGCACACATTGACAACCATTCAGTTAGATAGCTCCGTTTTGGTTTTAGAAGCAGATATTTCTCTGTACAGCCTATGGTCCCATTCACTCGGGAATATCCCAACGCAGCTCCTAGAAGAAACGTGTTTCTGACTCGCTGAATCTCAACATAGATTCAAATCTCTTAGGTGAACGAACGCACAGCAGAGCAGTTTCAAGGAAACGTTTCTCCTGAGTTTTAGAAGAAGTTTCCTGCTCTTTAGTACGTATACCGGCATTGGGCTGGAAATACCGGTTTTGGGATTCTGCACAGAAAGGGTTTGCAAACCGCTGAATCCACACGTGAGCTTAACTCTGTCAGTTGAATGCACACATTGACAACCATTCAGTTAGATAGCTCCGTTTTGGTTTTAGAACCAGATATTTCTCTGTACAGCCTATGGTCCCATTCACTCGGGAATATCCCAACGCAGCTCCTAGAAGAAACGTATTTCTGACTCGCTGAATCTCAACATAGATTCAACTCTCTTAGGTGAACGAACGCACAGCAGAGCAGTTTCAAGGAAACGTTTCTCCTGAGTTTTAGACGAAGTTTCCGGCTGTTTAGTACGGATGCCGGCATTGGGCTGGAAATACCGGTTTTGGGATTCTGCACAGAAAGGGTTTGCAAACCGCTGAATCCACACGTGAGTTTAACTCTGTCAGTTGAATGCACACATTGACAACCATTCAGTTTGATAGCACACTTTTGGTTTTAGAAGCAGATATTTCTCTGTACAGCCTATGGTCCCATTCACTCGGGAATATCCCAACGCACCTCCTAGAAGAAACGTGTTTCTGACTCGCGGAATCTCAACATAGATTCAACTCTCTTAGGTGATCGAACGCACAACAGAGCAGTTTCAAGGAAACGTTTCTCCTGAGTTTTAGACGAAGTTTCCTGCTGTTTAGTACGTATGCCGGCATTGGGCTGGAAATACCGGTTTTGGGATTCTGCACAGAAAGGGTTTGCAAACCGCTGAATCCACACGTGAGTTTACCTCTGTCAGTTGAATGCACACATTGACAACCATTCAGTTAGATAGCTCCGTTTTGGTTTTAGAAGCAGATATTTCTCTGTACAGCCTATGGTCCCATTCACTCGGGAATATCCTAACGCAGCTCCTAGAAGAAACGTGTTTCTGACTCGCTGAATCTCAACATAGATTCAACTCTCTTAGGTGATCGAACGCACAGCAGAGCAGTTTCAAGGAAACGTTTCTCCTGAGTTTTAGACGAAGTTTCCTGCTGTTTAGTACGGATGCCGGCATTGGGCTGGAAATACCGGTTTTGGGATTCTGCACAGAAATGGTTTGCAAACCGCTGAATCCACACGTGAGTTTAACTCTGTCAGTTGAATGCACACATTGACAACCATTCAGTTAGATAGCTCCGTTTTGGTTTTAGAAGCAGATATTTCTCTGTACATCCTATGGTCCCATTCACTCGGGAATATCCCAACGCAGCTCCTAGAAGAAACGTGTTTCTGACTCGCTGAATCTCAACATAAATTCAACTCTCTTAGGTGATCGAACGCACAGCAGAGCAGTTTCAAGGAAACGTTTCTCCTGAGTTTTAGACGAAGTTTCCTGCTGTTTAGTACGTATGCCGGCATTGGGCTGGAAATACCGGTTTTGGGATTCTGCACAGAAATGGTTTGCAAACCGCTGAATCCACACGTGAGTTTAACTCTGTCAGTTGAATGCACACATTGACAACCATTCAGTTAGATAGCTCCGTTTTGGTTTTAGAAGCAGATATTTCTCTGTACAGCCTATGGTCCCATTCACTCGGGAATATCCCAACGCAGCTCCTAGAAGAAACGTGTTTCTGACTCGCTGAATCTCAACATAGATTCAAATCTCTTAGGTGAACGAACGCACAGCAGAGCAGTTTCAAGGAAACGTTTCTCCTGAGTCTTAGACGAAGTTTCCTGCTGTTTAGTACGTATGCCGGCATTGGGCTGGAAATACCGGTTTTGGGATTCTGCACAGAAAGGGTTTGCAAACCGCTGAATCCACACGTGAGTTTAACTCTGTCAGTTGAATGCACACATTGACAACCATTCAGTTAGATAGCTCCGTTTTGGTTTTAGAAGCAGATATTTCTCTGTACATCCTATGGTCCCATTCACTCGGGAATATCCCAACGCAGCTCCTAGAAGAAACGTGTTTGTGACTCGCTGAATCTCAACAGAAATTCAACTCTCTTAGGTGATCGAACGCACAGCAGAGCAGTTTCAAGGAAACGTTTCTCCTGAGTTTTAGACGAAGTTTCCTGCTGTTTAGTACGTATGCCGGCATTGGGCTGGAAATACCGGTTTTTGGATTCTGCACAGAAATGGTTTGCAAACCGCTGAATCCACACGTGAGTTTAACTCTGTCAGTTGAATGCACACATTGACAACCATTCAGTTAGATAGCTCCGTTTTGGTTTTAGAAGCAGATATTTCTCTGTACAGCCTATGGTCCCATTCACTCGGGAATATCCCAACGCAGCTCCTAGAAGAAACGTGTTTCTGACTCGCTGAATCTCAACATAGATTCAAATCTCTTAGGTGAACGAACGCACAGCAGAGCAGTTTCAAAGAAACGTTTCTCCTGAGTCTTAGACGAAGTTTCCTGCTGTTTAGTACGTATGCCGGCATTGGGCTGGAAATACCGGTTTTGGGATTCTGCACAGAAAGGGTTTGCAAACCGCTGAATCCACACGTGAGTTTAGCTCTGTCAGTTGAATGCACACATTGACAACCATTCAGTTAGATAGCTCCCTTTTGGTTTTAGAAGCAGATATTTCTCTGTACAGCCTATGGTCCCATTCACTCGGGAATATCTCAACGCAGCTCCTAGAAGAAACGTGTTTCTGACTCGCTGAATCTCAACATAGATTCAACTCTCTTAGGTGAACGAACGCACAGAAGAGCAGTTTCAAGGAAACGTTACTCCTGAGTTTTAGACGAAGTTTCCTGCTGTTTAGTAGGGATGCCGGCATTGGGCTGGAAATACCGGTTTTGGGATTCTGCACAGAAAGGGTTTGCAAACCGCTGAATCCACACGTGAGTTTAACTCTGTCAGTTGAATGCACACATTGACAACCATTCAGTTAGATAGCTCCGTTTTGGTTTTAGAAGCAGATATTTCTCTGTACAGCCTATGGTCCCATTCACTCGGGAATATCCCAACGCAGCTCCTAGAAGAAACGTGTTTCTGACTCGCTGAATCTCAACATAGATTCAACTCTCTTAGGTGAACGAACGCACAGCAGAGCAGTTTCAAGGAAACGTTTCTCCTGAGTTTTAGACGAAGTTTCCTGCTGTTTAGTACGGATGCCGGCATTGGGCTGGACATACCGGTTTTGGGATTCTGCACAGAAAGGGTTTGCAAACCGCTGAATCCACACGTGAGTTTAACTCTGTCAGTTGAATGCACACATTGACAACCATTCAGTTTGATAGCACACTTTTGGTTTTAGAAGCAGATATTTCTCTGTACAGCCTATGGTCCCATTCACTCGGGAATATCCCAACGCACCTCCTAGAAGAAACGTGTTTCTGACTCGCTGAATCTCAACATAGATTCAACTCTCTTAGGTGAACGAACGCACAGCAGAGCAGTTTCAAGGAAACGTTTCTCCTGAGTTTTAGACGAAGTTTCCTGCTGTTTAGTACGTATGCCGGCATTGGGCTGGAAATACCGGTTTTGGGATTCTGCACAGAAAGGGTTTGCAAACCGCTGAATCCACACGTGAGTTTACCTCTGTCAGTTGAATGCACACATTGACAACCATTCAGTTAGATAGCTCCGTTTTGGTTTTAGAAGCAGATATTTCTCTGTACAGCCTATGGTCCCATTCACTCGGGAATATCCCAACGCAGCTCCTAGAAGAAACGTGTTTCTGACTCGCTGAATCTCAACATAGATTCAACTCTCTTAGGTGAACGAACGCACAGAAGAGCAGTTTCAAGGAAACGTTTCTCCTGAGTTTTAGACGAAGTTTCCTGCTGTTTAGTACGGATGCCGGCATTGGGCTGGAAATACCGGTTTTGGGATTCTGCACAGAAAGGGTTTGCAAACCGCTGAATCCACACGTGAGTTTAACTCTGTCAGTTGAATGCACACATTGACAACCATTCAGTTTGATAGCACACTTTTGGTTTTAGAAGCAGATATTTCTCTGTACAGCCTATGGTCCCATTCACTCGGGAATATCCCAACGCACCTCCTAGAAGAAACGTGTTTCTGACTCGCTGAATCTCAACATAGATTCAACTCTCTTAGGTGATCGAACGCACAACAGAGCAGTTTCAAGGAAACGTTTCTCCTGAGTTTTAGACGAAGTTTCCTGCTGTTTAGTACGTATGCCGGCATTGGGCTGGAAATACCGGTTTTGGGATTCTGCACAGAAAGGGTTTGCAAACCGCTGAATCCACACGTGAGTTTACCTCTGTCAGTTGAATGCACACATTGACAACCATTCAGTTAGATAGCTCCGTTTTGGTTTTAGAAGCAGATATTTCTTTGTACAGCCTATGGTCCCATTCACTCGGGAATATCCTAACGCAGCTCCTAGAAGAAACGTGTTTCTGACTCGCTGAATCTCAACATAGATTCAACTCTCTTAGGTGATCGAACGCACAGCAGAGCAGTTTCAAGGAAACGTTTCTCCTGAGTTTTAGACGAAGTTTCCTGCTGTTTAGTACGGATGCCGGCATTGGGCTGGAAATACCGGTTTTGGGATTCTGCACAGAAATGGTTTGCAAACCGCTGAATCCACACGTGAGTTTAACTCTGTCAGTTGAATGCACACATTGACAACCATTCAGTTAGATAGCTCCGTTTTGGTTTTAGAAGCAGATATTTCTCTGTACATCCTATGGTCCCATTCACTCGGGAATATCCCAACGCAGCTCCTAGAAGAAACGTGTTTCTGACTCGCTGAATCTCAACATAAATTCAACTCTCTTAGGTGATCGAACGCACAGCAGAGCAGTTTCAAGGAAACGTTTCTCCTGAGTTTTAGACGAAGTTTCCTGCTGTTTAGTACGTATGCCGGCATTGGGCTGGAAATACCGGTTTTGGGATTCTGCACAGAAATGGTTTGCAAACCGCTGATTCCACACGTGAGTTTAACTCTGTCAGTTGAATGCACACATTGACAACCATTCAGTTAGATAGCTCCGTTTTGGTTTTAGAAGCAGATATTTCTCTGTACAGCCTATGGTCCCATTCACTCGGGAATATCCCAACGCAGCTCCTAGAAGAAACGTGTTTCTGACTCGATGAATCTCAACATAGATTCAAATCTCTTAGGTGAACGAACGCACAGCAGAGCAGTTTCAAGGAAACGTTTCTCCTGAGTTTTAGAAGAAGTTTCCTGCTCTTTAGTACGTATACCGGCATTGGGCTGGAAATACCGGTTTTGGGATTCTGCACAGAAAGGGTTTGCAAACCGCTGAATCCACACGTGAGCTTAACTCTGTCAGTTGAATGCACACATTGACAACCATTCAGTTAGATAGCTCCGTTTTGGTTTTAGAAGCAGATATTTCTCTGTACAGCCTATGGTCCCATTCACTCGGGAATATCCCAACGCAGCTCCTAGAAGAAACGTGTTTCTGACTCGCTGAATCTCAACATAGATTCAACTCTCTTAGGTGAACGAACGCACAGCAGAGCAGTTTCAAGGAAACGTTTCTCCTGAGTTTTAGACGAAGTTTCCTGCTGTTTAGTACGGATGCCGGCATTGGGCTGGAAATACCGGTTTTGGGATTCTGCACAGAAAGGGTTTGCAAACCGCTGAATCCACACGTGAGTTTAACTCTGTCAGTTGAATGCACACATTGACAACCATTCAGTTTGATAGCACACTTTTGGTTTTAGAAGCAGATATTTCTCTGTACAGCCTATGGTCCCATTCACTCGGGAATATCCCAACGCACCTCCTAGAAGAAACGTGTTTCTGACTCGCGGAATCTCAACATAGATTCAACTCTCTTAGGTGATCGAACGCACAACAGAGCAGTTTCAAGGAAACGTTTCTCCTGAGTTTTAGACGAAGTTTCCTGCTGTTTAGTACGTATGCCGGCATTGGGCTGGAAATACCGGTTTTGGGATTCTGCACAGAAAGGGTTTGCAAACCGCTGAATCCACACGTGAGTTTACCTCTGTCAGTTGAATGCACACATTGACAACCATTCAGTTAGATAGCTCCGTTTTGGTTTTAGAAGCAGATATTTCTCTGTACAGCCTATGGTCCCATTCACTCGGGAATATCCTAACGCAGCTCCTAGAAGAAACGTGTTTCTGACTCGCTGAATCTCAACATAAATTCAACTCTCTTAGGTGATCGATCGCACAGCAGAGAAGTTTCAAGGAAACGTTTCTCCTGAGTTTTAGACGAAGTTTCCTGCTGTTTAGTACGTATGCCGGCATTGGGCTGGAAATACCGGTTTTGGGATTCTGCACAGAAATGGTTTGCAAACCGCTGAATCCACACGTGAGTTTAACTCTGTCAGTTGAATGCACACATTGACAACCATTCAGTTAGATAGCTCCGTTTTGGTTTTAGAAGCAGATATTTCTCTGTACAGCCTATGGTCCCATTCACTCGGGAATATCCCAACGCAGCTCCTAGAAGAAACGTGTTTCTGACTCGCTGAATCTCAACATAGATTCAAATCTCTTAGGTGAACGAACGCACAGCAGAGCAGTTTCAAAGAAACGTTTCTCCTGAGTTTTAGAAGAAGTTTCCTGCTCTTTAGTACGTATACCGGCATTGGGCTGGAAATACCGGTTTTGGGATTCTGCACAGAAAGGGTTTGCAAACCGCTGAATCCACACGTGAGTTTAACTCTGTCAGTTGAATGTACACATTGACAACCATTCAGTTTGATAGCACACTTTTGGTTTTAGAAGCAGATATTTCTCTGTACAGCCTATGGTCCCATTCACTCGGGAATATCCCAACGCAGCTCCTAGAAGAAACGTGTTTCTGACTCGCTGAATCTCAACATAGATTCAACTCTCTTAGGTGAACGAACGCACAGCAGAGCAGTTTCAAGGAAACGTTTCTCCTGAGTCTTAGACGAAGTTTCCTGCTGTTTAGTACGTATGCCGGCATTGGGCTGGAAATACCGGTTTTGGGATTCTGCACAGAAAGGGTTTGCAAACCGCTGAATCCACACGTGAGTTTAACTCTGTCAGTTGAATGCACACATTGACAACCATTCAGTTAGATAGCTCCGTTTTGGTTTTAGAAGCAGATATTTCTCTGTACAGCCTATGGTTCCATTCACTCGGGAATATCTCAACGCAGCTCCTAGAAGAAACGTGTTTCTGACTCGCTGAATCTCAACATAGATTCAACTCTCTTAGGTGAACGAACGCACAGAAGAGCAGTTTCAAGGAAACGTTACTCCTGAGTTTTAGACGAAGTTTCCTGCTGTTTAGTAGGGATACCGGCATTGGGCTGGAAATACCGGTTTTGGGATTCTGCACAGAAAGGGTTTGCAAACCGCTGAATCCACACGTGAGTTTAACTCTGTCAGTTGAATGCACACATTGACAACCATTCAGTTAGATAGCTCCGTTTTGGTTTTAGAAGCAGATATTTCTCTGTACAGCCTATGGTCCCAATCACTCGGGAATATCCCAACGCAGCTCCTAGAAGAAACGTGTTTCTGACTCGCTGAATCTCAACATAGATGCAACTCTCTTAGGTGAACGAACGCACAGCAGAGCAGTTTCAAGGAAACGTTTCTCCTGAGTTTTAGACGAAGTTTCCTGCTGTTTAGTACAGATGCCGGCATTGGGCTGGACATACCGGTTTTGGGATTCTGCACAGAAAGGGTTTGCAAACCGCTGAATCCACACGTGAGTTTAACTCTGTCAGTTGAATGCACACATTGACAACCATTCAGTTAGATAGCTCCGTTTTGGTTTTAGAAGCAGATATTTCTCTGTACAGCCTATGGTCCCATTCACTCGGGAATATCCCAACGCAGCTCCTAGAAGAAACGTGTTTCTGACTCGCTGAATCTCAACATAGATTCAACTCTCTTAGGTGAACGAACGCACAGCAGAGCAGTTTCAAGGAAACGTTTCTCCTGAGTTTTAGACGAAGTTTCCTGCTGTTTAGTACGGATGCCGGCATTGGGCTGGAAATACCGGTTTTGGGATTCTGCACAGAAAGGGTTTGCAAACCGCTGAATCCACACGTGAGTTTAACTCTGTCAGTTGAATGCACACATTGACAACCATTCAGTTTGATAGCACACTTTTGGTTTTAGAAGCAGATATTTCTCTGTACAGCCTATGGTCCCATTCACTCGGGAATATCCCAACGCACCTCCTAGAAGAAACGTGTTTCTGACTCGCGGAATCTCAACATAGATTCAACTCTCTTAGGTGATCGAACGCACAACAGAGCAGTTTCAAGGAAACGTTTCTCCTGAGTTTTAGACGAAGTTTCCTGCTGTTTAGTACGTATGCCGGCATTGGGCTGGAAATACCGGTTTTGGGATTCTGCACAGAAAGGGTTTGCAAACCGCTGAATCCACACGTGAGTTTACCTCTGTCAGTTGAATGCACACATTGACAACCATTCAGTTAGATAGCTCCGTTTTGGTTTTAGAAGCAGATATTTCTCTGTACAGCCTATGGTCCCATTCACTCGGGAATATCCTAACGCAGCTCCTAGAAGAAACGTGTTTCTGACTCGCTGAATCTCAACATAAATTCAACTCTCTTAGGTGATCGATCGCACAGCAGAGCAGTTTCAAGGAAACGTTTCTCCTGAGTTTTAGACGAAGTTTCCTGCTGTTTAGTACGGATGCCGGCATTGGGCTGGACATACCGGTTTTGGGATTCTGCACAGAAAGGGTTTGCAAACCGCTGAATCCACACGTGAGTTTAACTCTGTCAGTTGAATGCACACATTGACAACCATTCAGTTTGATAGCACACTTTTGGTTTTAGAAGCAGATATTTCTCTGTACAGCCTATGGTCCCATTCACTCGGGAATATCCCAACGCACCTCCTAGAAGAAACGTGTTTCTGACTCGCTGAATCTCAACATAGATTCAACTCTCTTAGGTGAACGAACGCACAGCAGAGCAGTTTCAAGGAAACGTTTCTCCTGAGTTTTAGACGAAGTTTCCTGCTGTTTAGTACGTATGCCGGCATTGGGCTGGAAATACCGGTTTTGGGATTCTGCACAGAAAGGGTTTGCAAACCGCTGAATCCACACGTGAGCTTAACTCTGTCAGTTGAATGCACACATTGACAACCATTCAGTTAGATAGCTCCGTTTTGGTTTTAGAAGCAGATATTTCTCTGTACAGCCTATGGTCCCATTCACTCGGGAATATCCCAACGCAGCTCCTAGAAGAAACGTGTTTCTGACTCGCTGAATCTCAACATAGATTCAAATCTCTTAGGTGAACGAACGCACAGCAGAGCAGTTTCAAGGAAACGTTTCTCCTGAGTTTTAGACGAAGTTTCCTGCTCTTTAGTACGTATACCGGCATTGGGCTGGAAATACCGGTTTTGGGATTCTGCACAGAAAGGGTTTGCAAACCGCTGAATCCACACGTGAGTTTAACTCTGTCAGTTGAATGCACACATTGACAACCATTCAGTTTGATAGCACACTTTTGGTTTTAGCAGCAGATATTTCTCTGTACAGCCTATGGTCCCATTCACTCGGGAATATCCCAACGCAGCTCCTAGAAGAAACGTGTTTCTGACTCGCTGAATCTCAACATAGATTCAACTCTCTTAGGTGAACGAACGCACAGCAGAGCAGTTTCAAGGAAACGTTTCTCCTGAGTCTTAGACGAAGTTTCCTGCTGTTTAGTACGTATGCCGGCATTGGGCTGGAAATACCGGTTTTGGGATTCTGCACAGAAAGGGTTTGCAAACCGCTGAATCCACACGTGAGTTTACCTCTGTCAGTTGAATGCACACATTGACAACCATTCAGTTAGATAGCTCCGTTTTGGTTTTAGAAGCAGATATTTCTCTGTACAGCCTATGGTCCCATTCACTCGGGAATATCCTAACGCAGCTCCTAGAAGAAACGTGTTTCTGACTCGCTGAATCTCAACATAAATTCAACTCTCTTAGGTGATCGATCGCACAGCAGAGCAGTTTCAAGGAAACGTTTCTCCTGAGTTTTAGACGAAGTTTCCTGCTGTTTAGTACGGATGCCGGCATTGGGCTGGACATACCGGTTTTGGGATTCTGCACAGAAAGGGTTTGCAAACCGCTGAATCCACACGTGAGTTTAACTCTGTCAGTTGAATGCACACATTGACAACCATTCAGTTTGATAGCACACTTTTGGTTTTAGAAGCAGATATTTCTCTGTACAGCCTATGGTCCCATTCACTCGGGAATATCCCAACGCACCTCCTAGAAGAAACGTGTTTCTGACTCGCTGAATCTCAACATAGATTCAACTCTCTTAGGTGAACGAACGCACAGCAGAGCAGTTTCAAGGAAACGTTTCTCCTGAGTTTTAGACGAAGTTTCCTGCTGTTTAGTACGTATGCCGGCATTGGGCTGGAAATACCGGTTTTGGGATTCTGCACAGAAAGGGTTTGCAAACCGCTGAATCCACACGTGAGCTTAACTCTGTCAGTTGAATGCACACATTGACAACCATTCAGTTAGATAGCTCCGTTTTGGTTTTAGAAGCAGATATTTCTCTGTACAGCCTATGGTCCCATTCACTCGGGAATATCCCAACGCAGCTCCTAGAAGAAACGTGTTTCTGACTCGCTGAATCTCAACATAGATTCAAATCTCTTAGGTGAACGAACGCACAGCAGAGCAGTTTCAAGGAAACGTTTCTCCTGAGTTTTAGACGAAGTTTCCTGCTCTTTAGTACGTATACCGGCATTGGGCTGGAAATACCGGTTTTGGGATTCTGCACAGAAAGGGTTTGCAAACCGCTGAATCCACACGTGAGTTTAACTCTGTCAGTTGAATGCACACATTGACAACCATTCAGTTTGATAGCACACTTTTGGTTTTAGCAGCAGATATTTCTCTGTACAGCCTATGGTCCCATTCACTCGGGAATATCCCAACGCAGCTCCTAGAAGAAACGTGTTTCTGACTCGCTGAATCTCAACATAGATTCAACTCTCTTAGGTGAACGAACGCACAGCAGAGCAGTTTCAAGGAAACGTTTCTCCTGAGTCTTAGACGAAGTTTCCTGCTGTTTAGTACGTATGCCGGCATTGGGCTGGAAATACCGGTTTTGGGATTCTGCACAGAAAGGTTTTGCAAACCGCTGAATCCACACGTGAGTTTAACTCTGTCAGTTGAATGCACACATTGACAACCATTCAGTTAGATAGCTCCGTTTTGGTTTTAGAAGCAGATATTTCTCTGTACAGCCTATGGTCCCATTCACTCGGGAATATCCCAACGCAGCTCCTAGAAGAAACGTGTTTCTGACTCGCTGAATCTCAACATAGATTCAACTCTCTTAGGTGAACGAACGCACAGAAGAGCAGTTTCAAGGAAACGTTTCTCCTGAGTTTTAGGCGAAGTTTCCTGCTGTTTAGTACGGATGCCGGCATTGGGCTGGAAATACCGGTTTTGGGATTCTGCACAGAAAGGGTTTGCAAACCGCTGAATCCACACGTGAGTTTAACTCTGTCAGTTGAATGCACACATTGACAACCATTCAGTTAGATAGCTCCGTTTTGGTTTTAGAAGCAGATATTTCTCTGTACAGCCTATGGTCCCATTCACTCGGGAATATCCCAACGCAGCTCCTAGAAGAAACGTGTTTCTGACTCGCTGAATCTCAACATAGATGCAACTCTCTTAGGTGAACGAACGCACAGCAGAGCAGTTTCAAGGAAACGTTTCTCCTGAGTTTTAGACGAAGTTTCCTGCTGTTTAGTACAGATGCCGGCATTGGGCTGGACATACCGGTTTTGGGATTCTGCACAGAAAGGGTTTGCAAACCGCTGAATCCACACGTGAGTTTAACTCTGTCAGTTGAATGCACACATTGACAACCATTCAGTTTGATAGCACACTTTTGGTTTTAGAAGCAGATATTTCTCTGTACAGCCTATGGTCCCATTCACTCGGGAATATCCCAACGCACCTCCTAGAAGAAACGTGTTTCTGACTCGCTGAATCTCAACATAGATTCAACTCTCTTAGGTGAACGAACGCACAGCAGAGCAGTTTCAAGGAAACGTTTCTCCTGAGTTTTAGACGAAGTTTCCTGCTGTTTAGTACGTATGCCGGCATTGGGCTGGAAATACCGGTTTTGGGATTCTGCACAGAAAGGGTTTGCAAACCGCTGAATCCACACGTGAGTTTACCTCTGTCAGTTGAATGCACACATTGACAACCATTCAGTTAGATAGCTCCGTTTTGGTTTTAGAAGCAGATATTTCTCTGTACAGCCTATGGTCCCATTCACTCGGGAATATCCCAACGCAGCTCCTAGAAGAAACGTGTTTCTGACTCGCTGAATCTCAACATAGATTCAACTCTCTTAGGTGAACGAACGCACAGCAGAGCAGTTTCAAGGAAACGTTTCTCCTGAGTTTTAGACGAAGTTTCCTGCTGTTTAGTACGGATGCCGGCATTGGGCTGGAAATACCGGTTTTGGGATTCTGCACAGAAAGGGTTTGCAAACCGCTGAATCCACACGTGAGTTTAACTCTGTCAGTTGAATGCACACATTGACAACCATTCAGTTTGATAGCACACTTTTGGTTTTAGAAGCAGATATTTCTCTGTACAGCCTATGGTCCCATTCACTCGGGAATATCCCAACGCACCTCCTAGAAGAAACGTGTTTCTGACTCGCTGAATCTCAACATAGATTCAACTCTCTTAGGTGATCAAACGCACAGCAGAGCAGTTTCAAGGAAACGTTTCTCCTGAGTTTTAGACGAAGTTTCCTGCTGTTTAGTACGTATGCCGGCATTGGGCTGGAAATACCGGTTTTGGGATTCTGCACAGAAAGGGTTTGCAAACCGCTGAATCCACACGTGAGTTTACCTCTGTCAGTTGAATGCACACATTGACAACCATTCAGTTAGATAGCTCCGTTTTGGTTTTAGAAGCAGATATTTCTCTGTACAGCCTATGGTCCCATTCACTCGGGAATATCCTAACGCAGCTCCTAGAAGAAACGTGTTTCTGACTCGCTGAATCTCAACATAGATTCAACTCTCTTAGGTGATCGAACGCACAGCAGAGCAGTTTCAAGGAAACGTTTCTCCTGAGTTTTAGACGAAGTTTCCTGCTGTTTAGTACGGATGCCGGCATTGGGCTGGAAATACCGGTTTTGGGATTCTGCACAGAAAGGGTTTGCAAACCGCTGAATCCACACGTGAGTTTAACTCTTTCAGTTGAATGTACACATTGACAACCATTCAGTTTGATAGCACACTTTTGGTTTTAGAAGCAGATATTTCTCTGTACAGCCTATGGTCCCATTCACTCGGGAATATCCCAACGCAGCTCCTAGAAGAAACGTGTTTCTGACTCGCTGAATCTCAACATAGATTCAACTCTCTTAGGTGAACGAACGCACAGCAGAGCAGTTTCAAGGAAACGTTTCTCCTGAGTCTTAGACGAAGTTTCCTGCTGTTTAGTACGTATGCCGGCATTGGGCTGGAAATACCGGTTTTGGGATTCTGCACAGAAAGGGTTTGCAAACCGCTGAATCCACACGTGAGTTTAACTCTGTCAGTTGAATGCACACATTGACAACCATTCAGTTAGATAGCTCCGTTTTGGTTTTAGAAGCAGATATTTCTCTGTACAGCCTATGGTCCCATTCACTCGGGAATATCCCAACGCAGCTCCTAGAAGAAACGTGTTTCTGACTCGCTGAATCTCAACATAGATTCAACTCTCTTAGGTGATCGAACGCACAGCAGAGCAGTTTCAAGGAAACGTTTCTCCTGAGTTTTAGACGAAGTTTCCTGCTGTTTAGTACGGATGCCGGCATTGGGCTGGAAATACCGGTTTTGGGATTCTGCACAGAAAGGGTTTGCAAACCGCTGAATCCACACGTGAGTTTAACTCTGTCAGTTGAATGCACACATTGACAACCATTCAGTTAGATAGCTCCGTTTTGGTTTTAGAAGCAGATATTTCTCTGTACAGCCTATGGTCCCATTCACTCGGGAATATCCCAACGCAGCTCCTAGAAGAAACGTGTTTCTGACTCGCTGAATCTCAACATAGATTCAACTCTCTTAGGTGAACGAACGCACAGCAGAGCAGTTTCAAGGAAACGTTTCTCCTGAGTTTTAGACGAAGTTTCCTGCTGTTTAGTACGTATGCCGGCATTGGGCTGGAAATACCGGTTTTGGGATTCTGCACAGAAAGGGTTTGCAAACCGCTGAATCCACACGTGAGCTTAACTCTGTCAGTTGAATGCACACATTGACAACCATTCAGTTAGATAGCTCCGTTTTGGTTTTAGAAGCAGATATTTCTCTGTACAGCCTATGGTCCCATTCACTCGGGAATATCCCAACGCACCTCCTAGAAGAAACGTGTTTCTGACTCGCTGAATCTCAACATAGATTCAAATCTCTTAGGTGAACGAACGCACAGCAGAGCAGTTTCAAGGAAACGTTTCTCCTGAGTTTTAGACGAAGTTTCCTGCTCTTTAGTACGTATGCCGGCATTGGGCTGGAAATACCGGTTTTGGGATTCTGCACAGAAAGGGTTTGCAAACCGCTGAATCCACACGTGAGTTTAACTCTGTCAGTTGAATGCACACATTGACAACCATTCAGTTTGATAGCACACTTTTGGTTTTAGCAGCAGATATTTCTCTGTACAGCCTATGGTCCCATTCACTCGGGAATATCCCAACGCAGCTCCTAGAAGAAACGTGTTTCTGACTCGCTGAATCTCAACATAGATTCAACTCTCTTAGGTGAACGAACGCACAGCAGAGCAGTTTCAAGGAAACGTTTCTCCTGAGTCTTAGACGAAGTTTCCTGCTGTTTAGTACGTATGCCGGCATTGGGCTGGAAATACCGGTTTTGGGATTCTGCACAGAAAGGTTTTGCAAACCGCTGAATCCACACGTGAGTTTAACTCTGTCAGTTGAATGCACACATTGACAACCATTCAGTTAGATAGCTCCGTTTTGGTTTTAGAAGCAGATAATTCTCTGTACAGCCTATGGTCCCATTCACTCGGGAATATCCCAACGCAGCTCCTAGAAGAAACGTGTTTCTGACTCGCTGAATCTCAACATAGATTCAACTCTCTTAGGTGAACGAACGCACAGAAGAGCAGTTTCAAGGAAACGTTTTTCCTGAGTTTTAGGCGAAGTTTCCTGCTGTTTAGTAGGGATGCCGGCATTGGGCTGGAAATACCGGTTTTGGGATTCTGCACAGAAAGGGTTTGCAAACCGCTGAATCCACACGTGAGTTTAACTCTGTCAGTTGAATGCACACATTGACAACCATTCAGTTAGATAGCTCCGTTTTGGTTTTAGAAGCAGATATTTCTCTGTACAGCCTATGGTCCCATTCACTCGGGAATATCCCAACGCAGCTCCTAGAAGAAACGTGTTTCTGACTCGCTGAATCTCAACATAGATGCAACTCTCTTAGGTGAACGAACGCACAGCAGAGCAGTTTCAAGGAAACGTTTCTCCTGAGTTTTAGACGAAGTTTCCTGCTGTTTAGTACAGATGCCGGCATTGGGCTGGACATACCGGTTTTGGGATTCTGCACAGAAAGGGTTTGCAAACCGCTGAATCCACACGTGAGTTTAACTCTGTCAGTTGAATGCACACATTGACAACCATTCAGTTTGATAGCACACTTTTGGTTTTAGAAGCAGATATTTCTCTGTACAGCCTATGGTCCCATTCACTCGGGAATATCCCAACGCACCTCCTAGAAGAAACGTGTTTCTGACTCGCTGAATCTCAACATAGATTCAACTCTCTTAGGTGAACGAACGCACAGCAGAGCAGTTTCAAGGAAACGTTTCTCCTGAGTTTTAGACGAAGTTTCCTGCTGTTTAGTACGTATGCCGGCATTGGGCTGGAAATACCGGTTTTGGGATTCTGCACAGAAAGGGTTTGCAAACCGCTGAATCCACACGTGAGCTTAACTCTCTCAGTTGAATGCACACATTGACAACCATTCAGTTAGATAGCTCCGTTTTGGTTTTAGAAGCAGATATTTCTCTGTACAGCCTATGGTCCCATTCACTCGGGAATATCCCAACGCAGCTCCTAGAAGAAACGTGTTTCTGACTCGCTGAATCTCAACATAGATTCAACTCTCTTAGGTGAACGAACGCACAGCAGAGCAGTTTCAAGGAAACGTTTCTCCTGAGTTTTAGACGAAGTTTCCTGCTGTTTAGTACGGATGCCGGCATTGGGCTGGAAATACCGGTTTTGGGATTCTGCACAGAAAGGGTTTGCAAACCGCTGAATCCACACGTGAGTTTAACTCTGTCAGTTGAATGCACACATTGACAACCATTCAGTTTGATAGCACACTTTTGGTTTTAGAAGCAGATATTTCTCTGTACAGCCTATGGTCCCATTCACTCGGGAATATCCCAACGCACCTCCTAGAAGAAACGTGTTTCTGACTCGCTGAATCTCAACATAGATTCAACTGTCTTAGGTGATCAAACGCACAGCAGAGCAGTTTCAAGGAAACGTTTCTCCTGAGTTTTAGACGAAGTTTCCTGCTGTTTAGTACGTATGCCGGCATTGGGCTGGAAATACCGGTTTTGGGATTCTGCACAGAAAGGGTTTGCAAACCGCTGAATCCACACGTGAGTTTACCTCTGTCAGTTGAATGCACACATTGACAACCATTCAGTTAGATAGCTCCGTTTTGGTTTTAGAAGCAGATATTTCTCTGTACAGCCTATGGTCCCATTCACTCGGGAATATCCTAACGCAGCTCCTAGAACAAACGTGTTTCTGACTCGCTGAATCTCAACATAGATTCAACTCTCTTAGGTGATCGAACGCACAGCAGAGCAGTTTCAAGGAAACGTTTCTCCTGAGTTTTAGACGAAGTTTCCTGCTGTTTAGTACGGATGCCGGCATTGGGCTGGAAATACCGGTTTTGGGATTCTGCACAGAAAGGGTTTGCAAACCGCTGAATCCACACGTGAGTTTAACTCTGTCAGTTGAATGTACACATTGACAACCATTCAGTTTGATAGCACACTTTTGGTTTTAGAAGCAGATATTTCTCTGTACAGCCTATGGTCCCATTCACTCGGGAATATCCCAACGCAGCTCCTAGAAGAAACGTGTTTCTGAGTCGCTGAATCTCAACATAGATTCAACTCTCTTAGGTGAACGAACGCACAGCAGAGCAGTTTCAAGGAAACGTTTCTCCTGAGTCTTAGACGAAGTTTCCTGCTGTTTAGTACGTATGCCGGCATTGGGCTGGAAATACCGGTTTTGGGATTCTGCACAGAAAGGGTTTGCAAACCGCTGAATCCACACGTGAGTTTAACTCTGTCAGTTGAATGCACACATTGACAACCATTCAGTTAGATAGCTCCGTTTTGGTTTTAGAAGCAGATATTTCTCTGTACAGCCTATGGTCCCATTCACTCGGGAATATCCCAACGCAGCTCCTAGAAGAAACGTGTTTCTGACTCGCTGAATCTCAACATAGATTCAACTCTCTTAGGTGATCGAACGCACCGCAGAGCAGTTTCAAGGAAACGTTTCTCCTGAGTTTTAGACGAAGTATCCTGCTGTTTAGTACGGATGCCGGCATTGGGCTGGAAATACCGGTTTTGGGATTCTGCACAGAAAGGGTTTGCAAACCGCTGAATCCACACGTGAGTTTAACTCTGTCAGTTGAATGCACACATTGACAACCATTCAGTTAGATACCATCCTTTTGGTTGTAGGAGCAGATATTTCTCTGTACAGCCTATGGTACCATTCACTCGGGAATATCCCAACGCACCTCCTAGAAGAAACGTGTTTCTGACTCGCTGAATCTCAACATAGATTCAACTCTCTTAGGTGATCGAACGCACAGCAGAGCAGTTTCAAGGAAACGTTTCTCCTGAGTTTTAGACGAAGTTTCCTGCTGTTTAGTACGGATGCCGGCATTGGGCTGGAAATACCGGTTTTGGGATTCTGCACAGAAAGGGTTTGCAAACCGCTGAATCCACACGTGAGTTTAACTCTGTCAGTTTAATGCACACATTGACAACCATTGAGTTAGATAGCTCCGTTTTGGTTTTAGAAGCAGATATTTCTCTGTACAGCCTATGGTCCCATTCACTCGGGAATATCCCAACGGAGCTCCTAGAAGAAACGTGTTTCTGACTCGCTGAATCTCAACATAGATTCAACTCTCTTAGGTGAACGAACGCACAGCAGAGCAGTTTCAAGGAAACGTTTCTCCTGAGTTTTAGACGAAGTTTCCTGCTGTTTAGTACGTATGCCGGCATTGGGCTGGAAATGCCGGTTTTGGGATTCTGCACAGAAAGGGTTTGCAAACTGCTGAATCCACACGTGAGTTTAACTCTGTCAGTTGAATGCACACATTGACAACCATTCAGTTAGATAGCTCCGTTTTGGTTTTAGAAGCAGATATTTCTCTGTACAGCCTATGGTCACATTCACTCGGGAATATCCCAACGCAGCTCCTAGAAGAAACGTGTTTCTGACTCGCTGAATCTCAACATAGATTCAACTCTCTTAGGTGAACGAACGCACAGCAGAGCAGTTTCAAGGAAACGTTTCTCCTGAGTTTTAGACGAAGTTTCCTGCTGTTTAGTACGGATGCCGGCATTGGGCTGGAAATACCGGTTTTGGGATTCTGCACAGAAAGGGTTTGCAAACCGCTGAATCCACACGTGAGTTTAACTCTGTCAGTTGAATGCACACATTGACAACCATTCAGTTTGATAGCACACTTTTGGTTTTGGAAGCAGATATTTCTCTGTACAGCCTATGGTCCCATTCACTCGGGAATATCCCAACGCAGCTCCTAGAAGAAACGTGTTTCTGACTCGCTGAATCTCAACATAGATTCAACTCTCTTAGGTGAACGAACGCACAGCAGAGCAGTTTCAAGGAAACGTTTCTCCTGAGTCTTAGACGAAGTTTCCTGCTGTTTAGTACGTATGCCGGCATTGGGCTGGAAATACCGGTTTTGGGATTCTGCACAGAAAGGGTTTGCAAACCGCTGAATCCACACGTGAGTTTAACTCTGTCAGTTGAATGCAGCCATTGACATCCATTCAGTTAGATAGCTCCGTTTTGGTTTTAGAAGCAGATATTTCTCTGTACATCCTATGGTCACATTCACTCGGGAATATCCAAACGCAGCTCCTAGAAGAAACGTGTTTCTGACTCGCTGAATCTCAACATAGATTCAACTCTCTTAGGTGAACGAACGCACAGCAGAGCAGTTTCAAGGAAACGTTTCTCCTGAGTTTTAGACGAAGTTTCCTGCTGTTTAGTACGGATGCCGGCATTGGGCTGGAAATACCGGTTTTGGGATTCTGCACAGAAAGGGTTTGCAAACCGCTGAATCCACACGTGAGTTTAACTCTGTCAGTTGAATGCACACATTGACAACCATTCAGTTTGATAGCACACTTTTGGTTTTAGAAGCAGATATTTCTCTGTACAGCCTATGGTCCCATTCACTCGGGAATATCCCAACGCAGCTCCTAGAAGAAACGTGTTTCTGACTCGCTGAATCTCAACATAGATTCAACTCTCTTAGGTGAACGAACGCACAGTAGAGCAATTTCAAGGAAACGTTTCTCCTGAGTCTTAGACGAAGTTTCCTGCTGTTTAGTACCTATGCCGGCATTGGGCTGGAAATACCGGTTTTGGGATTCTGCACAGAAAGGGTTTGCAAACCGCTGAATCCACACGTGATTTTAACTCTGTCAGTTGAATGCACACATTGACAACCATTCTGTTAGAGAGCTCCGTTTTGGTTTTAGAAGCAGATATTTCTCTGTACAGCCTATGGTCCCATTCACTCGGGAATATTCACAACGCACCTCCTAGAAGAAACGTGTTTCTGACTCGCTGAATCTCAACATAGATTCAACTCTCTTAGGTGAACGAACGCACAGCAGAGCAGTTTCAAGGAAACATTTCTCCTGAGTTTTAGACGAAGTTTCCTGCTGTTTAGTACGGATGCCGGCATTGGGCTGGACATACCGGTTTTGGGATTCTGCACAGAAATGGTTTGCAAACCGCTGAATCCACACGTGAGTTTAACTCCGTCAGTTGAATGCACACATTGACAACCATTGAGTTAGATAGCTCCGTTTTGATTTTAGAAGCAGATATTTCTCAGTACAGCCTATGGTCCCATTCACTCGGGAATATCCCAACTCAGCTCCTAGCATAAACGTGTTTCTAACTCGCTGAATGTCAACATAGTTTCAACTCTCGTAGGTGAACGAACGCACAGAAGAGCAGTTTCAAGGAAACGTTTCTCCTGAGTTTTAGACGAAGTTTCCTGCTGTTTAGTACGGATGCCGGCATTGAGCTGGAATTACCGGTTTTGGGATTCTGCACAGAAAGAGTTTGTAAACCGCTGAATCCAAACGTGAGTTTAACTCTGTCAGTTGAATGCACACATTGACAACCATTCAGTTAGATACCACCCTTTTGGTTGTAGGAGCAGATATTTCTCTGTACAGCCGATGGTCCCATTCACTCGGGAATATCCCAATGCACCTCCTAGAAGAAACGTGTTTCTGACTCGCTGAATCTCAACATAGATTCAACTCTCTTAGGTGATCGAACGCACAGCAGAGCAGTTTCAAGGAAACGTTTCTCCTGAGTTTTAGACGAAGTTTCCTGCTGTTTAGTACGGATGCCGGCATTGGGCTGGAAATACCGGTTTTGGGATTCTGCACAGAAAGGGTTTCAAACCGCTGAATCCACATGTGACTTTAACTCTGTCAGTTGAATGCACACATTGACCACCATTCAGTTAGATAGCTCCGTTTTGGTTTTAGAAGCAGATATTTCTCTGTACAGCCTATGGTCCCATTCACTCGGGAATATCCCAACGCAGCTCCTAGAAGAAACGTGTTTCTGACTCGCTGAATCTCAACATAGATTCAACTCTCTTAGGTGAACGAACGCACAGCAGAGCAGTTTCAAGGAAACGTTTCTCCTGAGTTTTAGACGAAGTTTCCTACTGTTTAGTACGTATGCCGGCATTGGGCTGGAAATACCGGTTTTGGGATTCTGCACAGAAAGGGTTTGCAAACCGCTGAATCCACACGTGAGTTTAACTCTGTCAGTTGAATGCACACATTGACAACCATTCAGTTTGATAGCACACTTTTGGTTTTAGAAGCAGATATTTCTCTGTACAGCCTATGGTCCCATTCCCTCGGGAATATCCCAACGCAGCTCCTAGAAGAAACGTGTTTCTGACTCGCTGAATCTCAACATAGATTCAACTCTCTTAGGTGAACGAACGCACAGCAGAGCAATTTCAAGGAAACGTTTCTCCTGAGTCTTAGACGAAGTTTCCTGCTGTTTAGTACGTATGCCGGCATTGGGCTGGAAATACCGGTTTTGGGATTCTGCACAGAAAGGGTTTGCAAACCGCTGAATCCACACGTGAGTTTAACTCTGTCAGTTGAATGCACACATTGACAGCCATTCAGTTTGATACCACACTTTTGGTTTTAGAAGCAGATATTTCTCTGTACACCCTATGGTCCCATTCACTCGAGAATATCCCAATGCAGCTCCTAGAAGAAACGTGTTTCTGACTCGCTGTATCTCAACATAGATTCAACTCTCTTAGGTGAACGAACGCACAGCAGAGCAGTTTCAAGGAAATGTTTCTCCTGAGATTTGGACGAAGTTTCCTGCTGTTTAGTACGGATGCCGGCATTGGACTGGGAATCCTGGTTTTGGGATTCTGCACAGAAAGGGTTTGCAAACCGCTGAATCCACACGTGAGTTTAACTCTGTCAGTTGAATTCACACATTGACAACCATTCAGTTTGATAGCACACTTTTGGTTTTAGAAGCAGATATTTCTCTGTACAGCCTATGGTCCCATTCACTCGGGAATATCCCAACGCAACTCCTAGAAGAAACGTGTTTCTGACTCGCTGAATCTCAACATAGTTTCAACTCTCTTAGGTGAACGAAAGCACAGCAAAGCAGTTTCAAGGAAACGTTTCTCCTGAGTTTTAGACGAAGTTTCCTGCTGTTTAGTACGGATGCCGGCATTGAGCTGGAATTACCGGTTTTGGGATTCTGCACAGAAAGGGTTTGCAAACCGCTGAATCCAAACGTGAGTTTAACTCTGTCAGTTGAATGCACACATTGACAACCATTCAGTTAGATACCACCCTTTTGGTTGTAGGAGCAGATATTTCTCTGTACAGCCTATGGTCCCATTCACTCGGGAATATCCCAACGCACCTCCTAGAAGAAACCTGTTTCTGACTCGCTGAATCTCAACATAGATTCAACTCTCTTAGGTGATCGAACGCACAGCAGAGCAGTTTCAAGGAAACGTTTCTCCTGAGTTTTATACGAAGTTTCCTGCTGTTTAGTACGGATGCCGGCATTGGGCTGGAAATACCGGTTTTGGGATTCTGCACAGAAAGGGTTTGCAAACCGCTGAATCCACACGTGAGTTTAACTCTGTCAGTTGAATGCACACATTGACAACCATTCAGTTAGATAGCTCCGTTTTGGTTTTAGAAGCAGATATTTCTCTGTACAGCCTATGGTCCCATACACTCGGGAATATCCCAACGCAGCTCCTGGAAGAAACGTGTTTCTGACTCGCTGAATCTCAACACAGATTCAACTCTCTTAGGTGAACGATCGCACAGCAGAGCAGTTTCAAGGAAACGTTTCTCCTGAGTTTTATACGAAGTTTCCTGCTGTTTAGTACGGATGCCGGCATTGGGCTGGACATACCGGTTTTGGGATTCTGCACAGAAATGGTTTGCAAACCGCTGAATCCACACGTGAGTTTAACTCTGTCAGTTGAATGCACACTTTGACAACCATTCAGTTAGATAGCTCCGTTTTGGTTTTAGAAGCAGATATTTCTCTGTACAGCCTATGGTCCCATTCACTCGGGAATATCCCAACGCAGCTCCTAGAAGAAACGTGTTTCTGACTCGCTGAATCTCAACATAGTTTCAACTCTCTTAGGTGAACGAACGCACAGCAGAGCAGTTTCAAGGAAACGTTTCTCCTGAGTTTTAGACGAAGTTTCCTGCTGTTTAGTACGGATGCCGGCATTGAGCTGGAATTACCGGTTTTGGGATTCTGCACAGAAAGGGTTTGTAAACCGCTGAATCCAAACGTGAGTTTAACTCTGTCAGTTGAATGCACACATTGACAACAATTCAGTTAGATACCACCCTTTTGGTTGTAGGAGCAGATATTTCTCTGTACAGCCTATGGTCCCATTCACTCGGGAATATCCCAACGCACCTCCTAGAAGAAACGTGTTTCTGACTCGCTGAATCTCAACATAGATTCAACGCTCTTAGGTGATCGAACGCACAGCAGAGCAGTTTCAAGGAAACGTTTCTCCTGAGTTTTAGACGAAGTTTCCTGCTGTTTAGTACGGATGCCGGCATTGGGCTGGAAATACCGGTTTTGGGATTCTGCACAGAAAGGGTTTGCAAACCGCTGAATCCACACGTGAGTTTAACTCTGTCAGTTGAATGCACACATTGACAGCCATTCAGTTTGATAGCACACTTTTGGTTTTAGAAGCAGATATTTCTCTGTACAGCCTATGGTCCCATTCACTCGGGAATATCCCAATGCAGCTCCTAGAAGAAACGTGTTTCTGACTCGCTGAATCTCAACATAGATTCAACTCTCTTAGGTGAACGAACGCACAGCAGAGCAGTTTAAAGGAAACGTTTCTCCTGAGTTTTAGACGAAGTTTCCTGCTGTTTAGTACGGATGCCGCCATTGGGCTGGAAATACCGGTTTTGGGATTCTGCACAGAAAGGGTTTGCAAACCGCTGAATCCACACGTGTGTTTAACTCTGTCAGTTGAATGCACACATTGACAACCATTCAGTTAGATAGCTCCGTTTTGGTTTTAGAAGCAGATATTTCTCTGTACAGCCTATGGTCCCATTCACTCGGGAATATCCCAATGCAGCTCCTAGAAGAAACGTGTTTCTGACTCGCTGAATCTCAACATAGATTCAACTCTCTTAGGTGAACGAACGCACAGCAGAGCAGTTTAAAGGAAACGTTTCTCCTGAGTTTTAGACGAAGTTTCCTGCTGTTTAGTACGTATGCCGGCATTGGGCTGGAAATACCGGTTTTGGGATTCTGCACAGAAAGGGTTTGCAAACCGCTGAATCCACATGTGAGTTTAACTCTGTCAGTTGAATGCACACATTGACAACCATTCAGTTTGATAGCACACTTTTGGTTTTAGAAGCAGATATTTCTCTTTACAGCCTATGGTCCCATTCACTCGGGAATATCCCAACGCAGCTCCTAGAAGAAACGTGTTTCTGACTCGCTGAATCTCAACATAGATTCAACTCTCTTAGGTGAACGAACGCACAGCAAAGCAGTTTCAAGGAAACGTTTCTCCTGAGATTTAGACGAAGTTTCCTGCTGTTTAGTACGGATGCCGGCATTGGGCTGGAAATACTGGTTTTGGGATTCTGCACAGAAAGGGTTTGCAAACCGCTGAATCCACATGTGAGTTTAACTCTGTCAGTTGAATGCACACATTGACAACCATTCAGTTAGATAGCTCCGTTTTGGTTTTAGAAGCAGATATTTCTCTGTACAGCCTATGGTCCCATTCACTCGGGAATATCCCAACGCAGCTCCTAGCATAAACGTGTTTCTGAATCGCTGAATCTCAACATAGTTTCAACTCTCTTAGGTGAACGAACGCACAGCAGAGCAGTTTCAAGGAAACGTTTCTCCTGAGTTTTAGACGAAGTTTCCTGCTGTTTAGTACGGATGCCGGCATTGAGCTGGAATTACCGGTTTTGGGATTCTGCACAGAAAGGGTTTGTAAACCGCTGAATCCAAACGTGAGTTTAACTCTGTCAGTTGAATGCACACATTGACAACAATTCAGTTAGATACCACCCTTTTGGTTGTAGGAGCAGATATTTCTCTGTACAGCCTATGGTCCCATTCACTCGGGAATATCCCAACGCACCTCCTAGAAGAAACGTGTTTCTGACTCGCTGAATCTCAACATAGATTCAACTCTCTTAGGTGAACGAACGCACAGCAGAGCAGTTTCAAGGAAACGTTTCTCCTGAGTTTTAGACGAAGTTTCCTGCTGTTTAGTACGGATGCCGGCATTGGGCTGGAAATACCGGTTTTGGGATTCTGCACAGAAAGGGTTTGCAAACCGCTGAATCCACACGTGACTTTAACTCTGTCAGTTGAATGCACACATTGACAACCATTCAGTTTGATAGCACACTTTTGGTTTTAGAAGCAGATATTTCTCTGTACAGCCTATGGTCCCATTCACTCGGGAATATCCCAACGCAGCTCCTAGAAGAAACGTGTTTCTGACTCGCTGAATCTCAACATAGATTCAACACTCTAAGGTGAACGAACGCACAGCAGAGCAGTTACAAGGAAACGTTTCTCCTGAGTTTTAGACGAAGTTTCCTGCTGTTTAGTACGTATGCCGGCATTGGGCTGGAAATACCGGTTTTGGGATTCTGCACAGAAAGGGTTTGCAAACCGCTGAATCCACACGTGAGTTTACCTCTGTCAGTTGAATGCACACATTGACAACCATTCAGTTAGATAGCTCCGTTTTGGTTTTAGAAGCAGATATTTCTCTGTACAGCCTATGGTCCCATTCACTCGGGAATATCCCAACGCAGCTCCTAGAAGAAACGTGTTTCTGACTCGCTGAATCTCAACATAGATTCAACTCTCTTAGGTGAACGAACGCACAGAAGAGCAGTTTCAAGGAAACGTTTCTCCTGAGTTTTAGGCGAAGTTTCCTGCTGTTTAGTAGGGATGCCGGCATTGGGCTGGACATACCGGTTTTGGGATTCTGCACAGAAAGGGTTTGCAAACCGCTGAATCCACACGTGAGTTTAACTCTGTCAGTTGAATGCACACATTGACAACCATTCAGTTAGATAGCTCCGTTTTGGTTTTAGAAGCAGATATTTCTCTGTACAGCCTATGGTCCCATTCACTCGGGAATATCCCAACGCAGCTCCTAGAAGAAACGTGTTTCTCACTCGCTGAATCTCAACATAGATGCAACTCTCTTAGGTGAACGAACGCACAGCAGAGCAGTTTCAAGGAAACGTTTCTCCTGAGTTTTAGACGAAGTTTCCTGCTGTTTAGTACAGATGCCGGCATTGGGCTGGACATACCGGTTTTGGGATTCTGCACAGAAAGGGTTTGCAAACCGCTGAATCCACACGTGAGTTTAACTCTGTCAGTTGAATGCACACATTGACAACCATTCAGTTTGATAGCACACTTTTGGTTTTAGCAGCAGATATTTCTCTGTACAGCCTATGGTCCCATTCACTCGGGAATATCCCAACGCAGCTCCTAGAAGAAACGTGTTTCTGACTCGCTGAATCTCAACATAGATTCAACTCTCTTAGGTGAACGAACGCACAGCAGAGCAGTTTCAAGGAAACGTTTCTCCTGAGTTTTAGACGAAGTTTCCTGCTGTTTAGTACGGATGCCGGCATTGGGCTGGAAATACCGGTTTTGGGATTCTGCACAGAAAGGGTTTGCAAACCGCTGAATCCACACGTGAGTTTAACTCTGTCAGTTGAATGCACACATTGACAACCATTCAGTTTGATAGCACACTTTTGGTTTTAGAAGCAGATATTTCTCTGTACAGCCTATGGTCCCATTCACTCGGGAATATCCCAACGCACCTCCTAGAAGAAACGTGTTTCTGACTCGCTGAATCTCAACATAGATTCAACTCTCTTAGGTGAACGAACGCACAGCAGAGCAGTTTCAAGGAAACGTTTCTCCTGAGTTTTAGACGAAGTTTCCTGCTGTTTAGTACGTATGCCGGCATTGGGCTGGAAATACCGGTTTTGGGATTCTGCACAGAAAGGGTTTGCAAACCGCTGAATCCACACGTGAGCTTAATTCTGTCAGTTGAATGCACACATTGACAACCATTCAGTTAGATAGCTCCGTTTTGGTTTTAGAAGCAGATATTTCTCTGTACAGCCTATGGTCCCATTCACTCGGGAATATCCCAACGCAGCTCCTAGAAGAAACGTGTTTCTGACTCGCTGAATCTCAACATAGATTCAAATCTCTTAGGTGAACGAACGCACAGCAGAGCAGTTTCAAGGAAACGTTTCTCCTGAGTTTTAGACGAAGTTTCCTGCTCTTTAGTACGTATACCGGCATTGGGCTGGAAATACCGGTTTTGGGATTCTGCACAGAAAGGGTTTGCAAACCGCTGAATACACACGTGAGTTTAACTCTGTCAGTTGAATGCACACATTGACAACCATTCAGTTTGATAGCACACTTTTGGTTTTAGCAGCAGATATTTCTCTGTACAGCCTATGGTCCCATTCACTCGGGAATATCCCAACGCAGCTCCTAGAAGAAACGTGTTTCTGACACGCTGAATCTCAACATAGATTCAACTCTCTTAGGTGAACGAACGCACAGCAGAGCAGTTTCAAGGAAACGTTTCTCCTGAGTCTTAGACGAAGTTTCCTGCTGTTTAGTACGGATGCCGGCATTGGGCTGGAAATACCGGTTTTGGGATTCTGCACAGAAAGGTTTTGCAAACCGCTGAATCCACACGTGAGTTTAACTCTGTCAGTTGAATGCACACATTGACAACCATTCAGTTAGATAGCTCCGTTTTGGTTTTAGAAGCAGATATTTCTCTGTACAGCCTATGGTCCCATTCACTCGGGAATATCCCAACGCAGCTCCTAGAAGAAACGTGTTTCTGACTCGCTGAATCTCAACATAGATTCAACTCTCTTAGGTGAACGAACGCACAGAAGAGCAGTTTCAAGGAAACGTTTCTCCTGAGTTTTAGGCGAAGTTTCCTGCTTTTTAGTAGGGATGCCGGCATTGGGCTGGAAATACCGGTTTTGGGATTCTGCACAGAAAGGGTTTGCAAACCGCTGAATCCACACGTGAGTTTAACTCTGTCAGTTGAATGCACACATTGACAACCATTCAGTTAGATAGCTCCGTTTTGGTTTTAGAAGCAGATATTTCTCTGTACAGCCTATGGTCCCATTCACTCGGGAATATCCCAACGCAGCTCCTAGAAGAAACGTGTTTCTGACTCGCTGAATCTCAACATAGATTCAACTCTCTTAGGTGAACGAACGCACAGCAGAGCAGTTTCAAGGAAACGTTTCTCCTGAGTTTTAGACGAAGTTTCCTGCTGTTTAGTACGGATGCCGGCATTGGGCTGGACATACCGGTTTTGGGATTCTGCACAGAAAGGGTTTCCAAACCGCTGAATCCACACGTGAGTTTAACTCTGTCAGTTGAATGCACACATTGACAACCATTCAGTTTGATAGCACACTTTTGGTTTTAGAAGCAGATATTTCTCTGTACAGCCTATGGTCCCATTCACTCGGGAATATCCCAACGCACCTCCTAGAAGAAACGTGTTTCTGACTCGCTGAATCTCAACATAGATTCAACTCTCTTAGGTGAACGAACGCACAGCAGAGCAGTTTCAAGGAAACGTTTCTCCTGAGTTTTAGACGAAGTTTCCTGCTGTTTAGTACGTATGCCGGCATTGGGCTGGAAATACCGGTTTTGGGATTCTGCACAGAAAGGGTTTGCAAACCGCTGAATCCACACGTGAGCTTAACTCTCTCAGTTAAATGCACACATTGACAACCATTCAGTTAGATAGCTCCGTTTTGGTTTTAGAAGCAGATATTTCTCTGTACAGCCTATGGTCCCATTCACTCGGGAATATCCCAACGCAGCTCCTAGAAGAAACGTGTTTCTGACTCGCTGAATCTCAACATAGATTCAACTCTCTTAGGTGAACGAACGCACAGCAGAGCAGTTTCAAGGAAACGTTTCTCCTGAGTTTTAGACGAAGTTTCCTGCTGTTTAGTACGGATGCCGGCATTGGGCTGGAAATACCGGTTTTGGGATTCTGCACAGAAAGGGTTTGCAAACCGCTGAATCCACACGTGAGTTTAACTTTGTCAGTTGAATGCACACATTGACAACCATTCAGTTTGATAGCACACTTTTGGTTTTAGAAGCAGATATTTCTCTGTACAGCCTATGGTCCCATTCACTCGGGAATATCCCAACGCACCTCCTAGAAGAAACGTGTTTCTGACTCGCTGAATCTCAACATAGATTCAACTCTCTTAGGTGATCAAACGCACAGCAGAGCAGTTTCAAGGAAACGTTTCTCCTGAGTTTTAGACGAAGTTTCCTGCTGTTTAGTACGTATGCCGGCATTGGGCTGGAAATACCGGTTTTGGGATTTTGCACAGAAAGGGTTTGCAAACCGCTGAATCCACACGTGAGTTTAACTCTGTCAGTTGAATGCACACATTGACAACCATTCAGTTAGATAGCTCCGTTTTGGTTTTAGAAGCAGATATTTCTCTGTACAGCCTATGGTCCCATTCACTCGGGAATATCCCAACGCAGCTCCTAGAAGAAACGTGTTTCTGACTCGCTGAATCTCAACATAGATTCAAATCTCTTAGGTGAACGATCGCACAGCAGAGCAGTTTCAAGGAAACGTTTCTCCTGAGTTTTAGACGAAGTTTCCTGCTCTTTAGTACGTATACCGGCATTGGGCTGGAAATACCGGTTTTGGGATTCTGCACAGAAAGGGTTTGCAAACCGCTGAATCCACACGTGAGTTTAACTCTGTCAGTTGAATGTACACATTGACAACCATTCAGTTTGATAGCACACTTTTGGTTTTAGAAGCAGATATTTCTCTGTACAGCCTATGGTCCAATTCACTCGGGAATATCCCAACGCAGCTCCTAGAAGAAACGTGTTTCTGACTCGCTGAATCTCAACATAGATTCAACTCTCTTAGGTGAACGAACGCACAGCAGAGCAGTTTCAAGGAAACGTTTCTCCTGAGTCTTAGACGAAGTTTCCTGCTGTTTAGTACGTATGCCGGCATTGGGCTGGAAATACCGGTTTTGGGATTCTGCACAGAAAGGGTTTGCAAACCGCTGAATCCACACGTGAGTTTAACTCTGTCAGTTGAATGCACACATTGACAACCATTCAGTTAGATAGCTCCGTTTTGGTTTTAGAAGCAGATATTTCTCTGTACAGCCTATGGTCCCATTCACTCGGGAATATCCCAACGCAGCTCCTAGAAGAAACGTGTTTCTGACTCGCTGAATCTCAACATAGATTCAACTCTCTTAGGTGATCGAACGCACAGCAGAGCAGTTTCAAGGAAACGTTTCTCCTGAGTTTTAGACGAAGTTTCCTGCTGTTTAGTACGGATGCCGGCATTGGGCTGGAAATACCGGTTTTGGGATTCTGCACAGAAAGGGTTTGCAAACCGCTGAATCCACACGTGAGTTTAACTCTGTCAGTTGAATGCACACATTGACAACCATTCAGTTAGATAGCTCCGTTTTGGTTTTAGAAGCAGATATTTCTCTGTACAGCCTATGGTCGCATTCACTCGGGAATATCCCAACGCAGCTCCTAGAAGAAACGTGTTTCTGACTCGCTGAATCTCAACATAGATTCAACTCTCTTAGGTGAACGAACGCACAGCAGAGCAGTTTCAAGGAAACGTTTCTCCTGAGTTTTAGACGAGGTTTCCTGCTGTTTAGTACGGATGCCGGCATTGGGCTGGACATACCGGTTTTGGGATTCTGCACAGAAATGGTTTGCAAACCGCTGAATCCACACGTGAGTTTAACTCTGTCAGTTGAATGCACACTTTGACAACCATTCAGTTAGATAGCTCCGTTTTGGTTTTAGAAGCAGATATTTCTCTGTACAGCCTATGGTCCCATTCACTCGGGAATATCCCAACGCACCTCCTAGAAGAAACGTGTTTCTGACTCGCTGAATCTCAACATAGATTCAACTCTCTTAGGTGAACGAACGCACAGCAGAGCAGTTTCAAGGAAACGTTTCTCCTGAGTTTTAGACGAAGTTTCCTGCTGTTTAGTACGTATGCCGGCATTGGGCTGGAAATACCGGTTTTGGGATTCTGCACAGAAAGGGTTTGCAAACCGCTGAATCCACACGTGAGCTTAATTCTGTCAGTTGAATGCACACATTGACAACCATTCAGTTAGATAGCTCCGTTTTGGTTTTAGAAGCAGATATTTCTCTGTACAGCCTATGGTCCCATTCACTCGGGAATATCCCAACGCAGCTCCTAGAAGAAACGTGTTTCTGACTCGCTGAATCTCAACATAGATTCAAATCTCTTAGGTGAACGAACGCACAGCAGAGCAGTTTCAAGGAAACATTTCTCCTGAGTTTTAGACGAAGTTTCCTGCTCTTTAGTACGTATACCGGCATTGGGCTGGAAATACCGGTTTTGGGATTCTGCACAGAAAGGGTTTGCAAACCGCTGAATACACACGTGAGTTTAACTCTGTCAGTTGAATGCACACATTGACAACCATTCAGTTTGATAGCACACTTTTGGTTTTAGCAGCAGATATTTCTCTGTACAGCCTATGGTCCCATTCACTCGGGAATATCCCAACGCAGCTCCTAGAAGAAACGTGTTTCTGACACGCTGAATCTCAACATAGATTCAACTCTCTTAGGTGAACGAACGCACAGCAGAGCAGTTTCAAGGAAACGTTTCTCCTGAGTCTTAGACGAAGTTTCCTGCTGTTTAGTACGGATGCCGGCATTGGGCTGGAAATACCGGTTTTGGGATTCTGCACAGAAAGGTTTTGCAAACCGCTGAATCCACACGTGAGTTTAACTCTGTCAGTTGAATGCACACATTGACAACCATTCAGTTAGATAGCTCCGTTTTGGTTTTAGAAGCAGATATTTCTCTGTACAGCCTATGGTCCCATTCACTCGGGAATATCCCAACGCAGCTCCTAGAAGAAACGTGTTTCTGACTCGCTGAATCTCAACATAGATTCAACTCTCTTAGGTGAACGAACGCACAGAAGAGCAGTTTCAAGGAAACGTTTCTCCTGAGTTTTAGGCGAAGTTTCCTGCTTTTTAGTAGGGATGCCGGCATTGGGCTGGAAATACCGGTTTTGGGATTCTGCACAGAAAGGGTTTGCAAACCGCTGAATCCACACGTGAGTTTAACTCTGTCAGTTGAATGCACACATTGACAACCATTCAGTTAGATAGCTCCGTTTTGGTTTTAGAAGCAGATATTTCTCTGTACAGCCTATGGTCCCATTCACTCGGGAATATCCCAACGCAGCTCCTAGAAGAAACGTGTTTCTGACTCGCTGAATCTCAACATAGATTCAACTCTCTTAGGTGAACGAACGCACAGCAGAGCAGTTTCAAGGAAACGTTTCTCCTGAGTTTTAGACGAAGTTTCCTGCTGTTTAGTACGGATGCCGGCATTGGGCTGGACATACCGGTTTTGGGATTCTGCACAGAAAGGGTTTCCAAACCGCTGAATCCACACGTGAGTTTAACTCTGTCAGTTGAATGCACACATTGACAACCATTCAGTTTGATAGCACACTTTTGGTTTTAGAAGCAGATATTTCTCTGTACAGCCTATGGTCCCATTCACTCGGGAATATCCCAACGCACCTCCTAGAAGAAACGTGTTTCTGACTCGCTGAATCTCAACATAGATTCAACTCTCTTAGGTGAACGAACGCACAGCAGAGCAGTTTCAAGGAAACGTTTCTCCTGAGTTTTAGACGAAGTTTCCTGCTGTTTAGTACGTATGCCGGCATTGGGCTGGAAATACCGGTTTTGGGATTCTGCACAGAAAGGGTTTGCAAACCGCTGAATCCACACGTGAGCTTAACTCTCTCAGTTAAATGCACACATTGACAACCATTCAGTTAGATAGCTCCGTTTTGGTTTTAGAAGCAGATATTTCTCTGTACAGCCTATGGTCCCATTCACTCGGGAATATCCCAACGCAGCTCCTAGAAGAAACGTGTTTCTGACTCGCTGAATCTCAACATAGATTCAACTCTCTTAGGTGAACGAACGCACAGCAGAGCAGTTTCAAGGAAACGTTTCTCCTGAGTTTTAGACGAAGTTTCCTGCTGTTTAGTACGGATGCCGGCATTGGGCTGGAAATACCGGTTTTGGGATTCTGCACAGAAAGGGTTTGCAAACCGCTGAATCCACACGTGAGTTTAACTTTGTCAGTTGAATGCACACATTGACAACCATTCAGTTTGATAGCACACTTTTGGTTTTAGAAGCAGATATTTCTCTGTACAGCCTATGGTCCCATTCACTCGGGAATATCCCAACGCACCTCCTAGAAGAAACGTGTTTCTGACTCGCTGAATCTCAACATAGATTCAACTCTCTTAGGTGATCAAACGCACAGCAGAGCAGTTTCAAGGAAACGTTTCTCCTGAGTTTTAGACGAAGTTTCCTGCTGTTTAGTACGTATGCCGGCATTGGGCTGGAAATACCGGTTTTGGGATTTTGCACAGAAAGGGTTTGCAAACCGCTGAATCCACACGTGAGTTTAACTCTGTCAGTTGAATGCACACATTGACAACCATTCAGTTAGATAGCTCCGTTTTGGTTTTAGAAGCAGATATTTCTCTGTACAGCCTATGGTCCCATTCACTCGGGAATATCCCAACGCAGCTCCTAGAAGAAACGTGTTTCTGACTCGCTGAATCTCAACATAGATTCAAATCTCTTAGGTGAACGATCGCACAGCAGAGCAGTTTCAAGGAAACGTTTCTCCTGAGTTTTAGACGAAGTTTCCTGCTCTTTAGTACGTATACCGGCATTGGGCTGGAAATACCGGTTTTGGGATTCTGCACAGAAAGGGTTTGCAAACCGCTGAATCCACACGTGAGTTTAACTCTGTCAGTTGAATGTACACATTGACAACCATTCAGTTTGATAGCACACTTTTGGTTTTAGAAGCAGATATTTCTCTGTACAGCCTATGGTCCAATTCACTCGGGAATATCCCAACGCAGCTCCTAGAAGAAACGTGTTTCTGACTCGCTGAATCTCAACATAGATTCAACTCTCTTAGGTGAACGAACGCACAGCAGAGCAGTTTCAAGGAAACGTTTCTCCTGAGTCTTAGACGAAGTTTCCTGCTGTTTAGTACGTATGCCGGCATTGGGCTGGAAATACCGGTTTTGGGATTCTGCACAGAAAGGGTTTGCAAACCGCTGAATCCACACGTGAGTTTAACTCTGTCAGTTGAATGCACACATTGACAACCATTCAGTTAGATAGCTCCGTTTTGGTTTTAGAAGCAGATATTTCTCTGTACAGCCTATGGTCCCATTCACTCGGGAATATCCCAACGCAGCTCCTAGAAGAAACGTGTTTCTGACTCGCTGAATCTCAACATAGATTCAACTCTCTTAGGTGATCGAACGCACAGCAGAGCAGTTTCAAGGAAACGTTTCTCCTGAGTTTTAGACGAAGTTTCCTGCTGTTTAGTACGGATGCCGGCATTGGGCTGGAAATACCGGTTTTGGGATTCTGCACAGAAAGGGTTTGCAAACCGCTGAATCCACACGTGAGTTTAACTCTGTCAGTTGAATGCACACATTGACAACCATTCAGTTAGATAGCTCCGTTTTGGTTTTAGAAGCAGATATTTCTCTGTACAGCCTATGGTCGCATTCACTCGGGAATATCCCAACGCAGCTCCTAGAAGAAACGTGTTTCTGACTCGCTGAATCTCAACATAGATTCAACTCTCTTAGGTGAACGAACGCACAGCAGAGCAGTTTCAAGGAAACGTTTCTCCTGAGTTTTAGACGAGGTTTCCTGCTGTTTAGTACGGATGCCGGCATTGGGCTGGACATACCGGTTTTGGGATTCTGCACAGAAATGGTTTGCAAACCGCTGAATCCACACGTGAGTTTAACTCTGTCAGTTGAATGCACACTTTGACAACCATTCAGTTAGATAGCTCCGTTTTGGTTTTAGAAGCAGATATTTCTCTGTACAGCCTATGGTCCCATTCACTCGGTAATATCCCAACGCAGCTCCTAGAAGAAACGTGTTTCTGACTCGCTGAATCTCAATATAGTTTCAACTCTCTTAGGTGAACGAACGCACAGCAGAGCAGTTTCAAGGAAACGTTTCTCCTGAGTTTTAGACGAAGTTTCCTGCTGTTTAGTACGGATGCCGGCATTGAGCTGGAATTACCGGTTTTGGGATTCTGCACAGAAAGGGTTTGCAAACCGCTGAATCCAAACGTGAGTTTAACTCTGTCAGTTGAATGCACACATTGACAACCATTCAGTTAGATACCATCCTTTTGGTTGTAGGAGCAGATATTTCTCTGTACAGCCTATGGTACCATTCACTCGGGAATATCCCAACGCACCTCCTAGAAGAAACGTGTTTCTGACTCGCTGAATCTCAACATAGATTCAACTCTCTTAGGTGATCGAACGCACAGCAGAGCAGTTTCAAGGAAACGTTTCTCCTGAGTTTTAGACGAAGTTTCCTGCTGTTTAGTACGGATGCCGGCATTGGGCTGGAAATACCGGTTTTGGGATTCTGCACAGAAAGGGTTTGCAAACCGCTGAATCCACACGTGAGTTTAACTCTGTCAGTTGAATGCACACATTGACAACCATTCAGTTAGATAGCTCCGTTTTGGTTTTAGAAGCAGATATTTCTCTGTACAGCCTATGGTCCCATTCACTCGGAAATATCCCAACGGAGCTCCTAGAAGAAACGTGTTTCTGACTCGCTGAATCTCAACATAGATTCAACTCTCTTAGGTGAACGAAAGCACAGCAGAGCAGTTTCAAGGAAACGTTTCTCCTGAGTTTTAGACGAAGTTTCCTGCTGTTTAGTACGTATGCCGGCATTGGGCTGGAAATGCCGGTTTTGGGATTCTGCACAGAAAGGGTTTGCAAACTGCTGAATCCACACGTGAGTTTAACTCTGTCAGTTGAATGCACACATTGACAACCATTCAGTTAGATAGCTCCGTTTTGGTTTTAGAAGCAGATATTTCTCTGTACAGCCTATGGTCACATTCACTCGGGAATATCCAAACGCAGCTCCTAGAAGAAACGTGTTTCTGACTCGCTGAATCTCAACATAGATTCATCTCTCTTAGGTGAACGAACGCACAGCAGAGCAGTTTCAAGGAAACGTTTCTCCTGAGTTTTAGACGAAGTTTCCTGCTGTTTAGTACGTATACCGGCATTGGGCTGGAAATACCGGTTTTGGGATTCTGCACAGAAAGGGTTTGCAAACCGCTGAATCCACACGTGAGTTTAACTCTGTCAGTTGAATGCACACATTGACAACCATTCAGTTAGATAGCTCCGTTTTGGTTTTAGAAGCAGATATTTCTCTGTACAGCCTATGGTCCCATTCACTCGGGAATATCCCAACGCAGCTCCTAGAAGAAACGTGTTTCTGACTCGCTGAATCTCAACATAGATTCAACTCTCTTAGGTGAACGAACGCACAGCAGAGCAGTTTCAAGGAAACGTTTCTCCTGAGTCTTAGACGAAGTTTCCTGCTGTTTAGTACGTATGCCGGCATTGGGCTGGAAATACCGGTTTTGGGATTCTGCACAGAAAGGGTTTGCAAACCGCTGAATCCACACGTGAGTTTAACTCTGTCAGTTGAATGCAGCCATTGACATCCATTCAGTTAGATAGCTCCGTTTTGGTTTTAGAAGCAGATATTTCTCTGTACATCCTATGGTCACATTCACTCGGGAATATCCAAACGCAGCTCCTAGAAGAAACGTGTTTCTGACTCGCTGAATCTCAACATAGATTCAACTCTCTTAGGTGAACGAACGCACAGCAGAGCAGTTTCAAGGAAACGTTTCTCCTGAGTTTTAGACGAAGTTTCCTGCTGTTTAGTACGGATGCCGGCATTGGGCTGGAAATACCGGTTTTGGGATTCTGCACAGAAAGGGTTTGCAAACCGCTGAATCCACACGTGAGTTTAACTCTGTCAGTTGAATGCACACATTGACAACCATTCAGTTTGATAGCACACTTTTGGTTTTAGAAGCAGATATTTCTCTGTACAGCCTATGGTCCCATTCACTCGGGAATATCCCAACGCAGCTCCTAGAAGAAACGTGTTTCTGACTCGCTGAATCTCAACATAGATTCAACTCTCTTAGGTGAACGAACGCACAGCAGAGCAGTTTCAAGGAAACGTTTCTCCTGAGTTTTAGACGAAGTTTCCTGCTGTTTAGTACGGATGCCGGCATTGGGCTGGACATACCGGTTTTGGGATTCTGCACAGAAAGGGTTTGCAAACCGCTGAATCCACACGTGAGTTTAACTCTGTCAGTTGAATGCACACATTGACAACCATTCAGTTTGATAGCACACTTTTGGTTTTAGAAGCAGATATTTCTCTGTACAGCCTATGGTCCCATTCACTCGGGAATATCCCAACGCACCTCCTAGAAGAAACGTGTTTCTGACTCGCTGAATCTCAACATAGATTCAACTCTCTTAGGTGAACGAACGCACAGCAGAGCAGTTTCAAGGAAACGTTTCTCCTGAGTTTTAAACGAAGTTTCCTGCTGTTTAGTACGTATGCCGGCATTGGGCTGGAAATACCGGTTTTGGGATTCTGCACAGAAAGGGTTTGCAAACCGCTGAATCCACACGTGAGCTTAATTCTGTCAGTTGAATGCACACATTGACAACCATTCAGTTAGATAGCTCCGTTTTGGTTTTAGAAGCAGATATTTCTCTGTACAGCCTATGGTCCCATTCACTCGGGAATATCCCAACGCAGCTCCTAGAAGAAACGTGTTTCTGACTCGCTGAATCTCAACATAGATTCAAATCTCTTAGGTGAACGAACGCACAGCAGAGCAGTTTCAAGGAAACGTTTCTCCTGAGTTTTAGACGAAGTTTCCTGCTCTTTAGTACGTATACCGGCATTGGGCTGGAAAAACCGGTTTTGGGATTCTGCACAGAAAGGGTTTGCAAACCGCTGAATCCACACGTGAGTTTAACTCTGTCAGTTGAATGCACACATTGACAACCATTCAGTTTGATAGCACACTTTTGGTTTTAGCAGCAGATATTTCTCTGTACAGCCTATGGTCCCATTCACTCGGGAATATCCCAACGCAGCTCCTAGAAGAAACGTGTTTCTGACTCGCTGAATCTCAACATAGATTCAACTCTCTTAGGTGAACGAACGCACAGCAGAGCAGTTTCAAGGAAACGTTTCTCCTGAGTCTTAGACGAAGTTTCCTGCTGTTTAGTACGTATGCCGGCATTGGGCAGGAAATACCGGTTTTGGGATTCTGCACAGAAAGGTTTTGCAAACCGCTGAATCCACACGTGAGTTTAACTCTGTCAGTTGAATGCACACATTGACAACCATTCAGTTAGATAGCTCCGTTTTGGTTTTAGAAGCAGATATTTCTCTGTACAGCCTATGGTCCCATTCACTCGGGAATATCCCAACGCAGCTCCTAGAAGAAACGTGTTTCTGACTCGCTGAATCTCAACATAGATTCAACTCTCTTAGGTGAACGAACGCACAGCAGAGCAGTTTCAAGGAAACGTTTCTCCTGAGTTTTAGACGAAGTTTCCTGCTGTTTAGTACGGATGCCGGCATTGGGCTGGACATACCGGTTTTGGGATTCTGCACAGAAAGGGTTTGCAAACCGCTGAATCCACACGTGAGTTTAACTCTGTCAGTTGAATGCACACATTGACAACCATTCAGTTTGATAGCACACTTTTGGTTTTAGAAGCAGATATTTCTCTGTACAGCCTATGGTCCCATTCACTCGGGAATATCCCAACGCACCTCCTAGAAGAAACGTGTTTCTGACTCGCTGAATCTCAACATAGATTCAACTCTCTTAGGTGAACGAACGCACAGCAGAGCAGTTTCAAGGAAACGTTTCTCCTGAGTTTTAGACGAAGTTTCCTGCTGTTTAGTACGTATGCCGGCATTGGGCTGGAAATACCGGTTTTGGGATTCTGCACAGAAAGGGTTTGCAAACCGCTGAATCCACACGTGAGCTTAACTCTCTCAGTTAAATGCACACATTGACAACCATTCAGTTAGATAGCTCCGTTTTGGTTTTAGAAGCAGATATTTCTCTGTACAGCCTATGGTCCCATTCACTCGGGAATATCCCAACGCAGCTCCTAGAAGAAACGTGTTTCTGACTCGCTGAATCTCAACATAGATTCAACTCTCTTAGGTGAACGAACGCACAGCAGAGCAGTTTCAAGGAAACGTTTCTCCTGAGTTTTAGACGAAGTTTCCTGCTGTTTAGTACTGATGCCGGCATTGGGCTGGAAATACCGGTTTTGGGATTCTGCACAGAAAGGGTTTGCAAACCGCTGAATCCACACGTGAGTTTAACTCTGTCAGTTGAATGCACACATTGACAACCATTCAGTTTGATAGCACACTTTTGGTTTTAGAAGCAGATATTTCTCTGTACAGCCTATGGTCCCATTCACTCGGGAATATCCCAACGCACCTCCTAGAAGAAACGTGTTTCTGACTCGCTGAATCTCAACATAGATTCAACTCTCTTAGGTGATCAAACGCACAGCAGAGCAGTTTCAAGGAAACGTTTCTCCTGAGTTTTAGGCGAAGTTTCCTGCTGTTTAGTAGGGATGCCGGCATTGGGCTGGAAATACCGGTTTTGGGATTCTGCACAGAAAGGGTTTGCAAACCGCTGAATCCACACGTGAGTTTAACTCTGTCAGTTGAATGCACACATTGACAACCATTCAGTTAGATAGCTCCGTTTTGGTTTTAGAAGCAGATATTTCTCTGTACAACCTATGGTCCCATTCACTCGGGAATATCCCAACGCAGCTCCTAGAAGAAACGTGTTTCTGACTCGCTGAATCTCAACATAGATTCAAATCTCTTAGGTGAACGATCGCACAGCAGAGCAGTTTCAAGGAAACGTTTCTCCTGAGTTTTAGACGAAGTTTCCTGCTCTTTAGTACGTATACCGGCATTGGGCTGGAAATACCGGTTTTGGGATTCTGCACAGAAAGGGTTTGCAAACCGCTGAATCCACACGTGAGTTTAACTCTGTCAGTTGAATGTACACATTGACAACCATTCAGTTTGATAGCACACTTTTGGTTTTAGAAGCAGATATTTCTCTGTACAGCCTATGGTCCCATTCACTCGGGAATATCCCAACGCAGCTCCTAGAAGAAACGTGTTTCTGACTCGCTGAATCTCAACATAGATTCAACTCTCTTAGGTGAACGAACGCACAGCAGAGCAGTTTCAAGGAAACGTTTCTCCTGAGTCTTAGACGAAGTTTCCTGCTGTTTAGTACGTATGCCGGCATTGGGCTGGAAATACCGGTTTTGGGATTCTGCACAGAAAGGGTTTGCAAACCGCTGAATCCACACGTGAGTTTAACTCTGTCAGTTGAATGCACACATTGACAACCATTCAGTTAGATAGCTCCGTTTTGGTTTTAGAAGCAGATATTTCTCTGTACAGCCTATGGTCCCATTCACTCGGGAATATCCCAACGCAGCTCCTAGAAGAAACGTGTTTCTGACTCGCTGAATCTCAACATAGATTCAACTCTCTTAGGTGATCGAACGCACAGCAGAGCAGTTTCAAGGAAACGTTTCTCCTGAGTTTTAGACGAAGTTTCCTGCTGTTTAGTACGGATGCCGGCATTGGGCTGGAAATACCGGTTTTGGGATTCTGCACAGAAAGGGTTTGCAAACCGCTGAATCCACACGTGAGTTTAACTCTGTCAGTTGAATGCACACATTGACAACCATTCAGTTAGATAGCTCCGTTTTGGTTTTAGAAGCAGATATTTCTCTGTACAGCCTATGGTCCCATTCACTCGGGAATATCCCAACGCAGCTCCTAGAAGAAACGTGTTTCTGACTCGCTGAATCTCAACATAGATTCAACTCTCTTAGGTGAACGAACGCACAGCAGAGCAGTTTCAAGGAAACGTTTCTCCTGAGTTTTAGACGAGGTTTCCTGCTGTTTAGTACGGATGCCGGCATTGGGCTGGACATACCGGTTTTGGGATTCTGCACAGAAATGGTTTGCAAACCGCTGAATCCACACGTGAGTTTAACTCTGTCAGTTGAATGCACACTTTGACAACCATTCAGTTAGATAGCTCCGTTTTGGTTTTAGAAGCAGATATTTCTCTGTACAGCCTATGGTCCCATTCACTCGGGAATATCCCAACGCAGCTCCTAGAAGAAACGTGTTTCTGACTCGCTGAATCTCAACATAGTTTCAACTCTCTTAGGTGAACGAACGCACAGCAGAGCAGTTTCAAGGAAACGTTTCTCCTGAGTTTTAGACGAAGTTTCCTGCTGTTTAGTACGGATGCCGGCATTGAGCTGGAATTACCGGTTTTGGGATTCTGCACAGAAAGGGTTTGCAAACCGCTGAATCCAAACGTGAGTTTAACTCTGTCAGTTGAATGCACACATTGACAACCATTCAGTTAGATACCATCCTTTTGGTTGTAGGAGCAGATATTTCTCTGTACAGCCTATGGTACCATTCACTCGGGAATATCCCAACGCACCTCCTAGAAGAAACGTGTTTCTGACTCGCTGAATCTCAACATAGATTCAACTCTCTTAGGTGATCGAACGCACAGCAGAGCAGTTTCAAGGAAACGTTTCTCCTGAGTTTTAGACGAAGTTTCCTGCTGTTTAGTACGGATGCCGGCATTGGGCTGGAAATACCGGTTTTGGGATTCTGCACAGAAAGGGTTTGCAAACCGCTGAATCCACACGTGAGTTTAACTCTGTCAGTTTAATGCACACATTGACAACCATTCAGTTAGATAGCTCCGTTTTGGTTTTAGAAGCAGATATTTCTCTGTACAGCCTATGGTCCCATTCACTCGGGAATATCCCAACGGAGCTCCTAGAAGAAACGTGTTTCTGACTCGCTGAATCTCAACATAGATTCAACTCTCTTAGGTGAACGAACGCACAGCAGAGCAGTTTCAAGGAAACGTTTCTCCTGAGTTTTAGACGAAGTTTCCTGCTGTTTAGTACGTATGCCGGCATTGGGCTGGAAATGCCGGTTTTGGGATTCTGCACAGAAAGGGTTTGCAAACTGCTGAATCCACACGTGAGTTTAACTCTGTCAGTTGAATGCACACATTGACAACCATTCAGTTAGATAGCTCCGTTTTGGTTTTAGAAGCAGATATTTCTCTGTACAGCCTATGGTCACATTCACTCGAGAATATCCAAACGCAGCTCCTAGAAGAAACGTGTTTCTGACTCCCTGAATCTCAACATAGATTCAACTCTCTTAGGTGAACGAACGCACAGCAGAGCAGTTTCAAGGAAACGTTTCTCCTGAGTTTTAGAAGAAGTTTCCTGCTGTTTAGTACGGATGCCGGCATTGGGCTGGAAATACCGGTTTTGGGATTCTGCACAGAAAGGGTTTGCAAACCGCTGAATCCACACGTGAGTTTAACTCTGTCAGTTGAATGCACACATTGACAACCATTCAGTTTGATAGCACACTTTTGGTTTTGGAAGCAGATATTTCTCTGTACAGCCTATGGTCCCATTCACTCGGGAATATCCCAACGCAGCTCCTAGCATAAACGTGTTTCTGACTCGCTGAATCTGAACATAGATTCAACTCTCTTAGTTGAACGAACGCACAGCAGAGCAGTTTCAAGGAAACGTTTCTCCTGAGTTTTAGACGAAGTTTCCTGCTGTTTAGTACGTATACCGGCATTGGGCTGGAAATACCGGTTTTGGGATTCTGCACAGAAAGGGTTTGCAAACCGCTGAATCCACACGTGAGTTTAACTCTGTCAGTTGAATGCACACATTGACAACCATTCAGTTAGATAGCTCCGTTTTGGTTTTAGAAGCAGATATTTCTCTGTACATCCTATGGTCACATTCACTCGGGAATATCCAAACGCAGCTCCTAGAAGAAACGTGTTTCTGACTCGCTGAATCTCAACATAGATTCAACTCTCTTAGGTGAACGAACGCACAGCAGAGCAGTTTCAAGGAAACGTTTCTCCTGAGTTTTAGACGAAGTTTCCTGCTGTTTAGTACGGATGCCGGCATTGGGCTGGAAATACCGGTTTTGGGATTCTGCACAGAAAGGGTTTGCAAACCGCTGAATCCACACGTGAGTTTAACTCTGTCAGTTGAATGCACACATTGACAACCATTCAGTTTGATAGCACACTTTTGGTTTTAGAAGCAGATATTTCTCTGTACAGCCTATGGTCCCATTCACTAGGGAATATCCCAACGCAGCTCCTAGAAGAAACGTGTTTCTGACTCGCTGAATCTCAACATAGATTCAACTCTCTTAGGTGAACGAACGCACAGCAGAGCAATTTCAAGGAAACATTTCTCCTGAGTCTTAGACGAAGTTTCCTGCTGTTTAGTACCTATGCCGGCATTGGGCTGGAAATACCGGTTTTGGGATTCTGCACAGAAAGGGTTTGCAAACCGCTGAATCCACACGTGAGTTTAACTCTGTCAGTTGAATGCACACATTGACAACCATTCTGTTAGATAGCTCCGTTTTGGTTTTAGAAGCAGATATTTCTCTGTACAGCCTATGGTCCCATTCACTCGGGAATATCCCAACGCACCTCCTAGAAGAAACGTGTTTCTGACTCGCTGAATCTCAACATAGATTCAACTCTCTTAGGTGAACGAACGCACAGCAGAGCAGTTTCAAGGAAACGTTTCTCCTGAGTTTTAGACGAAGTTTCCTGCTGTTTAGTACGGATGCCGGCATTGAGCTGGAATTACCGGTTTTGGGATTCTGCACAGAAAGAGTTTGTAAACCGCTGAATCCAAACGTGAGTTTAACTCTGTCAGTTGAATGCACACATTGACAACCATTCAGTTAGATACCACCCTTTTGGTTGTAGGAGCAGATATTTCTCTGTACAGCCGATGGTCCCATTCACTCGGGAATATCCCAATGCACCTCCTAGAAGAAACGTGTTTCTGACTCGCTGAATCTCAACATAGATTCAACTCTCTTAGGTGATCGAACGCACAGCAGAGCAGTTTCAAGGAAACGTTTCTCCTGAGTTTTAGACGAAGTTTCCTGCTGTTTAGTACGGATGCCGGCATTGGGCTGGAAATACCGGTTTTGGGATTCTGCACAGAAAGGGTTTCAAACCGCTGAATCCACATGTGACTTTAACTCTGTCAGTTGAATGCACACATTGACAACCATTCAGTTAGATAGCTCCGTTTTGGTTTTAGAAGCAGATATTTCTCTGTACAGCCTATGGTCCCATTCACTCGGGAATATCCCAACGCAGCTCCTAGAAGAAACGTGTTTCTGACTCGCTGAATCTCAACATAGATTCAACTCTCTTAGGTGAACGAACGCACAGCAGAGCAGTTTCAAGGAAACGTTTCTCCTGAGTTTTAGACGAAGTTTCCTGCTGTTTAGCACGTATGCCGGCATTGGGCTGGAAATACCGGTTTTGGGATTCTGCACAGAAAGGGTTTGCAAACCGCTGAATCCACACGTGAGTTTAACTCTGTCAGTTGAATGCACACATTGACAACCATTCAGTTTGATAGCACACTTTTGGTTTTAGAAGCAGATATTTCTCTGTACAGCCTATGCTCCCATTCCCTTGGGAATATCCCAACGCAGCTCCTAGAAGAAACGTGTTTCTGACTCGCTGAATCTGAACATAGATTCAACTCTCTTAGGTGAACGAACACACAGCAGAGCAATTTCAAGGAAACGTTTCTCCTGAGTCTTAGACGAAGTTTCCTGCTGTTTAGTACGTATGCCGGCATTGGGCTGGAAATACCGGTTTTGGGATTCTGCACAGAAAGGGTTTGCAAACCGCTGAATCCACACGTGAGTTTAACTCTGTCAGATGAATGCACACATTGACAGCCATTCAGTTTGATAGCACACTTTTGGTTTTAGAAGCAGATATTTCTCTGTACACCCTATGGTCCCATTCACTCGGGAATATCCCAATGCAGCTCCTAGAAGAAACGTGTTTCTGACTCGCTGTATCTCAACATAGATTCAACTCTCTTAGGTGAACGAACGCACAGCAGAGCAGTTTCAAGGAAATGTTTCTCCTGAGATTTGGACGAAGTTTCCTGCTGTTTAGTACGGATGCCGGCATTGGACTGGGAATCCTGGTTTTGGGATTCTGCACAGAAAGGGTTTGCAAACCGCTGAATCCACACGTGAGTTTAACTCTGTCAGTTGAATGCACACATTGACAACCATTCAGTTTGATAGCACACTTTTGGTTTTAGAAGCAGATATTTCTCTGTACAGCCTATGGTCCCCTTCACTCGGGAATATCCCAACGCAGCTCCTGGAAGAAACGTGTTTCTGACTCGCTGAATCTCAACACAGATTCAACTCTCTTAGGTGAACGAACGCACAGCAGAGCAGTTTCAAGGAAACGTTTCTCCTGAGTTTTAGACGAAATTTCCTGCTGTTTAGTACGGATGCCGGCATTGGGCTGGACATACCGGTTTTGGGATTCTGCACAGAAATGGTTTGCAAACCGCTGAATCCACACGTGAGTTTAACTCTGTCAGTTGAATGCACACATTGACAACCATTCAGTTAGATAGCTCCGTTTTGGTTTTAGAAGCAGATATTTCTCTGTACAGCCTATGGTCCCATTCACTCGGGAATATCCCAACGCAGCTCCTAGCATAAACGTGTTTCTGACTCGCTGAATCTCAACATAGTTTCAACTCTCTTAGGTGAACGAACACACAGCAGAGCAGTTTCAAGGAAACGTTTCTCCTGAGTTTTAGACGAAGTTTCCTGCTGTTTAGTACGGATGCCGGCATTGAGCTGGAATTACCGGTTTTGGGATTCTGCACAGAAAGGGTTTGTAAACCGCTGAATCCAAACGTGAGTTTAACTCTGTCAGTTGAATGCACACATTGACAACAATTCAGTTAGATACCACCCTTTTGGTTGTAGGAGCAGATATTTCTCTGTACAGCCTATGGTCCCCTTCACTCGGGAATATCCCAACGCAGCTCCTAGAAGAAACGTGTTTCTGACTCGCTGAATCTCAACATAGATTCAACGCTCTTAGGTGATCGAACGCACAGCAGAACAGTTTCAAGGAAACGTTTCTCCTGAGTTTTAGACGAAGCTTCCTGCTGTTTAGTACGGATGCCGGCATTGGGCTGGAAATACCGGTTTTGGGATTCTGCACAGAAAGGGTTTGCAAACCGCTGAATCCACACGTGAGTTTAACTCTGTCAGTTGAATGCACACATTAACAGCCATTCAGTTTGATAGCACACTTTTGGTTTTAGAAGCAGATATTTCTCTGTACAGCCTATGGTCCCATTCACTCGGGAATATCCCAATGCAGCTCCTAGAAGAAACGTGTTTCTGACTCGCTGAATCTCAACATAGATTCAACTCTCTTCGGTGAACGAACGCACAGCAGAGCAGTTTAAAGGAAACGTTTCTCCTGAGTTTTAGACGAAGTTTCCTGCTGTTTAGTACGGATGCCGCCATTGGGCTGGAAATACCGGTTTTGGGATTCTGCACAGAAAGGGTTTGCAAACCGCTGAATCCACACGTGTGTTTAACTCTGTCAGTTGAATGCACACATTGACAACCATTCAGTTAGATAGCTCCGTTTTGGTTTTAGAAGCAGATATTTCTCTGTACAGCCTATGGTCCCATTCACTCGGGAATATCCCAATGCAGCTCCTAGAAGAAACGTGTTTCTGACTCGCTGAATCTCAACATAGATTCAACTCTCTTAGGTGAACGAACGCACAGCAGAGCAGTTTAAAGGAAACGTTTCTCCTGAGTTTTAGACGAAGTTTCCTGCTGTTTAGTACATATGCCGGCATTGGGCTGGAAATACCGGTTTTGGGATTCTGCACAGAAAGGGTTTGCAAACCGCTGAATCCACACGTGAGTTTAACTCTGTCAGTTGAATGCACACATTGACAACCATTCAGTTTGATAGCACACTTTTGGTTTTAGAAGCAGATATTTCTCTGTACAGCCTATGGTCCCATTCACTCGGGAATATCCCAACGCAGCTCCTAGAAGAAACGTGTTTCTGACTCGCTGAATCTCAACATAGATTCAACTCTCTTAGGTGAACGAACGCACAGCAAAGCAGTTTCAAGGAAACGTTTCTCCTGAGATTTAGACGAAGTTTCCTGCTGTTTAGTACGTATGCCGGCATTGGGCTGGAAATACTGGTTTTGGGATTCTGCACAGAAAGGGTTTGCAAACCGCTGAATCCACATGTGAGTTTAACTCTGTCAGTTGAATGCACACATTGACAACCATTCAGTTAGATAGCTCCGTTTTGGTTTTAGAAGCAGATATTTCTCTGTACAGCCTATGGTCCCATTCACTCGGGAATATCCCAACGCAGCTCCTAGCATAAACGTTTTTCTGACTCGCTGAATCTCAACATAGTTTCAACTCTCTTAGGTGAACGAACGCACAGCAGAGCAGTTTCAAGGAAACGTTTCTCCTGAGTTTTAGACGAAGTTTCCTGATGTTTAGTACGGATGCCGGCATTGAGCTGGAATTACCGGTTTTGGGATTCTGCACAGAAAGGGTTTGTAAACCGCTGAATACAAACGTGAGTTTAACTCTGTCAGTTGAATGCACACATTGACAACAATTCAGTTAGATACCACCCTTTTGGTTGTAGGAGCAGATATTTCTCTGTACAGCCTATGGTCCCATTCACTCGGGAGTATCCCAACGCACCTCGTAGAAGAAACGTGTTTCTGACTCGCTGAATCTCAACATAGATTCAACTCTCTTAGGTGATCGAACGCACAGCAGAGCAGTTTCAAGGAAACGTTTCTCCTGAGTTTTAGACGAAGTTTCCTGCTGTTTAGTACGGATGCCGGCATTGGGCTGGAAATACCGGTTTTGGGATTCTGCACAGAAAGGGTTTGCAAACCGCTGAATCCACACGTGACTTTAACTCTGTCAGTTGAATGCACACATTGACAACCATTCAGTTTGATAGCACACTTTTGGTTTTAGAAGCAGATATTTCTCTGTACAGCCTATGGTCCCATTCACTCGGGAATATCCCAACGCAGCTCCTAGAAGAAACGTGTTTCTGACTCGCTGAATCTCAACATAGATTCAACACTCTAAGGTGAACGAACGCACAGCAGAGCAGTTACAAGGAAACGTTTCTCCTGAGTTTTAGACGAAGTTTCCTGCTGTTTAGTACGTATGCCGGCATTGGGCTGGAAATACCGGTTTTGGGATTCTGCACAGAAAGGGTTTGCAAACCGCTGAATGCACACGTGACTTTAACTCTGTCAGTTGAATGCACACATTGACAACCATTCAGTTTGATAGCACACTTTTGGTTTTAGAAGCAGATATTTCTCTGTACAGCCTATGGTCCAATTCACTCGGGAATATCCCAACGCAACTCCTAGAAGAAACGTGTTTCTGACTCGCTGAATCTCAACATAGTTTCAACTCTCTTAGGTGAACGAAAGCACAGCAAAGCAGTTTCAATGAAACGTTTCTCCTGAGTTTTAGACGAAGTTTCCTGCTGTTTAGTACGGATGCCGGCATTGAGCTGGAATTACCGGTTTTGGGATTCTGCACAGAAAGGGTTTGCAAACCACTGAATCCAAACGTGAGTTTAACTCTGTCAGTTGAATGCACACATTGACAACCATTCAGTTAGATAGCTCCGTTTTGGTTTTAGAAGCAGATATTTCTCTGTACAGCCTATGGTCCCATTCACTCGGGAATATCCCAACGCACCTCCTAGAAGAAACCTGTTTCTGACTCGCTGAATCTCAACATAGATTCAACTCTCTTAGGTGATCGAACGCACAGCAGAGCAGTTTCAAGGAAACGTTTCTCCTGAGTTTTATACGAAGTTTCCTGCTGTTTAGTACGGATGCCGGCATTGGGCTGGAAATACCGGTTTTGGGATTCTGCACAGAAAGGGTTTGCAAACCGCTGAATCCACATGTGAGTTTAACTCTGTCAGTTGAATGCACACATTGACAACCATTCAGTTAGATAGCTCCGTTTTGGTTTTAGAAGCAGATATTTCTCTGTACAGCCTATGGTCCCATTCACTCGGGAATATCCGAACGCAGCTCCTGGAAGAAACGTGTTTCTGACTCGCTGAATCTCAACACAGATTCAACTCTCTTAGGTGAACGAACGCACAGCAGAGCAGTTTCAAGGAAACGTTTCTCCTGAGTTTTAGACGAAGTTTCCTGCTGTTTAGTACGGATGCCGGCATTGGGCTGGACATACCGGTTTTGGGATTCTGCACAGAAATGGTTTGCAAACCGCTGAACCCACACGTGAGTTTAACTCTGTCAGTTGAATGCACACTTTGACAACCATTCAGTTAGATAGCTCCGTTTTGGTTTTAGAAGCAGATATTTCTCTGTACAGCCTATGGTCCCATTCACTCGGGAATATCCCAACGCAGCTCCTAGCATAAACGTGTTTCTGACTCACTGAATCTCAACATAGTTTCAACTCTCTTAGGTGAACGAACGCACAGCAGAGCAGTTTCAAGGAAACGTTTCTCCTGAATATTAGACGAAGATTCCTGCTGTTTAGTACGGATGCCGGCATTGAGCTGGAATTACCGGTTTTGGGATTCTGCACAGAAAGGGTTTGTAAACCGCTGAATCCAAACGTGAGTTTAACTCTGTCAGTTGAATGCACACATTGACAACAATTCACTTAGATACCACCCTTTTGGTTGTAGGAGCAGATATTTCTCTGTACAGCCTATGGTCCCATTCACTCGGGAATATCCCAACGCACCTCCTAGAAGAAACGTGTTTCTGACTCGCTGAATCTCAACATAGATTCAACTCTCTTAGGTGATCGAACGCACAGCAGAGCAGTTTCAAGGAAACGTTTCTTCTGAGTTTTAGACGAAGTTTCCTGCTGTTTAGTACGGATGCCGGCATTGGGCTGGAAATACCGGTTTTGGGATTCTGCACAGAAAGGGTTTGCAAACCGCTGAATCCACACGTGAGTTTAACTCTGTCAGTTGAATGCACACATTGACAGCCATTCAGTTTGATAGCTCCGTTTTGGTTTTAGAAGCAGATATTTCTCTGTACAGCCTATGGTCCCATTCACTCGGGAATATCCCAACGCAGCTCCTAGAAGAAACGTGTTTCTGACTCGCTGAATCTCAACATAGATTCAACACTCTAAGGTGAACGAACGCACAGCAGGGCAGTTTCAAGGAAACGTTTCTCCTGAGTTTTAGACGAAGTTTCCTGCTGTTTAGTACGTATGCCGGCATTGGGCTGGAAATACCGTTTTTGGGATTCTGCACAGAAAGAGTTTGCAAACCGCTGAATCCACACGTGAGTTTAACTCTGTCAGTTGAATGCACACATTGACAACCATTGAGTTAGATAGCTCCGTTTTGGTTTTAGAAGCAGATATTTCTCTGTACAGCCTATGGTCCCATTCACTCGGGAATATCCCAACGCAGCTCCTAGAAGAAACGTGTTTCTGACTCGCTGAATCTCAACATAGATTCAACTCTCTTAGGTGAACGAACGCACAGCAGAGCAGTTTCAAGGAAACGTTTCTCCTGAGTTTTAGACGAAGTTTCCTGCTGTTTAGTACGGATGCCGGCATTGGGCTGGAAATACCGGTTTTGGGATTCTGCACAGAAAGGGTTTGCAAACCGCTGAATCCACACGTGTGTTTAACTCTGTCACTTGAATGCACACATTGACAACCATTCAATTAGATAGCTCCGTTTTGGTTTTAGAAGCAGATATTTCTCTGTACAGCCTATGGTCCCATTCACTCGGGAATATCCCAATGCAGCTCCTAGAAGAAACGTGTTTCTGACTCGCTGAATCTCAACATAGATTCAACTCTCTTAGGTGAACGAACGCACAGCAGAGCAGTTTAAAGGAAACGTTTCTCCTGAGTTTTAGACGAAGTTTCCTGCTGTTTAGTACGTATGCCGGCATTGGGCTGGAATTACCGGTTTTGGGATTCTGCACAGAATGGGTTTGCAAACCGCTGAATCCACACGTGAGTTTAACTCTGTCAGTTGAATGCACACATTGACAACCATTCAGTTTGATAGCACACTTTTGGTTTTAGAAGCAGATATTTCTCTGTACAGCCTATGGTCCCATTCACTCGGGAATATCCCAACGCACCTCCTAGAAGAAACCTGTTTCTGACTCGCTGTATCTCAACATAGATTCAACTCTCTTAGGTGAACGAACGCACAGCAGAGCAGTTTCAAGGAAATGTTTCTCCTGAGATTTGGACGAAGTTTCCTGCTGTTTAGTACGGATGCCGGCATTGGACTGGGAATCCTGGTTTTGGGATTCTGCACAGAAAGGGTTTGCAAACCGCTGAATCCACACGTGAGTTTAACTCTGTCAGTTGAATGCACACATTGACAACCATTCAGTTTGATAGCACACTTTTGGTTTTAGAAGCAGATATTTCTCTGTACAGCCTATGGTCCCATTCACTCGGGAATATCCCAACGCAACTCCTAGAAGAAACGTGTTTCTGACTCGCTGAATCTCAACATAGTTTCAACTCTCTTAGGTGAACGAAAGCACAGCAAAGCAGTTTCAAGGAAACGTTTCTCCTGAGTTTTAGACGAAGTTTCCTGCTGTTTAGTACGGATGCCGGCATTGAGCTGGAATTACCGGTTTTGGGATTCTGCACAGAAAGGGTTTGCAAACCGCTGAATCCAAACGTGAGTTTAACTCTGTCAGTTGAATGCACACATTGACAACCATTCAGTTAGATACCACCCTTTTGGTTGTAGGAGCAGATATTTCTCTGTACAGCCTATGGTCCCATTCACTCGGGAATATCCCAACGCACCTCCTAGAAGAAACCTGTTTCTGACTCGCTGAATCTCAACATAGATTCAACTCTCTTAGGTGATCGAACGCACAGCAGAGCAGTTTCAAGGAAACGTTTCTCCTGAGTTTTATACGAAGTTTCCTGCTGTTTAGTACGGATGCCAGCATTGGGCTGGAAATACCGGTTTTGGGATTCTGCACAGAAAGGGTTTGCAAACCGCTGAATCCACACGTGAGTTTAACTCTGTCAGTTGAATGCACACATTGACAACCATTCAGTTAGATAGCTCCGTTTTGGTTTTAGAAGCAGATATTTCTCTGTACAGCCTATGGTCCCATTCACTCGGGAATATCCCAACGCAGCTCCTGGAAGAAACGTGTTTCTGACTCGCTGAATCTCAACACAGATTCAACTCTCTTAGGTGAACGAACGCACAGCAGAGCAGTTTCAAGGAAACGTTTCTCCTGAGTTTTAGACGAAATTTCCTGCTGTTTAGTACGGATGCCGGCATTGGGCTGGACATACCGGTTTTGGGATTCTGCACAGAAATGGTTTGCAAACCGCTGAATCCACACGTGAGTTTAACTCTGTCAGTTGAATGCACACTTTGACAACCATTCAGTTAGATAGCTCCGTTTTGGTTTTAGAAGCAGATATTTCTCTGTACAGCCTATGGTCCCATTCACTCGGGAATATCCCAATGCAGCTCCTAGAAGAAACGTGTTTCTGACTCGCTGAATCTCAACATAGATTCAACTCTCTTAGGTGAACGAACGCACAGCAGAGCAGTTTAAAGGAAACGTTTCTCCTGAGTTTTAGACGAAGTTTCCTGCTGTTTAGTACATATGCCGGCATTGGGCTGGAAATACCGGTTTTGGGATTCTGCACAGAAAGGGTTTGCAAACCGCTGAATCCACACGTGAGTTTAACTCTGTCAGTTGAATGCACACATTGACAACCATTCAGTTTGATAGCACACTTTTGGTTTTAGAAGCAGATATTTCTCTGTACAGCCTATGGTCCCATTCACTCGGGAATATCCCAACGCAGCTCCTAGAAGAAACGTGTTTCTGACTCGCTGAATCTCAACATAGATTCAACTCTCTTAGGTGAACGAACGCACAGCAAAGCAGTTTCAAGGAAACGTTTCTCCTGAGATTTAGACGAAGTTTCCTGCTGTTTAGTACGTATGCCGGCATTGGGCTGGAAATACTGGTTTTGGGATTCTGCACAGAAAGGGTTTGCAAACCGCTGAATCCACACGTGAGTTTAACTCTGTCAGTTGAATGCACACATTGACAACCATTCAGTTAGATAGCTCCGTTTTGGTTTTAGAAGCAGATATTTCTCTGTACAGCCTATGGTCCCATTCACTCGGGAATATCCCAACGCAGCTCCTAGCATAAACGTTTTTCTGACTCGCTGAATCTCAACATAGTTTCAACTCTCTTAGGTGAACGAACGCACAGCAGAGCAGTTTCAAGGAAACGTTTCTCCTGAGTTTTAGACGAAGTTTCCTGATGTTTAGTACGGATGCCGGCATTGAGCTGGAATTACCGGTTTTGGGATTCTGCACAGAAAGGGTTTGTAAACCGCTGAATACAAACGTGAGTTTAACTCTGTCAGTTGAATGCACACATTGACAACAATTCAGTTAGATACCACCCTTTTGGTTGTAGGAGCAGATATTTCTCTGTACAGCCTATGGTCCCATTCACTCGGGAGTATCCCAACGCACCTCGTAGAAGAAACGTGTTTCTGACTCGCTGAATCTCAACATAGATTCAACTCTCTTAGGTGATCGAACGCACAGCAGAGCAGTTTCAAGGAAACGTTTCTCCTGAGTTTTAGACGAAGTTTCCTGCTGTTTAGTACGGATGCCGGCATTGGGCTGGAAATACCGGTTTTGGGATTCTGCACAGAAAGGGTTTGCAAACCGCTGAATCCACACGTGACTTTAACTCTGTCAGTTGAATGCACACATTGACAACCATTCAGTTTGATAGCACACTTTTGGTTTTAGAAGCAGATATTTCTCTGTACAGCCTATGGTCCCATTCACTCGGGAATATCCCAACGCAGCTCCTAGAAGAAACGTGTTTCTGACTCGCTGAATCTCAACATAGATTCAACACTCTAAGGTGAACGAACGCACAGCAGAGCAGTTACAAGGAAACGTTTCTCCTGAGTTTTAGACGAAGTTTCCTGCTGTTTAGTACGTATGCCGGCATTGGGCTGGAAATACCGGTTTTGGGATTCTGCACAGAAAGGGTTTGCAAACCGCTGAATGCACACGTGACTTTAACTCTGTCAGTTGAATGCACACATTGACAACCATTCAGTTTGATAGCACACTTTTGGTTTTAGAAGCAGATATTTCTCTGTACAGCCTATGGTCCAATTCACTCGGGAATATCCCAACGCAACTCCTAGAAGAAACGTGTTTCTGACTCGCTGAATCTCAACATAGTTTCAACTCTCTTAGGTGAACGAAAGCACAGCAAAGCAGTTTCAATGAAACGTTTCTCCTGAGTTTTAGACGAAGTTTCCTGCTGTTTAGTACGGATGCCGGCATTGAGCTGGAATTACCGGTTTTGGGATTCTGCACAGAAAGGGTTTGCAAACCACTGAATCCAAACGTGAGTTTAACTCTGTCAGTTGAATGCACACATTGACAACCATTCAGTTAGATAGCTCCGTTTTGGTTTTAGAAGCAGATATTTCTCTGTACAGCCTATGGTCCCATTCACTCGGGAATATCCCAACGCACCTCCTAGAAGAAACCTGTTTCTGACTCGCTGAATCTCAACATAGATTCAACTCTCTTAGGTGATCGAACGCACAGCAGAGCAGTTTCAAGGAAACGTTTCTCCTGAGTTTTATACGAAGTTTCCTGCTGTTTAGTACGGATGCCGGCATTGGGCTGGAAATACCGGTTTTGGGATTCTGCACAGAAAGGGTTTGCAAACCGCTGAATCCACATGTGAGTTTAACTCTGTCAGTTGAATGCACACATTGACAACCATTCAGTTAGATAGCTCCGTTTTGGTTTTAGAAGCAGATATTTCTCTGTACAGCCTATGGTCCCATTCACTCGGGAATATCCGAACGCAGCTCCTGGAAGAAACGTGTTTCTGACTCGCTGAATCTCAACACAGATTCAACTCTCTTAGGTGAACGAACGCACAGCAGAGCAGTTTCAAGGAAACGTTTCTCCTGAGTTTTAGACGAAGTTTCCTGCTGTTTAGTACGGATGCCGGCATTGGGCTGGACATACCGGTTTTGGGATTCTGCACAGAAATGGTTTGCAAACCGCTGAACCCACACGTGAGTTTAACTCTGTCAGTTGAATGCACACTTTGACAACCATTCAGTTAGATAGCTCCGTTTTGGTTTTAGAAGCAGATATTTCTCTGTACAGCCTATGGTCCCATTCACTCGGGAATATCCCAACGCAGCTCCTAGCATAAACGTGTTTCTGACTCACTGAATCTCAACATAGTTTCAACTCTCTTAGGTGAACGAACGCACAGCAGAGCAGTTTCAAGGAAACGTTTCTCCTGAATATTAGACGAAGATTCCTGCTGTTTAGTACGGATGCCGGCATTGAGCTGGAATTACCGGTTTTGGGATTCTGCACAGAAAGGGTTTGTAAACCGCTGAATCCAAACGTGAGTTTAACTCTGTCAGTTGAATGCACACATTGACAACAATTCACTTAGATACCACCCTTTTGGTTGTAGGAGCAGATATTTCTCTGTACAGCCTATGGTCCCATTCACTCGGGAATATCCCAACGCACCTCCTAGAAGAAACGTGTTTCTGACTCGCTGAATCTCAACATAGATTCAACTCTCTTAGGTGATCGAACGCACAGCAGAGCAGTTTCAAGGAAACGTTTCTTCTGAGTTTTAGACGAAGTTTCCTGCTGTTTAGTACGGATGCCGGCATTGGGCTGGAAATACCGGTTTTGGGATTCTGCACAGAAAGGGTTTGCAAACCGCTGAATCCACACGTGAGTTTAACTCTGTCAGTTGAATGCACACATTGACAGCCATTCAGTTTGATAGCTCCGTTTTGGTTTTAGAAGCAGATATTTCTCTGTACAGCCTATGGTCCCATTCACTCGGGAATATCCCAACGCAGCTCCTAGAAGAAACGTGTTTCTGACTCGCTGAATCTCAACATAGATTCAACACTCTAAGGTGAACGAACGCACAGCAGGGCAGTTTCAAGGAAACGTTTCTCCTGAGTTTTAGACGAAGTTTCCTGCTGTTTAGTACGTATGCCGGCATTGGGCTGGAAATACCGTTTTTGGGATTCTGCACAGAAAGAGTTTGCAAACCGCTGAATCCACACGTGAGTTTAACTCTGTCAGTTGAATGCACACATTGACAACCATTGAGTTAGATAGCTCCGTTTTGGTTTTAGAAGCAGATATTTCTCTGTACAGCCTATGGTCCCATTCACTCGGGAATATCCCAACGCAGCTCCTAGAAGAAACGTGTTTCTGACTCGCTGAATCTCAACATAGATTCAACTCTCTTAGGTGAACGAACGCACAGCAGAGCAGTTTCAAGGAAACGTTTCTCCTGAGTTTTAGACGAAGTTTCCTGCTGTTTAGTACGGATGCCGGCATTGGGCTGGAAATACCGGTTTTGGGATTCTGCACAGAAAGGGTTTGCAAACCGCTGAATCCACACGTGTGTTTAACTCTGTCACTTGAATGCACACATTGACAACCATTCAATTAGATAGCTCCGTTTTGGTTTTAGAAGCAGATATTTCTCTGTACAGCCTATGGTCCCATTCACTCGGGAATATCCCAATGCAGCTCCTAGAAGAAACGTGTTTCTGACTCGCTGAATCTCAACATAGATTCAACTCTCTTAGGTGAACGAACGCACAGCAGAGCAGTTTAAAGGAAACGTTTCTCCTGAGTTTTAGACGAAGTTTCCTGCTGTTTAGTACGTATGCCGGCATTGGGCTGGAATTACCGGTTTTGGGATTCTGCACAGAATGGGTTTGCAAACCGCTGAATCCACACGTGAGTTTAACTCTGTCAGTTGAATGCACACATTGACAACCATTCAGTTTGATAGCACACTTTTGGTTTTAGAAGCAGATATTTCTCTGTACAGCCTATGGTCCCATTCACTCGGGAATATCCCAACGCACCTCCTAGAAGAAACCTGTTTCTGACTCGCTGTATCTCAACATAGATTCAACTCTCTTAGGTGAACGAACGCACAGCAGAGCAGTTTCAAGGAAATGTTTCTCCTGAGATTTGGATGAAGTTTCCTGCTGTTTAGTACGGATGCCGGCATTGGACTGGGAATCCTGGTTTTGGGATTCTGCACAGAAAGGGTTTGCAAACCGCTGAATCCACACGTGAGTTTAACTCTGTCAGTTGAATGCACACATTGACAACCATTCAGTTTGATAGCACACTTTTGGTTTTAGAAGCAGATATTTCTCTGTACAGCCTATGGTCCCATTCACTCGGGAATATCCCAACGCAACTCCTAGAAGAAACGTGTTTCTGACTCGCTGAATCTCAACATAGTTTCAACTCTCTTAGGTGAACGAAAGCACAGCAAAGCAGTTTCAAGGAAACGTTTCTCCTGAGTTTTAGACGAAGTTTCCTGCTGTTTAGTACGGATGCCGGCATTGAGCTGGAATTACCGGTTTTGGGATTCTGCACAGAAAGGGTTTGCAAACCGCTGAATCCAAACGTGAGTTTAACTCTGTCAGTTGAATGCACACATTGACAACCATTCAGTTAGATACCACCCTTTTGGTTGTAGGAGCAGATATTTCTCTGTACAGCCTATGGTCCCATTCACTCGGGAATATCCCAACGCACCTCCTAGAAGAAACCTGTTTCTGACTCGCTGAATCTCAACATAGATTCAACTCTCTTAGGTGATCGAACGCACAGCAGAGCAGTTTCAAGGAAACGTTTCTCCTGAGTTTTATACGAAGTTTCCTGCTGTTTAGTACGGATGCCAGCATTGGGCTGGAAATACCGGTTTTGGGATTCTGCACAGAAAGGGTTTGCAAACCGCTGAATCCACACGTGAGTTTAACTCTGTCAGTTGAATGCACACATTGACAACCATTCAGTTAGATAGCTCCGTTTTGGTTTTAGAAGCAGATATTTCTCTGTACAGCCTATGGTCCCATTCACTCGGGAATATCCCAACGCAGCTCCTGGAAGAAACGTGTTTCTGACTCGCTGAATCTCAACACAGATTCAACTCTCTTAGGTGAACGAACGCACAGCAGAGCAGTTTCAAGGAAACGTTTCTCCTGAGTTTTAGACGAAATTTCCTGCTGTTTAGTACGGATGCCGGCATTGGGCTGGACATACCGGTTTTGGGATTCTGCACAGAAATGGTTTGCAAACCGCTGAATCCACACGTGAGTTTAACTCTGTCAGTTGAATGCACACTTTGACAACCATTCAGTTAGATAGCTCCGTTTTGGTTTTAGAAGCAGATATTTCTCTGTACAGCCTATGGTCCCATTCACTCGGGAATATCCCAACGCAGCTCCTAGCATAAACGTGTTTCTGACTCGCTGAATCTCAACATAGTTTCAACTCTCTTAGGTGAACGAACGCACAGCAGAGCAGTTTCAAGGAAACGTTTCTCCTGAGTTTTAGACGAAGTTTCCTGCTGTTTAGTACGGATGCCGGCATTGAGCTGGAATTACCGGTTTTGGGATTCTGCACAGAAAGGGTTTGTAAACCGCTGAATCCAAACGTGAGTTTAACTCTGTCAGTTGAATGCACACATTGACAACAATTCAGTTAGATACCACCCTTTTGGTTGTAGGAGCAGATATTTCTCTGTACAGCCTATGGTCCCATTCACTCGGGAATATCCCAACGCAGCTCCTAGCATAAACGTGTTTCTGACTCACTGAATCTCAACATAGTTTCAACTCTCTTAGGTGAACGAACGCACAGCAGAGCAGTTTCAAGGAAACGTTTCTCCTGAATATTAGACGAAGATTCCTGCTGTTTAGTACGGATGCCGGCATTGAGCTGGAATTACCGGTTTTGGGATTCTGCACAGAAAGGGTTTGTAAACCGCTGAATCCAAACGTGAGTTTAACTCTGTCAGTTGAATGCACACATTGACAACAATTCACTTAGATACCACCCTTTTGGTTGTAGGAGCAGATATTTCTCTGTACAGCCTATGGTCCCATTCACTCGGGAATATCCCAACGCACCTCCTAGAAGAAACGTGTTTCTGACTCGCTGAATCTCAACATAGATTCAACTCTCTTAGGTGATCGAACGCACAGCAGAGCAGTTTCAAGGAAACGTTTCTTCTGAGTTTTAGACGAAGTTTCCTGCTGTTTAGTACGGATGCCGGCATTGGGCTGGAAATACCGGTTTTGGGATTCTGCACAGAAAGGGTTTGCAAACCGCTGAATCCACACGTGAGTTTAACTCTGTCAGTTGAATGCACACATTGACAGCCATTCAGTTTGATAGCACACTTTTGGTTTTAGAAGCAGATATTTCTCTGTACAGCCTATGGTCCCATTCACTCGGGAATATCCCAACGCAGCTCCTAGAAGAAACGTGTTTCTGACTCGCTGAATCTCAACATAGATTCAACACTCTAAGGTGAACGAACGCACAGCAGGGCAGTTTCAAGGAAACGTTTCTCCTGAGTTTTAGACGAAGTTTCCTGCTGTTTAGTACGTATGCCGGCATTGGGCTGGAAATACCGTTTTTGGGATTCTGCACAGAAAGAGTTTGCAAACCGCTGAATCCACACGTGAGTTTAACTCTGTCAGTTGAATGCACACATTGACAACCATTGAGTTAGATAGCTCCGTTTTGGTTTTAGAAGCAGATATTTCTCTGTACAGCCTATGGTCCCATTCACTCGGGAATATCCCAACGCAGCTCCTGGAAGAAACGTGTTTCTGACTCGCTGAATCTCAACATAGATTCAACTCTCTTAGGTGAACGAACGCACAGCAGAGCAGTTTCAAGGAAACGTTTCTCCTGAGTTTTAGACGAAGTTTCCTGCTGTTTAGTACGGATGCCGGCATTGGGCTGGAAATACCGGTTTTGGGATTCTGCACAGAAAGGGTTTGCAAACCGCTGAATCCACACGTGTGTTTAACTCTGTCACTTGAATGCACACATTGACAACCATTCAATTAGATAGCTCCGTTTTGGTTTTAGAAGCAGATATTTCTCTGTACAGCCTATGGTCCCATTCACTCGGGAATATCCCAATGCAGCTCCTAGAAGAAACGTGTTTCTGACTCGCTGAATCTCAACATAGATTCAACTCTCTTAGGTGAACGAACGCACAGCAGAGCAGTTTAAAGGAAACGTTTCTCCTGAGTTTTAGACGAAGTTTCCTGCTGTTTAGTACGTATGCCGGCATTGGGCTGGAATTACCGGTTTTGGGATTCTGCACAGAATGGGTTTGCAAACCGCTGAATCCACACGTGAGTTTAACTCTGTCAGTTGAATGCACACATTGACAACCATTCAGTTTGATAGCACACTTTTGGTTTTAGAAGCAGATATTTCTCTGTACAGCCTATGGTCCCATTCACTCGGGAATATCCCAACGCACCTCCTAGAAGAAACCTGTTTCTGACTCGCTGTATCTCAACATAGATTCAACTCTCTTAGGTGAACGAACGCACAGCAGAGCAGTTTCAAGGAAATGTTTCTCCTGAGATTTGGACGAAGTTTCCTGCTGTTTAGTACGGATGCCGGCATTGGACTGGGAATCCTGGTTTTGGGATTCTGCACAGAAAGGGTTTGCAAACCGCTGAATCCACACGTGAGTTTAACTCTGTCAGTTGAATGCACACATTGACAACCATTCAGTTTGATAGCACACTTTTGGTTTTAGAAGCAGATATTTCTCTGTACAGCCTATGGTCCCATTCACTCGGGAATATCCCAACGCAACTCCTAGAAGAAACGTGTTTCTGACTCGCTGAATCTCAACATAGTTTCAACTCTCTTAGGTGAACGAAAGCACAGCAAAGCAGTTTCAAGGAAACGTTTCTCCTGAGTTTTAGACGAAGTTTCCTGCTGTTTAGTACGGATGCCGGCATTGAGCTGGAATTACCGGTTTTGGGATTCTGCACAGAAAGGGTTTGCAAACCGCTGAATCCAAACGTGAGTTTAACTCTGTCAGTTGAATGCACACATTGACAACCATTCAGTTAGATACCACCCTTTTGGTTGTAGGAGCAGATATTTCTCTGTACAGCCTATGGTCCCATTCACTCGGGAATATCCCAACGCACCTCCTAGAAGAAACCTGTTTCTGACTCGCTGAATCTCAACATAGATTCAACTCTCTTAGGTGATCGAACGCACAGCAGAGCAGTTTCAAGGAAACGTTTCTCCTGAGTTTTATACGAAGTTTCCTGCTGTTTAGTACGGATGCCAGCATTGGGCTGGAAATACCGGTTTTGGGATTCTGCACAGAAAGGGTTTGCAAACCGCTGAATCCACACGTGAGTTTAACTCTGTCAGTTGAATGCACACATTGACAACCATTCAGTTAGATAGCTCCGTTTTGGTTTTAGAAGCAGATATTTCTCTGTACAGCCTATGGTCCCATTCACTCGGGAATATCCCAACGCAGCTCCTGGAAGAAACGTGTTTCTGACTCGCTGAATCTCAACACAGATTCAACTCTCTTAGGTGAACGAACGCACAGCAGAGCAGTTTCAAGGAAACGTTTCTCCTGAGTTTTAGACGAAATTTCCTGCTGTTTAGTACGGATGCCGGCATTGGGCTGGACATACCGGTTTTGGGATTCTGCACAGAAATGGTTTGCAAACCGCTGAATCCACACGTGAGTTTAACTCTGTCAGTTGAATGCACACTTTGACAACCATTCAGTTAGATAGCTCCGTTTTGGTTTTAGAAGCAGATATTTCTCTGTACAGCCTATGGTCCCATTCACTCGGGAATATCCCAACGCAGCTCCTAGCATAAACGTGTTTCTGACTCGCTGAATCTCAACATAGTTTCAACTCTCTTAGGTGAACGAACGCACAGCAGAGCAGTTTCAAGGAAACGTTTCTCCTGAGTTTTAGACGAAGTTTCCTGCTGTTTAGTACGGATGCCGGCATTGGGCTGGAAATACCGGTTTTGGGATTCTGCACAGAAAGGGTTTGCAAACCGCTGAATCCACACGTGAGTTTAACTCTGTCAGTTGAATGCACACATTGACAGCCATTCAGTTTGATAGCACACTTTTGGTTTTAGAAGCAGATATTTCTCTGTACAGCCTATGGTCCCATTCACTCGGGAATATCCCAATGCAGCTCCTTGAAGAAACGTGTTTCTGACTCGCTGAATCTCAACATAGATTCAACTCTCTTAGGTGAACGAACGCACAGCAGAGCAGTTTAAAGGAAACGTTTCTCCTGAGTTTTAGACGAAGTTTCCTGCTGTTTAGTACGGATGCCGCCATTGGGCTGGAAATACCGGTTTTGGGATTCTGCACAGAAAGGGTTTGCAAACCGCTGAATCCACACGTGTGTTTAACTCTGTCAGTTGAATGCACACATTGACAACCATTCAGTTAGATAGCTCCGTTTTGGTTTTAGAAGCAGATATTTCTCTGTACAGCCTATGGTCCCATTCACTCGGGAATATCCCAATGCAGCTCCTAGAAGAAACGTGTTTCTGACTCGCTGAATCTCAACATAGATTCAACTCTCTTAGGTGAACGAACGCACAGCAGAGCAGTTTAAAGGAAACGTTTCTCCTGAGTTTTAGACGAAGTTTCCTGCTGTTTAGTACATATGCCGGCATTGGGCTGGAAATACCGGTTTTGGGATTCTGCACAGAAAGGGTTTGCAAACCGCTGAATCCACATGTGAGTTTAACTCTGTCAGTTGAATGCACACATTGACAACCATTCAGTTTGATAGCACACTTTTGGTTTTAGAAGCAGATATTTCTCTGTACAGCCTATGGTCCCATTCACTCGGGAATATCCCAACGCAGCTCCTAGAAGAAACGCGTTTCTGACTCGCTGAATCTCAACATAGATTCAACTCTCTTAGGTGAACGAATGCACAGCAAAGCAGTTTCAAGGAAACGTTTCTCCTGAGATTTAGACGAAGTTTCCTGCTGTTTAGTACGGATGCCGGCATTGGGCTGGAAATACTGGTTTTGGGATTCTGCACAGAAAGGGTTTGCAAACCGCTGAATCCCCATGTGAGTTTAAATCTGTCAGTTGAATGCACACATTGACAACCATTCAGTTAGATAGCTCCGTTTTGGTTTTAGAAGCAGATATTTCTCTGTACAGCCTATGGTCCCATTCACTCGGGAATATCCCAACGCAGCTCCTAGCATAAACGTTTTTCTGACTCGCTGAATCTCAACATAGTTTCAACTCTCTTAGGTGAACGAACGCACAGCAGAGCAGTTTCAAGGAAACGTTTCTCCTGAGTTTTAGACGAAGTTTCCTGCTGTTTAGTACGGATGCCGGCATTGAGCTGGAATTACCGGTTTTGGGATTCTGCACAGAAAGGGTTTGTAAACCGCTGAATCCAAACGTGAGTTTAACTCTGTCAGTTGAATGCACACATTGACAACAATTCAGTTAGATACCACCCTTTTGGTTGTAGGAGCAGATATTTCTCTGTACAGCCTATGGTCCCATTCACTCGGGAATATCCCAACGCACCTCGTAGAAGAAACGTGTTTCTGACTCGCTGAATCTCAACATAGATTCAACTCTCTTAGGTGATCGAACGCACAGCAGAGCAGTTTCAAGGAAACGTTTCTCCTGAGTTTTAGACGAAGTTTCCTGCTGTTTAGTACGGATGCCGGCATTGGGCTGGAAATACCGGTTTTGGGATTCTGCACAGAAAGGGTTTGCAAACCGCTGAATCCACACGTGACTTTAACTCTGTCAGTTGAATGCACACATTGACAACCATTCAGTTTGATAGCACACTTTTGGTTTTAGAAGCAGATATTTCTCTGTACAGCCTATGGTCCCATTCACTCCGGAATATCCCAACGCAGCTCCTAGAAGAAACGTGTTTCTGACTCGCTGAATCTCAACATAGATTCAACACTCTAAGGTGAACGAACGCACAGCAGAGCAGTTACAAGGAAACGTTTCTCCTGAGTTTTAGACGAAGTTTCCTGCTGTTTAGTACGTATGCCGGCATTGGGCTGGAAATACCGGTTTTGGGATTCTGCACAGAAAGGGTTTGCAAACCGCTGAATGCACACGTGACTTTAACTCTGTCAGTTGAATGCACACATTGACAACCATTCAGTTTGATAGCACACTTTTGGTTTTAGAAGCAGATATTTCTCTGTACAGCCTATGGTCCAATTCACTCGGGAATATCCCAACGCAACTCCTAGAAGAAACGTGTTTCTGACTCGCTGAATCTCAACATAGTTTCAACTCTCTTAGGTGAACGAAAGCACAGCAAAGCAGTTTCAATGAAACGTTTCTCCTGAGTTTTAGACGAAGTTTCCTGCTGTTTAGTACGGATGCCGGCATTGAGCTGGAATTACCGGTTTTGGGATTCTGCACAGAAAGGGTTTGCAAACCACTGAATCCAAACGTGAGTTTAACTCTGTCAGTTGAATGCACACATTGACAACCATTCAGTTAGATAGCTCCGTTTTGGTTTTAGAAGCAGATATTTCTCTGTACAGCCTATGGTCCCATTCACTCGGGAATATCCCAACGCACCTCCTAGAAGAAACCTGTTTCTGACTCGCTGAATCTCAACATAGATTCAACTCTCTTAGGTGATCGAACGCACAGCAGAGCAGTTTCAAGGAAACGTTTCTCCTGAGTTTTATACGAAGTTTCCTGCTGTTTAGTACGGATGCCGGCATTGGGCTGGAAATACCGGTTTTGGGATTCTGCACAGAAAGGGTTTGCAAACCGCTGAATCCACATGTGAGTTTAACTCTGTCAGTTGAATGCACACATTGACAACCATTCAGTTAGATAGCTCCGTTTTGGTTTTAGAAGCAGATATTTCTCTGTACAGACTATGGTCCCATTCACTCGGGAATATCCGAACGCAGCTCCTGGAAGAAACGTGTTTCTGACTCGCTGAATCTCAACACAGATTCAACTCTCTTAGGTGAACGAACGCACAGCAGAGCAGTTTCAAGGAAACGTTTCTCCTGAGTTTTAGACGAAGTTTCCTGCTGTTTAGTACGGATGCCGGCATTGGGCTGGACATACCGGTTTTGGGATTCTGCACAGAAATGGTTTGCAAACCGCTGAACCCACACGTGAGTTTAACTCTGTCAGTTGAATGCACACTTTGACAACCATTCAGTTAGATAGCTCCGTTTTGGTTTTAGAAGCAGATATTTCTCTGTACAGCCTATGGTCCCATTCACTCGGGAATATCCCAACGCAGCTCCTAGCATAAACGTGTTTCTGACTCACTGAATCTCAACATAGTTTCAACTCTCTTAGGTGAACGAACGCACAGCAGAGCAGTTTCAAGGAAACGTTTCTCCTGAATATTAGACGAAGATTCCTGCTGTTTAGTACGGATGCCGGCATTGAGCTGGAATTACCGGTTTTGGGATTCTGCACAGAAAGGGTTTGTAAACCGCTGAATCCAAACGTGAGTTTAACTCTGTCAGTTGAATGCACACATTGACAACAATTCACTTAGATACCACCCTTTTGGTTGTAGGAGCAGATATTTCTCTGTACAGCCTATGGTCCCATTCACTCGGGAATATCCCAACGCACCTCCTAGAAGAAACGTGTTTCTGACTCGCTGAATCTCAACATAGATTCAACTCTCTTAGGTGATCGAACGCACAGCAGAGCAGTTTCAAGGAAACGTTTCTTCTGAGTTTTAGACGAAGTTTCCTGCTGTTTAGTACGGATGCCGGCATTGGGCTGGAAATACCGGTTTTGGGATTCTGCACAGAAAGGGTTTGCAAACCGCTGAATCCACACGTGAGTTTAACTCTGTCAGTTGAATGCACACATTGACAGCCATTCAGTTTGATAGCACACTTTTGGTTTTAGAAGCAGATATTTCTCTGTACAGCCTATGGTCCCATTCACTCGGGAATATCCCAACGCAGCTCCTAGAAGAAACGTGTTTCTGACTCGCTGAATCTCAACATAGATTCAACACTCTAAGGTGAACGAACGCACAGCAGGGCAGTTTCAAGGAAACGTTTCTCCTGAGTTTTAGACGAAGTTTCCTGCTGTTTAGTACGTATGCCGGCATTGGGCTGGAAATACCGTTTTTGGGATTCTGCACAGAAAGAGTTTGCAAACCGCTGAATCCACACGTGAGTTTAACTCTGTCAGTTGAATGCACACATTGACAACCATTGAGTTAGATAGCTCCGTTTTGGTTTTAGAAGCAGATATTTCTCTGTACAGCCTATGGTCCCATTCACTCGGGAATATCCCAACGCAGCTCCTAGAAGAAACGTGTTTCTGACTCGCTGAATCTCAACATAGATTCAACTCTCTTAGGTGAACGAACGCACAGCAGAGCAGTTTCAAGGAAACGTTTCTCCTGAGTTTTAGACGAAGTTTCCTGCTGTTTAGTACGGATGCCGGCATTGGGCTGGAAATACCGGTTTTGGGATTCTGCACAGAAAGGGTTTGCAAACCGCTGAATCCACACGTGTGTTTAACTCTGTCACTTGAATGCACACATTGACAACCATTCAATTAGATAGCTCCGTTTTGGTTTTAGAAGCAGATATTTCTCTGTACAGCCTATGGTCCCATTCACTCGGGAATATCCCAATGCAGCTCCTAGAAGAAACGTGTTTCTGACTCGCTGAATCTTAACATAGATTCAACTCTCTTAGGTGAACGAACGCACAGCAGAGCAGTTTAAAGGAAACGTTTCTCCTGAGTTTTAGACGAAGTTTCCTGCTGTTTAGTACGTATGCCGGCATTGGGCTGGAATTACCGGTTTTGGGATTCTGCACAGAATGGGTTTGCAAACCGCTGAATCCACACGTGAGTTTAACTCTGTCAGTTGAATGCACACATTGACAACCATTCAGTTAGATAGCTCCGTTTTGGTTTTAGAAGCAGATATTTCTCTGTACAGCCTATGGTCCCATTCACTCGGGAATATCCCAACGCAGCTCCTGGAAGAAACGTGTTTCTGACTCGCTGAATCTCAACACAGATTCAACTCTCTTACGTGAACGAACGCACAGCAGAGCAGTTTCAAGGAAACGTTTCTCCTGAGTTTTAGACGAAATTTCCTGCCGTTTAGTCCGGATGCCGGCATTGGGCTGGACATACCGGTTTTGGGATTCTGCACAGAAATGGTTTGCAAACCGCTGAATCCACACGTGAGTTTAACTCTGTCAGTTGAATGGACACTTTGACAACCATTCAGTTAGATAGCTCCGTTTTGGTTTTAGAAGCAGATATTTCTCTGTACAGCCTATGGTCCCATTCACTCGGGAATATCCCAACGCAGCTCCTAGCATAAACGTGTTTCTGACTCGCTGAATCTCAACATGGTTTCAACTCTCTTAGGTGAACGAACGCACAGCAGAGCAGTTTCAAGGAAACGTTTCTCCTGAGTTTTAGACGAAGTTTCCTGCTGTTTAGTACGGATGCCGGCATTGAGCTGGAATTACCGGTTTTGGGATTCTGCACAGAAAGGGTTTGTAAACCGCTGAATCCAAACGTGAGTTTAACTCTGTCAGTTGAATGCACACATTGACAACAATTCAGTTAGATACCACCCTTTTGGTTGTAGGAGCAGATATTTCTCTGTACAGCCTATGGTCCCATTCACTCGGGAATATCCCAACGCACCTCCTAGAAGAAACGTGTTTCTGACTCGCTGAATCTCAACATAGATTCAACTCTCTTAGGTGATCGAACGCACAGCAGAGCAGTTTCAAGGAAACGTTTCTCCTGAGTTTTAGACGAAGTTTCCTGCTGTTTAGTACGGATGCCGGCATTGGGCTGGAAATACCGGTTTTGGGATTCTGCACAGAAAGGGTTTGCAAACCGCTGAATCCACACGTGAGTTTAACTCTGTCAGTTGAATGCACACATTGACAGCCATTCAGTTTGATAGCACACTTTTGGTTTTAGAAGCAGATATTTCTCTGTACAGCCTATGGTCCCATTCACTCGGGAATATCCCAATGCAGCTCCTTGAAGAAACGTGTTTCTGACTCGCTGAATCTCAACATAGATTCAACTCTCTTAGGTGAACGAACGCACAGCAGAGCAGTTTAAAGGAAACGTTTCTCCTGAGTTTTAGACGAAGTTTCCTGCTGTTTAGTACGGATGCCGCCATTGGGCTGGAAATACCGGTTTTGGGATTCTGCACAGAAAGGGTTTGCAAACCGCTGAATCCACACATGTGTTTAACTCTGTCAGTTGAATGCACACATTGACAACCATTCAGTTAGATAGCTCCGTTTTGGTTTTAGAAGCAGATATTTCTCTGTACAGCCTATGGTCCCATTCACTCGGGAATATCCCAATGCAGCTCCTAGAAGAAACGTGTTTCTGACTCGCTGAATCTCAACATAGATTCAACTCTCTTAGGTGAACGAACGCACAGCAGAGCAGTTTAAAGGAAACGTTTCTCCTGAGTTTTAGACGAAGTTTCCTGCTGTTTAGTACATATGCCGGCATTGGGCTGGAAATACCGGTTTTGGGATTCTGCACAGAAAGGGTTTGCAAACCGCTGAATCCACATGTGAGTTTAACTCTGTCAGTTGAATGCACACATTGACAACCATTCAGTTTGATAGCACACTTTTGGTTTTAGAAGCAGATATTTCTCTGTACAGCCTATGGTCCCATTCACTCGGGAATATCCGAACGCAGCTCCTGGAAGAAACGTGTTTCTGACTCGCTGAATCTCAACACAGATTCAACTCTCTTAGGTGAACGAACGCACAGCAGAGCAGTTTCAAGGAAACGTTTCTCCTGAGTTTTAGACGAAGTTTCCTGCTGTTTAGTACGGATGCCGGCATTGGGCTGGACATACCGGTTTTGGGATTCTGCACAGAAATGGTTTGCAAACCGCTGAACCCACACGTGAGTTTAACTCTGTCAGTTGAATGCACACTTTGACAACCATTCAGTTAGATAGCTCCGTTTTGGTTTTAGAAGCAGATATTTCTCTGTACAGCCTATGGTCCCATTCACTCGGGAATATCCCAACGCAGCTCCTAGCATAAACGTGTTTCTGACTCACTGAATCTCAACATAGTTTCAACTCTCTTAGGTGAACGAACGCACAGCAGAGCAGTTTCAAGGAAACGTTTCTCCTGAATATTAGACGAAGATTCCTGCTGTTTAGTACGGATGCCGGCACTGAGCTGGAATTACCGGTTTTGGGATTCTGCACAGAAAGGGTTTGTAAACCGCTGAATCCAAACGTGAGTTTAACTCTGTCAGTTGAATGCACACATTGACAACAATTCACTTAGATACCACCCTTTTGGTTGTAGGAGCAGATATTTCTCTGTACAGCCTATGGTCCCATTCACTCGGGAATATCCCAACGCACCTCCTAGAAGAAACGTGTTTCTGACTCGCTGAATCTCAACATAGATTCAACTCTCTTAGGTGATCGAACGCACAGCAGAGCAGTTTCAAGGAAACGTTTCTTCTGAGTTTTAGACGAAGTTTCCTGCTGTTTAGTACGGATGCCGGCATTGGGCTGGAAATACCGGTTTTGGGATTCTGCACAGAAAGGGTTTGCAAACCGCTGAATCCACACGTGAGTTTAACTCTGTCAGTTGAATGCACACATTGACAGCCATTCAGTTTGATAGCACACTTTTGGTTTTAGAAGCAGATATTTCTCTGTACAGCCTATGGTCCCATTCACTCGGGAATATCCCAACGCAGCTCCTAGAAGAAACGTGTTTCTGACTCGCTGAATCTCAACATAGATTCAACACTCTAAGGTGAACGAACGCACAGCAGGGCAGTTTCAAGGAAACGTTTCTCCTGAGTTTTAGACGAAGTTTCCTGCTGTTTAGTACGTATGCCGGCATTGGGCTGGAAATACCGTTTTTGGGATTCTGCACAGAAAGAGTTTGCAAACCGCTGAATCCACACGTGAGTTTAACTCTGTCAGTTGAATGCACACATTGACAACCATTGAGTTAGATAGCTCCGTTTTGGTTTTAGAAGCAGATATTTCTCTGTACAGCCTATGGTCCCATTCACTCGGGAATATCCCAACGCAGCTCCTAGAAGAAACGTGTTTCTGACTCGCTGAATCTCAACATAGATTCAACTCTCTTAGGTGAACGAACGCACAGCAGAGCAGTTTCAAGGAAACGTTTCTCCTGAGTTTTAGACGAAGTTTCCTGCTGTTTAGTACGGATGCCGGCATTGGGCTGGAAATACCGGTTTTGGGATTCTGCACAGAAAGGGTTTGCAAACCGCTGAATCCACACGTGTGTTTAACTCTGTCACTTGAATGCACACATTGACAACCATTCAATTAGATAGCTCCGTTTTGGTTTTAGAAGCAGATATTTCTCTGTACAGCCTATGGTCCCATTCACTCGGGAATATCCCAATGCAGCTCCTAGAAGAAACGTGTTTCTGACTCGCTGAATCTTAACATAGATTCAACTCTCTTAGGTGAACGAACGCACAGCAGAGCAGTTTAAAGGAAACGTTTCTCCTGAGTTTTAGACGAAGTTTCCTGCTGTTTAGTACGTATGCCGGCATTGGGCTGGAATTACCGGTTTTGGGATTCTGCACAGAATGGGTTTGCAAACCGCTGAATCCACACGTGAGTTTAACTCTGTCAGTTGAATGCACACATTGACAACCATTCAGTTAGATAGCTCCGTTTTGGTTTTAGAAGCAGATATTTCTCTGTACAGCCTATGGTCCCATTCACTCGGGAATATCCCAACGCAGCTCCTGGAAGAAACGTGTTTCTGACTCGCTGAATCTCAACACAGATTCAACTCTCTTAGGTGAACGAACGCACAGCAGAGCAGTTTCAAGGAAACGTTTCTCCTGAGTTTTAGACGAAATTTCCTGCCGTTTAGTCCGGATGCCGGCATTGGGCTGGACATACCGGTTTTGGGATTCTGCACAGAAATGGTTTGCAAACCGCTGAATCCACACGTGAGTTTAACTCTGTCAGTTGAATGCACACTTTGACAACCATTCAGTTAGATAGCTCCGTTTTGGTTTTAGAAGCAGATATTTCTCTGTACAGCCTATGGTCCCATTCACTCGGGAATATCCCAACGCAGCTCCTAGCATAAACGTGTTTCTGACTCGCTGAATCTCAACATGGTTTCAACTCTCTTAGGTGAACGAACGCACAGCAGAGCAGTTTCAAGGAAACGTTTCTCCTGAGTTTTAGACGAAGTTTCCTGCTGTTTAGTACGGATGCCGGCATTGAGCTGGAATTACCGGTTTTGGGATTCTGCACAGAAAGGGTTTGTAAACCGCTGAATCCAAACGTGAGTTTAACTCTGTCAGTTGAATGCACACATTGACAACAATTCAGTTAGATACCACCCTTTTGGTTGTAGGAGCAGATATTTCTCTGTACAGCCTATGGTCCCATTCACTCGGGAATATCCCAACGCACCTCCTAGAAGAAACGTGTTTCTGACTCGCTGAATCTCAACATAGATTCAACTCTCTTAGGTGATCGAACGCACAGCAGAGCAGTTTCAAGGAAACGTTTCTCCTGAGTTTTAGACGAAGTTTCCTGCTGTTTAGTACGGATGCCGGCATTGGGCTGGAAATACCGGTTTTGGGATTCTGCACAGAAAGGGTTTGCAAACCGCTGAATCCACACGTGAGTTTAACTCTGTCAGTTGAATGCACACATTGACAGCCATTCAGTTTGATAGCACACTTTTGGTTTTAGAAGCAGATATTTCTCTGTACAGCCTATGGTCCCATTCACTCGGGAATATCCCAATGCAGCTCCTTGAAGAAACGTGTTTCTGACTCGCTGAATCTCAACATAGATTCAACTCTCTTAGGTGAACGAACGCACAGCAGAGCAGTTTAAAGGAAACGTTTCTCCTGAGTTTTAGACGAAGTTTCCTGCTGTTTAGTACGGATGCCGCCATTGGGCTGGAAATACCGGTTTTGGGATTCTGCACAGAAAGGGTTTGCAAACCGCTGAATCCACACATGTGTTTAACTCTGTCAGTTGAATGCACACATTGACAACCATTCAGTTAGATAGCTCCGTTTTGGTTTTAGAAGCAGATATTTCTCTGTACAGCCTATGGTCCCATTCACTCGGGAATATCCCAATGCAGCTCCTAGAAGAAACGTGTTTCTGACTCGCTGAATCTCAACATAGATTCAACTCTCTTAGGTGAACGAACGCACAGCAGAGCAGTTTAAAGGAAACGTTTCTCCTGAGTTTTAGACGAAGTTTCCTGCTGTTTAGTACATATGCCGGCATTGGGCTGGAAATACCGGTTTTGGGATTCTGCACAGAAAGGGTTTGCAAACCGCTGAATCCACATGTGAGTTTAACTCTGTCAGTTGAATGCACACATTGACAACCATTCAGTTTGATAGCACACTTTTGGTTTTAGAAGCAGATATTTCTCTGTACAGCCTATGGTCCCATTCACTCGGGAATATCCCAACGCAGCTCCTAGAAGAAACGTGTTTCTGACTCGCTGAATCTCAACATAGATTCAACTCTCTTAGGTGAACGAACGCACAGCAAAGCAGTTTCAAGGAAACGTTTCTCCTGAGATTTAGACGAAGTTTCCTGCTGTTTAGTACGGATGCCGGCATTGGGCTGGAAATACTGGTTTTGGGATTCTGCACAGAAAGGGTTTGCAAACCGCTGAATCCACATGTGAGTTTAACTCTGTCAGTTGAATGCACACATTGACAACCATTGAGTTAGATAGCTCCGTTTTGGTTTTAGAAGCAGATATTTCTCTGTACAGCCTATGGTCCCATTCACTCGGGAATATCCCAACGCAGCTCCTAGCATAAACGTTTTTCTGACTCGCTGAATCTCAACATAGATTCAACTCTCTTAGGTGAACGAACGCACAGCAGAGCAGTTTCAAGGAAACGTTTCTCCTGAGTTTTAGACGAAGTTTCCTGCTGTTTAGTACGGATGCCGGCATTGGGCTGGAAATACCGGTTTTGGGATTCTGCACAGAAAGGGTTTGCAAACCGCTGAATCCACACGTGTGTTTAACTCTGTCACTTGAATGCACACATTGACAACCATTCAATTAGATAGCTCCGTTTTGGTTTTAGAAGCAGATATTTCTCTGTACAGCCTATGGTCCCATTCACTCGGGAATATCCCAATGCAGCTCCTAGAAGAAACGTGTTTCTGACTCGCTGAATCTTAACATAGATTCAACTCTCTTAGGTGAACGAACGCACAGCAGAGCAGTTTAAAGGAAACGTTTCTCCTGAGTTTTAGACGAAGTTTCCTGCTGTTTAGTACGTATGCCGGCATTGGGCTGGAATTACCGGTTTTGGGATTCTGCACAGAATGGGTTTGCAAACCGCTGAATCCACACGTGAGTTTAACTCTGTCAGTTGAATGCACACATTGACAACCATTCAGTTAGATAGCTCCGTTTTGGTTTTAGAAGCAGATATTTCTCTGTACAGCCTATGGTCCCATTCACTCGGGAATATCCCAACGCAGCTCCTGGAAGAAACGTGTTTCTGACTCGCTGAATCTCAACACAGATTCAACTCTCTTAGGTGAACGAACGCACAGCAGAGCAGTTTCAAGGAAACGTTTCTCCTGAGTTTTAGACGAAATTTCCTGCCGTTTAGTCCGGATGCCGGCATTGGGCTGGACATACCGGTTTTGGGATTCTGCACAGAAATGGTTTGCAAACCGCTGAATCCACACGTGAGTTTAACTCTGTCAGTTGAATGCACACTTTGACAACCATTCAGTTAGATAGCTCCGTTTTGGTTTTAGAAGCAGATATTTCTCTGTACAGCCTATGGTCCCATTCACTCGGGAATATCCCAACGCAGCTCCTAGCATAAACGTGTTTCTGACTCGCTGAATCTCAACATGGTTTCAACTCTCTTAGGTGAACGAACGCACAGCAGAGCAGTTTCAAGGAAACGTTTCTCCTGAGTTTTAGACGAAGTTTCCTGCTGTTTAGTACGGATGCCGGCATTGAGCTGGAATTACCGGTTTTGGGATTCTGCACAGAAAGGGTTTGTAAACCGCTGAATCCAAACGTGAGTTTAACTCTGTCAGTTGAATGCACACATTGACAACAATTCAGTTAGATACCACCCTTTTGGTTGTAGGAGCAGATATTTCTCTGTACAGCCTATGGTCCCATTCACTCGGGAATATCCCAACGCACCTCCTAGAAGAAACGTGTTTCTGACTCGCTGAATCTCAACATAGATTCAACTCTCTTAGGTGATCGAACGCACAGCAGAGCAGTTTCAAGGAAACGTTTCTCCTGAGTTTTAGACGAAGTTTCCTGCTGTTTAGTACGGATGCCGGCATTGGGCTGGAAATACCGGTTTTGGGATTCTGCACAGAAAGGGTTTGCAAACCGCTGAATCCACACGTGAGTTTAACTCTGTCAGTTGAATGCACACATTGACAGCCATTCAGTTTGATAGCACACTTTTGGTTTTAGAAGCAGATATTTCTCTGTACAGCCTATGGTCCCATTCACTCGGGAATATCCCAATGCAGCTCCTTGAAGAAACGTGTTTCTGACTCGCTGAATCTCAACATAGATTCAACTCTCTTAGGTGAACGAACGCACAGCAGAGCAGTTTAAAGGAAACGTTTCTCCTGAGTTTTAGACGAAGTTTCCTGCTGTTTAGTACGGATGCCGCCATTGGGCTGGAAATACCGGTTTTGGGATTCTGCACAGAAAGGGTTTGCAAACCGCTGAATCCACACATGTGTTTAACTCTGTCAGTTGAATGCACACATTGACAACCATTCAGTTAGATAGCTCCGTTTTGGTTTTAGAAGCAGATATTTCTCTGTACAGCCTATGGTCCCATTCACTCGGGAATATCCCAATGCAGCTCCTAGAAGAAACGTGTTTCTGACTCGCTGAATCTCAACATAGATTCAACTCTCTTAGGTGAACGAACGCACAGCAGAGCAGTTTAAAGGAAACGTTTCTCCTGAGTTTTAGACGAAGTTTCCTGCTGTTTAGTACATATGCCGGCATTGGGCTGGAAATACCGGTTTTGGGATTCTGCACAGAAAGGGTTTGCAAACCGCTGAATCCACATGTGAGTTTAACTCTGTCAGTTGAATGCACACATTGACAACCATTCAGTTTGATAGCACACTTTTGGTTTTAGAAGCAGATATTTCTCTGTACAGCCTATGGTCCCATTCACTCGGGAATATCCCAACGCAGCTCCTAGAAGAAACGTGTTTCTGACTCGCTGAATCTCAACATAGATTCAACTCTCTTAGGTGAACGAACGCACAGCAAAGCAGTTTCAAGGAAACGTTTCTCCTGAGATTTAGACGAAGTTTCCTGCTGTTTAGTACGGATGCCGGCATTGGGCTGGAAATACTGGTTTTGGGATTCTGCACAGAAAGGGTTTGCAAACCGCTGAATCCACATGTGAGTTTAACTCTGTCAGTTGAATGCACACATTGACAACCATTCAGTTAGATAGCTCCGTTTTGGTTTTAGAAGCAGATATTTCTCTGTACAGCCTATGGTCCCATTCACTCGGGAATATCCCAACGCAGCTCCTAGCATAAACGTTTTTCTGACTCGCTGAATCTCAACAGAGTTTCAACTCTCTTAGGTGAACGAACGCACAGCAGAGCAGTTTCAAGGAAACGTTTCTCCTGAGTTTTAGACGAAGTTTCCTGCTGTTTAGTACGGATGCCGGCATTGAGCTGGAATTACCGGTTTTGGGATTCTGCACAGAAAGGGTTTGTAAACCGCTGAATCCAAACGTGAGTTTAACTCTGTCAGTTGAATGCACACATTGACAACAATTCAGTTAGATACCACCCTTTTGGTTGTAGGAGCAGATATTTCTCTGTACAGCCTATGGTCCCATTCACTCGGGAATATCCCAACGCACCTCGTAGAAGAAACGTGTTTCTGACTCGCTGAATCTCAACATAGATTCAACTCTCTTAGGTGATCGAACGCACAGCAGAGCAGTTTCAAGGAAACGTTTCTCCTGAGTTTTATACGAAGTTTCCTGCTGTTTAGTACGGATGCCGGCATTGGGCTGGAAATACCGGTTTTGGGATTCTGCACAGAAAGGGTTTGCAAACCGCTGAATCCACACGTGACTTTAACTCTGTCAGTTGAATGCACACATTGACAACCATTCAGTTTGATAGCACACTTTTGGTTTTAGAAGCAGATATTTCTCTGTACAGCCTATGGTCCCATTCACTCGGGAATATCCCAACGCAGCTCCTAGCATAAACGTGTTTCTGACTCGCTGAATCTCAACATAGATTCAACACTCTAAGGTGAACGAACGCACAGCAGAGCAGTTACAAGGAAACGTTTCTCCTGAGTTTTAGACGAAGTTTCCTGCTGTTTAGTACGTATGCCGGCATTGGGCTGGAAATACCGGTTTTGGGATTCTGCACAGAAAGGGTTTGCAAACCGCTGAATGCACACGTGACTTTAACTCTGTCAGTTGAATGCACACATTGACAACCATTCAGTTTGATAGCACACTTTTGGTTTTAGAAGCAGATATTTCTCTGTACAGCCTATGGTCCAATTCACTCGGGAATATCCCAACGCAACTCCTAGAAGAAACGTGTTTCTGACTCGCTGAATCTCAACATAGTTTCAACTCTCTTAGGTGAACGAAAGCACAGCAAAGCAGTTTCAATGAAACGTTTCTCCTGAGTTTTAGACGAAGTTTCCTGCTGTTTAGTACGGATGCCGGCATTGGGCTGGAATTACCGGTTTTGGGATTCTGCACAGAAAGGGTTTGCAAACCACTGAATCCAAACGTGAGTTTAACTCTGTCAGTTGAATGCACACATTGACAACCATTCAGTTAGATAGCTCCGTTTTGGTTTTAGAAGCAGATATTTCTCTGTACAGCCTATGGTCCCATTCACTCGGGAATATCCCAACGCACCTCCTAGAAGAAACCTGTTTCTGACTCGCTGAATCTCAACATAGATTCAACTCTCTTAGGTGATCGAACGCACAGCAGAGCAGTTTCAAGGAAACGTTTCTCCTGAGTTTTATACGAAGTTTCCTGCTGTTTAGTACGGATGCCGGCATTGGGCTGGAAATACCGGTTTTGGGATTCTGCACAGAAAGGGTTTGCAAACCGCTGAATCCACATGTGAGTTTAACTCTGTCAGTTGAATGCACACATTGACAACCATTCAGTTAGATAGCTCCGTTTTGGTTTTAGAAGCAGATATTTCTCTGTACAGCCTATGGTCCCATTCACTCGGGAATATCCGAACGCAGCTCCTGGAAGAAACGTGTTTCTGACTCGCTGAATCTCAACACAGATTCAACTCTCTTAGGTGAACGAACGCACAGCAGAGCAGTTTCAAGGAAACGTTTCTCCTGAGTTTTAGACGAAGTTTCCTGCTGTTTAGTACGGATGCCGGCATTGGGCTGGAAATACCGGTTTTGGGATTCTGCACAGAAATGGTTTGCAAACCGCTGAACCCACACGTGAGTTTAACTCTGTCAGTTGAATGCACACTTTGACAACCATTCAGTTAGATAGCTCCGTTTTGGTTTTAGAAGCAGATATTTCTCTGTACAGCCTATGGTCCCATTCACTCGGGAATATCCCAACGCAGCTCCTAGCATAAACGTGTTTCTGACTCACTGAATCTCAACATAGTTTCAACTCTCTTAGGTGAACGAACGCACAGCAGAGCAGTTTCAAGGAAACGTTTCTCCTGAATATTAGACGAAGATTCCTGCTGTTTAGTACGGATGCCGGCATTGAGCTGGAATTACCGGTTTTGGGATTCTGCACAGAAAGGGTTTGTAAACCGCTGAATCCAAACGTGAGTTTAACTCTGTCAGTTGAATGCACACATTGACAACAATTCACTTAGATACCACCCTTTTGGTTGTAGGAGCAGATATTTCTCTGTACAGCCTATGGTCCCATTCACTCGGGAATATCCCAACGCACCTCCTAGAAGAAACGTGTTTCTGACTCGCTGAATCTCAACATAGATTCAACTCTCTTAGGTGATCGAACGCACAGCAGAGCAGTTTCAAGGAAACGTTTCTTCTGAGTTTTAGACGAAGTTTCCTGCTGTTTAGTACGGATGCCGGCATTGGGCTGGAAATACCGGTTTTGGGATTCTGCACAGAAAGGGTTTGCAAACCACTGAATCCACACGTGAGTTTAACTCTGTCAGTTGAATGCACACATTGACAGCCATTCAGTTTGATAGCACACTTTTGGTTTTAGAAGCAGATATTTCTCTGTACAGCCTATGGTCCCATTCACTCGGGAATATCCCAACGCAGCTCCTAGAAGAAACGTGTTTCTGACTCGCTGAATCTCAACATAGATTCAACACTCTAAGGTGAACGAACGCACAGCAGGGCAGTTTCAAGGAAACGTTTCTCCTGAGTTTTAGACGAAGTTTCCTGCTGTTTAGTACGTATGCCGGCATTGGGCTGGAAATACCGTTTTTGGGATTCTGCACAGAAAGAGTTTGCAAACCGCTGAATCCACACGTGAGTTTAACTCTGTCAGTTGAATGCACACATTGACAACCATTGAGTTAGATAGCTCCGTTTTGGTTTTAGAAGCAGATATTTCTCTGTACAGCCTATGGTCCCATTCACTCGGGAATATCCTAACGCAGCTCCTAGAAGAAACGTGTTTCTGACTCGCTGAATCTCAACATAGATTCAACTCTCTTAGGTGATCGAACGCACAGCAGAGCAGTTTCAAGGAAACGTTTCTCCTGAGTTTTAGACGAAGTTTCCTGCTGTTTAGTACGGATGCCGGCATTGGGCTGGAAATACCGGTTTTGGGATTCTGCACAGAAATGGTTTGCAAACCGCTGAATCCACACGTGAGTTTAACTCTGTCAGTTGAATGCACACATTGACAACCATTCAGTTAGATAGCTCCGTTTTGGTTTTAGAAGCAGATATTTCTCTGTACATCCTATGGTCCCATTCACTCGGGAATATCCCAACGCAGCTCCTAGAAGAAACGTGTTTCTGACTCGCTGAATCTCAACATATATTCAACTCTCTTAATTGATCGAACGCACAGCAGAGCAGTTTCAAGGAAACGTTTCTCCTGAGTTTTAGACGAAGTTTCCTGCTCTTTAGTACGTATACCGGCATTGGGCTGGAAATACCGGTTTTGGGATTCTGCACAGAAAGGGTTTACAAACCGCTGAATCCACACGTGAGTTTAACTCTGTCAGTTGAATGTACACATTGACAACCATTCAGTTTGATAGCACACTTTTGGTTTTAGAAGCAGATATTTCTCTGTACAGCCTATGGTCCCATTCACTCGGGAATATCCCAACGCAGCTCCTAGAAGAAACGTGTTTCTGACTCGCTGAATCTCAACATAGATTCAACTCTCTTAGGTGAACGAACGCACAGCAGAGCAGTTTCAAGGAAACGTTTCTCCTGAGTCTTAGACGAAGTTTCCTGCTGTTTAGTACGTATGCCGGCATTGGGCTGGAAATACCGGTTTTGGGATTCTGCACAGAAAGGGTTTGCAAACCGCTGAATCCACACGTGAGTTTAACTCTGTCAGTTGAATGCACACATTGACAACCATTCAGTTAGATAGCTCCGTTTTGGTTTTAGAAGCAGATATTTCTCTGTACAGCCTATGGTCCCATTCACTCGGGAATATCCCAACGCAGCTCCTAGAAGAAACGTGTTTCTGACTCGCTGAATCTCAACATAGATTCAACTCTCTTAGGTGAACGAACGCACAGCAGAGCAGTTTCAAGGAAACGTTTCTCCTGAGTTTTAGACGAAGTTTCCTGCTGTTTAGTAGGGATGCCGGCATTGGGCTGGAAATACCGGTTTTGGGATTCTGCACAGAAAGGGTTTGCAAACCGCTGAATCCACACGTGAGTTTAACTCTGTCAGTTGAATGCACACATTGACAACCATTCAGTTAGATAGCACACTTTTGGTTTTAGAAGCAGATATTTCTCTGTACAGCCTATGGTCCCATTCACTCGGGAATATCCCAACGCAGCTCCTAGAAGAAACGTGTTTCTGACTCGCTGAATCTCAACATAGATTCAACTCTCTTAGGTGAACGAACGCACAGCAGAGCAGTTTCAAGGAAACGTTTCTCCTGAGTTTTAGACGAAGTTTCCTGCTGTTTAGTACGGATGCCGGCATTGGGCTGGACATACCGGTTTTGGGATTCTGCACAGAAAGGGTTTGCAAACCGCTGAATCCACACGTGAGTTTAACTCTGTCAGTTGAATGCACACATTGACAACCATTCAGTTTGATAGCACACTTTTGGTTTTAGAAGCAGATATTTCTCTGTACAGCCTATGGTCCCATTCACTCGGGAATATCCCAACGCACCTCCTAGAAGAAACGTGTTTCTGACTCGCTGAATCTCAACATAGATTCAACTCTCTTAGGTGAACGAACGCACAGCAGAGCAGTTTCAAGGAAACGTTTCTCCTGAGTTTTAGACGAAGTTTCCTGCTGTTTAGTACGTATGCCGGCATTGGGCTGGAAATACCGGTTTTGGGATTCTGCACAGAAAGGGTTTGCAAACCGCTGAATCCACACGTGAGCTTAACTCTGTCAGTTGAATGCACACATTGACAACCATTCAGTTAGATAGCTCCGTTTTGGTTTTAGAAGCAGATATTTCTCTGTACAGCCTATGGTCCCATTCACTCGGGAATATCCCAACGCAGCTCCTAGAAGAAACGTGTTTCTGACTCGCTGAATCTCAACATAGATTCAACTCTCTTAGGTGAACGAACGCACAGCAGAGCAGTTTCAAGGAAACGTTTCTCCTGAGTTTTAGACGAAGTTTCCTGCTGTTTAGTACGTATGCCGGCATTGGGCTGGAAATACCGGTTTTGGGATTCTGCACAGAAAGGGTTTGCAAACCGCTGAATCCACACGTGAGTTTAACTCTGTCAGTTGAATGCACACATTGACAACCATTGAGTTAGATAGCTCCGTTTTGGTTTTAGAAGCAGATATTTCTCTGTACAGCCTATGGTCCCATTCACTCGGGAATATCCCAACGCAGCTCCTAGAAGAAACGTGTTTCTGACTCGCTGAATCTCAACATAGATTCAACTCTCTTAGGTGAACGAACGCACAGCAGAGCAGTTTCAAGGAAACGTTTCTCCTGAGTTTTAGACGAAGTTTCCTGCTGTTTAGTACGGATGCCGGCATTGGGCTGGAAATACCGGTTTTGGGATTCTGCACAGAAAGGGTTTGCAAACCGCTGAATCCACACGTGTGTTTAACTCTGTCACTTGAATGCACACATTGACAACCATTCAATTAGATAGCTCCGTTTTGGTTTTAGAAGCAGATATTTCTCTGTACAGCCTATGGTCCCATTCACTCGGGAATATCCCAATGCAGCTCCTAGAAGAAACGTGCTTCTGACTCGCTGAATCTCAACATAGATTCAACTCTCTTAGGTGAACGAACGCACAGCAGAGCAGTTTAAAGGAAACGTTTCTCCTGAGTTTTAGACGAAGTTTCCTGCTGTTTAGTACGTATGCCGGCATTGGGCTGGAAATACCGGTTTTGGGATTCTGCACAGAAAGGGTTTGGAAACCGCTGAATCCACATGTGAGTTTAACTCTGTCAGTTGAATGCACACATTGACAACCATTCAGTTTGATAGCACACTTTTGGTTTTAGAAGCAGATATTTCTCTGTACAGCCTATGGTCCCATTCACTCGGGAATATCCCAATGCAGCTCCTAGAAGAAACGTGTTTCTGACTCGCTGAATCTCAACATAAATTCAACTCTCTTAGGTGATCGAACGCACAGCAGAGCAGTTTCAAGGAAACGTTTCTCCTGAGTTTTAGACGAACTTTCCTGCTGTTTATTACGGATGCCGGCATTGGGCTGGAAATACCGGTTTTGGGATTCTGCACAGAAAGGGTTTGCAAACCGCTGAATCCACACGTGAGTTTAGCTCTGTCAGTTGAATGCACACATTGACAACCATTCAGTTTGATAGCACCGTTTTGGTTTTAGAAGCAGATATTTCTCTGTACAGCCTATGGTCCCATTCACTCGGGAATATCCCAACGCAGCTCCTAGAAGAAACGTGTTTCTGACTCGCTGAATCTCAAAATAGTTTCAACTCTCTTAGGTGAACGAAAGCACAGCAAAGCAGTTTCAAGGAAACGTTTCTCCTGAGTTTTAGACGAAGTTTCCTGCTGTTTAGTACGGATGCCGGCATTGAGCTGGAATTACCGGTTTTGGGATTCTGCACAGAATGGGTTTGCAAACCGCTGAATCCACACGTGAGTTTAACTCTGTCAGTTGAATGCACACATTGACAACCATTCAGTTTGATAGCACACTTTTGGTTTTAGAAGCAGATATTTCTCTGTACAGCCTATGGTCCCATTCACTCGGGAATATCCCAACGCAGCTCCTAGAAGAAACGTGTTTCTGACTCGCTGAATCTCAACATAGATTCAACTCTCTTAGGTGAACGAACGCACAGCAGAGCAGTTTCAAGGAAACGTTTCTCCTGAGTTTCAGACGAAGTTTCCTGCTGTTTAGTACGTATGCCGGCATTGGGCTGGAAATACCGGTTTTGGGATTCTGCACAAAAAGGTTTTGCAAACCGCTGAATCCACACGTGAGTTTAACTCTGTCACTTGAATGCACACATTGACAACCATTCAGTTATATAGCTCCGTTTTGGTTTTAGAAGCAGATATTTCTCTGTACAGCCTATGGTCCCATTCACTCGGGAATATCCCAATGCAGCTCCTAGAAGAAACGTGCTTCTGACTCGCTGAATCTCAACATAGATTCAACTCTCTTAGGTGAACGAACGCACAGCAGAGCAGTTTAAAGGAAACGTTTCTCCTGAGTTTTAGACGAAGTTTCCTGCTGTTTAGTACGTATGCCGGCATTGGGCTGGAAATACCGGTTTTGGGATTCTGCACAGAAAGGGTTTGGAAACCGCTGAATCCACATGTGAGTTTAACTCTGTCAGTTGAATGCACACATTGACAACCATTCAGTTTGATAGCACACTTTTGGTTTTAGAAGCAGATATTTCTCTGTACAGCCTATGGTCCCATTCACTCGGGAATATCCCAATGCAGCTCCTAGAAGAAACGTGTTTCTGACTCGCTGAATCTCAACATAAATTCAACTCTCTTAGGTGATCGAACGCACAGCAGAGCAGTTTCAAGGAAACGTTTCTCCTGAGTTTTAGACGAACTTTCCTGCTGTTTATTACGGATGCCGGCATTGGGCTGGAAATACCGGTTTTGGGATTCTGCACAGAAAGGGTTTGCAAACCGCTGAATCCACACGTGAGTTTAGCTCTGTCAGTTGAATGCACACATTGACAACCATTCAGTTTGATAGCACCGTTTTGGTTTTAGAAGCAGATATTTCTCTGTACAGCCTATGGTCCCATTCACTCGGGAATATCCCAACGCAGCTCCTAGAAGAAACGTGTTTCTGACTCGCTGAATCTCAAAATAGTTTCAACTCTCTTAGGTGAACGAAAGCACAGCAAAGCAGTTTCAAGGAAACGTTTCTCCTGAGTTTTAGACGAAGTTTCCTGCTGTTTAGTACGTATGCCGGCATTGGGCTGGAAATACCGTTTTTGGGATTCTGCACAGAAAGAGTTTGCAAACCGCTGAATCCACACGTGAGTTTAACTCTGTCAGTTGAATGCACACATTGACAACCATTGAGTTAGATAGCTCCGTTTTGGTTTTAGAAGCAGATATTTCTCTGTACAGCCTATGGTCCCATTCACTCGGGAATATCCTAACGCAGCTCCTAGAAGAAACGTGTTTCTGACTCGCTGAATCTCAACATAGATTCAACTCTCTTAGGTGATCGAACGCACAGCAGAGCAGTTTCAAGGAAACGTTTCTCCTGAGTTTTAGACGAAGTTTCCTGCTGTTTAGTACGGATGCCGGCATTGGGCTGGAAATACCGGTTTTGGGATTCTGCACAGAAATGGTTTGCAAACCGCTGAATCCACACGTCAGTTTAACTCTGTCAGTTGAATGCACACATTGACAACCATTCAGTTAGATAGCTCCGTTTTGGTTTTAGAAGCAGATATTTCTCTGTACATCCTATGGTCCCATTCACTCGGGAATATCCCAACGCAGCTCCTAGAAGAAACGTGTTTCTGACTCGCTGAATCTCAACATATATTCAACTCTCTTAATTGATCGAACGCACAGCAGAGCAGTTTCAAGGAAACGTTTCTCCTGAGTTTTAGACGAAGTTTCCTGCTCTTTAGTACGTATACCGGCATTGGGCTGGAAATACCGGTTTTGGGATTCTGCACAGAAAGGGTTTACAAACCGCTGAATCCACACGTGAGTTTAACTCTGTCAGTTGAATGTACACATTGACAACCATTCAGTTTGATAGCACACTTTTGGTTTTAGAAGCAGATATTTCTCTGTACAGCCTATGGTCCCATTCACTCGGGAATATCCCAACGCAGCTCCTAGAAGAAACGTGTTTCTGACTCGCTGAATCTCAACATAGATTCAACTCTCTTAGGTGAACGAACGCACAGCAGAGCAGTTTCAAGGAAACGTTTCTCCTGAGTCTTAGACGAAGTTTCCTGCTGTTTAGTACGTATGCCGGCATTGGGCTGGAAATACCGGTTTTGGGATTCTGCACAGAAAGGGTTTGCAAACCGCTGAATCCACACGTGAGTTTAACTCTGTCAGTTGAATGCACACATTGACAACCATTCAGTTAGATAGCTCCGTTTTGGTTTTAGAAGCAGATATTTCTCTGTACAGCCTATGGTCCCATTCACTCGGGAATATCCCAACGCAGCTCCTAGAAGAAACGTGTTTCTGACTCGCTGAATCTCAACATAGATTCAACTCTCTTAGGTGAACGAACGCACAGCAGAGCAGTTTCAAGGAAACGTTTCTCCTGAGTTTTAGACGAAGTTTCCTGCTGTTTAGTAGGGATGCCGGCATTGGGCTGGAAATACCGGTTTTGGGATTCTGCACAGAAAGGGTTTGCAAACCGCTGAATCCACACGTGAGTTTAACTCTGTCAGTTGAATGCACACATTGACAACCATTCAGTTAGATAGCACACTTTTGGTTTTAGAAGCAGATATTTCTCTGTACAGCCTATGGTCCCATTCACTCGGGAATATCCCAACGCAGCTCCTAGAAGAAACGTGTTTCTGACTCGCTGAATCTCAACATAGATTCAACTCTCTTAGGTGAACGAACGCACAGCAGAGCAGTTTCAAGGAAACGTTTCTCCTGAGTTTTAGACGAAGTTTCCTGCTGTTTAGTACGGATGCCGGCATTGGGCTGGACATACCGGTTTTGGGATTCTGCACAGAAAGGGTTTGCAAACCGCTGAATCCACACGTGAGTTTAACTCTGTCAGTTGAATGCACACATTGACAACCATTCAGTTTGATAGCACACTTTTGGTTTTAGAAGCAGATATTTCTCTGTACAGCCTATGGTCCCATTCACTCGGGAATATCCCAACGCACCTCCTAGAAGAAACGTGTTTCTGACTCGCTGAATCTCAACATAGATTCAACTCTCTTAGGTGAACGAACGCACAGCAGAGCAGTTTCAAGGAAACGTTTCTCCTGAGTTTTAGACGAAGTTTCCTGCTGTTTAGTACGTATGCCGGCATTGGGCTGGAAATACCGGTTTTGGGATTCTGCACAGAAAGGGTTTGCAAACCGCTGAATCCACACGTGAGCTTAACTCTGTCAGTTGAATGCACACATTGACAACCATTCAGTTAGATAGCTCCGTTTTGGTTTTAGAAGCAGATATTTCTCTGTACAGCCTATGGTCCCATTCACTCGGGAATATCCCAACGCAGCTCCTAGAAGAAACGTGTTTCTGACTCGCTGAATCTCAACATAGATTCAACTCTCTTAGGTGAACGAACGCACAGCAGAGCAGTTTCAAGGAAACGTTTCTCCTGAGTTTTAGACGAAGTTTCCTGCTGTTTAGTACGTATGCCGGCATTGGGCTGGAAATACCGGTTTTGGGATTCTGCACAGAAAGGGTTTGCAAACCGCTGAATCCACACGTGAGTTTAACTCTGTCAGTTGAATGCACACATTGACAACCATTGAGTTAGATAGCTCCGTTTTGGTTTTAGAAGCAGATATTTCTCTGTACAGCCTATGGTCCCATTCACTCGGGAATATCCCAACGCAGCTCCTAGAAGAAACGTGTTTCTGACTCGCTGAATCTCAACATAGATTCAACTCTCTTAGGTGAACGAACGCACAGCAGAGCAGTTTCAAGGAAACGTTTCTCCTGAGTTTTAGACGAAGTTTCCTGCTGTTTAGTACGGATGCCGGCATTGGGCTGGAAATACCGGTTTTGGGATTTTGCACAGAAAGGGTTTGCAAACCGCTGAATCCACACGTGTGTTTAACTCTGTCACTTGAATGCACACATTGACAACCATTCAATTAGATAGCTCCGTTTTGGTTTTAGAAGCAGATATTTCTCTGTACAGCCTATGGTCCCATTCACTCGGGAATATCCCAATGCAGCTCCTAGAAGAAACGTGCTTCTGACTCGCTGAATCTCAACATAGATTCAACTCTCTTAGGTGAACGAACGCACAGCAGAGCAGTTTAAAGGAAACGTTTCTCCTGAGTTTTAGACGAAGTTTCCTGCTGTTTAGTACGTATGCCGGCATTGGGCTGGAAATACCGGTTTTGGGATTCTGCACAGAAAGGGTTTGGAAACCGCTGAATCCACATGTGAGTTTAACTCTGTCAGTTGAATGCACACATTGACAACCATTCAGTTTGATAGCACACTTTTGGTTTTAGAAGCAGATATTTCTCTGTACAGCCTATGGTCCCATTCACTCGGGAATATCCCAATGCAGCTCCTAGAAGAAACGTGTTTCTGACTCGCTGAATCTCAACATAAATTCAACTCTCTTAGGTGATCGAACGCACAGCAGAGCAGTTTCAAGGAAACGTTTCTCCTGAGTTTTAGACGAACTTTCCTGCTGTTTATTACGGATGCCGGCATTGGGCTGGAAATACCGGTTTTGGGATTCTGCACAGAAAGGGTTTGCAAACCGCTGAATCCACACGTGAGTTTAGCTCTGTCAGTTGAATGCACACATTGACAACCATTCAGTTTGATAGCACCGTTTTGGTTTTAGAAGCAGATATTTCTCTGTACAGCCTATGGTCCCATTCACTCGGGAATATCCCAACGCAGCTCCTAGAAGAAACGTGTTTCTGACTCGCTGAATCTCAAAATAGTTTCAACTCTCTTAGGTGAACGAAAGCACAGCAAAGCAGTTTCAAGGAAACGTTTCTCCTGAGTTTTAGACGAAGTTTCCTGCTGTTTAGTACGGATGCCGGCATTGAGCTGGAATTACCGGTTTTGGGATTCTGCACAGAATGGGTTTGCAAACCGCTGAATCCACACGTGAGTTTAACTCTGTCAGTTGAATGCACACATTGACAACCATTCAGTTTGATAGCACACTTTTGGTTTTAGAAGCAGATATTTCTCTGTACAGCCTATGGTCCCATTCACTCGGGAATATCCCAACGCAGCTCCTAGAAGAAACGTGTTTCTGACTCGCTGAATCTCAACATAGATTCAACTCTCTTAGGTGAACGAACGCACAGCAGAGCAGTTTCAAGGAAACGTTTCTCCTGAGTTTCAGACGAAGTTTCCTGCTGTTTAGTACGTATGCCGGCATTGGGCTGGAAATACCGGTTTTGGGATTCTGCACAAAAAGGTTTTGCAAACCGCTGAATCCACACGTGAGTTTAACTCTGTCACTTGAATGCACACATTGACAACCATTCAGTTATATAGCTCCGTTTTGGTTTTAGAAGCAGATATTTCTCTGTACAGCCTATGGTCCCATTCACTCGGGAATATCCCAATGCAGCTCCTAGAAGAAACGTGCTTCTGACTCGCTGAATCTCAACATAGATTCAACTCTCTTAGGTGAACGAACGCACAGCAGAGCAGTTTAAAGGAAACGTTTCTCCTGAGTTTTAGACGAAGTTTCCTGCTGTTTAGTACGTATGCCGGCATTGGGCTGGAAATACCGGTTTTGGGATTCTGCACAGAAAGGGTTTGGAAACCGCTGAATCCACATGTGAGTTTAACTCTGTCAGTTGAATGCACACATTGACAACCATTCAGTTTGATAGCACACTTTTGGTTTTAGAAGCAGATATTTCTCTGTACAGCCTATGGTCCCATTCACTCGGGAATATCCCAATGCAGCTCCTAGAAGAAACGTGTTTCTGACTCGCTGAATCTCAACATAAATTCAACTCTCTTAGGTGATCGAACGCACAGCAGAGCAGTTTCAAGGAAACGTTTCTCCTGAGTTTTAGACGAACTTTCCTGCTGTTTATTACGGATGCCGGCATTGGGCTGGAAATACCGGTTTTGGGATTCTGCACAGAAAGGGTTTGCAAACCGCTGAATCCACACGTGAGTTTAGCTCTGTCAGTTGAATGCACACATTGACAACCATTCAGTTTGATAGCACCGTTTTGGTTTTAGAAGCAGATATTTCTCTGTACAGCCTATGGTCCCATTCACTCGGGAATATCCCAACGCAGCTCCTAGAAGAAACGTGTTTCTGACTCGCTGAATCTCAAAATAGTTTCAACTCTCTTAGGTGAACGAAAGCACAGCAAAGCAGTTTCAAGGAAACGTTTCTCCTGAGTTTTAGACGAAGTTTCCTGCTGTTTAGTACGGATGCCGGCATTGAGCTGGAATTACCGGTTTTGGGATTCTGCACAGAATGGGTTTGCAAACCGCTGAATCCACACGTGAGTTTAACTCTGTCAGTTGAATGCACACATTGACAACCATTCAGTTTGATAGCACACTTTTGGTTTTAGAAGCAGATATTTCTCTGTACAGCCTATGGTCCCATTCACTCGGGAATATCCCAACGCAGCTCCTAGAAGAAACGTGTTTCTGACTCGCTGAATCTCAACATAGATTCAACTCTCTTAGGTGAACGAACGCACAGCAGAGCAGTTTCAAGGAAACGTTTCTCCTGAGTTTCAGACGAAGTTTCCTGCTGTTTAGTACGTATGCCGGCATTGGGCTGGAAATACCGGTTTTGGGATTCTGCACAAAAAGGTTTTGCAAACCGCTGAATCCACACGTGAGTTTAACTCTGTCACTTGAATGCACACATTGACAACCATTCAGTTATATAGCTCCGTTTTGGTTTTAGAAGCAGATATTTCTCTGTACAGCCTATGGTCCCATTCACTCGGGAATATCCCAACGCAGCTCCTAGTAGAAACGTGTTTCTGACTCGCTGAATCTCAACATAGATTCAACTCTCTTAGGTGAACGAACACACAGCAGTGCAGTTTCAAGGAAACGTTTCTCCTGAGTTTTAGACGAAGTTTCCTGCTGTTTAGTACGGATGCCGGCATTGGGCTGGAAATACCGGTTTTGGGATTCTGCACAGAAAGGGTTTGCAAACCGCTGAATCAACACGTGAGTTTAACTCTGTCAGTTGAATGCACACATTGACAACCATTCAGTTTGATAGCACACTTTTGGTTTTAGAAGCAGATATTTCTCTGTACAGCCTATGGTCCCATTCACTCGGGAATATCCCAACGCACCTCCTAGAAGAAACATGTTTCTGACTCGCTGAATCTCAACATAGATTCAACTCTCTTAGGTGAACGAACGCACAGCAGAGCAGTTTCAAGGAAACGTTTCTCCTGAGTTTTAGACGAAGTTTCCTGCTGTTTAGTACGTATGCCGGCATTGGGCTGGAAATACCGGTTTTGGGATTCTGCACAGAAAGGGTTTGCAAACCGCTGAATCCACACGTGAGTTTAACTCTGTCAGTTGAATGCACACATTGACAACCATTGAGTTAGATAGCTCCGTTTTGGTTTTAGAAGCAGATATTTCTCTGTACAGCCTATGGTCCCATTCACTCGGGAATATCCCAACGCAGCTCCTAGAAGAAACGTGTTTCTGACTCGCTGAATCTCAACATAGATTCAACTCTCTTAGGTGAACGAACGCACAGCAGAGCAGTTTCAAGGAAACGTTTCTCCTGAGTTTTAGACGAAGTTTCCTGCTGTTTAGTACGGATGCCGGCATTGGGCTGGAAATACCGGTTTTGGGATTCTGCACAGAAAGGGTTTGCAAACCGCTGAATCCACACGTGTGTTTAACTCTGTCACTTGAATGCACACATTGACAACCATTCAATTAGATAGCTCCGTTTTGGTTTTAGAAGCAGATATTTCTCTGTACAGCCTATGGTCCCATTCACTCGGGAATATCCCAATGCAGCTCCTAGAAGAAACGTGCTTCTGACTCGCTGAATCTCAACATAGATTCAACTCTCTTAGGTGAACGAACGCACAGCAGAGCAGTTTAAAGGAAACGTTTCTCCTGAGTTTTAGACGAAGTTTCCTGCTGTTTAGTACGTATGCCGGCATTGGGCTGGAAATACCGGTTTTGGGATTCTGCACAGAAAGGGTTTGGAAACCGCTGAATCCACATGTGAGTTTAACTCTGTCAGTTGAATGCACACATTGACAACCATTCAGTTTGATAGCACACTTTTGGTTTTAGAAGCAGATATTTCTCTGTACAGCCTATGGTCCCATTCACTCGGGAATATCCCAATGCAGCTCCTAGAAGAAACGTGTTTCTGACTCGCTGAATCTCAACATAAATTCAACTCTCTTAGGTGATCGAACGCACAGCAGAGCAGTTTCAAGGAAACGTTTCTCCTGAGTTTTAGACGAACTTTCCTGCTGTTTATTACGGATGCCGGCATTGGGCTGGAAATACCGGTTTTGGGATTCTGCACAGAAAGGGTTTGCAAACCGCTGAATCCACACGTGAGTTTAGCTCTGTCAGTTGAATGCACACATTGACAACCATTCAGTTTGATAGCACCGTTTTGGTTTTAGAAGCAGATATTTCTCTGTACAGCCTATGGTCCCATTCACTCGGGAATATCCCAACGCAGCTCCTAGAAGAAACGTGTTTCTGACTCGCTGAATCTCAAAATAGTTTCAACTCTCTTAGGTGAACGAAAGCACAGCAAAGCAGTTTCAAGGAAACGTTTCTCCTGAGTTTTAGACGAAGTTTCCTGCTGTTTAGTACGGATGCCGGCATTGAGCTGGAATTACCGGTTTTGGGATTCTGCACAGAATGGGTTTGCAAACCGCTGAATCCACACGTGAGTTTAACTCTGTCAGTTGAATGCACACATTGACAACCATTCAGTTTGATAGCACACTTTTGGTTTTAGAAGCAGATATTTCTCTGTACAGCCTATGGTCCCATTCACTCGGGAATATCCCAACGCAGCTCCTAGAAGAAACGTGTTTCTGACTCGCTGAATCTCAACATAGATTCAACTCTCTTAGGTGAACGAACGCACAGCAGAGCAGTTTCAAGGAAACGTTTCTCCTGAGTTTCAGACGAAGTTTCCTGCTGTTTAGTACGTATGCCGGCATTGGGCTGGAAATACCGGTTTTGGGATTCTGCACAAAAAGGTTTTGCAAACCGCTGAATCCACACGTGAGTTTAACTCTGTCACTTGAATGCACACATTGACAACCATTCAGTTATATAGCTCCGTTTTGGTTTTAGAAGCAGATATTTCTCTGTACAGCCTATGGTCCCATTCACTCGGGAATATCCCAACGCAGCTCCTAGTAGAAACGTGTTTCTGACTCGCTGAATCTCAACATAGATTCAACTCTCTTAGGTGAACGAACACACAGCAGTGCAGTTTCAAGGAAACGTTTCTCCTGAGTTTTAGACGAAGTTTCCTGCTGTTTAGTACGGATGCCGGCATTGGGCTGGAAATACCGGTTTTGGGATTCTGCACAGAAAGGGTTTGCAAACCGCTGAATCAACACGTGAGTTTAACTCTGTCAGTTGAATGCACACATTGACAACCATTCAGTTTGATAGCACACTTTTGGTTTTAGAAGCAGATATTTCTCTGTACAGCCTATGGTCCCATTCACTCGGGAATATCCCAACGCACCTCCTAGAAGAAACATGTTTCTGACTCGCTGAATCTCAACATAGATTCAACTCTCTTAGGTGATCGAACGCACAGCAGAGCAGTTTCAAGGAAACGTTTCTCCTGAGTTTTAGACGAAGTTTCCTGCTGTTTAGTACGTATGCCGGCATTGGGCTGGAAATACCGGTTTTGGGATTCTGCACAGAAAGGGTTTGCAAACCGCTGAATCCACACGTGAGTTTACCTCTGTCAGTTGAATGCACACATTGACAACCATTCAGTTAGATAGCTCCGTTTTGGTTTTAGAAGCAGATATTTCTCTGTACAGCCTATGGTCCCATTCACTCGGGAATATCCCAACGCAGCTCCTAGAAGAAACGTGTTTCTGACTCGCTGAATCTCAACATAGATTCAACTCTCTTAGGTGATCGAACGGACAGCAGAGCAGTTTCAAGGAAACGTTTCTCCTGAGTTTTAGACGAAGTTTCCTGCTGTTTAGTACGGATGCCGGCATTGGGCTGGAAATACCGGTTTTGGGATTCTGCACAGAAATGGTTTGCAAACCGCTGAATCCACACGTGAGTTTAACTCTGTCAGTTGAATGCACACATTGACAACCATTCAGTTAGATAGCTCCGTTTTGGTTTTAGAAGCAGATATTTCTCTGTACATCCTATGGTCCCATTCACTCGGGAATATCCCAACGCAGCTCCTAGAAGAAACGTGTTTCTGACTCGCTGAATCTCAACATAAATTCAACTCTCTTAATTGATCGAACGCACAGCAGAGCAGTTTCAAGGAAACGTTTCTCCTGAGTTTTAGACGAAGTTTCCTGCTCTTTAGTACGTATACCGGCATTGGGCTGGAAATAGCGGTTTTGGGATTCTGCACAGAAAGGGTTTACAAACCGCTGAATCCACACGTGAGTTTAACTCTGTCAGTTGAATGTACACATTGACAACCATTCAGTTTGATAGCACACTTTTGGTTTTAGAAGCAGATATTTCTCTGTACAGCCTATGGTCCCATTCACTCGGGAATATCCCAACGCAGCTCCTAGAAGAAACGTGTTTCTGACTCGCTGAATCTCAACATAGATTCAACTCTCTTAGGTGAACGAACGCACAGCAGAGCAGTTTCAAGGAAACGTTTCTCCTGAGTCTTAGACGAAGTTTCCTGCTGTTTAGTACGTATGCCGGCATTGGGCTGGAAATACCGGTTTTGGGATTCTGCACAGAAAGGGTTTGCAAACCGCTGAATCCACACGTGAGTTTAACTCTGTCAGTTGAATGCACACATTGACAACCATTCAGTTAGATAGCTCCGTTTTGGTTTTAGAAGCAGATATTTCTCTGTACAGCCTATGGTCCCATTCACTCGGGAATATCCCAACGCAGCTCCTAGAAGAAACGTGTTTCTGACTCGCTGAATCTCAACATAGATTCAACTCTCTTAGGTGAACGAACGCACAGCAGAGCAGTTTCAAGGAAACGTTTCTCCTGAGTTTTAGACGAAGTTTCCTGCTGTTTAGTAGGGATGCCGGCATTGGGCTGGAAATACCGGTTTTGGGATTCTGCACAGAAAGGGTTTGCAAACCGCTGAATCCACACGTGAGTTTAACTCTGTCAGTTGAATGCACACATTGACAACCATTCAGTTAGATAGCTCCGTTTTGGTTTTAGAAGCAGATACTTCTCTGTACAGCCTATGGTCCCATTCACTCGGGAATATCCCAACGCAGCTCCTAGAAGAAACGTGTTTCTGACTCGCTGAATCTCAACATAGATTCAACTCTCTTAGGTGAACGAACGCACAGCAGAGCAGTTTCAAGGAAACGTTTCTCCTGAGTTTTAGACGAAGTTTCCTGCTGTTTAGTACGGATGCCGGCATTGGGCTGGACATACCGGTTTTGGGATTCTGCACAGAAAGGGTTTGCAAACCGCTGAATCCACACGTGAGTTTACCTCTGTCAGTTGAATGCACACATTGACAACCATTCAGTTTGATAGCACACTTTTGGTTTTAGAAGCAGATATTTCTCTGTACAGCCTATGGTCCCATTCACTCGGGAATATCCCAACGCACCTCCTAGAAGAAACGTGTTTCTGACTCGCTGAATCTCAACATAGATTCAACTCTCTTAGGTGAACGAACGCACAGCAGAGCAGTTTCAAGGAAACGTTTCTCCTGAGTTTTAGACGAAGTTTCCTGCTGTTTAGTACGTATGCCGGCATTGGGCTGGAAATACCGGTTTTGGGATTCTGCACAGAAAGGGTTTGCAAACCGCTGAATCCACACGTGAGTTTAACTCTGTCAGTTGAATGCACACATTGACAACCATTCAGTTTGATAGCACACTTTTGGTTTTAGCAGCAGATATTTCTCTGTACAGCCTATGGTCCCATTCACTCGGGAATATCCCAACGCAGCTCCTAGAAGAAACGTGTTTCTGACTCGCTGAATCTCAACATAGATTCAACTCTCTTAGGTGAACGAACGCACAGCAGAGCAGTTTCAAGGAAACGTTTCTCCTGAGTTTTAGACGAAGTTTCCTGCTGTTTAGTACAGATGCCGGCATTGGGCTGGACATACCGGTTTTGGGATTCTGCACAGAAAGGGTTTGCAAACCGCTGAATCCACACGTGAGTTTAACTCTGTCAGTTGAATGCACACATTGACAACCATTCAGTTTGATAGCACACTTTTGGTTTTAGAAGCAGATATTTCTCAGTACAGCCTATGGTCCCATTCACTCGGGAATATCCCAACGCACCTCCTAGAAGAAACGTGTTTCTGACTCGCTGAATCTCAACATAGATTCAACTCTCTTAGGTGATCGAACGCACAGCAGAGCAGTTTCAAGGAAACGTTTCTCCTGAGTTTTAGACGAAGTTTCCTGCTGTTTAGTACGGATGCCGGCATTGGGCTGGAAATACCGGTTTTGGGATTCTGCACAGAAAGGGTTTGCAAACCGCTGAATCCACACGTGAGTTTACCTCTGTCAGTTGAATGCACACATTGACAACCATTCAGTTAGATAGCTCCGTTTTGGTTTTAGAAGCAGATATTTCTCTGTACAGCCTATGGTCCCATTCACTCGGGAATATCCCAACGCAGCTCCTAGAAGAAACGTGTTTCTGACTCGCTGAATCTCAACATAGATTCAACTCTCTTAGGTGATCGAACGCACAGCAGAGCAGTTTCAAGGAAACGTTTCTCCTGAGTTTTAGACGAAGTTTCCTGCTGTTTAGTACGTATGCCGGCATTGGGCTGGAAATACCGGTTTTGGGATTCTGCACAGAAAGGGTTTGCAAACCGCTGAATCCACACGTGAGTTTAACTCTGTCAGTTGAATGCACACATTGACAACCATTCAGTTAGATAGCTCCGTTTTGGTTTTAGAAGCAGATATTTCTCTGTACAGCCTATGGTCCCATTCACTCGGGAATATCCTAACGCAGCTCCTAGAAGAAACGTGTTTCTGACTCGCTGAATCTCAACATAGATTCAACTCTCTTAGGTGATCGAACGGACAGCAGAGCAGTTTCAAGGAAACGTTTCTCCTGAGTTTTAGACGAAGTTTCCTGCTGTTTAGTACGGATGCCGGCATTGGGCTGGAAATACCGGTTTTGGGATTCTGCACAGAAATGGTTTGCAAACCGCTGAATCCACACGTGAGTTTAACTCTGTCAGTTGAATGCACACATTGACAACCATTCAGTTAGATAGCTCCGTTTTGGTTTTAGAAGCAGATATTTCTCTGTACATCCTATGGTCCCATTCACTCGGGAATATCCCAACGCAGCTCCTAGAAGAAACGTGTTTCTGACTCGCTGAATCTCAACATAAATTCAACTCTCTTAATTGATCGAACGCACAGCAGAGCAGTTTCAAGGAAACGTTTCTCCTGAGTTTTAGACGAAGTTTCCTGCTCTTTAGTACGTATACCGGCATTGGGCTGGAAATAGCGGTTTTGGGATTCTGCACAGAAAGGGTTTACAAACCGCTGAATCCACACGTGAGTTTAACTCTGTCAGTTGAATGTACACATTGACAACCATTCAGTTTGATAGCACACTTTTGGTTTTAGAAGCAGATATTTCTCTGTACAGCCTATGGTCCCATTCACTCGGGAATATCCCAACGCAGCTCCTAGAAGAAACGTGTTTCTGACTCGCTGAATCTCAACATAGATTCAACTCTCTTAGGTGAACGAACGCACAGCAGAGCAGTTTCAAGGAAACGTTTCTCCTGAGTCTTAGACGAAGTTTCCTGCTGTTTAGTACGTATGCCGGCATTGGGCTGGAAATACCGGTTTTGGGATTCTGCACAGAAAGGGTTTGCAAACCGCTGAATCCACACGTGAGTTTAACTCTGTCAGTTGAATGCACACATTGACAACCATTCAGTTAGATAGCTCCGTTTTGGTTTTAGAAGCAGATATTTCTCTGTACAGCCTATGGTCCCATTCACTCGGGAATATCCCAACGCAGCTCCTAGAAGAAACGTGTTTCTGACTCGCTGAATCTCAACATAGATTCAACTCTCTTAGGTGAACGAACGCACAGCAGAGCAGTTTCAAGGAAACGTTTCTCCTGAGTTTTAGACGAAGTTTCCTGCTGTTTAGTAGGGATGCCGGCATTGGGCTGGAAATACCGGTTTTGGGATTCTGCACAGAAAGGGTTTGCAAACCGCTGAATCCACACGTGAGTTTAACTCTGTCAGTTGAATGCACACATTGACAACCATTCAGTTAGATAGCTCCGTTTTGGTTTTAGAAGCAGATATTTCTCTGTACAGCCTATGGTCCCATTCACTCGGGAATATCCCAACGCAGCTCCTAGAAGAAACGTGTTTCTGACTCGCTGAATCTCAACATAGATTCAACTCTCTTAGGTGAACGAACGCACAGCAGAGCAGTTTCAAGGAAACGTTTCTCCTGAGTTTTAGACGAAGTTTCCTGCTGTTTAGTACGGATGCCGGCATTGGGCTGGACATACCGGTTTTGGGATTCTGCACAGAAAGGGTTTGCAAACCGCTGAATCCACACGTGAGTTTAACTCTGTCAGTTGAATGCACACATTGACAACCATTCAGTTTGATAGCACACTTTTGGTTTTAGAAGCAGATATTTCTCTGTACAGCCTATGGTCCCATTCACTCGGGAATATCCCAACGCACCTCCTAGAAGAAACGTGTTTCTGACTCGCTGAATCTCAACATAGATTCAACTCTCTTAGGTGAACGAACGCACAGCAGAGCAGTTTCAAGGAAACGTTTCTCCTGAGTTTTAGACGAAGTTTCCTGCTGTTTAGTACGTATGCCGGCATTGGGCTGGAAATACCGGTTTTGGGATTCTGCACAGAAAGGGTTTGCAAACCGCTGAATCCACACGTGAGTTTAACTCTGTCAGTTGAATGCACACATTGACAACCATTCAGTTTGATAGCACACTTTTGGTTTTAGCAGCAGATATTTCTCTGTACAGCCTATGGTCCCATTCACTCGGGAATATCCCAACGCAGCTCCTAGAAGAAACGTGTTTCTGACTCGCTGAATCTCAACATAGATTCAACTCTCTTAGGTGAACGAACGCACAGCAGAGCAGTTTCAAGGAAACGTTTCTCCTGAGTTTTAGACGAAGTTTCCTGCTGTTTAGTACAGATGCCGGCATTGGGCTGGACATACCGGTTTTGGGATTCTGCACAGAAAGGGTTTGCAAACCGCTGAATCCACACGTGAGTTTAACTCTGTCAGTTGAATGCACACATTGACAACCATTCAGTTTGATAGCACACTTTTGGTTTTAGAAGCAGATATTTCTCAGTACAGCCTATGGTCCCATTCACTCGGGAATATCCCAACGCACCTCCTATAAGAAACGTGTTTCTGACTCGCTGAATCTCAACATAGATTCAACTCTCTTAGGTGATCGAACGCACAGCAGAGCAGTTTCAAGGAAACGTTTCTCCTGAGTTTTAGACGAAGTTTCCTGCTGTTTAGTACGGATGCCGGCATTGGGCTGGAAATACCGGTTTTGGGATTCTGCACAGAAAGGGTTTGCAAACCGCTGAATCCACACGTGAGTTTAACTCTGTCAGTTGAATGCACACATTGACAACCATTCAGTTAGATAGCTCCGTTTTGGTTTTAGAAGCAGATATTTCTCTGTACAGCCTATGGTCCCATTCACTCGGGAATATCCTAACGCAGCTCCTAGAAGAAACGTGTTTCTGACTCGCTGAATCTCAACATAGATTCAACTCTCTTAGGTGATCGAACGGACAGCAGAGCAGTTTCAAGGAAACGTTTCTCCTGAGTTTTAGACGAAGTTTCCTGCTGTTTAGTACGGATGCCGGCATTGGGCTGGAAATACCGGTTTTGGGATTCTGCACAGAAATGGTTTGCAAACCGCTGAATCCCCACGTGAGTTTAACTCTGTCAGTTGAATGCACACATTGACAACCATTCAGTTAGATAGCTCCGTTTTGGTTTTAGAAGCAGATATTTCTCTGTACATCCTATGGTCCCATTCACTCGGGAATATCCCAACGCAGCTCCTAGAAGAAACGTGTTTCTGACTCGCTGAATCTCAACATAAATTCAACTCTCTTAATTGATCGAACGCACAGCAGAGCAGTTTCAAGGAAACGTTTCTCCTGAGTTTTAGACGAAGTTTCCTGCTCTTTAGTACGTATACCGGCATTGGGCTGGAAATAGCGGTTTTGGGATTCTGCACAGAAAGGGTTTACAAACCGCTGAATCCACACGTGAGTTTAACTCTGTCAGTTGAATGTACACATTGACAACCATTCAGTTTGATAGCACACTTTTGGTTTTAGAAGCAGATATTTCTCTGTACAGCCTATGGTCCCATTCACTCGGGAATATCCCAACGCAGCTCCTAGAAGAAACGTGTTTCTGACTCGCTGAATCTCAACATAGATTCAACTCTCTTAGGTGAACGAACGCACAGCAGAGCAGTTTCAAGGAAACGTTTCTCCTGAGTCTTAGACGAAGTTTCCTGCTGTTTAGTACGTATGCCGGCATTGGGCTGGAAATACCGGTTTTGGGATTCTGCACAGAAAGGGTTTGCAAACCGCTGAATCCACACGTGAGTTTAACTCTGTCAGTTGAATGCACACATTGACAACCATTCAGTTAGATAGCTCCGTTTTGGTTTTAGAAGCAGATATTTCTCTGTACAGCCTATGGTCCCATTCACTCGGGAATATCCCAACGCAGCTCCTAGAAGAAACGTGTTTCTGACTCGCTGAATCTCAACATAGATTCAACTCTCTTAGGTGAACGAACGCACAGCAGAGCAGTTTCAAGGAAACGTTTCTCCTGAGTTTTAGACGAAGTTTCCTGCTGTTTAGTAGGGATGCCGGCATTGGGCTGGAAATACCGGTTTTGGGATTCTGCACAGAAAGGGTTTGCAAACCGCTGAATCCACACGTGAGTTTAACTCTGTCAGTTGAATGCACACATTGACAACCATTCAGTTAGATAGCTCCGTTTTGGTTTTAGAAGCAGATATTTCTCTGTACAGCCTATGGTCCCATTCACTCGGGAATATCCCAACGCAGCTCCTAGAAGAAACGTGTTTCTGACTCGCTGAATCTCAACATAGATTCAACTCTCTTAGGTGAACGAACGCACAGCAGAGCAGTTTCAAGGAAACGTTTCTCCTGAGTTTTAGACGAAGTTTCCTGCTGTTTAGTACGGATGCCGGCATTGGGCTGGACATACCGGTTTTGGGATTCTGCACAGAAAGGGTTTGCAAACCGCTGAATCCACACGTGAGTTTAACTCTGTCAGTTGAATGCACACATTGACAACCATTCAGTTTGATAGCACACTTTTGGTTTTAGAAGCAGATATTTCTCTGTACAGCCTATGGTCCCATTCACTCGGGAATATCCCAACGCACCTCCTAGAAGAAACGTGTTTCTGACTCGCTGAATCTCAACATAGATTCAACTCTCTTAGGTGAACGAACGCACAGCAGAGCAGTTTCAAGGAAACGTTTCTCCTGAGTTTTAGACGAAGTTTCCTGCTGTTTAGTACGTATGCCGGCATTGGGCTGGAAATACCGGTTTTGGGATTCTGCACAGAAAGGGTTTGCAAACCGCTGAATCCACACGTGAGTTTAACTCTGTCAGTTGAATGCACACATTGACAACCATTCAGTTTGATAGCACACTTTTGGTTTTAGCAGCAGATATTTCTCTGTACAGCCTATGGTCCCATTCACTCGGGAATATCCCAACGCAGCTCCTAGAAGAAACGTGTTTCTGACTCGCTGAATCTCAACATAGATTCAACTCTCTTAGGTGAACGAACGCACAGCAGAGCAGTTTCAAGGAAACGTTTCTCCTGAGTTTTAGACGAAGTTTCCTGCTGTTTAGTACAGATGCCGGCATTGGGCTGGACATACCGGTTTTGGGATTCTGCACAGAAAGGGTTTGCAAACCGCTGAATCCACACGTGAGTTTAACTCTGTCAGTTGAATGCACACATTGACAACCATTCAGTTTGATAGCACACTTTTGGTTTTAGAAGCAGATATTTCTCAGTACAGCCTATGGTCCCATTCACTCGGGAATATCCCAACGCACCTCCTATAAGAAACGTGTTTCTGACTCGCTGAATCTCAACATAGATTCAACTCTCTTAGGTGATCGAACGCACAGCAGAGCAGTTTCAAGGAAACGTTTCTCCTGAGTTTTAGACGAAGTTTCCTGCTGTTTAGTACGGATGCCGGCATTGGGCTGGAAATACCGGTTTTGGGATTCTGCACAGAAAGGGTTTGCAAACCGCTGAATCCACACGTGAGTTTAACTCTGTCAGTTGAATGCACACATTGACAACCATTCAGTTAGATAGCTCCGTTTTGGTTTTAGAAGCAGATATTTCTCTGTACAGCCTATGGTCCCATTCACTCGGGAATATCCTAACGCAGCTCCTAGAAGAAACGTGTTTCTGACTCGCTGAATCTCAACATAGATTCAACTCTCTTAGGTGATCGAACGGACAGCAGAGCAGTTTCAAGGAAACGTTTCTCCTGAGTTTTAGACGAAGTTTCCTGCTGTTTAGTACGGATGCCGGCATTGGGCTGGAAATACCGGTTTTGGGATTCTGCACAGAAATGGTTTGCAAACCGCTGAATCCACACGTGAGTTTAACTCTGTCAGTTGAATGCACACATTGACAACCATTCAGTTAGATAGCTCCGTTTTGGTTTTAGAAGCAGATATTTCTCTGTACATCCTATGGTCCCATTCACTCGGGAATATCCCAACGCAGCTCCTAGAAGAAACGTGTTTCTGACTCGCTGAATCTCAACATAAATTCAACTCTCTTAATTGATCGAACGCACAGCAGAGCAGTTTCAAGGAAACGTTTCTCCTGAGTTTTAGACGAAGTTTCCTGCTCTTTAGTACGTATACCGGCATTGGGCTGGAAATAGCGGTTTTGGGATTCTGCACAGAAAGGGTTTACAAACCGCTGAATCCACACGTGAGTTTAACTCTGTCAGTTGAATGTACACATTGACAACCATTCAGTTTGATAGCACACTTTTGGTTTTAGAAGCAGATATTTCTCTGTACAGCCTATGGTCCCATTCACTCGGGAATATCCCAACGCAGCTCCTAGAAGAAACGTGTTTCTGACTCGCTGAATCTCAACATAGATTCAACTCTCTTAGGTGAACGAACGCACAGCAGAGCAGTTTCAAGGAAACGTTTCTCCTGAGTCTTAGACGAAGTTTCCTGCTGTTTAGTACGTATGCCGGCATTGGGCTGGAAATACCGGTTTTGGGATTCTGCACAGAAAGGGTTTGCAAACCGCTGAATCCACACGTGAGTTTAACTCTGTCAGTTGAATGCACACATTGACAACCATTCAGTTAGATAGCTCCGTTTTGGTTTTAGAAGCAGATATTTCTCTGTACAGCCTATGGTCCCATTCACTCGGGAATATCCCAACGCAGCTCCTAGAAGAAACGTGTTTCTGACTCGCTGAATCTCAACATAGATTCAACTCTCTTAGGTGAACGAACGCACAGCAGAGCAGTTTCAAGGAAACGTTTCTCCTGAGTTTTAGACGAAGTTTCCTGCTGTTTAGTAGGGATGCCGGCATTGGGCTGGAAATACCGGTTTTGGGATTCTGCACAGAAAGGGTTTGCAAACCGCTGAATCCACACGTGAGTTTAACTCTGTCAGTTGAATGCACACATTGACAACCATTCAGTTAGATAGCTCCGTTTTGGTTTTAGAAGCAGATATTTCTCTGTACAGCCTATGGTCCCATTCACTCGGGAATATCCCAACGCAGCTCCTAGAAGAAACGTGTTTCTGACTCGCTGAATCTCAACATAGATTCAACTCTCTTAGGTGAACGAACGCACAGCAGAGCAGTTTCAAGGAAACGTTTCTCCTGAGTTTTAGACGAAGTTTCCTGCTGTTTAGTACGGATGCCGGCATTGGGCTGGACATACCGGTTTTGGGATTCTGCACAGAAAGGGTTTGCAAACCGCTGAATCCACACGTGAGTTTAACTCTGTCAGTTGAATGCACACATTGACAACCATTCAGTTTGATAGCACACTTTTGGTTTTAGAAGCAGATATTTCTCTGTACAGCCTATGGTCCCATTCACTCGGGAATATCCCAACGCACCTCCTAGAAGAAACGTGTTTCTGACTCGCTGAATCTCAACATAGATTCAACTCTCTTAGGTGAACGAACGCACAGCAGAGCAGTTTCAAGGAAACGTTTCTCCTGAGTTTTAGACGAAGTTTCCTGCTGTTTAGTACGTATGCCGGCATTGGGCTGGAAATACCGGTTTTGGGATTCTGCACAGAAAGGGTTTGCAAACCGCTGAATCCACACGTGAGTTTAACTCTGTCAGTTGAATGCACACATTGACAACCATTCAGTTTGATAGCACACTTTTGGTTTTAGCAGCAGATATTTCTCTGTACAGCCTATGGTCCCATTCACTCGGGAATATCCCAACGCAGCTCCTAGAAGAAACGTGTTTCTGACTCGCTGAATCTCAACATAGATTCAACTCTCTTAGGTGAACGAACGCACAGCAGAGCAGTTTCAAGGAAACGTTTCTCCTGAGTTTTAGACGAAGTTTCCTGCTGTTTAGTACAGATGCCGGCATTGGGCTGGACATACCGGTTTTGGGATTCTGCACAGAAAGGGTTTGCAAACCGCTGAATCCACACGTGAGTTTAACTCTGTCAGTTGAATGCACACATTGACAACCATTCAGTTTGATAGCACACTTTTGGTTTTAGAAGCAGATATTTCTCAGTACAGCCTATGGTCCCATTCACTCGGGAATATCCCAACGCACCTCCTAGAAGAAACGTGTTTCTGACTCGCTGAATCTCAACATAGATTCAACTCTCTTAGGTGATCGAACGCACAGCAGAGCAGTTTCAAGGAAACGTTTCTCCTGAGTTTTAGACGAAGTTTCCTGCTGTTTAGTACGGATGCCGGCATTGGGCTGGAAATACCGGTTTTGGGATTCTGCACAGAAAGGGTTTGCAAACCGCTGAATCCACACGTGAGTTTAACTCTGTCAGTTGAATGCACACATTGACAACCATTCAGTTAGATAGCTCCGTTTTGGTTTTAGAAGCAGATATTTCTCTGTACAGCCTATGGTCCCATTCACTCGGGAATATCCCAACGCAGCTCCTAGAAGAAACGTGTTTCTGACTCGCTGAATCTCAACATAGATTCAACTCTCTTAGGTGATCGAACGCACAGCAGAGCAGTTTCAAGGAAACGTTTCTCCTGAGTTTTAGACGAAGTTTCCTGCTGTTTAGTACGTATGCCGGCATTGGGCTGGAAATACCGGTTTTGGGATTCTGCACAGAAAGGGATTGCAAACCGCTGAATCCACACGTGAGTTTAACTCTGTCAGTTGAATGCACACATTGACAACCATTCAGTTAGATAGCTCCGTTTTGGTTTTAGAAGCAGATATTTCTCTGTACAGCCTATGGTCCCATTCACTCGGGAATATCCCAACGCAGCTCCTAGAAGAAACGTGTTTCTGACTCGCTGAATCTCAACATAGATTCAACTCTCTTAGGTGAACGAACGCACAGCAGAGCAGTTTCAAGGAAACGTTTCTCCTGAGTTTTAGACGAAGTTTCCTGCTGTTTAGTACGGATGCCGGCATTGGGCTGGAAATACCGGTTTTGGGATTCTGCACAGAAAGGGTTTGCAAACCGCTGAATCCACACGTGACTTTAACTCTGTCAGTTGAATGCACACATTGACAACCATTCAGTTTGATAGCACACTTTTGGTTTTAGAAGCAGATATTTCTCTGTACAGCCTATGGTCCCATTCACTCGGGAATATCCCAACGCAACTCCTAGAAGAAACGTGTTTCTGACTCGCTGAATCTCAACATAGATTCAACTCTCTTAGGTGAACGAACGCACAGCAGAGCAGTTTCAAGGAAACGTTTCTCCTGAGTTTTAGACGAAGTTTCCTGCTGTTTAGTACGGATGCCGGCATTGGGCTGGACATACCGGTTTTGGGATTCTGCACAGAAAGGGTTTGCAAACCGCTGAATCCACACGTGAGTTTAACTCTGTCAGTTGAATGCACACATTGACAACCATTCAGTTTGATAGCACACTTTTGGTTTTAGAAGCAGATATTTCTCTGTACAGCCTATGGTCCCATTCACTCGGGAATATCCCAACGCACCTCCTAGAAGAAACGTGTTTCTGACTCGCTGAATCTCAACATAGATTCAACTCTCTTAGGTGAACGAACGCACAGCAGAGCAGTTTCAAGGAAACGTTTCTCCTGAGTTTTAGACGAAGTTTCCTGCTGTTTAGTACGTCTGCCGGCATTGGGCTGGAAATACCGGTTTTGGGATTCTGCACAGAAAGGGTTTGCAAACCGCTGAATCCACACGTGAGCTTAACTCTGTCAGTTGAATGCACACATTGACAACCATTCAGTTAGATAGCTCCGTTTTGGTTTTAGAAGCAGATATTTCTCTGTACAGCCTATGGTCCCATTCACTCGGGAATATCCCAACGCAGCTCCTAGAAGAAACGTGTTTCTGACTCGCTGAATCTCAACATAGATTCAACTCTCTTAGGTGAACGAACGCACAGCAGAGCAGTTTCAAGGAAACGTTTATCCTGAGTTTTAGACGAAGTTTCCTGCTGTTTAGTACGGATGCCGGCATTGGGCTGGAAATACCGGTTTTGGGATTCTGCACAGAAAGTGTTTGCAAACCGCTGAATCCACACGTGAGTTTAACTCTGTCAGTTGAATGCACACATTGACAACCATTCAGTTTGATAGCACACTTTTGGTTTTAGCAGCAGATATTTCTCTGTACAGCCTATGGTCCCATTCACTCGGGAATATCCCAACGCAGCTCCTAGAAGAAACGTGTTTCTGACTCGCTGAATCTCAACATAGATTCAACTCTCTTAGGTGAACGAACGCACAGCAGAGCAGTTTCAAGGAAACGTTTCTCCTGAGTTTTAGACGAAGTTTCCTGCTGTTTAGTACAGATGCCGGCGTTGGGCTGGACATACCGGTTTTGGGATTCTGCACAGAAAGGGTTTGCAAACCGCTGAATCCACACGTGAGTTTAACTCTGTCAGTTGAATGCACACATTGACAACCATTCAGTTTGATAGCACACTTTTGGTTTTAGAAGCAGATATTTCTCTGTACAGCCTATGGTCCCATTCACTCGGGAATATCCCAACGCACCTCCTAGAAGAAACGTGTTTCTGACTCGCTGAATCTCAACATAGATTCAACTCTCTTAGGTGATCGAACGCACAGCAGAGCAGTTTCAAGGAAACGTTTCTCCTGAGTTTTAGACGAAGTTTCCTGCTGTTTAGTACGTATGCCGGCATTGGGCTGGAAATACCGGTTTTGGGATTCTGCACAGAAAGGGTTTGCAAACCGCTGAATCCACACGTGAGTTTAACTCTGTCAGTTGAATGCACACATTGACAACCATTCAGTTAGATAGCTCCGTTTTGGTTTTAGAAGCAGATATTTCTCTGTACAGCCTATGGTCCCATTCACTCGGGAATATCCCAACGCAGCTCCTAGAAGAAACGTGTTTCTGACTCGCTGAATCTCAACATAGATTCAACTCTCTTAGGTGATCGAACGCACAGCAGAGCAGTTTCAAGGAAACGTTTCTCTTGAGTTTTAGACGAAGTTTCCTGCTGTTTAGTACGGATGCCGGCATTGGGCTGGAAATACCGGTTTTGGGATTCTGCACAGAAAGGGTTTGCAAACCGCTGAATCCACACGTGAGTTTAACTCTGTCAGTTGAATGCACACATTGACAACCATTCAGTTAGATAGCTCCGTTTTGGTTTTAGAAGCAGATATTTCTCTGTACAGCCTATGGTCCCATTCACTCGGGAATATCCCAACGCAGCTCCTAGAAGAAACGTGTTTCTGACTCGCTGAATCTCAACATAGATTCAACTCTCTTAGGTGAACGAACGCACAGCAGAGCAGTTTCAAGGAAACGTTTCTCCTGAGTTTTAGACGAAGTTTCCTGCTGTTTAGTAGGGATGCCGGCATTGGGCTGGAAATACCGGTTTTGGGATTCTGCACAGAAAGGGTTTGCAAACCGCTGAATCCACACGTGAGTTTAACTCTGTCAGTTGAATGCACACATTGACAACCATTCAGTTAGATAGCTCCGTTTTGGTTTTAGAAGCAGATATTTCTCTGTACAGCCTATGGTCCCATTCACTCGGGAATATCCCAACGCAGCTCCTAGAAGAAACGTGTTTCTGACTCGCTGAATCTCAACATAGATTCAACTCTCTTAGGTGAACGAACGCACAGCAGAGCAGTTTCAAGGAAACGTTTCTCCTGAGTTTTAGACGAAGTTTCCTGCTGTTTAGTACGGATGCCGGCATTGGGCTGGACATACCGGTTTTGGGATTCTGCACAGAAAGGGTTTGCAAACCGCTGAATCCACACGTGAGTTTAACTCTGTCAGTTGAATGCACACATTGACAACCATTCAGTTTGATAGCACACTTTTGGTTTTAGAAGCAGATATTTCTCTGTACAGCCTATGGTCCCATTCACTCGGGAATATCCCAACGCACCTCCTAGAAGAAACGTGTTTCTGACTCGCTGAATCTCAACATAGATTCAACTCTCTTAGGTGATCGAACGCACAGCAGAGCAGTTTCAAGGAAACGTTTCTCCTGAGTTTAGACGAAGTTTCCTGCTGTTTAGTACGGATGCCGGCATTGGGCTGGAAATACCGGTTTTGGGATTCTGCACAGAAAGGGTTTGCAAACCGCTGAATCCACACGTCAGTTTAACTCTGTCAGTTGAATGCACACATTGACAACCATTCAGTTAGATAGCTCCGTTTTGGTTTTAGAAGCAGATATTTCTCTGTACAGCCTATGGTCCCATTCACTCGGGAATATCCCAACGCAGCTCCTAGAAGAAACGTGTTTCTGACTCGCTGAATCTCAACATAGATTCAACTCTCTTAGGTGAACGAACGCACAGCAGAGCAGTTTCAAGGAAACGTTTCTCCTGAGTTTTAGACGAAGTTTCCTGCTGTTTAGTAGGGATGCCGGCATTGGGCTGGAAATACCGGTTTTGGGATTCTGCACAGAAAGGGTTTGCAAACCGCTGAATCCACACGTGAGTTTAACTCTGTCAGTTGAATGCACACATTGACAACCATTCAGTTAGATAGCTCCGTTTTGGTTTTAGAAGCAGATATTTCTCTGTACAGCCTATGGTCCCATTCACTCGGGAATATCCCAACGCAGCTCCTAGAAGAAACGTGTTTCTGACTCGCTGAATCTCAACATAGATTCAACTCTCTTAGGTGAACGAACGCACAGCAGAGCAGTTTCAAGGAAACGTTTCTCCTGAGTTTTAGACGAAGTTTCCTGCTGTTTAGTACGGATGCCGGCATTGGGCTGGACATACCGGTTTTGGGATTCTGCACAGAAAGTGTTTGCAAACCGCTGAATCCACACGTGAGTTTAACTCTGTCAGTTGAATGCACACATTGACAACCATTCAGTTTGATAGCACACTTTTGGTTTTAGAAGCAGATATTTCTCTGTACAGCCTATGGTCCCATTCACTCGGGAATATCCCAACGCACCTCCTAGAAGAAACGTGTTTCTGACTCGCTGAATCTCAACATAGATTCAACTCTCTTAGGTGAACGAACGCACAGCAGAGCAGTTTCAAGGAAACGTTTCTCCTGAGTTTTAGACGAAGTTTCCTGCTGTTTAGTACAGATGCCGGCATTGGGCTGGACATACCGGTTTTGGGATTCTGCACAGAAAGGGTTTGCAAACCGCTGAATCCACACGTGAGTTTAACTCTGTCAGTTGAATGCACACATTGACAACCATTCAGTTTGATAGCACACTTTTGGTTTTAGAAGCAGATATTTCTCAGTACAGCCTATGGTCCCATTCACTCGGGAATATCCCAACGCACCTCCTATAAGAAACGTGTTTCTGACTCGCTGAATCTCAACATAGATTCAACTCTCTTAGGTGATCGAACGCACAGCAGAGCAGTTTCAAGGAAACGTTTCTCCTGAGTTTTAGACGAAGTTTCCTGCTGTTTAGTACGGATGCCGGCATTGGGCTGGAAATACCGGTTTTGGGATTCTGCACAGAAAGGGTTTGCAAACCGCTGAATCCACACGTGAGTTTAACTCTGTCAGTTGAATGCACACATTGACAACCATTCAGTTAGATAGCTCCGTTTTGGTTTTAGAAGCAGATATTTCTCTGTACAGCCTATGGTCCCATTCACTCGGGAATATCCTAACGCAGCTCCTAGAAGAAACGTGTTTCTGACTCGCTGAATCTCAACATAGATTCAACTCTCTTAGGTGATCGAACGGACAGCAGAGCAGTTTCAAGGAAACGTTTCTCCTGAGTTTTAGACGAAGTTTCCTGCTGTTTAGTACGGATGCCGGCATTGGGCTGGAAATACCGGTTTTGGGATTCTGCACAGAAATGGTTTGCAAACCGCTGAATCCACACGTGAGTTTAACTCTGTCAGTTGAATGCACACATTGACAACCATTCAGTTAGATAGCTCCGTTTTGGTTTTAGAAGCAGATATTTCTCTGTACATCCTATGGTCCCATTCACTCGGGAATATCCCAACGCAGCTCCTAGAAGAAACGTGTTTCTGACTCGCTGAATCTCAACATAAATTCAACTCTCTTAATTGATCGAACGCACAGCAGAGCAGTTTCAAGGAAACGTTTCTCCTGAGTTTTAGACGAAGTTTCCTGCTCTTTAGTACGTATACCGGCATTGGGCTGGAAATAGCGGTTTTGGGATTCTGCACAGAAAGGGTTTACAAACCGCTGAATCCACACGTGAGTTTAACTCTGTCAGTTGAATGTACACATTGACAACCATTCAGTTTGATAGCACACTTTTGGTTTTAGAAGCAGATATTTCTCTGTACAGCCTATGGTCCCATTCACTCGGGAATATCCCAACGCAGCTCCTAGAAGAAACGTGTTTCTGACTCGCTGAATCTCAACATAGATTCAACTCTCTTAGGTGAACGAACGCACAGCAGAGCAGTTTCAAGGAAACGTTTCTCCTGAGTCTTAGACGAAGTTTCCTGCTGTTTAGTACGTATGCCGGCATTGGGCTGGAAATACCGGTTTTGGGATTCTGCACAGAAAGGGTTTGCAAACCGCTGAATCCACACGTGAGTTTAACTCTGTCAGTTGAATGCACACATTGACAACCATTCAGTTAGATAGCTCCGTTTTGGTTTTAGAAGCAGATATTTCTCTGTACAGCCTATGGTCCCATTCACTCGGGAATATCCCAACGCAGCTCCTAGAAGAAACGTGTTTCTGACTCGCTGAATCTCAACATAGATTCAACTCTCTTAGGTGAACGAACGCACAGCAGAGCAGTTTCAAGGAAACGTTTCTCCTGAGTTTTAGACGAAGTTTCCTGCTGTTTAGTAGGGATGCCGGCATTGGGCTGGAAATACCGGTTTTGGGATTCTGCACAGAAAGGGTTTGCAAACCGCTGAATCCACACGTGAGTTTAACTCTGTCAGTTGAATGCACACATTGACAACCATTCAGTTAGATAGCTCCGTTTTGGTTTTAGAAGCAGATATTTCTCTGTACAGCCTATGGTCCCATTCACTCGGGAATATCCCAACGCAGCTCCTAGAAGAAACGTGTTTCTGACTCGCTGAATCTCAACATAGATTCAACTCTCTTAGGTGAACGAACGCACAGCAGAGCAGTTTCAAGGAAACGTTTCTCCTGAGTTTTAGACGAAGTTTCCTGCTGTTTAGTACGGATGCCGGCATTGGGCTGGACATACCGGTTTTGGGATTCTGCACAGAAAGGGTTTGCAAACCGCTGAATCCACACGTGAGTTTAACTCTGTCAGTTGAATGCACACATTGACAACCATTCAGTTTGATAGCACACTTTTGGTTTTAGAAGCAGATATTTCTCTGTACAGCCTATGGTCCCATTCACTCGGGAATATCCCAACGCACCTCCTAGAAGAAACGTGTTTCTGACTCGCTGAATCTCAACATAGATTCAACTCTCTTAGGTGAACGAACGCACAGCAGAGCAGTTTCAAGGAAACGTTTCTCCTGAGTTTTAGACGAAGTTTCCTGCTGTTTAGTACGTATGCCGGCATTGGGCTGGAAATACCGGTTTTGGGATTCTGCACAGAAAGGGTTTGCAAACCGCTGAATCCACACGTGAGTTTAACTCTGTCAGTTGAATGCACACATTGACAACCATTCAGTTTGATAGCACACTTTTGGTTTTAGCAGCAGATATTTCTCTGTACAGCCTATGGTCCCATTCACTCGGGAATATCCCAACGCAGCTCCTAGAAGAAACGTGTTTCTGACTCGCTGAATCTCAACATAGATTCAACTCTCTTAGGTGAACGAACGCACAGCAGAGCAGTTTCAAGGAAACGTTTCTCCTGAGTTTTAGACGAAGTTTCCTGCTGTTTAGTACAGATGCCGGCATTGGGCTGGACATACCGGTTTTGGGATTCTGCACAGAAAGGGTTTGCAAACCGCTGAATCCACACGTGAGTTTAACTCTGTCAGTTGAATGCACACATTGACAACCATTCAGTTTGATAGCACACTTTTGGTTTTAGAAGCAGATATTTCTCAGTACAGCCTATGGTCCCATTCACTCGGGAATATCCCAACGCACCTCCTAGAAGAAACGTGTTTCTGACTCGCTGAATCTCAACATAGATTCAACTCTCTTAGGTGATCGAACGCACAGCAGAGCAGTTTCAAGGAAACGTTTCTCCTGAGTTTTAGACGAAGTTTCCTGCTGTTTAGTACGGATGCCGGCATTGGGCTGGAAATACCGGTTTTGGGATTCTGCACAGAAAGGGTTTGCAAACCGCTGAATCCACACGTGAGTTTAACTCTGTCAGTTGAATGCACACATTGACAACCATTCAGTTAGATAGCTCCGTTTTGGTTTTAGAAGCAGATATTTCTCTGTACAGCCTATGGTCCCATTCACTCGGGAATATCCCAACGCAGCTCCTAGAAGAAACGTGTTTCTGACTCGCTGAATCTCAACATAGATTCAACTCTCTTAGGTGATCGAACGCACAGCAGAGCAGTTTCAAGGAAACGTTTCTCCTGAGTTTTAGACGAAGTTTCCTGCTGTTTAGTACGTATGCCGGCATTGGGCTGGAAATACCGGTTTTGGGATTCTGCACAGAAAGGGATTGCAAACCGCTGAATCCACACGTGAGTTTAACTCTGTCAGTTGAATGCACACATTGACAACCATTCAGTTAGATAGCTCCGTTTTGGTTTTAGAAGCAGATATTTCTCTGTACAGCCTATGGTCCCATTCACTCGGGAATATCCCAACGCAGCTCCTAGAAGAAACGTGTTTCTGACTCGCTGAATCTCAACATAGATTCAACTCTCTTAGGTGAACGAACGCACAGCAGAGCAGTTTCAAGGAAACGTTTCTCCTGAGTTTTAGACGAAGTTTCCTGCTGTTTAGTACGGATGCCGGCATTGGGCTGGAAATACCGGTTTTGGGATTCTGCACAGAAAGGGTTTGCAAACCGCTGAATCCACACGTGACTTTAACTCTGTCAGTTGAATGCACACATTGACAACCATTCAGTTTGATAGCACACTTTTGGTTTTAGAAGCAGATATTTCTCTGTACAGCCTATGGTCCCATTCACTCGGGAATATCCCAACGCAACTCCTAGAAGAAACGTGTTTCTGACTCGCTGAATCTCAACATAGATTCAACTCTCTTAGGTGAACGAACGCACAGCAGAGCAGTTTCAAGGAAACGTTTCTCCTGAGTTTTAGACGAAGTTTCCTGCTGTTTAGTACGGATGCCGGCATTGGGCTGGACATACCGGTTTTGGGATTCTGCACAGAAAGGGTTTGCAAACCGCTGAATCCACACGTGAGTTTAACTCTGTCAGTTGAATGCACACATTGACAACCATTCAGTTTGATAGCACACTTTTGGTTTTAGAAGCAGATATTTCTCTGTACAGCCTATGGTCCCATTCACTCGGGAATATCCCAACGCAGCTCCTAGAAGAAACGTGTTTCTGACTCGCTGAATCTCAACATAGATTCAACTCTCTTAGGTGAACGAACGCACAGCAGAGCAGTTTCAAGGAAACGTTTCTCCTGAGTTTTAGACGAAGTTTCCTGCTGTTTAGTACGTCTGCCGGCATTGGGCTGGAAATACCGGTTTTGGGATTCTGCACAGAAAGGGTTTGCAAACCGCTGAATCCACACGTGAGCTTAACTCTGTCAGTTGAATGCACACATTGACAACCATTCAGTTAGATAGCTCCGTTTTGGTTTTAGAAGCAGATATTTCTCTGTACAGCCTATGGTCCCATTCACTCGGGAATATCCCAACGCAGCTCCTAGAAGAAACGTGTTTCTGACTCGCTGAATCTCAACATAGATTCAACTCTCTTAGGTGAACGAACGCACAGCAGAGCAGTTTCAAGGAAACGTTTATCCTGAGTTTTAGACGAAGTTTCCTGCTGTTTAGTACGGATGCCGGCATTGGGCTGGAAATACCGGTTTTGGGATTCTGCACAGAAAGTGTTTGCAAACCGCTGAATCCACACGTGAGTTTAACTCTGTCAGTTGAATGCACACATTGACAACCATTCAGTTTGATAGCACACTTTTGGTTTTAGCAGCAGATATTTCTCTGTACAGCCTATGGTCCCATTCACTCGGGAATATCCCAACGCAGCTCCTAGAAGAAACGTGTTTCTGACTCGCTGAATCTCAACATAGATTCAACTCTCTTAGGTGAACGAACGCACAGCAGAGCAGTTTCAAGGAAACGTTTCTCCTGAGTTTTAGACGAAGTTTCCTGCTGTTTAGTACAGATGCCGGCGTTGGGCTGGACATACCGGTTTTGGGATTCTGCACAGAAAGGGTTTGCAAACCGCTGAATCCACACGTGAGTTTAACTCTGTCAGTTGAATGCACACATTGACAACCATTCAGTTTGATAGCACACTTTTGGTTTTAGAAGCAGATATTTCTCTGTACAGCCTATGGTCCCATTCACTCGGGAATATCCCAACGCACCTCCTAGAAGAAACGTGTTTCTGACTCGCTGAATCTCAACATAGATTCAACTCTCTTAGGTGATCGAACGCACAGCAGAGCAGTTTCAAGGAAACGTTTCTCCTGAGTTTTAGACGAAGTTTCCTGCTGTTTAGTACGGATGCCGGCATTGGGCTGGAAATACCGGTTTTGGGATTCTGCACAGAAAGGGTTTGCAAACCGCTGAATCCACACGTGAGTTTAACTCTGTCAGTTGAATGCACACATTGACAACCATTCAGTTAGATAGCTCCGTTTTGGTTTTAGAAGCAGATATTTCTCTGTACAGCCTATGGTCCCATTCACTCGGGAATATCCCAACGCAGCTCCTAGAAGAAACGTGTTTCTGACTCGCTGAATCTCAACATAGATTCAACTCTCTTAGGTGAACGAACGCACAGCAGAGCAGTTTCAAGGAAACGTTTCTCCTGAGTTTTAGACGAAGTTTCCTGCTGTTTAGTAGGGATGCCGGCATTGGGCTGGAAATACCGGTTTTGGGATTCTGCACAGAAAGGGTTTGCAAACCGCTGAATCCACACGTGAGTTTAACTCTGTCAGTTGAATGCACACATTGACAACCATTCAGTTAGATAGCTCCGTTTTGGTTTTAGAAGCAGATATTTCTCTGTACAGCCTATGGTCCCATTCACTCGGGAATATCCCAACGCAGCTCCTAGAAGAAACGTGTTTCTGACTCGCTGAATCTCAACATAGATTCAACTCTCTTAGGTGAACGAACGCACAGCAGAGCAGTTTCAAGGAAACGTTTCTCCTGAGTTTTAGACGAAGTTTCCTGCTGTTTAGTACGGATGCCGGCATTGGGCTGGACATACCGGTTTTGGGATTCTGCACAGAAAGGGTTTGCAAACCGCTGAATCCACACGTGAGTTTAACTCTGTCAGTTGAATGCACACATTGACAACCATTCAGTTTGATAGCACACTTTTGGTTTTAGAAGCAGATATTTCTCTGTACAGCCTATGGTCCCATTCACTCGGGAATATCCCAACGCACCTCCTAGAAGAAACGTGTTTCTGACTCGCTGAATCTCAACATAGATTCAACTCTCTTAGGTGATCGAACGCACAGCAGAGCAGTTTCAAGGAAACGTTTCTCCTGAGTTTAGACGAAGTTTCCTGCTGTTTAGTACGGATGCCGGCATTGGGCTGGAAATACCGGTTTTGGGATTCTGCACAGAAAGGGTTTGCAAACCGCTGAATCCACACGTCAGTTTAACTCTGTCAGTTGAATGCACACATTGACAACCATTCAGTTAGATAGCTCCGTTTTGGTTTTAGAAGCAGATATTTCTCTGTACAGCCTATGGTCCCATTCACTCGGGAATATCCCAACGCAGCTCCTAGAAGAAACGTGTTTCTGACTCGCTGAATCTCAACATAGATTCAACTCTCTTAGGTGAACGAACGCACAGCAGAGCAGTTTCAAGGAAACGTTTCTCCTGAGTTTTAGACGAAGTTTCCTGCTGTTTAGTAGGGATGCCGGCATTGGGCTGGAAATACCGGTTTTGGGATTCTGCACAGAAAGGGTTTGCAAACCGCTGAATCCACACGTGAGTTTAACTCTGTCAGTTGAATGCACACATTGACAACCATTCAGTTAGATAGCTCCGTTTTGGTTTTAGAAGCAGATATTTCTCTGTACAGCCTATGGTCCCATTCACTCGGGAATATCCCAACGCAGCTCCTAGAAGAAACGTGTTTCTGACTCGCTGAATCTCAACATAGATTCAACTCTCTTAGGTGAACGAACGCACAGCAGAGCAGTTTCAAGGAAACGTTTCTCCTGAGTTTTAGACGAAGTTTCCTGCTGTTTAGTACGGATGCCGGCATTGGGCTGGACATACCGGTTTTGGGATTCTGCACAGAAAGTGTTTGCAAACCGCTGAATCCACACGTGAGTTTAACTCTGTCAGTTGAATGCACACATTGACAACCATTCAGTTTGATAGCACACTTTTGGTTTTAGAAGCAGATATTTCTCTGTACAGCCTATGGTCCCATTCACTCGGGAATATCCCAACGCACCTCCTAGAAGAAACGTGTTTCTGACTCGCTGAATCTCAACATAGATTCAACTCTCTTAGGTGAACGAACGCACAGCAGAGCAGTTTCAAGGAAACGTTTCTCCTGAGTTTTAGACGAAGTTTCCTGCTGTTTAGTACGTCTGCCGGCATTGGGCTGGAAATACCGGTTTTGGGATTCTGCACAGAAAGGGTTTGCAAACCGCTGAATCCACACGTGAGCTTAACTCTGTCAGTTGAATGCACACATTGACAACCATTCAGTTAGATAGCTCCGTTTTGGTTTTAGAAGCAGATATTTCTCTGTACAGCCTATGGTCCCATTCACTCGGGAAAATCCCAACGCAGCTCCTAGAAGAAACGTGTTTCTGACTCGCTGAATCTCAACATAGATTCAACTCTCTTAGGTGAACGAACGCACAGCAGAGCAGTTTCAAGGAAACGTTTCTCCTGAGTTTTAGACGAAGTTTCCTGCTGTTTAGTACGGATGCCGGCATTGGGCTGGAAATACCGGTTTTGGGATTCTGCACAGAAAGTGTTTGCAAACCGCTGAATCCACACGTGAGTTTAACTCTGTCAGTTGAATGCACACATTGACAACCATTCAGTTTGATAGCACACTTTTGGTTTTAGCAGCAGATATTTCTCTGTACAGCCTATGGTCCCATTCACTCGGGAATATCCCAACGCAGCTCCTAGAAGAAACGTGTTTCTGACTCGCTGAATCTCAACATAGATTCAACTCTCTTAGGTGAACGAACGCACAGCAGAGCAGTTTCAAGGAAACGTTTCTCCTGAGTTTTAGACGAAGTTTCCTGCTGTTTAGTACCGATGCCGGCATTGGGCTGGATATACCGGTTTTGGGATTCTGCACAGAAAGGGTTTGCAAACCGCTGAATCCACACGTGAGTTTAACTCTGTCAGTTGAATGCACACATTGACAACCATTCAGTTTGATAGCACACTTTTGGTTTTAGAAGCAGATATTTCTCAGTACAGCCTATGGTCCCATTCACTCGGGAATATCCCAACGCACCTCCTAGAAGAAACGTGTTTCTGACTCGCTGAATCTCAACATAGATTCAACTCTCTTAGGTGATCGAACGCACAGCAGAGCAGTTTCAAGGAAACGTTTCTCCTGAGTTTTAGACGAAGTTTCCTGCTGTTTAGTACGGATGCCGGCATTGGGCTGGAAATACCGGTTTTGGGATTCTGCACAGAAAGGGTTTGCAAACCGCTGAATCCACACGTGAGTTTAACTCTGTCAGTTGAATGCACACATTGACAACCATTCAGTTAGATAGCTCCGTTTTGGTTTTAGAAGCAGATATTTCTCTGTACAGGCTATGGTCCCATTCACTCGGGAATATCCCAACGCAGCTCCTAGAAGAAACGTGTTTCTGACTCGCTGAATCTCAACATAGATTCAACTCTCTTAGGTGAACGAACGCACAGCAGAGCAGTTTCAAGGAAACGTTTCTCCTGAGTTTTAGACGAAGTTTCCTGCTGTTTAGTACGGATGCCGGCATTGGGCTGGAAATACCGGTTTTGGGATTCTGCACAGAAAGTGTTTGCAAACCGCTGAATCCACACGTGACTTTAACTCTGTCAGTTGAATGCACACATTGACAACCATACAGTTTGATAGCACACTTTTGGTTTTAGAAGCAGATATTTCTCTGTACAGCCTATGGTCCCATTCACTCGGGAATATCCCAACGCAACTCCTAGAAGAAACGTGTTTCTGACTCGCTGAATCTCAACATAGATTCAACTCTCTTAGGTGAACGAACGCACAGCAGAGCAGTTTCAAGGAAACGTTTCTCCTGAGTTTTAGACGAAGTTTCCTGCTGTTTAGTACGGATGCCGGCATTGGGCTGGACATACCGGTTTTGGGATTCTGCACAGAAAGGGTTTGCAAACCGCTGAATCCACACGTGAGTTTAACTCTGTCAGTTGAATGCACACATTGACAACCATTCAGTTTGATAGCAGACTTTTGGTTTTAGAAGCAGATATTTCTCTGTACAGCCTATGGTCCCATTCACTCGGGAATATCCCAACGCAGCTCCTAGAAGAAACGTGTTTCTGACTCGCTGAATCTCAACATAGATTCAACTCTCTTAGGTGAACGAACGCACAGCAGAGCAGTTTCAAGGAATCGTTTATCCTGAGTTTTAGACGAAGTTTCTTGCTGTTTAGTACGGATGCCGGCATTGGGCTGGAAATACCGGTTTTGGGATTCTGCACAGAAAGTGTTTGCAAACCGCTGAATCCACACGTGAGTTTAACTCTGTCAGTTGAATGCACACATTGACAACCATTCAGTTTGATAGCACACTTTTGGTTTTAGCAGCAGATATTTCTCTGTACAGCCTATGGTCCCATTCACTCGGGAATATCCCAACACAGCTCCTAGAAGAAACGTGTTTCTGACTCGCTGAATCTCAACATAGATTCAACTCTCTTAGGTGAACGAACGCACAGCAGAGCAGTTTCAAGGAAACGTTTCTCCTGAGTTTTAGACGAAGTTTCCTGCTGTTTAGTACAGATGCCGGCGTTGGGCTGGACATACCGGTTTTGGGATTCTGCACAGAAAGGGTTTGCAAACCGCTGAATCCACACGTGAGTTTAACTCTGTCAGTTGAATGCACACATTGACAACCATTCAGTTTGATAGCACACTTTTGGTTTTAGAAGCAGATATTTCTCTGTACAGCCTATGGTCCCATTCACTCGGGAATATCCCAACGCACCTCCTAGAAGAAACGTGTTTCTGACTCGCTGAATCTCAACATAGATTCAACTCTCTTAGGTGATCGAACGCACAGCAGAGCAGTTTCAAGGAAACGTTTCTCCTGAGTTTTAGACGAAGTTTCCTGCTGTTTAGTACGGATGCCGGCATTGGGCTGGAAATACCGGTTTTGGGATTCTGCACAGAAAGGGTTTGCAAACCGCTGAATCCACACGTGAGTTTAACTCTGTCAGTTGAATGCACACATTGACAACCATTCAGTTAGATAGCTCCGTTTTGGTTTTAGAAGCAGATATTTCTCTGTACAGCCTATGGTCCCATTCACTCGGGAATATCCCAACGCAGCTCCTAGAAGAAACGTGTTTCTGACTCGCTGAATCTCAACATAGATTCAACTCTCTTAGGTGATCGAACGCACAGCAGAGCAGTTTCAAGGAAACGTTTCTCCTGAGTTTTAGACGAAGTTCCCTGCTGTTTAGTACGGATGCCGGCATTGGGCTGGAAATACCGGTTTTGGGATTCTGCACAGAAAGGGTTTGCAAACCGCTGAATCCACACGTGAGTTTAACTCTGTCAGTTGAATGCACACATTGACAACCATTCAGTTAGATAGCTCCGTTTTGGTTTTAGAAGCAGATATTTCTCTGTACAGCCTATGGTCCCATTCACTCGGGAATATCCCAACGGAGCTCCTAGAAGAAACGTGTTTCTGACTCGCTGAATCTCAACATAGATTCAACTCTCTTAGGTGAACGAACGCACAGCAGAGCAGTTTCAAGGAAACGTTTCTCCTGAGTTTTAGACGAAGTTTCCTGCTGTTTAGTACGGATGCCGGCATTGGGCTGGAAATACCGGTTTTGGGATTCTGCACAGAAAGGGTTTGCAAACTGCTGAATCCACACGTGAGTTTAACTCTGTCAGTTGAATGCACACATTGGCAACCATTCAGTTAGATAGCTCCGTTTTGGTTTTAGAAGCAGATATTTCTCTGTACAGCCTATGGTCACATTCACTCGGGAATATCCAAACGCAGCTCCTAGAAGAAACGTGTTTCTGACTCGCTGAATCTCAACATAGATTCAACTCTCTTAGGTGAACGAACGCACAGCAGAGCAGTTTCAAGGAAACGTTTCTCCTGAGTTTTAGACGAAGTTTCCTGCTGTTTAGTACGGATGCCGGCATTGGGCTGGAAATACCAGTTTTGGGATTCTGCACAGAAAGGGTTTGCAAACCGCTGAATCCACACGTGAGTTTAACTCTGTCAGTTGAATGCACACATTGACAACCATTCAGTTAGATAGCACACTTTTGGTTTTAGAAGCAGATATTTCTCTGTACAGCCTATGGTCCCATTCACTCGGGAATATCCCAACGCAACTCCTAGAAGAAACGTGTTTCTGACTCGCTGAATCTCAACATAGATTCAACTCTCTTAGGTGAACGAAGGCACAGCAGAGCAGTTTCAAGGAAACGTTTCTCCTGAGTTTTAGACGAAGTTTCCTGCTGTTTAGTACGTATGCCGGCATTGGGCTGGAAATACCGGTTTTGGGATTCTGCACAGAAAGGGTTTGCAAACCGCTGAATCCACACGTGAGCTTAACTCTGTCAGTTGAATGCACACATTGACAACCATTCAGTTAGATAGCTCCGTTTTGGTTTTAGAAGCAGATATTTCTCTGTACAGCCTATGGTCCCATTCACTCGGGAATATCCTAACGCAGCTCCTAGAAGAAACGTGTTTCTGACTCGCTGAATCTCAACATAGATTCAACTCTCTTAGGTGAACGAACGCACAGCAGAGCAGTTTCAAGGAAACGTTTCTCCTGAGTTTTAGACGAAGTTTCCTGCTGTTTAGTACGGATGCCGGCATTGGGCTGGACATACCGGTTTTGGGATTCTGCACAGAAATGGTTTGCAAACCGCTGAATCCACACGTGAGTTTAACTCTGTCAGTTGAATGCACACTTTGACAACCATTCAGTTAGATAGCTCCGTTTTGGTTTTAGAAGCAGATATTTCTCTGTACAGCCTATGGTCCCATTCACTCGGGAATATCCCAACGCAGCTCCTAGCATAAACGTGTTTCTGACTCGCTGAATCTCAACATAGTTTCAACTCTCTTAGGTGAACGAACGCACAGCAGAGCAGTTTCAAGGAAACGTTTCTCCTGAGTTTTAGACGAAGTTTCCTGCTGTTTAGTACGGATGCCGGCATTGAGCTGGAATTACCGGTTTTGGGATTCTGCACAGAAAGGGTTTGCAAACCGCTGAATCCAAACGTGAGTTTAACTCTGTCAGTTGAATGCACACATTGACAACCATTCAGTTAGATACCATCCTTTTGGTTGTAGGAGCAGATATTTCTCTGTACAGCCTATGGTCCCATTCACTCGGGAATATCCCAACGCACCTCCTAGAAGAAACGTGTTTCTGACTCGCTGAATCTCAACATAGATTCAACTCTCTTAGGTGATCGAACGCACAGCAGAGCAGTTTCAAGGAAACGTTTCTCCTGAGTTTTAGACGAAGTTTCCTGCTGTTTAGTACGGATGCCGGCATTGGGCTGGAAATACCGGTTTTGGGATTCTGCACAGAAAGGGTTTGCAAACCGCTGAATCCACACGTGAGTTTAACTCTGTCAGTTGAATGCACACATTGACAACCATTCAGTTAGATAGCTCCGTTTTGGTTTTAGAAGCAGATATTTCTCTGTACAGCCTATGGTCCCATTCACTCGGGAATATCCCAACGGAGCTCCTAGAAGAAACGTGTTTCTGACTCGCTGAATCTCAACATAGATTCAACTCTCTTAGGTGAACGAACGCACAGCAGAGCAGTTTCAAGGAAACGTTTCTCCTGAGTTTTAGACGAAGTTTCCTGCTGTTTAGTACGGATGCCGGCATTGGGCTGGAAATACCGGTTTTGGGATTCTGCACAGAAAGGGTTTGCAAACCGCTGAATCCACACGTGAGTTTAACTCTGTCAGTTGAATGCACACATTGGCAACCATTCAGTTAGATAGCTCCGTTTTGGTTTTAGAAGCAGATATTTCTCTGTACAGCCTATGGTCACATTCACTCGGGAATATCCAAACGCAGCTCCTAGAAGAAACGTGTTTCTGACTCGCTGAATCTCAACATAGATTCAACTCTCTTAGGTGAATGAACGCACAGCAGAGCAGTTTCAAGGAAACGTTTCTCCTGAGTTTTAGACGAAGTTTCCTGCTGTTTAGTACGGATGCCGGCATTGGGCTGGAAATACCGGTTTTGGGATTCTGCACAGAAAGGGTTTGCAAACCGCTGAATCCACACGTGAGTTTAACTCTGTCAGTTGAATGCACACATTGACAACCATTCAGTTAGATAGCACACTTTTGGTTTTAGAAGCAGATATTTCTCTGTACAGCCTATGGTCCCATTCACTCGGGAATATCCCAACGCAGCTCCTAGCATAAACGTGTTTCTGACTCGCTGAATCTCAACATAGATTCAACTCTCTTAGTTGAACGAACGCACAGCAGAGCAGTTTCAAGGAAACGTTTCTCCTGAGTTTTAGACGAAGTTTCCTGCTGTTTAGTACGTATGCCGGCATTGGGCTGGAAATACCGGTTTTGGGATTCTGCACAGAAAGGGTTTGCAAACCGCTGAATCCACACGTGAGTTTAACTCTGTCAGTTGAATGCACACATTGACAACCATTCAGTTAGATAGCACACTTTTGGTTTTAGAAGCAGATATTTCTCTGTACAGCCTATGGTCCCATTCACTCGGGAATATCCCAACGCAGCTCCTAGAAGAAACGTGTTTCTGACTCGCTGAATCTAAACATAGATTCAACTCTCTTAGGTGAACGAACGCACAGCAGAGCAGTTTCAAGGAAACGTTTCTCCTGAGTTTTCGACGAACTTTCCTGCTGTTTAGTACGGATGCCGGCATTGGGCTGGAAATACCGGTTTTGGGATTCTGCACAGAAAGGGTTTGCAAATCGCTGAATCCACACGTGAGTTTAACTCTGTCAGTTGAATGCACACATTGACAACCATTCAGTTTGATAGCACACTTTTGGTTTTAGAAGCAGATATTTCTCTGTACAGCCTATGGTCCCATTCACTCGGGAATATCCCAACGCAGCTCCTAGAAGAAACGTGTTTCTGACTCGCTGAACCTCAACATAGATTCAACTCTCTTAGGTGAACGAACGCACAGCAGAGCAGTTTCAAGGAAACGTTTCTCCTGAGTTTTAGACGAAGTTTCCTGCTGTTTAGTACGTATGCCGGGATTGGGCTGGAAATACCGGTTTTGGGATTCTGCACAGAAAGGGTTTGCAAACCGCTGAATCCACACGTGAGTTTAACTCTGTCAGTTGAATGCACACATTGACAACCATTCAGTTTGATAGCACACTTTTGGTTTTAGAAGCAGATATTTCTCTGTACAGCCTATGGTCCCATTCACTCGGGAATATCCCAACGCAGCTCCTAACATAAACGTGTTTCTGACTCGCTGAATCTCAACATAGATTCAACTCTCTTAGGTGAACGAACGCACAGCAGAGCAATTTCAAGGAAACGTTTCTCCTGAGTCTTAGACGAAGTTTCCTGCTGTTTAGTACGTATGCCGGCATTGGGCTGGAAATACCGGTTTTGGGATTCTGCACAGAAAGGGTTTGCAAACCGCTGAATCCACACGTGAGTTTAACTCTGTCAGTTGAATGCACACATTGACAACCATTCAGTTAGATAGCTCCGTTTTGGTTTTAGAAGCAGATATTTCTCTGTACAGCCTATGGTCCCATTCACTCGGGAATATCCCAACGCAGCTCCTAGAAGAAACGTGTTTCTGACTCGCTGAATCTCAACATAGATTCAACTCTCTTAGGTGAACGAACGCACAGCAGAGCAGTTTCAAGGAAACATTTCTCCTGAGTTTTAGACGAAGTTTCCTGCTGTTTAGTACGGATGCCGGCATTGGGCTGGAAATACCGGTTTTGGGATTCTGCACAGAAATGGTTTGCAAACCGCTGAATCCACACGTGAGTTTAACTCCGTCAGTTGAATGCACACATTGACAACCATTGAGTTAGATAGCTCCGTTTTGGTTTTAGAAGCAGATATTTCTCAGTACAGCCTATGGTCCCATTCACTCGGGAATATCCCAACTCAGCTCCTAGCATAAACGTGTTTCTAACTCGCTGAATGTCAACATAGTTTCAACTCTCGTAGGTGAACGAACGCACAGAAGAGCAGTTTCAAGGAAACGTTTCTCCTGAGTTTTAGACGAAGTTTCCTGCTGTTTAGTACGGATGCCGGCATTGAGCTGGAATTACCGGTTTTGGGATTCTGCACAGAAAGGGTTTGTAAACCGCTGAATCCAAACGTGAGTTTAACTCTGTCAGTTGAATGCACACATTGACAACCATTCAGTTAGATACCACCCTTTTGGTTGTAGGAGCAGATATTTCTCTGTTCAGCCGATGGTCCCATTCACTCGGGAATATCCCAATGCACCTCCTAGAAGAATCGTGTTTCTGACTCGCTGAATCTCAACATAGATTCAACTCTCTTAGGTGATCGAACGCACAGCAGAGCAGTTTCAAGGAAACGTTTCTCCTGAGTTTTAGACGAAGTTTCCTGCTGTTTAGTACGGATGCCGGCATTGGGCTGGAAATACCGGTTTTGGGATTCTGCACAGAAAGGATTTGCAAACCGCTGAATCCACGTGTGAGTTTAACTCTGTCAGTTGAATGCACACATTGACAACCATTCAGTTAGATAGCTCCGTTTTGGTTTTAGAAGCAGATATTTCTCTATACAGCCTATGGTCCCATTCACTCGGGAATATCCCAACGCAGCTCCTAGAAGAAACGTGTTTCTGACTCGCTGAATCTCAACATAGATTCAACTCTCTTAGGTGAACGAACGCACAGCAGAGCAGTTTCAAGGAAACGTTTCTCCTGAGTTTTAGACGAAGTTTCCTGCTGTTTAGTACGGATGCCGGCATTGGGCTGGACATACCGGTTTTGGGATTCTGCACAGAAAAGGTTTGCAAACCGCTGAATCCACACGTGAGTTTAACTCTGTCAGTTGAATGCAGACTTTGACAACCATTCAGTTAGATAGCTCGGTTTTGGTTTTAGAAGCAGATATTTCTCTGTACAGCCTATGGTCCCATTCACTCGGGAATATCCCAACGCAGCTCCTAGCATAAACGTGTTTCTGACTCGCTGAATCTCAACATAGTTTCAACTCTCTTAGGTGAACGAACGCACAGCAGAGCAGTTTCAAGGAAACGTTTATCCTGAGTTTTAGACGAAGTTTCCTGCTATTTAGTACGGATGCCGGCATTGAGCTGGAATTACCGGTTTGGGGATTCTGCACGGAAAGGGTTTGTAAACCGCTGAATCCAAACGTGAGTTTAACTCTGTCAGTTGAATGCACACATTGACAACCATTCAGTTAGATACCACCCTTTTGGTTGTAGGAGCAGATATTTCTCTGTACAGCCTATGGTCCCATTCACTCGGGAATATCCCAACGCACCTCCTAGAAGAAAGGTGTTTCTGACTCGCTGAATCTCACCATAGATTCAACTCTCTTAGGTGATCGAACGCACAGCAGAGCAGTTTCAAGGAAACGTTTCTCCTGAGTTTTTGACGAAGTTTCCTGCTGTTTAGTAGGTATGCCGGCATTGGGTTGGAAATACCGGTTTTGGTATTCTGCACAGAAAGGGTTTGCAAACCGCTGAATCCACATGTGAGTTTAACTCTGTCAGTTGAATGCACACATTGACAACCATTCAGTTTGACAGCACACTTTTGGTTTTAGAAGCAGATATTTCTCTGTACAGCCTATGGTCCCATTCACTCGGGAATATCCCAATGCAGCTCCTAGAAGAAACGTGTTTCTGACTCGCTGAATCTCAACATAGATTCAACTCTCTTAGGTGAACGAACGCACAGCAGAGCAGTTTCAAGGAAACGTTTCTCCTGAGATTTAGACGAAGTTTCCTGCTGTTTAGTACGGATGCCGGCATTGGGCTGGAAATACTGGTTTTGGGATTCTGCACAGAAAGGGTTTGCAAACCGCTGAATCCACACGTGAGTTTAACTCTGTCAGTTGAATGCACACATTAACAACCATTCAGTTTGATAGCACCGTTTTGGTTTTAGAAGCAGATATTTCTCTGTACAGCCTATGGTGCCATTCACTCGGGAATATCCCAACGCAGCTCCTAGAAGAAACGTGTTTCTGACTCGCTGAATCTCAACATAGTTTCAACTCTCTTAGGTGAACGAAAGCACAGCAAAGCAGTTTCAAGGAAACGTTTCTCCTGAGTTTTAGACGAAGTTTCCTGCTGTTTAGTACGGATGCCGGCATTGAGCTGGAATTACCGGTTTTGGGATTCTGCACAGAAAGGGTTTGCAAACCGCTGAATCCACACGTGAGTTTAACTCTGTCAGTTGAATGCACACATTGACAACCATTCAGTTTGATAGCACACTTTTGGTTTTAGAAGCAGATATTTCTCTGTACAGCCTATGGTCCCATTCACTCGGGAATATCCCAACGCAGCTCCTAGAAGAAACGTGTTTCTGACTCGCTGAATCTCAACATAGATTCAACTCTCTTAGGTGAACGAACGCACAGCAGAGCAGTTTCAAGGAAACGTTTCTCCTGAGTTTTAGACGAAGTTTCCTGCTGTTTAGTACGTATGCCGGCATTGGGCTGGAAATACCGGTTTTGGGATTCTGCACAGAAAGGATTTGCAAACCGCTGAATCCACACGTGACTTTAACTCTGTCAGTTGAATGCACACATTGACAACCATTCAGTTAGATAGCTCCGTTTTGGTTTTAGAAGCAGATATTTCTCTGTACAGCCTATGGTCCCATTCACTCGGGAATATCCCAACGCAGCTCCTAGTAGAAACGTGTTTCTGACTCGCTGAATCTCAACATAGATTCAACTCTCTTAGGTGAACGAACACACAGCAGTGCAGTTTCAAGGAAACGTTTCTCCTGAGTTTTAGACGAAGTTTCCTGCTGTTTAGTACGGATGCCGGCATTGGGCTGGAAATACCGGTTTTGGGATTCTGCACAGAAAGGGTTTGCAAACCGCTGAATCCACACGTGAGTTTAACTCTGTCAGTTGAATGCACACATTGACAACCATTCAGTTAGATAGCTCCGTTTTGGTTTTAGAAGCAGATATTTCTCTGTACAGCCTATGGTCCCATTCACTCGGGAATATCCCAATGCAGCTCCTAGAAGAAACGTGTTTCTGACTCGCTGAATCTCAACATAGATTCAACTCTCTTAGGTGAACGAACGCACAGCAGAGCAGTTTCAAGGAAACGTTTCTCCTGAGTTTTAGACGAAGTTTCCTGCTGTTTAGTACGTATGCCGGCATTGGGTTGGAAATACCGGTTTTGGTATTCTGCACAGAAAGGGTTTGCAAACCGCTGAATCCACATGTGAGTTTAACTCTGTCAGTTGAATGCACACATTGACAACCATTCAGTTTGATAGCACACTTTTGGTTTTAGAAGCAGATATTTCTCTGTACAGCCTATGGTCCCATTCACTCGGGAATATCCCAATGCAGCTCCTAAAAGAAACGTGTTTCTGACTCGCTGAATCTCAACATAGATTCAACTCTCTTAGGTGAACGAACTCACAGCAGAGCAGTTTCAAGGAAACGTTTCTCCTGAGATTTAGACGAAATTTCCTGCTGTTTAGTACGGATGCCGGCATTGGGCTGGAAATACTGGTTTTGGGATTCTGCACAGAAAGGGTTTGCAAACCGCTGAATCCACACGTGAGTTTAACTCTGTCAGTTGAATGCACACATTGACAACCATTCAGTTTGATAGCACCGTTTTGGTTTTAGAAGCAGATATTTCTCTGTACAGTCTATGGTCCCATTCACTCGGGAATATCCCAACGCAGCTCCTAGAAGAAACGTGTTTCTGACTCGCTGAATCTCAACATAGTTTCAACTCTCTTAGGTGAACGAAAGCACAGCAAAGCAGTTTCAAGGAAACGTTTCTCCTGAGTTTTAGACGAAGTTTCCTGCTGTTTAGTACGGATGCCGGCATTGAGCTGGAATTACTGGTTTTGGGATTCTGCACAGAAAGGGTTTGTAAACCGCTGAATCCAAACGTGAGTTTAACTCTGTCAGTTGAATGCACACATTGACAACCATTCAGTTAGATACCACCCTTTTGGTTGTAGGAGCAGATATTTCTCTATACAGCCTATGGTCCCATTCACTCGGGAATATCCCAACGCACCTCCTAGAAGAAACGTGTTTCTGACTCGTTGAATCTCAACATAGATTCAACTCTCTTAGGTGATCGAACACACAGCAGAGCAGTTTCAAGGAAACGTTTCTCCTGAGTTTTAGACGAAGTTTCCTGCTGTTTAGTACGGATGCCGGCATTGGGCTGGAAATACCGGTTTTGGGATTCTGCACAGAAAGGGTTTGCAAACCGCTGAATCCACATGTGAGTTTAACTCTGTCAGTTGAATGCACACATTGACAACCATTCAGTTAGATAGCTCCGTTTTGGTTTTAGAAGCAGATATTTCTCTGTACAGCCTATGGTCCCATTCACTCGGGAATATCCCAACGCAGCTCCTAGAAGAAACGTGTTTCTGACTCGCTGAATCTCAACATAGATTCAACTCTCTTAGGTGAACGAACGCACAGCAGAGCAGTTTCAAGGAAACGTTTCTCCTGAGTTTTAGACGAAGTTACCTGCTGTTTAGTACGGATGCCGGCATTGGGCTGGAAATACCGGTTTTGGGATTCTGCACAGAAAGGGTTTGCAAACCGCTGAATCCACATGTGAGTTTAACTCTGTCAGTTGAATGCACACATTGACAACCATTCAGTTAGATAGCTCCGTTTTGGTTTTAGAAGCAGATATTTCTCTGTACAGCCTTTGGTCCCATTCACTCGGGAATATCCCAACGCAGCTCCTAGAAGAAACGTGTTTCTGACTCGCTGAATCTCAACATAGATTCAACTCTCTTAGGTGAACGAACGCACAGCAGAGCAGTTTCAAGGAAACGTTTCTCCTGAGTTTTAGACGAAGTTTCCTGCTTTTTAGTACGTATGCCGGCATTGGGCTGGAAATACCGGTTTTGGGATTCTGCACAGAAAGGATTTGCAAACCGCTGAATCCACACGTGAGTTTAACTCTGTCACTTGAATGCACACATTGACAACCATTCAGTTAGATAGCTCCGATTTGGTTTTAGAAGCAGATATTTCTCTGTACAGCCTATGGTCCCATTCACTCGGGAATATCCCAACGCAGCTCCTAGTAGAAACGTGTTTCGGACTCGCTGAATCTCAACATAGATTCAACTCTCTTAGGTGAACGAACACACAGCAGTGCAGTTTCAAGGAAACGTTTCTCCTGAGTTTTAAACGAAGTTTCCTGCTGTTTAGTACGGATGCCGGCATTGGGCTGGAAATACCGGTTTTGGGATTCTGCACAGAAAGGGTTTGCAAACCGCTGAATCCACACGTGAGTTTAACTCTGTCAGTTGAATGCACACATTGACAACCATTCAGTTAGATAGCTCCGTTTTGGTTTTAGAAGCAGATATTTCTCTGTACAGCCTATGGTCCCATTCACTCGGGAATATCCCAATGCAGCTCCTAGAAGAAACGTGTTTCTGACTCGCTGAATCTCAACATAGATTCAACTCTCTTAGGTGAACGAACGCACAGCAGAGCAGTTTCAAGGAAACGTTTCTCCTGAGTTTTAGACGAAGTTTCCTGCTGTTTAGTACGTATGCCGGCATTGGGTTGGAAATACCGGTTTTGGTATTCTGCACAGAAAGGATTTGCAAACCGCTGAATCCACATGTGAGTTTAACTCTGTCAGTTGAATGCACACATTGACAACCATTCAGTTTGATAGCACACTTTTGGTTTTAGAAGCAGATATTTCTCTGTACAGCCTATGGTCCCATTCACTCGGGAATATCCCAATGCAGCTCCTAGAAGAAACGTGTTTCTGACTCGCTGAATCTCAACATAGATTCAACTCTCTTAGGTGAACGAACGCACAGCAGAGCAGTTTCAAGGAAACGTTTCTCCTGAGATTTAGACGAAATTTCCTGCTGTTTTGTACGGATGCCGGCATTGGGCTGGAAATACTGGTTTTGGGATTCTGCACAGAAAGGGTTTGCAAACCGCTGAATCCACACGTGAGTTTAACTCTGTCAGTTGAATGCACACATTGACAACCATTCAGTTTGATAGCACCGTTTTGGTTTTAGAAGCAGATATTTCTCTGTACAGCCTATGGTCCCATTCACTCGGGAATATCCCAACGCAGCTCCTAGAAGAAACGTGTTTCTGACTCGCTGAATCTCAACATAGTTTCAACTCTCTTAGGTGAACGAAAGCACAGCAAAGCAGTTTCAAGGAAACGTTTCTCCTGAGTTTTAGACGAAGTTTCCTGCTGTTTAGTACGGATGCCGGCATTGAGCTGGAATTACTGGTTTTGGGATTCTGCACAGAAAGGGTTTGTAAACCGCTGAATCCAAACGTGAGTTTAACTCTGTCAGTTGAATGCACACATTGACAACCATTCAGTTAGATACCACCCTTTTGGTTGTAGGAGCAGATATTTCTCTATACAGCCTATGGTCCCATTCACTCGGGAATATCCCAACGCAGCTCCTAGAAGAAACGTGTTTCTGACTCGCTGAATCTCAACATAGATTCAACTCTCTTAGGTGAACGAACGCACAGCAGAGCAGTTTCAAGGAAACGTTTCTCCTGAGTTTTAGACGAAGTTTCCTGCTGTTTAGTACGTATGCCGGCATTGGGCTGGAAATACCGGTTTTGGGATTCTGCACAGAAAGGATTTGCAAACCGCTGAATCCACACGTGACTTTAACTCTGTCAGTTGAATGCACACATTGACAACCATTCAGTTAGATAGCTCCGTTTTGGTTTTAGAAGCAGATATTTCTCTGTACAGCCTATGGTCCCATTCACTCGGGAATATCCCAACGCAGCTCCTAGTAGAAACGTGTTTCTGACTCGCTGAATCTCAACATAGATTCAACTCTCTTAGGTGAACGAACACACAGCAGTGCAGTTTCAAGGAAACGTTTCTCCTGAGTTTTAGACTAAGTTTCCTGCTGTTTAGTACGGATGCCGGCATTGGGCTGGAAATACCGGTTTTGGGATTCTGCACAGAAAGGGTTTGCAAACCGCTGAATCCACACGTGAGTTTAACTCTGTCAGTTGAATGCACACATTGACAACCATTCAGTTAGATAGCTCCGTTTTGGTTTTAGAAGCAGATATTTCTCTGTACAGCCTATGGTCCCATTCACTCGGGAATATCCCAATGCAGCTCCTAGAAGAAACGTGTTTCTGACTCGCTGAATCTCAACATAGATTCAACTCTCTTAGGTGAACGAACGCACAGCAGAGCAGTTTCAAGGAAACGTTTCTCCTGAGTTTTAGACGAAGTTTCCTGCTGTTTAGTACGTATGCCGGCATTGGGTTGGAAATACCGGTTTTGGTATTCTGCACAGAAAGGGTTTGCAAACCGCTGAATCCACATGTGAGTTTAACTCTGTCAGTTGAATGCACACATTGACAACCATTCAGTTTGATAGCACACTTTTGGTTTTAGAAGCAGATATTTCTCTGTACAGCCTATGGTCCCATTCACTCGGGAATATCCCAATGCAGCTCCTAGAAGAAACGTGTTTCTGACTCGCTGAATCTCAACATAGATTCAACTCTCTTAGGTGAACGAACGCACAGCAGAGCAGTTTCAAGGAAACGTTTCTCCTGAGATTTAGACGAAATTTCCTGCTGTTTAGTACGGATGCCGGCATTGGGCTGCAAATACTGGTTTTGGGATTCTGCACAGAAAGGGTTTGCAAACCGCTGAATCCACACGTGAGTTTAACTCTGTCAGTTGAATGCACACATTGACAACCATTCAGTTTGATAGCACCGTTTTGGTTTTAGAAGCAGATATTTCTCTGTACAGCCTATGGTCCCATTCACTCGGGAATATCCCAACGCAGCTCCTAGAAGAAACGTGTTTCTGACTCGCTGAATCTCAACATAGTTTCAACTCTCTTAGGTGAACGAAAGCACAGCAAAGCAGTTTCAAGGAAACGTTTCTCCTGAGTTTTAGACGAAGTTTCCTGCTGTTTAGTACGGATGCCGGCATTGAGCTGGAATTACTGGTTTTGGGATTCTGCACAGAAAGGGTTTGTAAACCGCTGAATCCAAACGTGAGTTTAACTCTGTCAGTTGAATGCACACATTGACAACCATTCAGTTAGATACCACCCTTTTGGTTGTAGGAGCAGATATTTCTCTATACAGCCTATGGTCCCATTCACTCGGGAATATCCCAACGCACCTCCTAGAAGAAACGTGTTTCTGACTCGTTGAATCTCAACATAGATTCAACTCTCTTAGGTGATCGAACACACAGCAGAGCAGTTTCAAGGAAACGTTTCTCCTGAGTTTTAGACGAAGTTTCCTGCTGTTTAGTACGGATGCCGGCATTGGGCTGGAAATACCGGTTTTGGGATTCTGCACAGAAAGGGTTTGCAAACCGCTGAATCCACATGTGAGTTTAACTCTGTCAGTTGAATGCACACATTGACAACCATTCAGTTAGATAGCTCCGTTTTGGTTTTAGAAGCAGATATTTCTCTGTACAGCCTATGGTCCCATTCACTCGGGAATATCCCAACGCAGCTCCTAGAAGAAACGTGTTTCTGACTCGCTGAATCTCAACATAGATTCAACTCTCTTAGGTGAACGAACGCACAGCAGAGCAGTTTCAAGGAAACGTTTCTCCTGAGTTTTAGACGAAGTTTCCTGCTGTTTAGTACGGATGCCGGCATTGGGCTGGAAATACCGGTTTTGGGATTCTGCACAGAAAGGGTTTGCAAACCGCTGAATCCACATGTGAGTTTAACTCTGTCAGTTGAATGCACACATTGACAACCATTCAGTTAGATAGCTCCGTTTTGGTTTTAGAAGCAGATATTTCTCTGTACAGCCTATGGTCCCATTCACTCGGGAATATCCCAACGCAGCTCCTAGAAGAAACGTGTTTCTGACTCGCTGAATCTCAACATAGATTCAACTCTCTTAGGTGAACGAACGCACAGCAGAGCAGTTTCAAGGAAACGTTTCTCCTGAGTTTTAGACGAAGTTTCCTGCTTTTTAGTACGTATGCCGGCATTGGGCTGGAAATACCGGTTTTGGGATTCTGCACAGAAAGGATTTGCAAACCGCTGAATCCACACGTGAGTTTAACTCTGTCACTTGAATGCACACATTGACAACCATTCAGTTAGATAGCTCCGATTTGGTTTTAGAAGCAGATATTTCTCTGTACAGCCTATGGTCCCATTCACTCGGGAATATCCCAACGCAGCTCCTAGTAGAAACGTGTTTCGGACTCGCTGAATCTCAACATAGATTCAACTCTCTTAGGTGAACGAACACACAGCAGTGCAGTTTCAAGGAAACGTTTCTCCTGAGTTTTAAACGAAGTTTCCTGCTGTTTAGTACGGATGCCGGCATTGGGCTGGAAATACCGGTTTTGGGATTCTGCACAGAAAGGGTTTGCAAACCGCTGAATCCACACGTGAGTTTAACTCTGTCAGTTGAATGCACACTTTGACAACCATTCAGTTAGATAGCTCCGTTTTGGTTTTAGAAGCAGATATTTCTCTGTACAGCCTATGGTCCCATTCACTCGGGAATATCCCAATGCAGCTCCTAGAAGAAACGTGATTCTGACTCGCTGAATCTCAACATAGATTCAACTCTCTTAGGTGAACGAACGCACAGCAGAGCAGTTTCAAGGAAACGTTTCTCCTGAGTTTTAGACGAAGTTTCCTGCTGTTTAGTACGTATGCCGGCATTGGGTTGGAAATACCGGTTTTGGTATTCTGCACAGAAAGGATTTGCAAACCGCTGAATCCACATGTGAGTTTAACTCTGTCAGTTGAATGCACACATTGACAACCATTCAGTTTGATAGCACACTTTTGGTTTTAGAAGCAGATATTTCTCTGTACAGCCTATGGTCCCATTCACTCGGGAATATCCCAATGCAGCTCCTAGAAGAAACGTGTTTCTGACTCGCTGAATCTCAACATAGATTCAACTCTCTTAGGTGAACGAACGCACAGCAGAGCAGTTTCAAGGAAACGTTTCTCCTGAGATTTAGACGAAATTTCCTGCTGTTTTGTACGGATGCCGGCATTGGGCTGGAAATACTGGTTTTGGGATTCTGCACAGAAAGGGTTTGCAAACCGCTGAATCCACACTTGAGTTTAACTCTGTCAGTTGAATGCACACATTGACAACCATTCAGTTTGATAGCACCGTTTTGGTTTTAGAAGCAGATATTTCTCTGTACAGCCGATGGTCCCATTCACTCGGGAATATCCCAACGCAGCTCCTAGAAGAAACGTGTTTCTGACTCGCTGAATCTCAACATAGTTTCAACTCTCTTAGGTGAACGAAAGCACAGCAAAGCAGTTTCAAGGAAACGTTTCTCCTGAGTTTTAGACGAAGTTTCCTGCTGTTTAGTACGGATGCCGGCATTGAGCTGGAATTACTGGTTTTGGGATTCTGCACAGAAAGGGTTTGTAAACCGCTGAATCCAAACGTGAGTTTAACTCTGTCAGTTGAATGCACACATTGACAACCATTCAGTTAGATACCACCCTTTTGGTTGTAGGAGCAGATATTTCTCTATACAGCCTATGGTCCCATTCACTCGGGAATATCCCAACGCAGCTCCTAGAAGAAACGTGTTTCTGACTCGCTGAATCTCAACATAGATTCAACTCTCTTAGGTGAACGAATGCACAGCAGAGCAGTTTCAAGGAAACGTTTCTCCTGAGTTTTAGACGAAGTTTCCTGCTGTTTAGTACGTATGCCGGCATTGGGCTGGACATACCGGTTTTGGGATTCTGCACAGAAAGGGTTTGCAAACCGCTGAATCCACACGTGAGTTTAACTCTGTCAGTTGAATGCACACTTTGACAACCATTCAGTTAGATAGCTCCGTTTTGGTTTTAGAAGCAGATATTTCTCTGTACAGCCTATGGTCCCATTCACTCGGGAATATCCAAACGCAGCTCCTAGAAGAAACGTGTTTCTGACTCGCTGAATCTCAACATAGTTTCAACTCTCTTAGGTGAACGAACGCACAGCAGAGCAGTTTCAAGGAAACGTTTATCCTGAGTTTTAGACGAAGTTTCCTGCTATTTAGTACGGATGCCGGCATTGAGCTGGAATTCCCGGTTTTGGGATTCTGCACAGAAAGGGTTTGTAAACCGCTGAATCCAAACGTGAGTTTAACTCTGTCAGTTGAATGCACACATTGACAACCATTCAGTTAGATACCACCCTTTTGGTTGTAGGAGCAGATATTTCTCTGTACAGCCTATGGTCCCATTCACTCGGGAATATCCCAACGCACCTCCTAGAAGAAAGGTGTTTCTGACTCGCTGAATCTCACCATAGATTCAACTCTCTTAGGTGATCGAACGCACAGCAGAGCATTTTCAAGGAAACGTTTCTCCTGAGTTTTAGACGAAGTTACCTGCTGTTTACTACGGATGCCGGCATTGGGCTGGAAATACCGGTTTTGGGATTCTTCACAGAAAGGGTTTGCAAACCGCTGAATCCACACGTGAGTTTAACTCTGTCAGTTGAATGCACACATTGACAACTATTCAGTTAGATAGCTCCGTTTTGGTTTTAGAATCAGATATTTCTCTGTACAGCCTATGGTCACATTCACTCGGGAATATCCCAACGCAGCTCCTAGAAGAAACGTGTTTCTGACTCGCTGAATCTCAACATAGATTCAACTCTCTTAGGTGAACGAACGCACAGCAGAGCAGTTTCAAGGAAACGTTTCTCCTGAGTTTTAGACGAAGTTTCCTGCTGTTTAGTACGGATGCCGGCATTGGGCTGGAAATACCGGTTTTGGGATTCTGCACAGAAAGGGTTTGCAAACCGCTGAATCCACACGTGAGATTAACTCTGTCAGTTGAATGCACACATTGACAACCATTCAGTTTGATAGCACGCTTTTGGTTTTAGAAGCAGATATTTCTCTGTACAGCCTATGGTCCCATTCACTCGGGAATATCCCAACGCAGCTCCTAGAAGAAACGTGTTTCTGACTCGCTGAATCTCAACATAGATTCAACTCTCTTAGGTGAACGAACGCACAGCAGAGCAGTTTCAAGGAAACGTTTCTCCTGAGTTTTAGACGGAGTTTCCTGCTGTTTAGTACGTATGCCGGCATTGGGCTGGAAATACCGGTTTTGGGATTCTGCACAGAAAGGGTTTGCAAACCGCTGAATCCACACGTGAGTTTAACTCTGTCAGTTGAATGCACACATTGACAACCATTCAGTTAGATAGCTCCGTTTTGGTTTTAGAAGCAGATATTTCTCTGTACAGCCTATGGTCCCATTCATTCGGGAATATCCCAACGCAGCTCCTAGAAGAAACGTGTTTCTGACTCGCTGAATCTCAACATAGATTCAACTCTCTTAGGTGAACGAACGCACAGCAGAGCAATTTCAAGGAAACGTTTCTCCTGAGTCTTAGACGAAGTTTCCTGCTGTTTAGTACGGATGCCGGCATTGGGCTGGAAATACCGGTTTTGGGATTCTGCACAGAAAGGGTTTGCAAACCGCTGAATCCACACGTGAGTTTAACTCTGTCAGTTGAATGCACACATTGACAACCATTAAGTTAGATAGCTCCGTTTTGGTTTTAGAAGCAGATATTTCTCTGTACAGCCTATGGTCCCATTCACTCGGGAATATCCCAACGCAGCTCCTAGAAGAAACGTGTTTCTGACTCGCTGAATCTCAACATAGATTCAACTCTCTTAGGTGAACGAACGCACAGCAGTGTAGTTTCAAGGAAACGTTTCTCCTGAGTTTTAGACGAAGTTTCCTGCTGTTTAGTACGGATGCCGGCATTGGGCTGGAAATACCGGTTTTGGGATTCTGCACAGAAAGGGTTTGCAAACCGCTGAATCCACATGTGAGTTTAACTCTGTCAGTTGAATGCACACATTGACAACCATTCAGTTAGATAGCTCCGTTTTGGTTTTAGAAGCAGCTATTTCTCTGTACAGCCTATGGTCCCATTCACTCGGGAATATCCCAACGCAGCTCCTAGAAGAAACGTGTTTCTGACTCGCTGAATCTCAACATAGATTCAACTCTCTTAGGTGAACGAACGCACAGCAGAGCAGTTTCAAGGAAACGTTTCTCCTGAGTTTTAGACGAAGTTTCCTGCTGTTTAGTACGTATACCGGCATTGGGCTGGAAATACCGGTTTTGGGATTCTGCACAGAAATGGTTTGCAAACCGCTGAATCCACACGTGAGTTTAACTCTGTCAGTTGAATGCACACTTTGACAACCATTCAGTTAGATAGCTCCGTTTTGGTTTTAGAAGCAGATATTTCTCTGTACAGCCTATGGTCCCATTCACTCGGGAATATCCCAACGCAGCTCCTAGCATAAACGTGTTTCTGACTCGCTGAATCTCAACATAGTTTCAACTCTCTTAGGTGAACGAACGCACAGCAGAGCAGTTTCAAGGAAACGTTTCTCCTGAGTTTTAGACGAAGTTTCCTGCTGTTTAGTACAGATGCCGGCATTGAGCTGGAATTACCGGTTTTGGGATTCTGCACAGAAAGGGTTTGTAAACCGCTGAATCCAAACGTGAGTTTAACTCTGTCAGTTGAATGCACACATTGACAACCATTCAGTTAGATACCACCCTTGTGGTTGTAGGAGCAGATATTTCTCTGTACAGCCTATGGTCCCATTCACTCGGGAATATCCCAACGCGCCTCCTAGAAGAAACGTGTTTCTGACTCGCTGAATCTCAACATAGATTCAACTCTCTTAGGTGATCGAACGCACAGCAGAGCAGTTTCACGGAAACGTTTCTCCTGAGTTCTAGACGAAGTTTCCTGCTGTTTAGTACGGATGCCGGCATTGGGCTGGAAATACCGGTTTTGGGATTCTGCACAGAAAGGGTTTGCAAACCGCTGAATCCACACGTGAGTTTAACTCTGTCAGTTGAATGCACACATTGACAACCATTAAGTTAGATAGCTCCGTTTTGGTTTTAGAAGCAGATATTTCTCTGTACAGCCTATGGTCCCATTCACTCGGGAATATCCCAACGCAGCTCCTAGAAGAAACGTGTTTCTGACTCGCTGAATCTCAACATAGATTCAACTCTCTTAGGTGAACGAACGCACAGCAGTGCAGTTTCAAGGAAACGTTTCTCCTGAGTTTTAGACGAAGTTTCCTGCTGTTTAGTACGGATGCCGGCATTGGGCTGGAAATACCGGTTTTGGGATTCTGCACAGAAAGGGTTTGCAAACCGCTGAATCCACACGTGAGTTTAACTCTGTCAGTTGAATGCACACATTGACAACCATTCAGTTAGATAGCTCCGTTTTGGTTTTAGAAGCAGATATTTCTCTGTACAGCCTATGGTCCCATTCACTCGGGAATATCCCAACGCAGCTCCTAGAAGAAACGTGTTTCTGACTTTCTGAATCTCAACATAGATTCAACTCTCTTAGGTGAACGAACGAACAGCAGTGCAGTTTCAAGGAAACGTTTCTCCTGAGTTTTAGACGAAGTTTCCTGCTGTTTAGTACGGATGCCGGCATTGGGCTGGAAATACCGGTTTTGGGATTCTGCACAGAAAGGGTTTGCAAACCGCTGAATCCACATGTGAGTTTAACTCTGTCAGTTGAATGCACACATTGACAACCATTCAGTTAGATAGCTCCGTTTTGGTTTTAGAAGCAGATATTTCTCTGTACAGCCTATGGTCCCATTCACTCGGGAATATCCCAACGCAGCTCCTAGAAGAAACGTGTTTCTGACTCGCTGAATCTCAACATAGATTCAACTCTCTTAGGTGAACGAACGCACAGCAGAGCAGTTTCAAGGAAACGTTTCTCCTGAGTTTTAGACGAAGTTTCCTGCTGTTTAGTACGTATGCCGGCATTGGGCTGGACATACCGGTTTTGGGATTCTGCACAGAAATGGTTTGCAAACCGCTGAATCCACACGTGAGTTTAACTCTGTCAGTTGAATGCACACTTTGACAACCATTCAGTTAGATAGCTCCGTTTTGGTTTTAGAAGCAGATATTTCTCTGTACAGCCTATGGTCCCATTCACTCGGGAATATCCCATCGCAGCTCCTAGCATAAACGTGTTTCTGACTCGCTGAATCTCAACATAGTTTCAACTCTCTTAGGTGAACGAACGCACAGCAGAGCAGTTTCAAGGAAACGTTTCTCCTGAGTTTTAGACGAAGTTTCCTGCTGTTTAGTACAGATGCCGGCATTGAGCTGGAATTACCGGTTTTGGGATTCTGCACAGAAAGGGTTTGTAAACCGCTGAATTCAAACGTGAGTTTAACTCTGTCAGTTGAATGCACACATTGACAACCATTCAGTTAGATACCACCCTTTTGGTTGTAGGAGCAGATATTTCTCTGTACAGCCTATGGTCCCATTCACTCGGGAATATCCCAACGCACCTCCTAGAAGAAACGTGTTTCTGACTCGCTGAATCTCAACATAGATTCAACTCTCTTAGGTGATCGAACGCACAGCAGAGCAGTTTCAGGGAAACGTTTCTCCTGAGTTTTAGACGAAGTTTCCTGCTGTTTAGTACGGATGCCGGCATTGGGCTGGAAATACCGGTTTTGGGATTCTGCACAGAAAGGGTTTGCAAACCGCTGAATCCACACGTGAGTTTAACTCTGTCAGTTGAATGCACACATTGACAACCATTCAGTTAGATAGCTCCGTTTTGGTTTTAGAAGCAGATATTTCTCTGTACAGCCTATGGTCCCATTCACTCGGGAATATCCCAACGCAGCTCCTAGAAGAAACGTGTTTCTGACTCGCTGAATCTCAACATAGATTCAACTCTCTTAGGTGAACGAACGCACAGCAGTGCAGTTTCAAGGAAACGTTTCTCCTGAGTTTTAGACGAAGTTTCCTGCTGTTTAGTACGGATGCCGGCATTGGGCTGGAAATACCGGTTTTGGGATTCTGCACAGAAAGGGTTTGCAAACCGCTGAATCCACACGTGAGTTTAACTCTGTCAGTTGAATGCACACATTGACAACTATTCAGTTAGATAGCTCCGTTTTGGTTTTAGAATCAGATATTTCTCTGTACAGCCTATGGTCACATTCACTCGGGAATATCCCAACGCAGCTCCTAGAAGAAACGTGTTTCTGACTCGCTGAATCTCAACATAGATTCAACTCTCTTAGGTGAACGAACGCACAGCAGAGCAGTTTCAAGGAAACGTTTCTCCTGAGTTTTAGACGAAGTTTCCTGCTGTTTAGTACGGATGCCGGCATTGGGCTGGAAATACCGGTTTTGGGATTCTGCACAGAAAGGGTTTGCAAACCGCTGAATCCACACGTGAGATTAACTCTGTCAGTTGAATGCACACATTGACAACCATTCAGTTTGATAGCACGCTTTTGGTTTTAGAAGCAGATATTTCTCTGTACAGCCTATGGTCCCATTCACTCGGGAATATCCCAACGCAGCTCCTAGAAGAAACGTGTTTCTGACTCGCTGAATCTCAACATAGATTCAACTCTCTTAGGTGAACGAACGCACAGCAGAGCAGTTTCAAGGAAACGTTTCTCCTGAGTTTTAGACGAAGTTTCCTGCTGTTTAGTACAGATGCCGGCATTGAGCTGGAATTACCGGTTTTGGGATTCTGCACAGAAAGGGTTTGTAAACCGCTGAATTCAAACGTGAGTTTAACTCTGTTAGTTGAATGCACACATTGACAACCATTCAGTTAGATACCACCCTTTTGGTTGTAGGAGCAGATATTTCTCTGTACAGCCTATGGTCCCATTCACTCGGGAATATCCCAACGCAGCTCCTAGAAGAAACGTGTTTCTGACTCGCTGAATCTCAACATAGATTCAACTCTCTTAGGTGATCGAACGCACAGCAGAGCAGTTTCAGGGAAACGTTTCTCCTGAGTTTTAGACGAAGTTTCCTGCTGTTTAGTACGTATGCCGGCATTGGGCTGGAAATACCGGTTTTGGGATTCTGCACAGAAAGGGTTTGCAAACCGCTGAATCCACACGTGAGTTTAACTCTGTCAGTTGAATGCACACATTGACAACCATTCAGTTAGATAGCTCCGTTTTGGTTTTAGAAGCAGATATTTCTCTGTACAGCCTATGGTCCCATTCACTCGGGAATATCCCAACGCAGCTCCTAGAAGAAACGTGTTTCTGACTCGCTGAATCTCAACATAGATTCAACTCTCTTAGGTGAACGAACGCACAGCAGTGCAGTTTCAAGGAAACGTTTCTCCTGAGTTTTAGACGAAGTTTCCTGCTGTTTAGTACGGATGCCGGCATTGGGCTGGAAATACCGGTTTTGGGATTCTGCACAGAAAGGGTTTGCAAACCGCTGAATCCACACGTGAGTTTAACTCTGTCAGTTGAATGCACACATTGACAACTATTCAGTTAGATAGCTCCGTTTTGGTTTTAGAATCAGATATTTCTCTGTACAGCCTATGGTCACATTCACTCGGGAATATCCCAACGCAGCTCCTAGAAGAAACGTGTTTCTGACTCGCTGAATCTCAACATAGATTCAACTCTCTTAGGTGAACGAACGCACAGCAGAGCAATTTCAAGGAAACGTTTCTCCTGAGTCTTAGACGAAGTTTCCTGCTGTTTAGTACGGATGCCGGCATTGGGCTGGAAATACCGGTTTTGGGATTCTGCACAGAAAGGGTTTGCAAACCGCTGAATCCACACGTGAGATTAACTCTGTCAGTTGAATGCACACATTGACAACCATTCAGTTTGATAGCACGCTTTTGGTTTTAGAAGCAGATATTTCTCTGTACAGCCTATGGTCACATTCACTCGGGAATATCCCAACGCAGCTCCTAGAAGAAACGTGTTTCTGACTCGCTGAATCTCAACATAGATTCAACTCTCTTAGGTGAACGAACGCACAGCAGAGCAGTTTCAAGGAAACGTTTCTCCTGAGTTTTAGACGAAGTTTCCTGCTGTTTAGTACGTATGCCGGCATTGGGCTGGAAATACCGGTTTTGGGATTCTGCACAGAAAGGGTTTGCAAACCGCTGAATCCACACGTGAGTTTAACTCTGTCAGTTGAATGCACACATTGACAACCATTCAGTTAGATAGCTCCGTTTTGGTTTTAGAAGCAGATATTTCTCTGTACAGCCTATGGTCCCATTCATTCGGGAATATCCCAACGCAGCTCCTAGAAGAAACGTGTTTCTGACTCGCTGAATCTCAACATAGATTCAACTCTCTTAGGTGAACGAACGCACAGCAGAGCAATTTCAAGGAAACGTTTCTCCTGAGTCTTAGACGAAGTTTCCTGCTGTTTAGTACGGATGCCGGCATTGGGCTGGAAATACCGGTTTTGGGATTCTGCACAGAAAGGGTTTGCAAACCGCTGAATCCACACGTGAGTTTAACTCTGTCAGTTGAATGCACACTTTGACAACCATTCAGTTAGATAGCTCCGTTTTGGTTTTAGAAGCAGATATTTCTCTGTACAGCCTATGGTCCCATTCACTCGGGAATATCCCATCGCAGCTCCTAGCATAAACGTGTTTCTGACTCGCTGAATCTCAACATAGTTTCAACTCTCTTAGGTGAACGAACGCACAGCAGAGCAGTTTCAAGGAAACGTTTCTCCTGAGTTTTAGACGAAGTTTCCTGCTGTTTAGTACAGATGCCGGCATTGAGCTGGAATTACCGGTTTTGGGATTCTGCACAGAAAGGGTTTGTAAACCGCTGAATTCAAACGTGAGTTTAACTCTGTCAGTTGAATGCACACATTGACAACCATTCAGTTAGATACCACCCTTTTGGTTGTAGGAGCAGATATTTCTCTGTACAGCCTATGGTCCCATTCACTCGGGAATATCCCAACGCACCTCCTAGAAGAAACGTGTTTCTGACTCGCTGAATCTCAACATAGATTCAACTCTCTTAGGTGATCGAACGCACAGCAGAGCAGTTTCAGGGAAACGTTTCTCCTGAGTTTTAGACGAAGTTTCCTGCTGTTTAGTACGGATGCCGGCATTGGGCTGGAAATACCGGTTTTGGGATTCTGCACAGAAAGGGTTTGCAAACCGCTGAATCCACACGTGAGTTTAACTCTGTCAGTTGAATGCACACATTGACAACCATTCAGTTAGATAGCTCCGTTTTGGTTTTAGAAGCAGATATTTCTCTGTACAGCCTATGGTCCCATTCACTCGGGAATATCCCAACGCAGCTCCTAGAAGAAACGTGTTTCTGACTCGCTGAATCTCAACATAGATTCAACTCTCTTAGGTGAACGAACGCACAGCAGTGCAGTTTCAAGGAAACGTTTCTCCTGAGTTTTAGACGAAGTTTCCTGCTGTTTAGTACGGATGCCGGCATTGGGCTGGAAATACCGGTTTTGGGATTCTGCACAGAAAGGGTTTGCAAACCGCTGAATCCACACGTGAGTTTAACTCTGTCAGTTGAATGCACACATTGACAACTATTCAGTTAGATAGCTCCGTTTTGGTTTTAGAATCAGATATTTCTCTGTACAGCCTATGGTCACATTCACTCGGGAATATCCCAACGCAGCTCCTAGAAGAAACGTGTTTCTGACTCGCTGAATCTCAACATAGATTCAACTCTCTTAGGTGAACGAACGCACAGCAGAGCAGTTTCAAGGAAACGTTTCTCCTGAGTTTTAGACGAAGTTTCCTGCTGTTTAGTACGGATGCCGGCATTGGGCTGGAAATACCGGTTTTGGGATTCTGCACAGAAAGGGTTTGCAAACCGCTGAATCCACACGTGAGATTAACTCTGTCAGTTGAATGCACACATTGACAACCATTCAGTTTGATAGCACGCTTTTGGTTTTAGAAGCAGATATTTCTCTGTACAGCCTATGGTCCCATTCACTCGGGAATATCCCAACGCAGCTCCTAGAAGAAACGTGTTTCTGACTCGCTGAATCTCAACATAGATTCAACTCTCTTAGGTGAACGAACGCACAGCAGAGCAGTTTCAAGGAAACGTTTCTCCTGAGTTTTAGACGAAGTTTCCTGCTGTTTAGTACAGATGCCGGCATTGAGCTGGAATTACCGGTTTTGGGATTCTGCACAGAAAGGGTTTGTAAACCGCTGAATTCAAACGTGAGTTTAACTCTGTTAGTTGAATGCACACATTGACAACCATTCAGTTAGATACCACCCTTTTGGTTGTAGGAGCAGATATTTCTCTGTACAGCCTATGGTCCCATTCACTCGGGAATATCCCAACGCAGCTCCTAGAAGAAACGTGTTTCTGACTCGCTGAATCTCAACATAGATTCAACTCTCTTAGGTGATCGAACGCACAGCAGAGCAGTTTCAGGGAAACGTTTCTCCTGAGTTTTAGACGAAGTTTCCTGCTGTTTAGTACGTATGCCGGCATTGGGCTGGAAATACCGGTTTTGGGATTCTGCACAGAAAGGGTTTGCAAACCGCTGAATCCACACGTGAGTTTAACTCTGTCAGTTGAATGCACACATTGACAACCATTCAGTTAGATAGCTCCGTTTTGGTTTTAGAAGCAGATATTTCTCTGTACAGCCTATGGTCCCATTCACTCGGGAATATCCCAACGCAGCTCCTAGAAGAAACGTGTTTCTGACTCGCTGAATCTCAACATAGATTCAACTCTCTTAGGTGAACGAACGCACAGCAGTGCAGTTTCAAGGAAACGTTTCTCCTGAGTTTTAGACGAAGTTTCCTGCTGTTTAGTACGGATGCCGGCATTGGGCTGGAAATACCGGTTTTGGGATTCTGCACAGAAAGGGTTTGCAAACCGCTGAATCCACACGTGAGTTTAACTCTGTCAGTTGAATGCACACATTGACAACTATTCAGTTAGATAGCTCCGTTTTGGTTTTAGAATCAGATATTTCTCTGTACAGCCTATGGTCACATTCACTCGGGAATATCCCAACGCAGCTCCTAGAAGAAACGTGTTTCTGACTCGCTGAATCTCAACATAGATTCAACTCTCTTAGGTGAACGAACGCACAGCAGAGCAATTTCAAGGAAACGTTTCTCCTGAGTCTTAGACGAAGTTTCCTGCTGTTTAGTACGGATGCCGGCATTGGGCTGGAAATACCGGTTTTGGGATTCTGCACAGAAAGGGTTTGCAAACCGCTGAATCCACACGTGAGATTAACTCTGTCAGTTGAATGCACACATTGACAACCATTCAGTTTGATAGCACGCTTTTGGTTTTAGAAGCAGATATTTCTCTGTACAGCCTATGGTCACATTCACTCGGGAATATCCCAACGCAGCTCCTAGAAGAAACGTGTTTCTGACTCGCTGAATCTCAACATAGATTCAACTCTCTTAGGTGAACGAACGCACAGCAGAGCAGTTTCAAGGAAACGTTTCTCCTGAGTTTTAGACGAAGTTTCCTGCTGTTTAGTACGTATGCCGGCATTGGGCTGGAAATACCGGTTTTGGGATTCTGCACAGAAAGGGTTTGCAAACCGCTGAATCCACACGTGAGTTTAACTCTGTCAGTTGAATGCACACATTGACAACCATTCAGTTAGATAGCTCCGTTTTGGTTTTAGAAGCAGATATTTCTCTGTACAGCCTATGGTCCCATTCATTCGGGAATATCCCAACGCAGCTCCTAGAAGAAACGTGTTTCTGACTCGCTGAATCTCAACATAGATTCAACTCTCTTAGGTGAACGAACGCACAGCAGAGCAATTTCAAGGAAACGTTTCTCCTGAGTCTTAGACGAAGTTTCCTGCTGTTTAGTACGGATGCCGGCATTGGGCTGGAAATACCGGTTTTGGGATTCTGCACAGAAAGGGTTTGCAAACCGCTGAATCCACACGTGAGTTTAACTCTGTCAGTTGAATGCACACATTGACAACCATTCAGTTAGATAGCTCCGTTTTGGTTTTAGAAGCAGATATTTCTCTGTACAGCCTATGGTCCCATTCACTCGGGAATATCCCAACGCAGCTCCTAGAAGAAACGTGTTTCTGACTCGCTGAATCTCAACATAGATTCAACTCTCTTAGGTGAACGAACGCACAGCAGTGTAGTTTCAAGGAAACGTTTCTCCTGAGTTTTAGACGAAGTTTCCTGCTGTTTAGTACGGATGCCGGCATTGGGCTGGAAATACCGGTTTTGGGATTCTGCACAGAAAGGGTTTGCAAACCGCTGAATCCACATGTGAGTTTAACTCTGTCAGTTGAATGCACACATTGACAACCATTCAGTTAGATAGCTCCGTTTTGGTTTTAGAAGCAGCTATTTCTCTGTACAGCCTATGGTCCCATTCACTCGGGAATATCCCAACGCAGCTCCTAGAAGAAACGTGTTTCTGACTCGCTGAATCTCAACATAGATTCAACTCTCTTAGGTGAACGAACGCACAGCAGAGCAGTTTCAAGGAAACGTTTCTCCTGAGTTTTAGACGAAGTTTCCTGCTGTTTAGTACGTATACCGGCATTGGGCTGGAAATACTGGTTTTGGGATTCTGCACAGAAATGGTTTGCAAACCGCTGAATCCACACGTGAGTTTAACTCTGTCAGTTGAATGCACACTTTGACAACCATTCAGTTAGATAGCTCCGTTTTGGTTTTAGAAGCAGATATTTCTCTGTACAGCCTATGGTCCCATTCACTCGGGAATATCCCAACGCAGCTCCTAGCATAAACGTGTTTCTGACTCGCTGAATCTCAACATAGTTTCAACTCTCTTAGGTGAACGAACGCACAGCAGAGCAGTTTCAAGGAAACGTTTCTCCTGAGTTTTAGACGAAGTTTCCTGCTGTTTAGTACAGATGCCGGCATTGAGCTGGAATTACCGGTTTTGGGATTCTGCACAGAAAGGGTTTGTAAACCGCTGAATCCAAACGTGAGTTTAACTCTGTCAGTTGAATGCACACATTGACAACCATTCAGTTAGATACCACCCTTGTGGTTGTAGGAGCAGATATTTCTCTGTACAGCCTATGGTCCCATTCACTCGGGAATATCCCAACGCGCCTCCTAGAAGAAACGTGTTTCTGACTCGCTGAATCTCAACATAGATTCAACTCTCTTAGGTGATCGAACGCACAGCAGAGCAGTTTCACGGAAACGTTTCTCCTGAGTTTTAGACGAAGTTTCCTGCTGTTTAGTACGGATGCCGGCATTGGGCTGGAAATACCGGTTTTGGGATTCTGCACAGAAAGGGTTTGCAAACCGCTGAATCCACACGTGAGTTTAACTCTGTCAGTTGAATGCACACATTGACAACCATTCAGTTAGATAGCTCCGTTTTGGTTTTAGAAGCAGATATTTCTCTGTACAGCCTATGGTCCCATTCACTCGGGAATATCCCAACGCAGCTCCTAGAAGAAACGTGTTTCTGACTCGCTGAATCTCAGCATAGATTCAACTCTCTTAGGTGAACGAACGCACAGCAGTGCAGTTTCAAGGAAACGTTTCTCCTGAGTTTTAGACGAAGTTTCCTGCTGTTTAGTACGGATGCCGGCATTGGGCTGGAAATACCGGTTTTGGGATTCTGCACAGAAAGGGTTTGCAAACCGCTGAATCCACACGTGAGTTTAACTCTGTCAGTTGAATGCACACGTTGACAACCATTCAGTTAGATAGCTCCGTTTTGGTTTTAGAAGCAGATATTTCTCTGTACAGCCTATGGTCCCATTCACTCGGGAATATCCCAACGCAGCTCCTAGAAGAAACGTGTTTCTGACTTTCTGAATCTCAACATAGATTCAACTCTCTTAGGTGAACGAACGAACAGCAGTGCAGTTTCAAGGAAACGTTTCTCCTGAGTTTTAGACGAAGTTTCCTGCTGTTTAGTACGGATGCCGGCATTGGGCTGGAAATACCGGTTTTGGGATTCTGCACAGAAAGGGTTTGCAAACCGCTGAATCCACATGTGAGTTTAACTCTGTCAGTTGAATGCACACATTGACAACCATTCAGTTAGATAGCTCCGTTTTGGTTTTAGAAGCAGATATTTCTCTGTACAGCCTATGGTCCCATTCACTCGGGAATATCCCAACGCAGCTCCTAGAAGAAACGTGTTTCTGACTCGCTGAATCTCAACAGAGATTCAACTCTCTTAGGTGAACGAACGCACAGCAGAGCAGTTTCAAGGAAACGTTTCTCCTGAGTTTTAGACGAAGTTTCCTGCTGTTTAGTACGTATGCCGGCATTGGGCTGGACATACCGGTTTTGGGATTCTGCACAGAAATGGTTTGCAAACCGCTGAATCCACACGTGAGTTTAACTCTGTCAGTTGAATGCACACTTTGACAACCATTCAGTTAGATAGCTCCGTTTTGGTTTTAGAAGCAGATATTTCTCTGTACAGCCTATGGTCCCATTCACTCGGGAATATCCCAACGCAGCTCCTAGCATAAACGTGTTTCTGACTCGCTGAATCTCAACATAGTTTCAACTCTCTTAGGTGAACGAACGCACAGCAGAGCAGTTTCAAGGAAACGTTTCTCCTGAGTTTTAGACGAAGTTTCCTGCTGTTTAGTACAGATGCCGGCATTGAGCTGGAATTACCGGTTTTGGGATTCTGCACAGAAAGGGTTTGTAAACCGCTGAATTCAAACGTGAGTTTAACTCTGTCAGTTGAATGCACACATTGACAACCATTCAGTTAGATACCACCCTTTTGGTTGTAGGAGCATATATTTCTCTGTACAGCCTATGGTCCCATTCACTCGGGAATATCCCAACGCACCTCCTAGAAGAAACGTGTTTCTGACTCGCTGAATCTCAACATAGATTCAACTCTCTTAGGTGATCGAACGCACAGCAGAGCAGTTTCAGGGAAACGTTTCTCCTGAGTTTTAGACGAAGTTTCCTGCTGTTTAGTACGGATGCCGGCATTGGGCTGGAAATACCGGTTTTGGGATTCTGCACAGAAAGGGTTTGCAAACCGCTGAATCCACACGTGAGTTTAACTCTGTCAGTTGAATGCACACATTGACAACCATTCAGTTAGATAGCTCCGTTTTGGTTTTAGAAGCAGATATTTCTCTGTACAGCCTATGGTCCCATTCACTCGGGAATATCCCAACGCAGCTCCTAGAAGAAACGTGTTTCTGACTCGCTGAATCTCAACATAGATTCAACTCTCTTAGGTGAACGAACGCACAGCAGTGCAGTTTCAAGGAAACGTTTCTCCTGAGTTTTAGACGAAGTTTCCTGCTGTTTAGTACGGATGCCGGCATTGGGCTGGAAATACCGGTTTTGGGATTCTGCACAGAAAGGGTTTGCAAACCGCTGAATCCACACGTGAGTTTAACTCTGTCAGTTGAATGCACACATTGACAACCATTCAGTTAGATAGCTCCGTTTTGGTTTTAGAAGCAGATATTTCTCTGTACAGCCTATGGTCCCATTCACTCGGGAATATCCCAACGCAGCTCCTAGAAGAAACGTGTTTCTGACTCGCTGAATCTCAACATAGATTCAACTCTCTTAGGTGAACGAACGCACAGCAGTGCAGTTTCAAGGAAACGTTTCTCCTGAGTTTTAGACGAAGTTTCCTGCTGTTTAGTACGGATGCCGGCATTGGGCTGGAAATACTGGTTTTGGGATTCTGCACAGAAAGGGTTTGCAAACCGCTGAATCCACATGTGAGTTTAACTCTGTCAGTTGAATGCACACATTGACAACCATTCAGTTAGATAGCTCCGTTTTGGTTTTAGAAGCAGATATTTCTCTGTACAGCCTATGGTCCCATTCACTCGGGAATATCCCAACGCAGCTCCTAGAAGAAACGTGTTTCTGACTCGCTGAATCTCAACATAGATTCAACTCTCTTAGGTGAACGAACGCACAGCAGAGCAGTTTCAAGGAAACGTTTCTCCTGAGTTTTAGACGAAGTTTCCTGCTGTTTAGTACGTATGCCGGCATTGGGCTGGAAATACCGGTTTTGGGATTCTGCACAGAAATGGTTTGCAAACCGCTGAATCCACACGTGAGTTTAACTCTGTCAGTTGAATGCACACTTTGACAACCATTCAGTTAGATAGCTCCGTTTTGGTTTTAGAAGCAGATATTTCTCTGTACAGCCTATGGTCCCATTCACTCGGGAATATCCCAACGCAGCTCCTAGCATAAACGTGTTTCTGACTCGCTGAATCTCAACATAGTTTCAACTCTCTTAGGTGAACGAACGCACAGCAGAGCAGTTTCAAGGAAACGTTTCTCCTGAGTTTTAGACGAAGTTTCCTTCTGTTTAGTACAGATGCCGGCATTGAGCTGGAATTACCGGTTTTGGGATTCTGCACAGAAAGGGTTTGTAAACCGCTGAATCCAAACGTGAGTTTAACTCTGTCAGTTGAATGCACACATTGACAACCATTCAGTTAGATACCACCCTTTTGGTTGTAGGAGCAGATATTTCTCTGTACAGCCTATGGTCCCATTCACTCGGGAATATCCCAACGCACCTCCTAGAAGAAACGTGTTTCTGACTCGCTGAATTTCAACATAGATTCAACTCTCTTAGGTGATCGAACGCACAGCAGAGCAGTTTCAAGGAAACGTTTCTCCTGAGTTTTAGACGAAGTTTCCTGCTGTTTAGTTCGGATGCCGGCATTGGGCTGGAAATACCGGTTTTGGGATTCTGCACAGAAAGGGTATGCAAACCGCTGAATCCACACGTGAGTTTAACTCTGTCAGTTGAATGCACACATTGACAACCATTCATTTAGATAGCACACTTTTGGTTTTAGAAGCAGATATTTCTCTGTACAGCCTATGGTCCCATTCACTCGGAATATCCCAACGCAGCTCCTAGAAGAAACGTGTTTCTGACTCGCTGAATCTCAACATAGATTCAACTCTCTTAGGTGAACGAACGCACAGCAGAGCAGTTTCAAGGAAACGTTTCTCCTGAGTTTTAGACGAAGTTTCCTGCTGTTTAGTACGTATGCCGGCATTGGGCTGGAAATACCGGTTTTGGGATTCTGCACAGAAAGGGTTTGCAAACCGCTGAATCCACACGTGAGTTTAACTCTGTCAGTTGAATGCACACATTGACAACCATTCAGTTTGATAGCACACTTTTGGTTTTAGAAGCAGATATTTCTCTGTACAGCCTATGGTCCCATTCACTCGGAATATCCCAACGCAGCTCCTAGAAGAAACGTGTTTCTGACTCGCTGAATCTCAACATAGATTCAACTCTCTTAGGTGAACGAACGCACAGCAGAGCAGTTTCAAGGAAACGTTTCTCCTGAGTTTTAGACGAAGCTTCCTGCTGTTTAGTACGTATGCCGGCATTGGGCTGGAAATACCGGTTTTGGGATTCTGCACAGAAAGGGTTTGCAAACCGCTGAATCCACACGTGAGTTTAACTCTGTCAGTTGAATGCACACATTGACAACCATTCAGTTTGATAGCACACTTTTGGTTTTAGAAGCAGATATTTCTCTGTACAGCCTATGGTCCCATTCACTCGGGAATATCCCAACGCAGCTCCTAGAAAAAACGTGTTTCTGACTCGCTGTATCTCAACATAGATTCAACTCTCTTAGGTGAACGAACGCACAGCAGAGCAATTTCAAGGAAACGTTTCTCCTGAGTCTTAGACGAAGTTTCCTGCTGTTTAGTACGGATGCCGGCATTGGGCTGGAAATACCGGTTTTGGGATTCTGCACAGAAAGGGTTTGCAAACCGCTGAATCCACACGTGAGTTTAACTCTGTCAGTTGAATGCACACATTGACAACCATTCAGTTTGACAGCACACTTTTGGTTTTAGAAGCAGATATTTCTCTGTACAGCCTATGGTCCCATTCACTCGGGAATATCCCAACGCAGCTCCTAGAAGAAACGTGTTTCTGACACGCTGAATCTCAACATAGATTCAACTCTCTTAGGTGAACGAAGGCACAGCAGAGCGGTTTCAAGGAAACGTTTCTCCTGAGTCTTAGACGAAGTTTCCTGCTGTTTAGTACGGATGCCGGCATTGGGCTGGAAATACCGGTTTTGGGATTCTGCACAGAAAGGGTTTGCAAACCGCTGAATCCACACGTGAGTTTAACTCTGTCAGTTGAATGCACACATTGACAACCATTCAGTTAGAAAGCACACTTTTGGTTTTAGAAGCAGATAATTCTCTGTACAGCCTATGGTCCCATTCACTCAGGAATATCCCAACGCAACTCCTAGAAGAAACGTGTTTCTGACTCGCTGAATCTCAACATAGATTCAACTCTCTTAGGTGAAAGAACGCACAGCAGAGCAGTTTCAAGGAAACGTTTCTCCTGAGTTTTAGACGAAGTTTCCTGCTGTTTAGTACGTATGCCGGCATTGGGCTGGAAATACCGGTTTTGGGATTCTGCACAGAAAGGGTTTGTAAACCGCTGAATCCAATCGTCAGTTTAACTCTGTCAGTTGAATGCACACATTGACAACCATTCAGTTAGATACCACCCTTTTGGTTGTAGGAGCAGATATATCTCTGTACAGCCTATGGTCCCATTCACTCGGGAATATCCCAACGCACCTCCTAGAAGAAACGTGTTTCTGACTCGCTGAATCTCAACATAGATTCAACTCTCTTAGGTGATCGAACGCACAGCAGAGCAGTTTCAAGGAAACGTTTCTCTTGAGTTTTAGACGAAGTTTCCTGCTGTTTAGTACAGATGCCGGCATTGGGCTGGAAATACCGGTTTTGGGATTCTGCACAGAAAGGGTTTGCAAACCGCTGAATCCACACGTGAGTTTAACACTGTCAGTTGAATGCAAACATTGACAACCATTCAGTTAGATAGCACACTTTTGGTTTTAGAAGCAGATATTTCTCTGTACAGCCTATGGTCCCATTCACTCGGGAATATCCCAACGCAGCTCCTAGAAGAAACGTGTTTCTGACTCGCTGAATCTCAACATAGATTCAACTGTCTTAGGTGAACGAACGCACAGCAGAGCAGTTTCAAGGAAACGTTTCTCCTGAGTTTTAGACGAAGTTTCCTGCTGTTTAGTACGTATGCCGGCATTGGGCTGGAAAAACCGGTTTTGGGATTCTGCACAGAAAGGGTTTGCAAACCGCTGAATCCACACGTGAGTTTAACTCTGTCAGTTGAATGCACACATTGACAACCATTCAGTTAGATAGCTCCGTTTTGGTTTTAGAAGCAGATATTTCTCTGTACAGCCTATGGTCCCATTCACTCGGGAATATCCCAACGCAGCTCCTAGAAGAAACGTGTTTCTGACTCGCTGAATCTCAGCATAGATTCAACTCTCTTAGGTGAACGAACGCACAGCAGAGCAGTTTCAAGGAAACGTTTCTCCTGAGTTTTAGACGAAGTTTCCTACTGTTTTGTACAGATGCCGGCATTGGGCTGGACCTACCGGTTTTGGGATTCTGCACAGAAATGGTTTGCAAACCGCTGAATACACACGTGAGTTTAACTCTGTCAGTTGAATGCACACATTGACAATCATTCAGTTAGATAGCTCCGTTTTAGTATTAGAAGCAGATATTTCTCTGTACAGCCTATGGTCCCATTCACTCGGGAATATCCCAACGCAGCTCCTAGCATAAACGTGTTTCTGACTCGCTGAATCTCAGCATAGTTTCAACTCTCTTAGGTGAACGAACGCACAGCAGAGCAGTTTCAAGGAAACATTTCTCCTGAGTTTTAGACGAAGTTTCCTGCTGTTTAGTACGGATGCCAGCATTGGGCTGGAAATACCGGTTTTGGGATTCTGCACAGAAAGGGTTTGCAAACCGCTGAATCCACACGTGAGTTTAACTCTGTCAGTTGAATGCAAACATTGACAACCATTCAGTTTGATAGCACACTTTTGGTTTTAGAAGCAGATATTTCTCTGTACAGCCTATGGTCCCATTCACTCGGGAATATCCCAATGCAGCTCCTAGAAGAAACGTGTTTCTGACTCGCTGAATCTCAACATAGATTCAACTCTCTTAGGTGAACGAACGCACAGCCGTGCAGTTTCAAGGAAACGTTTCTCCTGAGTCTTAGACGAAGTTTCCTGCTGTTTAGTACGGATGCCGGCATTGGGCTGGAAATACCGGTTTTTGGATTCTGCACAGAAAGGGTTTGCAAACCGCTGAATCCACACGTGAGTTTAACTCTGTCAGTTGAATGCACACATTGACAACCATTCAGTTAGATAGCTCGGTTTTGGTTTTAGAAGCAGATATTTCTCTGTACAGCCTATGGTCACATTCACTCGGGAATATCCCAATGCAGCTCCTAGAAGAAACGTGTTTCTGACTCGCTGAATCTCAACATAGATTCAACTCTCTTAGGTGAACGAACGCACAGCAGAGCAGTTTCAAGGAAACGTTTCTCCTGAGTTTTAGACGAAGGTTCCTGCTGTTTAGTACGGATGCCGGCATTGGGCTGGAAATACCGGTTTTGGGATTCTGCACAGAAAGGGTTTGCAAACCGCTGAATCCACACGTGAGTTTAACTCTGTCAGTTCAATGCACACATTGACAACCATTCAGTTTGATAGCACACTTTTGGTTTTAGAAGCAGATATTTCTCTGTACAGCCTATGGTCCCATTCACTCGGGAATATCCCAACGCAGCTCCTAGAAGAAACGTGTTTCTTACTCGCTGAATCTCAACATAGATTCAACTCTCTTAGGTGAACGAACGCACAGCAGAGCAGTTTCAAGGAAACGTTTCTCCTGAGTTTTAGACGAAGTTTCCTGCTGTTTAGTACGTATGCCAGCATTGGGCTGGAAATACCGGTTTTGGGATTCTGCACAGAAAGGGTTTGCAAACCGCTGAATCCACACGTGAGTTTAACTCTGTCAGTTGAATGCACACATTGACAACCATTCAGTTTGATAGCACACTTTTAGTTTTAGAAGCAGATATTTCTCTGTACAGCCTATGGTCCCATTCACTCGGGAATATCCCAACGCAGATCCTAGAAGAAACGTGTTTCTGACTCGCTGAATCTCAACATAGATTCAACTCTCTTAGGTGAACGAACGCACAGCAGAGCAGTTTCAAGGAAACGTTTCTCCTGAGTTTTAGACGAAGTTTCCTGCTGTTTAGTACGGATGCCGGCATTGGGCTGGAAATACCGGTTTTGGGATTCTGCACAGAAAGGGTTTGCAAACCGCTGAATCCACACGTGAGTTTAACTCTGTCAGTTGAATGCACACATTGACAACCATTCAGTTAGATAGCTCCGTTTTGGTTTTAGAAGCAGATATTTCTCTGTACAGCCTATGGTCCCATTCACTCGGGAATATCCCAACTCAGCTCCTACCATAAACGTGTTTCTGACTCGCTGAATCTCAACATAGTTTCAACTCTCTTAGGTGAACGAACGCACAGCAGAGCAGTTTCAAGGAAACGTTTCTCCTGAGTTTTAGACGAAGTTTCCTGCTGTTTAGTACGGATGCCGGCATTGAGCTGGAATTACCGGTCTTGGGATTCTGCACAGAAAGGGTTTGTAAACCGCTGAATCCAAACGTGAGTTTAACTCTGTCAGTTGAATGCACACATTGACAACCATTCAGTTAGATACCACCCTTTTGGTTGTAGGAGCAGATATTTCTCTGTACAGCCTATGGTCCCATTCACTCGGGAATATCCCAACGCAGCTCCTAGAAGAAACGTGTTTCTGACTCGCTGAATCTCAACTTAGTTTCAACTCTCTTAGGTGAACGAACGCACAGCAGAGCAGTTTCAAGGAAACGTTTCTCCTGAGTTTTAGACGAAGTTTCCTGCTGTTTAGTACGGATGCCGGCATTGAGCTGGAATTACCGGTTTTGGGATTCTGCACAGAAAGGGTTTGCAAACCGCTGAATCCAAACGTGAGTTTAACTCCGTCAGTTGAATGCACACATTGACAACCATTCAGTTAGATACCACCCTTTTGGTTGTAGGAGCAGATATTTCTCTGTACAGCCTATGGTCCCATTCACTCGGGAATATCCCAACGCACCTCTTAGAAGAAACGTGTTTCTGACTCGCTGAATCTCAACATAGATTCAACTCTCTTAGGTGATCGAACGCACAGCAGAGCAGTTTCAAGGAAACGTTTCTCCTGAGTTTTAGACGAAGTTTCCTGCTGTTTAGTACGGATGCCGGCATTGGGCTGGAAATACCGGTTTTGGGATTCTGCACAGAAAGGGTTTGCAAACCGCTGAATCCACACGTGAGTTTAACTCTGTCAGTTGAATGCACACATTGACAACCATTCAGTTTGATAGCACACTTTTGGTTTTAGAAGCAGATATTTCTCTGTACAGCCTATGGTCCCATTCACTTGGGAATATCCCAACGCAGCTCCTAGAAGAAACGTGTTTCTGACTCGCTGAATCTCAACATAGATTCAACTCTCTTAGGTGAACGAACGCACAGCAGAGCAGTTTCAAGGAAACGTTTCTCCTGAGTTTTAGACGAAGTTTCCTGCTGTTTAGTACGGATGCCGGCATTGGGCTGGAAATACCGGTTTTGGGATTCTGCACAGAAAGGGTTTGCAAACCGCTGAATCCACACGTGAGTTTAACTCTGTCAGTTGAATGCACACATTGACAACCATTCAGTTTGATAGCACCCTTTTGGTTTTAGAAGCAGATATTTCTCTGTACAGCCTATGGTCCCATTCACTCGGGAATATCCCAACGCAGCTCCTAGAAGAAACGTGTTTCTGACTCGCTGAATCTCAACATAGATTCAACTCTCTTAGGTGAACGAACGCACAGCAGAGCAGTTTCAAGGAAACGTTTCTCCTGAGTCTTAGACGAAGTTTCCTGCTGTTTAGTACGGATGCCGGCATTGGGCTGGAAATACCGGTTTTGGGATTCTGCACAGAAAGGGTTTGCAAACCGCTGAATCCACACGTGACTTTCACTCTGTCAGTTGAATGCACACATTGACAACCATTCAGTTTGATAGCACACTTTTGGTTTTAGAAGCAGATATTTCTCTGTACAGCCTATGGTCCCATTCACTCGGGAATATCCCATCGCAGCTCCTAGAAGAAACGTGTTTCTGACACGCTGAATCTCAACATAGATTCACCTCTCTTAGGTGAACGAAAGCACAGCAGAGCAGTTTCAAGGAAACGTTTCTCCTGAGTTTTAGACGAAGTTTCCTGCTGTTTAGTACGGATGCCGGCATTGGGCTGGAAATACCAGTTTTGGGATTCTGCACAGAAAGGGTTTGCAAACCGCTGAATCCACACGTGAGTTTAACTCTGTCAGTTGAATGCACACATTGACAACCATTCAGTTAGATAGCTCCGTTTTGGTTTTAGAAGCAGATATTTCTCTGTACAGCCTATGGTCCCATTCACTCGGGAATATCCCAACGCAGCTCCTAACATAAACGTGTTTCTGACTCGCTGAATCTCAACATAGTTTCAACTCTCTTAGGTGAACGAACGCACAGCAGAGCAGTTTCAAGGAAACGTTTCTCCTGAGTTTTAGACGAAGTTTCCTGCTGTTTAGTACGGATGCCGGCATTGAGCTGGAATTACCGGTTTTGGGATTCTGCACAGAAAGGGTTTGTAAACCGCTGAATCCAAACGTGAGTTTAACTCTGTCAGTTGAATGCACACATTGACAACCATTCAGTTAGATACCACCCTTTTGGTTGTAGGAGCAGATATTTCTCTGTACAGCCTATGGTCCCATTCACTCGGGAATATCCCATCGCACTTCCTAGAAGAAACGTGTTTCTGACTCGCTGAATCTCAACATAGATTCAACTCTCTTAGGTGATCGAACGCACAGCAGAGCAGTTTCAAGGAAACGTTTTCCTGAGTTTTAGACGAAGTTTCCTGCTGTTTAGTACGGATGCCGGCATTGGGCTGGAAATACCGGTTTTGGGATTCTGCACAGAAAGGGTTTGCAAACCGCTGAATCCACACGTGAGTTTAACTCTGTCAGTTGAATGCACACATTGACAACCATTCAGTTAGATAGCTCCGTATTGGTTTTAGAAGCAGATATTTCTCTGTACAGCCTATGGTCACATTCACTCGGGAATATCCCAACGCAGCTCCTAGAAGAAACGTGTTTCTGACTCGCTGAATCTCAACATAGATTCAAATCTCTTAGGTGAACGAACGCACAGCAGAGCAGTTTCAAGGAAACGTTTCTCCTGAGTTTTAGACGAAGTTTCCTGCTGTTTAGTACGTATGCCGGCATTGGGCTGGAAATACCGGTTTTGGGATTCTGCACAGAAAGGGTTTGCAAACCGCTGAATCCACACGTGAGTTTAACTCTGTCAGTTGAATGCACACATTGACAACCATTCAGTTTGATAGCACACTTTTGGTTTTAGAAGCAGATATTTCTCTGTACAGCCTATGGTCCCATTCACTTGGGAATATCCCAACGCAGCTCCTAGAAGAAACGTGTTTCTGACTCGCTGAATCTCAACATAGATTCAACTCTCTTAGGTGAACGAACGCACAGCAGAGCAGTTTCAAGGAAACGTTTCTCCTGAGTTTTAGACGAAGTTTCCTGCTGTTTAGTACGGATGCCGGCATTGGGCTGGAAATACCGGTTTTGGGATTCTGCACAGAAAGGGTTTGCAAACCGCTGAATCCACACGTGAGTTTAACTCTGTCAGTTGAATGCACACATTGACAACCATTCAGTTTGATAGCACACTTTTGGTTTTAGAAGCAGATATTTCTCTGTACAGCCTATGGTCCCATTCACTCGGGAATATCCCAACGCAGCTCCTAGAAGAAACGTGTTTCTGACTCGCTGAATCTCAACATAGATTCAACTCTCTTAGGTGAACGAACGCACAGCAGAGCAGTTTCAAGGAAACGTTTCTCCTGAGTCTTAGACGAAGTTTCCTGCTGTTTAGTACGGATGCCGGCATTGGGCTGGAAATACCGGTTTTGGGATTCTGCACAGAAAGGGTTTGCAAACCGCTGAATCCACACGTGAGTTTAACTCTGTCAGTTGAATGCACACATTGACAACCATTCAGTTAGAAAGCACACTTTTGGTTTTAGAAGCAGATAATTCTCTGTACAGCCTATGGTCCCATTCACTCAGGAATATCCCAACGCAACTCCTAGAAGAAACGTGTTTCTGACTCGCTGAATCTCAACATAGATTCAACTCTCTTAGGTGAACGAACGCACAGCAGAGCAGTTTCAAGGAAACGTTTCTCCTGAGTTTTAGACGAAGTTTCCTGCTGTTTAGTACGTATGCCGGCATTGGGCTGGAAATACCGGTTTTGGGATTCTGCACAGAAAGGGTTTGTAAACCGCTGAATTCAAACGTCAGTTTAACTCTGTCAGTTGAATGCACACATTGACAACCATTCAGTTAGATACCACCCTTTTGGTTGTAGGAGCAGATATTTCTCTGTACAGCCTATGGTCCCATTCACTCGGGAATATCCCAACGCACCTCCTAGAAGAAACGTGTTTCTGACTCGCTGAATCTCAACATAGATTCAACTCTCTTAGGTGATCGAACGCACAGCAGAGCAGTTTCAAGGAAACGTTTCTCCTGAGTTTTAGACGAAGTTTCCTGCTGTTTAGTACAGATGCCGGCATTGGGCTGGAAATACCGGTTTTGGGATTCTGCACAGAAAGGGTTTGCAAACCGCTGAATCCACACGTGAGTTTAACTCTGTCAGTTGAATGCAAACATTGACAACCATTCAGTTAGATAGCACACTTTTGGTTTTAGAAGCAGATATTTCTCTGTACAGCCTATGGTCCCATTCACTCGGGAATATCCCAACGCAGCTCCTAGAAGAAACGTGTTTCTGACTCGCTGAATCTCAACATAGATTCAACTCTCTTAGGTGAACGAACGCACAGCAGAGCAGTTTCAAGGAAACGTTTCTCCTGAGTTTTAGACGAAGTTTCCTGCTGTTTAGTACGTATGCCGGCATTGGGCTGGAAAAACCGGTTTTGGGATTCTGCACAGAAAGGGTTTGCAAACCGCTGATTCCACATGTGAGTTTAACTCTGTCAGTTGAATGCACACATTGACAACCATTCAGTTTGATAGCACACTTTTGGTTTTAGAAGCAGATATTTCTCTGTACAGCCTATGGTCCCATTCACTCGGGAATATCCCAACGCAGCTCGTAGAAGAAACGTGTTTCTGACTCGCTGAATCTCAACATAGATTCAACTCTCTTAGGTGAACGAACGCACAGCAGAGCAGTTTCAAGGAAACGTTTCTCCTGAGATTTAGACGAAGTTTCCTGCTGTTTAGTACGGATGCCGGCATTGGGCTGGAAATACTGGTTTTGGGATTCTGCACAGAAAGGGTTTGCAAACCGCTGAATCCACACGTGAGTTTAACTCAGTCAGTTGAATGCACACATTGACAACCATTCAGTTTGATAGCACCGTTTTGGTTTTAGAAGCAGATATTTCTCTGTACAGCCTATGGTCCCATTCACTCGGGAATATCCCAACGCAGCTCCTAGAAGAAACGTGTTTCTGACTCGCTGAATCTCAACTTAGTTTCAACTCTCTTAGGTGAACGAACGCACAGAAGAGCAGTTTCAAGGAAACGTTTCTCCTGAGTTTTAGACGAAGTTTCCTGCTGTTTAGTACGGATGCCGGCATTGAGCTGGAATTACCGGTTTTGGGATTCTGCACAGAAAGGGTTTGCAAACCGCTGAATCCAAACGTGAGTTTAACTCCGTCAGTTGAATGCACACATTGACAACCATTCAGTTAGATACCACCCTTTTGGTTGTAGGAGCAGATATTTCTCTGTACAGCCTATGGTCCCATTCACTCGGGAATATCCCAACGCACCTCTTAGAAGAAACGTGTTTCTGACTCGCTGAATCTCAACATAGATTCAACTCTCTTAGGTGATCGAACGCACAGCAGAGCAGTTTCAAGGAAACGTTTCTCCTGAGTGTTAGACGAAGTTTCCTGCTGTTTAGTACGGATGCCGGCATTGGGCTGGAAATACCGGTTTTGGAATTCTGCACAGAAAGGGTTTGCAAACCTCTGAATCCACATGTGAGTTTAACTCTGTCAGTTGAATGCACACATTGACAACCATTCAGTTAGATAGCTCCGTTTTGGTTTTAGAAGCAGATATTTCTCTGTACAGCCTATGGTCCCATTCACTCGGGAATATCCCAACGCAGCTCCTAGAAGAAACGTGTTTCTGACTCGCTGAATCTCAACATAGATTCAACTCTCTTAGGTGAACGAACGCACAGCAGAGCAGTTTCAAGGAAACGTTTCTCCTGAGTTTTAGACGAAGTTTCCTGCTGTTTAGTACGGATGCTGGCATTGGGCTGGAAATACCGGTTTTGGGATTCTGCACAGAAAGGGTTTGTAAACCGCTGAATCCACACGTGAGTTTAACTCTGTCAGTTGAATGCACACATTGACAACCATTCAGTTTGATAGCACCCTTTTGGTTTAAGAAGCAGATATTTCTCTGTAAAGCCTATGGTCCCATTCACTCGGGAATATCCCAACGCAGCTCCTAGAAGAAACGTGTTTCTGACTCGCTGAATCTCAACATAGATTCAACTCTCTTAGGTGAACGAACGCACAGCAGAGCAGTTTCAAGGAAACGTTTCTCCTGAGTTTTAGACGAAGTTTCCTGCTGTTTAGTACGGATGCCGGCATTGGGCTGGAAATACCGGTTTTGGGATTCTGCACAGAAAGGGTTTGCAAACCGCTGAATCCACACGTGACTTTCACTCTGTCAGTTGAATGCACACATTGACAACCATTCAGTTTGATAGCACACTTTTGGTTTTAGAAGCAGATATTTCTCTGTACAGCCTATGGTCCCATTCACTCGGGAATATCCCATCGCAGCTCCTTGAAGAAACGTGTTTCTGACACGCTGAATCTCAACATAGATTCAACTCTCTTAGGTGAACGAACGCACAGCAGAGCAGTTTCAAGGAAACGTTTCTCCTGAGTTTTAGACGAAGTTTCCTGCTGTTTAGTACGGATGCCGGCATTGGGCTGGAAATACCAGTTTTGGGATTCTGCACAGAAAGGGTTTGCAAACCGCTGAATCCACACGTGAGTTTAACTCGGTCAGTTGAATGCACACATTGACAACCATTCAGTTAGATAGCTCCGTTTTGGTTTTAGAAGCAGATATTTCTCTGTACAGCCTATGGTCCCATTCACTCGGGAATATCCCAACGCAGCTCCTAACATAAACGTGTTTCTGACTCGCTGAATCTCAACATAGTTTCAACTCTCTTAGGTGAACGAACGCACAGCAGAGCAGTTTCAAGGAAACGTTTCTCCTGAGTTTTAGACGAAGTTTCCTGCTGTTTAGTACGGATGCCGGCATTGGGCTGGAAATACCGGTTTTGGGATTCTGCACAGAAAGGGTTTGCAAACCGCTGAATCCACACGTGAGTTTAACTCTGTCAGTTGAATGCACACATTGACAACCATTCAGTTTGATAGCACACTTTTGGTTTTAGAAGCAGATATTTCTCTGTACAGCCTATGGTCCCATTCACTCGGGAATATCCCAACGCAGCTCCTAGAAGAAACGTGTTTCTGACTCGCTGAATCTCAACATAGATTCAACTCTCTTAGGTGAACGAACGCACAGCAGAGCAGTTTCAAGGAAACGTTTCTCCTGAGTCTTAGACGAAGTTTCCTGCTGTTTAGTACGGATGCCGGCATTGGGCTGGAAATACCGGTTTTGGGATTCTGCACAGAAAGGGTTTGCAAACCGCTGAATCCACACGTGAGTTTAACTCTGTCAGTTGAATGCACACATTGACAACCATTCAGTTAGATAGCACACTTTTGGTTTTAGAAGCAGATAATTCTCTGTACAGCCTATGGTCCCATTCACTCAGGAATATCCCAACGCAACTCCTAGAAGAAACGTGTTTCTGACTCGCTGAATCTCAACATAGATTCAACTCTCTTAGGTGAACGAACGCACAGCAGAGCAGTTTCAAGGAAACGTTTCTCCTGAGTTTTAGACGAAGTTTCCTGCTGTTTAGTACGTATGCCGGCATTGGGCTGGAAATACCGGTTTTGGGATTCTGCACAGAAAGGGTTTGTAAACCGCTGAATCCAAACGTCAGTTTAACTCTGTCAGTTGAATGCACACATTGACAACCATTCAGTTAGATACCACCCTTTTGGTTGTAGGAGCAGATATTTCTCTGTACAGCCTATGGTCCCATTCACTCGGGAATATCCCAACGCACCTCCTAGAAGAAACGTGTTTCTGACTCGCTGAATCTCAACATAGATTCAACTCTCTTAGGTGATCGAACGCACAGCAGAGCAGTTTCAAGGAAACGTTTCTCCTGAGTTTTAGACGAAGTTTCCTGCTGTTTAGTACAGATGCCGGCATTGGGCTGGAAATACCGGTTTTGGGATTCTGCACAGAAAGGGTTTGCAAACCGCTGAATCCACACGTGAGTTTAACTCTGTCAGTTGAATGCAAACATTGACAACCATTCAGTTAGATAGCACACTTTTGGTTTTAGAAGCAGATATTTCTCTGTACAGCCTATGGTCCCATTCACTCGGGAATATCCCAACGCAGCTCCTAGAAGAAACGTGTTTCTGACTCGCTGAATCTCAACATAGATTCAACTGTCTTAGGTGAACGAACGCACAGCAGAGCAGTTTCAAGGAAACGTTTCTCCTGAGTTTTAGACGAAGTTTCCTGCTGTTTAGTACGTATGCCGGCATTGGGCTGGAAAAACCGGTTTTGGGATTCTGCACAGAAAGGGTTTGCAAACCGCTGAATCCACACGTGAGTTTAACTCTGTCAGTTGAATGCACACATTGACAACCATTCAGTTAGATAGCTCCGTTTTGGTTTTAGAAGCAGATATTTCTCTGTACAGCCTATGGTCCCATTCACTCGGGAATATCCCAACGCAGCTCCTAGAAGAAACGTGTTTCTGACTCGCTGAATCTCAACATAGATTCAACTCTCTTAGGTGAACGAACGCACAGCAGAGCAGTTTCAAGGAAACGTTTCTCCTGAGTTTTAGACGAAGTTTCCTGCTGTTTAGTACGTATGCCGGCATTGGGCTGGAAAAACCGGTTTTGGGATTCTGCACAGAAAGGGTTTGCAAACCGCTGAATCCACAGGTGAGTTTAACTCTGTCAGTTGAATGCACACATTGACAACCATTCAGTTTGATAGCACACTTTTGGTTTTAGAAGCAGATATTTCTCTGTACAGCCTATGGTCCCATTCACTCGGGAATATCCCAACGCAGCTCGTAGAAGAAACGTGTTTCTGACTCGCTGAATCTCAACACAGATTCAACTCTCTTAGGTGAACGAACGCACAGCAGAGCAGTTTCAAGGAAACGTTTCTCCTGAGTTTTAGACGAAGTTTCCTGCTGTTTAGTACGGATGCCGGCATTGGGCTGGACATACCGGTTTTGGGATTCTGCACAGAAAGGGTTTGCAAACCGCTGAATCCACACGTAACTTTCACTCTGTCAGTTGAACGCACACATTGACAACCATTCAGTTTGATAGCACCCTTTTGGTTTTAGAAGCAGATATTTCTCTGTACAGCCTATGGTCCCATTCACTCGGGAATATCCCATCGCAGCTCCTAGAAGAAACGTGTTTCTGACACGCTGAATCTCAACATAGATTCAACTCTCTTAGGTGAACGAAAGCACAGCAGAGCAGTTTCAAGGAAACGTTTCTCCTGAGTTTTAGACGAAGTTTCCTGCTGTTTAGTACGGATGCCGGCATTGGGCTGGAAATACCAGTTTTGGGATTCTGCACAGAAAGGGTTTGCAAACCGCTGAATCCACACGTGAGTTTAACTCTGTCAGTTGAATGCACACATTGACAACCATTCAGTTAGATAGCTCCGTTTTGGTTTTAGAAGCAGATATTTCTCTGTAAAGCCTATGGTCCCATTCACTCGGGAATATCCCAACGCAGCTCCTAACATAAACGTGTTTCTGACTCGCTGAATCTCAACATAGTTTCAACTCTCTTAGGTGAACGAACGCACAGCAGAGCAGTTTCAAGGAAACGTTTCTCCTGAGTTTTAGACGAAGTTTCCTGCTGTTTAGTACGGATGCCGGCATTGAGCTGGAATTACCGGTTTTGGGATTCTGCACAGAAAGGGTTTGTAAACCGCTGAATCCAAACGTGAGTTTAACTCTGTCAGTTGAATGCACACATTGACAACCATTCAGTTAGATACCACCCTTTTGGTTGTAGGAGCAGATATTTCTCTGTACAGCCTATGGTCCCATTCACTCGGGAATATCCCAACGCAGCTCCTAGAAGAAACGTGTTTCTGACTCGCTGAATCTCAACATAGATTCAACTCTCTTAGGTGATCGAACGCACAGCAGAGCAGTTTCAAGGAAACGTTTTCCTGAGTTTTAGACGAAGTTTCCTGCTGTTTAGTACGGATGCCGGCATTGGGCTGGAAATACCGGTTTTGGGATTCTGCACAGAAAGGGTTTGCAAACCGCTGAATCCACACGTGAGTTTAACTCTGTCAGTTGAATGCACACATTGACAACCATTCAGTTAGATAGCTCCGTATTGGTTTTAGAAGCAGATATTTCTCTGTACAGCCTATGGTCCCATTCACTCGGGAATATCCCAACGCAGCTCCTAGAAGAAACGTGTTTCTGACTCGCTGAATCTCAACATAGATTCAACTCTCTTAGGTGAACGAACGCACAGCAGAGCAGTTTCAAGGAAACGTTTCTCCTGAGTCTTAGACGAAGTTTCCTGCTGTTTAGTACGTATGCCGGCATTGGGCTGGAAAAACCGGTTTTGGGATTCTGCACAGAAAGGGTTTGCAAACCGCTGAATCCACATGTGAGTTTAACTCTGTCAGTTGAATGCACACATTGACAACCATTCAGTTTGATAGCACACTTTTGGTTTTAGAAGCAGATATTTCTCTGTACAGCCTATGGTCCCATTCACTCGGGAATATCCCAACGCAGCTCCTAGAAGAAACGTGTTTCTGACTCGCTGAATCTCAACACAGATTCAACTCTCTTAGGTGAACGAACGCACAGCAGAGCAGTTTCAAGGAAACGTTTCTCCTGAGATTTAGACGAAGTTTCCTGCTGTTTAGTACGGATGCCGGCATTGGGCTGGAAATACTGGTTTTGGGATTCTGCACAGAAAGGGTTTGCAAACCGCTGAATCCACACGTGAGTTTAACTCTGTCAGTTGAATGCACACATTGACAACCATTCAGTTTGATAGCACCGTTTTGGTTTTAGAAGCAGATATTTCTCTGTACAGCCTATGGTCCCATTCACTCGGGAATATCCCAACGCAGCTCCTAGAAGAAACGTGTTTCTGACTCGCTGAATCTCAACTTAGTTTCAAGTCTCTTAGGTGAACGAACGCACAGAAGAGCAGTTTCAAGGAAACGTTTCTCCTGAGTTTTAGACGAAGTTTCCTGCTGTTTAGTACGGATGCCGGCATTGAGCTGGAATTACCGGTTTTGGGATTCTGCACAGAAAGGGTTTGCAAACCGCTGAATCCAAACGTGAGTTTAACTCCGTCAGTTGAATGCACACATTGACAACCATTCAGTTAGATACCACCCTTTTGGTTGTAGGAGCAGATATTTCTCTGTACAGCCTATGGTCCCATTCACTCGGGAATATCCCAACGCACCTCTTAGAAGAAACGTGTTTCTGACTCGCTGAATCTCAACATAGATTCAACTCTCTTAGGTGATCGAACGCACAGCAGAGCAGTTTCAAGGAAACGTTTCTCCTGAGTTTTAGACGAAGTTTCCTGCTGTTTAGTACGGATGCCGGCATTGGGCTGGAAATACCGGTTTTGGGATTCTGCACAGAAAGGGTTTGCAAACCTCTGAATCCACATGTGAGTTTAACTCTGTCAGTTGAATGCACACATTGACAACCATTCAGTTAGATAGCTCCGTTTTGGTTTTAGAAGCAGATATTTCTCTGTACAACCTATGGTCCCATTCACTCGGGAATATCCCAACGCAGCTCCTAGAAGAAACGTGTTTCTGACTCGCTGAATCTCAACATAGATTCAACTCTCTTAGGTGAACGAACGCACAGCAGAGCAGTTTCAAGGAAACGTTTCTCCTGAGTTTTAGACGAAGTTTCCTGCTGTTTAGTACGGATGCCGGCATTGGGCTGGACATACCGGTTTTGGGATTCTGCACAGAAAGGGTTTGCAAACCGCTGAATCCACACGTGAGTTTAACTCTGTCAGTTGAATGCACACATTGACAACCATTCAGTTTGATAGCACACTTTTGGTTTTAGAAGCAGATATTTCTCTGTACAGCCTATGGTCCCATTCACTCGGGAATATCCCAACGCAGCTCCTAGAAGAAACGTGTTTCTGACTCGCTGAATCTCAACATAGATTCAACTCTCTTAGGTGAACGAACGCACAGCAGAGCAGTTTCAAGGAAACGTTTCTCCTGAGTTTTAGACGAAGTTTCCTGCTGTTTAGTACGGATGCCGGCATTGGGCTGGAAATACCGGTTTTGGGATTCTGCACAGAAAGGGTTTGCAAACCGCTGAATCCACACGTGACTTTCACTCTGTCAGTTGAATGCACACATTGACAACCATTCAGTTTGATAGCACACTTTTGGTTTTAGAAGCAGATATTTCTCTGTACAGCCTATGGTCCCATTCACTCGGGAATATCCCATCGCAGCTCCTAGAAGAAACGTGTTTCTGACACGCTGAATCTCAACATAGATTCAACTCTCTTAGGTGAACGAAAGCACAGCAGAGCAGTTTCAAGGAAACGTTTCTCCTGAGTTTTAGACGAAGTTTCCTGCTGTTTAGTACGGATGCCGGCATTGGGCTGGAAATACCAGTTTTGGGATTCTGCACAGAAAGGGTTTGCAAACCGCTGAATCCACACGTGAGTTTAACTCTGTCAGTTGAATGCACACAGTGACAACCATTCAGTTAGATAGCTCCGTTTTGGTTTTAGAAGCAGATATTTCTCTGTACAGCCTATGGTCCCATTCACACGGGAATATCCCAACGCAGCTCCTAACATAAACGTGTTTCTGACTCGCTGAATCTCAACATAGTTTCAACTCTCTTAGGTGAACGAACGCACAGCAGAGCAGTTTCAAGGAAACGTTTCTCCTGAGTTTTAGACGAAGTTTCCTGCTGTTTAGTACGGATGCCGGCATTGAGCTGGAATTACGGGTTTTGGGATTCTGCACAGAAAGGGTTTGTAAACCGCTGAATCCAAACGTGAGTTTAACTCTGTCAGTTGAATGCACACATTGACAACCATTCAGTTAGATACCACCCTTTTGGTTGTAGGAGCAGATATTTCTCTGTACAGCCTATGGTCCCATTCACTCGGGAATATCCCAACGCACTTCCTAGAAGAAACGTGTTTCTGACTCGCTGAATCTCAACATAGATTCAACTCTCTTAGGTGATCGAACGCACAGCAGAGCAGTTTCAAGGAAACGTTTCTCCTGAGTTTTAGACGAAGTTTCCTGCTGTTTAGTACGGATGCCGGCATTGGGCTGGAAATACCGGTTTTGGGATTCTGCACAGAAAGGGTTTGCAAACCGCTGAATCCACACGTGAGTTTAACTCTGTCAGTTGAATGCACACATTGACAACCATTCAGTTAGATAGCTCCGTATTGGTTTTAGAAGCAGATATTTCTCTGTACAGCCTATGGTCACATTCACTCGGGAATATCCCAACGCAGCTCCTAGAAGAAACGTGTTTCTGACTCGCTGAATCTCAACATAGATTCAAATCTCTTAGGTGAACGAACGCACAGCAGAGCAGTTTCAAGGAAACGTTTCTCCTGAGTTTTAGACGAAGTTTCCTGCTGTTTAGTACGTATGCCGGCATTGGGCTGGAAATACCGGTTTTGGGATTCTGCACAGAAAGGGTTTGCAAACCGCTGAATCCACACGTGAGTTTAACTCTGTCAGTTGAATGCACACATTGACAACCATTCAGTTTGATAGCACCCTTTTGGTTTTAGAAGCAGATATTTCTCTGTACAGCCTATGGTCCCATTCACTCGGGAATATCCCAACGCAGCTCCTAGAAGAAACGTGTTTCTGACTCGCTGAATCTCAACATAGATTCAACTCTCTTAGGTGAACGAACGCACAGCAGAGCAGTTTCAAGGAAACGTTTCTCCTGAGTCTTAGACGAAGTTTCCTGCTGTTTAGTACGGATGCCGGCATTGGGCTGGAAATACCGGTTTTGGGATTCTGCACAGAAAGGGTTTGCAAACCGCTGAATCCACACGTGAGTTTAACTCTGTCAGTTGAATGCACACATTGACAACCATTCAGTTAGAAAGCACACTTTTGGTTTTAGAAGCAGATAATTCTCTGTACAGCCTATGGTCCCATTCACTCAGGAATATCCCAACGCAACTCCTAGAAGAAACGTGTTTCTGACTCGCTGAATCTCAACATAGATTCAACTCTCTTAGGTGAACGAACGCACAGCAGAGCAGTTTCAAGGAAACGTTTCTCCTGAGTTTTAGACGAAGTTTCCTGCTGTTTAGTACGTATGTCGGCATTGGGCTGGAAATACCGGTTTTGGGATTCTGCACAGAAAGGGTTTGTAAACCGCTGAATCCAAACGTCAGTTTAACTCTCTGTTGAATGCACACATTGACAACCATTCAGTTAGATACCACCCTTTTGGTTGTAGGAGCAGATATTTCTCTGTACAACCTATGGTCCCATTCACTCGGGAATATCCCAACGCACCTCCTAGAAGAAACGTGTTTCTGACTCGCTGAATCTCAACATAGATTCAACTCTCTTAGGTGATCGAACGCACAGCAGAGCAGTTTCAAGGAAACGTTTCTCCTGAGTTTTAGACGAAGTTTCCTGCTGTTTAGTACAGATGCCGGCATTGGGCTGGAAATACCGGTTTTGGGATTCTGCACAGAAAGGGTTTGCAAACCGCTGAATCCACAAGTGAGTTTAACTCTGTCAGTTGAATGCAAACATTGACAACCATTCAGTTAGATAGCACACTTTTGGTTTTAGAAGCAGATATTTCTCTGTACAGCCTATGGTCCCATTCACTCGGGAATATCCCAACGCAGATCCTAGAAGAAACGTGTTTCTGACTCGCTGAATCTCAACATAGATTCAACTCTCTTAGGTGAACGAACGCACAGCAGAGCAGTTTCAAGGAAACATTTCTCCTGAGTTTTAGACGAAGTTTCCTGCTGTTTAGTACGGATGCCGGCATTGGGCTGGAAATACCGGTTTTGGGATTCTGCACAGAAAGGGTTTGCAAACCGCTGAATCCACACGTGAGTTTAACTCTGTCAGTTGAATGCACACATTGACAACCATTCAGTTAGATAGCTCCGTTTTGGTTTTAGAAGCAGATATTTCTCTGTACAGCCTATGGTCCCATTCACTCGGGAATATCCCAACGCAGCTCCTAGAAGAAACGTGTTTCTGACTCGCTGAATCTCAACATAGATTCAACTCTCTTAGGTGAACGAACGCACAGCAGAGCAGTTTCAAGGAAACGTTTCTCCTGAGTTTTAGACGAAGTTTCCTGCTGTTTAGTACGGATGCCGGCATTGGGCTGGAAATACCGGTTTTGGGATTCTGCACAGAAAGGGTTTGCAAACCGCTGAATCCACACGTGAGTTTAACTCTGTCAGTTGAATGCACACATTGACAACCATTCTGTTTGATAGCACCCTTTTGGTTTTAGAAGCAGATATTTCTCTGTACAGCCTATGGTCCCATTCACTCGGGAATATCCCAACGCAGCTCCTAGAAGAAACGTGTTTCTGACTCGCTGAATCTCAACATAGATTCAACTCTCTTAGGTGAACGATCGCACAGCAGAGCAGTTTCAAGGAAACGTTTCTCCTGAGTTTTAGACGAAGTTTCCTGCTGTTTAGTACGGATGCCGGCATTGGGCTGGAAATACCGGTTTTGGGATTCTGCACAGAAAGGGTTTGCAAACCGCTGAATCCACACGTGAGTTTAACTCTGTCAGTTGAATGCACACATTGACAACCATTCAGTTTGATAGCACACTTTTGGTTTTAGAAGCAGATATTTCTCTGTACAGCCTATGGTCCCATTCACTCGGGAATATCCCAACGCAGCTCCTAGAAGAAACGTGTTTCTGACTCGCTGAATCTCAACATAGATTCAACTCTCTTAGGTGAACGAACGCACAGCAGAGCAGTTTCAAGGAAACGTTTCTCCTGAGTCTTAGACGAAGTTTCCTGCTGTTTAGTACGGATGCCGGCATTGGGCTGGAAATACCGGTTTTGGGATTCTGCACAGAAAGGGTTTGCAAACCGCTGAATCCACACGTGAGTTTAACTCTGTCAGTTGAATGCACACATTGACAACCATTCAGTTAGATAGCACACTTTTGGTTTTAGAAGCAGATAATTCTCTGTACAGCCTATGGTCCCATTCACTCAGGAATATCCCAACGCAACTCCTAGAAGAAACGTGTTTCTGACTCGCTGAATCTCAACATAGATTCAACTCTCTTAGGTGAACGAACGCACAGCAGAGCAGTTTCAAGGAAACGTTTCTCCTGAGTTTTAGACGAAGTTTCCTGCTGTTTAGTACGTATGCCGGCATTGGGCTGGAAATACCGGTTTTGGGATTCTGCACAGAAAGGGTTTGTAAACCGCTGAATCCAAACGTCAGTTTAACTCTGTCAGTTGAATGCACACATTGACAACCATTCAGTTAGATACCACCCTTTTGGTTGTAGGAGCAGATATTTCTCTGTACAGCCTATGGTCCCATTCACTCGGGAATATCCCAACGCACCTCCTAGAAGAAACGTGTTTCTGACTCGCTGAATCTCAACATAGATTCAACTCTCTTAGGTGATCGAACGCACAGCAGAGCAGTTTCAAGGAAACGTTTCTCCTGAGTTTTAGACGAAGTTTCCTGCTGTTTAGTACAGATGCCGGCATTGGGCTGGAAATACCGGTTTTGGGATTCTGCACAGAAAGGGTTTGCAAACCGCTGAATCCACACGTGAGTTTAACTCTGTCAGTTGAATGCAAACATTGACAACCATTCAGTTAGATAGCACACTTTTGGTTTTAGAAGCAGATAATTCTCTGCACAGCCTATGGTCCCATTCACTCGGGAATATCCCAACGCAGCTCCTAGAAGAAACGTGTTTCTGACTCGCTGAATCTCAACATAGATTCAACTGTCTTAGGTGAACGAACGCACAGCAGAGCAGTTTCAAGGAAACGTTTCTCCTGAGTTTTAGACGAAGTTTCCTGCTGTTTAGTACGTATGCCGGCATTGGGCTGGAAAAACCGGTTTTGGGATTCTGCACAGAAAGGGTTTGCAAACCGCTGAATCCACACGTGAGTTTAACTCTGTCAGTTGAATGCACACATTGACAACCTTTCAGTTAGATAGCTAAGTTTTGGTTTTAGAAGCAGATATTTCTCTGTACAGCCTATGGTCCCATTCACTCGGGAATATCCCAACGCAGCTCCTAGAAGAAACGTGTTTCTGACTCGCTGAATCTCAACATAGATTCAACTCTCTTAGGTGAACGAACGCACAGCAGAGCAGTTTCAAGGAAACGTTTCTCCTGAGTTTTAGACGAAGTTTCCTGCTGTTTAGTACGTATGCCGGCATTGGGCTGGAAATACCGGTTTTGGGATTCTGCACAGAAAGGGTTTGCAAACCGCTGAATCCACACGTGAGTTTAACTCTGTCAGTTGAATGCACACATTGACAACCATTCTGTTTGATAGCACCCTTTTGGTTTTAGAAGCAGATATTTCTCTGTACAGCCTATGGTCCCATTCACTCGGGAATATCCCAACGCAGCTCCTAGAAGAAACGTGTTTCTGACTCGCTGAATCTCAACATAGATTCAACTCTCTTAGGTGAACGAATGCACAGCAGAGCAGTTTCAAGGAAACGTTTCTCCTGAGTCTTAGACGAAGTTTCCTGCTGTTTAGTACGTATGCCGGCATTGGGCTGGAAATACCGGTTTTGGGATTCTGCACAGAAAGGGTTTGCAAACCGCTGAATCCACACGTGAGTTTAACTCTGTCACTTGAATGCAGACATTGACAACCATTCAGTTAGATAGCTCCGTTTTGGTTTTAGAAGCAGATATTTCTCTGTACAGCCTATGGTCCCATTCACTCGGGAATATCCCAACGCAGCTCCTAGAAGAAACGTGTTTCTGACTCGCTGAATCTCAACATAGATTCAACTCTCTTAGGTGAACGAACGCACAGCAGAGCAGTTTCAAGGAAACGTTTCTCCTGAGTTTTAGACGAAGTTTCCTGCTGTTTAGTACGGATGCCGGCATTGGGCTGGAAATACCGGTTTTGGGATTCTGCACAGAAAGGGTTTGCAAACCGCTGAATCCACACGTGAGTTTAACTCTGTCAGTTGAATGCACACATTGACAACCATTCAGTTTGATAGCACACTTTTGGTTTTAGAAGCAGATATTTCTCTGTACAGCCTATGGTCCCATTCACTCGGGAATATCCCAACGCAGCTCCTAGAAGAAACGTGTTTCTGACTCGCTGAATCTCAACATAGATTCAACTCTCTTAGGTGAACGAACGCACAGCAGAGCAGTTTCAAGGAAACGTTTCTCCTGAGTCTTAGACGAAGTTTCCTGCTGTTTAGTACGGATGCCGGCATTGGGCTGGAAATACCGGTTTTGGGATTCTGCACAGAAAGGGTTTGCAAACCGCTGAATCCACACGTGAGTTTAACTCTGTCAGTTGAATGCACACATTGACAACCATTCAGTTAGATAGCACACTTTTGGTTTTAGAAGCAGATAATTCTCTGTACAGCCTATGGTCCCATTCACTCAGGAATATCCCAACGCAACTCCTAGAAGAAACGTGTTTCTGACTCGCTGAATCTCAACATAGATTCAACTCTCTTAGGTGAACGAACGCACAGCAGAGCAGTTTCAAGGAAACGTTTCTCCTGAGTTTTAGACGAAGTTTCCTGCTGTTTAGTACGTATGCCGGCATTGGGCTGGAAATACCGGTTTTGGGATTCTGCACAGAAAGGGTTTGTAAACCGCTGAATCCAAACGTCAGTTTAACTCTGTCAGTTGAATGCACACATTGACAACCATTCAGTTAGATACCACCCTTTTGGTTGTAGGAGCAGATATTTCTCTGTACAGCCTATGGTCCCATTCACTCGGGAATATCCCAACGCACCTCCTAGAAGAAACGTGTTTCTGACTCGCTGAATCTCAACATAGATTCAACTCTCTTAGGTGATCGAACGCACAGCAGAGCAGTTTCAAGGAAACGTTTCTCCTGAGTTTTAGACGAAGTTTCCTGCTGTTTAGTACAGATGCCGGCATTGGGCTGGAAATACCGGTTTTGGGATTCTGCACAGAAAGGGTTTGCAAACCGCTGAATCCACACGTGAGTTTAACTCTGTCAGTTGAATGCAAACATTGACAACCATTCAGTTAGATAGCACACTTTTGGTTTTAGAAGCAGATATTTCTCTGTACAGCCTATGGTCCCATTCACTCGGGAATATCCCAACGCAGCTCCTAGAAGAAACGTGTTTCTGACTCGCTGAATCTCAACATAGATTCAACTGTCTTAGGTGAACGAACGCACAGCAGAGCAGTTTCAAGGAAACGTTTCTCCTGAGTTTTAGACGAAGTTTCCTGCTGTTTAGTACGTATGCCGGCATTGGGCTGGAAAAACCGGTTTTGGGATTCTGCACAGAAAGGGTTTGCAAACCGCTGAATCCACACGTGAGTTTAACTCTGTCAGTTGAATGCACACATTGACAACCATTCAGTTAGATAGCTCCGTTTTGGTTTTAGAAGCAGATATTTCTCTGTACAGCCTATGGTCCCATTCACTCGGGAATATCCCAACGCAGCTCCTAGAAGAAACGTGTTTCTGACTCGCTGAATCTCAACATAGATTCAACTCCCTTAGGTGAACGAACGCACAGCAGAGCAGTTTCAAGGAAACGTTTCTCCTGAGTTTTAGACGAAGTTTCCTGCTGTTTAGTACGTATGCCGGCATTGGGCTGGAAATACCGGTTTTGGGATTCTGCACAGAAAGGGTTTGCAAACCGCTGAATCCACACGTGAGTTTAACTCTGTCAGTTGAATGCACACATTGACAACCATTCTGTTTGATAGCACCCTTTTGGTTTTAGAAGCAGATATTTCTCTGTACAGCCTATGGTCCCATTCACTCGGGAATATCCCAACGCACCTCCTAGAAGAAACGTGTTTCTGACTCGCTGAATCTCAACATAGATTCAACTCTCTTAGGTGAACGAATGCACAGCAGAGCAGTTTCAAGGAAACGTTTCTCCTGAGTCTTAGACGAAGTTTCCTGCTGTTTAGTACGTATGCCGGCATTGGGCTGGAAATACCGGTTTTGGGAATCTGCACAGAAAGGGTTTGCAAACCGCTGAATCCACACGTGAGTTTAACTCTGTCAGTTGAATGCAGACATTGACAACCATTCAGTTAGATAGCTCCGTTTTGGTTTTAGAAGCAGATATTTCTCTGTACAGCCTATGGTCCCATTCACTCGGGAATATCCCAACGCAACTCCTAGAAGAAACGTGTTTCTGACTCGCTGAATCTCAACATAGATTCAACTCTCTTAGGTGAACGAACGCACAGCAGAGCAGTTTCAAGGAAACGTTTCTCCTGAGTCTTAGACGAAGTTTCCTGCTGTTTAGTACGGATGCCGGCATTGGGCTGGAAATACCGGTTTTGGAATTCTGCACAGAAAGGGTTTGCAAACCGCTGAATCCACACGTGAGTTTAACTCTGTCAGTTGAATGCACACATTGACAACCATTCAGTTAGAAAGCACACTTTTGGTTTTAGAAGCAGATAATTCTCTGTACAGTCTATGGTCCCATTCACTCAGGAATATCCCAACGCAACTCCTAGAAGAAACGTGTTTCTGACTCGCTGAATCTCAACATAGATTCAACTCTCTTAGGTGAACGAACGCACAGCAGAGCAGTTTCAAGGAAACGTTTCTCCTGAGTTTTAGACGAAGTTTCCTGCTGTTTAGAACGTATGCCGGCATTGGGCTGGAAATACCGGTTTTGGGATTCTGCACAGAAAGGGTTTGTAAACCGCTGAATCCAAACGTCAGTTTAACTCTGTCAGTTGAATGCACACATTGACAACCATTCGGTTAGATACCACCCTTTTGGTTGTAGGAGCAGATATTTCTCTGTACAGCGTATGGTCCCATTCACTCGGGAATATCCCAACGCACCTCCTAGAAGAAACGTGTTTCTGACTCGCTGAATCTCAACATAGATTCAACTCTCTTAGGTGATCGAACTCACAGCAGAGCAGTTTCAAGGAAACGTTTCTCCTGAGTTTTAGACGAAGTTTCCTGCTGTTTAGTACAGATGCCGGCATTGGGCTGGAAATACCGGTTTTGGGATTCTGCACAGAAAGGGTTTGCAAACCGCTGAATCCACACGTGAGTTTAACTCTGTCAGTTGAATGCAAACATTGACAACCATTCAGTTAGATAGCACACTTTTGGTTTTAGAAGCAGATATTTCTCTGTACAGCCTATGGTCCCATTCACTCGGGAATATCCCAACGCAGCTCCTAGAAGAAACGTGTTTCTGACTCGCTGAATCTCAACATAGATTCAACTGTCTTAGGTGAACGAACGCACAGCAGAGCAGTTTCAAGGAAACGTTTCTCCTGAGTTTTAGACGAAGTTTCCTGCTGTTTAGTACGTATGCCGGCATTGGGCTGGAAAAACCGGTTTTGGGATTCTGCACAGAAAGGGTTTGCAAACCGCTGAATCCACACGTGAGTTTAACTCTGTCAGTTGAATGCACACATTGACAACCATTCAGTTAGATAGCTCCGTTTTGGTTTTAGAAGCAGATATTTCTCTGTACAGCCTATGGTCCCATTCACTCGGGAATATCCCAACGCAGCTCCTAACATAAACGTGTTTCTGACTCGCTGAATCTCAACATAGTTTCAACTCTCTTAGGTGAACGAACGCACAGCAGAGCAGTTTCAAGGAAACGTTTCTCCTGAGTTTTAGACGAAGTTTCCTGCTGTTTAGTACGGATGCCGGCATTGAGCTGGAATTACCGGTTTTGGGATTCTGCACAGAAAGGGTTTGTAAACCGCTGAATCCAAACGTGAGTTTAACTCTGTCAGTTGAATGCACACATTGACAACCATTCAGTTAGATACCACCCTTTTGGTTGTAGGAGCAGATATTTCTCTGTACAGCCTATGGTCCCATTCACTCGGGAATATCCCAACGCACTTCCTAGAAGAAACGTGTTTCTGACTCGCTGAATCTCAACATAGATTCAACTCTCTTAGGTGATCGAACGCACAGCAGAGCAGTTTCAAGGAAACGTTTTCCTGAGTTTTAGACGAAGTTTCCTGCTGTTTAGTACGGATGCCGGCATTGGGCTGGAAATACCGGTTTTGGGATTCTGCACAGAAAGGGTTTGCAAACCGCTGAATCCACACGTGAGTTTAACTCTGTCAGTTGAATGCACACATTGACAACCATTCAGTTAGATAGCTCCGTATTGGTTTTAGAAGCAGATATTTCTCTGTACAGCCTATGGTCACATTCACTCGGGAATATCCCAACTCAGCTCCTAGAAGAAACTTGTTTCTGACTCGCTGAATCTCAACATAGATTCAACTCTCTTAGGTGAACGAACGCACAGCAGAGCAGTTTCAAGGAAACGTTTCTCCTGAGTCTTAGACGAAGTTTCCTGCTGTTTAGTACGGATGCCGGCATTGGGCTGGAAATACCGGTTTTGGGATTCTGCACAGAAAGGGTTTGCAAACCGCTGAATCCACACGTGAGTTTAACTCTGTCAGTTGAATGCACACATTGACAACCATTCAGTTAGAAAGCACACTTTTGGTTTTAGAAGCAGATAATTCTCTGTACAGCCTATGGTCCCATTCACTCAGGAATATCCCAACACAACTCCTAGAAGAAACGTGTTTCTGACTCGCTGAATCTCAACATAGATTCAACTCTCTTAGGTGAACGAACGCACAGCAGAGCAGTTTCAAGGAAACGTTTCTCCTGAGTTTTAGACGAAGTTTCCTGCTGTTTAGTACGTATGCCGGCATTGGGCTGGAAATACCGGTTTTGGGATTCTGCACAGAAAGGGTTTGTAAAGCGCTGAATCCAAACGTCAGTTTAACTCTGTCAGTTGAATGCACACATTGACAACCATTCAGTTAGATACCACCCTTTTGGTTGTAGGAGCAGATATTTCTCTGTACAGCCTATGGTCCCATTCACTCGGGAATATCCCAACGCACCTCCTAGAAGAAACGTGTTTCTGACTCGCTGAATCTCAACATAGATTCAACTCTCTTAGGTGATCGAACGCACAGCAGAGCAGTTTCAAGGAAACGTTTCTCCTGAGTTTTAGACGAAGTTTCCTGCTGTTTAGTACAGATGCCGGCATTGGGCTGGAAATACCGGTTTTGGGATTCTGCACAGAAAGGGTTTGCAAACCGCTGAATCCACACGTGAGTTTAACTCTGTCAGTTGAATGCACACATTGACAACCATTCAGTTAGATAGCTCCGTTTTGGTTTTAGAAGCAGATATTTCTCTGTACAGCCTATGGTCCCATTCACTCGGGAATATCCCAACGCAGCTCCTAGAAGAAACGTGTTTCTGACTCGCTGAATCTCAACATAGATTCAACTCTCTTAGGTGAACGAACGCACAGCAGAGCAGTTTCAAGGAAACGTTTCTCCTGAGTTTTAGACGAAGTTTCCTGCTGTTTAGTACGGATGCCGGCATTGGGCTGGAAATACCGGTTTTGGGATTCTGCACAGAAAGGGTTTGCAAACCGCTGAATCCACACGTGAGTTTAACTCTGTCAGTTGAATGCACACATTGACAACCATTCAGTTTGATAGCACACTTTTGGTTTTAGAAGCAGATATTTCTCTGTACAGCCTATGGTCCCATTCACTCGGGAATATCCCAACGCAGCTCCTAGAAGAAACGTGTTTCTGACTCGGTGAATCTCAACATAGATTCAACTCTCTTAGGTGAACGAACGCACAGCAGAGCAGTTTCAAGGAAACGTTTCTCCTGAGTCTTAGACGAAGTTTCCTGCTGTTTAGTACGGATGCCGGCATTGGGCTGGAAATACCGGTTTTGGGATTCTGCACAGAAAGGGTTTGCAAACCGCTGAATCCACACGTGAGTTTAACTCTGTCAGTTGAATGCACACATTGACAACCATTCAGTTAGAAAGCACACTTTTGGTTTTAGAAGCAGATAATTCTCTGTACAGCCTATGGTCCCATTCACTCAGGAATATCCCAACGCAACTCCTAGAAGAAACGTGTTTCTGACTCGCTGAATCTCAACATAGATTCAACTCTCTTAGGTGAACGAACGCACAGCAGAGCAGTTTCAAGGAAACGTTTCTCCTGAGTTTTAGACGAAGTTTCCTGCTGTTTAGTACGTATGCCGGCATTGGGCTGGAAATACCGGTTTTGGGATTCTGCACAGAAAGGGTTTGTAAACCGCTGAATCCAAACGTCAGTTTAACTCTGTCAGTTGAATGCACACATTGACAACCATTCAGTTAGATACCACCCTTTTGGTTGTAGGAGCAGATATTTCTCTGTACAGCCTATGGTCCCATTCACTCGGGAATATCCCAACGCACCTCCTAGAAGAAACGTGTTTCTGACTCGCTGAATCTCAACATAGATTCAACTCTCTTAGGTGATCGAACGCACAGCAGAGCAGTTTCAAGGAAACGTTTCTCCTGAGTTTTAGACGAAGTTTCCTGCTGTTTAGTACAGATGCCGGCATTGGGCTGGAAATACCGGTTTTGGGATTCTGCACAGAAAGGGTTTGCAAACCGCTGAATCCACACGTGAGTTTAACTCTGTCAGTTGAATGCAAACATTGACAACCATTCAGTTAGATAGCACACTTTTGGTTTTAGAAGCAGATATTTCTCTGTACAGCCTATGGTCCCATTCACTCGGGAATATCCCAACGCAGATCCTAGAAGAAACGTGTTTCTGACTCGCTGAATCTCAACATAGATTCAACTCTCTTAGGTGAACGAACGCACAGCAGAGCAGTTTCAAGGAAACGTTTCTCCTGAGTTTTAGACGAAGTTTCCTGCTGTTTAGTACGTATGCCGGCATTGGGCTGGAAAAACCGGTTTTGGGATTCTGCACAGAAAGGGTTTGCAAACCGCTGAATCCACACGTGAGTTTAACTCTGTCAGTTGAATGCACACATTGACAACCATTCAGTTAGATAGCTCCGTTTTGGTTTTAGAAGCAGATATTTCTCTGTACAGCCTATGGTCCCATTCACTCGGGAATATCCCAACGCAGCTCCTAGAAGAAACGTGTTTCTGACTCGCTGAATCTCAACATAGATTCAACTCTCTTAGGTGAACGAACGCACAGCAGAGCAGTTTCAAGGAAACGTTTCTCCTGAGTCTTAGACGAAGTTTCCTGCTGTTTAGTACGTATGCCGGCATTGGGCTGGAAAAACCGGTTTTGGGATTCTGCACAGAAAGGGTTTGCAAACCGCTGAATCCACATGTGAGTTTAACTCTGTCAGTTGAATGCACACATTGACAACCATTCAGTTTGATAGCACACTTTTGGTTTTAGAAGCAGATATTTCTCTGTACAGCCTATGGTCCCATTCACTCGGGAATATCCCAACGCAGCTCGTAGAAGAAACGTGTTTCTGACTCGCTGAATCTCAACACAGATTCAACTCTCTTAGGTGAACGAACGCACAGCAGAGCAGTTTCAAGGAAACGTTTCTCCTGAGATTTAGACGAAGTTTCCTGCTGTTTAGTACGGATGCCGGCATTGGGCTGGAAATACTGGTTTTGGGATTCTGCACAGAAAGGGTTTGCAAACCGCTGAATCCACACGTGAGTTTAACTCTGTCAGTTGAATGCACACATTGACAACCATTCAGTTTGATAGCACCGTTTTGGTTTTAGAAGCAGATATTTCTCTGTACAGCCTATGGTCCCATTCACTCGGGAATATCCCAACGCAGCTCCTAGAAGAAACGTGTTTCTGACTCGCTGAATCTCAACTTAGTTTCAAGTCTCTTAGGTGAACGAACGCACAGAAGAGCAGTTTCAAGGAAACGTTTCTCCTGAGTTTTAGACGAAGTTTCCTGCTGTTTAGTACGGATGCCGGCATTGAGCTGGAATTACCGGTTTTGGGATTCTGCACAGAAAGGGTTTGCAAACCGCTGAATCCAAACGTCAGTTTAACTCCGTCAGTTGAATGCACACATTGACAACCATTCAGTTAGATACCACCCTTTTGGTTGTAGGAGCAGATATTTCTCTGTACAGCCTATGGTCCCATTCACTCGGGAATATCCCAACGCAGCTCCTAGAAGAAACGTGTTTCTGACTCGCTGAATCTCAACATAGATTCAACTCTCTTAGGTGAACGAACGCACAGCAGAGCAGTTTCAAGGAAACGTTTCTCCTGAGTCTTAGACGAAGTTTCCTGCCGTTTAGTACGGTTGCCGGCATTGGGCTGGAAATACCGGTTTTGGGATTCTGCACAGAAAGGGTTTGCAAACCGCTGAATCCACACGTGAGTTTAACTCTGTCAGTTGAATGCACACATTGACAACCATTCAGTTTGATAGCTCCGTTTTGGTTTTAGAAGCAGATATTTCTCTGTACAGCCTATGGTCCCATTCACTCGGGAATATCCCAACGCAGCTCCTAGAAGAAACGTGTTTCTGACTCGCTGAATCTCAACATAGATTCAACTCTCTTAGGTGAACGAACGCACAGCAGAGCAGTTTCAAGGAAACATTTCTCCTGAGTCTTAGACGAAGTTTCCTGCTGTTTAGTACGGATGCCGGCATTGGGCTTGAAATACCGGTTTTGGGATTCTGCACAGAAAGGGTTTGCAAACCGCTGAATCCACACGTGAGTTTAACTCTGTCAGTTGAATGCACACATTGACAACCATTCAGTTTGATAGCACACTTTTGGTTTTAGAAGCAGATATTTCTCTGTACAGCCTATGGTCCCATTCACTCGGGAATATCCCAACGCAGCTCCTAGAAGAAACGTGTTTCTGACTCGCTGAATCTCAACATAGATTCAACTCTCTTAGGTGAACGAACGCACAGCAGAGCAGTTTCAAGGAAACGTTTCTCCTGAGTCTTAGACGAAGTTTCCTGCTGTTTAGTACGTATGCCGGCATTGGGCTGGAAATACCGGTTTTGGGATTCTGCACAGAAAGGGTTTGCAAACCGCTGAATCCACACGTCAGTTTAACTCTGTCAGTTGAATGCACACATTGACAACCATTTAGTTAGATAGCTCCGTTTTGGTTTTAGAAGCAGATATTTCTCTGTACAGCCTATGGTCCCATTCACTCGGGAATATCCCAACGCAGCTCCTAGAAGAAACGTGTTTCTGACTCGCTGAATCTCAACATAGATTCAACTCTCTTAGGTGAACGAACGCACAGCAGAGCAGTTTCAAGGAAACGTTTCTCCTGAGTCTTAGACGAAGTTTCCTGCTGTTTAGTACGGATGCCGGCATTGGGCTGGAAATACCGGTTTTGGGATTCTGCACAGAAAGGGTTTGCAAACCGCTGAATCCACACGTGAGTTTAACTCTGTCAGTTGAATGCACACATTGACAACCATTCAGTTAGATAGCTCCGTTTTGGTTTTAGAAGCAGATATTTCTCTGTACAGCCTATGGTCCCATTCACTCGGGAATATCCCAACGCAGCTCCTAGAAGAAACGTGTTTCTGACTCGCTGAATCTCAACATAGATTCAACTCTCTTAGGTGAACGAACGCCCAGCAGAGCAGTTTCAAGGAAACGTTTCTCCTGAGTTTTAGACGAAGTTTCCTGCTGTTTAGTACGGATGCCAGCACTGGGCTGGACATACCGGTTTTGGGATTCTGCACAGAAAGGGTTTGCAAACCGCTGAATCCACACGTGAGTTTAACTGTGTCAGTTCAATGCACACATTGACAACCATTCACTTTGATAGCACCCTTTTGGTGTTAGAAGCAGATATTTCTCTGTACAGCCTATGGTCCCATTCACTCGGGAATATCCCAACGCAGCTCCTAGAAGAAACGTGTTTCTGACTCGCTGAATCTCAACATAGATTCAACTCTCTTAGGTGAACGAACGCACAACAGAGCAGTTTCAAGGAATCGTTTCTCCTGAGTCTTAGAAGAAGTTACCTGCTGTTTAGTACGTATTCCGGCATTCGGCTGGAAATACCGGTTTTCGGATTCTGCACAGAAAGGGTTTGCAAACCGCTGAATCCACACGTGAGTTTAACTCTGTCAGTTGAATGCACACATTGACAACCATTCAGTTAGATAGCTCCGTTTTGGTTTTAGAAGCAGATATTTCTCTGTACAGCCTATGGTCCCATTCACTCGGGAATATCCCAACGCAGCTCCTAGAAGAAACGTGTTTCTGACTCGCTGAATCTCAACATAGATTCAACTCTCTTAGGTGAACGAACGCACAGCAGAGCAGTTTCAAGGAAACGTTTCTCCTGAGTCTTACACGAAGTTTCCTGCTGTTTAGTACGTATGCCGGCATTGGGCTGGAAATACCGGTTTTGGGATTCTGCACAGAAAGGGTTTGCAAACCGCTGAATCCACACGTGAGTTTAACTCTGTCAGTTGAATGCACACATTGACAACCATTCAGTTACATAGCTCCGTTTTGGTTTTAGAAGCAGATATTTCTCTGTACAGCCTATGGTCCCATTCACTTGGGAATATCCCAACGCAGCTCCTAGAAGAAACGTGTTTCTGACTCGCTGAATCTGAACATAGATTCAACTCTCTTAGGTGAACGAACGCACAGCAGAGCAGTTTCAAGGAAACGTTTCTCCTGAGTTTTAGACGAAGTTTCCTGCTGTTTAGTACGGATGCCGGCATTGGGCTGGACATACCGGTTTTGGGATTCTGCACAGAAAGGGTTTGCAAACCGCTGAATCCACACGTGAGTTTAACTCTGTCAGTTGAATGCACACATTGACAACCATTCAGTTTGATAGCACCCTTTTGGTTTTAGAAGCAGATATTTCTCTGTACAGCCTATGGTCCCATTCACTCGGGAATATCCCAACGCAGCTCCTAGAAGAAACGTGTTTCTGACTCGCTGAATCTCAACATAGATTCAACTCTCTTAGGTGAACGAACGCACAGCAGAGCAGTTTCAAGGAAACGTTTCTCCTGAGTCTTAGACGAAGTTTCCTGCCGTTTAGTACGGATGCCGGCATTGGGCTGGAAATACCGGTTTTGGGATTCTGCACAGAAAGGGTTTGCAAACCGCTGAATCCACACGTGAGTTTAACTCTGTCAGTTGAATGCACACATTGACAACCATTCAGTTTGATAGCTCCGTTTTGGTTTTAGAAGCAGATATTTCTCTGTACAGCCTATGGTCCCATTCACTCGGGAATATCCCAACGCAGCTCCTAGAAGAAACGTGTTTCTGACTCGCTGAATCTCAACATAGATTCAACTCTCTTAGGTGAACGAACGCACAGCAGAGCAGTTTCAAGGAAACGTTTCTCCTGAGTCTTAGACGAAGTTTCCTGCTGTTTAGTACGGATGCCGGCATTGGGCTGGAAATACCGGTTTTGGGATTCTGCACAGAAAGGGTTTGCAAACCGCTGAATCCACACGTGAGTTTAACTCTGTCAGTTGAATGCACACATTGACAACCATTCAGTTAGATAGCTCCGTTTTGGTTTTAGAAGCAGATATTTCTCTGTACAGCCTATGGTCCCATTCACTCGGGAATATCCCAACGCAGCTCCTAGAAGAAACGTGTTTCTGACTCGCTGAATCTCAACATAGATTCAACTCTCTTAGGTGAACGAACGCCCAGCAGAGCAGTTTCAAGGAAACGTTTCTCCTGAGTTTTAGACGAAGTTTCCTGCTGTTTAGTACGGATGCCAGCACTGGGCTGGACATACCGGTTTTGGGATTCTGCACAGAAAGGGTTTGCAAACCGCTGAATCCACACGTGTGTTTAACTGTGTCAGTTCAATGCACACATTGACAACCATTCACTTTGATAGCACCCTTTTGGTGTTAGAAGCAGATATTTCTCTGTACAGCCTATGGTCCCATTCACTCGGGAATATCCCAACGCAGCTCCTAGAAGAAACGTGTTTCTGACTCGCTGAATCTCAACATAGATTCAACTCTCTTAGGTGAACGAACGCACAGCAGAGCAGTTTCAAGGAATCGTTTCTCCTGAGTCTTAGAAGAAGTTACCTGCTGTTTAGTACGTATGCCGGCATTGGGCTGGAAATACCGGTTTTCGGATTCTGCACAGAAAGGGTTTGCAAACCGCTGAATCCACACGTGAGTTTAACTCTGTCAGTTGAATGCACACATTGACAACCATTCAGTTAGATAGCTCCGTTTTGGTTTTAGAAGCAGATATTTCTCTGTACAGCCTATGGTCCCATTCACTCGGGAATATCCCAACGCAGCTCCTAGAAGAAACGTGTTTCTGACTCGCTGAATCTCAACATAGATTCAACTCCCTTAGGTGAACGAACGCACAGCAGAGCAGTTTCAAGGAAACGTTTCTCCTGAGTCTTACACGAAGTTTCCTGCTGTTTAGTACGTATGCCGGCATTGGGCTGGAAATACCGGTTTTGGGATTCTGCACAGAAAGGGTTTGCAAACCGCTGAATCCACACGTGAGTTTAACTCTGTCAGTTGAATGCACACATTGACAACCATTCAGTTACATAGCTCCGTTTTGGTTTTAGAAGCAGATATTTCTCTGTACAGCCTATGGTCCCATTCACTCGGGAATATCCCAACGCAGCTCCTAGAAGAAACGTGTTTCTGACTCGCTGAATCTGAACATAGATTCAACTCTCTTAGGTGAACGAACGCACAGCAGAGCAGTTTCAAGGAAACGTTTCTCCTGAGTTTTAGACGAAGTTTCCTGCTGTTTAGTACGGATGCCGGCACTGGGCTGGACATACCGGTTTTGGGATTCTGCACAGAAAGGGTTTGCAAACCGCTGAATCCACACGTGAGTTTAACTCTGTCAGTTGAATGCACACATTGACAACCATTCACTTTGATAGCACCCTTTTGGTTTTAGAAGCAGATATTTCTCTGTACAGCCTATGGTCCCATTCACTCGGGAATATCCCAACGCAGCTCCTAGAAGAAACGTGTTTCTGACTCGCTGAATCTCAACATAGATTCAACTCTCTTAGGTGAACGAACGCACAGCAGAGCAGTTTCAAGGAAACGTTTCTCCTGAGTTTTAGAAGAAGTTTCCTGCTGTTTAGTACGGATGCCGGCATTGGGCTGGATATACCGGTTTTGGGATTCTGCACAGAAAGGGTTTGCAAACCGCTGAATCCACACGTGAGTTTAACTCTGTCAGTTGAATGCACACATTGACAACCATTCAGTTTGATAGCACACTTTTGGTTTTAGAAGCAGATATTTCTCTGTACAGCCTATGGTCCCATTCACTCGGGAATATCCCAACGCAGCTCCTAGAAGAAACGTGTTTCTGACTCGCTGAATCTCAACATAGATTCAACTCTCTTAGGTGAACGAACGCACAGCAGAGCAGTTTCAAGGAAACGTTTCTCCTGAGTCTTAGACGAAGTTTCCTGCTGTTTAGTACGGATGCCGGCATTGGGCTTGAAATACCGGTTTTGGGATTCTGCACAGAAAGGGTTTGCAAACCGCTGAATCCACACGTGAGTTTAACTCTGTCAGTTGAATGCACACATTGACAACCATTCAGTTTGATAGCACACTTTTGGTTTTAGAAGCAGATATTTCTCTGTACAGCCTATGGTCCCATTCACTCGGGAATATCCCAACGCAGCTCCTAGAAGAAACGTGTTTCTGACTCGCTGAATCTCAACATAGATTCAACTCTCTTAGGTGAACGAACGCACAGCAGAGCAGTTTCAAGGAAACGTTTCTCCTGAGTCTTAGACGAAGTTTCCTGCTGTTTAGTACGTATGCCGGCATTGGGCTGGAAATACCGGTTTTGGGATTCTGCACAGAAAGGGTTTGCAAACCGCTGAATCCACACGTCAGTTTAACTCTGTCAGTTGAATGCACACATTGACAACCATTCAGTTAGATAGCTCCGTTTTGGTTTTAGAAGCAGATATTTCTCTGTACAGCCTATGGTCCCATTCACTCGGGAATATCCCAACGCAGCTCCTAGAAGAAACGTGTTTCTGACTCGCTGAATCTCAACATAGATTCAACTCTCTTAGGTGAACGAACGCACAGCAGAGCAGTTTCAAGGAAACGTTTCTCCTGAGTTTTAGACGAAGTTTCCTGCTGTTTAGTACGGATGCCGGCATTGGGCTGGACATACCGGTTTTGGGATTCTGCACAGAAAGGGTTTGCAAACCGCTGAATCCACACGTGAGTTTAACTCTGTCAGTTGAATGCACACATTGACAACCATTCAGTTTGATAGCACCCTTTTGGTTTTAGAAGCAGATATTTCTCTGTACAGCCTATGGTCCCATTCACTCGGGAATATCCCAACGCAGCTCCTAGAAGAAACGTGTTTCTGACTCGCTGAATCTCAACATAGATTCAACTCTCTTAGGTGAACGAACGCACAGCAGAGCAGTTTCAAGGAAACGTTTCTCCTGAGTCTTAGACGAAGTTTCCTGCCGTTTAGTACGGATGCCGGCATTGGGCTGGAAATACCGGTTTTGGGATTCTGCACAGAAAGGGTTTGCAAACCGCTGAATCCACACGTGAGTTTAACTCTGTCAGTTGAATGCACACATTGACAACCATTCAGTTTGATAGCTCCGTTTTGGTTTTAGAAGCAGATATTTCTCTGTACAGCCTATGGTCCCATTCACTCGGGAATATCCCAACGCAGCTCCTAGAAGAAACGTGTTTCTGACTCGCTGAATCTCAACATAGATTCAACTCTCTTAGGTGAACGAACGCACAGCAGAGCAGTTTCAAGGAAACGTTTCTCCTGAGTCTTAGACGAAGTTTCCTGCTGTTTAGTACGGATGCCGGCATTGGGCTGGAAATACCGGTTTTGGGATTCTGCACAGAAAGGGTTTGCAAACCGCTGAATCCACACGTGAGTTTAACTCTGTCAGTTGAATGCACACATTGACAACCATTCAGTTAGATAGCTCCGTTTTGGTTTTAGAAGCAGATATTTCTCTGTACAGCCTATGGTCCCATTCACTCGGGAATATCCCAACGCAGCTCCTAGAAGAAACGTGTTTCTGACTCGCTGAATCTCAACATAGATTCAACTCTCTTAGGTGAACGAACGCCCAGCAGAGCAGTTTCAAGGAAACGTTTCTCCTGAGTTTTAGACGAAGTTTCCTGCTGTTTAGTACGGATGCCAGCACTGGGCTGGACATACCGGTTTTGGGATTCTGCACAGAAAGGGTTTGCAAACCGCTGAATCCACACGTGTGTTTAACTGTGTCAGTTCAATGCACACATTGACAACCATTCACTTTGATAGCACCCTTTTGGTGTTAGAAGCAGATATTTCTCTGTACAGCCTATGGTCCCATTCACTCGGGAATATCCCAACGCAGCTCCTAGAAGAAACGTGTTTCTGACTCGCTGAATCTCAACATAGATTCAACTCTCTTAGGTGAACGAACGCACAGCAGAGCAGTTTCAAGGAATCGTTTCTCCTGAGTCTTAGAAGAAGTTACCTGCTGTTTAGTACGTATGCCGGCATTGGGCTGGAAATACCGGTTTTCGGATTCTGCACAGAAAGGGTTTGCAAACCGCTGAATCCACACGTGAGTTTAACTCTGTCAGTTGAATGCACACATTGACAACCATTCAGTTAGATAGCTCCGTTTTGGTTTTAGAAGCAGATATTTCTCTGTACAGCCTATGGTCCCATTCACTCGGGAATATCCCAACGCAGCTCCTAGAAGAAACGTGTTTCTGACTCGCTGAATCTCAACATAGATTCAACTCCCTTAGGTGAACGAACGCACAGCAGAGCAGTTTCAAGGAAACGTTTCTCCTGAGTCTTACACGAAGTTTCCTGCTGTTTAGTACGTATGCCGGCATTGGGCTGGAAATACCGGTTTTGGGATTCTGCACAGAAAGGGTTTGCAAACCGCTGAATCCACACGTGAGTTTAACTCTGTCAGTTGAATGCACACATTGACAACCATTCAGTTACATAGCTCCGTTTTGGTTTTAGAAGCAGATATTTCTCTGTACAGCCTATGGTCCCATTCACTCGGGAATATCCCAACGCAGCTCCTAGAAGAAACGTGTTTCTGACTCGCTGAATCTGAACATAGATTCAACTCTCTTAGGTGAACGAACGCACAGCAGAGCAGTTTCAAGGAAACGTTTCTCCTGAGTTTTAGACGAAGTTTCCTGCTGTTTAGTACGGATGCCGGCACTGGGCTGGACATACCGGTTTTGGGATTCTGCACAGAAAGGGTTTGCAAACCGCTGAATCCACACGTGAGTTTAACTCTGTCAGTTGAATGCACACATTGACAACCATTCACTTTGATAGCACCCTTTTGGTTTTAGAAGCAGATATTTCTCTGTACAGCCTATGGTCCCATTCACTCGGGAATATCCCAACGCAGCTCCTAGAAGAAACGTGTTTCTGACTCGCTGAATCTCAACATAGATTCAACTCTCTTAGGTGAACGAACGCACAGCAGAGCAGTTTCAAGGAAACGTTTCTCCTGAGTTTTAGAAGAAGTTTCCTGCTGTTTAGTACGGATGCCGGCATTGGGCTGGATATACCGGTTTTGGGATTCTGCACAGAAAGGGTTTGCAAACCGCTGAATCCACACGTGAGTTTAACTCTGTCAGTTGAATGCACACATTGACAACCATTCAGTTTGATAGCACACTTTTGGTTTTAGAAGCAGATATTTCTCTGTACAGCCTATGGTCCCATTCACTCGGGAATATCCCAACGCAGCTCCTAGAAGAAACGTGTTTCTGACTCGCTGAATCTCAACATAGATTCAACTCTCTTAGGTGAACGAACGCACAGCAGAGCAGTTTCAAGGAAACGTTTCTCCTGAGTCTTAGACGAAGTTTCCTGCTGTTTAGTACGGATGCCGGCATTGGGCTTGAAATACCGGTTTTGGGATTCTGCACAGAAAGGGTTTGCAAACCGCTGAATCCACACGTGAGTTTAACTCTGTCAGTTGAATGCACACATTGACAACCATTCAGTTTGATAGCACACTTTTGGTTTTAGAAGCAGATATTTCTCTGTACAGCCTATGGTCCCATTCACTCGGGAATATCCCAACGCAGCTCCTAGAAGAAACGTGTTTCTGACTCGCTGAATCTCAACATAGATTCAACTCTCTTAGGTGAACGAACGCACAGCAGAGCAGTTTCAAGGAAACGTTTCTCCTGAGTCTTAGACGAAGTTTCCTGCTGTTTAGTACGTATGCCGGCATTGGGCTGGAAATACCGGTTTTGGGATTCTGCACAGAAAGGGTTTGCAAACCGCTGAATCCACACGTCAGTTTAACTCTGTCAGTTGAATGCACACATTGACAACCATTCAGTTAGATAGCTCCGTTTTGGTTTTAGAAGCAGATATTTCTCTGTACAGCCTATGGTCCCATTCACTCGGGAATATCCCAACGCAGCTCCTAGAAGAAACGTGTTTCTGACTCGCTGAATCTCAACATAGATTCAACTCTCTTAGGTGAACGAACGCACAGCAGAGCAGTTTCAAGGAAACGTTTCTCCTGAGTTTTAGAAGAAGTTTCCTGCTGTTTAGTACGGATGCCGGCATTGGGCTGGATATACCGGTTTTGGGAATCTGCACAGAAAGGGTTTGCAAACCGCTGAATCCACACGTGAGTTTAACTCTGTCAGTTGAATGCACACATAGACAACCATTCAGTTTGATAGCACCCTTTTGGTTTTAGAAGCAGATATTTCTCTGTACAGCCTATGGTCCCATTCACTCGGGAATATCCCAACGCAGCTCCTAGAAGAAACGTGTTTCTGACTCGCTGAATCTCAACATAGATTCAACTCTCTTAGGTGAACGAACGCACAGCAGAGCAGTTTCAAGGAAACGTTTCTCCTGAGTTTTAGACGAAGGTTCCTGCTGTTTAGTACGGATGCCGGCATTGGGCTGGACATACCGGTTTTGGGATTCTGCACAGAAAGGGTTTGCAAACCGCTGAATCCACACGTGAGTTTAACTCTGTCAGTTGAATGCACACATTGACAACCATTCAGTTTGATAGCACCCTTTTGGTTTTAGAAGCAGATATTTCTCTGTACAGCCTATGGTCCCATTCACTCGGGAATATCCCAACGCAGCTCCTAGAAGAAACGTGTTTCTGACTCGCTGAATCTCAACATAGATTCAACTCTCTTAGGTGAACGAACGCACAGCAGAGCAGTTTCAAGGAAACGTTTCTCCTGAGTCTTAGACGAAGTTTCCTGCCGTTTAGTACGGATGCCGGCATTGGGCTGGAAATACCGGTTTTGGGATTCTGCACAGAAAGGGTTTGCAAACCGCTGAATCCACACGTGAGTTTAACTCTGTCAGTTGAATGCACACATTGACAACCATTCAGTTTGATAGCTCCGTTTTGGTTTTAGAAGCAGATATTTCTCTGTACAGCCTATGGTCCCATTCACTCGGGAATATCCCAACGCAGCTCCTAGAAGAAACGTGTTTCTGACTCGCTGAATCTCAACATAGATTCAACTCTCTTAGGTGAACGAACGCACAGCAGAGCAGTTTCAAGGAAACGTTTCTCCTGAGTCTTAGACGAAGTTTCCTGCTGTTTAGTACGGATGCCGGCATTGGGCGTGAAATACCGGTTTTGGGATTCTGCACAGAAAGGGTTTGCAAACCGCTGAATCCACACGTGAGTTTAACTCTGTCAGTTGAATGCACACATTGACAACCATTCAGTTTGATAGCTCCGTTTTGGTTTTAGAAGCAGATATTTCTCTGTACAGCCTATGGTCCCATTCACTCGGGAATATCCCAACGCAGCTCCTAGAAGAAACGTGTTTCTGACTCGCTGAATCTCAACATAGATTCAACTCTCTTAGGTGAACGAACGCACAGCAGAGCAGTTTCAAGGAAACGTTTCTCCTGAGTCTTAGACGAAGTTTCCTGCTGTTTAGTACGTATGCCGGCATTGGGCTGGAAATACCGGTTTTGGGATTCTGCACAGAAAGGGTTTGCAAACCGCTGAATCCACACGTCAGTTTAACTCTGTCAGTTGAATGCACACATTGACAACCATTTAGTTAGATAGCTCCGTTTTGGTTTTAGAAGCAGATATTTCTCTGTACAGCCTATGGTCCCATTCACTCGGGAATATCCCAACGCAGCTCCTAGAAGAAACGTGTTTCTGACTCGCTGAATCTCAACATAGATTCAACTCTCTTAGGTGAACGAACGCACAGCAGAGCAGTTTCAAGGAAACGTTTCTCCTGAGTCTTAGACGAAGTTTCCTGCTGTTTAGTACGGATGCCGGCATTGGGCTGGAAATACCGGTTTTGGGATTCTGCACAGAAAGGGTTTGCAAACCGCTGAATCCACACGTGAGTTTAACTCTGTCAGTTGAATGCACACATTGACAACCATTCAGTTAGATAGCTCCGTTTTGGTTTTAGAAGCAGATATTTCTCTGTACAGCCTATGGTCCCATTCACTCGGGAATATCCCAACGCAGCTCCTAGAAGAAACGTGTTTCTGACTCGCTGAATCTCAACATAGATTCAACTCTCTTAGGTGAACGAACGCCCAGCAGAGCAGTTTCAAGGAAACGTTTCTCCTGAGTTTTAGACGAAGTTTCCTGCTGTTTAGTACGGATGCCAGCACTGGGCTGGACATACCGGTTTTGGGATTCTGCACAGAAAGGGTTTGCAAACCGCTGAATCCACACGTGAGTTTAACTGTGTCAGTTCAATGCACACATTGACAACCATTCACTTTGATAGCACCCTTTTGGTGTTAGAAGCAGATATTTCTCTGTACAGCCTATGGTCCCATTCACTCGGGAATATCCCAACGCAGCTCCTAGAAGAAACGTGTTTCTGACTCGCTGAATCTCAACATAGATTCAACTCTCTTAGGTGAACGAACGCACAGCAGAGCAGTTTCAAGGAAACGTTTCTCCTGAGTCTTAGAAGAAGTTACCTGCTGTTTAGTACGTATGCCGGCATTGGGCTGGAAATACCGGTTTTCGGATTCTGCACAGAAAGGGTTTGCAAACCGCTGAATCCACACGTGAGTTTAACTCTGTCAGTTGAATGCACACATTGACAACCATTCAGTTAGATAGCTCCGTTTTGGTTTTAGAAGCAGATATTTCTCTGTACAGCCTATGGTCCCATTCACTCGGGAATATCCCAACGCAGCTCCTAGAAGAAACGTGTTTCTGACTCGCTGAATCTCAACATAGATTCAACTCTCTTAGGTGAACGAACGCACAGCAGAGCAGTTTCAAGGAAACGTTTCTCCTGAGTCTTAGACGAAGTTTCCTGCTGTTTAGTACGTATGCCGGCATTGGGCTGGAAATACCGGTTTTGGGATTCTGCACAGAAAGGGTTTGCAAACCGCTGAATCCACACGTGAGTTTAACTCTGTCAGTTGAATGCACACATTGACAACCATTCAGTTAGATAGCTCCGTTTTGGTTTTAGAAGCAGATATTTCTCTGTACAGCCTATGGTCCCATTCACTCGGGAATATCCCAACGCAGCTCCTAGAAGAAACGTGTTACTGACTCGCTGAATCTCAACATAGATTCAACTCTCTTAGGTGAACGAACGCACAGCAGAGCAGTTTCAAGGAAACGTTTCTCCTGAGTTTTAGACGAAGTTTCCTGCTGTTTAGTACGGATGCCGGCACTGGGCTGGACATACCGGTTTTGGGATTCTGCACAGAAAGGGTTTGCAAACCGCTGAATCCACACGTGAGTTTAACTCTGTCAGTTGAATGCACACATTGACAACCATTCACTTTGATAGCACCCTTTTGGTTTTAGAAGCAGATATTTCTCTGTACAGCCTATGGTCCCATTCACTCGGGAATATCCCAACGCAGCTCCTAGAAGAAACGTGTTTCTGACTCGCTGAATCTCAACATAGATTCAACTCTCTTAGGTGAACGAACGCACAGCAGAGCAGTTTCAAGGAAACGTTTCTCCTGAGTCTTAGACGAAGTTTCCTGCTGTTTAGTACGTATGCCGGCATTGGGCTGGAAATACCGGTTTTGGGATTCTGCACAGAAAGGGTTTGCAAACCGCTGAATCCACACGTCAGTTTAACTCTGTCAGTTGAATGCACACATTGACAACCATTCAGTTAGATAGCTCCGTTTTGGTTTTAGAAGCAGATATTTCTCTGTACAGCCTATGGTCCCATTCACTCGGGAATATCCCAACGCAGCTCCTAGAAGAAACGTGTTTCTGACTCGCTGAATCTCAACATAGATTCAACTCTCTTAGGTGAACGAACGCACAGCAGAGCAGTTTCAAGGAAACGTTTCTCCTGAGTTTTAGAAGAAGTTTCCTGCTGTTTAGTACGGATGCCGGCATTGGGCTGGATATACCGGTTTTGGGAATCTGCACAGAAAGGGTTTGCAAACCGCTGAATCCACACGTGAGTTTAACTCTGTCAGTTGAATGCACACATTGACAACCATTCAGTTTGATAGCACCCTTTTGGTTTTAGAAGCAGATATTTCTCTGTACAGCCTATGGTCCCATTCACTCGGGAATATCCCAACGCAGCTCCTAGAAGAAACGTGTTTCTGACTCGCTGAATCTCAACATAGATTCAACTCTCTTAGGTGAACGAACGCACAGCAGAGCAGTTTCAAGGAAACGTTTCTCCTGAGTTTTAGACGAAGTTTCCTGCTGTTTAGTACGGATGCCGGCATTGGGCTGGACATACCGTTTTTGGGATTCTGCACAGAAAGGGTTTGCAAACCGCTGAATCCACACGTGAGTTTAACTCTGTCAGTTGAATGCACACATTGACAACCATTCAGTTTGATAGCACCCTTTTGGGTTTAGAAGCAGATATTTCTCTGTACAGCCTATGGTCCCATTCACTCGGGAATATCCCAACGCAGCTCCTAGAAGAAACGTGTTTCTGACTCGCTGAATCTCAACAAAGATTCAACTCTCTTAGGTGAACGAACGCACAGCAGAGCAGTTTCAAGGAAACGTTTCTCCTGAGTCTTAGACGAAGTTTCCTGCCGTTTAGTACGGATGCCGGCATTGGGCTGGAAACACCGGTTTTGGGATTCTGCACAGAAAGGGTTTGCAAACCGCTGAATCCACACGTGAGTTTAACTCTGTCAGTTGAATGCACACATTGACAACCATTCAGTTTGATAGCTCCGTTTTGGTTTTAGAAGCAGATATTTCTCTGTACAGCCTATGGTCCCATTCACTCGGGAATATCCCAACGCAGCTCCTAGAAGAAACGTGTTTCTGACTCGCTGAATCTCAACATAGATTCAACTCTCTTAGGTGAACGAACGCACAGCAGAGCAGTTTCAAGGAAACGTTTCTCCTGAGTTTTAGACGAAGTTTCCTGCTGTTTAGTACGGATGCCGGCATTGGGCTGGACATACCGGTTTTGGGATTCTGCACAGAAAGGGTTTGCAAACCGCTGAATCCACACGTGAGTTTAACTCTGTCAGTTGAATGCACACATTGACAACCATTCAGTTTGATAGCACCCTTTTGGTTTTAGAAGCAGATATTTCTCTGTACAGCCTATGGTCCCATTCACTCGGGAATATCCCAACGCAGCTCCTAGAAGAAACGTGTTTCTGACTCGCTGAATCTCAACAAAGATTCAACTCTCTTAGGTGAACGAACGCACAGCAGAGCAGTTTCAAGGAAACGTTTCTCCTGAGTCTTAGACGAAGTTTCCTGCCGTTTAGTACGGATGCCGGCATTGGGCTGGAAATACCGGTTTTGGGATTCTGCACAGAAAGGGTTTGCAAACCGCTGAATCCACACGTGAGTTTAACTCTGTCAGTTGAATGCTCACATTGACAACCATTCAGTTTGATAGCTCCGTTTTGGTTTTAGAAGCAGATATTTCTCTGTACAGCCTATGGTCCCATTCACTCGGGAATATCCCAACGCAGCTCCTAGAAGAAACGTGTTTCTGACTCGCTGAATCTCAACATAGATTCAACTCTCTTAGGTGAACGAACGCACAGCAGAGCAGTTTCAAGGAAACGTTTCTCCTGAGTCTTAGACGAAGTTTCCTGCTGTTTAGTACGGATGCCGGCATTGGGCTGGAAATACCGGTTTTGGGATTCTGCACAGAAAGGGTTTGCAAACCGCTGAATCCACACGTGAGTTTAACTCTGTCAGTTGAATGCACACATTGACAACCATTCAGTTTGATAGCACACTTTTGGTTTTAGAAGCAGATATTTCTCTGTACAGCCTATGGTCCCATTCACTCGGGAATATCCCAACGCAGCTCCTAGAAGAAACGTGTTTCTGACTCGCTGAATCTCAACATAGATTCAACTCTCTTAGGTGAACGAACGCACAGCAGAGCAGTTTCAAGGAAACGTTTCTCCTGAGTCTTAGACGAAGTTTCCTGCTGTTTAGTACGTATGCCGGCATTGGGCTGGAAATACCGGTTTTGGGATTCTGCACAGAAAGGGTTTGCAAACCGCTGAATCCACACGTCAGTTTAACTCTGTCAGTTGAATGCACACATTGACAACCATTCAGTTAGATAGCTCCGTTTTGGTTTTAGAAGCAGATATTTCTCTGTACAGCCTATGGTCCCATTCACTCGGGAATATCCCAACGCAGCTCCTAGAAGAAACGTGTTTCTGTCTCGCTGAATCTCAACATAGATTCAACTCTCTTAGGTGAACGAACGCACAGCAGAGCAGTTTCAAGGAAACGTTTCTCCTGAGTCTTAGACGAAGTTTCCTGCTGTTTAGTACGGATGCCGGCATTGGGCTGGAAATACCGGTTTTGGGATTCTGCACAGAAAGGGTTTGCAAACCGCTGAATCCACACGTGAGTTTAACTCTGTCAGTTGAATGCAAACATTGACAACCATTCAGTTAGATAGCTCCGTTTTGGTTTTAGAAGCAGATATTTCTCTGTACAGCCTATGGTCCCATTCACTCGGGAATATCCCAACGCAGCTCCTAGAAGAAACGTGTTTCTGACTCGCTGAATCTCAACATAGATTCAACTCTCTTAGGTGAACGAACGCACAGCAGAGCAGTTTCAAGGAAACGTTTCTCCTGAGTTTTAGACGAAGTTTCCTGCTGTTTAGTACGGATGCCAGCACTGGGCTGGACATACCGGTTTTGGGATTCTGCACAGAAAGGGTTTGCAAACCGCTGAATCCACACGTGAGTTTAACTGTGTCAGTTCAATGCACACATTGACAACCAATCACTTTGATAGCACCCTTTTGGTTTTAGAAGCAGATATTTCTCTGTACAGCCTATGGTCCCATTCACTCGGGAATATCCCAACGCAGCTCCTAGAAGAAACGTGTTTCTGACTCGCTGAATCTCAACATAGATTCAACTCTCTTAGGTGAACGAACGCACAGCAGAGCAGTTTCAAGGAAACGTTTCTCCTGAGTCTTAGAAGAAGTTACCTGCTGTTTAGTACGTATGCCGGCATTGGGCTGGAAATACCGGTTTTCGGATTCTGCACAGAAAGGGTTTGCAAACCGCTGAATCCACACGTGAGTTTAACTCTGTCAGTTGAATGCACACATTGACAACCATTCAGTTAGATAGCTCCGTTTTGGTTTTAGAAGCAGATATTTCTCTGTACAGCCTATGGTCCCATTCACTCGGGAATATCCCAACGCAGCTCCTAGAAGAAACGTGTTTCTGACTCGCTGAATCTCAACATAGATTCAACTCTCTTAGGTGAACGAACGCACAGCAGAGCAGTTTCAAGGAAACGTTTCTCCTGAGTTTTAGACGAAGTTTCCTGCTGTTTAGTACGGATGCCGGCACTGGGCTGGACATACCGGTTTTGGGATTCTGCACAGAAAGGGTTTGCAAACCGCTGAATCCACACGTGAGTTTAACTCTGTCAGTTGAATGCACACATTGACAACCATTCACTTTGATAGCACCCTTTTGGTTTTAGAAGCAGATATTTCTCTGTACAGCCTATGGTCCCATTCACTCGGGAATATCCCAACGCAGCTCCTAGAAGAAACGTGTTTCTGACTCGCTGAATCTCAACATAGATTCAACTCTCTTAGGTGAACGAACGCACAGCAGAGCAGTTTCAAGGAAACGTTTCTCCTGAGTTTTAGAAGAAGTTTCCTGCTGTTTAGTACGGATGCCGGCTTTGGGCTGGATATACCGGCTTTGGGAATCTGCACAGAAAGTGTTTGCAAACCGCTGAATCCACACGTGAGTTTAACTCTGTCAGTTGAATGCACACATTGACAACCATTCAGTTTGATAGCACCCTTTTGGTTTTAGAAGCAGATATTTCTCTGTACAGCCTATGGTCCCATTCACTCGGGAATATCCCAACGCAGCTCCTAGAAGAAACGTGTTTCTGACTCGCTGAATCTCAACATAGATTCAACTCTCTTAGGTGAACGAACGCACAGCAGAGCAGTTTCAAGGAAACGTTTCTCCTGAGTTTTAGACGAAGTTTCCTGCTGTTTAGTACGGATGCCGGCATTGGGCTGGACATACCGGTTTTGGGATTCTGCACAGAAAGGGTTTGCAAACCGCTGAATCCACACGTGAGTTTAACTCTGTCAGTTGAATGCACACATTGACAACCATTCAGTTTGATAGCACCCTTTTGGTTTTAGAAGCAGATATTTCTCTGTACAGCCTATGGTCCCATTCACTCGGGAATATCCCAACGCACCTCCTAGAAGAAACGTGTTTCTGACTCGCTGAATCTCAACATAGATTCAACTCTCTTAGGTGAACGAACGCACAGCAGAGTAGTTTCAAGGAAACGTTTCTCCTGAGTTTTAGACGAAGTTTCCTGCTGTTTAGTACGGATGCCGGCATTGGGCTGTAAATACCGGTTTTGGGATTCTGCACAGAAAGGGTTTGCAAACCGCTGAATCCACACGTGAGTTTAACTCTGTCAGTTGAATGCACACATTGACAGCCATTCAGTTTGATAGCACACTTTTGGTTTTGGAAGCAGATATTTCTCTGTACAGCCTATGGTCCCATTCACTCGGGAATATCCCAACGCAGCTCCTAGAAGAAACGTGTTTCTGTCTCGCTGAATCTCAACATAGATTCAACTCTCTTAGGTGAACGAACGCACAGCAGAGCACTTTCAAGGAAACGTTTCTCCTGAGTTTTAGACGAAGTTTCCTGCTGTTTAGTACGGATGCCGGCATTGGGCAGGAAATACCGGTTTTGGGATGCTGCACAGAAAGGGTTTGCAAACCGCTGAATCCACACGTGAGTTTAACTCTGTCAGTTGAATGCACACATTGACAACCATTCAGTTTGATAGCACACTTTTGGTTTTAGAAGCAGATATTTCTCTGTACAGCCTATGGTCCCATTCACTCGGGAATATCCCAACGCAGCTCCTAGAAGAAACGTGTTTCTGACTCGCTGAATCTCAACATAGATTCAACTCTCTTAGGTGAACGAACGCACAGCAGAGCAGTTTCAAGGAAACGTTTCTCCTGAGTCTTAGACGAAGTTTCCTGCTGTTTAGTACGGATGCCGGCATTGGGCTGGAAATACCGGTTTTGGGATTCTGCACAGAAAGGGTTTGCAAACCGCTGAATCCACACGTGAGTTTAACTCTGTCAGTTGAATGCACACATTGACAACCATTCAGTTTGATAGCACACTTTTGGTTTTAGAAGCAGATATTTCTCTGTACAGCCTATGGTCCCATTCACTCGGGAATATCCCAACGCAGCTCCTAGAAGAAACGTGTTTCTGACTCGCTGAATCTCAACATAGATTCAACTCTCTTAGGTGAACGAACGCACAGCAGAGCAGTTTCAAGGAAACGTTTCTCCTGAGTCTTAGACGAAGTTTCCTGCTGTTTAGTACGTATGCCGGCATTGGGCTGGAAATACCGGTTTTGGGATTCTGCACAGAAAGGGTTTGCAAACCGCTGAATCCACACGTCAGTTTAACTCTGTCAGTTGAATGCACACATTGACAACCATTCAGTTAGATAGCTCCGTTTTGGTTTTAGAAGCAGATATTTCTCTGTACAGCCTATGGTCCCATTCACTCGGGAATATCCCAACGCAGCTCCTAGAAGAAACGTGTTTCTGTCTCGCTGAATCTCAACATAGATTCAACTCTCTTAGGTGAACGAACGCACAGCAGAGCAGTTTCAAGGAAACGTTTCTCCTGAGTCTTAGACGAAGTTTCCTGCTGTTTAGTACGGATGCCGGCATTGGGCTGGAAATACCGGTTTTGGGATTCTGCACAGAAAGGGTTTGCAAACCGCTGAATCCACACGTGAGTTTAACTCTGTCAGTTGAATGCAAACATTGACAACCATTCAGTTAGATAGCTCCGTTTTGGTTTTAGAAGCAGATATTTCTCTGTACAGCCTATGGTCCCATTCACTCGGGAATATCCCAACGCAGCTCCTAGAAGAAACGTGTTTCTGACTCGCTGAATCTCAACATAGATTCAACTCTCTTAGGTGAACGAACGCACAGCAGAGCAGTTTCAAGGAAACGTTTCTCCTGAGTTTTAGACGAAGTTTCCTGCTGTTTAGTACGGATGCCAGCACTGGGCTGGACATACCGGTTTTGGGATTCTGCACAGAAAGGGTTTGCAAACCGCTGAATCCACACGTGAGTTTAACTGTGTCAGTTCAATGCACACATTGACAACCAATCACTTTGATAGCACCCTTTTGGTTTTAGAAGCAGATATTTCTCTGTACAGCCTATGGTCCCATTCACTCGGGAATATCCCAACGCAGCTCCTAGAAGAAACGTGTTTCTGACTCGCTGAATCTCAACATAGATTCAACTCTCTTAGGTGAACGAACGCACAGCAGAGCAGTTTCAAGGAAACGTTTCTCCTGAGTCTTAGAAGAAGTTACCTGCTGTTTAGTACGTATGCCGGCATTGGGCTGGAAATACCGGTTTTCGGATTCTGCACAGAAAGGGTTTGCAAACCGCTGAATCCACACGTGAGTTTAACTCTGTCAGTTGAATGCACACATTGACAACCATTCAGTTAGATAGCTCCGTTTTGGTTTTAGAAGCAGATATTTCTCTGTACAGCCTATGGTCCCATTCACTCGGGAATATCCCAACGCAGCTCCTAGAAGAAACGTGTTTCTGACTCGCTGAATCTCAACATAGATTCAACTCTCTTAGGTGAACGAACGCACAGCAGAGCAGTTTCAAGGAAACGTTTCTCCTGAGTTTTAGACGAAGTTTCCTGCTGTTTAGTACGGATGCCGGCACTGGGCTGGACATACCGGTTTTGGGATTCTGCACAGAAAGGGTTTGCAAACCGCTGAATCCACACGTGAGTTTAACTCTGTCAGTTGAATGCACACATTGACAACCATTCACTTTGATAGCACCCTTTTGGTTTTAGAAGCAGATATTTCTCTGTACAGCCTATGGTCCCATTCACTCGGGAATATCCCAACGCAGCTCCTAGAAGAAACGTGTTTCTGACTCGCTGAATCTCAACATAGATTCAACTCTCTTAGGTGAACGAACGCACAGCAGAGCAGTTTCAAGGAAACGTTTCTCCTGAGTTTTAGAAGAAGTTTCCTGCTGTTTAGTACGGATGCCGGCTTTGGGCTGGATATACCGGCTTTGGGAATCTGCACAGAAAGTGTTTGCAAACCGCTGAATCCACACGTGAGTTTAACTCTGTCAGTTGAATGCACACATTGACAACCATTCAGTTTGATAGCACCCTTTTGGTTTTAGAAGCAGATATTTCTCTGTACAGCCTATGGTCCCATTCACTCGGGAATATCCCAACGCAGCTCCTAGAAGAAACGTGTTTCTGACTCGCTGAATCTCAACATAGATTCAACTCTCTTAGGTGAACGAACGCACAGCAGAGCAGTTTCAAGGAAACGTTTCTCCTGAGTTTTAGACGAAGTTTCCTGCTGTTTAGTACGGATGCCGGCATTGGGCTGGACATACCGGTTTTGGGATTCTGCACAGAAAGGGTTTGCAAACCGCTGAATCCACACGTGAGTTTAACTCTGTCAGTTGAATGCACACATTGACAACCATTCAGTTTGATAGCACCCTTTTGGTTTTAGAAGCAGATATTTCTCTGTACAGCCTATGGTCCCATTCACTCGGGAATATCCCAACGCACCTCCTAGAAGAAACGTGTTTCTGACTCGCTGAATCTCAACATAGATTCAACTCTCTTAGGTGAACGAACGCACAGCAGAGTAGTTTCAAGGAAACGTTTCTCCTGAGTTTTAGACGAAGTTTCCTGCTGTTTAGTACGGATGCCGGCATTGGGCTGTAAATACCGGTTTTGGGATTCTGCACAGAAAGGGTTTGCAAACCGCTGAATCCACACGTGAGTTTAACTCTGTCAGTTGAATGCACACATTGACAGCCATTCAGTTTGATAGCACACTTTTGGTTTTGGAAGCAGATATTTCTCTGTACAGCCTATGGTCCCATTCACTCGGGAATATCCCAACGCAGCTCCTAGAAGAAACGTGTTTCTGTCTCGCTGAATCTCAACATAGATTCAACTCTCTTAGGTGAACGAACGCACAGCAGAGCACTTTCAAGGAAACGTTTCTCCTGAGTTTTAGACGAAGTTTCCTGCTGTTTAGTACGGATGCCGGCATTGGGCAGGAAATACCGGTTTTGGGATGCTGCACAGAAAGGGTTTGCAAACCGCTGAATCCACACGTGAGTTTAACTCTGTCAGTTGAATGCACACATTGACAACCATTCAGTTTGATAGCACACTTTTGGTTTTAGAAGCAGATATTTCTCTGTACAGCCTATGGTCCCATTCACTCGGGAATATCCCAACGCAGCTCCTAGAAGAAACGTGTTTCTGACTCGCTGAATCTCAACATAGATTCAACTCTCTTAGGTGAACGAACGCACAGCAGAGCAGTTTCAAGGAAACGTTTCTCCTGAGTCTTAGAAGAAGTTACCTGCTGTTTAGTACGTATGCCGGCATTGGGCTGGAAATACCGGTTTTCGGATTCTGCACAGAAAGGGTTTGCAAACCGCTGAATCCACACGTGAGTTTAACTCTGTCAGTTGAATGCACACATTGACAACCATTCAGTTAGATAGCTCCGTTTTGGTTTTAGAAGCAGATATTTCTCTGTACAGCCTATGGTCCCATTCACTCGGGAATATCCCAACGCAGCTCCTAGAAGAAACGTGTTTCTGACTCGCTGAATCTCAACATAGATTCAACTCTCTTAGGTGAACGAACGCACAGCAGAGCAGTTTCAAGGAAACGTTTCTCCTGAGTTTTAGACGACGTTTCCTGCTGTTTAGTCCGTATGCCGGCATTGGGCTGGAAATACCGGTTTTGGGATTCTGCACAGAAAGGGTTTGCAAACCGCTGAATCCACACGTGAGTTTAACTCTGTCAGTTGAATGCACACATTGACAACCATTCAGTTAGATAGCTCCGTTTTGGTTTTAGAAGCAGATATTTCTCTGTATAGCCTATGGTCCCATTCACTCGGGAATATCCCAACACAGCTCCTAGAAGATACGTGTTTCTGACTCGCTGAATCTCAACATAGATTCAACTCTCTTAGGTGAACGAACGCACAGCAGATCAGTTTCAAGGAAACGTTTTTCCTGAGTCTTAGACGAAGTTTCCTGCTGTTTAGTACGGATGCCGGCATTGGGCTGGAAATACCGGTTTTGGGATTCTGCACAGAAAGGGTTTGCAAACCGCTGAATCCACACGTGAGTTTAACTCTGTCAGTTGAATGCACACATTGACAACCAATCACTTTGATAGCACCCTTTTGGTTTTAGAAGCAGATATTTCTCTGTACAGCCTATGGTCCCATTCACTCGGGAATATCCCAACGCAGCTCCTAGAAGAAACGTGTTTCTGACTCGCTGAATCTCAACATAGATTCAACTCTCTTAGGTGAACGAACGCACAGCAGAGCAGTTTCAAGGAAACGTTTCTCCTGAGTTTTAGACGAAGTTTCCTGCTGTTTAGTTCGTATGCCGGCATTGGGCTGGAAATACCGGTTTTGGGATTCTGCACAGAAAGGGTTTGCAAACCGCTGAATCCACACGTGAGTTTAACTCTTTCAGTTGAATGCACACATTGACAACCAATCACTTTGATAGCACCCTTTTGGTTTTAGAAGCAGATATTTCTCTGTACAGCCTATGGTCCCATTCACTCGGGAATATCCCAACGCACCTCCTAGAAGAAACGTGTTTCTGACTCGCTGAATCTCAACATAGATTCAACTCTCTTAGGTGAACGAACGCACAGCAGAGCAGTTTCAAGGAAACGTTTCTCCTGAGTTTTAGACGAAGTTTCCTGCTGTTTAGTTCGTATGCCGGCATTGGGCTGGAAATACCGGTTTTGGGATTCTGCACAGAAAGGGTTTGCAAACCGCTGAATCCACACGTGAGTTTAACTCTGTCAGTTGAATGCACACATTGACAACCATTCAGTTTGATAGCACACTTTTGGTTTTAGAAGCAGATATTTCTCTGTATAGCCTATGGTCCCATTCACTCGGGAATATCCCAACACAGCTCCTAGTAGATACGTGTTTCTGACTCGCTGAATCTCAACATAGATTCAACTCTCTTAGGTGAACGAACGCACAGCAGAGCAGTTTCAAGGAAACGTTTCTCCTGAGTCTTAGACGAAGTTTCCTGCTGTTTAGTACGGATGCCGGCATTGGGCTGGAAATACCGGTTTTGGGATTCTGCACAGAAAGGGTTTGCAAACCGCTGAATCCACACGTGAGTTTAACTCTGTCAGTTGAATGCACACATTGACAACCATTCAGTTTGACAGCACACTTTTGGTTTTAGAAGCAGATATTTCTCTGTACAGCCTATGGTCCCATTCACTCGGGATTATACCAATGCAGCTCCTAGAAGAAACGTGTTTCTGACTCGCTGAATCTCAACATAGATTCAAATCTCTTAGGTGAACGAACGCACAGCAGAGCAGTTTCAAGGAAACGTTTCTCCTGAGTCTTAGACGAAGTTTCCTGCTGTTTAGTACGTATGCCGGCATTGGGCTGAAAATACCGGTTTTCGGATTCTGCACAGAAAGGGTTTGCAAACCGCTGAATCCACACGTGAGTTTAACTCTGTCAGTTGAATGCACACATTGACAACCATTCAGTTAGATAGCTCCGTTTTGGTTTTAGAAGCAGATATTTCTCTGTACAGTCTATGGTCCCATTCACTCGGGAATATCCCAACGCAGCTCCTAGAAGAAACGTGTTTCTGACTCGCTGAATCTCAACATAGATTCAACTCTCTTAGGTGAACGAACGCACAGCAGAGCAGTTTCAAGGAAACGTTTCTCCTGAGTTTTAGAAGAAGTTTCCTGCTGTTTAGTACGGATGCCGGCATTGGGCTGGAAATACCGGTTTTGGGATTCTGCACAGAAAGGGTTTGCAAACCGCTGAATCCACACGTGAGTTTAACTCTGTCAGTTGAATGCACACGTTGACAACCATTCAGTTAGATAGCTCCGTTTTGGTTTTAGAAGCAGATATTTCTCTGTACAGCCTATGGTCCCATTCACTCGGGAATATCCCAACGCAGCTCCTAGAAGAAACGTGTTTCTGACTCGCTGAATCTCAACATAGATTCAACTCTCTTAGGTGAACGAACGCACAGCAGAGCAGTTTCAAGGAAACGTTTCTCCTGAGTTTTAGACGAAGTTTCCTGCTGTTTAGTTCGTATGCCGGCATTGGGCTGGAAATACCGGTTTTGGGATTCTGCACAGAAAGGGTTTGCAAACCGCTGAATCCACACGTGAGTTTAACTCTGTCAGTTGAATGCACACATTGACAACCATTCAGTTTGATAGCACACTTTTGGTTTTAGAAGCAGATATTTCTCTGTATAGCCTATGGTCCCATTCACTCGGGAATATCCCAACACAGCTCCTAGTAGATACGTGTTTCTGACTCGCTGAATCTCAACATAGATTCAACTCTCTTAGGTGAACGAACGCACAGCAGAGCAGTTTCAAGGAAACGTTTCTCCTGAGTCTTAGACGAAGTTTCCTGCTGTTTAGTACGGATGCCGGCATTGGGCTGGAAATACCGGTTTTGGGATTCTGCACAGAAAGGGTTTGCAAACCGCTGAATCCACACGTGAGTTTAACACTGTCAGTTGAATGCACACATTGACAACCATTCAGTTTGACAGCACACTTTTGGTTTTAGAAGCAGATATTTCTCTGTACAGCCTATGGTCCCATTCACTCGGGATTATACCAATGCAGCTCCTAGAAGAAACGTGTTTCTGACTCGCTGAATCTCAACATAGATTCAAATCTCTTAGGTGAACGAACGCACAGCAGAGCAGTTTCAAGGAAACGTTTCTCCTGAGTCTTAGACGAAGTTTCCTGCTGTTTAGTACGTATGCCGGCATTGGGCTGAAAATACCGGTTTTCGGATTCTGCACAGAAAGGGTTTGCAAACCGCTGAATCCACACGTGAGTTTAACTCTGTCAGTTGAATGCACACATTGACAACCATTCAGTTAGATAGCTCCGTTTTGGTTTTAGAAGCAGATATTTCTCTGTACAGTCTATGGTCCCATTCACTCGGGAATATCCCAACGCAGCTCCTAGAAGAAACGTGTTTCTGACTCGCTGAATCTCAACATAGATTCAACTCTCTTAGGTGAACGAACGCACAGCAGAGCAGTTTCAAGGAAACGTTTCTCCTGAGTTTTAGAAGAAGTTTCCTGCTGTTTAGTACGGATGCCGGCATTGGGCTGGAAATACCGGTTTTGGGATTCTGCACAGAAAGGGTTTGCAAACCGCTGAATCCACACGTGAGTTTAACTCTGTCAGTTGAATGCACACGTTGACAACCATTCAGTTAGATAGCTCCGTTTTGGTTTTAGAAGCAGATATTTCTCTGTACAGCCTATGGTCCCATTCACTCGGGAATATCCCAACGCAGCTCCTAGAAGAAACGTGTTTCTGACTCGCTGAATCTCAACATAGATTCAACTCTCTTAGGTGAACGAACGCACAGCAGAGCAGTTTCAAGGAAACGTTTCTCCTGAGTTTTAGACGACGTTTCCTGCTGTTTAGTTCGTATGCCGGCATTGGGCTGGAAATACCGGTTTTGGGATTCTGCACAGAAAGGGTTTGCAAACCGCTGAATCCACACGTGAGTTTAACTCTGTCAGTTGAATGCACACATTGACAACCATTCAGTTTGATAGCACCCTTTTGGTTTTAGAAGCAGATATTTCTCTGTATAGCCTATGGTCCCATTCACTCGGGAATATCCCAACACAGCTCCTAGAAGATACGTGTTTCTGACTCGCTGAATCTCAACATAGATTCAACTCTCTTAGGTGAACGAACGCACAGCAGATCAGTTTCAAGGAAACGTTTTTCCTGAGTCTTAGACGAAGTTTCCTGCTGTTTAGTACGGATGCCGGCATTGGGCTGGAAATACCGGTTTTGGGATTCTGCACAGAAAGGGTTTGCAAACCGCTGAATCCACACGTGAGTTTAACTCTGTCAGTTGAATGCACACATTGACAACCAATCACTTTGATAGCACCCTTTTGGTTTTAGAAGCAGATATTTCTCTGTACAGCCTATGGTCCCATTCACTCGGGAATATCCCAACGCAGCTCCTAGAAGAAACGTGTTTCTGACTCGCTGAATCTCAACATAGATTCAACTCTCTTAGGTGAACGAACGCACAGCAGAGCAGTTTCAAGGAAACGTTTCTCCTGAGTTTTAGACGAAGTTTCCTGCTGTTTAGTTCGTATGCCGGCATTGGGCTGGAAATACCGGTTTTGGGATTCTGCACAGAAAGGGTTTGCAAACCGCTGAATCCACACGTGAGTTTAACTCTGTCAGTTGAATGCACACATTGACAACCAATCACTTTGATAGCACCCTTTTGGTTTTAGAAGCAGATATTTCTCTGTACAGCCTATGGTCCCATTCACTCGGGAATATCCCAACGCAGCTCCTAGAAGAAACGTGTTTCTGACTCGCTGAATCTCAACATAGATTCAACTCTCTTAGGTGAACGAACGCACAGCAGAGCAGTTTCAAGGAAACGTTTCTCCTGAGTTTTAGACGAAGTTTCCTGCTGTTTAGTTCGTATGCCGGCATTGGGCTGGAAATACCGGTTTTGGGATTCTGCACAGAAAGGGTTTGCAAACCGCTGAATCCACACGTGAGTTTAACTCTGTCAGTTGAATGCACACATTGACAACCATTCAGTTTGATAGCACACTTTTGGTTTTAGAAGCAGATATTTCTCTGTATAGCCTATGGTCCCATTCACTCGGGAATATCCCAACACAGCTCCTAGTAGATACGTGTTTCTGACTCGCTGAATCTCAACATAGATTCAACTCTCTTAGGTGAACGAACGCACAGCAGAGCAGTTTCAAGGAAACGTTTCTCCTGAGTCTTAGACGAAGTTTCCTGCTGTTTAGTACGGATGCCGGCATTGGGCTGGAAATACCGGTTTTGGGATTCTGCACAGAAAGGGTTTGCAAACCGCTGAATCCACACGTGAGTTTAACACTGTCAGTTGAATGCACACATTGACAACCATTCAGTTTGACAGCACACTTTTGGTTTTAGAAGCAGATATTTCTCTGTACAGCCTATGGTCCCATTCACTCGGGATTATACCAATGCAGCTCCTAGAAGAAACGTGTTTCTGACTCGCTGAATCTCAACATAGATTCAAATCTCTTAGGTGAACGAACGCACAGCAGAGCAGTTTCAAGGAAACGTTTCTCCTGAGTCTTAGACGAAGTTTCCTGCTGTTTAGTACGTATGCCGGCATTGGGCTGAAAATACCGGTTTTCGGATTCTGCACAGAAAGGGTTTGCAAACCGCTGAATCCACACGTGAGTTTAACTCTGTCAGTTGAATGCACACATTGACAACCATTCAGTTAGATAGCTCCGTTTTGGTTTTAGAAGCAGATATTTCTCTGTACAGTCTATGGTCCCATTCACTCGGGAATATCCCAACGCAGCTCCTAGAAGAAACGTGTTTCTGACTCGCTGAATCTCAACATAGATTCAACTCTCTTAGGTGAACGAACGCACAGCAGAGCAGTTTCAAGGAAACGTTTCTCCTGAGTTTTAGAAGAAGTTTCCTGCTGTTTAGTACGGATGCCGGCATTGGGCTGGAAATACCGGTTTTGGGATTCTGCACAGAAAGGGTTTGCAAACCGCTGAATCCACACGTGAGTTTAACTCTGTCAGTTGAATGCACACGTTGACAACCATTCAGTTAGATAGCTCCGTTTTGGTTTTAGAAGCAGATATTTCTCTGTACAGCCTATGGTCCCATTCACTCGGGAATATCCCAACGCAGCTCCTAGAAGAAACGTGTTTCTGACTCGCTGAATCTCAACATAGATTCAACTCTCTTAGGTGAACGAACGCACAGCAGAGCAGTTTCAAGGAAACGTTTCTCCTGAGTTTTAGACGAAGTTTCCTGCTGTTTAGTATGGATGCCGGCATTGGGCTGGAAATACCGGTTTTGGGATTCTGCACAGAAAGGGTTTGCAAACCGCTGAATCCACACGTGAGTTTAACTCTGTCAGTTGAATGCACACATTGACAACCATTCAGTTAGATAGCTCCGTTTTGGTTTTAGAAGCAGATATTTCTCTGTACAGCCTATGGTCCCATTCACTCGGGAATATCCCAACGCAGCTCCTAGAAGAAACGTGTTTCTGACTCGCTGAATCTCAACATAGATTCAACTCTCTTAGGTGAACGAACGCACAGCAGAGCACTTTCAAGGAAACGTTTCTCCTGAGTTTTAGACGAAGTTTCCTGCTGTTTAGTACGCATGCCGGCATTGGGCTGGAAATACCGGTTTTGGGATTCTGCACAGAAAGGGTTTGCAAACCGCTGAATCCACACGTGAGTTTAACTCAGTCAGTTGAATGCACACATTGACAACCATTCAGTTAGATAGCTCCGTTTTGGTTTTAGAAGCAGATATTTCTCTGTACAGCCTATGGTCCCATTCACTCGGGAATATCCCAACGCAGCTCCTAGAAGAAACGTGTTTCTGACTCGCTGAATCTCAACACAGATTCAACTCTCTTAGGTGAAAGAACGCACAGCAGAGCAGTTTCAAGGAAACGTTTCTCCTGAGTTTTAGACGAAGTTTCCTGCTGTTTAGTACATATGCTGGGATTGGGCTGGAAATACCGGTTTTGGGATTCTGCACAGAAAGGGTTTGCAAACCGCTGAATCCACACGTGAGTTTAACTCTGTCAGTTGAATGCACACATTGACAACCATTCAGTTAGATAGCACACTTTTGGTTTTAGAAGCAGATATTTCTCTGTACAGCCTATGGTCCCATTCACTCGGGAATATCCCAACGCAGCTCCTAGAAGAAACGTGTTTCTGACTCGCTGAATCTCAACATAGATTCAACTCTCTTAGGTGAACGAACACACAGCAGAGCAGTTTCAAGGAAACGTTTCTCCTGAGTCTTAGACGAAGCTTCCTGCTGTTTAGTACGTATGCCGGCATTGGGCTGGAAATACCGGTTTTGGGATTCTGCACAGAAAGGGTTTGCAAACCGCTGAATCCACACGTGAGTTTAACTCTGTCAGTTGAATGCACACATTGACAACCATTCAGTTAGATAGCTCCGTTTTGGTTTTAGAAGCAGATATTTCTCTGTACAGCCTATGGTCCCATTCACTCGGGAATATCCCAACGCAGCTCCTAGAAGAAACGTGTTTCTGACTCGCTGAATCTCAACATAGATTCAACTCTCTTAGGTGAACGAACGCACAGCAGAGCAGTTTCAAGGAAACGATTCTCCTCAGTTTTAGACGAAGTTTCCTGCTGTTTAGTACGCATGCCGGCATTGGGCTGGAAATACCGGTTTTGGGATTCTGCACAGAAAGGGTTTGCAAACCGCTGAATCCACACGTGAGTTTAACTCAGTCAGTTGAATGCACACATTGACAACCATTCAGTTAGATAGCACCCTTTTGGTTTTAGAAGCAGATATTTCTCTGTACAGCCTATGGTCCCATTCACTCGGGAATATCCCAACGCAGCTCCTAGATGATACGTGTTTCTGACTCGCTGAATCTCAACATAGATTCAACTGTCTTAGGTGAACGAACGCACAGCAGAGCAGTTTCAAGGAAACGTTTCTCCTGAGTCTTAGACGAAGTTTCCTGCTGTTTAGTACGGATGCCGGCATTGGGCTGGAAATACCGGTTTTGGGATTCTGCACAGAAAGGGTTTGCAAACCGCTGAATCCACACGTGAGTTTAACTCTGTCAGTTGAATGCACACATTGACAACCATTCAGTTTGATAGCACACTTTTGGTTTTAGAAGCAGATATTTCTGTGTACAGTCTATGGTCCCATTCACTCGGGAATATCCCAACGCAGCTCCTAGAAGAAACGTGTTTCTGACTCGCTGAATCTCAACATAGATTCAACTCCCTTAGGTGAACGAACGCACAGCAGAGCAGTTTCAAGGAAACGTTTCTCCTGAGTTTTAGACGAAGTTTCCTGCTGTTTAGTACGTATGCCGGCACTGGGCTGGACATACCGGTTTTGGGATTCTGCACAGAAAGGGTTTGCAAACCGCTGAATCCACACGTGAGTATAACTCTGTCAGTTGAATGCACACATTGACAACCATTCAGTTTGATAGCACCCTTTTGGTTTTAGAAGCAGATATTTCTCTGTACAGCCTATGGTCCCATTCACTCGGGAATATCCCAACGCAGCTCCTAGAAGAAACGTGTTTCTGACTCGCTGAATCTCAACATAGATTCAACTCTCTTAGGTGAACGAACGCACAGCAGAGCAGTTTCAAGGAAACGTTTCTCCTGAGTCTTAGACGAAGTTTCCTGCTGTTTAGTACGGATGCCGGCATTGGGCTGGAAATACCGGTTTTGGGATTCTGCAAAGAAAGGGTTTGCAAACCGCTGAATCCACATGTGAGTTTAACTCTGTCAGTTGAATGCACACATTGACAACCATTCAGTTTGATAGCACACTTTTGGTTTTAGAAGCAGATATTTCTCTGTACAGCCTATGGTCCCATTCACTCGGGAATATCCCAACGCAGCTCCTAGAAGAAACGTGTTTCTGACTCGCTGAATCTCAACATAGATTCAACTCTCTTAGGTGAACGAACGCACAGCAGAGCAGTTTCAAGGAAACGTTTCTCCTGAGTTTTAGACGAAGTTTCCTGCTGTTTAGTACGCATGCCGGCATTGGGCTGGAAATACCGGTTTTGGGATTCTGCACAGAAAGGGTTTGCAAACCGCTGAATCCACACGTGAGTTTAACTCAGTCAGTTGAATGCACACATTGACAACCATTCAGTTAGATAGCACCCTTTTGGTTTTAGAAGCAGATATTTCTCTGTACAGCCTATGGTCCCATTCACTCGGGAATAACCCAACGCAGCTCCTAGAAGATACGTGTTTCTGACTCGCTGAATCTCAACATAGATTCAACTGTCTTAGGTGAACAAACGCACAGCAGAGCAGTTTCAAGGAAACGTTTCTCCTGAGTCTTAGACGAAGTTTCCTGCTGTTTAGTACGGATGCCGGCATTGGGCTGGAAATACCGGTTTTGGGATTCTGCACAGAAAGGGTTTGCAAACCGCTGAATCCACACGTGAGTTTAACTCTGTCAGTTGAATGCACACATTGACAACCATTCAGTTTGATAGCACACTTTTGGTTTTAGAAGCAGATATTTCTGTGTACAGTCTATGGTCCCATTCACTCGGGAATATCCCAACGCAGCTCCTAGAAGAAACGTGTTTCTGACTCGCTGAATCTCAACATAGATTCAACTCCCTTAGGTGAACGAACGCACAGCAGAGCAGTTTCAAGGAAACGTTTCTCCTGAGTTTTAGACGAAGTTTCCTGCTGTTTAGTACGTATGCCGGCACTGGGCTGGACATACCGGTTTTGGAATTCTGCACAGAAAGGGTTTGCAAACCGCTGAATCCACACGTGAGTTTAACTCTGTCAGTTGAATGCACACATTGACAACCATTCAGTTTGATAGCACCCTTTTGGTTTTAGAAGCAGATATTTCTCTGTACAGCCTATGGTCCCATTCACTCGGGAATATCCCAACGCAGCTCCTAGAAGAAACGTGTTTCTGACTCGCTGAATCTCAACATAGATTCAACTCTCTTAGGTGAACGAACGCACAGCAGAGCAGTTTCAAGGAAACGTTTCTCCTGAGTCTTAGACGAAGTTTCCTGCTGTTTAGTACGGATGCCGGCATTGGGCTGGAAATACCGGTTTTGGGATTCTGCAAAGAAAGGGTTTGCAAACCGCTGAATCCACATGTGAGTTTAACTCTGTCAGTTGAATGCACACATTGACAACCATTCAGTTTGATAGCACACTTTTGGTTTTAGAAGCAGATATTTCTCTGTACAGCCTATGGTCCCATTCACTCGGGAATATCCCAACGCAGCTCCTAGAAGAAACGTGTTTCTGACTCGCTGAATCTCAACATAGATTCAACTCTCTTAGGTGAACGAACGCACAGCAGAGCAGTTTCAAGGAAACGTTTCTCCTGAGTTTTAGACGAAGTTTCCTGCTGTTTAGTACGCATGCCGGCATTGGGCTGGAAATACCGGTTTTGGGATTCTGCACAGAAAGGGTTTGCAAACCGCTGAATCCACACGTGAGTTTAACTCAGTCAGTTGAATGCACACATTGACAACCATTCAGTTAGATAGCTCCGTTTTGGTTTTAGAAGCAGATATTTCTCTGTACAGCCTATGGTCCCATTCACTCGGGAATATCCCAACGCAGCTCCTAGAAGAAACGTATTTCTGACTCGCTGAATCTCAACACAGAATCAACTCTCTTAGGTGAAAGAACGCACAGCAGAGCAGTTTCAAGGAAACGTTTCTCCTGAGTTTTAGACGAAGTTTCCTGCTGTTTAGTACGTATGTCGGCATTGGGCTGGAAATACCGGTTTTGGGATTCTGCACAGAAAGGGTTTGCAAACCGCTGAATCCACACGTGAGTTTAACTCTGTCAGTTGAATGCACACATTGACAACCATTCAGTTAGATAGCACACTTTTGGTTTTAGAAGCAGATATTTCTCTGTACAGCCTATGGTCCCATTCACTCGGGAATATCCCAACGCAGCTCCTAGAAGAAACGTGTTTCTGACTCGCTGAATCTCAACATAGATTCAACTCTCTTAGGTGAACGAAAGCACAGCAGAGCAGTTTCAAGGAAACGTTTCTACTGAGTCTTAGACGAAGCTTCCTGCTGTTTAGTACGTATGCAGGCATTGGGCTGGAAATACCGGTTTTGGGATTCTGCACAGAAAGGGTTTGCAAACCGCTGAATCCACACGTGAGTTTAACTCTGTCAGCTGAATGCACACATTGACAACCATTCAGTTAGATAGCTCCGTTTTGGTTTTAGAAGCAGATATTTCTCTGTACAGCCTATGGTCCCATTCACTCGGGAATATCCCAACGCAGCTCCTAGAAGAAACGTGTTTCTGACTCGCTGAATCTCAACATAGATTCAACTCTCTTAGGTGAACGAACGCACAGCAGAGCAGTTTCAAGGAAACGTTTCTCCTGAGTTTTAGACGAAGTTTCCTGCTGTTTAGTTCGTATGCCGGCATTGGGCTGGAAATACCGGTTTTGGGATTCTGCACAGAAAGGGTTTGCAAACCGCTGAATCCACACGTGAGTTTAACTCTGTCAGTTGAATGCACACATTGACAACCATTCAGTTTGATAGCACCCTTTTGGTTTTAGAAGCAGATATTTCTCTGTACAGCCTTTGGTCCCATTCACTCGGGAATATCCCAACGCAGCTCCTAGAAGAAACGTGTTTCTGACTCGCTGAATCTCAACATAGATTCAACTCTCTTAGGTGAACGAACGCACAGCAGAGCAGTTTCAAGGAAACGTTTCTCCTGAGTTTTAGAAGAAGTTTCCTGCTGTTTAGTACGTATGCCGGCATTGGGCTGGAAATACCGGTTTTGGGATTCTGCACAGAAAGGGTTTGCAAACCGCTGAATCCACACGTGAGTTTAACTCTGTCAGTTGAATGCACACATTGACAACCATTCAGTTTGATAGCACAGTTTTGGTTTTAGAAGCAGATATTTCTCAGTACAACCTATGGTCCCATTCACTCGGGAATATCCCAACGCAGCTCCTAGAAGATACGTGTTTCTGACTCGCTGAATCTCAACATAGATTCAACTCTCTTAGGTGAACGAACGCACAGCAGAGCAGTTTCAAGGAAACGTTTCTCCTGAATCTTAGACGAAGTTTCCTGCTGTTTAGTACGGATGCCGGCATTGGGCTGGAAATACCGGTTTTGGGATTCTGCACAGAAAGGGTTTGCAAACCGCTGAATCCCCACGTGAGTTTAACTCTGTCAGTTGAATGCACACATTGACAACCATTCAGTTTCATAGCACACTTTTGGTTTTAGAAGCAGATATTTCTCTGTACAGCCTATGGTCCCATTCACTCGGGAATATCCCAACGCAGCTCCTAGAAGTAACGTGTTTCTGACTCGCTGAATCTCAACATAGATTCAACTCTCTTAGGTGAACGAACGCACAGCAGAGCAGTTTCAAGGAAACGTTTCTCCTGAGTCTTAGACGAAGTTTCCTGCTGTTTAGTACGGATGCCGGCATTGGGCTGGAAATACCGGTTTTGGGATTCTGCACAGAAAGGGTTTGCAAACCGCTGAATCCACACGTGAGTTTAACTCTGTCAGTTGAATGCACACATTGACAACCATTCAGTTTGATAGCACACTTTTGGTTTTAGAAGCAGATATTTCTCTGTACAGCCTCTGGTCCCATTCACTCGGGATTATCCCAATGCAGCTCCTAGAAGAAACGTGTTTCTGACTCGCTGAATCTCAACATAGATTCAAATCTCTTAGGTGAACGAACGCACAGCAGAGCAGTTTCAAGGAAACGTTTCTCCTGAGTCTTAGACGAAGTTTCCTGCTGTTTAGTACGTATGCCGGCATTGGGCTGGAAATACCGGTTTTCGGATTCTGCACAGAAAGGGTTTGCAAACCGCTGAATCCACACGTGAGTTTAACTCTGTCAGTTGAATGCACACATTGACAACCATTCAGTTAGATAGCTCCGTTTTGGTTTTAGAAGCAGATATTTCTCTGTACAGCCTATGGTCCCATTCACTCGGGAATATCCCAACGCAGCTCCTAGAAGAAACGTGTTTCTGACTCGCTGAATCTCAACATAGATTCAACTCTCTTAGGTGAACGAACGCACAGCAGAGCAGTTTCAAGGAAACGTTTCTCCTGAGTTTTAGACGAAGTTTCCTGCTGTTTAGTACGGATGCCGGCATTGGGCTGGAAATACCGGTTTTGGGATTCTGCACAGAAAGGGTTTGCAAACCGCTGAATACACACGTGAGTTTAACTCTGTCAGTTGAATGCACACATTGACAACCATTCAGTTTGATAGCACACTTTTGGTTTTAGAAGCAGATATTTCTCTGTACAGCCTATGGTCCCATTCACTCGGGAATATCCCAACGCACCTCCTAGAAGTAACGTGTTTCTGACTCGCTGAATCTCAACATAGATTCAACTCTCTTAGGTGAACGAACGCACAGCAGAGCAGTTTCAAGGAAACGTTTCTCCTGAGTTTTAGACGAAGTTTCCTGCTGTTTAGTACGGATGCCGGCATTGGGCTGGAAATACCGGTTTTGGGATTCTGCACAGAAAGGGTTTGCAAACCGCTGAATCCACACGTGAGTTTAACTCTGTCAGTTGAATGCACACATTGACAACCATTCAGTTTGATAGCACACTTTTGGTTTTAGAAGCAGATATTTCTCTGTACAGCCTATGGTCCCATTCACTCGGGAATATCCCAACGCAGAACCTAGAAGAAACGTGTTTCTGACTCGCTGAATCTCAACATAGATTCAACTCTCTTAGGTGAACGAACGCACAGCAGAGCAGTTTCAAGGAAACGTTTCTCCTGAGTCTTAGACGAAGTTTCCTGCTGTTTAGTACGTATGCCGGCATTGGGCTGGAAATACCGGTTTTGGGATTCTGCACAGAAAGGGTTTGCAAACCGCTGAATCCACACGTGAGTTTAACTCTGTCAGTTGAATGCACACGTTGACAACCATTCAGTTAGATAGCTCCGTTTTGGTTTTAGAAGCAGATATTTCTCTGTACAGCCTATGGTCCCATTCACTCGGGAATATCCCAACGCAGCTCCTAGAAGAAACGTGTTTCTGACTCGCTGAATCTCAACATAGATTCAACTCTCTTAGGTGAACGAACGCACAGCAGAGCAGTTTCAAGGAAACGTTTCTCCTGAGTTTTAGACGAAGTTTCCTGCTGTTTAGTATGGATGCCGGCATTGGGCTGGAAATACCGGTTTTGGGATTCTGCACAGAAAGGGTTTGCAAACCGCTGAATCCACACGTGAGTTTAACTCTGTCAGTTGAATGCACACATTGACAACCATTCAGTTAGATAGCTCCGTTTTGGTTTTAGAAGCAGATATTTCTCTGTACAGCCTATGGTCCCATTCACTCGGGAATATCCCAACGCAGCTCCTAGAAGAAACGTGTTTCTGACTCGCTGAATCTCAACATAGATTCAACTCTCTTAGGTGAACGAACGCACAGCAGAGCACTTTCAAGGAAACGTTTCTCCTGAGTTTTAGACGAAGTTTCCTGCTGTTTAGTACGCATGCCGGCATTGGGCTGGAAATACCGGTTTTGGGATTCTGCACAGAAAGGGTTTGCAAACCGCTGAATCCACACGTGAGTTTAACTCAGTCAGTTGAATGCACACATTGACAACCATTCAGTTAGATAGCTCCGTTTTGGTTTTAGAAGCAGATATTTCTCTGTACAGCCTATGGTCCCATTCACTCGGGAATATCCCAACGCAGCTCCTAGAAGAAACGTGTTTCTGACTCGCTGAATCTCAACACAGATTCAACTCTCTTAGGTGAAAGAACGCACAGCAGAGCAGTTTCAAGGAAACGTTTCTCCTGAGTTTTAGACGAAGTTTCCTGCTGTTTAGTACATATGCCGGGATTGGGCTGGAAATACCGGTTTTGGGATTCTGCACAGAAAGGGTTTGCAAACCGCTGAATCCACACGTGAGTTTAACTCTGTCAGTTGAATGCACACATTGACAACCATTCAGTTAGATAGCACACTTTTGGTTTTAGAAGCAGATATTTCTCTGTACAGCCTATGGTCCCATTCACTCGGGAATATCCCAACGCAGCTCCTAGAAGAAACGTGTTTCTGACTCGCTGAATCTCAACATAGATTCAACTCTCTTAGGTGAACGAACACACAGCAGAGCAGTTTCAAGGAAACGTTTCTCCTGAGTCTTAGACGAAGCTTCCTGCTGTTTAGTACGTATGCCGGCATTGGGCTGGAAATACCGGTTTTGGGATTCTGCACAGAAAGGGTTTGCAAACCGCTGAATCCACACGTGAGTTTAACTCTGTCAGTTGAATGCACACATTGACAACCATTCAGTTAGATAGCTCCGTTTTGGTTTTAGAAGCAGATATTTCTCTGTACAGCCTATGGTCCCATTCACTCGGGAATATCCCAACGCAGCTCCTAGAAGAAACGTGTTTCTGACTCGCTGAATCTCAACATAGATTCAACTCTCTTAGGTGAACGAACGCACAGCAGAGCAGTTTCAAGGAAACGATTCTCCTCAGTTTTAGACGAAGTTTCCTGCTGTTTAGTACGCATGCCGGCATTGGGCTGGAAATACCGGTTTTGGGATTCTGCACAGAAAGGGTTTGCAAACCGCTGAATCCACACGTGAGTTTAACTCAGTCAGTTGAATGCACACATTGACAACCATTCAGTTAGATAGCACCCTTTTGGTTTTAGAAGCAGATATTTCTCTGTACAGCCTATGGTCCCATTCACTCGGGAATATCCCAACGCAGCTCCTAGAAGATACGTGTTTCTGACTCGCTGAATCTCAACATAGATTCAACTGTCTTAGGTGAACGAACGCACAGCAGAGCAGTTTCAAGGAAACGTTTCTCCTGAGTCTTAGACGAAGTTTCCTGCTGTTTAGTACGGATGCCGGCATTGGGCTGGAAATACCGGTTTTGGGATTCTGCACAGAAAGGGTTTGCAAACCGCTGAATCCACACGTGAGTTTAACTCTGTCAGTTGAATGCACACATTGACAACCATTCAGTTTGATAGCACACTTTTGGTTTTAGAAGCAGATATTTCTGTGTACAGTCTATGGTCCCATTCACTCGGGAATATCCCAACGCAGCTCCTAGAAGAAACGTGTTTCTGACTCGCTGAATCTCAACATAGATTCAACTCCCTTAGGTGAACGAACGCACAGCAGAGCAGTTTCAAGGAAACGTTTCTCCTGAGTTTTAGACGAAGTTTCCTGCTGTTTAGTACGTATGCCGGCACTGGGCTGGACATACCGGTTTTGGAATTCTGCACAGAAAGGGTTTGCAAACCGCTGAATCCACACGTGAGTTTAACTCTGTCAGTTGAATGCACACATTGACAACCATTCAGTTTGATAGCACCCTTTTGGTTTTAGAAGCAGATATTTCTCTGTACAGCCTATGGTCCCATTCACTCGGGAATATCCCAACGCAGCTCCTAGAAGAAACGTGTTTCTGACTCGCTGAATCTCAACATAGATTCAACTCTCTTAGGTGAACGAACGCACAGCAGAGCAGTTTCAAGGAAACGTTTCTCCTGAGTCTTAGACGAAGTTTCCTGCTGTTTAGTACGGATGCCGGCATTGGGCTGGAAATACCGGTTTTGGGATTCTGCAAAGAAAGGGTTTGCAAACCGCTGAATCCACATGTGAGTTTAACTCTGTCAGTTGAATGCACACATTGACAACCATTCAGTTTGATAGCACACTTTTGGTTTTAGAAGCAGATATTTCTCTGTACAGCCTATGGTCCCATTCACTCGGGAATATCCCAACGCAGCTCCTAGAAGAAACGTGTTTCTGACTCGCTGAATCTCAACATAGATTCAACTCTCTTAGGTGAACGAACGCACAGCAGAGCAGTTTCAAGGAAACGTTTCTCCTGAGTTTTAGACGAAGTTTCCTGCTGTTTAGTACGCATGCCGGCATTGGGCTGGAAATACCGGTTTTGGGATTCTGCACAGAAAGGGTTTGCAAACCGCTGAATCCACACGTGAGTTTAACTCAGTCAGTTGAATGCACACATTGACAACCATTCAGTTAGATAGCTCCGTTTTGGTTTTAGAAGCAGATATTTCTCTGTACAGCCTATGGTCCCATTCACTCGGGAATATCCCAACGCAGCTCCTAGAAGAAACGTATTTCTGACTCGCTGAATCTCAACACAGAATCAACTCTCTTAGGTGAAAGAACGCACAGCAGAGCAGTTTCAAGGAAACGTTTCTCCTGAGTTTTAGACGAAGTTTCCTGCTGTTTAGTACGTATGCCGGCATTGGGCTGGAAATACCGGTTTTGGGATTCTGCACAGAAAGGGTTTGCAAACCGCTGAATCCACACGTGAGTTTAACTCTGTCAGTTGAATGCACACATTGACAACCATTCAGTTAGATAGCACACTTTTGGTTTTAGAAGCAGATATTTCTCTGTACAGCCTATGGTCCCATTCACTCGGGAATATCCCAACGCAGCTCCTAGAAGAAACGTGTTTCTGACTCGCTGAATCTCAACATAGATTCAACTCTCTTAGGTGAACGAAAGCACAGCAGAGCAGTTTCAAGGAAACGTTTCTACTGAGTCTTAGACGAAGCTTCCTGCTGTTTAGTACGTATGCAGGCATTGGGCTGGAAATACCGGTTTTGGGATTCTGCACAGAAAGGGTTTGCAAACCGCTGAATCCACACGTGAGTTTAACTCTGTCAGTTGAATGCACACATTGACAACCATTCAGTTTGATAGCACCCTTTTGGTTTTAGAAGCAGATATTTCTCTGTACAGCCTTTGGTCCCATTCACTCGGGAATATCCCAACGCAGCTCCTAGAAGAAACGTGTTTCTGACTCGCTGAATCTCAACATAGATTCAACTCTCTTAGGTGAACGAACGCACAGCAGAGCAGTTTCAAGGAAACGTTTCTCCTGAGTTTTAGAAGAAGTTTCCTGCTGTTTAGTACGTATGCCGGCATTGGGCTGGAAATACCGGTTTTGGGATTCTGCACAGAAAGGGTTTGCAAACGGCTGAATCCACACGTGAGTTTAACTCTGTCAGTTGAATGCACACATTGACAACCATTCAGTTTGATAGCACACTTTTGGTTTTAGAAGCAGATATTTCTCAGTACAACCTATGGTCCCATTCACTCGGGAATATCCCAACGCAGCTCCTAGAAGATACGTGTTTCTGACTCGCTGAATCTCAACATAGATTCAACTCTCTTAGGTGAACGAACGCACAGCAGAGCAGTTTCAAGGAAACGTTTCTCCTGAATCTTAGACGAAGTTTCCTGCTGTTTAGTACGGATGCCGGCATTGGGCTGGAAATACCGGTTTTGGGATTCTGCACAGAAAGGGTTTGCAAACCGCTGAATCCCCACGTGAGTTTAACTCTGTCAGTTGAATGCACACATTGACAACCATTCAGTTTCATAGCACACTTTTGGTTTTAGAAGCAGATATTTCTCTGTACAGCCTATGGTCCCATTCACTCGGGAATATCCCAACGCAGCTCCTAGAAGTAACGTGTTTCTGACTCGCTGAATCTCAACATAGATTCAACTCTCTTAGGTGAACGAACGCACAGCAGAGCACTTTCAAGGAAACGTTTCTCCTGAGTTTTAGACGAAGTTTCCTGCTGTTTAGTACGTATGCCGGCACTGGGCTGGACATACCGGTTTTGGGATTCTGCACAGAAAGGGTTTGCAAACCGCTGAATCCACACGTGAGTATAACTCTGTCAGTTGAATGCACACATTGACAACCATTCAGTTTGATAGCACCCTTTTGGTTTTAGAAGCAGATATTTCTCTGTACAGCCTATGGTCCCATTCACTCGGGAATATCCCAACGCACCTCCTAGAAGAAACGTGTTTCTGACTCGCTGAATCTCAACATAGATTCAACTCTCTTAGGTGAACGAACGCACAGCAGAGCAGTTTCAAGGAAACGTTTCTCCTGAGTCTTAGACGAAGTTTCCTGCTGTTTAGTACGGATGCCGGCACTGGGCTGGAAATACCGGTTTTGGGATTCTGCAAAGAAAGGGTTTGCAAACCGCTGAATCCACACGTGAGTTTAACTCTGTCAGTTGAATGCACACATTGACAACCATTCAGTTTGATAGCACACTTTTGGTTTTAGAAGCAGATATTTCTCTGTACAGCCTATGGTCCCATTCACTCGGGAATATCCCAACGCAGCTCCTAGAAGAAACGTGTTTCTGACTCGCTGAATCTCAACATAGATTCAACTCTCTTAGGTGAACGAACGCACAGCAGAGCAGTTTCAAGGAAACGTTTCTCCTGAGTCTTAGACGAAGTTTCCTGCTGTTTAGTACGTATGCCGGCATTGGGCTGGAAATACCGGTTTTGGGATTCTGCACAGAAAGGGTTTGCAAACCGCTGAATCCACACGTGAGTTTAACTCTGTCAGTTGAATGCACACATTGACAACCATTCAGTTAGATAGCTCCGTTTTGGTTTCAGAAGCAGATATTTCTCTGTACAGCCTATGGTCCCATTCACTCGGGAATATCCCAACGCAGCTCCTAGAAGAAACGTGTTTCTGACTCGCTGAATCTCAACATAGATTCAACTCTCTTAGGTGAACGAACGCACAGCAGAGCAGTTTCAAGGAAACGTTTCTCCTGAGTTTTAGACGAAGTTTCCTGCTGTTTAGTTCGTATGCCGGCATTGGGCTGGAAATACCGGTTTTGGGATTCTGCACAGAAAGGGTTTGCAAACCGCTGAATCCACACGTGAGTTTAACTCTGTCAGTTGAATGCACACATTGACAACCATTCAGTTTGATAGCACCCTTTTGGTTTTAGAAGCAGATATTTCTCTGTACAGCCTATGGTCCCATTCACTCGGGAATATCCCAACGCAGCTCCTAGAAGAAACGTGTTTCTGACTCGCTGAATCTCAACATAGATTCAACTCTCTTAGGTGAACGAACGCACAGCAGAGCAGTTTCAAGGAAACGTTTCTCCTGAGTTTTAGAAGAAGTTTCCTGCTGTTTAGTACGGATGCCGGCATTGGGCTGGATATACCGGTTTTGGGAATCTGCACAGAAAGGGTTTGCAAACCGCTGAATCCACACGTGAGTTTAACTCTGTCAGTTGAATGCACACATTGACAACCATTCAGTTTGATAGCACCCTTTTGGTTTTAGAAGCAGATATTTCTCTGTACAGCCTATGGTCCCATTCACTCGGGAATATCCCAACGCAGCTCCTAGAAGAAACGTGTTTCTCACTCGCTGAATCTCAACATAGATTCAACTCTCTTAGGTGAACGAACGCACAGCAGAGCAGTTTCAAGGAAACGTTTCTCCTGAGTTTTAGACGAAGTTTCCTGCTGTTTAGTACGGATGCCGGCATTGGGCTGGACATACCGGTTTTGGGATTCTGCACAGTAAGGGTTTGCAAACCGCTGAATCCACACGTGAGTTTAACTCTGTCAGTTGAATGCACACATTGACAACCATTCAGTTTGATAGCACCCTTTTGGTTTTAGAAGCAGATATTTCTCTGTACAGCCTATGGTCCCATTCACTCGGGAATATCCCAACGCAGCTCCTAGAAGAAACGTGTTTCTGACTCGCTGAATCTCAACATAGATTCAACTCTCTTAGGTGAACGAACGCACAGCAGAGCAGTTTCAAGGAAACGTTTCTCCTGAGTCTTAGAAGAAGTTACCTGCTGTTTAGTACGTATGCCGGCATTGGGCTGGAAATACCGGTTTTGGGATTCTGCACAGAAAGGGTTTGCAAACCGCTGAATCCACACGTGAGTTTAACTCTGTCAGTTGAATGCACACATTGACAACCATTCAGTTAGATAGCTCCGTTTTGGTTTTAGAAGCAGATATTTCTCTGTACAGCCTATGGTCCCATTCACTCGGGAATATCCCAACGCACCTCCTAGAAGAAACGTGTTTCTGACTCGCTGAATCTCAACATAGATTCAACTCTCTTAGGTGAACGAACGCACAGCAGAGCAGTTTCAAGGAAACGTTTCTCCTGAGTCTTAGACGAAGTTTCCTGCTGTTTAGTACGGATGCCGGCATTGGGCTGGAAATACCGGTTTTGGGATTCTGCACAGAAAGGGTTTGCAAACCGCTGAATCCACATGTGAGTTTAACTCTGTCAGTTGAATGCACACATTGACCACCATTCAGTTTGATAGCACACTTTTGGTTTTAGAAGCAGATATTTCTCTGTACAGCCTATGGTCCCATTCACTCGGGAATATCCCAACGCAGCTCGTAGAAGAAACGTGTTTCTGACTCGCTGAATCTCAACATAGATTCAACTCTCTTAGGTGAACGAACGCACAGCAGAGCAGTTTCAAGGAAACGTTTCTCCTGAGTCTTAGACGAAGTTTCCTGCTGTTTAGTACGTATGCCGGCATTGGGCTGGAAATACCGGTTTTGGGATTCTGCACAGAAAGGGTTTGCAAACCGCTGAATCCACACGTGAGTTTAATTCTGTCAGTTGAATGCACACATTGACAACCATTCAGTTAGATAGCTCCGTTTTGGTTTTAGAAGCAGATATTTCTCTGTACAGCCTATGGTCCCATTCACTCGGGAATATCCCAACGCAGCTCCTAGAAGAAACGTGTTTCTGACTCGCTGAATCTCAACATAGATTCAACTCTCTTAGGTGAACGAACGCACAGCAGAGCAGTTTCAAGGAAACGTTTCTCCTGAGTTTTAGACGAAGTTTCCTGCTGTTTAGTTCGTATGCCGGCATTGGGCTGGAAATACCGGTTTTGGGATTCTGCACAGAAAGGGTTTGCAAACCGCTGAATCCACACGTGAGTTTAACTCTGTCAGTTGAATGCACACATTGACAACCATTCAGTTTGATAGCACCCTTTTGGTTTTAGAAGCAGATATTTCTCTGTACAGCCTATGGTCCCATTCACTCGGGAATATCCCAACGCAGCTCCTAGAAGAAACGTGTTTCTGACTCGCTGAATCTCAACATAGATTCAACTCTCTTAGGTGAACGAACGCACAGCAGAGCAGTTTCAAGGAAACGTTTCTCCTGAGTTTTAGAAGAAGTTTCCTGCTGTTTAGTTCGTATGCCGGCATTGGGCTGGAAATACCGGTTTTGGGATTCTGCACAGAAAGGGTTTGCAAACCGCTGAATCCACACGTGAGTTTAACTCTGTCAGTTGAATGCACACATTGACAACCATTCAGTTTGATAGCACACTTTTGGTTTTAGAAGCAGATATTTCTCTGTACAGCCTATGGTCCCATTCACTCGGGAATATCCCAACGCAGCTCCTAGAAGAAACGTCTTTCTGACTCGCTGAATCTCAACATAGATTCAACTCTCTTAGGTGAACGAACGCACAGCAGAGCAGTTTCAAGGAAACGTTTCTCCTGAGTTTTAGACGAAGTTTCCTGCTGTTTAGTACGGATGCCGGCACTGGGCTGAACATACCGGTTTTGGGATTCTGCACAGAAAGGGTTTGCAAACCGCTGAATCCACACGTGAGTTTAACTCTGTCAGTTGAATGCACACATTGACAACCATTCACTTTGATAGCACCCTTTTGGTTTTAGAAGCAGATATTTCTCTGTACAGCCTATGGTCCCATTCACTCGGGAATATCCCAACGCAGCTCCTAGAAGAAACGTGTTTCTGACTCGCTGAATCTCAACATAGATTCAACTCTCTTAGGTGAACGAACGCACAGCAGAGCAGTTTCAAGGAAACGTTTCTCCTGAGTTTTAGAAGAAGTTTCCTGCTGTTTAGTACGGATGCCGGCTTTGGGCTGGATATACCGGTTTTGGGAATCTGCACAGAAAGGGTTTGCAAACCGCTGAATCCACACGTGAGTTTAACTCTGTCAGTTGAATGCACACATTGACAACCATTCAGTTTGATAGCACCCTTTTGGTTTTAGAAGCAGATATTTCTCTGTACAGCCTATGGTCCCATTCACTCGGGAATATCCCAACGCAGCTCCTAGAAGAAACGTGTTTCTGACTCGCTGAATCTCAACATAGATTCAACTCTCTTAGGTGAACGAACGCACAGCAGAGCAGTTTCAAGGAAACGTTTCTCCTGAGTCTTAGAAGAAGTTACCTGCTGTTTAGTACGTATGCCGGCATTGGGCTGGAAATACCGGTTTTCGGATTCTGCACAGAAAGGGTTTGCAAACCGCTGAATCCACACGTGAGTTTAACTCTGTCAGCTGAATGCACACATTGACAAAGATTCAGTTAGATAGCTCCGTTTTGGTTTTAGAAGCAGATATTTCTCTGTACAGCCTATGGTCCCATTCACTCGGGAATATCCCAACGCAGCTCCTAGAAGAAACGTGTTTCTGACTCGCTGAATCTCAACATAGATTCAACTCTCTTAGGTGAACGAACGCACAGCAGAGCAGTTTCAAGGAAACGTTTCTCCTGAGTTTTAGACGAAGTTTCCTGCTGTTTAGTTCGTATGCCGGCATTGGGGTGGAAATACCGGTTTTGGGATTCTGCACAGAAAGGGTTTGCAAACCGCTGAATCCACACGTGAGTTTAACTCTGTCAGTTGAATGCACACATTGACAACCATTCAGTTTGATAGCACCCTTTTGGTTTTAGAAGCAGATATTTCTCTGTACAGCCTATGGTCCCATTCACTCGGGAATATCCCAACGCAGCTCCTAGAAGAAACGTGTTTCTGACTCGCTGAATCTCAACATAGATTCAACTCTCTTAGGTGAACGAACGCACAGCAGAGCAGTTTCAAGGAAACGTTTCTCCTGAGTTTTAGACGAAGTTTCCTGCTGTTTAGTTCGTATGCCGGCACTGGGCTGGACATACCGGTTTTGGGATTCTGCACAGAAAGGGTTTGCAAACCGCTGAATCCACACGTGAGTTTAACTCTGTCAGTTGAATGCACACATTGACAACCATTCAGTTTGATAGCACCCTTTTGGTTTTAGAAGCAGATATTTCTCTGTACAGCCTATGGTCCCATTCACTCGGGAATATCCCAACGCATCTCCTAGAAGAAACGTGTTTCTGACTCGCTGAATCTCAACATAGATTCAACTCTCTTAGGTGAACGAACGCACAGCAGAGCAGTTTCAAGGATACGTTTCTCCTGAGTTTTAGAAGAAGTTTCCTGCTGTTTAGTACGTATGCCGGCATTGGGCTGGAAATACCGGTTTTGGGATTCTGCACAGAAAGGGTTTGCAAACCGCTGAATCCACACGTGAGTTTAACTCTGTCAGTTGAATGCACACATTGACAACCATTCAGTTTGATAGCACACTTTTGGTTTTAGAAGCAGATATTTCTCTGTACAGCCTATGGTCCCATTCACTCGGGAATATCCCAACGCAGCTCCTAGAAGATACGTGTTTCTGACTCGCTGAATCTCAACATAGATTCAACTCTCTTAGGTGAACGAACGCACAGCAGAGCAGTTTCAAGGAAACGTTTCTCCTGAGTCTTAGACGAAGTTTCCTGCTGTTTAGTACGGATGCCGGCATTGGGCTGGAAATAGCGGTTTTGGGATTCTGCACAGAAAGGGTTTGCAAACCGCTGAATCCACACGTGAGTTTAACTCTGTCAGTTGAATGCACACATTGACAACCACTCAGTTTGATAGCACACTTTTGGTTTTAGAAGCAGATATTTCTGTGTACAGCCTATGGTCCCATTCACTCGGGAATATCCCAACGCAGCTCCTAGAAGAAACGTGTTTCTGACTCGCTGAATCTCAACATAGATTCAACTCTCTTAGGTGAACGAACGCACAGCAGAGTAGTTTCAAGGAAACGTTTCTCCTGAGTTTTAGACGAAGTTTCCTGCTGTTTAGTATGTATGCCGGCACTGGGCTGGACATACCGGTTTTGGGATTCTGCACAGAAAGGGTTTGCAAACCGCTGAATCCACACGTGAGTTTAACTCTGTCAGTTGAATGCACACATTGACAACCATTCAGTTTGATAGCACCCTTTTGGTTTTAGAAGCAGATATTTCTCTGTACAGCCTATGGTCCCATTCACTCGGGAATATCCCAACGCAGCTCCTAGAAGAAACGTGTTTCTGACTCGCTGAATCTCAACATAGATTCAACTCTCTTAGGTGAACGAACGCACAGCAGAGCAGTTTCAAGGAAACGTTTCTCCTGAGTCTTAGACGAAGTTTCCTGCTGTTTAGTACGGATGCCGGCATTGGGCTGGAAATACCGGTTTTGGGATTCTGCAAAGAAAGGGTTTGCAAACCGCTGAATCCACATGTGAGTTTAACTCTGTCAGTTGAATGCACACATTGACCACCATTCAGTTTGATAGCACACTTTTGGTTTTAGAAGCAGATATTTCTCTGTACAGCCTATGGTCCCATTCACTCGGGAATATCCCAACGCAGCTCGTAGAAGAAACGTGTTTCTGACTCGCTGAATCTCAACATAGATTCAACTCTCTTAGGTGAACGAACGCACAGCAGAGCAGTTTCAAGGAAACGTTTCTCCTGAGTCTTAGACGAAGTTTCCTGCTGTTTAGTACGTATGCCGGCATTGGGCTGGAAATACCGGTTTTGGGATTCTGCACAGAAAGGGTTTGCAAACCGCTGAATCCACACGTGAGTTTAATTCTGTCAGTTGAATGCACACATTGACAACCATTCAGTTAGATAGCTCCGTTTTGGTTTTAGAAGCAGATATTTCTCTGTACAGCCTATGGTCCCATTCACTCGGGAATATCCCAACGCAGCTCCTAGAAGAAACGTGTTTCTGACTCGCTGAATCTCAACATAGATTCAACTCTCTTAGGTGAACGAACGCACAGCAGAGCAGTTTCAAGGAAACGTTTCTCCTGAGTTTTAGACGAAGTTTCCTGCTGTTTAGTTCGTATGCCGGCATTGGGCTGGAAATACCGGTTTTGGGATTCTGCACAGAAAGGGTTTGCAAACCGCTGAATCCACACGTGAGTTTAACTCTGTCAGTTGAATGCACACATTGACAACCATTCAGTTTGATAGCACCCTTTTGGTTTTAGAAGCAGATATTTCTCTGTACAGCCTATGGTCCCATTCACTCGGGAATATCCCAACGCAGCTCCTAGAAGAAACGTGTTTCTGACTCGCTGAATCTCAACATAGATTCAACTCTCTTAGGTGAACGAACGCACAGCAGAGCAGTTTCAAGGAAACGTTTCTCCTGAGTTTTAGAAGAAGTTTCCTGCTGTTTAGTTCGTATGCCGGCATTGGGCTGGAAATACCGGTTTTGGGATTCTGCACAGAAAGGGTTTGCAAACCGCTGAATCCACACGTGAGTTTAACTCTGTCAGTTGAATGCACACATTGACAACCATTCAGTTTGATAGCACACTTTTGGTTTTAGAAGCAGATATTTCTCTGTACAGCCTATGGTCCCATTCACTCGGGAATATCCCAACGCAGCTCCTAGAAGATACGTGTTTCTGACTCGCTGAATCTCAACATAGATTCAACTCTCTTAGGTGAACGAACGCACAGCAGAGCAGTTTCAAGGAAACGTTTCTCCTGAATCTTAGACGAAGTTTCCTGCTGTTTAGTACGGATGCCGGCATTGGGCTGGAAATACCGGTTTTGGGATTCTGCACAGAAAGGGTTTGCAAACCGCTGAATCCACACGTGAGTTTAACTCTGTCAGTTGAATGCACACATTGACAACCATTCAGTTTCATAGCACACTTTTGGTTTTAGAAGCAGATATTTCTCTGTACAGCCTATGGTCCCATTCACTCGGGAATATCCCAACGCAGCTCCTAGAAGAAACGTGTTTCTGACTCGCTGAATCTCAACATAGATTCAACTCTCTTAGGTGAACGAACGCACAGCAGAGCAGTTTCAAGGAAACGTTTCTCCTGAGTTTTAGACGAAGTTTCCTGCTGTTTAGTACGTATGCCGGCACTGGGCTGGACATACCGGTTTTGGGATTCTGCACAGAAAGGGTTTGCAAACCGCTGAATCCACACGTGAGTATAACTCTGTCAGTTGAATGCACACATTGACAACCATTCAGTTTGATAGCACCCTTTTGGTTTTAGAAGCAGATATTTCTCTGTACAGCCTATGGTCCCATTCACTCGGGAATATCCCAACGCAGCTCGTAGAAGAAACGTGTTTCTGACTCGCTGAATCTCAACATAGATTCAACTCTCTTAGGTGAACGAACGCACAGCAGAGCAGTTTCAAGGAAACGTTTCTCCTGAGTCTTAGACGAAGTTTCCTGCTGTTTAGTACGTATGCCGGCATTGGGCTGGAAATACCGGTTTTGGGATTCTGCACAGAAAGGGTTTGCAAACCGCTGAATCCACACGTGAGTTTAACTCTGTCAGTTGAATGCACACATTGACAACCATTCAGTTAGATAGCTCCGTTTTGGTTTCAGAAGCAGATATTTCTCTGTACAGCCTATGGTCCCATTCACTCGGGAATATCCCAACGCAGCTCCTAGAAGAAACGTGTTTCTGACTCGCTGAATCTCAACATAGATTCAACTCTCTTAGGTGAACGAACGCACAGCAGAGCAGTTTCAAGGAAACGTTTCTCCTGAGTTTTAGACGAAGTTTCCTGCTGTTTAGTTCGTATGCCGGCATTGGGGTGGAAATACCGGTTTTGGGATTCTGCACAGAAAGGGTTTGCAAACCGCTGAATCCACACGTGAGTTTAACTCTGTCAGTTGAATGCACACATTGACAACCATTCAGTTTGATAGCACCCTTTTGGTTTTAGAAGCAGATATTTCTCTGTACAGCCTATGGTCCCATTCACTCGGGAATATCCCAACGCAGCTCCTAGAAGAAACGTGTTTCTGACTCGCTGAATCTCAACATAGATTCAACTCTCTTAGGTGAACGAACGCACAGCAGAGCAGTTTCAAGGAAACGTTTCTCCTGAGTTTTAGAAGAAGTTTCCTGCTGTTTAGTACGGATGCCGGCATTGGGCTGGATATACCGGTTTTGGGAATCTGCACAGAAAGGGTTTGCAAACCGCTGAATCCACACGTGAGTTTAACTCTGTCAGTTGAATGCACACATTGACAACCATTCAGTTTGATAGCACCCTTTTGGTTTTAGAAGCAGATATTTCTCTGTACAGACTATGGTCCCATTCACTCGGGAATATCCCAACGCAGCTCCTAGAAGAAACGTGTTTCTCACTCGCTGAATCTCAACATAGATTCAACTCTCTTAGGTGAACGAACGCACAGCAGAGCAGTTTCAAGGAAACGTTTCTCCTGAGTTTTAGACGAAGTTTCCTGCTGTTTAGTACGGATGCCGGCATTGGGCTGGACATACCGGTTTTGGGATTCTGCACAGTAAGGGTTTGCAAACCGCTGAATCCACACGTGAGTTTAACTCTGTCAGTTGAATGCACACATTGACAACCATTCAGTTTGATAGCACCCTTTTGGTTTTAGAAGCAGATATTTCTCTGTACAGCCTATGGTCCCATTCACTCGGGAATATCCCAACGCAGCTCCTAGAAGAAACGTGTTTCTGACTCGCTGAACCTCAACATAGATTCAACTCTCTTAGGTGAACGAACGCACAGCAGAGCAGTTTCAAGGAAACGTTTCTCCTGAGTCTTAGACGAAGTTTCCTGCTGTTTAGTACGGATGCCGGCATTGTGCTGGAAATACCGGTTTTGGGATTCTGCACAGAAAGGGTTTGAAAACCGCTGAATCCACACGTGAGTTTAACTCTGTCAGTTGAATGCACACATTGACAACCATTCAGTTAGATAGCTCCGTTTTGGTTTTAGAAGCAGATATTTCTCTGTACAGCCTATGGTCCCATTCACTCGGGAATATCCCAACGCAGCTCCTAGAAGAAACGTCTTTCTGACTCGCTGAATCTCAACATAGATTCAACTCTCTTAGGTGAACGAACGCACAGCAGAGCAGTTTCAAGGAAACGTTTCTCCTGAGTTTTAGACGAAGTTTCCTGCTGTTTAGTACGGATGCCGGCACTGGGCTGAACATACCGGTTTTGGGATTCTGCACAGAAAGGGTTTGCAAACCGCTGAATCCACACGTGAGTTTAACTCTGTCAGTTGAATGCACACATTGACAACCATTCACTTTGATAGCACCCTTTTGGTTTTAGAAGCAGATATTTCTCTGTACAGCCTATGGTCCCATTCACTCGGGAATATCCCAACGCAGCTCCTAGAAGAAACGTGTTTCTGACTCGCTGAATCTCAACATAGATTCAACTCTCTTAGGTGAACGAACGCACAGCAGAGCAGTTTCAAGGAAACGTTTCTCCTGAGTTTTAGAAGAAGTTTCCTGCTGTTTAGTACGGATGCCGGCTTTGGGCTGGATATACCGGTTTTGGGAATCTGCACAGAAAGGGTTTGCAAACCGCTGAATCCACACGTGAGTTTAACTCTGTCAGTTGAATGCACACATTGACAACCATTCAGTTTGATAGCACCCTTTTGGTTTTAGAAGCAGATATTTCTCTGTACAGCCTATGGTCCCATTCACTCGGGAATATCCCAACGCAGCTCCTAGAAGAAACGTGTTTCTGACTCGCTGAATCTCAACATAGATTCAACTCTCTTAGGTGAACGAACGCACAGCAGAGCAGTTTCAAGGAAACGTTTCTCCTGAGTCTTAGAAGAAGTTACCTGCTGTTTAGTACGTATGCCGGCATTGGGCTGGAAATACCGGTTTTCGGATTCTGCACAGAAAGGGTTTGCAAACCGCTGAATCCACACGTGAGTTTAACTCTGTCAGTTGAATGCACACATTGACAACCATTCAGTTAGATAGCTCCGTTTTGGTTTTAGAAGCATATATTTCTCTGTACAGCCTATGGTCCCATTCACTCGGGAATATCCCAACGTAGCTCCTAGAAGAAACGTGTTTCTGACTCGCTGAATCTCAACATAGATTCAACTCTCTTAGGTGAACGAACGCACAGCAGAGCAGTTTCAAGGAAACGTTTCTCCTGAGTCTTAGACGAAGTTTCCTGCTGTTTAGTACGGATGCCGGCATTGGGCTGGAAATACCGGTTTTGGGATCCTGCACAGAAAGGGTTTGCAAACCGCTGAATCCACACGTGAGTTTATCTCTGTCAGTTGAATGCACACATTGACAACCATTCAGTTTGATAGCACCCTTTTGGTTTTAGAAGCAGATATTTCTCTGTACAGCCTATGGTCCCATTCACTCGGGAATATCCCAACGCAGCTCCTAGAAGAAACGTGTTTCTGACTCGCTGAATCTCAACATAGATTCAACTCTCTTAGGTGAACGAACGCAAAGCAGAGCAGTTTCAAGGAAACGTTTCTCCTGAGTTTTAGAAGAAGTTTCCTGCTGTTTAGTACGTATGCCGGCATTGGGCTGGAAATACCGGTTTTGGGATTCTGCACAGAAAGGGTTTGCAAACCGCTGAATCCACACGTGAGTTTAACTCTGTCAGTTGAATGCACACATTGACAACCATTCAGTTTGATAGCACACTTTTGGTTTTAGAAGCAGATATTTCTCTGTACAGCCTATGGTCCCATTCACTCGGGAATATCCCAACGCAGCTCCTAGAAGATACGTGTTTCTGACTCGCTGAATCTCAACATAGATTCAACTCTCTTAGGTGAACGAACGCACAGCAGAGCAGTTTCAAGGAAACGTTTCTCCTGAATCTTAGACGAAGTTTCCTGCTGTTTAGTACGGATGCCTGCATTGGCCTGGAAATACCGGTTTTGGGATTCTGCACAGAAAGGGTTTGCAAACCGCTGAATCCACACGTGAGTTTAACTCTGTCAGTTGAATGCACACATTGACAACCATTCAGTTTCATAGCACACTTTTGGTTTTAGAAGCAGATATTTCTCTGTACAGCCTATGGTCCCATTCACTCGGGAATATCCCAACGCAGCTCCTAGAAGAAACGTGTTTCTGACTCGCTGAATCTCAACATAGATTCAACTCTCTTAGGTGAACGAACGCACAGCAGAGCAGTTTCAAGGAAACGTTTCTCCTGAGTTTTAGACGAAGTTTCCTGCTGCTTAGTACGTATGCCGGCACTGGGCTGGACATACCGGTTTTGGGATTCTGCACAGAAAGGGTTTGCAAACCGCTGAATCCACACGTGAGTATAACTCTGTCAGTTGAATGCACACATTGACAACCATTCAGTTTGATAGCACCCTTTTGGTTTTAGAAGCAGATATTTCTCTGTACAGCCTATGGTCCCATTCACTCGGGAATATCCCAACGCACCTCCTAGAAGAAACGTGTTTCTGACTCGCTGAATCTCAACATAGATTCAACTCTCTTAGGTGAACGAACGCACAGCAGAGCAGTTTCAAGGAAACGTTTCTCCTGAGTCTTAGACGAAGTTTCCTGCAGTTTAGTACGGATGCCGGCATTGGGCTGGAAATACCGGTTTTGGGATTCTGCAAAGAAAGGGTTTGCAAACCGCTGAATCCACATGTGAGTTTAACTCTGTCAGTTGAATGCACACATTGACAACCATTCAGTTTGATAGCACACTTTTGGTTTTAGAAGCAGATATTTCTCTGTACAGCCTATGGTCCCATTCACTCGGGAATATCCCAACGCAGCTCGTAGAAGAAACGTGTTTCTGACTCGCTGAATCTCAACATAGATTCAACTCTCTTAGGTGAACGAACGCACAGCAGAGCAGTTTCAAGGAAACGTTTCTCCTGAGTCTTAGACGAAGTTTCCTGCTGTTTAGTACGTATGCCGGCATTGGGCTGGAAATACCGGTTTTGGGATTCTGCACAGAAAGGGTTTGCAAACCGCTGAATCCACACGTGAGTTTAACTCTGTCAGTTGAATGCACACATTGACAACCATTCAGTTAGATAGCTCCGTTTTGGTTTCAGAAGCAGATATTTCTCTGTACAGCCTATGGTCCCATTCACTCGGGAATATCCCAACGCAGCGCCTAGAAGAAACGTGTTTCTGACTCGCTGAATCTCAACATAGATTCAACTCTCTTAGGTGAACGAACGCACAGCAGAGCAGTTTCAAGGAAACGTTTCTCCTGAGTTTTAGACGAAGTTTCCTGCTGTTTAGTACGTATGCCGGCACTGGGCTGGACATACCGGTTTTGGGATTCTGCACAGAAAGGGTTTGCAAACCGCTGAATCCACACGTGAGTATAACTCTGTCAGTTGAATGCACACATTGACAACCATTCAGTTTGATAGCACCCTTTTGGTTTTAGAAGCAGATATTTCTCTGTACAGCCTATGGTCCCATTCACTCGGGAATATCCCAACGCACCTCCTTGAAGAAACGTGTTTCTGACTCGCTGAATCTCAACATAGATTCAACTCTCTTAGGTGAACGAACGCACAGCAGAGCAGTTTCAAGGAAACGTTTCTCCTGAGTCTTAGACGAAGTTTCCTGCAGTTTAGTACGGATGCCGGCATTGGGCTGGAAATACCGGTTTTGGGATTCTGCAAAGAAAGGGTTTGCAAACCGCTGAATCCACATGTGAGTTTAACTCTGTCAGTTGAATGCACACATTGACAACCATTCAGTTTGATAGCACACTTTTGGTTTTAGAAGCAGATATTTCTCTGTACAGCCTATGGTCCCATTCACTCGGGAATATCCCAACGCAGCTCGTAGAAGAAACGTGTTTCTGACTCGCTGAATCTCAACATAGATTCAACTCTCTTAGGTGAACGAACGCACAGCAGAGCAGTTTCAAGGAAACGTTTCTCCTGAGTCTTAGACGAAGTTACCTGCTGTTTAGTACGTATGCCGGCATTGGGCTGGAAATACCGGTTTTGGGATTCTGCACAGAAAGGGTTTGCAAACCGCTGAATCCACACGTGAGTTTAACTCTGTCAGTTGAATGCACACATTGACAACCATTCAGTTAGATAGCTCCGTTTTGGTTTCAGAAGCAGATATTTCTCTGTACAGCCTATGGTCCCATTCACTCGGGAATATCCCAACGCAGCGCCTAGAAGAAACGTGTTTCTGACTCGCTGAATCTCAACATAGATTCAACTCTCTTAGGTGAACGAAAGCACAGCAGAGCAGTTTCAAGGAAACGTTTCTCCTGAGTTTTAGACGAAGTTTCCTGCTGTTTAGTTCGTATGCCGGCATTGGCCTGGAAATACCGGTTTTGGGATTCTGCACAGAAAGGGTTTGCAAACCGCTGAATCCACACGTGAGTTTAACTCTGTCAGTTGAATGCACACATTGACAACCATTCAGTTTGATAGCACCCTTTTGGTTTTATTAGCAGATATTTCTCTGTACAGCCTATGGTCCCATTCACTCGGGAATATCCCAACGCAGCTCCTTGAAGAAACGTGTTTCTGACTAGCTGAATCTCAACATAGATTCAACTCTCTTAGGTGAACGAACGCACAGCAGAGCAGTTTCAAGGAAACGTTTCTCCTGAGTTTTAGAATAAGTTTCCTGCTGTTTAGTACGGATGCCGGCATTGGGCTGGATATACCGGTTTTGGGAATCTGCACAGAAAGGGTTTGCAAACCGCTGAATCCACACGTGAGTTTAACTCTGTCAGTTGAATGCACACATTGACAACCATTCAGTTTGATAGCACACTTTTGGTTTTAGAGGCAGATATTTCTCTGTACAGCCTATGGTCCCATTCACTCGGGAATATCCCAACGCAGCTCCTAGAAGAAACGTGTTTCTCACTCGCTGAATCTCAACATAGATTCAACTCTCTTAGGTGAACGAAAGCACAGCAGAGCAGTTTCAAGGAAACGTTTCTCCTGAGTTTTAGACGAAGTTTCCTGCTGTTTAGTACGGATGCCGGCATTGGGCTGGACATACCGGTTTTGGGATTCTGCACAGAAAGGGTTTGCAAACCGCTGAATCCACACGTGAGTTTAACTCTGTCAGTTGAATGCACACATTGACAACCATTCAGTTTGATAGCACCCTTTTGGTTTTAGAAGCAGATATTTCTCTGTACAGCCTATGGTCCCATTCACTAGGGAATATCCCAACGCAGCTCCTAGAAGAAACGTGTTTCTGACTCGCTGAATCTCAACATAGATTCAACTCTCTTAGGTGAACGAACGCACAGCAGAGCAGTTTCAAGGAAACGTTTCTCCTGAGTCTTAGAAGAAGTTACCTGCTGTTTAGTACGTATGCCGGCATTGGGCTGGAAATACCGGTTTTGGGATTCTGCACAGAAAGGGTTTGCAAACCGCTGAATCCACACGTGAGTTTAACTCTGTCAGTTGAATGCACACATTGACAACCATTCAGTTAGATAGCTCCGTTTTGGTTTTAGAAGCAGATAGTTCTCTGTACAGCCTATGGTCCCATTCACTCGGGAATATCCCAACGTAGCTCCTAGAAGAAACGTGTTTCTGACTCGCTGAATCTCAACATAGATTCAACTCTCTTAGGTGAACGAACGCACAGCAGAGCAGTTTCAAGGAAACGTTTCTCCTGAGTTTTAGACGAAGTTTCCTGCTGTTTAGTACGGATGCCGGCACTGGGCTGGACATACCGGTTTTGGGATTCTGCACAGAAAGGGTTTGCAAACCGCTGAATCCACACGTGAGTTTAACTCTGTCAGTTGAATGCACACATTGACAACCATTCACTTTGATAGCACCCTTTTGGTTTTAGAAGCAGATATTTCTCTGTACAGCCTATGGTCCCATTCACTCGGGAATATCCCAACGCAGCTCCTAGAAGAAACGTGTTTCTGACTCGCTGAATCTCAACATAGATTCAACTCTCTTAGGTGAACGAACGCACAGCAGAGCAGTTTCAAGGAAACGTTTCTCCTGAGTTTTAGAAGAAGTTTCCTGCTGTTTAGTACGGATGCCGGCTTTGGGCTGGATATACCGGTTTTGGGAATCTGCACAGAAAGGGTTTGCAAACCGCTGAATCCACACGTGAGTTTAACTCTGTCAGTTGAATGCACACATTGACAACCATTCAGTTTGATAGCACCCTTTTGGTTTTAGAAGCAGATATTTCTCTGTACAGCCTATGGTCCCATTCACTCGGGAATATCCCAACGCAGCTCCTAGAAGAAACGTGTTTCTGACTCGCTGAATCTCAACATAGATTCAACTCTCTTAGGTGAACGAACGCACAGCAGAGCAGTTTCAAGGAAACGTTTCTCCTGAGTCTTAGAAGAAGTTACCTGCTGTTTAGTACGTATGCCGGCATTGGGCTGGAAATACCGGTTTTGGGATTCTGCACAGAAAGGGTTTGCAAACCGCTGAATCCACACGTGAGTTTAACTCTGTCAGTTGAATGCACACATTGACAACCATTCAGTTAGATAGCTCCGTTTTGGTTTTAGAAGCAGATATTTCTCTGTACAGCCTATGGTCCCATTCACTCGGGAATATCCCAACGTAGCTCCTAGAAGAAACGTGTTTCTGACTCGCTGAATCTCAACATAGATTCAACTCTCTTAGGTGAACGAACGCACAACAGAGCAGTTTCAAGGAAACGTTTCTCCTGAGTCTTAGTCGAAGTTTCCTGCTGTTTAGTACGGATGCCGGCACTGGGCTGGACATACCGGTTTTGGGATTCTGCACAGAAAGGGTTTGCAAACCGCTGAATCCACACGTGAGTTTAATTCTGTCAGTTGAATGCACACATTGACAACCATTCAGTTAGATAGCACCCTTTTGGTTTTAGAAGCAGATATTTCTCTGTACAGCCTATGGTCCCATTCACTCGGGAATATCCCAACGCAGCTCCTAGAAGAAACGTGTTTCTGACTCGCTGAATCTCAACATAGATTCAACTCTCTTAGGTGAACGAACGCACAGCAGAGCAGTTTCAAGGAAACGTTTCTCCTGAGTTTTAGAAGAAGTTTCCTGCTGTTTAGTACGGATGCCGGCTTTGGGCTGGATATACCGGTTTTGGGAATCTGCACAGAAAGGGTTTGCAAACCGCTGAATCCACACGTGAGTTTAACTCTGTCAGTTGAATGCACACATTGACAACCATTCAGTTTGATAGCACCCTTTTGGTTTTAGAAGCAGATATTTCTCTGTACAGCCTATGGTCCCATTCACTCGGGAATATCCCAACGCAGCTCCTAGAAGAAACGTGTTTCTGACTCGCTGAATCTCAACATAGATTCAACTCTCTTAGGTGAACGAACGCACAGCAGAGCAGTTTCAAGGAAACGTTTCTCCTGAGTTTTAGACGAAGTTTCCTGCTGTTTAGTACGGATGCCGGCACTGGGCTGGACATACCGGTTTTGGGATTCTGCACAGAAAGGGTTTGCAAACCGCTGAATCCACACGTGAGTTTAACTCTGTCAGTTGAATGCACACATTGACAACCATTCAGTTTGATAGCACCCTTTTGGTTTTAGAAGCAGATATTTCTCTGTACAGCCTATGGTCCCATTCACTCGGGAATATCCCAACGCAGCTCCTAGAAGAAACGTGTTTCTGACTCGCTGAATCTCAACATAGATTCAACTCTCTTAGGTGAACGAACGCACAGCAGAGCAGTTTCAAGGAAACGTTTCTCCTGAGTCTTAGAAGAAGTTACCTGTTGTTTAGTACGGATGCCGGCATTGGGCTGGAAATACCGGTTTTCGGATTCTGCACAGAAAGGGTTTGCAAACCGCTGAATCCACACGTGAGTTTAACTCTGTCAGTTGAATGCACACATTGACAACCATTCAGTTAGATAGCTCCGTTTTGGTTTTAGAAGCAGATATTTCTCTGTACAGCCTATGGTCCCATTCACTCGGGAATATCCCAACGCAGCTCCTAGAAGAAACGTGTTTCTGACTCGCTGAATCTCAACATAGATTCAACTCTCTTAGGTGAACGAACGGACAGCAGAGCAGTTTCAAGGAAACGTTTCTCCTGAGTCTTAGACGAAGTTTCCTGCTGTTTAGTACGTATGCCGGCATTGGGCTGGAAATACCGGTTTTGGGATTCTGCACAGAAAGGGTTTGCAAACCGCTGAATCCACACGTGAGTTTAACTCTGTCAGTTGAATGCACACATTGACAACCATTCAGTTAGATAGCTCCGTTTTGGTTTTAGAAGCAGATATTTCTCTGTACAGCCTATGGTCCCATTCACTCGGGAATATCCCAACGCAGCTCCTAGAAGAAACGTGTTTCTGACTCGCTGAATCTCAACATAGATTCAACTCTCTTAGGTGAACGAACGCAGAGCAGAGCAGTTTCAAGGAAACGTTTCTCCTGAGTTTTAGACGAAGTTTCCTGCTGTTTAGTACGGATGCCGGCATTGGGCTGGACATACCGGTTTTGGGATTCTGCACAGAAAGGGTTTGCAAACCGCTGAATCCACACGTGAGTTTAACTCTGTCAGTTGAATGCACACATTGACAACCATTCAGTTTGATAGCACACTTTTGGTTTTAGAAGCAGATATTTCTCTGTACAGCCTATGGTCCCATTCACTCGGGAATATCCCAACGCAGCTCCTAGAAGTAACGTGTTTCTGACTCGCTGAATCTCAACATAGATTCAACTCTCTTAGGTGAACGAACGCACAGCAGAGCAGTTTCAAGGAAACGTTTCTCCTGAGTTTTAGACGAAGTTTCCTGCTGTTTAGTACGGATGCCGGCATTGGGCTGGAAATACCGGTTTTGGGATTCTGCACAGAAAGGGTTTGCAAACCGCTGAATCCACACGTGAGTTTAACTCTGTCAGTTGAATGCACACATTGACAACCATTCAGTTAGATAGCTCCGTTTTGGTTTTAGAAGCAGATATTTCTCTGTACAGCCTATGGTCCCATTCACTCGGGAATATCCCAACGCAGCTCCTAGAAGAAACGTGTTTCTGACTCGCTGAATCTCAACATAGATTCAACTCTCTTAGGTGAACGAACGCACAGCAGAGCACTTTCAAGGAAACGTTTCTCCTGAGTTTTAGACGAAGTTTCCTGCTGTTTAGTACGGATGCCGGCATTGGGCTGGACATACCGGTTTTGGGATTCTGCACAGAAAGGGTTTGCAAACCGCTGAATCCACACGTGAGTTTAACTCTGTCAGTTGAATGCACACATTGACAACCATTCAGTTTGATAGCACACTTTTGGTTTTAGAAGCAGATATTTCTCTGTACAGCCTATGGTCCCATTCACTCGGGAATATCCCAACGCAGCTCCTAGAAGAAACGTGTTTCTGACTCGCTGAATCTCAACATAGATTCAACTCTCTTAGGTGAACGAACGCACAGCAGAGCAGTTTCAAGGAAACGTTTCTCCTGAGTCTTAGACGAAGTTTCCTGCTGTTTAGTACGGATGCCGGCATTGAGCTGGAATTGCCGGTTTTGGGATTCTGCACAGAAAGGGTTTGTAAACCGCTGAATCCACACGTGAGTTTAACTCTGTCAGTTGAATGCACACATTGACAAGCATTCAGTTAGATACCACCCTTTTGGTTGTAGGAGCAGATATTTCTCTGTACAGCCTATGGTCCCATTCACTCGGGAATATCCCAACGCAGCTCCTAGAAGAAACGTGTTTCTGACTCGCTGAATCTCAACATAGATTCAACTCTCTTAGGTGAACGAACGCACAGCAGAGCAGTTTCAAGGAAACGTTTCTCCTGAGTTTTAGACGAAGTTTCCTGCTGTTTAGTACGGATGCCGGCATTGGGCTGGAAATACCGGTTTTGGGATTCTGCACAGAAAGGGTTTGCAAACCGCTGAATCCACACGTGAGTTTAACTCAGTCAGTTGAATGCACACATTGACAACCATTCAGTTAGATAGCTCCGTTTTGGTTTTAGAAGCAGATATTTCTCTGTACAGCCTATGGTCCCATTCACTCGGGAATATCCCAACGCAGCTCCTAAAAGAAACGTGTTTCTGACTCGCTGAATCTCAACACAGATTCAACTCTCTTAGGTGAAAGAACGCACAGCAGAGCAGTTTCAAGGAAACGTTTCTCCTGAGTTTTAGACGAAGTTTCCTGCTGTTTAGTACGTATGCCGGCATTGGGCTGGAAATACCGGTTTTGGGATTCTGCACAGAAAGGGTTTGCAAACCGCTGAATCCACACGTGAGTTTAACTCTGTCAGTTGAATGCACACATTGACAACCATTCAGTTAGATAGCACACTTTTGGTTTTAGAAGCAGATATTTCTCTGTACAGCCTATGGTCCCATTCACTCGGGAATATCCCAACGCAGCTCCTAGAAGAAACGTGTTTCTGACTCGCTGAATCTCAACATAGATTCAACTCTCTTAGGTGAACGAAAGCACAGCAGAGCAGTTTCAAGGAAACGTTTCTCCTGAGTTTTAGACGAAGTTTCCTGCTGTTTAGTATGGATACTGGCATTGGGCTGGACATACCGGTTTTGGGATTCTGCACAGAAATGGTTTGCAAACCGCTGAATCCACAAGTGAGTTTAACTCTGTCAGTTGAATGCACACATTGACAACCATTCAGTTAGATAGCTCCGTTTTGGTTTTAGAAGCAGATATTTCTCTGTACAGCCTATGGTCCCATTCACTCGGGAATATCCCAACGCAGCTCCTAGAAGAAACGTGTTTCTGACTCGCTGAATCTCAACATAGATTCAACTCTCTTAGGTGAACGAACGCACAGCAGAGCAGTTTCAAGGAAACGTTTCTCCTGAGTCTTAGACGAAGTTTCCTGCTGTTTAGTACGTATGCCGGCATTGGGCTGGAAATACCGGTTTTGGGATTCTGCACAGAAAGGGTTTGCAAACCGCTGAATCCACACGTGAGTTTAACTCTGTCAGTTGAATGCACACATTGACAACCATTCAGTTAGATAGCTCCGTTTTGGTTTTAGAAGCAGATATTTCTCTGTACAGCCTATGGTCCCATTCACTCGGGAATATCCCAACGCAGCTCCTAGAAGAAACGTGTTTCTGACTCGCTGAATCTCAACATAGATTCAACTCTCTTAGGTGAACGAACGCACAGCAGAGCAGTTTCAAGGAAACGTTTCTCCTGAGTTTTAGACGAAGTTTCCTGCTGTTTAGTACGGATGCCGGCATTGGGCTGGAAATACCGGTTTTGGGATTCTGCACAGAAAGGGTTTGCAAACCGCTGAATCCACACGTGAGTTTGACTCTGTCAGTTGAATGCACACATTGACAACCATTCAGTTTGATAGCACACTTTTGGTTTTAGAAGCAGATATTTCTCTGTACAGCCTATGGTCCCATTCACTCGGGAATATCCCAACGCAGCTCCTAGAAGAAACGTGTTTCTGACTCGCTGAATCTCAACATAGATTCAACTCTCTTAGGTGAACGAACGCACAGCAGAGCACTTTCAAGGAAACGTTTCTCCTGAGTTTTAGACGAAGTTTCCTGCTGTTTAGTACGGATGCCGGCATAGGGCTGGAAATACCGGTTTTGGGATGCTGCACAGAAAGGGTTTGCAAACCGCTGAATCCACACGTGAGTTTAACTCTGTCAGTTGAATGCACACATTGACAACCATTCAGTTAGATAGCTCCGTTTTGGTTTTAGAAGCAGATATTTCTCTGTACAGCCTATGGTCCCATTCACTCGGGAATATCCCAACGCAGCTCCTAGAAGAAACGTGTTTCTGACTCGCTGAATCTCAACATAGATTCAACTCTCTTAGGTGAACGAAAGCACAGCAGAGCAGTTTCAAGGAAACGTTTCTCCTGAGTTTTAGACGAAGTTTCCTGCTGTTTAGTACGGATACCGGCATTGGGCTGGACATACCGGTTTTGGGATTCTGCACAGAAATGGTTTGCAAACCGCTGAATCCACAAGTGAGTTTAACTCTGTCAGTTGAATGCACACATTGACAACCATTCAGTTAGATAGCTCCGTTTTGGTTTTAGAAGCAGATATTTCTCTGTACAGCCTATGGTCCCATTCACTCGGGAATATCCCAACGCAGCTCCTAGAAGAAACGTGTTTCTGACTCGCTGAATCTCAACATAGATTCAACTCTCTTAGGTGAACGAACGCACAGCAGAGCAGTTTCAAGGAAACGTTTCTCCTGAGTCTTAGACGAAGTTTCCTGCTGTTTAGTACGTATGCCGGCATTGGGCTGGAAATACCGGTTTTGGGATTCTGCACAGAAAGGGTTTGCAAACCGCTGAATCCACACGTGAGTTTAACTCTGTCAGTTGAATGCACACATTGACAACCATTCAGTTAGATAGCTCCGTTTTGGTTTTAGAAGCAGATATTTCTCTGTACAGCCTATGGTCCCATTCACTCGGGAATATCCCAACGCAGCTCCTAGAAGAAACGTGTTTCTGACTCGCTGAATCTCAACATAGATTCAACTCTCTTAGGTGAACGAACGCACAGCAGAGCAGTTTCAAGGAAACGTTTCTCCTGAGTTTTAGACGAAGTTTCCTGCTGTTTAGTACGGATGCCGGCATTGGGCTGGAAATACCGGTTTTGGGATTCTGCACAGAAAGGGTTTGCAAACCGCTGAATCCACACGTGAGTTTGACTCTGTCAGTTGAATGCACACATTGACAACCATTCAGTTTGATAGCACACTTTTGGTTTTAGAAGCAGATATTTCTCTGTACAGCCTATGGTCCCATTCACTCGGGAATATCCCAACGCAGCTCCTAGAAGAAACGTGTTTCTGACTCGCTGAATCTCAACATAGATTCAACTCTCTTAGGTGAACGAACGCACAGCAGAGCACTTTCAAGGAAACGTTTCTCCTGAGTTTTAGACGAAGTTTCCTGCTGTTTAGTACGGATGCCGGCATAGGGCTGGAAATACCGGTTTTGGGATGCTGCACAGAAAGGGTTTGCAAACCGCTGAATCCACACGTGAGTTTAACTCTGTCAGTTGAATGCACACATTGACAACCATTCAGTTAGATAGCTCCGTTTTGGTTTTAGAAGCAGATATTTCTCTGTACAGCCTATGGTCCCATTCACTCGGGAATATCCCAACGCAGCTCCTAGAAGAAACGTGTTTCTGACTCGCTGAATCTCAACATAGATTCAACTCTCTTAGGTGAACGAACGCACAGCAGAGCAGTTTCAAGGAAACGTTTCTCCTGAGTTTTAGACGAAGTTTCCTGCTGTTTAGTACGGATGCCGGCACTGGGCTGGACATACCGGTTTTGGGATTCTGCACAGAAAGGGTTTGCAAACCGCTGAATCCACACGTGAGTTTAACTCTGTCAGTTGAATGCACACATTGACAACCATTCACTTTGATAGCACCCTTTTGGTTTTAGAAGCAGATATTTCTCTGTACAGCCTATGGTCCCATTCACTCGGGAATATCCCAACGCAGCTCCTAGAAGAAACGTGTTTCTGACTCGCTGAATCTCAACATAGATTCAACTCTCTTAGGTGAACGAGCGCACAGCAGAGCAGTTTCAAGGAAACGTTTCTCCTGAGTCTTAGACGAAGTTTCCTGCTGTTTAGTACGTATGCCGGCATTGGGCTGGAAATACCGGTTTTCGGATTCTGCACAGAAAGGGTTTGCAAACCGCTGAATCCACACGTGAGTTTAACTCTGTCAGTTGAATGCACACATTGACAACCATTCAGTTAGATAGCTCCGTTTTGGTTTTAGAAGCAGATATTTCTCTGTACAGCCTATGGTCCCATTCACTCGGGAATATCCCAACGCAGCTCCTAGAAGAAACGTGTTTCTGACTCGCTGAATCTCAACATAGATTCAACTCTCTTAGGTGAACGAGCGCACAGCAGAGCAGTTTCAAGGAAACGTTTCTCCTGAGTCTTAGACGAAGTTTCCTGCTGTTTAGTACGTATGCCGGCATTGGGCTGGAAATACCGGTTTTCGGATTCTGCACAGAAAGGGTTTGCAAACCGCTGAATCCACACGTGAGTTTAACTCTGTCAGTTGAATGCACACATTGACAACCATTCAGTTAGATAGCTCCGTTTTGGTTTTAGAAGCAGATATTTCTCTGTACAGCCTATGGTCCCATTCACTCGGGAATATCCCAACGCAGCTCCTAGAAGAAACGTGTTTCTGACTCGCTGAATCTCAACATAGATTCAACTCTCTTAGGTGAACGAACGCACAGCAGAGCAGTTTCAAGGAAACGTTTCTCCTGAGTTTTAGACGAAGTTTCCTGCTGTTTAGTACGGATGCCGGCATTGGGCTGGAAATACCGGTTTTGGGATTCTGCACAGAAAGGGTTTGCAAACCGCTGAATCCACACGTGAGTTTGACTCTGTCAGTTGAATGCACACATTGACAACCATTCAGTTTGATAGCACACTTTTGGTTTTAGAAGCAGATATTTCTCTGTACAGCCTATGGTCCCATTCACTCGGGAATATCCCAACGCAGCTCCTAGAAGAAACGTGTTTCTGACTCGCTGAATCTCAACATAGATTCAACTCTCTTAGGTGAACGAACGCACAGCAGAGCACTTTCAAGGAAACGTTTCTCCTGAGTTTTAGACGAAGTTTCCTGCTGTTTAGTACGGATGCCGGCATTGGGCTGGAAATACCGGTTTTGGGATTCTGCACAGAAAGGGTTTGCAAACCGCTGAATCCACACGTGAGTTTGACTCTGTCAGTTGAATGCACACATTGACAACCATTCAGTTTGATAGCACACTTTTGGTTTTAGAAGCAGATATTTCTCTGTACAGCCTATGGTCCCATTCACTCGGGAATATCCCAACGCAGCTCCTAGAAGAAACGTGTTTCTGACTCGCTGAATCTCAACATAGATTCAACTCTCTTAGGTGAACGAACGCACAGCAGAGCACTTTCAAGGAAACGTTTCTCCTGAGTTTTAGACGAAGTTTCCTGCTGTTTAGTACGGATGCCGGCATAGGGCTGGAAATACCGGTTTTGGGATGCTGCACAGAAAGGGTTTGCAAACCGCTGAATCCACACGTGAGTTTAACTCTGTCAGTTGAATGCACACATTGACAACCATTCAGTTAGATAGCTCCGTTTTGGTTTTAGAAGCAGATATTTCTCTGTACAGCCTATGGTCCCATTCACTCGGGAATATCCCAACGCAGCTCCTAGAAGAAACGTGTTTCTGACTCGCTGAATCTCAACATAGATTCAACTCTCTTAGGTGAACGAACGCACAGCAGAGCAGTTTCAAGGAAACGTTTCTCCTGAGTTTTAGACGAAGTTTCCTGCTGTTTAGTACGGATGCCGGCACTGGGCTGGACATACCGGTTTTGGGATTCTGCACAGAAAGGGTTTGCAAACCGCTGAATCCACACGTGAGTTTAACTCTGTCAGTTGAATGCACACATTGACAACCATTCAGTTAGATAGCTCCGTTTTGGTTTTAGAAGCAGATATTTCTCTGTACAGCCTATGGTCCCATTCACTCGGGAATATCCCAACGTAGCTCCTAGAAGAAACGTGTTTCTGACTCGCTGAATCTCAACATAGATTCAACTCTCTTAGGTGAACGAACGCACAGCAGAGCAGTTTCAAGGAAACGTTTCTCCTGAGTCTTATACGAAGTTTCCTGCTGTTTAGTACGGATGCCGGCATTGGGCTGGAAATACCGGTTTTGGGATTCTGCACAGAAAGGGTTTGCAAACCGCTGAATCCACACGTGAGTTTAACTCTGTCAGTTGAATGCACACATTGACAACCATTCAGTTAGATAGCTCCGTTTTGGTTTTAGAAGCAGATATTTCTCTGTACAGCCTATGGTCCCATTCACTCGGGAATATCCCAACGCAGCTCCTAGAAGAAACGTGTTTCTGACTCGCTGAATCTCAACATAGATTCAACTCTCTTAGGTGAACGAACGCACAGCAGAGCAGTTTCAAGGAAACGTTTCTCCTGAGTTTTAGACGAAGTTTCCTGCTGTTTAGTACGGATGCCGGCACTGGGCTGGACATACCGGTTTTGGGATTCTGCACAGAAAGGGTTTGCAAACCGCTGAATCCACACGTGAGTTTAACTCTGTCAGTTGAATGCACACATTGACAACCATTCACTTTGATAGCACCCTTTTGGTTTTAGAAGCAGATATTTCTCTGTACAGCCTATGGTCCCATTCACTCGGGAATATCCCAACGCAGCTCCTAGAAGAAACGTGTTTCTGACTCGCTGAATCTCAACATAGATTCAACTCTCTTAGGTGAACGAACGCACAGCAGAGCAGTTTCAAGGAAACGTTTCTCCTGAGTTTTAGAAGAAGTTTCCTGCTGTTTAGTACGGATGCCGGCATTGGGCTGGATATACCGGTTTTGGGAATCTGCACAGAAAGGGTTTGCAAACCGCTGAATCCACACGTGAGTTTAACTCTGTCAGTTGAATGCACACATTGACAACCATTCAGTTTGATAGCACCCTTTTGGTTTTAGAAGCAGATATTTCTCTGTACAGCCTATGGTCCCATTCACTCGGGAATATCCCAACGCAGCTCCTAGAAGAAACGTGTTTCTGACTCGCTGAATCTCAACATAGATTCAACTCTCTTAGGTGAACGAACGCACAGCAGAGCAATTTCAAGGAAACGTTTCTCCTGAGTCTTAGAAGAAGTTACCTGTTGTTTAGTACGGATGCCGGCATTGGGCTGGAAATACCAGTTTTCGGATTCTGCACAGAAAGGGTTTGCAAACCGCTGAATCCACACGTGAGTTTAACTCTGTCAGTTGAATGCACACATTGACAACCATTCAGTTAGATAGCTCCGTTTTGGTTTTAGAAGCAGATATTTCTCTGTACAGCCTATGGTCCCATTCACTCGGGAATATCCCAACGCAGCTCCTAGAAGAAACGTGTTTCTGACTCGCTGAATCTCAACATAGATTCAACTCTCTTAGGTGAACGAACGGACAGCAGAGCAGTTTCAAGGAAACGTTTCTCCTGAGTCTTAGACGAAGTTTCCTGCTGTTTAGTACGTATGCCGGCATTGGGCTGGAAATACCGGTTTTGGGATTCTGCACAGAAAGGGTTTGCAAACCGCTGAATCCACACCTGAGTTTAACTCTGTCAGTTGAATGCAAACATTGACAACCATTCAGTTAGATAGCTCCGTTTTGGTTTTAGAAGCAGATATTTCTCTGTACAGCCTATGTTCCCATTCACTCGGGAATATCCCAACGCAGCTCCTAGAAGAAACGTGTTTCTGACTCGCTGAATCTCAACATAGATTCAACTCTCTTAGGTGAACGAACTCACAGCAGAGCAGTTTCAAGGAAACGTTTCTCCTGAGTTTTAGACGAAGTTTCCTGCTGTTTAGTACGGATGCCGGCACTGGGCAGGACATACCGGTTTTGGGATTCTGCACAGAAAGGGTTTGCAAACCGCTGAATCCACACGTGAGTTTAACTCTGTCAGTTGAATGCACACATTGACAACCATTCAGTTAGATAGCTCCGTTTTGGTTTTAGAAGCAGATATTTCTCTGTACAGCCTATGGTCCCATTCACTCGGGAATATCCCAACGCAGCGCCTAGAAGAAACGTGTTTCTGACTCGCTGAATCTCAACATAGATTCAACTCTCTTAGGTGAACGAACGCACAGCAGAGCAGTTTCAAGGAAACGTTTCTCCTGAGTTTTAGACGAAGTTTCCTGCTGTTTAGTACGGATGCCGGCACTGGGCAGGACATACCGGTTTTGGGATTCTGCACAGAAAGGGTTTGCAAACCGCTGAATCCACACGTGAGTTTAACTCTGTCAGTTGAATGCACACATTGACAACCATTCAGTTAGATAGCTCCGTTTTGGTTTTAGAAGCAGATATTTCTCTGTACAGCCTATGGTCCCATTCACTCGGGAATATCCCAACGTAGCTCCTAGAAGAAACGTGTTTCTGACTCGCTGAATCTCAACATAGATTCAACTCTCTTAGGTGAACGAACGCACAGCAGAGCAGTTTCAAGGAAACGTTTCTCCTGAGTCTTAGACGAAGTTTCCTGCTGTTTAGTACGGATGCCGGCATTGGGCTGGAAATACCGGTTTTGGGATTCTGCACAGAAAGGGTTTGCAAACCGCTGAATCCACACGTGAGTTTAACTCTGTCAGTTGAATGCACACATTGACAACCATTCAGTTAGATAGCTCCTTTTTGGTTTTAGAAGCAGATATTTCTCTGTACAGCCTATGGTCCCATTCACTCGGGAATATCCCAACGCAGCTCCTAGAAGAAACGTGTTTCTGACTCGCTGAATCTCAACATAGATTCAACTCTCTTAGGTGAACGAACGCACAGCAGAGCAGTTTCAAGGAAACGTTTCTCCTGAGTTTTAGACGAAGTTTCCTGCTGTTTAGTACGGATGCCGGCACTGGGCTGGACATACCGGTTTTGGGATTCTGCACAGAAAGGGTTTGCAAACCGCTGAATCCACACGTGAGTTTAACTCTGTCAGTTGAATGCACACATTGACAACCATTCACTTTGATAGCACCCTTTTGGTTTTAGAAGCAGATATTTCTGTGTACAGCCTATGGTCCCATTCACTCGGGAATATCCCAACGCAGCTCCTAGAAGAAACGTGTTTCTGACTCGCTGAATCTCAACATAGATTCAACTCTCTTAGGTGAACGAACGCACAGCAGAGCAGTTTCAAGGAAACGTTTCTCCTGAGTTTTAGAAGAAGTTTCCTGCTGTTTAGTACGGATGCCGGCATTGGGCTGGATATACCGGTTTTGGGAATCTGCACAGAAAGGGTTTGCAAACCGCTGAATCCACACGTGAGTTTAACTCTGTCAGTTGAATGCACACATTGACAACCATTCAGTTTGATAGCACCCTTTTGGTTTTAGAAGCAGATATTTCTCTGTACAGCCTATGGTCCCATTCACTCGGGAATATCCCAACGCAGCTCCTAGAAGAAACGTGTTTCTGACTCGCTGAATCTCAACATAGATTCAACTCTCTTAGGTGAACGAACGCACAGCAGAGCAATTTCAAGGAAACGTTTCTCCTGAGTCTTAGAAGAAGTTACCTGTTGTTTAGTACGGATGCCGGCATTGGGCTGGAAATACCAGTTTTCGGATTCTGCACAGAAAGGGTTTGCAAACCGCTGAATCCACACGTGAGTTTAACTCTGTCAGTTGAATGCACACATTGACAACCATTCAGTTAGATAGCTCCGTTTTGGTTTTAGAAGCAGATATTTCTCTGTACAGCCTATGGTCCCATTCACTCGGGAATATCCCAACGCAGCTCCTAGAAGAAACGTGTTTCTGACTCGCTGAATCTCAACATAGATTCAACTCTCTTAGGTGAACGAACGGACAGCAGAGCAGTTTCAAGGAAACGTTTCTCCTGAGTCTTAGACGAAGTTTCCTGCTGTTTAGTACGTATGCCGGCATTGGGCTGGAAATACCGGTTTTGGGATTCTGCACAGAAAGGGTTTGCAAACCGCTGAATCCACACGTGAGTTTAACTCTGTCAGTTGAATGCAAACATTGACAACCATTCAGTTAGATAGCTCCGTTTTGGTTTTAGAAGCAGATATTTCTCTGTACAGCCTATGTTCCCATTCACTCGGGAATATCCCAACGCAGCTCCTAGAAGAAACGTGTTTCTGACTCGCTGAATCTCAACATAGATTCAACTCTCTTAGGTGAACGAACGCACAGCAGAGCAGTTTCAAGGAAACGTTTCTCCTGAGTTTTAGACGAAGTTTCCTGCTGTTTAGTACGGATGCCGGCACTGGGCAGGACATACCGGTTTTGGGATTCTGCACAGAAAGGGTTTGCAAACCGCTGAATCCACACGTGAGTTTAACTCTGTCAGTTGAATGCACACATTGACAACCATTCAGTTAGATAGCTCCGTTTTGGTTTTAGAAGCAGATATTTCTCTGTACAGCCTATGGTCCCATTCACTCGGGAATATCCCAACGCAGCGCCTAGAAGAAACGTGTTTCTGACTCGCTGAATCTCAACATAGATTCAACTCTCTTAGGTGAACGAACGCACAGCAGAGCAGTTTCAAGGAAACGTTTCTCCTGAGTTTTAGACGAAGTTTCCTGCTGTTTAGTACGGATGCCGGCACTGGGCTGGACATACCGGTTTTGGGATTCTGCACAGAAAGGGTTTGCAAACCGCTGAATCCACACGTGAGTTTAATTCTGTCAGTTGAATGCACACATTGACAACCATTCACTTTGATAGCACCCTTTTGGTTTTAGAAGCAGATATTTCTCTGTACAGCCTATGGTCCCATTCACTCGGGAATATCCCAACGCAGCTCGTAGAAGAAACGTGTTTCTGACTCGCTGAATCTCAACATAGATTCAACTCTCTTAGGTGAACGAACGCACAGCAGAGCAGTTTCAAGGAAACGTTTCTCCTGAGTTTTAGAAGAAGTTTCCTGCTGTTTAGTACGGATGCCGGCTTTGGGCTGGATATACCGGTTTTGGGAATCTGCACAGAAAGGGTTTGCAAACCGCTGAATCCACACGTGAGTTTAACTCTGTCAGTTGAATGCACACATTGACAACCATTCAGTTTGATAGCACCCTTTTGGTTTTAGAAGCAGATATTTCTCTGTACAGCCTATGGTCCCATTCACTCGGGAATATCCCAACGCAGCTCCTAGAAGAAACGTGTTTCTGACTCGCTGAATCTCAACATAGATTCAACTCTCTTAGGTGAACGAACGCACAGCAGAGCAGTTTCAAGGAAACGTTTCTCCTGAGTCTTAGACGAAGTTTCCTGCTGTTTAGTACGGATGCCGGCATTGGGCTGGAAATACCGGTTTTGGGATTCTGCACAGAAAGGGTTTGCAAACCGCTGAATCCACACGTGAGTTTAACTCTGTCAGTTGAATGCACACATTGACAACCATTCAGTTAGATAGCTCCGTTTTGGTTTTAGAAGCAGATATTTCTCTGTACAGCCTATGGTCCCATTCACTCGGGAATATCCCAACGCAGCTCCTAGAAGAAACGTGTTTCTGACTCGCTGAATCTCAACATAGATTCAACTCTCTTAGGTGAACGAACGCACAGCAGAGCAGTTTCAAGGAAACGTTTCTCCTGAGTTTTAGACGAAGTTTCCTGCTGTTTAGTACGGATGCCGGCACTGGGCTGGACATACCGGTTTTGGGATTCTGCACAGAAAGGGTTTGCAAACCGCTGAATCCACACGTGAGTTTAATTCTGTCAGTTGAATGCACACATTGACAACCATTCACTTTGATAGCACCCTTTTGGTTTTAGAAGCAGATATTTCTCTGTACAGCCTATGGTCCCATTCACTCGGGAATATCCCAACGCAGCTCCTAGAAGAAACGTGTTTCTGACTCGCTGAATCTCAACATAGATTCAACTCTCTTAGGTGAACGAACGCACAGCAGAGCAGTTTCAAGGAAACGTTTCTCCTGAGTTTTAGAAGAAGTTTCCTGCTGTTTAGTACGGATGCCGGCTTTGGGCTGGATATACCGGTTTTGGGAATCTGCACAGAAAGGGTTTGCAAACCGCTGAATCCACACGTGAGTTTAACTCTGTCAGTTGAATGCACACATTGACAACCATTCAGTTTGATAGCACCCTTTTGGTTTTAGAAGCAGATATTTCTCTGTACAGCCTATGGTCCCATTCACTCGGGAATATCCCAACGCAGCTCCTAGAAGAAACGTGTTTCTGACTCGCTGAATCTCAACATAGATTCAACTCTCTTAGGTGAACGAACGCACAGCAGAGTAGTTTCAAGGAAACGTTTCTCCTGAGTCTTAGACGAAGTTTCCTGCTGTTTAGTACGGATGCCGGCATTGGGCTGGAAATACCGGTTTTGGGATTCTGCACAGAAAGGGTTTGCAAACCGCTGAATCCACACGTGAGTTTAACTCTGTCAGTTGAATGCACACATTGACAACCATTCAGTTAGATAGCTCCGTTTTGGTTTTAGAAGCAGATATTTCTCTATACAGCCTATGGTCCCATTCACTCGGGAATATCCCAACGCAGCTCCTAGAAGAAACGTGTTTCTGACTCGCTGAATCTCAACATAGATTCAACTCTCTTAGGTGAACGAACGCACAGCAGAGCAGTTTCAAGGAAACGTTTCTCCTGAGTTTTAGACGAAGTTTCCTGCTGTTTAGTACGGATGCCGGCACTGGGCTGGACATACCGGTTTTGGGATTCTGCACAGAAAGGGTTTGCAAACCGCTGAATCCACACGTGAGTTTAACTCTGTCAGTTGAATGCACACATTGACAACCATTCACTTTGATAGCACACTTTTGGTTTTAGAAGCAGATATTTCTCTGTACAGCCTATGGTCCCATTCACTCGGGAATATCCCAACGCAGCTCCTAGAAGAAACGTGTTTCTGACTCGCTGAATCTCAACATAGATTCAACTCTCTTAGGTGAACGAACGCACAGCAGAGCAGTTTCAAGGAAACGTTTCTCCTGAGTTTTAGAAGAAGTTTCCTGCTGTTTAGTACGGATGCCGGCTTTGGGCTGGATATACCGGTTTTGGGAATCTGCACAGAAAGGGTTTGCAAACCGCTGAATCCACACGTGAGTTTAACTCTGTCAGTTGAATGCACACATTGACAACCATTCAGTTTGATAGCACCCTTTTGGTTTTAGAAGCAGATATTTCTCTGTACAGCCTATGGTCCCATTCACTCGGGAATATCCCAACGCAGCTCCTAGAAGAAACGTGTTTCTGACTCGCTGAATCTCAACATAGATTCAACTCTATTAGGTGAACGAACGCACAGCAGAGCACTTTCAAGGAAACGTTTCTCCTGAGTTTTAGACGAAGTTTCCTGCTGTTTAGTACGGATGCCGGCATTGGGCTGGACATACCGGTTTTGGGATTCTGCACAGAAAGGGTTTGCAAACCGCTGAATCCACACGTGAGTTTAACTCTGTCAGTTGAATGCACACATTGACAACCATTCAGTTTGATAGCACACTTTTGGTTTTAGAAGCAGATATTTCTCTGTACAGCCTATGGTCCCATTCACTCGGGAATATCCCAACGCAGCTCCTAGAAGAAACGTGTTTCTGACTCGCTGAATCTCAACATAGATTCAACTCTCTTAGGTGAACGAACGCACAGCAGAGCAGTTTCAAGGAAACGTTTCTCCTGAGTCTTAGACGAAGTTTCCTGCTGTTTAGTACGGATGCCGGCATTGAGCTGGAATTGCCGGTTTTGGGATTCTGCACAGAAAGGGTTTGTAAACCGCTGAATCCACACGTGAGTTTAACTCTGTCAGTTGAATGCACACATTGACAAGCATTCAGTTAGATACCACCCTTTTGGTTGTAGGAGCAGATATTTCTCTGTACAGCCTATGGTCCCATTCACTCGGGAATATCCCAACGCAGCTCCTAGAAGAAACGTGTTTCTGACTCGCTGAATCTCAACATAGATTCAACTCTCTTAGGTGAACGAACGCACAGCAGAGCAGTTTCAAGGAAACGTTTCTCCTGAGTTTTAGACGAAGTTTCCTGCTGTTTAGTACGGATGCCGGCATTGGGCTGGAAATACCGGTTTTGGGATTCTGCACAGAAAGGGTTTGCAAACCGCTGAATCCACACGTGAGTTTAACTCAGTCAGTTGAATGCACACATTGACAACCATTCAGTTAGATAGCTCCGTTTTGGTTTTAGAAGCAGATATTTCTCTGTACAGCCTATGGTCCCATTCACTCGGGAATATCCCAACGCAGCTCCTAGAAGAAACGTGTTTCTGACTCGCTGAATCTCAACATAGATTCAACTCTCTTAGGTGAACGAACGGACAGCAGAGCAGTTTCAAGGAAACGTTTCTCCTGAGTCTTAGACGAAGTTTCCTGCTGTTTAGTACGTATGCCGGCATTGGGCTGGAAATACCGGTTTTGGGATTCTGCACAGAAAGGGTTTGCAAACCGCTGAATCCACACGTGAGTTTAACTCTGTCAGTTGAATGCACACATTGACAACCATTCAGTTAGATAGCTCCGTTTTGGTTTTAGAAGCAGATATTTCTCTGTACAGCCTATGGTCCCATTCACTCGGGAATATCCCAACGCAGCTCCTAGAAGAAACGTGTTTCTGACTCGCTGAATCTCAACATAGATTCAACTGTCTTAGGTGAACGAACGCACAGCAGAGCAGTTTCAAGGAAACGTTTCTCCTGAGTTTTAGACGAAGTTTCCTGCTGTTTAGTACGGATGCCGGCATTGGGCTGGACATACCGGTTTTGGGATTCTGCACAGAAAGGGTTTGCAAACCGCTGAATCCACACGTGAGTTTAACTCTGTCAGTTGAATGCACACATTGACAACCATTCAGTTTGATAGCACACTTTTGGTTTTAGAAGCAGATATTTCTCTGTACAGCCTATGGTCCCATTCACTCGGGAATATCCCAACGCAGCTCCTAGAAGTAACGTGTTTCTGACTCGCTGAATCTCAACATAGATTCAACTCTCTTAGGTGAACGAACGCACAGCAGAGCAGTTTCAAGGAAACGTTTCTCCTGAGTTTTAGACGAAGTTTCCTGCTGTTTAGTACGGATGCCGGCATTGGGCTGGAAATACCGGTTTTGGGATTCTGCACAGAAAGGGTTTGCAAACCGCTGAATCCACACGTGAGTTTAACTCTGTCAGTTGAATGCACACATTGACAACCATTCAGTTTGATAGCACACTTTTGGTTTTAGAAGCAGATATTTCTCTGTACAGCCTATGGTCCCATTCACTCGGGAATATCCCAACGCAGCTCCTAGAAGAAACGTGTTTCTGACTCGCTGAATCTCAACATAGATTCAACTCTCTTAGGTGAACGAACGCACAGCAGAGCACTTTCAAGGAAACGTTTCTCCTGAGTTTTAGACGAAGTTTCCTGCTGTTTAGTACGGATGCCGGCATTGGGCTGGACATACCGGTTTTGGGATTCTGCACAGAAAGGGTTTGCAAACCGCTGAATCCACACGTGAGTTTAACTCTTTCAGTTGAATGCACACATTGACAACCATTCAGTTTGATAGCACACTTTTGGTTTTAGAAGCAGATATTTCTCTGTACAGCCTATGGTCCCATTCACTCGGGAATATCCCAACGCAGCTCCTAGAAGAAACGTGTTTCTGACTCGCTGAATCTCAACATAGATTCAACTCTCTTAGGTGAACGAACGCACAGCAGAGCAGTTTCAAGGAAACGTTTCTCCTGAGTCTTAGACGAAGTTTCCTGCTGTTTAGTACGGATGCCGGCATTGAGCTGGAATTGCCGGTTTTGGGATTCTGCACAGAAAGGGTTTGTAAACCGCTGAATCCACACGTGAGTTTAACTCTGTCAGTTGAATGCACACATTGACAAGCATTCAGTTAGATACCACCCTTTTGGTTGTAGGAGCAGATATTTCTCTGTACAGCCTATGGTCCCATTCACTCGGGAATATCCCAACGCAGCTCCTAGAAGAAACGTGTTTCTGACTCGCTGAATCTCAACATAGATTCAACTCTCTTAGGTGAACGAACGCACAGCAGAGCAGTTTCAAGGAAACGTTTCTCCTGAGTTTTAGACGAAGTTTCCTGCTGTTTAGTACGGATGCCGGCATTGGGCTGGAAATACCGGTTTTGGGATTCTGCACAGAAAGGGTTTGCAAACCGCTGAATCCACACGTGAGTTTAACTCAGTCAGTTGAATGCACACATTGACAACCATTCAGTTAGATAGCTCCGTTTTGGTTTTAGAAGCAGATATTTCTCTGTACAGCCTATGGTCCCATTCACTCGGGAATATCCCAACGCAGCTCCTAAAAGAAACGTGTTTCTGACTCGCTGAATCTCAACACAGATTCAACTCTCTTAGGTGAAAGAACGCACAGCAGAGCAGTTTCAAGGAAACGTTTCTCCTGAGTTTTAGACGAAGTTTCCTGCTGTTTAGTACGTATGCCGGCATTGGGCTGGAAATACCGGTTTTGGGATTCTGCACAGAAAGGGTTTGCAAACCGCTGAATCCACACGTGAGTTTAACTCTGTCAGTTGAATGCACACATTGACAACCATTCAGTTAGATAGCACACTTTTGGTTTTAGAAGCAGATATTTCTCTGTACAGCCTATGGTCCCATTCACTCGGGAATATCCCAACGCAGCTCCTAGAAGAAACGTGTTTCTGACTCGCTGAATCTCAACATAGATTCAACTCTCTTAGGTGAACGAAAGCACAGCAGAGCAGTTTCAAGGAAACGTTTCTCCTGAGTTTTAGACGAAGTTTCCTGCTGTTTAGTATGGATACCGGCATTGGGCTGGACATACCGGTTTTGGGATTCTGCACAGAAATGGTTTGCAAACCGCTGAATCCACAAGTGAGTTTAACTCTGTCAGTTGAATGCACACATTGACAACCATTCAGTTAGATAGCTCCGTTTTGGTTTTAGAAGCAGATATTTCTCTGTACAGCCTATGGTCCCATTCACTCGGGAATATCCCAACGCAGCTCCTAGAAGAAACGTGTTTCTGACTCGCTGAATCTCAACATAGATTCAACTCTCTTAGGTGAACGAACGCACAGCAGAGCAGTTTCAAGGAAACGTTTCTCCTGAGTCTTAGACGAAGTTTCCTGCTGTTTAGTACGTATGCCGGCATTGGGCTGGAAATACCGGTTTTGGGATTCTGCACAGAAAGGGTTTGCAAACCGCTGAATCCACACGTGAGTTTAACTCTGTCAGTTGAATGCACACATTGACAACCATTCACTTTGATAGCACCCTTTTGGTTTTAGAAGCAGATATTTCTCTGTACAGACTATGGTCCCATTCACTCGGGAATATCCCAACGCAGCTCCTAGAAGAAACGTGTTTCTGACTCGCTGAATCTCAACATAGATTCAACTCTCTTAGGTGAACGAACGCACAGCAGAGCAGTTTCAAGGAAACGTTTCTCCTGAGTTTTAGAAGAAGTTTCCTGCTGCTTAGTACGGATGCCGGCTTTGGGCTGGATATACCGGTTTTGGGAATCTGCACAGAAAGGGTTTGCAAACCGCTGAATCCACACGTGAGTTTAACTCTGTCAGTTGAATGCACACATTGACAACCATTCAGTTTGATAGCACCCTTTTGGTTTTAGAAGCAGATATTTCTCTGTACAGCCTATGGTCCCATTCACTCGGGAATATCCCAACGCAGCTCCTAGAAGAAACGTGTTTCTGACTCGCTGAATCTCAACATAGATTCAACTCTCTTAGGTGAACGAACGCACAGCAGAGCAATTTCAAGGAAACGTTTCTCCTGAGTCTTAGAAGAAGTTACCTGTTGTTTAGTACGGATGCCGGCATTGGGCTGGAAATACCAGTTTTCGGATTCTGCACAGAAAGGGTTTGCAAACCGCTGAATCCACACGTGAGTTTAACTCTGTCAGTTGAATGCACACATTGACAACCATTCAGTTAGATAGCTCCGTTTTGGTTTTAGAAGCAGATATTTCTCTGTACAGCCTATGGTCCCATTCACTCGGGAATATCCCAACGCAGCTCCTAGAAGAAACGTGTTTCTGACTCGCTGAATCTCAACATAGATTCAACTCTCTTAGGTGAACGAACGGACAGCAGAGCAGTTTCAAGGAAACGTTTCTCCTGAGTCTTAGACGAAGTTTCCTGCTGTTTAGTACGTATGCCGGCATTGGGCTGGAAATACCGGTTTTGGGATTCTGCACAGAAAGGGTTTGCAAACCGCTGAATCCACACGTGAGTTTAACTCTGTCAGTTGAATGCACACATTGACAACCATTCAGTTAGATAGCTCCGTTTTGGTTTTAGAAGCAGATATTTCTCTGTACAGCCTATGGTCCCATTCACTCGGGAATATCACAACGCAGCGCCTAGAAGAAACGTGTTTCTGACTCGCTGAATCTCAACATAGATTCAACTCTCTTAGGTGAACGAACGCACAGCAGAGCAGTTTCAAGGAAACGTTTCTCCTGAGTTTTAGACGAAGTTTCCTGCTGTTTAGTACGGATGCCGGCACTGGGCTGGACATACCGGTTTTGGGATTCTGCACAGAAAGGGTTTGCAAACCGCTGAATCCACACGTGAGTTTAATTCTGTCAGTTGAATGCACACATTGACAACCATTCACTTTGATAGCACCCTTTTGGTTTTAGAAGCAGATATTTCTCTGTACAGCCTATGGTCCCATTCACTCGGGAATATCCCAACGCAGCTCCTAGAAGAAACGTGTTTCTGACTCGCTGAATCTCAACATAGATTCAACTCTCTTAGGTGAAGGAACGCACAGCAGAGCAGTTTCAAGGAAACGTTTCTCCTGAGTTTTAGAAGAAGTTTCCTGCTGTTTAGTACGGATGCCGGCTTTGGGCTGGATATACCGGTTTTGGGAATCTGCACAGAAAGGGTTTGCAAACCGCTGAATCCACACGTGAGTTTAACTCTGTCAGTTGAATGCACACATTGACAACCATTCAGTTTGATAGCACCCTTTTGGTTTTAGAAGCAGATATTTCTCTGTACAGCCTATGGTCCCATTCACTCGGGAATATCCCAACGCAGCTCCTAGAAGAAACGTGTTTCTCACTCGCTGAATCTCAACATAGATTCAACTCTCTTAGGTGAACGAACGCACAGCAGAGCAGTTTCAAGGAAACGTTTCTCCTGAGTCTTAGACGAAGTTTCCTGCTGTTTAGTACGGATGCCGGCATTGGGCTGGAAATACCGGTTTTGGGATTCTGCACAGAAAGGGTTTGCAAACCGCTGAATCCACACGTGAGTTTAACTCTGTCAGTTGAATGCACACATTGACAACCATTCAGTTAGATAGCTCCGTTTTGGTTTTAGAAGCAGATATTTCTCTGTACAGCCTATGGTCCCATTCACTCGGGAATATCCCAACGCAGCTCCTAGAAGAAACGTGTTTCTGACTCGCTGAATCTCAACATAGATTCAACTCTCTTAGGTGAACGAACGCACAGCAGAGCAGTTTCAAGGAAACGTTTCTCCTGAGTTTTAGACGAAGTTTCCTGCTGTTTAGTACGGATGCCGGCACTGGGCTGGACATACCGGTTTTGGGATTCTGCACAGAAAGGGTTTGCAAACCGCTGAATCCACACGTGAGTTTAATTCTGTCAGTTGAATGCACACATTGACAACCATTCACTTTGATAGCACCCTTTTGGTTTTAGAAGCAGATATTTCTCTGTACAGCCTATGGTCCCATTCACTCGGGAATATCCCAACGCAGCTCCTAGAAGAAACGTGTTTCTGACTCGCTGAATCTCAACATAGATTCAACTCTCTTAGGTGAACGAACGCACAGCAGAGCAGTTTCAAGGAAACGTTTCTCCTGAGTTTTAGAAGAAGTTTCCTGCTGTTTAGTACGGATGCCGGCTTTGGGCTGGATATACCGGTTTTGGGAATCTGCACAGAAAGGGTTTGCAAACCGCTGAATCCACACGTGAGTTTAACTCTGTCAGTTGAATGCACACATTGACAACCATTCAGTTTGATAGCACCCTTTTGGTTTTAGAAGCAGATATTTCTCTGTACAGCCTATGGTCCCATTCACTCGGGAATATCCCAACGCAGCTCCTAGAAGAAACGTGTTTCTGACTCGCTGAATCTCAACATAGATTCAACTCTCTTAGGTGAACGAACGCACAGCAGAGTAGTTTCAAGGAAACGTTTCTCCTGAGTCTTAGACGAAGTTTCCTGCTGTTTAGTACGGATGCCGGCATTGCGCTGGAAATACCGGTTTTGGGATTCTGCACAGAAAGGGTTTGCAAACCGCTGAATCCACACGTGAGTTTAACTCTGTCAGTTGAATGCACACATTGACAACCATTCAGTTAGATAGCTCCGTTTTGGTTTTAGAAGGAGATATTTCTCTATACAGCCTATGGTCCCATTCACTCGGGAATATCCCAACGCAGCTCCTAGAAGAAACGTGTTTCTGACTCGCTGAATCTCAACATAGATTCAACTCTCTTAGGTGAACGAACGCACAGCAGAGCAGTTTCAAGGAAACGTTTCTCCTGAGTTTTAGACGAAGTTTCCTGCTGTTTAGTACGGATGCCGGCACTGGGCTGGACATACCGGTTTTGGGATTCTGCACAGAAAGGGTTTGCAAACCGCTGAATCCACACGTGAGTTTAACTCTGTCAGTTGAATGCACACATTGACAACCATTCAGTTTGATAGCACACTTTTGGTTTTAGAAGCAGATATTTCTCTGTACAGCCTATGGTCCCATTCACTCGGGAATATCCCAACGCAGCTCCTAGAAGAAACGTGTTTCTGACTCGCTGAATCTCAACATAGATTCAACTCTCTTAGGTGAACGAACGCACAGCAGAGCAGTTTCAAGGAAACGTTTCTCCTGAGTTTTAGAAGAAGTTTCCTGCTGTTTAGTACGGATGCCGGCTTTGGGCTGGATATACCGGTTTTGGGAATCTGCACAGAAAGGGTTTGCAAACCGCTGAATCCACACGTGAGTTTAACTCTGTCAGTTGAATGCACACATTGACAACCATTCAGTTTGATAGCACCCTTTTGGTTTTAGAAGCAGATATTTCTCTGTACAGCCTATGGTCCCATTCACTCGGGAATATCCCAACGCAGCTCCTAGAAGAAACGTGTTTCTGACTCGCTGAATCTCAACATAGATTCAACTCTCTTAGGTGAACGAACGCACAGCAGAGCACTTTCAAGGAAACGTTTCTCCTGAGTTTTAGACGAAGTTTCCTGCTGTTTAGTACGGATGCCGGCATTGGGCTGGACATACCGGTTTTGGGATTCTGCACAGAAAGGGTTTGCAAACCGCTGAATCCACACGTGAGTTTAACTCTGTCAGTTGAATGCACACATTGACAACCATTCAGTTTGAATGCACACTTTTGGTTTTAGAAGCAGATATTTCTCTGTACAGCCTATGGTCCCATTCACTCGGGAATATCCCAACGCAGCTCCTAGAAGAAACGTGTTTCTGACTCGCTGAATCTCAACATAGATTCAACTCTCTTAGGTGAACGAACGCACAGCAGAGCAGTTTCAAGGAAACGTTTCTCCTGAGTTTTAGACGAAGTTTCCTGCTGTTTAGTACGGATGCCGGCATTGGGCTGGACATACCGGTTTTGGGATTCTGCACAGAAAGGGTTTGCAAACCGCTGAATCCACACGTGAGTTTAACTCTGTCAGTTGAATGCACACATTGACAACCATTCAGTTTGATAGCACACTTTTGGTTTTAGAAGCAGATATTTCTCTGTACAGCCTATGGTCCCATTCACTCGGGAATATCCCAACGCAGCTCCTAGAAGTAACGTGTTTCTGACTCGCTGAATCTCAACATAGATTCAACTCTCTTAGGTGAACGAACGCACAGCAGAGCAGTTTCAAGGAAACGTTTCTCCTGAGTTTTAGACGAAGTTTCCTGCTGTTTAGTACGGATGCCGGCATTGGGCTGGAAATACCGGTTTTGGGATTCTGCACAGAAAGGGTTTGCAAACCGCTGAATCCACACGTGAGTTTAACTCTGTCAGTTGAATGCACACATTGACAACCATTCAGTTTGATAGCACACTTTTGGTTTTAGAAGCAGATATTTCTCTGTACAGCCTATGGTCCCATTCACTCGGGAATATCCCAACGCAGCTCCTAGAAGAAACGTGTTTCTGACTCGCTGAATCTCAACATAGATTCAACTCTCTTAGGTGAACGAACGCACAGCAGAGCACTTTCAAGGAAACGTTTCTCCTGAGTTTTAGACGAAGTTTCCTGCTGTTTAGTACGGATGCCGGCATTGGGCTGGACATACCGGTTTTGGGATTCTGCACAGAAAGGGTTTGCAAACCGCTGAATCCACACGTGAGTTTAACTCTTTCAGTTGAATGCACACATTGACAACCATTCAGTTTGATAGCACACTTTTGGTTTTAGAAGCAGATATTTCTCTGTACAGCCTATGGTCCCATTCACTCGGGAATATCCCAACGCAGCTCCTAGAAGAAACGTGTTTCTGACTCGCTGAATCTCAACATAGATTCAACTCTCTTAGGTGAACGAACGCACAGCAGAGCAGTTTCAAGGAAACGTTTCTCCTGAGTCTTAGACGAAGTTTCCTGCTGTTTAGTACGGATGCCGGCATTGAGCTGGAATTGCCGGTTTTGGGATTCTGCACAGAAAGGGTTTGTAAACCGCTGAATCCACACGTGAGTTTAACTCTGTCAGTTGAATGCACACATTGACAACCATTCAGTTTGAATGCACACTTTTGGTTTTAGAAGCAGATATTTCTCTGTACAGCCTATGGTCCCATTCACTCGGGAATATCCCAACGCAGCTCCTAGAAGAAACGTGTTTCTGACTCGCTGAATCTCAACATAGATTCAACTCTCTTAGGTGAACGAACGCACAGCAGAGCAGTTTCAAGGAAACGTTTCTCCTGAGTTTTAGACGAAGTTTCCTGCTGTTTAGTACGGATGCCGGCATTGGGCTGGACATACCGGTTTTGGGATTCTGCACAGAAAGGGTTTGCAAACCGCTGAATCCACACGTGAGTTTAACTCTGTCAGTTGAATGCACACATTGACAACCATTCAGTTTGATAGCACACTTTTGGTTTTAGAAGCAGATATTTCTCTGTACAGCCTATGGTCCCATTCACTCGGGAATATCCCAACGCAGCTCCTAGAAGTAACGTGTTTCTGACTCGCTGAATCTCAACATAGATTCAACTCTCTTAGGTGAACGAACGCACAGCAGAGCAGTTTCAAGGAAACGTTTCTCCTGAGTTTTAGACGAAGTTTCCTGCTGTTTAGTACGGATGCCGGCATTGGGCTGGAAATACCGGTTTTGGGATTCTGCACAGAAAGGGTTTGCAAACCGCTGAATCCACACGTGAGTTTAACTCTGTCAGTTGAATGCACACATTGACAACCATTCAGTTTGATAGCACACTTTTGGTTTTAGAAGCAGATATTTCTCTGTACAGCCTATGGTCCCATTCACTCGGGAATATCCCAACGCAGCTCCTAGAAGAAACGTGTTTCTGACTCGCTGAATCTCAACATAGATTCAACTCTCTTAGGTGAACGAACGCACAGCAGAGCACTTTCAAGGAAACGTTTCTCCTGAGTTTTAGACGAAGTTTCCTGCTGTTTAGTACGGATGCCGGCATTGGGCTGGACATACCGGTTTTGGGATTCTGCACAGAAAGGGTTTGCAAACCGCTGAATCCACACGTGAGTTTAACTCTTTCAGTTGAATGCACACATTGACAACCATTCAGTTTGATAGCACACTTTTGGTTTTAGAAGCAGATATTTCTCTGTACAGCCTATGGTCCCATTCACTCGGGAATATCCCAACGCAGCTCCTAGAAGAAACGTGTTTCTGACTCGCTGAATCTCAACATAGATTCAACTCTCTTAGGTGAACGAACGCACAGCAGAGCAGTTTCAAGGAAACGTTTCTCCTGAGTCTTAGACGAAGTTTCCTGCTGTTTAGTACGGATGCCGGCATTGAGCTGGAATTGCCGGTTTTGGGATTCTGCACAGAAAGGGTTTGTAAACCGCTGAATCCACACGTGAGTTTAACTCTGTCAGTTGAATGCACACATTGACAAGCATTCAGTTAGATACCACCCTTTTGGTTGTAGGAGCAGATATTTCTCTGTACAGCCTATGGTCCCATTCACTCGGGAATATCCCAACGCAGCTCCTAGAAGAAACGTGTTTCTGACTCGCTGAATCTCAACATAGATTCAACTCTCTTAGGTGAACGAACGCACAGCAGAGCAGTTTCAAGGAAACGTTTCTCCTGAGTTTTAGACGAAGTTTCCTGCTGTTTAGTACGGATGCAGGCATTGGGCTTGAAATACCGGTTTTGGGATTCTGCACAGAAAGGGTTTGCAAACCGCTGAATCCACACGTGAGTTTAACTCAGTCAGTTGAATGCACACATTGACAACCATTCAGTTAGATAGCTCCGTTTTGGTTTTAGAAGCAGATATTTCTCTGTACAGCCTATGGTCCCATTCACTCGGGAATATCCCAACGCAGCTCCTAAAAGAAACGTGTTTCTGACTCGCTGAATCTCAACACAGATTCAACTCTCTTAGGTGAAAGAACGCACAGCAGAGCAGTTTCAAGGAAACGTTTCTCCTGAGTTTTAGACGAAGTTTCCTGCTGTTTAGTACGTATGCCGGCATTGGGCTGGAAATACCGGTTTTGGGATTCTGCACAGAAAGGGTTTGCAAACCGCTGAATCCACACGTGAGTTTAACTCTGTCAGTTGAATGCACACATTGACAACCATTCAGTTAGATAGCACACTTTTGGTTTTAGAAGCAGATATTTCTCTGTACAGCCTATGGTCCCATTCACTCGGGAATATCCCAACGCAGCTCCTAGAAGAAACGTGTTTCTGACTCGCTGAATCTCAACATAGATTCAACTCTCTTAGGTGAACGAAAGCACAGCAGAGCAGTTTCAAGGAAACGTTTCTCCTGAGTTTTAGACGAAGTTTCCTGCTGTTTAGTATGGATACCGGCATTGGGCTGGACATACCGGTTTTGGGATTCTGCACAGAAATGGTTTGCAAACCGCTGAATCCACAAGTGAGTTTAACTCTGTCAGTTGAATGCACACATTGACAACCATTCAGTTAGATAGCTCCGTTTTGGTTTTAGAAGCAGATATTTCTCTGTACAGCCTATGGTCCCATTCACTCGGGAATATCCCAACGCAGCTCCTAGAAGAAACGTGTTTCTGACTCGCTGAATCTCAACATAGATTCAACTCTCTTAGGTGAACGAACGCACAGCAGAGCAGTTTCAAGGAAACGTTTCTCCTGAGTCTTAGACGAAGTTTCCTGCTGTTTAGTACGTATGCCGGCATTGGGCTGGAAATACCGGTTTTGGGATTCTGCACAGAAAGGGTTTGCAAACCGCTGAATCCACACGTGAGTTTAACTCTGTCAGTTGAATGCACACATTGACAACCATTCAGTTAGATAGCTCCGTTTTGGTTTTAGAAGCAGATATTTCTCTGTACAGCCTATGGTCCCATTCACTCGGGAATATCCCAACGCAGCTCCTAGAAGAAACGTGTTTCTGACTCGCTGAATCTCAACATAGATTCAACTCTCTTAGGTGAACGAACGCACAGCAGAGCAGTTTCAAGGAAACGTTTCTCCTGAGTTTTAGACGAAGTTTCCTGCTGTTTAGTACGGATTCCGGCATTGGGCTGGAAATACCGGTTTTGGGATTCTGCACAGAAAGGGTTTGCAAACCGCTGAATCCACACGTGAGTTTGACTCTGTCAGTTGAATGCACACATTGACAACCATTCAGTTTGATAGCACACTTTTGGTTTTAGAAGCAGATATTTCTCTGTACAGCCTATGGTCCCATTCACTCGGGAATATCCCAACGCAGCTCCTAGAAGAAACGTGTTTCTGACTCGCTGAATCTCAACATAGATTCAACTCTCTTAGGTGAACGAACGCACAGCAGAGCACTTTCAAGGAAACGTTTCTCCTGAGTTTTAGACGAAGTTTCCTGCTGTTTAGTACGGATGCCGGCATAGGGCTGGAAATACCGGTTTTGGGATGCTGCACAGAAAGGGTTTGCAAACCGCTGAATCCACACGTGAGTTTAACTCTGTCAGTTGAATGCACACATTGACAACCATTCAGTTAGATAGCTCCGTTTTGGTTTTAGAAGCAGATATTTCTCTGTACAGCCTATGGTCCCATTCACTCGGGAATATCCCAACGCAGCTCCTAGAAGAAACGTGTTTCTGACTCGCTGAATCTCAACATAGATTCAACTCTCTTAGGTGAACGAACGCACAGCAGAGCAGTTTCAAGGAAACGTTTCTCCTGAGTTTTAGACGAAGTTTCCTGCTGTTTAGTACGGATGCCGGCACTGGGCTGGACATACCGGTTTTGGGATTCTGCACAGAAAGGGTTTGCAAACCGCTGAATCCACACGTGAGTTTAACTCTGTCAGTTGAATGCACACATTGACAACCATTCAGTTAGATAGCACACTTTTGGTTTTAGAAGCAGATATTTCTCTGTACAGCCTATGGTCCCATTCACTCGGGAATATCCCAACGCAGCTCCTAGAAGAAACGTGTTTCTGACTCGCTGAATCTCAACATAGATTCAACTCTCTTAGGTGAACGAAAGCACAGCAGAGCAGTTTCAAGGAAACGTTTCTCCTGAGTTTTAGACGAAGTTTCCTGCTGTTTAGTACGGATACCGGCATTGGGCTGGACATACCGGTTTTGGGATTCTGCACAGAAATGGATTGCAAACCGCTGAATCCACAAGTGAGTTTAACTCTGTCAGTTGAATGCACACATTGACAACCATTCAGTTAGATAGCTCCGTTTTGGTTTTAGAAGCAGATATTTCTCTGTACAGCCTATGGTCCCATTCACTCGGGAATATCCCAACGCAGCTCCTAGAAGAAACGTGTTTCTGACTCGCTGAATCTCAACATAGATTCAACTCTCTTAGGTGAACGAACGCACAGCAGAGCAGTTTCAAGGAAACGTTTCTCCTGAGTCTTAGACGAAGTTTCCTGCTGTTTAGTACGTATGCCGGCATTGGGCTGGAAATACCGGTTTTGGGATTCTGCACAGAAAGGGTTTGCAAACCGCTGAATCCACACGTGAGTTTAACTCTGTCAGTTGAATGCACACATTGACAACCATTCAGTTAGATAGCTCCGTTTTGGTTTTAGAAGCAGATATTTCTCTGTACAGCCTATGGTCCCATTCACTCGGGAATATCCCAACGCAGCTCCTAGAAGAAACGTGTTTCTGACTCGCTGAATCTCAACATAGATTCAACTCTCTTAGGTGAACGAACGCACAGCAGAGCAGTTTCAAGGAAACGTTTCTCCTGAGTTTTAGACGAAGTTTCCTGCTGTTTAGTACGGATGCCGGCATTGGGCTGGAAATACCGGTTTTGGGATTCTGCACAGAAAGGGTTTGCAAACCGCTGAATCCACACGTGAGTTTGACTCTGTCAGTTGAATGCACACATTGACAACCATTCAGTTTGATAGCACACTTTTGGTTTTAGAAGCAGATATTTCTCTGTACAGCCTATGGTCCCATTCACTCGGGAATATCCCAACGCAGCTCCTAGAAGAAACGTGTTTCTGACTCGCTGAATCTCAACATAGATTCAACTCTCTTAGGTGAACGAACGCACAGCAGAGCACTTTCAAGGAAACGTTTCTCCTGAGTTTTAGACGAAGTTTCCTGCTGTTTAGTACGGATGCCAGCATAGGGCTGGAAATACCGGTTTTAGGATGCTGCACAGAAAGGGTTTGCAAACCGCTGAATCCAAACGTGAGTTTAACTCTGTCAGTTGAATGCACACATTGACAACCATTCAGTTAGATAGCTCCGTTTTGGTTTTAGAAGCAGATATTTCTCTGTACAGCCTATGGTCCCATTCACTCGGGAATATCCCAACGCAGCTCCTAGAAGAAACGTGTTTCTGACTCGCTGAATCTCAACATAGATTCAACTCTCTTAGGTGAACGAACGCACAGCAGAGCAGTTTCAAGGAAACGTTTCTCCTGAGTTTTAGACAAAGTTTCCTGCTGTTTAGTACGGATGCCGGCACTGGGCTGGACATACCGGTTTTGGGATTCTGCACAGAAAGGGTTTGCAAACCGCTGAATCCACACGTGAGTTTAACTCTGTCAGTTGAATGCACACATTGACAACCATTCACTTTGATAGCACCCTTTTGGTTTTAGAAGCAGATATTTCTCTGTACAGCCTATGGTCCCATTCACTCGGGAATATCCCAACGCAGCTCCTAGAAGAAACGTGTTTCTGACTCGCTGAATCTCAACATAGATTCAACTCTCTTAGGTGAACGAAAGCACAGCAGAGCAGTTTCAAGGAAACGTTTCTCCTGAGTTTTAGACGAAGTTTCCTGCTGTTTAGTACGGATACCGGCATTGGGCTGGACATACCGGTTTTGGGTTTCTGCACAGAAATGGTTTGCAAACCGCTGAATCCACAAGTGAGTTTAACTCTGTCAGTTGAATGCACACATTGACAACCATTCAGTTAGATAGCTCCGTTTTGGTTTTAGAAGCAGATATTTCTCTGTACAGCCTATGGTCCCATTCACTCGGGAATATCCCAACGCAGCTCCTAGAAGAAACGTGTTTCTGACTCGCTGAATCTCAACATAGATTCAACTCTCTTAGGTGAACGAACGCACAGCAGAGCAGTTTCAAGGAAACGTTTCTCCTGAGTCTTAGACGAAGTTTCCTGCTGTTTAGTACGTATGCCGGCATTGGGCTGGAAATACCGGTTTTGGGATTCTGCACAGAAAGGGTTTGCAAACCGCTGAATCCACACGTGAGTTTAACTCTGTCAGTTGAATGCACACATTGACAACCATTCAGTTAGATAGCTCCGTTTTGGTTTTAGAAGCAGATATTTCTCTGTACAGCCTATGGTCCCATTCACTCGGGAATATCCCAACGCAGCTCCTAGAAGAAACGTGTTTCTGACTCGCTGAATCTCAACATAGATTCAACTCTCTTAGGTGAACGAACGCACAGCAGAGCAGTTTCAAGGAAACGTTTCTCCTGAGTTTTAGACGAAGTTTCCTGCTGTTTAGTACGGATGCCGGCATTGGGCTGGAAATACCGGTTTTGGGATTCTGCACAGAAAGGGTTTGCAAACCGCTGAATCCACACGTGAGTTTGACTCTGTCAGTTGAATGCACACATTGACAACCATTCAGTTTGATAGCACACTTTTGGTTTTAGAAGCAGATATTTCTCTGTACAGCCTATGGTCCCATTCACTCGGGAATATCCCAACGCAGCTCCTAGAAGAAACGTGTTTCTGACTCGCTGAATCTCAACATAGATTCAACTCTCTTAGGTGAACGAACGCACAGCAGAGCACTTTCAAGGAAACGTTTCTCCTGAGTTTTAGACGAAGTTTCCTGCTGTTTAGTACGGATGCCGGCATAGGGCTGGAAATACCGGTTTTGGGATGCTGCACAGAAAGTGTTTGCAAACCGCTGAATCCACACGTGAGTTTAACTCTGTCAGTTGAATGCACACATTGACAACCATTCAGTTAGATAGCTCCGTTTTGGTTTTAGAAGCAGATATTTCTCTGTACAGCCTATGGTCCCATTCACTCGGGAATATCCCAACGCAGCTCCTAGAAGAAACGTGTTTCTGACTCGCTGAATCTCAACATAGATTCAACTCTCTTAGGTGAACGAACGCACAGCAGAGCAGTTTCAAGGAAACGTTTCTCCTGAGTTTTAGACGAAGTTTCCTGCTGTTTAGTACGGATGCCGGCACTGGGCTGGCCATACCGGTTTTGGGATTCTGCACAGAAAGGGTTTGCAAACCGCTGAATCCACACGTGAGTTTAACTCTGTCAGTTGAATGCACACATTGACAACCATTCAGTTAGATAGCACACTTTTGGTTTTAGAAGCAGATATTTCTCTGTACAGCCTATGGTCCCATTCACTCGGGAATATCCCAACGCAGCTCCTAGAAGAAACGTGTTTCTGACTCGCTGAATCTCAACATAGATTCAACTCTCTTAGGTGAACGAAAGCACAGCAGAGCAGTTTCAAGGAAACGTTTCTCCTGAGTTTTAGACGAAGTTTCCTGCTGTTTAGTACGGATACCGGCATTGGGCTGGACATACCGGTTTTGGGATTCTGCACAGAAATGGTTTGCAAACCGCTGAATCCACAAGTGAGTTTAACTCTGTCAGTTGAATGCACACATTGACAACCATTCAGTTAGATAGCTCCGTTTTGGTTTTAGAAGCAGATATTTCTCTGTACAGCCTATGGTCCCATTCACTCGGGAATATCCCAACGCAGCTCCTAGAAGAAACGTGTTTCTGACTCGCTGAATCTCAACATAGATTCAACTCTCTTAGGTGAACGAACGCACAGCAGAGCAGTTTCAAGGAAACGTTTCTCCTGAGTCTTAGAAGAAGTTACCTGCTGTTTAGTACGTATGCCGACATTGGGCTGGAAATACCGGTTTTCGGATTCTGCACAGAAAGGGTTTGCAAACCGCTGAATCCACACGTGAGTTTAACTCTGTCAGTTGAATGCACACATTGACAACCATTCAGTTAGATAGCTCCGTTTTGGTTTTAGAAGCAGATATTTCTCTGTACAGCCTATGGTCCCATTCACTCGGGAATATCCCAACGTAGCTCCTAGAAGAAACGTGTTTCTGACTCGCTGAATCTCAACATAGATTCAACTCTCTTAGGTGAACGAACGCACAGCAGAGCAGTTTCAAGGAAACGTTTCTCCTGAGTCTTAGACGAAGTTTCCTGCTGTTTAGTACGGATGCCGGCATTGGGCTGGATATACCGGTTTTGGGATTCTGCACAGAAAGGGTTTGCAAACCGCTGAATCCACACGTGAGTTTAACTCTGTCAGTTGAATGCACACATTGACAACCATTCAGTTAGATAGCTCCGTTTTGGTTTTAGAAGCAGATATTTCTCTGTACAGCCTATGGTCCCATTCACTCGGGAATATCCCAACGCAGCTCCTAGAAGAAACATGTTTCTGACTCGCTGAATCTCAACATAGATTCAACTCTCTTAGGTGAACGAACGCACAGCAGAGCAGTTTCAAGGAAACGTTTCTCCTGAGTTTTAGACGAAGTTTCCTGCTGTTTAGTACGGATGCCGGCACTGGGCTGGACATACCGGTTTTGGGATTCTGCACAGAAAGGGTTTGCAAACCGCTGAATCCACACGTGAGTTTAACTCTGTCAGTTGAATGCACACATTGACAACCATTCAGTTTGATAGCACCCTTTTGGTTTTAGAAGCAGATATTTCTCTGTACAGCCTATGGTCCCATTCACTCGGGAATATCCCAACGCAGCTCCTAGAAGAAACGTGTTTCTGACTCGCTGAATCTCAACATAGATTCAACTCTCTTAGGTGAAAGAACGCACAGCAGAGCAGTTTCAAGGAAACGTTTCTCCTGAGTTTTAGAAGAAGTTTCCTGCTGTTTAGTACGGATGCCGGCTTTGGGCTGGATATACCGGTTTTGGGAATCTGCACAGAAAGGGTTTGCAAACCGCTGAATCCACACGTGAGTTTAACTCTGTCAGTTGAATGCACACATTGACAACCATTCAGTTTGATAGCACCCTTTTGGTTTTAGAAGCAGATATTTCTCTGTACAGCCTATGGTCCCATTTACTCGGGAATATCCCAACGCAGCTCCTAGAAGAAACGTGTTTCTGACTCGCTGAATCTCAACATAGATTCAACTCTCTTAGGTGAACGAACGCACAGCAGAGCACTTTCAAGGAAACGTTTCTCCTGAGTTTTAGACGAAGTTTCCTGCTGTTTAGTACGGATGCCGGCATAGGGCTGGAAATACCGGTTTTGGGATGCTGCACAGAAAGGGTTTGCAAACCGCTGAATACACACGTGAGTTTAACTCTGTCAGTTGAATGCACACATTGACAACCATTCAGTTAGATAGCTCCGTTTTGGTTTTAGAAGCAGATATTTCTCTGTACAGCCTATGGTCCCATTCACTCGGGAATATCCCAACGCAGCTCCTAGAAGAAACGTGTTTCTGACTCGCTGAATCTCAACATAGATTCAACTCTCTTAGGTGAACGAACGCACAGCAGAGCAGTTTCAAGGAAACGTTTCTCCTGAGTTTTAGACGAAGTTTCCTGCTGTTTAGTACGGATGCCGGCACTGGGCTGGACATACCGGTTTTGGGATTCTGCACAGAAAGGGTTTGCAAACCGCTGAATCCACACGTGAGTTTAACTCTGTCAGTTGAATGCACACATTGACAACCATTCACTTTGATAGCACCCTTTTGGTTTTAGAAGCAGATATTTCTCTGTACAGCCTATGGTCCCATTCACTCGGGAATATCCCAACGCAGCTCCTAGAAGAAACGTGTTTCTGACTCGCTGAATCTCAACATAGATTCAACTCTCTTAGGTGAACGAACGCACAGCAGAGCAGTTTCAAGGAAACGTTTCTCCTGAGTTTTAGAAGAAGTTTCCTGCTGTTTTACGGATGCCGGCTTTGGGTTGGATATACCGGTTTTGGGAATCTGCACAGAAAGGGTTTGCAAACCGCTGAATCCACACGTGAGTTTAACTCTGTCAGTTGAATGCACACATTGACAACCATTCAGTTTGATAGCACCCTTTTGGTTTTAGAAGCAGATATTTCTCTGTACAGCCTATGGTCCCATTCACTCGGGAATATCCCAACGCAGCTCCTAGAAGAAACGTGTTTCTGACTCGCTGAATCTCAACATAGACTCAACTCTCTTAGGTGAACGAACGCACAGCAGAGCACTTTCAAGGAAACGTTTCTCCTGAGTCTTAGAAGAAGTTTCCTGTTGTTTAGTACGGATGCCGGCATTGGGCTGGAAATTCCGGTTTTCGGATTCTGCACAGAAAGGGTTTGCAAACCGCTGAATCCACACGTGAGTTTAACTCTGTCAGTTGAATGAACACATTGACAACCATTCAGTTAGATAGCTCCGTTTTGGTTTTAGAAGCAGATATTTCTCTGTACAGCCTATGGTCCCATTCACTCGGGAATATCCCAACGCAGCTCCTAGAAGAAACGTGTTTCTGACTCGCTGAATCTCAACATAGATTCAACTCTCTTAGGTGAACGAACGGACAGCAGAGCAGTTTCAAGGAAACGTTTCTCCTGAGTCTTAGACGAAGTTTCCTGCTGTTTAGTACGTATGCCGGCATTGGGCTGGAAATACCGGTTTTGGGATTCTGCACAGAAAGGGTTTGCAAACCGCTGAATCCACACGTGAGTTTAACTCTGTCAGTTGAATGCACACATTGACAACCATTCAGTTAGATAGCTCCGTTTTGGTTTTAGAAGCAGATATTTCTCTGTACAGCCTATGGTCCCATTCACTCGGGAATATCCCAACGCAGCTCCTAGAAGAAACGTGTTTCTGACTCGCTGAATCTCAACATAGATTCAACTCTCTTAGGTGAACGAACGCACAGCAGAGCAGTTTCAAGGAAACGTTTCTCCTGAGTTTTAGACGAAGTTTCCTGCTGTTTAGTACGGATGCCGGCATTGGGCTGGACATACCGGTTTTGGGATTCTGCACAGAAATGGTTTGCAAACCGCTGAATCCACACGTGAGTTTAACTCTGTCAGTTGAATGCACACATTGACAACCATTCAGTTAGATAGCTCCGTTTTGGTTTTAGAAGCAGATATTTCTCTGTACCACCTATGGTCCCATTCACTCGGGAATATCCCAACGCAGCTCCTAGAAGAAACGTGTTTCTGACTCGCTGAATGTCAACATAGATTCAACTCTCTTAGGTGAACGAACGCACAGCAGAGCAGTTTCAAGGAAACGTTTCTCCTGAGTCTTAGACGAAGTTTCCTGCTGTTTAGTACGTATGCCGGCATTGGGCTGGAAATACCGGTTTTGGGATTCTGCACAGAAAGGGTTTGCAAACCGCTGAATCCACACGTGAGTTTAATTCTGTCAGTTGAATGCACACATTGACAACCATTCAGTTAGATAGCTCCGTTTTGGTTTTAGAAGCAGATATTTCTCTGTACAGCCTATGGTCCCATTCACTCGGGAATATCCCAACGCAGCTCCTAGAAGAAACGTGTTTCTGACTCGCTGAATCTCAACATAGATTCAACTCTCTTAGGTGAACGAACGCACAGCAGAGCAGTTTCAAGGAAACGTTTCTCCTGAGTTTTAGACGAAGTTTCCTGCTGTTTAGTACGGATGCCGGCATTGGGCTGGAAATACCGGTTTTGGGATTCTGCACAGAAAGGGTTTGCAAACCGCTGAATCCACACGTGAGTTTAACTCTGTCAGTTGAATGCACACATTGACAACCATTCATTTAGATAGCTCCGTTTTGGTTTTAGAAGCAGATATTTCTCTGTACAGCCTATGGTCCCATTCACTCGGGAATATCCCAACGCAGCTCCTAGAAGAAACGTGTTTCTGACTCGCTGAATCTCAACATAGATTCAACTCTCTTAGGTGAACGAACGCACAGCAGAGCAGTTTCAAGGAAACGTTTCTCCTGAGTTTTAGACGAAGTTTCCTGCTGTTTAGTACGGATGCCGGCATTGGGCTGGACATACCGGTTTTGGGATTCTGCACAGAAATGGTTTGCAAACCGCTGAATCCACACGTGAGTTTAACTCTGTCAGTTGAATGCACACATTGACAACCATTCAGTTAGATAGCTCCGTTTTGGTTTTAGAAGCAGATATTTCTCTGTACCACCTATGGTCCCATTCACTCGGGAATATCCCAACGCAGCTCCTAGAAGAAACGTGTTTCTGACTCGCTGAATCTCAACATAGATTCAACTCTCTTAGGTGAACGAACGCACAGCAGAGCAGTTTCAAGGAAACGTTTCTCCTGAGTCTTAGACGAAGTTTCCTGCTGTTTAGTACGTATGCCGGCATTGGGCTGGCAATACCGGTTTTGGGATTCTGCACAGAAAGGGTTTGCAAACCGCTGAATCCACACGTGAGTTTAACTCTGTCAGTTGAATGCACACATTGACAACCATTCAGTTAGATAGCTCCGTTTTGGTTTTAGAAGCAGATATTTCTCTGTACAGCCTATGGTCCCATTCACTCGGGAATATCCCAACGCAGCTCCTAGAAGAAACGTGTTTCTGACTCGCTGAATCTCAACATAGATTCAACTCTCTTAGGTGAACGAACGCACAGCAGAGCACTTTCAAGGAAACGTTTCTCCTGAGTTTTAGACGAAGTTTCCTGCTGTTTAGTACGGATGCCGGCATAGGGCTGGAAATACCGGTTTTGGGATTCTGCACAGAAAGGGTTTGCAAACCGCTGAATCCACACGTGAGTTTAACTCTGTCAGTTGAATGCACACATTGACAACCATTCAGTTAGATAGCTCCGTTTTGGTTTTAGAAGCAGATATTTCTCTGTACAGCCTATGGTCCCATTCACTCGGGAATATCCCAACGCAGCTCCTAGAAGAAACGTGTTTCTGACTCGCTGAATCTCAACATAGATTCAACTCTCTTAGGAGAACGAACGCACAGCAGAGCAGTTTCAAGGAAACGTTTCTCCTGAGTCTTAGACGAAGTTTCCTGCTGTTTAGTACGTATGCCGGCATTGGGCAGGAAATACCGTTTTTGGGATTCTGCACAGAAAGGGTTTGCAAACCGCTGAATCCACACGTGAGTTTAACTCTGTCAGTTGAATGCACACATTGACAACCATTCAGTTTGATAGCACCCTTTTGGTTTTAGAAGCAGATATTTCTCTGTACAGACTATGGTCCCATTCACTCGGGAATATCCCAACGCAGCTCCTAGAAGAAACGTGTTTCTGACTCGCTGAATCTCAACATAGATTCAACTGTCTTAGGTGAACGAACGCACAGCAGAGCAGTTTCAAGGAAACGTTTCTCCTGAGTTTTAGACGAAGTTTCCTGCTGTTTAGTACGGATGCCGGCATTGGGCTGGACATACCGGTTTTGGGATTCTGCACAGAAAGGGTTTGCAAACCGCTGAATCCACACGTGAGTTTAACTCTGTCAGTTGAATGCACACATTGACAACCATTCAGTTTGATAGCACACTTTTGGTTTTAGAAGCAGATATTTCTCTGTACAGCCTATGGTCCCATTCACTCGGGAATATCCCAACGCAGCTCCTAGAAGTAACGTGTTTCTGACTCGCTGAATCTCAACATAGATTCAACTCTCTTAGGTGAACGAACGCACAGCAGAGCAGTTTCAAGGAAACGTTTATCCTGAGTTTTAGACGAAGTTTCCTGCTGTTTAGTACGGATGCCGGCATTGGGCTGGAAATACCGGTTTTGGGATTCTGCACAGAAAGGGTTTGCAAACCGCTGAATCCACACGTGAGTTTGACTCTGTCAGTTGAATGCACACATTGACAACCATTCAGTTTGATAGCACCCTTTTGGTTTTAGAAGCAGATATTTCTCTGTACAGCCTATGGTCCCATTCACTCGGGAATATCCCAACGCAGCTCCTAGAAGAAACGTGTTTCTGACTCGCTGAATCTCAACATAGATTCAACTCTCTTAGGTGAACGAACGCACAGCAGAGCAGTTTCAAGGAAACGTTTCTCCTGAGTCTTAGACGAAGTTTCCTGCTGTTTAGTACGTATGCCGGCATTGGGCTGGAAATACCGGTTTTGGGATTCTGCACAGAAAGGGTTTGCAAACCGCTGAATCCACACGTGAGTTTAACTCTGTCAGTTGAATGCACACGTTGACAACCATTCAGTTAGATAGCTCCGTTTTGGTTTTAGAAGCAGATATTTCTCTGTACAGCCTATGGTCCCATTCACTCGGGAATATCCCAACGCAGCTCCTAGAATTAACGTGTTTCTGACTCGCTGAATCTCAACATAGATTCAACTCTCTTAGGTGAACGAACGCACAGCAGAGCACTTTCAAGGAAACGTTTCTCCTGAGTTTTAGACGAAGTTTCCTGCTGTTTAGTACGGATGCCGGCATAGGGCTGGAAATACCGGTTTTGGGATGCTGCACAGAAAGGGTTTGCAAACCGCTGAATCCACACGTGAGTTTAACTCTGTCAGTTGAATGCACACATTGACAACCATTCAGTTTGATAGCACACTTTTGGTTTTAGAAGCAGATATTTCTCTGTACAGCCTATGGTCCCATTCACTCGGGAATATCCCAACGCAGCTCCTAGAAGTAACGTGTTTCTGACTCGCTGAATCTCAACATAGATTCAACTCTCTTAGGTGAACGAACGCACAGCAGAGCAGTTTCAAGGAAACGTTTATCCTGAGTTTTAGACGAAGTTTCCTGCTGTTTAGTACGGATGCCGGCACTGGGCTGGCCATACCGGTTTTGGGATTCTGCACAGAAAGGGTTTGCAAACCGCTGAATCCACACGTGAGTTTAACTCTGTCAGTTGAATGCACACATTGACAACCATTCAGTTAGATAGCTCCGTTTTGGTTTTAGAAGCAGATATTTCTCTGTACAGCCTATGGTCCCATTCACTCGGGAATATCCCAACGCAGCTCCTAGAAGAAACGTGTTTCTGACTCGCTGAATCTCAACATAGATTCAACTCTCTTAGGTGAACGAACGCACAGCAGAGCAGTTTCAAGGAAACGTTTCTCCTGAGTCTTAGACGAAGTTTCCTGCTGTTTAGTACGTATGCCGGCATTGGGCTGGAAATACCGGTTTTGGGATTCTGCACAGAAAGGGTTTGCAAACCGCTGAATCCACACGTGAGTTTAACTCTGTCAGTTGAATGCACACATTGACAACCATTCAGTTAGATAGCTCCGTTTTGGTTTTAGAAGCAGATATTTCTCTGTACAGCCTATGGTCCCATTCACTCGGGAATATCCCAACGCAGCTCCTAGAAGAAACGTGTTTCTGACTCGCTGAATCTCAACATAGATTCAACTCTCTTAGGTGAACGAAAGCACAGCAGAGCAGTTTCAAGGAAACGTTTCTCCTGAGTTTTAGACGAAGTTTCCTGCTGTTTAGTACGGATGCCGGCATTGGGCTGGAAATACCGGTTTTGGGATTCTGCACAGAAAGGGTTTGCAAACCGCTGAATCCACACGTGAGTTTGACTCTGTCAGTTGAATGCACACATTGACAACCATTCAGTTTGATAGCACACTTTTGGTTTTAGAAGCAGATATTTCTCTGTACAGCCTATGGTCCCATTCACTCGGGAATATCCCAACGCAGCTCCTAGAAGAAACGTGTTTCTGACTCGCTGAATCTCAACATAGATTCAACTCTCTTAGGTGAACGAACGCACAGCAGAGCAGTTTCAAGGAAACGTTTCTCCTGAGTCTTAGACGAAGTTTCCTGCTGTTTAGTACGTATGCCGGCATTGGGCTGGAAATACCGGTTTTGGGATTCTGCACAGAAAGGGTTTGCAAACCGCTGAATCCACACGTGAGTTTAACTCTGTCAGTTGAATGCACACGTTGACAACCATTCAGTTAGATAGCTCCGTTTTGGTTTTAGAAGCAGATATTTCTCTATACAGCCTATGGTCCCATTCACTCGGGAATATCCCAACGCAGCTCCTAGAAGAAACGTGTTTCTGACTCGCTGAATCTCAACATAGATTCAACTCTCTTAGGTGAACGAACGCACAGCAGAGCACTTTCAAGGAAACGTTTCTCCTGAGTTTTAGACGAAGTTTCCTGCTGTTTAGTACGGATGCCGGCATTGGGCTGGAAATACCGGTTTTGGGATGCTGCACAGAAAGGGTTTGCAAACCGCTGAATCCACACGTGAGTTTAACTCTGTCAGTTGAATGCACACATTGACAACCATTCAGTTTGATAGCACACTTTTGGTTTTAGAAGCAGATATTTCTCTGTACAGCCTATGGTCCCATTCACTCGGGAATATCCCAACGCAGCTCCTAGAAGTAACGTGTTTCTGACTCGCTGAATCTCAACATAGATTCAACTCTCTTAGGTGAACGAACGCACAGCAGAGCAGTTTCAAGGAAACGTTTCTCCTGAGTTTTAAACGAAGTTTCCTGCTGTTTAGTACGGATGCCGGCATTGGGCTGGAAATACCGGTTTTGGGATTCTGCACAGAAAGGGTTTGCAAACCGCTGAATCCACACGTGAGTTTAACTCTGTCAGTTGAATGCACACATTGACAACCATTCAGTTTGATAGCACACTTTTGGTTTTAGAAGCAGATATTTCTCTGTACAGCCTATGGTCCCATTCACTCGGGAATATCCCAACGCAGCTCCTAGAAGAAACGTGTTTCTGACTCGCTGAATCTCAACATAGATTCAACTCTCTTAGGTGAACGAACGCACAGCAGAGCAGTTTCAAGGAAACGTTTCTCCTGAGTTTTAGACGAAGTTTCCTGCTGTTTAGTACGGATGCCGGCACTGGGCTGGTCATACCGGTTTTGGGATTCTGCACAGAAAGGGTTTGCCAACCGCTGAATCCACACGTGAGTTTAACTCTGTCAGTTGAATGCACACATTGACAACCATTCAGTTAGATAGCTCCGTTTTGGTTTTAGAAGCAGATATTTCTCTGTACAGCCTATGGTCCCATTCACTCGGGAATATCCCAACGCAGCTCCTAGAAGAAACGTGTTTCTGACTCGCTGAATCTCAACATAGATTCAACTCTCTTAGGTGAACGAACGCACAGCAGAGCAGTTTCAAGGAAACGTTTCTCCTGAGTCTTAGACGAAGTTTCCTGCTGTTTAGTACGTATGCCGGCATTGGGCTGGAAATACCGGTTTTGGGATTCTGCACAGAAAGGGTTTGCAAACCGCTGAATCCACACGTGAGTTTAACTCTGTCAGTTGAATGCACACATTGACAACCATTCAGTTAGATAGCTCCGTTTTGGTTTTAGAAGCAGATATTTCTCTGTACAGCCTATGGTCCCATTCACTCGGGAATATCCCAACGCAGCTCCTAGAAGAAACGTGTTTCTGCCTCGCTGAATCTCAACATAGATTCAACTCTGTTAGGTGAACGAACGCACAGCAGAGCAGTTTCAAGGAAACGTTTCTCCTGAGTTTTAGACGAAGTTTCCTGCTGTTTAGTTCGTATGCCGGCATTGGGGTGGAAATACCGGTTTTGGGATTCTGCACAGAAAGGGTTTGCAAACCGCTGAATCCACACGTGAGTTTAACTCTGTCAGTTGAATGCACACATTGACAACCATTCAGTTTGATAGCACACTTTTGGTTTTAGAAGCAGATATTTCTCTGTACAGCCTATGGTCCCATTCACTCGGGAATATCCCAACGCAGCTCCTAGAAGATACGTGTTTCTGACTCGCTGAATCTCAACATAGATTCAACTCTCTTAGGTGAACGAACGCACAGCAGAGCAGTTTCAAGGAAACGTTTCTCCTGAGTCTTAGACGAAGTTTCCTGCTGTTTAGTACGGATGCCGGCATTGGGCTGGAAATACCGGTTTTGGGATTCTGCACAGAAAGGGTTTGCAAACCGCTGAATCCACACGTGAGTTTAACTCTGTCAGTTGAATGCACACATTGACAACCATTCAGTTTGATAGCACACTTTTCGTTTTAGAAGCAGATATTTCTGTGTACAGCCTATGGTCCCATTCACTCGGGAATATCCCAACGCAGCTCCTAGAAGAAACGTGTTTCTGACTCGCTGAATCTCAACATAGATTCAACTCTCTTAGGTGAACGAACGCACAGCAGACCAGTTTCAAGGAAACGTTTCTCCTGAGTTTTAGACGAAGTTTTCTGCTGTTTAGTACGTATGCCGGCACTGGGCTGGACATACCGGTTTTGGGATTCTGCACAGAAAGGGTTTGCAAACCGCTGAATCCACACGTGAGTTTAACTCTGTCAGTTGAATGCACAGATTGACAACCATTCAGTTAGATAGCAGACTTTTGGTTTTAGAAGCAGATATTTCTCTGTACAGCCTATGGTCCCATTCACTCGGGAATATCCCAACGCAGCTCCTAGAAGAAACGTGTTTCTGACTCGCTGAATCTCAACATAGATTCAACTCTCTTAGGTGAACGAAAGCACAGCAGAGCAGTTTCAAGGAAACGTTTCTCCTGAGTTTTAGACGAAGTTTCCTGCTGTTTAGTACGGATACCGGCATTGGGCTGGACATACCGGTTTTGGGATTCTGCACAGAAATGGTTTGCAAGCGCTGAATCCACACGTGAGTTTAACTCTGTCAGTTGAATGCACACATTGACAACCATTCAGTTAGATAGCTCCGTTTTGGTTTTAGAAGCAGATATTTCTCTGTACAGCCTATGGTCCCATTCACTCGGGAATATCCCAACGCAGCTCCTAGAAGAAACGTGTTTCTGACTCGCTGAATCTCAACATAGATTCAACTCTCTTAGGTGAACGAACGCACAGCAGAGCACTTTCAAGGAAACGTTTCTCCTGAGTTTTAGACGAAGTTTCCTGCTGTTTAGTACGGATGCCGGCATAGGGCTGGAAATACCGGTTTTGGGATGCTGCACAGAAAGGGTTTGCAAACCGCTGAATCCACACGTGAGTTTAACTCTGTCAGTTGAATGCACACATTGACAACCATTCAGTTTGATAGCACACTTTTGGTTTTAGAAGCAGATATTTCTCTGTACAGCCTATGGTCCCATTCACTCGGGAATATCCCAACGCAGCTCCTAGAAGTAACGTGTTTCTGACTCGCTGAATCTCAACATAGATTCAACTCTCTTAGGTGAACGAACGCACAGCAGAGCAGTTTCAAGGAAACGTTTCTCCTGAGTTTTAGACGAAGTTTCCTGCTGTTTAGTACGGATGCCGGCATTGGGCTGGAAATACCGGTTTTGGGATTCTGCACAGAAAGGGTTTGCAAACCGCTGAATCCACACGTGAGTTTAACTCTGTCAGTTGAATGCACACATTGACAACCATTCAGTTTGATAGCACACTTTTGGTTTTAGAAGCAGATATTTCTCTGTACAGCCTATGGTCCCATTCACTCGGGAATATCCCAACGCAGCTCCTAGAAGAAACGTGTTTCTGACTCGCTGAATCTCAACATAGATTCAACTCTCTTAGGAGAACGAACGCACAGCAGAGCAGTTTCAAGGAAACGTTTCTCCTGAGTTTTAGACGAAGTTTCCTGCTGTTTAGTACGGATGCCGGCACTGGGCTGGCCATACCGGTTTTGGGATTCTGCACAGAAAGGGTTTGCAAACCGCTGAATCCACACGTGAGTTTAACTCTGTCAGTTGAATGCACACATTGACAACCATTCAGTTTGATAGCACACTTTTGGTTTTAGAAGCAGATATTTCTCTGTACAGCGTATGGTCCCATTCACTCGGGAATATCCCAACGCAGCTCCTAGAAGATACGTGTTTCTGACTCGCTGAATCTCAACATAGATTCAACTCTCTTAGGTGAACGAACGCACAGCAGAGCAGTTTCAAGGAAACGTTTCTCCTGAGTCTTAGACGAAGTTTCCTGCTGTTTAGTACGGATGCCGGCATTGGGCTGGAAATACCGGTTTTGGGATTCTGCACAGAAAGGGTTTGCAAACCGCTGAATCCACACGTGAGTTTAACTCTGTCAGTTGAATGCACACATTGACAACCATTCAGTTTGATAGCACACTTTTGGTTTTAGAAGCAGATATTTCTGTGTACAGCCTATGGTCCCATTCACTCGGGAATATCCCAACGCAGCTCCTAGAAGAAACGTGTTTCTGACTCGCTGAATCTCAACATAGATTCAACTCTCTTAGGTGAACGAACGCACAGCAGACCAGTTTCAAGGAAACGTTTCTCCTGAGTTTTAGACGAAGTTTCCTGCTGTTTAGTACGTATGCCGGCACTGGGCTGGACATACCGGTTTTGGGATTCTGCACAGAAAGGGTTTGCAAACCGCTGAATCCACACGTGAGTTTAACTCTGTCAGTTGAATGCACAGATTGACAACCATTCAGTTAGATAGCAGACTTTTGGTTTTAGAAGCAGATATTTCTCTGTACAGCCTATGGTCCCATTCACTCGGGAATATCCCAACGCAGCTCCTAGAAGAAACGTGTTTCTGACTCGCTGAATCTCAACATAGATTCAACTCTCTTAGGTGAACGAAAGCACAGCAGAGCAGTTTCAAGGAAACGTTTCTCCTGAGTTTTAGACGAAGTTTCCTGCTGTTTAGTACGGATACCGGCATTGGGCTGGACATACCGGTTTTGGGATTCTGCACAGAAATGGTTTGCAAAGCGCTGAATCCACACGTGAGTTTAACTCTGTCAGTTGAATGCACACATTGACAGCCATTCAGTTAGATAGCTCCGTTTTGGTTTTAGAAGCAGATATTTCTCTGTACAGCCTATGGTCCCATTCACTCGGGAATATCCCAACGCAGCTCCTAGAAGAAACGTGTTTCTGACTCGCTGAATCTCAACATAGATTCAACTCTCTTAGGTGAACGAACGCACAGCAGAGCAGTTTCAAGGAAACGTTTCTCCTGAGTTTTAGAAGAAGTTTCCTGCTGTTTAGTACGGATGCCGGCATTGGGCTGGATATACCGGTTTTGGGAATCTGCACAGAAAGGGTTTGCAAACCGCTGAATCCACACGTGAGTTTAACTCTGTCAGTTGAATGCACACTTTGACAACCATTCAGTTTGATAGCACCCTTTTGGTTTTAGAAGCAGATATTTCTCTGTACAACCTATGGTCCCATTCACTCGGGAATATCCCAACGCAGCTCCTAGAAGAAACGTGTTTCTGACTCGCTGAATCTCAACATAGATTCAACTCTCTTAGGTGAACGAACGCACAGCAGACCAGTTTCAAGGAAACGTTTCTCCTGAGTTTTAGACGAAGTTTCCTGCTGTTTAGTACGGATGCCGGCATTGGGCTGGAAATACCGGTTTTGGGATTCTGCACAGAAAGGGTTTGCAAACCGCTGAATCCACACGTGAGTTTAACTCTGTCAGTTGAATGCACACATTGACAACCATTCAGTTTGATAGCACCCTTTTGGTTTTAGAAGCAGATATTTCTCTGTACAGCCTATGGTCCCATTCACTCGGGAATATCCCAACGCAGCTCCTAGAAGAAACGTGTTTCTGACTCGCTGAATCTCAACATAGATTCAACTCTCTTAGGTGAACGAACGCACAGCAGAGCAGTTTCAAGGAAACGTTTCTCCTGAGTCTTAGAAGAAGTTACCTGCTGTTTAGTGCGTATGCCGGCATTGGGCTGGAAATACCGGTTTTCGGATTCTGCACAGAAAGGGTTTGCAAACCGCTGAATCCACACGTGAGTTTAACTCTGTCAGTTGAATGCACACATTGACAACCATTCAGTTAGATAGCTCCGTTTTGGTTTTAGAAGCAGATATTTCTCTGTACAGCCTATGGTCCCATTCACTCGGGAATATCCCAACGCAGCTCCTAGAAGAAACGTGTTTCTGACTCGCTGAATCTCAACATAGATTCAACTCTCTTAGGTGAACGAACGCACAGCAGAGCAGTTTCAAGGAAACGTTTCTCCTGAGTCTTAGACGAATTTTCCTGCTGTTTAGTACGGATGCCGGCATTGGGCTGGAAATACCGGTTTTGGGATTCTGCACAGAAAGGGTTTGCAAACCGCTGAATCCACACGTGAGTTTAACTCTGTCAGTTGAATGCACACATTGACAACCATTCAGTTTGATAGCTCCGTTTTGGTTTTAGAAGCAGATATTTCTCTGTACAGCCTATGGTCCCATTCACTCGGGAATATCCCAACGCAGCTCCTAGAAGAAACGTGTTTCTGACTCGCTGAATCTCAACATAGATTCAACTCTCTTAGGTGAACGAACGCACAGCAGAGCAGTTTCAAGGAAACGTTTCTCCTGAGTCTTAGACGAAGTTTCCTGCTGTTTAGTACGTATACCGGCATTGGGCTGGAAATACCGGTTTTGGGATTCTGCACAGAAAGGGTTTGCAAACCGCTGAATCCACACGTGAGTTTAACTCTGTCAGTTGAATGCACAGATTGACAACCATTCAGTTAGATAGCAGACTTTTGGTTTTAGAAGCAGATATTTCTCTGTACAGCCTATGGTCCCATTCACTCGGGAATATCCCAACGCAGCTCCTAGAAGAAACGTGTTTCTGACTCGCTGAATCTCAACATAGATTCAACTCTCTTAGGTGAACGAAAGCACAGCAGAGCAGTTTCAAGGAAACGTTTCTCCTGAGTTTTAGACGAAGTTTCCTGCTGTTTAGTACGGATACCGGCATTGGGCTGGACATACCGGTTTTGGGATTCTGCACAGAAATGGTTTGCAAAGCGCTGAATCCACACGTGAGTTTAACTCTGTCAGTTGAATGCACACATTGACAACCATTCAGTTAGATAGCTCCGTTTTGGTTTTAGAAGCAGATATTTCTCTGTACAGCCTATGGTCCCATTCACTCGGGAATATCCCAACGCAGCTCCTAGAAGAAACGTGTTTCTGACTCGCTGAATCTCAACATAGATTCAACTCTCTTAGGTGAACGAACGCACAGCAGAGCAGTTTCAAGGAAACGTTTCTCCTGAGTCTTAGACGAAGTTTCCTGCTGTTTAGTACGTATGCCGGCATTGGGCTGGAAATACCGGTTTTGGGATTCTGCACAGAAAGGGTTTGCAAACCGCTGAATCCACACGTGAGTTTAACTCTGTCAGTTGAATGCACACATTGACAACCATTCAGTTAGATAGCTCCGTTTTGGTTTTAGAAGCAGATATTTCTCTGTACAGCCTATGGTCCCATTCACTCGGGAATATCCCAACGCAGCTCCTAGAAGAAACGTGTTTCTGACTCGCTGAATCTCAACATAGATTCAACTCTCTTAGGTGAACGAACGCACAGCAGAGCAGTTTCAAGGAAACGTTTCTCCTGAGTTTTAGACGAAGTTTCCTGCTGTTTAGTACGGATGCCGGCATTGGGCTGGAAATACCGGTTTTGGGATTCTGCACAGAAAGGGTTTGCAAACCGCTGAATCCACACGTGAGTTTAACTCTGTCATTTGAATGCACACATTGACAACCATTCAGTTTGATAGCACACTTTTGGTTTTAGAAGCAGATATTTCTCTGTACAGCCTATGGTCCCATTCACTCGGGAATATCCCAACGCAGCTCCTAGAAGAAACGTGTTTCTGACTCGCTGAATCTCAACATAGATTCAACTCTCTTAGGAGAACGAACGCACAGCAGAGCAGTTTCAAGGAAAAGTTTCTCCTGAGTTTTAGACGAAGTTTCCTGCTGTTTAGTACGGATGCCGGCACTGGGCTGGCCATACCGGTTTTGGGATTCTGCACAGAAAGGGTTTGCAAACCGCTGAATCCACACGTGAGTTTAACTCTGTCAGTTGAATGCACACATTGACAACCATTCAGTTAGATAGCTCCGTTTTGGTTTTAGAAGCAGATATTTCTCTGTACAGCCTATGGTCCCATTCACTCGGGAATATCCCAACGCAGCTCCTAGAAGAAACGTGTTTCTGACTCGCTGAATCTCAACATAGATTCAACTCTCTTAGGAGAACGAACGCACAGCAGAGCAGTTTCAAGGAAAAGTTTCTCCTGAGTTTTAGACGAAGTTTCCTGCTGTTTAGTACGGATGCCGGCACTGGGCTGGCCATACCGGTTTTGGGATTCTGCACAGAAAGGGTTTGCAAACCGCTGAATCCACACGTGAGTTTAACTCTGTCAGTTGAATGCACACATTGACAACCATTCAGTTAGATAGCTCCGTTTTGGTTTTAGAAGCAGATATTTCTCTGTACAGCCTATGGTCCCATTCACTCGGGAATATCCCAACGCAGCTCCTAGAAGAAACGTGTTTCTGACTCGCTGAATCTCAACATAGATTCAACTCTCTTAGGTGAACGAACGCACAGCAGAGCAGTTTCAAGGAAACGTTTCTCCTGAGTCTTAGACGAAGTTTCCTGCTGTTTAGTACGTATGCCGGCATTGGGCTGGAAATACCGGTTTTGGGATTCTGCACAGAAAGGGTTTGCAAACCGCTGAATCCACACGTGAGTTTAACTCTGTCAGTTGAATGCACACATTGACAACCATTCAGTTAGATAGCTCCGTTTTGGTTTTAGAAGCAGATATTTCTCTGTACAGCCTATGGTCCCATTCACTCGGGAATATCCCAACGCAGCTCCTAGAAGAAACGTGTTTCTGACTCGCTGAATCTCAACATAGATTCAACTCTCTTAGGTGAAAGAACGCACAGCAGAGCAGTTTCAAGGAAACGTTTCTCCTGAGTTTTAGACGAAGTTTCCTGCTGTTTAGTTCGTATGCCGGCATTGGGGTGGAAATACCGGTTTTGGGATTCTGCACAGAAAGGGTTTGCAAACCGCTGAATACACACGTGAGTTTAACTCTGTCAGTTGAATGCACACATTGACAACCATTCAGTTTGATAGCACACTTTTGGTTTTAGAAGCAGATATTTCTCTGTACAGCCTATGGTCCCATTCACTCGGGAATATCCCAACGCAGCTCCTAGAAGATACGTGTTTCTGACTCGCTGAATCTCAACATAGATTCAACTCTCTTAGGTGAACGAACGCACAGCAGAGCAGTTTCAAGGAAACGTTTCTCCTGAGTCTTAGACGAAGTTTCCTGCTGTTTAGTACGGATGCCGGCATTGGGCTGGAAATACCGGTTTTGGGATTCTGCACAGAAAGGGTTTGCAAACCGCTGAATCCACACGTGAGTTTAACTCTGTCAGTTGAATGCACACATTGACAACCATTCAGTTTGATAGCACACTTTTGGTTTTAGAAGCAGATATTTCTGTGTACAGCCTATGGTCCCATTCACTCGGGAATATCCCAACGCAGCTCCTAGAAGAAACGTGTTTCTGACTCGCTGAATCTCAACATAGATTCAACTCTCTTAGGTGAACGAACGCACAGCAGACCAGTTTCAAGGAAACGTTTCTCCTGAGTTTTAGACGAAGTTTCCTGCTGTTTAGTACGTATGCCGGCACTGGGCTGGACATACCGGTTTTGGGATTCTGCACAGAAAGGGTTTGCAAACCGCTGAATCCACACGTGAGTTTAACTCTGTCAGTTGAATGCACAGATTGACAACCATTCAGTTAGATAGCAGACTTTTGGTTTTAGAAGCAGATATTTCTCTGTACAGCCTATGGTCCCATTCACTCGGGAATATCCCAACGCAGCTCCTAGAAGAAACGTGTTTCTGACTCGCTGAATCTCAACATAGATTCAACTCTCTTAGGTGAACGAAAGCACAGCAGAGCAGTTTCAAGGAAACGTTTCTCCTGAGTTTTAGACGAAGTTTCCTGCTGTTTAGTACGGATACCGGCATTGGGCTGGACATACCGGTTTTGGGATTCTGCACAGAAATGGTTTGCAAAGCGCTGAATCCACACGTGAGTTTAACTCTGTCAGTTGAATGCACACATTGACAACCATTCAGTTAGATAGCTCCGTTTTGGTTTTAGAAGCAGATATTTCTCTGTACAGCCTATGGTCCCATTCACTCGGGAATATCCCAACGCAGCTCCTAGAAGAAACGTGTTTCTGACTCGCTGAATCTCAACATAGATTCAACTCTCTTAGGTGAACGAACGCACAGCAGAGCAGTTTCAAGGAAACGTTTCTCCTGAGTTTTAGAAGAAGTTTCCTGCTGTTTAGTACGGATGCCGGCATTGGGCTGGATATACCGGTTTTGGGAATCTGCACAGAAAGGGTTTGCAAACCGCTGAATCCACACGTGAGTTTAACTCTGTCAGTTGAATGCACACATTGACAACCATTCAGTTTGATAGCACCCTTTTGGTTTTAGAAGCAGATATTTCTCTGTACAACCTATGGTCCCATTCACTCGGGAATATCCCAACGCAGCTCCTAGAAGAAACGTGTTTCTGACTCGCTGAATCTCAACATAGATTCAACTCTCTTAGGTGAACGAACGCACAGCAGACCAGTTTCCAGGAAACGTTTCTCCTGAGTTTTAGACGAAGTTTCCTGCTGTTTAGTACGGATGCCGGCATTGGGCTGGACATACCGGTTTTGGGATTCTGCACAGAAAGGGTTTGCAAACCGCTGAATCCACACGTGAGTTTAACTCTGTCAGTTGAATGCACACATTGACAACCATTCAGTTTGATAGCACCCTTTTGGTTTTAGAAGCAGATATTTCTCTGTACAGCCTATGGTCCCATTCACTCGGGAATATCCCAACGCAGCTCCTAGAAGAAACGTGTTTCTGACTCGCTGAATCTCAACATAGATTCAACTCTCTTAGGTGAACGAACGCACAGCAGAGCAGTTTCAAGGAAACGTTTCTCCTGAGTCTTAGAAGAAGTTACCTGCTGTTTAGTGCATATGCCGGCATTGGGCTGGAAATACCGGTTTTCGGATTCTGCACAGAAAGGGTTTGCAAACCGCTGAATCCACACGTGAGTTTAACTCTGTCAGTTGAATGCACACATTGACAACCATTCAGTTAGATAGCTCCGTTTTGGTTTTAGAAGCAGATATTTCTCTGTACAGCCTATGGTCCCATTCACTCGGGAATATCCCAACGCAGCTCCTAGAAGAAACGTGTTTCTGACTCGCTGAATCTCAACATAGATTCAACTCTCTTAGGTGAACGAACGCACAGCAGAGCAGTTTCAAGGAAACGTTTCTCCTGAGTCTTAGACGAATTTTCCTGCTGTTTAGTACGGATGCCGGCATTGGGCTGGAAATACCGGTTTTGGGATTCTGCACAGAAAGGGTTTGCAAACCGCTGAATCCACACGTGAGTTTAACTCTGTCAGTTGAATGCACACATTGACAACCATTCAGTTTGATAGCTCCGTTTTGGTTTTAGAAGCAGATATTTCTCTGTACAGCCTATGGTCCCATTCACTCGGGAATATCCCAACGCAGCTCCTAGAAGAAACGTGTTTCTGACTCGCTGAATCTCAACATAGATTCAACTCTCTTAGGTGAACGAACGCACAGCAGAGCAGTTTCAAGGAAACGTTTCTCCTGAGACTTAGACGAAGTTTCCTGCTGTTTAGTACGTATACCGGCATTGGGCTGGAAATACCGGTTTTGGGATTCTGCACAGAAAGGGTTTGCAAACCGCTGAATCCACACGTGAGTTTAACTCTGTCAGTTGAATGCACACATTGACAACCATTCAGTTAGATAGCTCCGTTTTGGTTTTAGAAGCAGATATTTCTCTGTACAGCCTATGGTCCCATTCACTCGGGAATATCCCAACGCAGCTCCTAGAAGAAACGTGTTTCTGACTCGCTGAATCTCAACATAGATTCAACTCTCTTAGGTGAACGAACGCACAGCAGAGCAGTTTCAAGGAAACGTTTCTCCTGAGTTTTAGACGAAGTTTCCTGCTGTTTAGTTCGTATGCCGGCATTGGGCTGGAAATACCGGTTTTGGGATTCTGCACAGAAAGGGTTTGCAAACCGCTGAATCCACACGTGAGTTTAACTCTGTCAGTTGAATGCACACATTGACAACCATTCAGTTTGATAGCACACTTTTGGTTTTAGAAGCAGATATTTCTCTGTACAGCCTATGGTCCCATTCACTCGGGAATATCCCAACACAGCTCCTAGAAGTAACGTGTTTCTGACTCGCTGAATCTCAACATAGATTCAACTCTCTTAGGTGAACGAACGCACAGCAGAGCAGTTTCAAGGAAACGTTTCTCCTGAGTCTTAGACGAAGTTTCCTGCTGTTTAGTACGGATGCCGGCATTGGGCTGGACATACCGGTTTTGGGATTCTGCACAGAAAGGGTTTGCAAACCGCTGAATCCACACGTGAGTTTAACTCTGTCAGTTGAATGCACACATTGACAACCATTCAGTTTGATAGCACACTTTTGGTTTTAGAAGCAGATATTTCTCTGTACAGCCTATGGTCCCATTCACTCGGGAATATCCCAACGCAGCTCCTAGAAGTAACGTGTTTCTGGCTTGCTGAATCTCAACATAGATTCAACTCTCTTAGGTGAACGAACGCACAGCAGAGCAGTTTCAAGGAAACGTTTCTCCTGAGTTTTAGACGAAGTTTCCTGCTGTTTAGTACGGATGCCGGCATTGGGCTGGAAATACCGGTTTTGGGATTCTGCACAGAAAGGGTTTGCAAACCGCTGAATCCACACGTGAGTTTGACTCTGTCAGTTGAATGCACACATTGACAACCATTCAGTTTGATAGCACACTTTTGGTTTTAGAAGCAGATATTTCTCTGTACAGCCTATGGTCCCATTCACTCGGGAATATCCCAACGCAGCTCCTAGAAGAAACGTGTTTCTGACTCGCTGAATCTCAACATAGATTCAACTCTCTTAGGTGAACGAACGCACAGCAGAGCAGTTTCAAGGAAACGTTTCTCCTGAGTCTTAGACGAAGTTTCCTGCTGTTTAGTACGGATGCCGGCATAGGGCTGGAAATACCGGTTTTGGGATGCTGCACAGAAAGGGTTTGCAAACCGCTGAATCCACACGTGAGTTTAACTCTGTCAGTTGAATGCACACATTGACAACCATTCAGTTTGATAGCACACTTTTGGTTTTAGAAGCAGATATTTCTCTGTACAGCCTATGGTCCCATTCACTCGGGAATATCCCAACGCAGCTCCTAGAAGAAACGTGTTTCTGACTCGCTGAATCTCAACATAGATTCAACTCTCTTAGGAGAACGAACGCACAGCAGAGCAGTTTCAAGGAAACGTTTCTCCTGAGTCTTAGACGAATTTTCCTGCTGTTTAGTACGTATGCCGGCATTGGGCTGGAAATACCGGTTTTGGGATTCTGCACAGAAAGGGTTTGCAAACCGCTGAATCCACACGTGAGTTTAACTCTGTCAGTTGCATGCACACATTGACAACCATTCAGTTTGATAGCACATTTTTGGTTTTAGAAGCAGATATTTCTCTGTACAGCCTATGGTCCCATTCACTCGGGAATATCCCAACGCAGCTCCTAGAAGAAACGTGTTTCTGACTCGCTGAATCTCAACATAGATTCAACTCTCTTAGGTGAACGAACGCACAGCAGAGCAGTTTCAAGGAAACGTTTCTCCTGAGTCTTAGACGAAGTTTCCTGCTGTTTAGTACGTATACCGGCATTGGGCTGGAAATACCGGTTTTGGGATTCTGCACAGAAAGGGTTTGCAAACCGCTGAATCCACACGTGAGTTTAACTCTGTCAGTTGAATGCACACATTGACAACCATTCAGTTAGATAGCTCCGTTTTGGTTTTAGAAGCAGATATTTCTCTGTACAGCCTATGGTCCCATTCACTCGGGAATATCCCAACGCAGCTCCTAGAAGAAACGTGTTTCTGACTCGCTGAATCTCAACATAGATTCAACTCTCTTAGGTGAACGAACGCACAGCAGAGCACTTTCAAGGAAACGTTTCTCCTGAGTCTTAGACGAAGTTTCCTGCTGTTTAGTACGGATGCCGGCATTGGGCTGGAAATACCGGTTTTCGATGCTGCACAGAAAGGGTTTGCAAACCGCTGAATCCACACGTGAGTTTAACTCTGTCAGTTGAATGCACACATTGACAACCATTCAGTTTGATAGCACACTTTTGGTTTTAGAAGCAGATATTTCTCTGTACAGCCTATGGTCCCATTCACTCGGGAATATCCCAACGCAGCTCCTAGAAGAAACGTGTTTCTGACTCGCTGAATCTCAACATAGATTCAACTCTCTTAGGTGAACGAACGCACAGCAGAGCACTTTCAAGGAAACGTTTCTCCTGAGTCTTAGACGAAGTTTCCTGCTGTTTAGTACGGATGCCGGCATTGGGCTGGAAATACCGGTTTTCGATGCTGCACAGAAAGGGTTTGCAAACCGCTGAATCCACACGTGAGTTTAACTCTGTCAGTTGAATGCACACATTGACAACCATTCAGTTTGATAGCACACTTTTGGTTTTAGAAGCAGATATTTCTCTGTACAGCCTATGGTCCCATTCACTCGGGAATATCCCAACGCAGCTCCTAGAAGAAACGTGTTTCTGACTTGCTGAATCTCAACATAGATTCAACTCTCTTAGGAGAACGAACGCACAGCAGAGCAGTTTCAAGGAAACGTTTCTCCTGAGTCTTAGACGAAGTTTCCTGCTGTTTAGTACGTATGCCGGCATTGGGCAGGAAATACCGGTTTTGGGATACTGCACAGAAAGGGTTTGCAAACCGCTGAATCCACACGTGAGTTTAACTCTGTCAGTTGAATGCACACATTGACAACCATTCAGTTAGATAGCTCCGTTTTGGTTTTAGAAGCAGATATTTCTCTGTAAAGCCTATGGTCCCATTCACTCGGGAATATCCCAACGCAGCTCCTAGAAGAAACGTGTTTCTGACTCGCTGAATCTCAACATAGATTCAACTCTCTTAGGTGAACGAACGCACAGCAGAGCAGTTTCAAGGAAACGTTTCTCCTGAGTTTTAGACGAAGTTTCCTGCTGTTTAGTACGGATGCCGGCATTGGGCTGGACATACCGGTTTTGGGATTCTGCACAGAAAGGGTTTGCAAACCGCTGAATCCACACGTGAGTTTAACTCTGTCAGTTGAATGCACACATTGACAACCATTCAGTTTGATAGCACACTTTTGGTTTTAGAAGCAGATATTTCTCTGTACAGCCTATGGTCCCATTCACTCGGGAATATCCCAACGCAGCTCCTAGAAGTAACGTGTTTCTGACTCGCTGAATCTCAACATAGATTCAACTCTCTTAGGTGAACGAACGCACAGCAGAGCAGTTTCAAGGAAACGTTTCTCCTGAGTTTTAGACGAAGTTTCCTGCTGTTTAGTACGGATGCCGGCATTGGGCTGGAAATACCGGTTTTGGGATTCTGCACAGAAAGGGTTTGCAAACCGCTGAATCCACACGTGAGTTTGACTCTGTCAGTTGAATGCACACATTGACAACCATTCAGTTTGATAGCACACTTTTGGTTTTAGAAGCAGATATTTCTCTGTACAGCCTATGGTCCCATTCACTCGGGAATATCCCAACGCAGCTCCTAGAAGAAACGTGTTTCTGACTCGCTGAATCTCAACATAGATTCAACTCTCTTAGGTGAACGAACGCACAGCAGAGCAGTTTCAAGGAAACGTTTCTCCTGAGTCTTAGACGAAGTTTCCTGCTGTTTAGTACGTATGCCGGCATTGGGCTGGAAATACCGGTTTTGGGATTCTGCACAGAAAGGGTTTGCAAACCGCTGAATCCACACATGAGTTTAACTCTGTCAGTTGAATGCACACGTTGACAACCATTCAGTTAGTTAGCTCCGTTTTGGTTTTAGAAGCAGATATTTCTCTGTACAGCCTATGGTCCCATTCACTCGGGAATATCCCAACGCAGCTCCTAGAAGAAACGTGTTTCTGACTCGCTGAATCTCAACATAGATTCAACTCTCTTAGGTGAACGAACGCACAGCAGAGCACTTTCAAGGAAACGTTTCTCCTGAGTTTTAGACGAAGTTTCCTGCTGTTTAGTACGGATGCCGGCATAGGGCTGGAAATACCGGTTTTGGGATGCTGCACAGAAAGGGTTTGCAAACCGCTGAATCCACACGTGAGTTTAACTCTGTCAGTTGAATGCACACATTGACAACCATTCACTTTGATAGCACCCTTTTGGTTTTAGAAGCAGATATTTCTCTGTACAGCCTATGGTCCCATTCACTCGGGAATATCCCAACGCAGCTCCTAGAAGAAACGTGTTTCTGACTCGCTGAATCTCAACATAGATTCAACTCTCTTAGGAGAACGAACGCACAGCAGAGCAGTTTCAAGGAAACGTTTCTCCTGAGTCTTAGACGAAGTTTCCTGCTGTTTAGTACGTATGCCGGCATTGGGCAGGAAATACCGGTTTTGGGATTCTGCACAGAAAGGGTTTGCAAACCGCTGAATCCACACGTGAGTTTAACTCTGTCAGTTGAATGCACACATTGACAACCATTCAGTTAGATAGCTCCGTTTTGGTTTTAGAAGCAGATATTTCTCTGTACAGCCTATGGTCCCATTCACTCGGGAATATCCCAACGCAGCTCCTAGAAGAAACGTGTTTCTGACTCGCTGAATCTCAACATAGATTCAACTCTCTTAGGTGAACGAACGCACAGCAGAGCAGTTTCAAGGAAACGTTTCTCCTGAGTTTTAGACGAAGTTTCCTGCTGTTTAGTACGGATGCCGGCACTGGGCTGGACATACCGGTTTTGGGATTCTGCACAGAAAGGGTTTGCAAACCGCTGAATCCACACGTGAGTTTAACTCTGTCAGTTGAATGCACACATTGACAACCATTCAGTTTGATAGCACCCTTTTGGTTTTAGAAGCAGATATTTCTCTGTACAGACTATGGTCCCATTCACTCGGGAATATCCCAACGCAGCTCCTAGAAGAAACGTGTTTCTGACTCGCTGAATCTCAACATAGATTCAACTCTCTTAGGTGAACGAACGCACAGCAGAGCAGTTTCAAGGAAACGTTTCTCCTGAGTTTTAGACGAAGTTTCCTGCTGTTTTGTACGGATGCCGGCATTGGGCTGGACATACCGGTTTTGGGATTCTGCACAGAAAGGGTTTGCAAACCGCTGAATCCACACGTGAGTTTAACTCTGTCAGTTGAATGCACACATTGACAACCATTCAGTTTGATAGCACACTTTTGGTTTTAGAAGCAGATAGTTCTCTGTACAGCCTATGGTCCCATTCACTCGGGAATATCCCAACGCAGCTCCTAGAAGTAACGTGTTTCTGACTCGCTGAATCTCAACATAGATTCAACTCTCTTAGGTGAACGAACGCACAGCAGAGCAGTTTCAAGGAAACGTTTCTCCTGAGTTTTAGACGAAGTTTCCTGCTGTTTAGTACGGATGCCGGCATTGGGCTGGAAATACCGGTTTTGGGATTCTGCACAGAAAGGGTGTGCAAACCGCTGAATCCACACGTGAGTTTGACTCTGTCAATTGAATGCACACATTGACAACCATTCAGTTTGATAGCACACTTTTGGTTTTAGAAGCAGATATTTCTCTGTACAGCCTATGGTCCCATTCACTCGGGAATATCCCAACGCAGCTCCTAGAAGAAACGTGTTTCTGACTCGCTGAATCTCAACATAGATTCAACTCTCTTAGGTGAACGAACGCACAGCAGAGCAGTTTCAAGGAAACGTTTCTCCTGAGTCTTAGACGAAGTTACCTGCTGTTTAGTACGTATGCCGGCATTGGGCTGGAAATACCGGTTTTGGGATTCTGCACAGAAAGGGTTTGCAAACCGCTGAATCCACACGTGAGTTTAACTCTGTCAGTTGAATGCACACGTTGACAACCATTCAGTTAGATAGCTCCGTTTTGGTTTTAGAAGCAGATATTTCTCTGTACAGCCTATGGTCCCATTCACTCGGGAATATCCCAACGCAGCTCCTAGAAGAAACGTGTTTCTGACTCGCTGAATCTCAACATAGATTCAACTCTCTTAGGAGAACGAACGCACAGCAGAGCAGTTTCAAGGAAACGTTTCTCCTGAGTTTTAGACGAAGTTTCCTGCTGTTTAGTACGGATGCCGGCACTGGGCTGGCCATACTGGTTTTGGGATTCTGCACAGAAAGGGTTTGCAAACCGCTGAATCCACACGTGAGTTTAACTCTGTCAGTTGAATGCACACATTGACAACCATTCAGTTAGATAGCTCCGTTTTGGTTTTAGAAGCAGATATTTCTCTGTACAGCCTATGGTCCCATTCACTCGGGAATATCCCAACGCAGCTCCTAGAAGAAACGTGTTTCTGACTCGCTGAATCTCAACATAGATTCAACTCTCTTAGGTGAACGAACGCACAGCAGAGCAGTTTCAAGGAAACGTTTCTCCTGAGTTTTAGACGAAGTTTCCTGCTGTTTTGTACGGATGCCGGCATTGGGCTGGACATACCGGTTTTGGGATTCTGCACAGAAAGGGTTTGCAAACCGCTGAATCCACACGTGAGTTTAACTCTGTCAGTTGAATGCACACATTGACAACCATTCAGTTTGATAGCACACTTTTGGTTTTAGAAGCAGATATTTCTCTGTACAGCCTATGGTCCCATTCACTCGGGAATATCCCAACGCAGCTCCTAGAAGTAACGTGTTTCTGACTCGCTGAATCTCAACATAGATTCAACTCTCTTAGGTGAACGAACGCACAGCAGAGCAGTTTCAAGGAAACGTTTCTCCTGAGTTTTAGACGAAGTTTCCTGCTGTTTAGTACGGATGCCGGCATTGGGCTGGAAATACCGGTTTTGGGATTCTGCACAGAAAGGGTTTGCAAACCGCTGAATCCACACGTGAGTTTAACTCTGTCAGTTGAATGCACACATTGACAACCATTCAGTTTGATAGCACACTTTTGGTATTAGAAGCAGATATTTCTCTGTACAGCCTATGGTCCCATTCACTCGGGAATATCCCAACGCAGCTCCTAGAAGAAACGTGTTTCTGACTCGCTGAATCTCAACATAGATTCAACTCTCTTAGGAGAACGAACGCACAGCAGAGCAGTTTCAAGGAAACGTTTCTCCTGAGTTTTAGACGAAGTTTCCTGCTGTTTAGTACGGATGCCGGCACTGGGCTGGCCATACCAGTTTTGGGATTCTGAACAGAAAGGGTTTGCAAACCGCTGAATCCACACGTGAGTTTAACTCTGTCAGTTGAATGCACACATTGACAACCATTCAGTTAGATAGCTCCGTTTTCGTTTTAGAAGCAGATATTTCTCTGTACAGCCTATGGTCCCATTCACTCGGGAATATCCCAACGCAGCTCCTAGAAGAAACGTGTTTCTGACTCGCTGAATCTCAACATAGATTCAACTCTCTTAGGTGAACGAACGCACAGCAGAGCAGTTTCAAGGAAACGTTTCTCCTGAGTTTTAGACGAAGTTTCCTGCTGTTTAGTACGGATGCCGGCACTGGGCTGGACATACCGGTTTTGGGATTCTGCACAGAAAGGGTTTGCAAACCGCTGAATCCACACGTGAGTTTAACTCTGTCAGTTGAATGCACACATTGACAACCATTCAGTTTGATAGCACCCTTTTGGTTTTAGAAGCAGATATTTCTCTGTACAGACTATGGTCCCATTCACTCGGGAATATCCCAACGCAGCTCCTAGAAGAAACGTGTTTCTGACTCGCTGAATCTCAACATAGATTCAACTCTCTTAGGTGAACGAACGCACAGCAGAGCAGTTTCAAGGAAACGTTTCTCCTGAGTTTTAGACGAAGTTTACTGCTGTTTTGTACGGATGCCGGCATTGGGCTGGACATACCGGTTTTGGGATTCTGCACAGAAAGGGTTTGCAAACCGCTGAATACACACGTGAGTTTAACTCTGTCAGTTGAATGCACACATTGACAACCATTCAGTTTGATAGCACACTTTTGGTTTTAGAAGCAGATATTTCTCTGTACAGCCTATGGTCCCATTCACTCGGGAATATCCCAACGCAGCTCCTAGAAGTAACGTGTTTCTGACTCGCTGAATCTCAACATAGATTCAACTCTCTTAGGTGAACGAACGCACAGCAGAGCAGTTTCAAGGAAACGTTTCTCCTGAGTTTTAGACGAAGTTTCCTGCTGTTTAGTACGGATGCCGGCATTGGGCTGGAAATACCGGTTTTGGGATTCTGCACAGAAAGGGTTTGCAAACCGCTGAATCCACACGTGAGTTTGACTCTGTCAATTGAATGCACACATTGACAACCATTCAGTTTGATAGCACACTTTTGGTTTTAGAAGCAGATATTTCTCTGTACAGCCTATGGTCCCATTCACTCGGGAATATCCCAACGCAGCTCCTAGAAGAAACGTGTTTCTGACTCGCTGAATCTCAACATAGATTCAACTCTCTTAGGTGAACGAACGCACAGCAGAGCAGTTTCAAGGAAACGTTTCTCCTGAGTCTTAGACGAAGTTTCCTGCTGTTTAGTACGTATGCCGGCATTGGGCTGGAAATACCGGTTTTGGGATTCTGCACAGAAAGGGTTTGCAAACCGCTGAATCCACACGTGAGTTTAACTCTGTCAGTTGAATGCACACGTTGACAACCATTCAGTTAGATAGCTCCGTTTTGGTTTTAGAAGCAGATATTTCTCTGTACAGCCTATGGTCCCATTCACTCGGGAATATCCCAACGCAGCTCCTAGAAGAAACGTGTTTCTGACTCGCTGAATCTCAACATAGATTCAACTCTCTTAGGAGAACGAACGCACAGCAGAGCAGTTTCAAGGAAACGTTTCTCCTGAGTTTTAGACGAAGTTTCCTGCTGTTTAGTACGGATGCCGGCACTGGGCTGGCCATACCGGTTTTGGGATTCTGCACAGAAAGGGTTTGCAAACCGCTGAATCCACACGTGAGTTTAACTCTGTCAGTTGAATGCACACATTGACAACCATTCAGTTAGATAGCTCCGTTTTGGTTTTAGAAGCAGATATTTCTCTGTACAGCCTATGGTCCCATTCACTCGGGAATATCCCAACGCAGCTCCTAGAAGAAACGTGTTTCTGACTCGCTGAATCTCAACATAGATTCAACTCTCTTAGGTGAACGAACGCACAGCAGAGCAGTTTCAAGGAAACGTTTCTCCTGAGTCTTAGACGAAGTTTCCTGCTGTTTAGTACGGATGCCGGCATTGGGCTGGAAATACCGGTTTTGGGATTCTGCACAGAAAGGGTTTGCAAACCGCTGAATCCACACGTGAGTTTAACTCTGTCAGTTGAATGCACACATTGACAACCATTCAGTTAGATAGCACCCATTTGGTTTTAGAAGCAGATATTTCTCTGTACAGCCTATGGTCCCATTCACTCGGGAATATCCCAACGCAGCTCCTAGAAGATACGTGTTTCTGACTCGCTGAATCTCAACATAGATTCAACTCTCTTAGGTGAACGAACGCACAGCAGAGCAGTTTCAAGGAAACGTTTCTCCTGAGTCTTAGACGAAGTTTCCTGCTGTTTAGTACGGATGCCGGCATTGGGCTGGAAATACCGGTTTTGGGATTCTGCACAGAAAGGGTTTGCAAACCGCTGAATCCACACGTGAGTTTAACTCTGTCAGTTGAATGCACACATTGACAACCATTCAGTTTGATAGCACACTTTTGGTTTTAGAAGCAGATATTTCTGTGTACAGCCTATGGTCCCATTCACTCGGGAATATCCCAACGCAGCTCCTAGAAGAAACGTGTTTCTGACTCGCTGAATCTCAACATAGATTCAACTCTCTTAGGTGAACGAACCCACAGCAGACCAGTTTCAAGGAATCGTTTCTCCTGAGTTTTAGACGAAGTTTCCTGCTGTTTAGTACGGATGCCGGCATTGGGCTGGAAATACCGGTTTTGGGATTTTGCACAGAAAGGGTTTGCAAACCGCTGAATCCACACGTGAGTTTGACTCTGTCAATTGAATGCACACATTGACAACCATTCAGTTTGATAGCACACTTTTGGTTTTAGAAGCAGATATTTCTCTGTACAGCCTATGGTCCCATTCACTCGGGAATATCCCAACGCAGCTCCTAGAAGAAACGTGTTTCTGACTCGCTGAATCTCAACATAGATTCAACTCTCTTAGGTGAACGAACGCACAGCAGAGCAGTTTCAAGGAAACGTTTATCCTGAGTCTTAGACGAAGTTTCCTGCTGTTTAGTACGTATGCCGGCATTGGGCTGGAAATACCGGTTTTGGGATTCTGCACAGAAAGGGTTTGCAAACCGCTGAATCCACACGTGAGTTTAACTCTGTCAGTTGAATGCACACGTTGACAACCATTCAGTTAGATAGCTCCGTTTTGGTTTTAGAAGCAGATATTTCTCTGTACAGTCTATGGTCCCATTCACTCGGGAATATCCCAACGCAGCTCCTAGAAGAAACGTGTTTCTGACTCGCTGAATCTCAACATAGATTCAACTCTCTTAGGTGAACGAACGCACAGCAGAGCACTTTCAAGGAAACGTTTCTCCTGAGTTTTAGACGAAGTTTCCTGCTGTTTAGTACGGATGCCGGCATAGGGCTGGAAATACCGGTTTTGGGATGCTGCACAGAAAGGGTTTGCAAACCGCTGAATCCACACGTGAGTTTAACTCTGTCAGTTGAATGCACACATTGACAACCATTCAGTTTGATAGCACACTTTTGGTTTTAGAAGCAGATATTTCTCTGTACAGCCTATGGTCCCATTCACTCGGGAATATCCCAACGCAGCTCCTAGAAGTAACGTGTTTCTGACTCGCTGAATCTCAACATAGATTCAACTCTCTTAGGTGAACGAACGCACAGCAGAGCAGTTTCAAGGAAACGTTTCTCCTGAGTTTTAGACGAAGTTTCCTGCTGTTTAGTACGGATGCCGGCATTGGGCTGGAAATACCGGTTTTGGGATTCTGCACAGAAAGGGTTTGCAAACCGCTGAATCCACACGTGAGTTTAACTCTGTCAGTTGAATGCACACATTGACAACCATTCAGTTTGATAGCACACTTTTGGTTTTAGAAGCAGATATTTCTCTGTACAGCCTATGGTCCCATTCACTCGGGAATATCCCAACGCAGCTCCTAGAAGAAACGTGTTTCTGACTCGCTGAATCTCAACATAGATTCAACTCTCTTAGGAGAACGAACGCACAGCAGAGCAGTTTCAAGGAAACGTTTCTCCTGAGTTTTAGACGAAGTTTCCTGCTGTTTAGTACGGATGCCGGCACTGGGCTGGCCATACCAGTTTTGGGATTCTGAACAGAAAGGGTTTGCAAACCGCTGAATCCACACGTGAGTTTAACTCTGTCAGTTGAATGCACACATTGACAACCATTCAGTTAGATAGCTCCGTTTTCGTTTTAGAAGCAGATATTTCTCTGTACAGCCTATGGTCCCATTCACTCGGGAATATCCCAACGCAGCTCCTAGAAGAAACGTGTTTCTGACTCGCTGAATCTCAACATAGATTCAACTCTCTTAGGTGAACGAACGCACAGCAGAGCAGTTTCAAGGAAACGTTTCTCCTGAGTTTTAGACGAAGTTTCCTGCTGTTTAGTACGGATGCCGGCACTGGGCTGGACATACCGGTTTTGGGATTCTGCACAGAAAGGGTTTGCAAACCGCTGAATCCACACGTGAGTTTAACTCTGTCAGTTGAATGCACACATTGACAACCATTCAGTTTGATAGCACCCTTTTGGTTTTAGAAGCAGATATTTCTCTGTACAGACTATGGTCCCATTCACTCGGGAATATCCCAACGCAGCTCCTAGAAGAAGCGTGTTTCTGACTCGCTGAATCTCAACATAGATTCAACTCTCTTAGGTGAACGAACGCACAGCAGAGCAGTTTCAAGGAAACGTTTCTCCTGAGTTTTAGACGAAGTTTCCTGCTGTTTTGTACGGATGCCGGCATTGGGCTGGACATACCGGTTTTGGGATTCTGCACAGAAAGGGTTTGCAAACCGCTGAATACACACGTGAGTTTAACTCTGTCAGTTGAATGCACACATTGACAACCATTCAGTTTGATAGCACACTTTTGGTTTTAGAAGCAGATATTTCTCTGTACAGCCTATGGTCCCATTCACTCGGGAATATCCCAACGCAGCTCCTAGAAGTAACGTGTTTCTGACTCGCTGAATCTCAACATAGATTCAACTCTCTTAGGTGAACGAACGCACAGCAGAGCAGTTTCAAGGAAACGTTTCTCCTGAGTTTTAGACGAAGTTTCCTGCTGTTTAGTACGGATGCCGGCATTGGGCTGGAAATACCGGTTTTGGGATTCTGCACAGAAAGGGTTTGCAAACCGCTGAATCCACACGTGAGTTTGACTCTGTCAATTGAATGCACACATTGACAACCATTCAGTTTGATAGCACACTTTTGGTTTTAGAAGCAGATATTTCTCTGTACAGCCTATGGTCCCATTCACTCGGGAATATCCCAACGCAGCTCCTAGAAGAAACGTGTTTCTGACTCGCTGAATCTCAACATAGATTCAACTCTCTTAGGTGAACGAACGCACAGCAGAGCAGTTTCAAGGAAACGTTTCTCCTGAGTCTTAGACGAAGTTTCCTGCTGTTTAGTACGTATGCCGGCATTGGGCTGGAAATACCGGTTTTGGGATTCTGCACAGAAAGGGTTTGCAAACCGCTGAATCCACACGTGAGTTTAACTCTGTCAGTTGAATGCACACGTTGACAACCATTCAGTTAGATAGCTCCGTTTTGGTTTTAGAAGCAGATATTTCTCTGTACAGCCTATGGTCCCATTCACTCGGGAATATCCCAACGCAGCTCCTAGAAGAAACGTGTTTCTGACTCGCTGAATCTCAACATAGATTCAACTCTCTTAGGAGAACGAACGCAGAGCAGAGCAGTTTCAAGGAAACGTTTCTCCTGAGTTTTAGACGAAGTTTCCTGCTGTTTAGTACGGATGCCGGCACTGGGCTGGCCATACCGGTTTTGGGATTCTGCACAGAAAGGGTTTGCAAACCGCTGAATCCACACGTGAGTTTAACTCTGTCAGTTGAATGCACACATTGACAACCATTCAGTTAGATAGCTCCGTTTTGGTTTTAGAAGCAGATATTTCTCTGTACAGCCTATGGTCCCATTCACTCGGGAATATCCCAACGCAGCTCCTAGAAGAAACGTGTTTCTGACTCGCTGAATCTCAACATAGATTCAACTCTCTTAGGTGAACGAACGCACAGCAGAGCAGTTTCAAGGAAACGTTTCTCCTGAGTCTTAGACGAAGTTTCCTGCTGTTTAGTACGGATGCCGGCATTGGGCTGGAAATACCGGTTTTGGGATTCTGCACAGAAAGGGTTTGCAAACCGCTGAATCCACACGTGAGTTTAACTCTGTCAGTTGAATGCACACATTGACAACCATTCAGTTAGATAGCACCCTTTTGGTTTTAGAAGCAGATATTTCTCTGTACAGCCTATGGTCCCATTCACTCGGGAATATCCCAACGCAGCTCCTAGAAGATACGTGTTTCTGACTCGCTGAATCTCAACATAGATTCAACTCTCTTAGGTGAACGAACGCACAGCAGAGCAGTTTCAAGGAAACGTTTCTCCTGAGTCTTAGACGAAGTTTCCTGCTGTTTAGTACGGATGCCGGCATTGGGCTGGAAATACCGGTTTTGGGATTCTGCACAGAAAGGGTTTGCAAACCGCTGAATCCACACGTGAGTTTAACTCTGTCAGTTGAATGCACACATTGACAACCATTCAGTTTGATAGCACACTTTTGGTTTTAGAAGCAGATATTTCTGTGTACAGCCTATGGTCCCATTCACTCGGGAATATCCCAACGCAGCTCCTAGAAGAAACGTGTTTCTGACTCGCTGAATCTCAACATAGATTCAACTCTCTTAGGTGAACGAACCCACAGCAGACCAGTTTCAAGGAATCGTTTCTCCTGAGTTTTAGACGAAGTTTCCTGCTGTTTAGTACGGATGCCGGCATTGGGCTGGAAATACCGGTTTTGGGATTCTGCACAGAAAGGGTTTGCAAACCGCTGAATCCACACGTGAGTTTGACTCTGTCAATTGAATGCACACATTGACAACCATTCAGTTTGATAGCACACTTTTGGTTTTAGAAGCAGATATTTCTCTGTACAGCCTATGGTCCCATTCACTCGGGAATATCCCAACGCAGCTCCTAGAAGAAACGTGTTTCTGACTCGCTGAATCTCAACATAGATTCAACTCTCTTAGGTGAACGAACGCACAGCAGAGCAGTTTCAAGGAAACGTTTATCCTGAGTCTTAGACGAAGTTTCCTGCTGTTTAGTACGTATGCCGGCATTGGGCTGGAAATACCGGTTTTGGGATTCTGCACAGAAAGGGTTTGCAAACCGCTGAATCCACACGTGAGTTTAACTCTGTCAGTTGAATGCACACGTTGACAACCATTCAGTTAGATAGCTCCGTTTTGGTTTTAGAAGCAGATATTTCTCTGTACAGTCTATGGTCCCATTCACTCGGGAATATCCCAACGCAGCTCCTAGAAGAAACGTGTTTCTGACTCGCTGAATCTCAACATAGATTCAACTCTCTTAGGTGAACGAACGCACAGCAGAGCACTTTCAAGGAAACGTTTCTCCTGAGTTTTAGACGAAGTTTCCTGCTGTTTAGTACGGATGCCGGCATAGGGCTGGAAATACCGGTTTTGGGATGCTGCACAGAAAGGGTTTGCAAACCGCTGAATCCACACGTGAGCTTAACTCTGTCAGTTGAATGCACACATTGACAACCATTCAGTTTGATAGCACACTTTTGGTTTTAGAAGCAGATATTTCTCTGTACAGCCTATGGTCCCATTCACTCGGGAATATCCCAACGCAGCTCCTAGAAGTAACGTGTTTCTGACTCGCTGAATCTCAACATAGATTCAACTCTCTTAGGTGAACGAACGCACAGCAGAGCAGTTTCAAGGAAACGTTTCTCCTGAGTTTTAGACGAAGTTTCCTGCTGTTTAGTACGGATGCCGGCATTGGGCTGGAAATACCGGTTTTGGGATTCTGCACAGAAAGGGTTTGCAAACCGCTGAATCCACACGTGAGTTTAACTCTGTCAGTTGAATGCACACATTGACAACCATTCAGTTTGATAGCACACATTTGGTTTTAGAAGCAGATATTTCTCTGTACAGCCTATGGTCCCATTCACTCGGGAATATCCCAACGCAGCTCCTAGAAGAAACGTGTTTCTGACTCGCTGAATCTCAACATAGATTCAACTCTCTTAGGAGAACGAACGCACAGCAGAGCAGTTTCAAGGAAACGTTTCTCCTGAGTTTTAGACGAAGTTTCCTGCTGTTTAGTACGGATGCCGGCACTGGGCTGGCCATACCAGTTTTGGGATTCTGAACAGAAAGGGTTTGCAAACCGCTGAATCCACACGTGAGTTTAACTCTGTCAGTTGAATGCACACATTGACAACCATTCAGTTAGATAGCTCCGTTTTCGTTTTAGAAGCAGATATTTCTCTGTACAGCCTATGGTCCCATTCACTCGGGAATATCCCAACGCAGCTCCTAGAAGAAACGTGTTTCTGACTCGCTGAATCTCAACATAGATTCAACTCTCTTAGGTGAACGAACGCACAGCAGAGCAGTTTCAAGGAAACGTTTCTCCTGAGTTTTAGACGAAGTTTCCTGCTGTTTAGTACGGATGCCGGCACTGGGCTGGACATACCGGTTTTGGGATTCTGCACAGAAAGGGTTTGCAAACCGCTGAATCCACACGTGAGTTTAACTCTGTCAGTTGAATGCACACATTGACAACCATTCAGTTTGATAGCACCCTTTTGGTTTTAGAAGCAGATATTTCTCTGTACAGACTATGGTCCCATTCACTCGGGAATATCCCAACGCAGCTCCTAGAAGAAGCGTGTTTCTGACTCGCTGAATCTCAACATAGATTCAACTCTCTTAGGTGAACGAACGCACAGCAGAGCAGTTTCAAGGAAACGTTTCTCCTGAGTTTTAGACGAAGTTTCCTGCTGTTTTGTACGGATGCCGGCATTGGGCTGGACATACCGGTTTTGGGATTCTGCACAGAAAGGGTTTGCAAACCGCTGAATACACACGTGAGTTTAACTCTGTCAGTTGAATGCACACATTGACAACCATTCAGTTTGATAGCACACTTTTGGTTTTAGAAGCAGATATTTCTCTGTACAGCCTATGGTCCCATTCACTCGGGAATATCCCAACGCAGCTCCTAGAAGTAACGTGTTTCTGACTCGCTGAATCTCAACATAGATTCAACTCTCTTAGGTGAACGAACGCACAGCAGAGCAGTTTCAAGGAAACGTTTCTCCTGAGTTTTAGACGAAGTTTCCTGCTGTTTAGTACGGATGCCGGCATTGGGCTGGAAATACCGGTTTTGGGATTCTGCACAGAAAGGGTTTGCAAACCGCTGAATCCACACGTGAGTTTGACTCTGTCAATTGAATGCACACATTGACAACCATTCAGTTTGATAGCACACTTTTGGTTTTAGAAGCAGATATTTCTCTGTACAGCCTATGGTCCCATTCACTCGGGAATATCCCAACGCAGCTCCTAGAAGAAACGTGTTTCTGACTCGCTGAATCTCAACATAGATTCAACTCTCTTAGGTGAACGAACGCACAGCAGAGCAGTTTCAAGGAAACGTTTCTCCTGAGTCTTAGACGAAGTTTCCTGCTGTTTAGTACGTATGCTGGCATTGGGCTGGAAATACCGGTTTTGGGATTCTGCACAGAAAGGGTTTGCAAACCGCTGAATCCACACGTGAGTTTAACTCTGTCAGTTGAATGCACACGTTGACAACCATTCAGTTAGATAGCTCCGTTTTGGTTTTAGAAGCAGATATTTCTCTGTACAGCCTATGGTCCCATTCACTCGGGAATATCCCAACGCAGCTCCTAGAAGAAACGTGTTTCTGACTCGCTGAATCTCAACATAGATTCAACTCTCTTAGGTGAACGAACGCACAGCAGAGCACTTTCAAGGAAACGTTTCTCCTGAGTTTTAGACGAAGTTTCCTGCTGTTTAGTACGGATGCCGGCTTAGGGCTGGAAATACCGGTTTTGGGATGCTGCACAGAAAGGGTTTGCAAACCGCTGAATCCACACGTGAGTTTAACTCTGTCAGTTGAATGCACACATTGACAACCATTCAGTTTGATAGCACACTTTTGGTTTTAGAAGCAGATATTTCTCTGTACAGCCTATGGTCCCATTCACTCGGGAATATCCCAACGCAGCTCCTAGAAGTAACGTGTTTCTGACTCGCTGAATCTCAACATAGATTCAACTCTCTTAGGTGAACGAACGCACAGCAGAGCAGTTTCAAGGAAACGTTTCTCCTGAGTTTTAGACGAAGTTTCCTGCTGTTTAGTACGGATGCCGGCATTGGGCTGGAAATACCGGTTTTGGGATTCTGCACAGAAAGGGTTTGCAAACCGCTGAATCCACACGTGAGTTTAACTCTGTCAGTTGAATGCACACATTGACAACCATTCAGTTTGATAGCACACTTTTGGTTTTAGAAGCAGATATTTCTCTGTACAGCCTATGGTCCCATTCACTCGGGAATATCCCAACGCAGCTCCTAGAAGAAACGTGTTTCTGACTCGCTGAATCTCAACATAGATTCAACTCTCTTAGGAGAACGAACGCACAGCAGAGCAGTTTCAAGGAAACGTTTCTCCTGAGTTTTAGACGAAGTTTCCTGCTGTTTAGTACGGATGCCGGCACTGGGCTGGCCATACCGGTTTTGGGATTCTGCACAGAAAGGGTTTGCAAACCGCTGAATCCACACGTGAGTTTAACTCTGTCAGTTGAATGCACACATTGACAACCATTCAGTTAGATAGCTCCGTTTTGGTTTTAGAAGCAGATATTTCTCTGTACAGCCTATGGTCCCATTCACTCGGGAATATCCCAACGCAGCTCCTAGAAGAAACGTGTTTCTGACTCGCTGAATCTCAACATAGATTCAACTCTCTTAGGTGAACGAACGCACAGCAGAGCAGTTTCAAGGAAACGTTTCTCCTGAGTCTTAGACGAAGTTTCCTGCTGTTTAGTACGGATGCCGGCATTGGGCTGGAAATACCGGTTTTGGGATTCTGCACAGAAAGGGTTTGCAAACCGCTGAATCCACACGTGAGTTTAACTCTGTCAGTTGAATGCACACATTGACAACCATTCAGTTTGATAGCACCCTTTTGGTTTTAGAAGCAGATATTTCTCTGTACAGCCTATGGTCCCATTCACTCGGGAATATCCCAACGCAGCTCCTAGAAGATACGTGTTTCTGACTCGCTGAATCTCAACATAGATTCAACTCTCTTAGGTGAACGAACGCACAGCAGAGCAGTTTCAAGGAAACGTTTCTCCTGAGTCTTAGACGAAGTTTCCTGCTGTTTAGTACGGATGCCGGCATTGGGCTGGAAATACCGGTTTTGGGATTCTGCACAGAAAGGGTTTGCAAACCGCTGAATCCACACGTGAGTTTAACTCTGTCAGTTGAATGCACACATTGACAACCATTCAGTTTGATAGCACACTTTTGGTTTTAGAAGCAGATATTTCTGTGTACAGCCTATGGTCCCATTCACTCGGGAATATCCCAACGCAGCTCCTAGAAGAAACGTGTTTCTGACTCGCTGAATCTCAACATAGATTCAACTCTCTTAGGTGAACGAACCCACAGCAGACCAGTTTCAAGGAATCGTTTCTCCTGAGTTTTAGACGAAGTTTCCTGCTGTTTAGTACGTATGCCGGCACTGGGCTGGACATACCGGTTTTGGGATACTGCACAGAAAGGGTTTGCAAACCGCTGAATCCACACGTGAGTTTATCTCTGTCAGTTGAATGCACACATTGACAACCATTCACTTTGATAGCAACCTTTTGGTTTTAGAAGCAGATATTTCTCTGTACAGCCTATGGTCCCATTCACTCGGGAATATCCCAACGCAGCTCCTAGAAGAAACGTGTTTCTGACTCGCTGAATCTCAACACAGATTCAACTCTCTTAGGTGAAAGAACGCACAGCAGAGAAGTTTCAAGGAAACGTTTCTCCTGAGTTTTAGACGAAGTTTCCTGCTGTTTAGTACGTATGCCGGCATTGGGCTGGAAATACCGGTTTTGGGATTCTGCACAGAAAGGGTTTGCAAACCGCTGAATCCACACGTGAGTTTAACTCTGTCAGTTGAATGCACACATTGACAACCATTCAGTTTGATAGCACACTTTTGGTTTTAGAAGCAGATATTTCTCTGTACAGCCTATGGTCCCATTCACTCGGGAATATCCCAACGCAGCTCCTAGAAGAAACGTGTTTCTGACTCGCTGAATCTCAACATAGATTCAACTCTCTTAGGAGAACGAACGCACAGCAGAGCAGTTTCAAGGAAACGTTTCTCCTGAGTTTTAGACGAAGTTTCCTGCTGTTTAGTACGGATGCCGGCACTGGGCTGGCCATACCGGTTTTGGGATTCTGTACAGAAAGGGTTTGCAAACCGCTGAATCCACACGTGAGTTTAACTCTGTCAGTTGAATGCACACATTGACAACCATTCAGTTAGATAGCTCCGTTTTGGTTTTAGAAGCAGATATTTCTCTGTACAGCGTATGGTCCCATTCACTCGGGAATATCCCAACGCAGCTCCTAGAAGAAACGTGTTTCTGACTCGCTGAATCTCAACATAGATTAAACTCTCTTAGGTGAACGAACGCACAGCAGAGCAGTTTCAAGGAAACGTTTCTCCTGAGTCTTAGACGAAGTTTCCTGCTGTTTAGTACGGATGCCGGCATTGGGCTGGAAATACCGGTTTTGGGATTCTGCACAGAAAGGGTTTGCAAACCGCTGAATCCACACGTGAGTTTAACTCTGTCAGTTGAATGCACACATTGACAACCATTCAGTTAGATAGCTCCGTTTTGGTTTTAGAAGCAGATATTTCTCTGTACAGCCTATGGTCCCATTCACTCGGGAATATCCCAACGCAGCTCCTAGAAGAAACGTGTTTCTGACTCGCTGAATCTCAACATAGATTCAACTCTCTTAGGTGAACGAACGCACAGCGGAGCAGTTTCAAGGAAACGTTTCTCCTGAGTCTTAGACGAAGTTTCCTGCTGTTTAGTACGGATGCCGGCATTGGGCTGGAAATACCGGTTTTGGGATTCTGCACAGAAAGGGTTTGCAAACCGCTGAATCCACACGTGAGTTTAACTCTGTCAGTTGAATGCACACATTGACAACCATTCAGTTTGATAGCACACTTTTGGTTTTAGAAGCAGATATTTCTCTGTACAGCCTATGGTCCCATTCACTCGGGAATATCCCAACGCAGCTCCTAGAAGAAACGTGTTTCTGACTCGCTGAATCTCAACATAGATTCAACTCTCTTAGGTGAACGAACGCACAGCAGAGCAGTTTCAAGGAAACGTTTCTCCTGAGTCTTAGACGAAGTTTCCTGCTGTTTAGTACGGATGCCGGCATTGGGCTGGAAATACCGGTTTTGGGATTCTGCACAGAAAGGGTTTGCAAACCGCTGAATCCACACGTGAGTTTAACTCTGTCAGTTGAATGCACACATTGACAACCATTCAGTTTGATAGCACACTTTTGGTTTTAGAAGCAGATATTTCTCTGTACAGCCTATGGTCCCATTCACTCGGGAATATCCCAACGCAGCTCCTAGAAGATACGTGTTTCTGACTCGCTGAATCTCAACATAGATTCAACTCTCTTAGGTGAACGAACGCACAGCAGAGCAGTTTCAAGGAAACGTTTCTCCTGAGTCTTAGACGAAGTTTCCTGCTGTTTAGTACGGATGCCGGCATTGGGCTGGAAATACCGGTTTTGGGATTCTGCACAGAAAGAGTTTGCAAACCGCTGAATCCACACGTGAGTTTAACTCTGTCAGTTGAATGCACACATTGACAACCATTCAGTTTGATAGCACACTTTTGGTTTTAGAAGCAGATATTTCTGTGTACAGCCTATGGTCCCATTCACTCGGGAATATCCCAACGCAGCTCCTAGAAGAAACGTGTTTCTAACTCGCTGAATCTCAACATAGACTCAACTCTCTTAGGTGAACGAACGCACAGCAGACCAGTTTCAAGGAAACGTTTCTCCTGAGTTTTAGACGAAGTTTCCTGCTGTTTAGTACGTATGCCGGCACTGGGCTGGACATACCGGTTTTGGGATTCTGCACAGAAAGGGTTTGCAAACCGCTGAATCCACACGTGAGTTTAACTCTGTCAGTTGAAGGCACACATTGACAACCATTCACTTTGATAGCACCCTTTTGGTTTTAGAAGCAGATATTTCTCTGTACAGCCTATGGTCCCATTCACTCGGGAATATCCCAACGCAGCTCCTAGAAGAAACGTGTTTCTGACTCGCTGAATCTCAACACAGATTCAACTCTCTTAGGTGAAAGAACGCACAGCAGAGAAGTTTCAAGGAAACGTTTCTCCTGAGTTTTAGACGAAGTTTCCTGCTGTTTAGTACGTATGCCGGCATTGGGCTGGAAATACCGGTTTTGGGATTCTGCACAGAAAGGGTTTGCAAACCGCTGAATCCACACGTGAGTTTAACTCTGTCAGTTGAATGCACACATTGACAACCATTCAGTTTGATAGCACACTTTTGGTTTTAGAAGCAGATATTTCTCTGTACAGCCTATGGTCCCATTCACTCGGGAATATCCCAACGCAGCTCCTAGAAGAAACGTGTTTCTGACTCGCTGAATCTCAACATAGATTCAACTCTCTTAGGAGAACGAACGCACAGCAGAGCAGTTTCAAGGAAACGGTTCTCCTGAGTCTTAGACGAAGTTTCCTGCTGTTTAGTACGGATGCCGGCACTGGGCTGGCCATACCGGTTTTGGGATTCTGCACAGAAAGGGTTTGCAAACCGCTGAATCCACACGTGAGTTTAACTCTGTCAGTTGAATGCACACATTGACAACCATTCAGTTAGATAGCTCCGTTTTGGTTTTAGAAGCAGATATTTCTCTGTACAGCCTATGGTCCCATTCACTCGGGAATATCCCAACGCAGCTCCTAGAAGAAACGTGTTTCTGACTCGCTGAATCTCAACATAGATTCAACTCTCTTAGGTGAACGAACGCACAGCAGAGCAGTTTCAAGGAAACGTTTCTCCTGAGTCTTAGACGAAGTTTCCTGCTGTTTAGTACGGATGCCGGCATTGGGCTGGAAATACCGGTTTTGGGATTCTGCACAGAAAGGGTTTGCAAACCGCTGAATCCACACGTGAGTTTAACTCTGTCAGTTGAATGCACACATTGACAACCATTCAGTTTGATAGCACACTTTTGGTTTTAGAAGCAGATATTTCTCTGTACAGCCTATGGTCCCATTCACTCGGGAATATCCCAACGCAGCTCCTAGAAGATACGTGTTTCTGACTCGCTGAATCTCAACATAGATTCAACTCTCTTAGGTGAACGAACGCACAGCAGAGCAGTTTCAAGGAAACGTTTCTCCTGAGTCTTAGACGAAGTTTCCTGCTGTTTAGTACGGAGGCCGGCATTGGGCTGGAAATACCGGTTTTGGGATTCTGCACAGAAAGGGTTTGCAAACCGCTGAATCCACACGTGAGTTTAACTCTGTCAGTTGAATGCACACATTGACAACCATTCAGTTTGATAGCACACTTTTGGTTTTAGAAGCAGATATTTCTGTGTACAGCCTATGGTCCCTTTCACTCGGGAATATCCCAACGCAGCTCCTAGAAGAAACGTGTTTCTGACTCGCTGAATCTCAACATAGATTCAACTCTCTTAGGTGAACGAACGCACAGCAGACCAGTTTCAAGGAAACGTTTCTCCTGAGTTTTAGACGAAGTTTCCTGCTGTTTAGTACGTATGCCGGCACTGGGCTGGACATACCGGTTTTGGGATTCTGCACAGAAAGGGTTTGCAAACCGCTGAATCCACACGTGAGTTTAACTCTGTCAGTTGAATGCACACATTGACAACCATTCACTTTGATAGCACCCTTTTGGTTTTAGAAGCAGATATTTCTCTGTACAGCCTATGGTCCCATTCACTCGGGAATATCCCAACGCAGCTCCTAGAAGAAACGTGTTTCTGACTCGCTGAATCTCAACATAGATTCAACTCTCTTAGGTGAACGAACGCACAGCAGAGCAGTTTCAAGGAAACGTTTCTCCTGAGTTTTAGACGAAGTTTCCTGCTGTTTAGTAAGGATACCGGCATTGGGCTGGACATACCGGTTTTGGGATTCTGCACAGAAATGGTTTGCAAACCGCTGAATCCACACGTGAGTTTAACTCTGTCAGTTGAATGCACACATTGACAACCATTCAGTTTGATAGCACACTTTTGTTTTAGAAGCAGATATTTCTCTGTACAGCCTATGGTCCCATTCACTCGGGAATATCCCAACGCAGCTCCTAGAAGAAACGTGTTTCTAACTCGCTGAATCTCAACATAGACTCAACTCTCTTAGGTGAACGAACGCACAGCAGACCAGTTTCAAGGAAACGTTTCTCCTGAGTTTTAGACGAAGTTTCCTGCTGTTTAGTACGTATGCCGGCACTGGGCTGGACATACCGGTTTTGGGATTCTGCACAGAAAGGGTTTGCAAACCGCTGAATCCACACGTGAGTTTAACTCTGTCAGTTGAAGGCACACATTGACAACCATTCACTTTGATAGCACCCTTTTGGTTTTAGAAGCAGATATTTCTCTGTACAGCCTATGGTCCCATTCACTCGGGAATATCCCAACGCAGCTCCTAGAAGAAACGTGTTTCTGACTCGCTGAATCTCAACACAGATTCAACTCTCTTAGGTGAAAGAACGCACAGCAGAGAAGTTTCAAGGAAACGTTTCTCCTGAGTTTTAGACGAAGTTTCCTGCTGTTTAGTACGTATGCCGGCATTGGGCTGGAAATACCGGTTTTGGGATTCTGCACAGAAAGGGTTTGCAAACCGCTGAATCCACACGTGAGTTTAACTCTGTCAGTTGAATGCACACATTGACAACCATTCAGTTTGATAGCACACTTTTGGTTTTAGAAGCAGATATTTCTCTGTACAGCCTATGGTCCCATTCACTCGGGAATATCCCAACGCAGCTCCTAGAAGAAACGTGTTTCTGACTCGCTGAATCTCAACATAGATTCAACTCTCTTAGGAGAACGAACGCACAGCAGAGCAGTTTCAAGGAAACGGTTCTCCTGAGTCTTAGACGAAGTTTCCTGCTGTTTAGTACGGATGCCGGCACTGGGCTGGCCATACCGGTTTTGGGATTCTGCACAGAAAGGGTTTGCAAACCGCTGAATCCACACGTGAGTTTAACTCTGTCAGTTGAATGCACACATTGACAACCATTCAGTTAGATAGCTCCGTTTTGGTTTTAGAAGCAGATATTTCTCTGTACAGCCTATGGTCCCATTCACTCGGGAATATCCCAACGCAGCTCCTAGAAGAAACGTGTTTCTGACTCGCTGAATCTCAACATAGATTCAACTCTCTTAGGTGAACGAACGCACAGCAGAGCAGTTTCAAGGAAACGTTTCTCCTGAGTCTTAGACGAAGTTTCCTGCTGTTTAGTACGGATGCCGGCATTGGGCTGGAAATACCGGTTTTGGGATTCTGCACAGAAAGGGTTTGCAAACCGCTGAATCCACACGTGAGTTTAACTCTGTCAGTTGAATGCACACATTGACAACCATTCAGTTTGATAGCACACTTTTGGTTTTAGAAGCAGATATTTCTCTGTACAGCCTATGGTCCCATTCACTCGGGAATATCCCAACGCAGCTCCTAGAAGATACGTGTTTCTGACTCGCTGAATCTCAACATAGATTCAACTCTCTTAGGTGAACGAACGCACAGCAGAGCAGTTTCAAGGAAACGTTTCTCCTGAGTCTTAGACGAAGTTTCCTGCTGTTTAGTACGGAGGCCGGCATTGGGCTGGAAATACCGGTTTTGGGATTCTGCACAGAAAGGGTTTGCAAACCGCTGAATCCACACGTGAGTTTAACTCTGTCAGTTGAATGCACACATTGACAACCATTCAGTTTGATAGCACACTTTTGGTTTTAGAAGCAGATATTTCTGTGTACAGCCTATGGTCCCATTCACTCGGGAATATCCCAACGCAGCTCCTAGAAGAAACGTGTTTCTGACTCGCTGAATCTCAACATAGATTCAACTCTCTTAGGTGAACGAACGCACAGCAGACCAGTTTCAAGGAAACGTTTCTCCTGAGTTTTAGACGAAGTTTCCTGCTGTTTAGTACGTATGCCGGCACTGGGCTGGACATACCGGTTTTGGGATTCTGCACAGAAAGGGTTTGCAAACCGCTGAATCCACACGTGAGTTTAACTCTGTCAGTTGAATGCACACATTGACAACCATTCACTTTGATAGCACCCTTTTGGTTTTAGAAGCAGATATTTCTCTGTACAGCCTATGGTCCCATTCACTCGGGAATATCCCAACGCAGCTCCTAGAAGAAACGTGTTTCTGACTCGCTGAATCTCAACATAGATTCAACTCTCTTAGGTGAACGAACGCACAGCAGAGCAGTTTCAAGGAAACGTTTCTCCTGAGTTTTAGACGAAGTTTCCTGCTGTTTAGTAAGGATACCGGCATTGGGCTGGACATACCGGTTTTGGGATTCTGCACAGAAATGGTTTGCAAACCGCTGAATCCACACGTGAGTTTAACTCTGTCAGTTGAATGCACACATTGACAACCATTCAGTTTGATAGCACACTTTTGTTTTAGAAGCAGATATTTCTCTGTACAGCCCATGGTCCCATTCACTCGGGAATATCCCAACGCAGCTCCTAGAAGATACGTGTTTCTGACTCGCTGAATCTCAACATAGATTCAACTCTCTTAGGTGAACGAACGCACAGCAGAGCAGTTTCAAGGAAACGTTTCTCCTGAGTCTTAGACGAAGTTTCCTGCTGTTTAGTACGGATGCCGGCATTGGGCTGGAAATACCGGTTTTGGGATTCTGCACAGAAAGGGTTTGGAAACCGCTGAATCCACACGTGAGTTTAACTCTGTCAGTTGAATGCACACATTGACAACCATTCAGTTTGATAGCACACTTTTGGTTTTAGAAGCAGATATTTCTGTGTACAGCCTATAGTCCCATTCACTCAGGAATATCCCAACGCAGCTCCTAGAAGAAACGTGTTTCTGACTCGCTGAATCTCAACATAGATTCAACTCTCTTAGGTGAACGAACGCACAGCAGAGCAGTTTCAAGGAAACGTTTCTCCTGAGTTTTAGACGAAGTTTCCTGCTGTTTAGTACGGATGCCGGCATTGGGCTGGACATACCGGTTTTGGGATTCTGCACAGAAAGGGTTTGCAAACCGCTGAATCCACACGTGAGTTTAACTCTGTCACTTGAATGCAGACATTGACAACCATTCAGTTTGATAGCACCCTTTGGTTTTAGAAGCAGATATTTCTCTGTACAGCCTATGGTCCCATTCACTCGGGAGTATCCCAACGCAGCTCCTAGAAGAAACGTGTTTCTGACTCGCTGAATCTCAACATAGATTCAACTCTCTTAGGTGAACGAACGCACAGCAGAGCAGTTTCAAGGAAACGTTTCTCCTGAGTCTTAGACGAAGTTTCCTGCTGTTTAGTACGTATAACGGCATTGGGCTGGAAATACCGGTTTTGGGATTCTGCACAGAAAGGGTTTGCAAACCGCTGAATCCACACGTGAGTTTAACTCTGTCAGTTGAATGCACACATTGACAACCATTCAGTTTGATAGCTCCGTTTTGGTTTTAGAAGCAGATATTTCTCTGTACAGCCTATGGTCCCATTCACTCGGGAATATCCCAACGCAGCTCCTAGAAGAAACGTGTTTCTGACTCGCTGAATCTCAACATAGATTCAACTCTCTTAGGTGAACGAACGCACAGCAGAGCAGTTTCAAGGAAACGTTTCTCCTGAGTCTTAGACGAAGTTTCCTGCTGTTTAGTACGTATGCCGGCATTGGGCTGGAAATACCGGTTTTGGGATTCTGCACAGAAAGGGTTTGCAAACCGCTGAATCCACACGTGAGTTTAACTCTGTCAGTTGAATGCACACATTGACAACCATTCAGTTTGATAGCTCCGTTTTGGTTTTAGAAGCAGATATTTCTCTGTACAGCCTATGGTCCCATTCACTCGGGAATATCCCAACACAGCTCCTAGAAGATACGTGTTTCTGACTCGCTGAATCTCAACATAGATTCAACTCTCTTAGGTGAACGAACGCACAGCAGAGCAGTTTCAAGGAAACGTTTCTCCTGAGTTTTAGACGAAGTTTCCTGCTGTTTAGTACGTATGCCGGCATTGGGCTGGAAATACCGGTTTTGGGATTCTGCACAGAAAGGGTTTGCAAACCGCTGAATCCACACGTGAGTTTAACTCTGTCAGTTGAATGCACACGTTGACAATCATTCAGTTAGATAGCTCCGTTTTGGTTTTAGAAGCAGATATTTCTCTGTACAGCCTATGGTCCCATTCACTCGGGAATATCCCAACGCAGCTCCTAGAAGAAACGTGTTTCTGACTCGCTGAATCTCAACATAGATTCAACTCTCTTAGTTGAACGAACGCACAGCAGAGCACTTTCAAGGAAACGTTTCTCCTGAGTTTTAGACGAAGTTTCCTGCTGTTTAGTACGGATGCCGGCATAGGGCTGGAAATACCGGTTTTGGGATGCTGCACAGAAAGGGTTTGCAAACCGCTGAATCCACACGTGAGTTTAACTCTGTCAGTTGAATGCACACATTGACAACCATTCAGTTTGATAGCACACTTTTGGTTTTAGAAGCAGATATTTCTGTGTACAGCCTATGGTCCCATTCACTCGGGAATATCCCAACGCAGCTCCTAGAAGAAACGTGTTTCTGACTCGCTGAATCTCAACATAGATTCAACTCTCTTAGGTGAACGAACGCACAGCAGACCAGTTTCAAGGAAACGTTTCTCCTGAGTTTTAGACGAAGTTTCCTGCTGTTTAGTACGTATGCCGGCACTGGGCTGGACATACCGGTTTTGGGATTCTGCACAGAAAGGGTTTGCAAACCGCTGAATCCACACGTGAGTTTAACTCTGTCAGTTGAATGCACACATTGACAACCATTCACTTTGATAGCACCCTTTTGGTTTTAGAAGCAGATATTTCTCTGTACAGCCTATGGTCCCATTCACTCGGGAATATCCCAACGCAGCTCCTAGAAGAAACGTGTTTCTGACTCGCTGAATCTCAACATAGATTCAACTCTCTTAGGTGAACGAAAGCACAGCAGAGCAGTTTCAAGGAAACGTTTCTCCTGAGTTTTAGACGAAGTTTCCTGCTGTTTAGTAAGGATACCGGCATTGGGCTGGACATACCGGTTTTGGGATTCTGCACAGAAATGGTTTGCAAACCGCTGAATCCACACGTGAGTTTAACTCTGTCAGTTGAATGCACACATTGACAACCATTCAGTTTGATAGCACACTTTTGTTTTAGAAGCAGATATTTCTCTGTACAGCCCATGGTCCCATTCACTCGGGAATATCCCAACGCAGCTCCTAGAAGATACGTGTTTCTGACTCGCTGAATCTCAACATAGATTCAACTCTCTTAGGTGAACGAACGCACAGCAGAGCAGTTTCAAGGAAACGTTTCTCCTGAGTCTTAGACGAAGTTTCCTGCTGTTTAGTACGGATGCCGGCATTGGGCTGGAAATACCGGTTTTGGGATTCTGCACAGAAAGGGTTTGGAAACCGCTGAATCCACACGTGAGTTTAACTCTGTCAGTTGAATGCACACATTGACAACCATTCAGTTTGATAGCACACTTTTGGTTTTAGAAGCAGATATTTCTGTGTACAGCCTATAGTCCCATTCACTCAGGAATATCCCAACGCAGCTCCTAGAAGAAACGTGTTTCTGACTCGCTGAATCTCAACATAGATTCAACTCTCTTAGGTGAACGAACGCACAGCAGAGCAGTTTCAAGGAAACGTTTCTCCTGAGTTTTAGACGAAGTTTCCTGCTGTTTAGTACGGATGCCGCATTGGGCTGGACATACCGGTTTTGGGATTCTGCACAGAAAGGGTTTGCAAACCGCTGAATCCACACGTGAGATTAACTCTGTCAGTTGAATGCACACATTGACAACCATTCAGTTTGATAGCACCCTTTGGTTTTAGAAGCAGATATTTCTCTGTACAGCCTATGGTCCCATTCACTCGGGAGTATCCCAACGCAGCTCCTAGAAGAAACGTGTTTCTGACTCGCTGAATCTCAACATAGATTCAACTCTCTTAGGTGAACGAACGCACAGCAGAGCAGTTTCAAGGAAACGTTTCTCCTGAGTCTTAGAAGAAGTTACCTGCTCTTTAGTACGTATGCCGGCATTGGGCTGGAAATACCGGTTTTCGGATTCTGCACAGAAAGGGTTTGCAAACCGCTGAATCCACACGTGAGTTTAACTCTGTCAGTTGAATGCACACATTGACAACCATTCAGTTAGATAGCTCCGTTTTGGTTTTAGAAGCAGATATTTCTCTGTACAGCCTATGGTCCCATTCACTCGGGAATATCCCAACGCAGCTCCTAGAAGAAACGTGTTTCTGACTCGCTGAATCTCAACATAGATTCAACTCTCTTAGGTGAACGAACGCACAGCAGAGCAGTTTCAAGGAAACGTTTCTCCTGAGTCTTAGACGAAGTTTCCTGCTGTTTAGTACGGATGCCGGCATTGGGCTGGAAATACCGGTTTTGGGATTCTGCACAGAAAGGGTTTGCAAACCGCTGAATCCACACGTGAGTTTAACTCTGTCAGTTGAATGCACACATTGACAACCATTCAGTTTGATAGCACACTTTTGGTTTTAGAAGCAGATATTTCTGTGTACAGCCTATGGTCCCATTCACTCGGGAATATCCCAACGCAGCTCCTAGAAGAAACGTGTTTCTGACTCGCTGAATCTCAACATAGATTCAACTCTCTTAGGTGAACGAACGCACAGCAGAGCAGTTTCAAGGAAACGTTTCTCCTGAGTCTTAGACGAAGTTTCCTGCTGTTTAGTACGTATAACGGCATTGGGCTGGAAATACCGGTTTTGGGATTCTGCACAGAAAGGGTTTGCAAACCGCTGAATCCACACGTGAGTTTAACTCTGTCAGTTGAATGCACACATTGACAACCATTCAGTTAGATAGCTCCGTTTTGGTTTTAGAAGCAGATATTTCTCTGTACAGCCTATGGTCCCATTCACTCGGGAATATCCCAACGCAGCTCCTAGAAGAAACGTGTTTCTGACTCGCTGAATCTCAACATAGATTCAACTCTCTTAGGTGAACGAAAGCACAGCAGAGCAGTTTCAAGGAAACGTTTCTCCTGAGTTTTAGACGAAGTTTCCTGCTGTTTAGTACGGATACCGGCATTGGGCTGGACATACCGGTTTTGGGATTCTGCACAGAAATGGTTTGCAAACCGCTGAATCCACACGTGAGTTTAACTCTGTCAGTTGAATGCACACATTGACAACCATTCAGTTAGATAGCTCCGTTTTGGTTTTAGAAGCAGATATTTCTCTGTACAGCCTATGGTCCCATTCACTCGGGAATATCCCAACGCAGCTCCTAGAAGAAACGTGTTTCTGACTCGCTGAATCTCAACATAGATTCAACTCTCTTAGGTGAACGAATGCACAGCAGAGCAGTTTCAAGGAAACGTTTCTCCTTAGTCTTAGACGAAGTTTCCTGCTGTTTAGTACGTATGCCGGCATTGGGCTGGAAATACCGGTTTTGGGATTCTGCACAGAAAGGGTTTTCAAACCGCTGAATCCACACGTGAGTTTAACTCTGTCAGTTGAATGCACACATTGACAACCATTCAGTTAGATAGCTCCGTTTTGGTTTTAGAAGCAGATATTTCTCTGTACAGCCTATGGTCCCATTCACTCGGGAATATCCCAACGCAGCTCCTAGAAGAAACGTGTTTCTGACTCGCTGAATCTCAACATAGATTCAACTCTCTTAGGTGAACGAAAGCACAGCAGAGCAGTTTCAAGGAAACGTTTGTCCTGAGTTTTAGACGAAGTTTCCTGCTGTTTAGTACATATGCCGGCACTGGGCTGGACATACCGGTTTTGGGATTCTGCACAGAAAGGGTTTGCAAACCGCTGAATCCACACGTGAGTTTAACTCTGTCAGTTGAATGCACACATTGACAGCCATTCACTTTGATAGCACCGTTTTGGTTTTAGAAGCAGATATTTCTCTGTACAGCCTATGGTCCCATTCACTCGGGAATATCCCAACGCAGCTCCTAGAAGAAACGTGTTTCTGACTCGCTGAATCTCAACACAGATTCAACTCTCTTAGGTGAAAGAACGCACAGCAGAGAAGTTTCAAGGAAACGTTTCTCCTGAGTTTTAGACGAAGTTTCCTGCTGTTTAGTACGTATGCCGGCATTGGGCTGGAAATACCGGTTTTGGGATTCTGCACAGAAAGGGTTTGCAAACCGCTGAATCCACACGTGAGTTTAACTCTGTCAGTTGAATGCACACATTGACAACCATTCAGTTAGATAGCACACTTTTGGTTTTAGAAGCAGATATTTCTCTGTACAGCCTATGGTCCCATTCACTCGGGAATATCCCAACGCAGCTCCTAGAAGAAACGTGTTTCTGACTCGCTGAATCTCAACATAGATTCAACTCTCTTAGGTGAACGAAAGCACAGCAGAGCAGTTTCAAGGAAACGTTTCTCCTGAGTTTTAGACGAAGTTTCCTGCTGTTTAGTACGGATACCGGCATTGGGCTGGACATACCGGTTTTGGGATTCTGCACAGAAATGGTTTGCAAACCGCTGAATCCACACGTGAGTTTAACTCTGTCAGTTGAATGCACACATTGACAACCATTCAGTTAGATAGCTCCGTTTTGGTTTTAGAAGCAGATATTTCTCTGTACAGCCTATGGTCCCATTCACTCGGGAATATCCCAACGCAGCTCCTAGAAGAAACGTGTTTCTGACTCGCTGAATCTCAACATAGATTCAACTCTCTTAGGTGAACGAATGCACAGCAGAGCAGTTTCAAGGAAACGTTTCTCCTTAGTCTTAGACGAAGTTTCCTGCTGTTTAGTACGGATGCCGGCATTGGGCTGGAAATACCGGTTTTGGGATTCTGCACAGAAAGGGTTTTCAAACCGCTGAATCCACACGTGAGTTTAACTCTGTCAGTTGAATGCACACATTGACAACCATTCAGTTAGATAGCTCCGTTTTGGTTTTAGAAGCAGATATTTCTCTGTACAGCCTATGGTCCCATTCACTCGGGAATGTCCCAACGCAGCTCCTAGAAGAAACGTGGTTCTCACTCGCTGAATCTCAACATAGATTCAACTCTCTTAGGTGAACGAACGCACAGCAGAGCAGTTTCAAGGAAACGTTTCTCCTGAGTTTTAGACGAAGTTTCCTGCTGTTTAGTTCGTATGCCGGCATTGGGCTGGAAATACCGGTTTTGGGATTCTGCACAGAAAGGGTTTGCAAACCGCTGAATCCACACGTGAGTTTAACTCTGTCAGTTGAATGCACACATTGACAACCCTTCAGTTTGATAGCACACTTTTGGTTTTAGAAGCAGATATTTCTCTGTACAGCCCATGATCCCATTCACTCGGGAATATCCCAACGCAGCTCCTAGAAGATACGTGTTTCTGACTCGCTGAATCTCAACATAGATTCAACTCTCTTAGGTGAACGAACGCACAGCAGAGCAGTTTCAAGGAAACGTTTCTCCTGAGTCTTAGACGAAGTTTCCTGCTGTTTAGTACGGATGCCGGCATTGGGCTGGAAATACCGGTTTTGGGATTCTGCACAGAAAGGGTTTGCAAACCGCTGAATCCACACGTGAGTTTAACTCTGTCAGTTGAATGCACACACTGACAACCATTCAGTTTGATAGCACACTTTTGGTTTTAGAAGCAGATATTTCTGTGTACAGCCTATAGTCCCATTCACTCAGGAATATCCCAACGCAGCTCCTAGAAGAAACGTGTTTCTGACTCGCTGAATCTCAACATAGATTCAACTCTCTTAGGTGAACGAACGCACAGCAGAGCAGTTTCAAGGAAACGTTTCTCCTGAGTTTTAGACGAAGTTTCCTGCTGTTTAGTACGGATGCCGGCATTGGGCTGGACATACCGGTTTTGGGATTCTGCACAGAAAGGGTTTGCAAACCGCTGAATCCACACGTGAGTTTAACTCTGTCAGTTGAATGCACACATTGACAACCATTCAGTTTGATAGCACCCTTTGGTTTTAGAAGCAGATATTTCTCTGTACAGCCTATGGTCCCATTCACTCGGGAATATCCCAACGCAGCTCCTAGAAGAAACGTGTTTCTGACTCGCTGAATCTCAACATAGATTCAACTCTCTTAGGTGAACGAACGCAGAGCAGAGCAGTTTCAAGGAAACGTTTCTCCTGAGTCTTAGAAGAAGTTACCTGCTGTTTAGTACGTATGCCGGCATTGGGCTGGAAATACCGGTTTTCGGATTCTGCACAGAAAGGGTTTGCAAACCGCTGAATCCACACGTGAGTTTAACTCTGTCAGTTGAATGCACACATTGACAACCATTCAGTTAGATAGCTCCGTTTTGGTTTTAGAAGCAGATATTTCTCTGTACAGCCTATGGTCCCATTCACTCGGGAATATCCCAACGCAGCTCCTAGAAGAAACGTGTTTCTGACTCGCTGAATCTCAACATAGATTCAACTCTCTTAGGTGAACGAACGCACAGCAGAGCAGTTTCAAGGAAACGTTTCTCCTGAGTCTTAGACGAAGTTTCCTGCTGTTTACTACGGATGCCGGCATTGGGCTGGAAATACCGGTTTTGGGATTCTGCACAGAAAGGGTTTGCAAACCGCTGAATCCACACGTGAGTTTAACTCTGTCAGTTGAATGCACACATTGACAACCATTCAGTTTGATAGCACACTTTTGGTTTTAGAAGCAGATATTTCTCTGTACAGCCTATGGTCCCATTCACTCGGGAATATCCCAACGCAGCTCCTAGAAGAAACGTGTTTCTGACTCGCTGAATCTCAACATAGATTCAACTCTCTTAGGTGAACGAACGCACAGCAGAGCAGTTTCAAGGAAACGTTTCTCCTGAGTCTTAGACGAAGTTTCCTGCTGTTTAGTACGTATACCGGCATTGGGCTGGAAATACCGGTTTTGGGATTCTGCACAGAAAGGGTTTGCAAACCGCTGAATCCACACGTGAGTTTAACTCTGTCAGTTGAATGCACACATTGACAACCATTCAGTTAGATAGCTCCGTTTTGGTTTTAGAAGCAGATATTTCTCTGTACAGCCTATGGTCCCATTCACTCGGGAATATCCCAACGCAGCTCCTAGAAGAAACGTGTTTCTGACTCGCTGAATCTCAACATAGATTCAACTCTCTTAGGTGAACGAACGCACAGCAGAGCAGTTTCAAGGAAACGTTTCTCCTGAGTCTTAGACGAAGTTTCCTGCTGTTTAGTACGTATGCCGGCATTGGGCTGGAAATACCGGTTTTGGGATTCTGCACAGAAAGGGTTTGCAAACCGCTGAATCCACACGTGAGTTTAACTCTGTCAGTTGAATGCACACATTGACAACCATTCAGTTTGATAGCACACTTTTGGTTTTAGAAGCAGATATTTCTCTGTACAGCCTATGGTCCCATTCACTCGGGAATATCCCAACACAGCTCCTAGAAGATACGTGTTTCTGACTCGCTGAATCTCAACATAGATTCAACTCTCTTAGGTGAACGAACGCACAGCAGAGCAGTTTCAAGGAAACGTTTCTCCTGAGTTTTAGACGAAGTTTCCTGCTGTTTAGTACGTATGCCGGCATTGGGCTGGAAATACCGGTTTTGGGATTCTGCACAGAAAGGGTTTGCAAACCGCTGAATCCACACGTGAGTTTAACTCTGTCAGTTGAATGCACACGTTGACAATCATTCAGTTAGATAGCTCCGTTTTGGTTTTAGAAGCAGATATTTCTCTGTACAGCCTATGGTCCCATTCACTCGGGAATATCCCAACGCAGCTCCTAGAAGAAACGTGTTTCTGACTCGCTGAATCTCAACATAGATTCAACTCTCTTAGGTGAACGAACGCACAGCAGAGCACTTTCAAGGAAACGTTTCTCCTGAGTTTTAGACGAAGTTTCCTGCTGTTTAGTACGTATGCCGGCATAGGGCTGGAAATACCGGTTTTGGGATGCTGCACAGAAAGGGTTTGCAAACCGCTGAATCCACACGTGAGTTTAACTCTGTCAGTTGAATGCACACATTGACAACCATTCAGTTTGATAGCACACTTTTGGTTTTAGAAGCAGATATTTCTCTGTACAGCCTATGGTCCCATTCACTCGGGAATATCCCAACGCAGCTCCTAGAAGTAACGTGTTTCTGACTCGCTGAATCTCAACATAGATTCAACTCTCTTAGGTGAACGAACGCACAGCAGAGCAGTTTCAAGGAAACGTTTCTCCTGAGTTTTAGACGAAGTTTCCTGCTGTTTAGTACGGATGCCGGCATTGGGCTGGAAATACCGGTTTTGGGATTCTGCACAGAAAGGGTTTGCAAACCGCTGAATCCACACGTGAGTTTAACTCTGTCAGTTGAATGCACACATTGACAACCATTCAGTTAGATAGCTCCGTTTTGGTTTTAGAAGCAGATATTTCTCTGTACAGCCTATGGTCCCATTCACTCGGGAATATCCCAACACAGCTCCTAGAAGAAACGTGTTTCTGACTCGCTGAATCTCAACATAGATTCAACTCTCTTAGGTGAACGAACGCACAGCAGAGCAGTTTCAAGGAAACGTTTCTCCTGAGTTTTAGACGAAGATTCCTGCTGTTTAGTACGGATGCCGGCACTGGGCTGGACATACCGGTTTTGGGATTCGGCACAGAAAGGGTTTGCAAACCGCTGAATCCACACGTGAGTTTAACTCTGTCAGTTGAATGCACACATTGACAACCATTCAGTTTGATAGCACCCTTTTGGTTTTAGAAGCAGATACTTCTCTGTACAGACTATGGTCCCATTCACTCGGGAATATCCCAACGCAGCTCCTAGAAGAAACGTGTTTCTGACTCGCTGAATCTCAACATAGATTCAACTCTCTTAGGTGAACGAACGCACAGCAGAGCAGTTTCAAGGAAACGTTTCTCCTGAGTTTTAGACGAAGCTTCCTGCTGTTTAGTACGGATGCCGGCATTGGGCTGGACATACCTGTTTTGGGATTCTGCACAGAAAGGGTTTGCAAACCGCTGAATCCACACGTGAGTTTAACTCTGTCAGTTGAATGCACACATTGACAACCATTCAGTTTGATAGCACACTTTTGGTTTTAGAAGCAGATATTTCTCTGTACAGCCTATGGTCCCATTCACTCGGGAATATCCCAACGCAGCTCCTAGAAGTAACGTGTTTCTGACTCGCTGAATCTCAACATAGATTCAACTCTCTTAGGTGAACGAACGCACAGCAGAGCAGTTTCAAGGAAACGTTTCTCCTGAGTTTTAGACGAAGTTTCCTGCTGTTTAGTACGGATGCCGGCATTGGGCTGGAAATACCGGTTTTGGGATTCTGCACAGAAAGGGTTTGCAAACCGCTGAATCCACACGTGAGTTTAACTCTGTCAGTTGAATGCACACATTGACAACCATTCAGTTTGATAGCACACTTTTGGTTTTAGAAGCAGATATTTCTCTGTACAGCCTATGGTCCCATTCACTCGGGAATATCCCAACGCAGCTCCTAGAAGAAACGTGTTTCTGACTCGCTGAATCTCAACATAGATTCAACTCTCTTAGGTGAACGAACGCACAGCAGAGCAGTTTCAAGGAAACGTTTCTCCTGAGTTTTAGACGAAGTTTCCTGCTGTTTAGTACGGATGCCGGCATTGGGCTGGACATACCGGTTTTGGGATGCTGCACAGAAAGGGTTTGCAAACCGCTGAATCCACACGTGAGTTTAACTCTGTCAGTTGAATGCACACATTGACAACCATTCAGTTTGATAGCACACTTTTGGTTTTAGAAGCAGATATTTCTCTGTACAGCCTATGGTCCCATTCACTCGGGAATATCCCAACGCAGCTCCTAGAAGTAACGTGTTTCTGACTCGCTGAATCTCAACATAGATTCAACTCTCTTAGGTGAACGAACGCACAGCAGAGCAGTTTCAAGGAAACGTTTCTCCTGAGTTTTAGACGAAGTTTCCTGCTGTTTAGTACGGATGCCGGCATTGGGCTGGAAATACCGGTTTTGGGATTCTGCACAGAAAGGGTTTGCAAACCGCTGAATCCACACGTGAGTTTGACTCTGTCAGTTGAATACACACATTGACAACCATTCAGTTTGATAGCACACTTTTGGTTTTAGAAGCAGATATTTCTCTGTACAGAATATGGTCCCATTCACTCGGGAATATCCCAACGCAGCTCCTAGAAGAAACGTGTTTCTGACTCGCTGAATCTCAACATAGATTCAACTCTCTTAGGTGAACGAACGCACAGCAGAGCAGTTTCAAGGACACGTTTCTCCTTAGGCTTAGACGAAGTTTCCTGCTGTTTAGTACGTATGCCGGCATTGGGCTGGAAATACCGGTTTTGGGATTCTGCACAGAAAGGGTTTGCAAACCGCTGAATCCACACGTGAGTTTAACTCTGTCAGGTGAATGCACACATTGACAACCATTCAGTTAGATAGCTCCGTTTTGGTTTTAGAAGCAGATATTTCTCTGTACAGCCTATGGTCCCATTCACTCGGGAATATCCCAACGCAGCTCCTAGAAGAAACGTGTTTCTGACTCGCTGAATCTCAACATAGTTTCAACTCTCTTAGGAGAACGAACGCACAGCAGAGCACTTTCAAGGAAACGTTTCTCCTGAGTTTTAGACGAAGTTTCCTGCTGTTTAGTACGGATGCCGGCATAGGGCTGGAAATACCGGTTTTGGGATTCTGCACAGAAAGGGTTTGCAAACCGCTGAATCCACACGTGAGTTTAACTCTGTCAGTTGAATGCACACATTGACAACCATTCAGTTTGATAGCACACTTTAGGTTTTAGAAGCAGATATTTCTCTGTACAGCCTATGGTCCCATTCACTCGGGAATATCCCAACGCAGCTCCTAGAAGAAACGTGTTTCTGACTCGCTGAATCTCAACATAGATTCAACTCTCTTAGGTGAACGAACGCACAGCAGAGCAGTTTCAAGGAAACGTTTCTCCTGAGTTTTAGACGAAGTTTCCTGCTGTTTAGTACGGATGCCGGCACTGGGCTGGACATACCGGTTTTGGGATTCTGCACAGAAAGGGTTTGCAAACCGCTGAATCCACACGTGAGTTTAACTCTGTCAGTTGAATGCACACATTGACAACCATTCAGTTTGATAGCACCCTTTTGGTTTTAAAAGCAGATATTTCTCTGTACAGACTATGGTCCCATTCACTCGGGAATATCCCAACGCAGCTCCTAGAAGAAACGTGTTTCTGACTCGCTGAATCTCAACATAGATTCAACTCTCTTAGGTGAACGAACGCACAGCAGAGCAGTTTCAAGGAAACGTTTCTCCTGAGTTTTAGACGAAGTTTCCTGCTGTTTAGTACGGATGCCGGCATTGGGCTGGACATACCGGTTTTGGGATTCTGCACAGAAAGGGTTTGCAAACCGCTGAATACACACGTGAGTTTAACTCTGTCAGTTGAATGCACACATTGACAACCATTCAGTTTGATAGCACACTTTTGGTTTTAGAAGCAGATATTTCTCTGTACAGCCTATGGTCCCATTCACTCGGGAATATCCCAACGCAGCTCCTAGAAGTAACGTGTTTCTGACTCGCTGAATCTCAACATAGATTCAACTCTCTTAGGTGAACGAACGCACAGCAGAGCAGTTTCAAGGAAACGTTTCTCCTGAGTTTTAGACGAAGTTTCCTGCTGTTTAGTACGGATGCCGGCATTGGGCTGGAAATACCGGTTTTGGGATTCTGCACAGAAAGGGTTTGCAAACCGCTGAATCCACACGTGAGTTTGACTCTGTCAGTTGAATGCACACATTGACAACCATTCAGTTTGATAGCACACTTTTGGTTTTAGAAGCAGATATTTCTCTGTACAGAATATGGTCCCATTCACTCGGGAATATCCCAACGCAGCTCCTAGAAGAAACGTGTTTCTGACTCGCTGAATCTCAACATAGATTCAACTCTCTTAGGTGAACGAACGCACAGCAGAGCAGTTTCAAGGAAACGTTTCTCCTGAGTCTTAGACGAAGTTTCCTGCTGTTTAGTACGTATGCCGGCATTGGGCTGGAAATACCGGTTTTGGGATTCTGCACAGAAAGGGTTTGCAAACCGCTGAATCCACACGTGAGTTTAACTCTGTCAGTTGAATGCACACGTTGACAACCATTCAGTTAGATAGCTCCGTTTTGGTTTTAGAAGCAGATATTTCTCTGTACAGCCTATGGTCCCATTCACTCGGGAATATCCCAACGCAGCTCCTAGAAGAAACGTGTTTCTGACTCGCTGAATCTCAACATAGATTCAACTCTCTTAGGTGAACGAACGCACAGCAGAGCACTTTCAAGGAAACGTTTCTCCTGAGTTTTAGACGAAGTTTCCTGCTGTTTAGTACGGATGCCGGCATTGGGCTGGAAATACCGGTTTTGGGATTCTGCACAGAAAGGGTTTGCAAACCGCTGAATCCACACGTGAGTTTAACTCTGTCTGTTGAATGCACACATTGACAACCATTCAGTTTGATAGCACCCTTTTGGTTTTAGAAGCAGATATTTCTCTGTACAGACTATGGTCCCATTCACTCGGGAATATCCCAACGCAGCTCCTAGAAGAAACGTGTTTCTGACTCGCTGAATCTCAACATAGATTCAACTCTCTTAGGTGAACGAACGCACAGCAGAGCAGTTTCAAGGAAACGTTTCTCCTGACTTTTAGACGAAGTTTCCTGCTGTTTAGTACGGATGCCGGCATTGGGCTGGACATACCGGTTTTGGGATTCTGCACAGAAAGGGTTTGCAAACCGCTGAATCCACACGTGAGTTTAACTCTGTCAGTTGAATGCACACATTGACAACCATTCAGTTTGATAGCACACTTTTGGTTTTAGAAGCAGATATTTCTCTGTACAGCCTATGGTCCCAGTCACTCGGGAATATCCCAACGCAGCTCCTAGAAGTAACGTGTTTCTGACTCGCTGAATCTCAACATAGATTCAACTCTCTTAGGTGAACGAACCCACAGCAGAGCAGTTTCAAGGAAACGTTTCTCCTGAGTTTTAGACGAAGTTTCCTGCTGTTTAGTACGGATGCCGGCATTGGGCTGGAAATACCGGTTTTGGGATTCTGCACAGAAAGGGTTTGCAAACCGCTGAATCCACACGTGAGTTTGACTCTGTCAGTTGAATACACACATTGACAACCATTCAGTTTGATAGCACACTTTTGGTTTTAGAAGCAAATATTTCTCTGTACAGAATATGGTCCCATTCACTCGGGAATATCCCAACGCAGCTCCTAGAAGAAACGTGTTTCTGACTCGCTGAATCTCAACATAGATTCAACTCTCTTAGGTGAACGAACGCACAGCAGAGCAGTTTCAAGGAAACGTTTCTCCTGAGTCTTAGACGAAGTTTCCTGCTGTTTAGTACGTATGCCGGCATTGGGCTGGAAATACCGGTTTTGGGATTCTGCACAGAAAGGGTTTGCAAACCGCTGAATCCCCACGTGAGTTTAACTCTGTCAGTTGAATGCACACGTTGACAACCATTCAGTTAGATAGCTCCGTTTTGGTTTTAGAAGCAGATATTTCTCTGTACAGCCTATGGTCCCATTCACTCGGGAATATCCCAACGCAGCTCCTAGAAGAAACGTGTTTCTGACTCGCTGAATCTCAACATAGATTCAACTCTCTTAGGTGAACGAACGCACAGCAGAGCAGTTTCAAGTAAACGTTTCTCCTGAGTTTTAGACGAAGTTTCCTGCTGTTTAGTACGGATGCCGGCATTGGGCTGGAAATACCGGTTTGGGATTCTGCACAGAAATGGTTTGCAAACCGCTGAATCCACACGTGAGTTTAACTCTGTCAGTTGAATGCACACATTGACAACCATTCAGTTTGATAGCACACTTTTGGTTTTAGAAGCAGATATTTCTCTGTACAGACTATGGTCCCATTCACTCGGGAATATCCCAACGCAGCTCCTAGAAGAAACGTGTTTCTGACTCGCTGAATCTCAACATAGATTCAACTCTCTTAGGTGAACGAACGCACAGCAGAGCAGTTTCAAGGAAACGTTTCTCCTGAGTCTTAGACGAAGTTTCCTGCTGTTTAGTACGGATGCCGGCATTGGGCTGGACATACCGGTTTTGGGATTCTGCACAGAAAGGGTTTGCAAACCGCTGAATACACACGTGAGTTTAACTCTGTCAGTTGAATGCACACATTGACAACCATTCAGTTTGATAGCACACTTTTGGTTTTAGAAGCAGATATTTCTCTGTACAGCCTATGGTCCCATTCACTCGGGAATATCCCAACGCAGCTCCTAGAAGTAACGTGTTTCTGACTCGCTGAATCTCAACATAGATTCAACTCTCTTAGGTGAACGAACGCACAGCAGAGCAGTTTCAAGGAAACGTTTCTCCTGAGTTTTAGACGAAGTTTCCTGCTGTTTAGTACGGATGCCGGCATTGGGCTGGAAATACCGGTTTTGGGATTCTGCACAGAAAGGGTTTGCAAACCGCTGAATCCACACGTGAGTTTGACTCTGTCAGTTGAATGCACACATTGACAACCATTCAGTTTGATAGCACACTTTTGGTTTTAGAAGCAGATATTTCTCTGTACAGAATATGGTCCCATTCACTCGGGAATATCCCAACGCAGCTCCTAGAAGAAACGTGTTTCTGACTCGCTGAATCTCAACATAGATTCAACTCTCTTAGGTGAACGAACGCACAGCAGAGCAGTTTCAAGGAAACGTTTCTCCTGAGTCTTAGACGAAGTTTCCTGCTGTTTAGTACGTATGCCGGCATTGGGCTGGAAATACCGGTTTTGGGATTCTGCACAGAAAGGGTTTGCAAACCGCTGAATCCACACGTGAGTTTAACTCTGTCAGTTGAATGCACACGTTGACAACCATTCAGTTAGATAGCTCCGTTTTGGTTTTAGAAGCAGATATTTCTCTGTACAGCCTATGGTCCCATTCACTCGGGAATATCCCAACGCAGCTCCTAGAAGAAACGTGTTTCTGACTCGCTGAATCTCAACATAGATTCAACTCTCTTAGGTGAACGAACGCACAGCAGAGCAGTTTCAAGTAAACGTTTCTCCTGAGTTTTAGACGAAGTTTCCTGCTGTTTAGTACGGATGCCGGCATTGGGCTGGAAATACCGGTTTTGGGATTCTGCACAGAAATGGTTTGCAAACCGCTGAATCCACACGTGAGTTTAACTCTGTCAGTTGAATGCACACATTGACAACCATTCAGTTTGATAGCACACTTTTGGTTTTAGAAGCAGATATTTCTCTGTACAGCCTATGGTCCCATTCACTCGGGAATATCCCAACGCAGCTCCTAGAAGAAACGTGTTTCTGACTCGCTGAATCTCAACATAGATTCAACTCTCTTAGGAGAACGAACGCACAGCAGAGCAGTTTCAAGGAAACGTTTCTCCTGAGTCTTAGACGAAGTTTCCTGCTGTTTAGTACGGATGCCGGCATTGGGCTGGACATACCGGTTTTGGGATTCTGCACAGAAAGGGTTTGCAAACCGCTGAATCCACACGTGAGTTTAACTCTGTCAGTTGAATGCACACATTGACAACCATTCAGTTTGATAGCACACTTTTGGTTTTAGAAGCAGATATTTCTCTGTACAGCCTATGGTCCCATTTACTCGGGAATATCCCAACGCAGCTCCTAGAAGTAACGTGTTTCTGACTCGCTGAATCTCAACATAGATTCAACTCTCTTAGGTGAACGAACGCACAGCAGAGCAGTTTCAAGGAAACGTTTCTCCTGAGCTTTAGACGAAGTTTCCTGCTGTTTAGTACGGATGCCGGCATTGGGCTGGAAATACCGGTTTTGGGATTCTGCACAGAAAGGGTTTGCAAACCGCTGAATCCACACGTGAGTTTGACTCTGTCAGTTGAATGCACACATTGACAACCATTCAGTTTGATAGCACACTTTTGGTTTTAGAAGCAGATATTTCTCTGTACAGCCTATGGTCCCATTCACTCGGGAATATCCCAACGCAGCTCCTAGAAGAAACGTGTTTCTGAGTCGCTGAATCTCAACATAGATTCAACTCTCTTAGGTGAACGAACGCACAGCAGAGCAGTTTCAAGGAAACGTTTCTCCTGAGTCTTAGACGAAGTTTCCTGCTGTTTAGTACGTATGTCGGCATTGGGATGGAAATACCGGTTTTGGGATTCTGCACAGAAAGGGTTTGCAAACCGCTGAATCCACACGTGAGTTTAACTCTGTCAGTTGAATGCACACGTTGACAACCATTCAGTTAGATAGCTCCGTTTTGGTTTTAGAAGCAGATATTTCTCTGTACAGCCTATGGTCCCATTCACTCGGGAATATCCCAACGCAGCTCCTAGAAGAAACGTGTTTCTGACTCGCTGAATCTCAACATAGATTCAACTCTCTTAGGTGAACGAACGCACAGCAGAGCACTTTCAAGGAAACGTTTCTCCTGAGTTTTAGACGAAGTTTCCTGCTGTTTAGTACGGATGCCGGCATAGGGCTGGAAATACCGGTTTTGGGATGCTGCACAGAAAGGGTTTGCAAACCGCTGAATCCACACGTGAGTTTAACTCTGTCAGTTGAATGCACACATTGACAACCATTCAGTTTGATAGCACACTTTTGGTTTTAGAAGCAGATATTTCTCTGTACAGCCTATGGTCCCATTCACTCGGGAATATCCCAACGCAGCTCCTAGAAGTAACGTGTTTCTGACTCGCTGAATCTCAACATAGATTCAACTCTCTTAGGTGAACGAACGCACAGCAGAGCAGTTTCAAGGAAACGTTTCTCCTGAGTTTTAGACGAAGTTTCCTGCTGTTTAGTACGGATGCCGGCATTGGGCTGGAAATACCGGTTTTGGGATTCTGCACAGAAAGGGTTTGCAAACCGCTGCATCCACACGTGAGTTTAACTCTGTCAGTTGAATGCACACATTGACAACCATTCAGTTTGATAGCACACTTTAGGTTTTAGAAGCAGATATTTCTCTGTACAGCCTATGGTCCCATTCACTCGGGAATATCCCAACGCAGCTCCTAGAAGAAACGTGTTTCTGACTCGCTGAATTTCAACATAGATTCAACTCTCTTAGGAGAAGGAACGCACAGCAGAGCAGTTTCAAGGAAACGTTTCTCCTGAGTTTTAGACGAAGTTTCCTGCTGTTTAGTACGGATGCCGGCACTGGGCTGGACATACCGGTTTTGGGATTCTGCACAGAAAGGGTTTGCAAACCGCTGAATCCACACGTGAGTTTAACTCTGTCAGTTGAATGCACACATTGACAACCATTCAGTTAGATAGCTCCGTTTTGGTTTTAGAAGCAGATATTTCTCTGTACAGCCTATGGTCCCATTCACTCGGGAATATCCCAACGCAGCTCCTAGAAGAAACGTGTTTCTGACTCGCTGAATCTCAACATAGATTCAACTCTCTTAGGAGAACGAACGCACAGCAGAGCAGTTTCAAGGAAACGTTTCTCCTGAGTCTTAGACGAAGTTTCCTGCTGTTTAGTACGGATGCCGGCATTGGGCTGGAAATAACGGTTTTGGGATTCTGCACAGAAAGGGTTTGCAAACCGCTGAATCCACACGTGAGTTTAACTCTGTCAGTTGAATGCACACATTGACAACCATTCAGTTAGATAGCTCCGTCTTGGTTTTAGAAGCAGATATTTCTCTGTACAGCCTATGGTCCCATTCACTCGGGAATATCCCAACGCAACTCCTAGAAGAAACGTGTTTCTGACTCGCTGAATCTCAACATAGATTCAACTCTCTTAGGTGAACGAACGCACAGCAGAGCAGTTTCAAGGAAACGTTTCTCCTGAGTTTTAGACGAAGTTTCCTGCTGTTTAGTACGGATGCCGGCATTGGGCTGGACATACCGGTTTTGGGATGCTGCACAGAAAGGGTTTGCAAACCGCTGAATCCACACGTGAGTTTAACTCTGTCAGTTGAATGCACACATTGACAACCATTCAGTTTGATAGCACACTTTTGGTTTTAGAAGCAGATATTTCTCTGTACAGCCTATGGTCCCATTCACTCGGGAATATCCCAACGCAGCTCCTAGAAGTAACGTGTTTCTGACTCGCTGAATCTCAACATAGATTCAACTCTCTTAGGTGAACGAACGCACAGCAGAGCAGTTTCAAGGAAACGTTTCTCCTGAGTTTTAGACGAAGTTTCCTGCTGTTTAGTACGGATGCCGGCATTGGGCTGGAAATACCGGTTTTGGGATTCTGCACAGAAAGGGTTTGCAAACCGCTGAATCCACACGTGAGTTTGACTCTGTCAGTTGAATACACACATTGACAACCATTCAGTTTGATAGCACACTTTTGGTTTTAGAAGCAGATATTTCTCTGTACAGAATATGGTCCCATTCACTCGGGAATATCCCAACGCAGCTCCTAGAAGAAACGTGTTTCTGACTCGCTGAATCTCAACATAGATTCAACTCTCTTAGGTGAACGAACGCACAGCAGAGCAGTTTCAAGGACACGTTTCTCCTTAGGCTTAGACGAAGTTTCCTGCTGTTTAGTACGTATGCCGGCATTGGGCTGGAAATACCGGTTTTGGGATTCTGCACAGAAAGGGTTTGCAAACCGCTGAATCCACACGTGAGTTTAACTCTGTCAGGTGAATGCACACATTGACAACCATTCAGTTAGATAGCTCCGTTTTGGTTTTAGAAGCAGATATTTCTCTGTACAGCCTATGGTCCCATTCACTCGGGAATATCCCAACGCAGCTCCTAGAAGAAACGTGTTTCTGACTCGCTGAATCTCAACATAGTTTCAACTCTCTTAGGAGAACGAACGCACAGCAGAGCACTTTCAAGGAAACGTTTCTCCTGAGTTTTAGACGAAGTTTCCTGCTGTTTAGTACGGATGCCGGCATAGGGCTGGAAATACCGGTTTTGGGATTCTGCACAGAAAGGGTTTGCAAACCGCTGAATCCACACGTGAGTTTAACTCTGTCAGTTGAATGCACACATTGACAACCATTCAGTTAGATAGCTCCGTTTTGGTTTTAGAAGCAGATATTTCTCTGTACAGCCTATGGTCCCATTCACTCGGGAATATCCCAACGCAGCTCCTAGAAGAAACGTGTTTCTGACTTGCTGAATCTCAACATAGATTCAACTCTCTTAGGTGAACGAACGCACAGCAGAGCAGTTTCAAGGAAACGTTTCTCCTGAGTTTTAGACGAAGTTTCCTGCTGTTTAGTACGGATGCCGGCACTGGGCTGGACATACCGGTTTTGGGATTCTGCACAGAAAGGGTTTGCAAACCGCTGAATCCACACGTGAGTTTAACTCTGTCAGTTGAATGCACACATTGACAACCATTCAGTTTGATAGCACCCTTTTGGTTTTAAAAGCAGATATTTCTCTGTACAGACTATGGTCCCATTCACTCGGGAATATCCCAACGCAGCTCCTAGAAGAAACGTGTTTCTGACTCGCTGAATCTCAACATAGATTCAACTCTCTTAGGTGAACGAACGCACAGCAGAGCAGTTTCAAGGAAACGTTTCTCCTGAGTTTTAGACGAAGTTTCCTGCTGTTTAGTACAGATGCCGGCATTGGGCTGGACATACCGGTTTTGGGATTCTGCACAGAAAGGGTTTGGAAACCGCTGAATACACACGTGAGTTTAACTCTGTCAGTTGAATGCACACATTGACAACCATTCAGTTTGATAGCACACTTTTGGTTTTAGAAGCAGATATTTCTCTGTACAGCCTATGGTCCCATTCACTCGGGAATATCCCAACGCAGCTCCTAGAAGTAACGTGTTTCTGACTCGCTGAATCTCAACATAGATTCAACTCTCTTAGGTGAACGAACGCACAGCAGAGCAGTTTCAAGGAAACGTTTCTCCTGAGTTTTAGACGAAGTTTCCTGCTGTTTAGTACGGATGCCGGCATTGGGCTGGAAATACCGGTTTTGGGATTCTGCACAGAAAGGGTTTGCAAACCGCTGAATCCACACGTGAGTTTGACTCTGTCAGTTGAATGCACACATTGACAACCATTCAGTTTGATAGCACACTTTTGGTTTTAGAAGCAGATATTTCTCTGTACAGAATATTGTCCCATTCACTCGGGAATATCCCAACGCAGCTCCTAGAAGAAACGTGTTTCTGACTCGCTGAATCTCAACATAGATTCAACTCTCTTAGGTGAACGAACGCACAGCAGAGCAGTTTCAAGGAAACGTTTCTCCTGAGTCTTAGACGAAGTTTCCTGCTGTTTAGTACGTATGCCGGCATTGGGCTGGAAATACCGGTTTTGGGATTCTGCACAGAAAGGGTTTGCAAACCGCTGAATCCACACGTGAGTTTAACTCTGTCAGTTGAATGCACACGTTGACAACCATTCAGTTAGATAGCTCCGTTTTGGTTTTAGAAGCAGATATTTCTCTGTACAGCCTATGGTCCCATTCACTCGGGAATATCCCAACGCAGCTCCTAGAAGAAACGTGTTTCTGACTCGCTGAATCTCAACATAGATTCAACTCTCTTAGGTGAACGAACGCACAGCAGAGCACTTTCAAGGAAACGTTTCTCCTGAGTTTTAGACGAAGTTTCCTGCTGTTTAGTACGGATGCCGGCATTGGGCTGGAAATACCGGTTTTGGGATTCTGCACAGAAAGGGTTTGCAAACCGCTGAATCCACACGTGAGTTTAACTCTGTCTGTTGAATGCACACATTGACAACCATTCAGTTTGATAGCACCCTTTTGGTTTTAGAAGCAGATATTTCTCTGTACAGACTATGGTCCCATTCACTCGGGAATATCCCAACGCAGCTCCTAGAAGAAACGTGTTTCTGACTCGCTGAATCTCAACATAGATTCAACTCTCTTAGGTGAACGAACGCACAGCAGAGCAGTTTCAAGGAAACGTTTCTCCTGAGTTTTAGACGAAGTTTCCTGCTGTTTAGTACGGATGCCGGCATTGGGCTGGGCATACCGGTTTTGGGATTCTGCACAGAAAGGGTTTGCAAACCGCTGAATCCACACGTGAGTTTAACTCTGTCAGTTGAATGCACACATTGACAACCATTCAGTTTGATAGCACACTTTTGGTTTTAGAAGCAGATATTTCTCTATACAGCCTATGGTCCCAGTCACTCGGGAATATCCCAACGCAGCTCCTAGAAGTAACGTGTTTCTGACTCGCTGAATCTCAACATAGATTCAACTCTCTTAGGTGAACGAACGCACAGCAGAGCAGTTTCAAGGAAACGTTTCTCCTGAGTTTTAGACGAAGTTTCCTGCTGTTTAGTACGGATGCCGGCATTGGGCTGGAAATACCGGTTTTGGGATTCTGCACAGAAAGGGTTTGCAAACCGCTGAATCCACACGTGAGTTTGACTCTGTCAGTTGAATACACACATTGACAACCATTCAGTTTGATAGCACACTTTTGGTTTTAGAAGCAGATATTTCTCTGTACAGAATATGGTCCCATTCACTCGGGAATATCCCAACGCAGCTCCTAGAAGAAACGTGTTTCTGACTCGCTGAATCTCAACATAGATTCAACTCTCTTAGGTGAACGAACGCACAGCAGAGCAGTTTCAAGGAAACGTTTCTCCTGAGTCTTAGACGAAGTTTCCTGCTGTTTAGTACGTATGCCGGCATTGGGCTGGAAATACCGGTTTTGGGATTCTGCACAGAAAGGGTTTGCAAACCGCTGAATCCACACGTGAGTTTAACTCTGTCAGTTGAATGCACACGTTGACAACCATTCAGTTAGATAGCTCCGTTTTGGTTTTAGAAGCAGATATTTCTCTGTACAGCCTATGGTCCCATTCACTCGGGAATATCCCAACGCAGCTCCTAGAAGAAACGTGTTTCTGACTCGCTGAATCTCAACATAGATTCAACTCTCTTAGATGAACGAACGCACAGCAGAGCAGTTTCAAGTAAACGTTTCTCCTGAGTTTTAGACGAAGTTTCCTGCTGTTTAGTACGGATGCCGGCATTGGGCTGGAAATACCGGTTTTGGGATTCTGCACAGAAATGGTTTGCAAACCGCTGAATCCACACGTGAGTTTAACTCTGTCAGTTGAATGCACACATTGACAACCATTCAGTTTGATAGCACACTTTTGGTTTTAGAAGCAGATATTTCTCTGTACAGCCTATGGTCCCATTCACTCGGGAATATCCCAACGCAGCTCCTAGAAGAAACGTGTTTCTGACTCGCTGAATCTCAACATAGATTCAACTCTCTTAGGAGAACGAACGCACAGCAGAGCAGTTTCAAGGAAACGTTTCTCCTGAGTCTTAGACGAAGTTTCCTGCTGTTTAGTACGTATGCCGGCATTGGGCTGGAAATACCGGTTTTGGGATTCTGCACAGAAAGGGTTTGCAAACCGATGAATCCACACGTGAGTTTAACTCTGTCAGTTGAATGCACACATTGACAACCATTCAGTTAGATAGCTCCGTTTTGGTTTTAGAAGCAGATATTTCTCTGTACAGCCTATGGTCCCATTCACTCGGGAATATCCCAACGCAGCTCCTAGAAGAAACGTGTTTCTGACTCGCTGAATCTCAACATAGATTCAACTCTCTTAGGTGAACGAACGCACAGCAGAGCAGTTTCAAGGAAACGTTTCTCCTGAGTTTTAGATGAAGTTTCCTGCTGTTTAGTACGGATGCCGGCACTGGGCTGGACATACCGGTTTTGGGATTCTGCACAGAAAGGGTTTGCAAACCGCTGAATCCACACGTGAGTTTAACTCTGTCAGTTGAATGCACACATTGACAACCATTCAGTTTGATAGCACCCTTTTGGTTTTAGAAGCAGATATTTCTCTGTACAGACTATGGTCCCATTCACTCGGGAATATCCCATCGCAGCTCCTAGAAGAAACGTGTTTCTGACTCGCTGAATCTCAACATAGATTCATCTCTCTTAGGTGAACGAACGCACAGCAGAGCAGTTTCAAGGAAACGTTTCTCCTGAGTTTTAGACGAAGTTTCCTGCTGTTTAGTACGGATGCCGGCATTGGGCTGGACATACCGGTTTTGGGATTCTGCACAGAAAGGGTTTGCAAACCGCTGAATCCACACGTGAGTTTAACTCTGTCAGTTGAATGCACACATTGACAACCATTCAGTTTGATAGCACACTTTTGGTTTTAGAAGCAGATATTTCTCTGTACAGCCTATGGTCCCATTTACTCGGGAATATCCCAACGCAGCTCCTAGAAGTAACGTGTTTCTGACTCGCTGAATCTCAACATAGATTCAACTCTCTTAGGTGAACGAACGCACAGCAGAGCAGTTTCAAGGAAACGTTTCTCCTGAGCTTTAGACGAAGTTTCCTGCTGTTTAGTACGGATGCCGGCATTGGGCTGGAAATACCGGTTTTGGGATTCTGCACAGAAAGGGTTTGCAAACCGCTGAATCCACACGTGAGTTTGACTCTGTCAGTTGAATGCACACATTGACAACCATTCAGTTTGATAGCACACTTTTGGTTTTAGAAGCAGATATTTCTCTGTACAGCCTATGGTCCCATTCACTCGGGAATATCCCAACGCAGCTCCTAGAAGAAACGTGTTTCTGACTCGCTGAATCTCAACATAGATTCAACTCTCTTAGGTGAACGAACGCACAGCAGAGCAGTTTCAAGGAAACGTTTCTCCTGAGTCTTAGACGAAGTTTCCTGCTGTTTAGTACGTATGTCGGCATTGGGCTGGAAATACCGGTTTTGGGATTCTGCACAGAAAGGGTTTGCAAACCGCTGAATCCACACGTGAGTTTAACTCTGTCAGTTGAATGCACACGTTGACAACCATTCAGTTAGATAGCTCCGTTTTGGTTTTAGAAGCAGATATTTCTCTGTACAGCCTATGGTCCCATTCACTCGGGAATATCCCAACGCAGCTCCTAGAAGAAACGTGTTTCTGACTCGCTGAATCTCAACATAGATTCAACTCTCTTAGGTGAACGAACGCACAGCAGAGCACTTTCAAGGAAACGTTTCTCCTGAGTTTTAGACGAAGTTTCCTGCTGTTTAGTACGGATGCCGGCATAGGGCTGGAAATACCGGTTTTGGGATGCTGCACAGAAAGGGTTTGCAAACCGCTGAATCCACACGTGAGTTTAACTCTGTCAGTTGAATGCACACATTGACAACCATTCAGTTTGATAGCACACTTTTGGTTTTAGAAGCAGATATTTCTCTGTACAGCCTATGGTCCCATTCACTCGGGAATATCCCAACGCAGCTCCTAGAAGTAACGTGTTTCTGACTCGCTGAATCTCAACATAGATTCAACTCTCTTAGGTGAACGAACGCACAGCAGAGCAGTTTCAAGGAAACGTTTCTCCTGAGTTTTAGACGAAGTTTCCTGCTGTTTAGTACGGATGCCGGCATTGGGCTGGAAATACCGGTTTTGGGATTCTGCACAGAAAGGGTTTGCAAACCGCTGCATCCACACGTGAGTTTAACTCTGTCAGTTGAATGCACACATTGACAACCATTCAGTTTGATAGCACACTTTAGGTTTTAGAAGCAGATATTTCTCTGTACAGCCTATGGTCCCATTCACTCGGGAATATCCCAACGCAGCTCCTAGAAGAAACGTGTTTCTGACTCGCTGAATTTCAACATAGATTCAACTCTCTTAGGAGAACGAACGCACAGCAGAGCAGTTTCAAGGAAACGTTTCTCCTGAGTTTTAGACGAAGTTTCCTGTTGTTTAGTACGGATGCCGGCACTGGGCTGGACATACCGGTTTTGGGATTCTGCACAGAAAGGGTTTGCAAACCGCTGAATCCACACGTGAGTTTAACTCTGTCAGTTGAATGCACACATTGACAACCATTCAGTTAGATAGCTCCGTTTTGGTTTTAGAAGCAGATATTTCTCTGTACAGCCTATGGTCCCATTCACTCGGGAATATCCCAACGCAGCTCCTAGAAGAAACGTGTTTCTGACTCGCTGAATCTCAACATAGATTCAACTCTCTTAGGAGAACGAACGCACAGCAGAGCAGTTTCAAGGAAACGTTTCTCCTGAGTCTTAGACGAAGTTTCCTGCTGTTTAGTACGGATGCCGGCATTGGGCTGGAAATAACGGTTTTGGGATTCTGCACAGAAAGGGTTTGCAAACCGCTGAATCCACACGTGAGTTTAACTCTGTCAGTTGAATGCACACATTGACAACCATTCAGTTAGATAGCTCCGTCTTGGTTTTAGAAGCAGATATTTCTCTGTACAGCCTATGGTCCCATTCACTCGGGAATATCCCAACGCAGCTCCTAGAAGAAACGTGTTTCTGACTCGCTGAATCTCAACATAGATTCAACTCTGTTAGGTGAACGAACGCACAGCAGAGCAGTTTCAAGGAAACGTTTCTCCTGAGTTTTAGACGAAGTTTCCTGCTGTTTAGTACGGATGCCGGCACTGGGCTGGACATACCGGTTTTGGGATTCTGCACAGAAAGGGTTTGCAAACCGCTGAATCCACACGTGAGTTTAACTCTGTCAGTTGAATGCACACATTGACAACCATTCAGTTTGATAGCACCCTTTTGGTTTTAGAAGCAGATATTTCTCTGTACAGACTATGGTCCCATTCACTCGGGAATATCCCATCGCAGCTCCTAGAAGAAACGTGTTTCTGACTCGCTGAATCTCAACATAGATTCATCTCTCTTAGGTGAACGAACGCAGAGCAGAGCAGTTTCAAGGAAACGTTTCTCCTGAGTTTTAGACGAAGTTTCCTGCTGTTTAGTACGGATGCCGGCATAGGGCTGGAAATACCGGTTTTGGGATTCTGCACAGAAAGGGTTTGCAAACCGCTGAATCCACACGTGAGTTTGACTCTGTCAGTTGAATGCACACATTGACAACCATTCAGTTTGATAGCACACTTTTGGTTTTAGAAGCAGATATTTCTCTGTACAGCCTATGGTCCCATTCACTCGGGAATATCCCAACGCAGCTCCTAGAAGAAACGTGTTTCTGACTCGCTGAATCTCAACATAGATTCAACTCTCTTAGGTGAACGAACGCACAGCAGAGCAGTTTCAAGGAAACGTTTCTCCTGAGTCTTAGACGAAGTTTCCTGCTGTTTAGTACGTATGTCGGCATTGGGCTGGAAATACCGGTTTTGGGATTCTGCACAGAAAGGGTTTGCAAACCGCTGAATCCACACGTGAGTTTAACTCTGTCAGTTGAATGCACACGTTGACAACCATTCAGTTAGATAGCTCCGTTTTGGTTTTAGAAGCAGATATTTCTCTGTACAGCCTATGGTCCCATTCACTCGGGAATATCCCAACGCAGCTCCTAGAAGAAACGTGTTTCTGACTCGCTGAATCTCAACATAGATTCAACTCTCTTAGGTGAACGAACGCACAGCAGAGCACTTTCAAGGAAACGTTTCTCCTGAGTTTTAGACGAAGTTTCCTGCTGTTTAGTACGGATGCCGGCATAGGGCTGGAAATACCGGTTTTGGGATGCTGCACAGAAAGGGTTTGCAAACCGCTGAATCCACACGTGAGTTTAACTCTGTCAGTTGAATGCACACATTGACAACCATTCAGGTTGATAGCACACTTTTGGTTTTAGAAGCAGATATTTCTCTGTACAGCCTATGGTCCCATTCACTCGGGAATATCCCAACGCAGCTCCTAGAAGAAACGTGTTTCTGACTCGCTGAATCTCAACATAGATTCAACTCTCTTAGGTGAACGAACGCACAGCAGAGCAGTTTCAAGGAAACGTTTCTCCTGAGTTTTAGACGAAGTTTCCTGCTGTTTAGTACGGATGCCGGCATTGGGCTAGAAATACCGGTTTTGGGATTCTGCACAGAAAGGGTTTGCAAACCGCTGAATCCACACGTGAGTTTAACTCTGTCAGTTGAATGCACACATTGACAACCATTCAGTTTGATAGCACACTTTAGGTTTTAGAAGCAGATATTTCTCTGTACAGCCTATGGTCCCATTCACTCGGGAATATCCCAACGCAGCTCCTAGAAGAAACGTGTTTCTGACTCGCTGAATCTCAACATAGTTTCAACTCTCTTAGGAGAACGAACGCACAGCAGAGCAGTTTCAAGGAAACGTTTCTCCTGAGTTTTAGACGAAGTTTCCTGCTGTTTAGTACGGATGCCGGCACTGGGCTGGACATACCGGTTTTGGGATTCTGCACAGAAAGGGTTTGCAAACCGCTGAATCCACACGTGAGTTTAACTCTGTCAGTTGAATGCACACATTGACAACCATTCAGTTAGATAGCTCCGTTTTGGTTTTAGAAGCAGATATTTCTCTGTACAGCCTATGGTCCCATTCACTCGGGAATATCCCAACGCAGCGCCTAGAAGAAACGTGTTTCTGACTCGCTGAATCTCAACATAGATTCAACTCTCTTAGGTGAACGAACGCACAGCAGAGCAGTTTCAAGGAAAAGTTTCTCCTGAGTTTTAGACGAAGTTTCCTGCTGTTTAGTACGGATGCCGGCACTGGGCTGGACATACCGGTTTTGGGATTCTGCACAGAAAGGGTTTGCAAACCGCTGAATCCACACGTGAGTTTAACTCTGTCAGTTGAATTCACACATTGACAACCATTCAGTTTGATAGCACCCTTTTGGTTTTAGAAGCAGATATTTCTCTGTACAGACTATGGTCCCATTCACTCGGGAATATCCCAACGCAGCTCCTAGAAGAAACGTGTTTCTGACTCGCTGAATCTCAACATAGATTCAACTCTCTTAGGTGAACGAACGCACAGCAGAGCAGTTTCAAGGAAACGTTTCTCCTGAGTTTTAGACGAAGTTTCCTGCTGTTTAGTATGGATTCCGGCATTGGGCTGGACATACCGGTTTTGGGATTCTGCACAGAAAGGGTTTGCAAACCGCTGAATACACACGTGAGTTTAACTCTGTCAGTTGAATGCACACATTGACAACCATTCAGTTTGATAGCACACTTTTGGTTTTAGAAGCAGATATTTCTCTGTACAGCCTATGGTCCCATTCACTCGGGAATATCCCAACGGAGCTCCTAGAAGTAACGTGTTTCTGACTCGCTGAATCTCAACATAGATTCAACTCTCTTAGGTGAACGAACGCACAGCAGAGCAGTTTCAAGGAAACGTTTCTCCTGAGTTTTAGACGAAGTTTCCTGCTGTTTAGTACGGATGCCGGCATTGGGCTGGAAATACCGGTTTTGGGATTCTGCACAGAAAGGGTTTGCAAACCGCTGAATCCACACGTGAGTTTAACTCTGTCAGTTGAATGCACACATTGACAACCATTCAGTTTGATAGCACACTTTTGGTTTTAGAAGCAGATATTTCTCTGTACAGCCTATGGTCCCATTCACTCGGGAATATCCCAACGCAGCTCCTAGAAGTAACGTGTTTCTGACTCGCTGAATCTCAACATAGATTCAACTCTCTTAGGTGAACGAACGCACAGCAGAGCAGTTTCAAGGAAACGTTTCTCCTGAGTTTTAGACGAAGTTTCCTGCTGTTTAGTACGGATGCCGGCATTGGGCTGGAAATACCGGTTTTGGGATTCTGCACAGAAAGGGTTTGCAAACCGCTGAATCCACACGTGAGTTTGACTCTGTCAGTTGAATGCACACATTGACAACCATTCAGTTTGATAGCACACTTTTGGTTTTAGAAGCAGATATTTCTCTGTACAGCCTATGCTCCCATTCACTCGGGAATATCCCAACGCAGCTCCTAGAAGAAACGTGTTTCTGACTCGCTGAATCTCAACATAGATTCAACTCTCTTAGGTGAACGAACGCACAGCAGAGCAGTTTCAAGGAAACGTTTCTCCTGAGTTTTAGACGAAGTTTCCTGCTGTTTAGTACGGATACCGGCATTGGGCTGGAAATACCGGTTTTGGGATTCTGCACAGAAAGGGTTTGCAAACCGCTGAATCCACACGTGAGTTTAACTCTGTCAGTTGAATGCACACATTGACAACCATTCAGTTTGATAGCACACTTTTGGTATTAGAAGCAGATATTTCTCTGTACAGCCTATGGTCCCATTCACTCGGGAATATCCCAACGCAGCTCCTAGAAGAAACGTGTTTCTGACTCGCTGAATCTCAACATAGATTCAACTCTCTTAGGTGAACGAACGCACAGCAGAGCAGTTTCAAGGAAACGTTTCTCCTGAGTTTTAGACGAAGTTTCCTGCTGTTTAGTACGGATGCCGGCATTGGGCTGGACATAGCGGTTTTGGGATTCTGCACAGAAATGGTTTGCAAACCGCTGAATCCACACGTGAGTTTAACTCTCTCAGTTGAATGCACACATTGACAACCATCCAGTTAGATAGCTCCGTTTTGATTTTAGAAGCAGATATTTCTCTGTACAGCCTATGGTCCCATTTACTCGGAAATATCCCAACGCAGCTCCTAGAAGAAACGAGTTTCTGACTCGCTGAATCTCAACATAGATTCAACTCTCTTAGGTGAACGAACGCACAGCAGAGCAGTTTCAAGGAAACGTTTCTCCTGAGTTTTAGACGAAGTTTCCTGCTGTTTAGTACGTATGGGGGCATTGGGCTGGAAATACCGGTTTTGGGATTCTGCACAGAATGGGTTTGCAAACCGCTGAATCCACACGTGAGTTTAACTCTGTCAGTTGAATGCACACATTGACAACCATTCAGTTTGATAGCACACTTTTGGTTTTAGAAGCAGATATTTCTCTGTACAGCCTATGGTCCCATTCACTCGGGAATATCCCATCGCAGCTCCTAGAAGTAACGTGTTTCTGACTCGCTGAATCTCAACATAGATTAAACTCTCTTAGGTGAACGAACGCACAGCAGAGCAGTTTCAAGGCAACGTTTCTCCTGAGTTTTAGACGAAGTTTCCTGCTGTTTAGTACGGATGCCGGCACTGGGCTGGACATACCGGTTTTGGGATTCTGCACAGAAAGGGTTTGCAAACCGCTGAATCCACACGTGAGTTTAACTCTGTCAGTTGAATGCACACATTGACAACCATTCAGTTTGATAGCACCCTTTTGGTTTTAGAAGCAGATATTTCTCTGTACAGACTATGGTCCCATTCACTCGGGAATATCCCAACGCAGCTCCTAGAAGAAACGTGTTTCTGACTCGCTGAATCTCAACATAGATTCATCTCTCTTAGGTGAACGAACGCACAGCAGAGCAGTTTCAAGGAAACGTTTCTCCTGAGTTTTAGACGAAGTTTCCTGCTGTTTAGTACGGATGCCGGCATTGGGCTGGACATACAGGTTTTGGGATTCTGCACAGAAAGGGTTTGCAAACCGCTGAATCCACACGTGAGTTTAACTCTGTCAGTTGAATGCACACATTGACAACCATTCAGTTTGATAGCACACTTTTGGTTTTAGAAGCAGATATTTCTCTGTACAGCCTATGGTCCCATTCACTCGGGAATATCCCAACGCAGCTCCTAGAAGTAACGTGTTTCTGACTCGCTGAATCTCAACATAGATTCAACTCTCTTAGGTGAACGAACGCACAGCAGAGCAGTTTCAAGGAAACGTTTCTCCTGAGTTTTAGACGAAGTTTCCTGCTGTTTAGTACAGATGCCGGCATTGGGCTGGAAATACCGGTTTTGGGATTCTGCACAGAAATGGTTTGCAAACCGCTGAATCCACACGTGAGTTTGACTCTGTCAGTTGAATGCACACATTGACAACCATTCAGTTTGATAGCACACTTTTGGTTTTAGAAGCAGATATTTCTCTGTACAGCCTATGGTCCCATTCACTCGGGAATATCCCAACGCAGCTCCTAGAAGAAACGTGTTTCTGACTCGCTGAATCTCAACGTAGATTCAACTCTCTTAGGTGAACGAACGCACAGCAGAGCAGTTTCAAGGAAACGTTTCTCCTGAGTCTTAGACGAAGTTTCCTGCTGTTTAGTACGTATGTCGGCATTGGGCTGGAAATACCGGTTTTGGGATTCTGCACAGAAAGGGTTTGCAAACCGCTGAATCCACACGTGAGTTTAACTCTGTCAGTTGAATGCACACGTTGACAACCATTCAGTTAGATAGCTCCGTTTTGGTTTTAGAAGCAGATATTTCTCTGTACAGCCTATGGTCCCATTCACTCGGGAATATCCCAACGCAGCTCCTAGAAGAAACGTGTTTCTGACTCGCTGAATCTCAACATAGATTCAACTCTCTTAGGTGAACGAACGCACAGCAGAGCAGTTTCAAGGACACGTTTCTCCTTAGTCTTAGACGAAGTTTCCTGCTGTTTAGTACGTATGCCGGCATTGGGCTGGAAATACCGGTTTTGGGATTCTGCACAGAAAGGGTTTGCAAACCGCTGAATCCACACGTGAGTTTAACTCTGTCAGGTGAATGCACACATTGACAACCATTCAGTTAGATAGCTCCGTTTTGGTTTTAGAAGCAGATATTTCTCTGTACAGCCTATGTTCCCATTCACTCGGGAATATCCCAACGCAGCTCCTAGAAGAAACGTGTTTCTGACTCGCTGAATCTCAACATAGATTCAACTCTCTTAGGTGAACGAACGCACAGCAGAGCACTTTCAAGGAAACGTTTCTCCTGAGATTTAGAGGAAGTTTCCTGCTGTTTAGTACGGATGCCGTCATAGGGCTGGAAATACCGGTTTTGGGATTCTGCACAGAAAGGGTTTGCAAACCGCTGAATCCACACGTGAGTTTAACTCTGTCAGTTGAATGCACACATTGACAACCATTCAGTTAGATAGCTCCGTTTTGGTTTTAGAAGCAGATATTTCTCTGTACAGCCTATGGTCCCATTCACTCGGGAATATCCCAACGCAGCTCCTAGAAGAAACGTGTTTCTGACTCGCTGAATCTCAACATAGATTCAACTCTCTTAGGTGAACGAACGCACAGCAGAGCAGTTTCAAGGAAACGTTTCTCCTGAGTTTTAGACGAAGTTTCCTGCTGTTTAGTACGGATGCCGGCACTGGGCTGGACATACCGGTTTTGGGATTCTGCACAGAAAGGGTTTGCAAACCGCTGAATCCACACGTGAGTTTAACTCTGTCAGTTGAATGCACACATTGACAACCATTCAGTTTGATAGCACCCTTTTGGTTTTAGAAGCAGATATTTCTCTGTACAGACTATGGTCCCATTCACTCGGGAATATCCCAACGCAGCTCCTAGAAGAAACGTGTTTCTGACTCGCTGAATCTCAACATAGATTCAACTCTCTTAGGTGAACGAACGCACAGCAGAGCAGTTTCAAGGAAACGTTTCTCCTGAGTTTTAGACGAAGTTTCCTGCTGTTTAGTACGGATGCCGGCATTGGGCTTGACATACCGGTTTTGGGATTCTGCACAGAAAGGGTTTGCAAACCGCTGAATCCACACGTGAGTTTAACTCTGTCAGTTGAATGCACACATTGACAACCATTCAGTTTGATAGCACACTTTTGGTTTTAGAAGCAGATATTTCTCTGTACAGCCTATGGTCCCATTCACTCGGGAATATCCCAACGCAGCTCCTAGAAGTAACGTGTTTCTGACTCGCTGAATCTCAACATAGATTCAACTCTCTTAGGTGAACGAACGCACAGCAGAGCAGTTTCAAGGAAACGTTTCTCCTGAGTTTTAGACGAAGTTTCCTGCTGTTTAGTACGGATGCCGGCATTGGGCTGGAAATACCGGTTTTGGGATTCTGCACAGAAAGGGTTTGCAAACCGCTGAATCCTCACGTGAGTTTGACTCTGTCAGTTGAATACACACATTGACAACCATTCAGTTTGATAGCACACTTTTGGTTTTAGAAGCAGATATTTCTCTGTACAGAATATGGTCCCATTCACTCGGGAATATCCCAACGCAGCTCCTAGAAGAAACGTGTTTCTGACTCGCTGAATCTCAACATAGATTCAACTCTCTTAGGTGAACGAACGCACAGCAGAGCAGTTTCAAGGAAACGTTTCTCCTGAGTCTTAGACGAAGTTTCCTGCTGTTTAGTACGTATGCCGGCATTGGGCTGGAAATACCGGTTTTGGGATTCTGCACAGAAAGGGTTTGCAAACCGCTGAATCCACACGTGAGTTTAACTCTGTCAGTTGAATGTACACGTTGACAACCATTCAGTTAGATAGCTCCGTTTTGGTTTTAGAAGCAGATATTTCTCTGTACAGCCTATGGTCCCATTCACTCGGGAATATCCCAACGCAGCTCCTAGAAGAAACGTGTTTCTGACTCGCTGAATCTCAACATAGATTCAACTCTCTTAGGTGAACGAACGCACAGCAGAGCAGTTTCAAGGAAACGTTTCTCCTGAGTTTTAGACGAAGTTTCCTGCTGTTTAGTACAGATGCCGGCATTGGGCTGGAAATACCGGTTTTGGGATTCTGCACAGAAAGGGTTTGCAAACCGCTGAATCCACACGTGAGTTTAACTCTGTCTGTTGAATGCACACATTGACAGCCATTCAGTTTGATAGCACCCTTTTGGTTTTAGAAGCAGATATTTCTCTGTACAGACTATGGTCCCATTCACTCGGGAATATCCCAACGCAGCTCCTAGAAGAAACGTGTTTCTGACTCGCTGAATCTCAACATAGATTCAACTCTCTTAGGTGAACGAACGCACAGCAGAGCAGTTTCAAGGAAACGTTTCTCCTGGGTTTTAGACGAAGTTTCCTGCTGTTTAGTACGGATGCCGCCACTGGGCTGGACATACCGGTTTTGGGATTCTGCACAGAAAGGGTTTGCAAACCGCTGAATCCACACGTGAGTTTAACTCTGTCAGTTGAATGCACACATTGACAACCATTCAGTTTGATAGCACCCTTTTGGTTTTAGAAGCAGATATTTCTCTGTACAGACTATGGTCCCATTCACTCGGGAATATCCCATCGCAGCTCCTAGAAGAAACGTGTTTCTGACTCGCTGAATCTCAACATAGATTCATCTCTCTTAGGTGAACGAACGCACAGCAGAGCAGTTTCAAGGAAACGTTTCTCCTGAGTTTTAGACGAAGTTTCCTGCTGTTTAGTACGGATGCCGGCATTGGGCTGGACATACCGGTTTTGGGATTCTGCACAGAAAGGGTTTGCAAACCGCTGAATCCACACGTGAGTTTAACTCTGTCAGTTGAATGCACACATTGACAACCATTCAGTTTGATAGCACACTTTTGGTTTTAGAAGCAGATATTTCTCTGTACAGCCTATGGTCCCATTCACTCGGGAATATCCCAACGCAGCTCCTAGAAGTAACGTGTTTCTGACTCGCTGAATCTCAACATAGATTCAACTCTCTTAGGTGAACGAACGCACAGCAGAGCAGTTTCAAGGAAACGTTTCTCCTGAGTTTTAGACGAAGTTTCCTGCTGTTTAGTACGTATGCCGGCATTGGGCTGGAAATACCGGTTTTGGGATTCTGCACAGAATGGGTTTGCAAACCGCTGAATCCACACGTGAGTTTAACTCTGTCAGTTGAATGCACACATTGACAACCATTCAGTTTGATAGCACACTTTTGGTTTTAGAAGCAGATATTTCTCTGTACAGACTATGGTCCCATTCACTCGGGAATATCCCATCGCAGCTCCTAGAAGTAACGTGTTTCTGACTCGCTGAATCTCAACATAGATTAAACTCTCTTAGGTGAACGAACGCACAGCAGAGCAGTTTCAAGGAAACGTTTCTCCTGAGTTTTAGACGAAGTTTCCTGCTGTTTAGTACGGATGCCGGCACTGGGCTGGACATACCGGTTTTGGGATTCTGCACAGAAAGGGTTTGCAAACCGCTGAATCCACACGTGAGTTTAACTCTGTCAGTTGAATGCACACATTGACAACCATTCAGTTTGATAGCACCCTTTTAGTTTTAGAAGCAGATATTTCTCTGTACAGACTATGGTCCCATTCACTCGGGAATATCCCAACGCAGCTCCTAGAAGAAACGTGTTTCTGACTCGCTGAATCTCAACATAGATTCATCTCTCTTAGGTGAACGAACGCACAGCAGAGCAGTTTCAAGGAAACGTTTCTCCTGAGTTTTAGACGAAGTTTCCTGCTGTTTAGTACGGATGCCGGCATTGGGCTGGACATACAGGTTTTGGGATTCTGCACAGAAAGGGTTTGCAAACCGCTGAATCCACACGTGAGTTTAACTCTGTCAGTTGAATGCACACATTGACAACCATTCAGTTTGATAGCACACTTTTGGTTTTAGAAGCAGATATTTCTCTGTACAGCCTATGGTCCCATTCACTCGGGAATATCCCAACGCAGCTCCTAGAAGTAACGTGTTTCTGACTCGCTGAATCTCAACATAGATTCAACTCTCTTAGGTGAACGAACGCACAGCAGAGCAGTTTCAAGGAAACGTTTCTCCTGAGTTTTAGACGAAGTTTCCTGCTGTTTAGTACGGATGCCGGCATTGGGCTGGAAATACCGGTTTTGGGATTCTGCACAGAAAGGGTTTGCAAACCGCTGAATCCACACGTGAGTTTGACTCTGTCAGTTGAATGCACACATTGACAACCATTCAGTTTGATAGCACACTTTTGGTTTTAGAAGCAGATATTTCTCTGTACAGCCTATGGTCCCATTCACTCGGGAATATCCCAACGCAGCTCCTAGAAGAAACGTGTTTCTGACTCGCTGAATCTCAACATAGATTCAACTCTCTTAGGTGAACGAACGCACAGCAGAGCAGTTTCAAGGACACGTTTCTCCTTAGTCTTAGACGAAGTTTCCTGCTGTTTAGTACGTATGCCGGCATTGGGCTGGAAATACCGGTTTTGGGATTCTGCACAGAAAGGGTTTGCAAACCGCTGAATCCACACGTGAGTTTAACTCTGTCAGGTGAATGCACACATTGACAACCATTCAGTTAGATAGCTCCGTTTTGGTTTTAGAAGCAGATATTTCTCTGTACAGCCTATGGTCCCATTCACTCGGGAATATCCCAACGCAGCTCCTAGAAGAAACGTGTTTCTGACTCGCTGAATCTCAACATAGATTCAACTCTCTTAGGTGAACGAACGCACAGCAGAGCAGTTTCAAGGAAACGTTTCTCCTGAGTTTTAGACGAAGTTTCCTGCTGTTTAGTACGGATGCCGGCACTGGGCTGGACATACCGGTTTTGGGATTCTGCACAGAAAGGGTTTGCAAACCGCTGAATCCACACGTGAGTTTAACTCTGTCAGTTGAATGCACACATTGACAACCATTCAGTTTGATAGCACCCTTTTGGTTTTAGAAGCAGATATTTCTCTGTACAGACTATGGTCCCATTCACTCGGGAATATCCCAACGCAGCTCCTAGAAGAAACGTGTTTCTGACTCGCTGAATCTCAACATAGATTCAACTCTCTTAGGTGAACGAACGCACAGCAGAGCAGTTTCAAGGAAACGTTTCTCCTGAGTTTTAGACGAAGTTTCCTGCTGTTTAGTACGGATGCCGGCATTGGGCTGGACATACCGGTTTTGGGATTCTGCACAGAAAGGGTTTGCAAACCGCTGAATACACACGTGAGTTTAACTCTGTCAGTTGAATGCACACATTGACAACCATTCAGTTTGATAGCACACTTTTGGTTTTAGAAGCAGATATTTCTCTGTACAGCCTATGGTCCCATTCACTCGGGAATATCCCAACGCAGCTCCTAGAAGTAACGTGTTTCTGACTCGCTGAATCTCAACATAGATTCAACTCTCTTAGGTGAACGAACGCACAGCAGAGCAGTTTCAAGGAAACGTTTCTCCTGAGTTTTAGACGAAGTTTCCTGCTGTTTAGTACGGATGCCGGCATTGGGCTGGAAATACCGGTTTTGGGATTCTGCACAGAAAGGGTTTGCAAACCGCTGAATCCACACGTGAGTTTGACTCTGTCAGTTGAATACACACATTGACAACCATTCAGTTTGATAGCACACTTTTGGTTTTAGAAGCAGATATTTCTCTGTACAGAATATGGTCCCATTCACTCGGGAATATCCCAACGCAGCTCCTAGAAGAAACGTGTTTCTGACTCGCTGAATCTCAACATAGATTCAACTCTCTTAGGTGAACGAACGCACAGCAGAGCAGTTTCAAGGAAACGTTTCTCCTGAGTCTTAGACGAAGTTTCCTGCTGTTTAGTACGTATGCCGGCATTGGGCTGGAAATACCGGTTTTGGGATTCTGCACAGAAAGGGTTTGCAAACCGCTGAATCCACACGTGAGTTTACCTCTGAGAGTTGAATGCACACGTTGACAACCATTCAGTTAGATAGCTCCGTTTTGGTTTTAGAAGCAGATATTTCTCTGTACAGCCTATGGTCCCATTCACTCGGGAATATCCCAGCGCAGCTCCTAGAAGAAACGTGTTTCTGACTCGCTGAATCTCAACATAGATTCAACTCTCTTAGGTGAACGAACGCACAGCAGAGCAGTTTCAAGGAAACGTTTCTCCTGAGTTTTAGACGAAGTTTCCTGCTGTTTAGTACGGATGCCGGCATTGGGCTGGAAATACCGGTTTTGGGATTCTGCACAGAAAGGGTTTGCAAACCGCTGAATCCACACGTGAGTTTAACTCTGTCTGTTGAATGCACACATTGACAGCCATTCAGTTTGATAGCACCCTTTTGGTTTTAGAAGCAGATATTTCTCTGTACAGACTATGGTCCCATTCACTCGGGAATATCCCAACGCAGCTCCTAGAAGAAACGTGTTTCTGACTCGCTGAATCTCAACATAGATTCAACTCTCTTAGGTGAACGAACGCACAGCAGAGCAGTTTCAAGGAAACGTTTCTCCTGAGTTTTAGACGAAGTTTCCTGCTGTTTAGTACGGATGCCGGCATTGGGCTGGACATACCGGTTTTGGGATTCTGCACAGAAAGGGTTTGCAAACCGCTGAATCCACACGTGAGTTTAACTCTGTCAGTTGAATGCACACATTGACAACCATTCAGTTTGATAGCACACTTTTGGTTTTAGAAGCAGATATTTCTCTGTACAGCCTATGGTCCCAGTCACTCGGGAATATCCCAACGCAGCTCCTAGAAGTAACGTGTTTCTGACTCGCTGAATCTCAACATAGATTCAACTCTCTTAGGTGAACGAACGCACAGCAGAGCAGTTTCAAGGAAACGTTTCTCCTGAGTTTTAGACGAAGTTTCCTGCTGTTTAGTACGGATGCCGGCATTGGGCTGGAAATACCGGTTTTGGGATTCTGCACAGAAAGGATTTGCAAACCGCTGAATCCACACGTGAGTTTGACTCTGTCAGTTGAATACACACATTGACAACCATTCAGTTTGATAGCACACTTTTGGTTTTAGAAGCAGATATTTCTCTGTACAGAATATGGTCCCATTCACTCGGGAATATCCCAACGCAGCTCCTAGAAGAAACGTGTTTCTGAGTCGCTGAATCTCAACATAGATTCAACTCTCTTAGGTGAACGAACGCACAGCAGAGCAGTTTCAAGGAAACGTTTCTCCTGAGTCTTAGACGAAGTTTCCTGCTGTTTAGTACGTATGCCGGCATTGGGCTGGAAATACCGGTTTTGGGATTCTGCACAGAAAGGGTTTGCAAACCGCTGAATCCACACGTGAGTTTAACTCTGTCAGTTGAATGCACACGTTGACAACCATTCAGTTAGATAGCTCCGTTTTGGTTTTAGAAGCAGATATTTCTCTGTACAGCCTATGGTCCCATTCACTCGGGAATATCCCAACGCAGCTCCTAGAAGAAACGTGTTTCTGACTCGCTGAATCTCAACATAGATTCAACTCTCTTAGGTGAACGAACGCACAGCAGAGCAGTTTGAAGTAAACGTTTCTCCTGAGTTTTAGACGAAGTTTCCTGCTGTTTAGTACGGATGCCGGCATTGGGCTGGAAATACCGGTTTTGGGATTCTGCACAGAAATGGTTTGCAAACCGCTGAATCCACACGTGAGTTTAACTCTGTCAGTTGAATGCACACATTGACAACCATTCAGTTTGATAGCACACTTTTGGTTTTAGAAGCAGATATTTCTCTGTACAGCCTATGGTCCCATTCACTCGGGAATATCCCAACGCAGCTCCTAGAAGAAACGTGTTTCTGACTCGCTGAATCTCAACATAGATTCAACTCTCTTAGGAGAACGAACGCACAGCAGAGCAGTTTCAAGGAAACGTTTCTCCTGAGTCTTAGACGAAGTTTCCTGCTGTTTAGTACGGATGCCGGCATTGGGCTGGAAATACCGGTTTTGGGATTCTGCACAGAAAGGGTTTGCAAACCGCTGAATCCACACGTGAGTTTAACTCTGTCAGCTGAATGCACACATTGACAACCATTCAGTTAGATAGCTCCGTTTTGGTTTTAGAAGCAGATATTTCTCTGTACAGCCTATGGTCCCATTCACTCGGGAATATCCCAACGCAGCTCCTAGAAGAAACGTGTTTCTGACTCGCTGAATCTCAACATAGATTCAACTCTCTTAGGTGAACGAACGCACAGCAGAGCAGTTTCAAGGAAACGTTTCTCCTGAGTTTTAGACGAAGTTTCCTGCTGTTTAGTACGGATGCCGGCACTGGGCTGGACATACCGGTTTTGGGATTCTGCACAGAAAGGGTTTGCAAACCGCTGAATCCACACGTGAGTTTAACTCTGTCAGTTGAATGCACACATTGACAACCATTCAGTTTGATAGCACCCTTTTGGTTTTAGAAGCAGATATTTCTCTGTACAGACTATGGTCCCATTCACTCGGGAATATCCCATCGCAGCTCCTAGAAGAAACGTGTTTCTGACTCGCTGAATCTCAACATAGATTCATCTCTCTTAGGTGAACGAACGCACAGCAGAGCAGTTTCAAGGAAACGTTTCTCCTGAGTTTTAGACGAAGTTTCCTGCTGTTTAGTACGGATGCCGGCATTGGGCTGGACATACCGGTTTTGGGATTCTGCACAGAAAGGGTTTGCAAACCGCTGAATCCACACGTGAGTTTAACTCTGTCAGTTGAATGCACACATTGACAACCATTCAGTTTGATAGCACACTTTTGGTTTTAGAAGCAGATATTTCTCTGTACAGCCTATGGTCCCATTCACTCGGGAATATCCCAACGCAGCTCCTAGAAGTAACGTGTTTCTGACTCGCTGAATCTCAACATAGATTCAACTCTCTTAGGTGAACGAACGCACAGCAGAGCAGTTTCAAGGAAACGTTTCTCCTGAGTTTTAGACGAAGTTTCCTGCTGTTTAGTACGGATGCCGGCATTGGGCTGGAAATACCGGTTTTGGGATTCTGCACAGAAAGGGTTTGCAAACCGCTGAATCCACACGTGAGTTTGACTCTGTCAGTTGAATGCACACATTGACAACCATTCAGTTTGATAGCACACTTTTGGTTTTAGAAGCAGATATTTCTCTGTACAGCCTATGGTCCCATTCACTCGGGAATATCCCAACGCAGCTCCTAGAAGAAACGTGTTTCTGACTCGCTGAATCTCAACATAGATTCAACTCTCTTAGGTGAACGAACGCACAGCAGAGCAGTTTCAAGGAAACGTTTCTCCTGAGTCTTAGACGAAGTTTCCTGCTGTTTAGTACGTATGTCGGCATTGGGCTGGAAATACCGGTTTTGGGATTCTGCACAGAAAGGGTTTGCAAACCGCTGAATCCACACGTGAGTTTAACTCTGTCAGTTGAATGCACACGTTGACAACCATTCAGTTAGATAGCTCCGTTTTGGTTTTAGAAGCAGATATTTCTCTGTACAGCCTATGGTCCCATTCACTCGGGAATATCCCAACGCAGCTCCTAGAAGAAACGTGTTTCTGACTCGCTGAATCTCAACATAGATTCAACTCTCTTAGGTGAACGAACGCACAGCAGAGCACTTTCAAGGAAACGTTTCTCCTGAGTTTTAGACGAAGTTTCCTGCTGTTTAGTACGGATGCCGGCATAGGGCTGGAAATACCGGTTTTGGGATGCTGCACAGAAAGGGTTTGCAAACCGCTGAATCCACACGTGAGTTTAACTCTGTCAGTTGAATGCACACATTGACAACCATTCAGTTTGATAGCACACTTTTGGTTTTAGAAGCAGATATTTCTCTGTACAGCCTATGGTCCCATTCACTCGGGAATATCCCAACGCAGCTCCTAGAAGAAACGTGTTTCTGACTCGCTGAATCTCAACATAGATTCAACTCTCTTAGGTGAACGAACGCACAGCAGAGCAGTTTCAAGGAAACGTTTCTCCTGAGTTTTAGACGAAGTTTCCTGCTGTTTAGTACGGATGCCGGCATTGGGCTGGAAATACCGGTTTTGGGATTCTGCACAGAAAGGGTTTGCAAACCGCTGAATCCACACGTGAGTTTACCTCTGTCAGTTGAATGCACACGTTGACAACCATTCAGTTAGATAGCTCCGTTTTGGTTTTAGAAGCAGATATTTCTCTGTACAGCCTATGGTCCCATTCACTCGGGAATATCCCAACGCAGCTCCTAGAAGAAACGTGTTTCTGACTCGCTGAATCTCAACATAGATTCAACTCTCTTAGCTGAACGAACGCACAGCAGAGCAGTTTCAAGGAAACGTTTCTCCTGAGTTTTAGACGAAGTTTCCTGCTGTTTAGTACGGATGCCGGCATTGGGCTGGAAATACCGGTTTTGGGATTCTGCACAGAAAGGGTTTGCAAACCGCTGAATCCACACGTGAGTTTAACTCTGTCAGTTGAATGCACACATTGACAACCATTCAGTTTGATAGCACACTTTAGGTTTTAGAAGCAGATATTTCTCTGTACAGCCTATGGTCCCATTCACTCGGGAATATCCCAACGCAGCTCCTAGAAGAAACGTGTTTCTGACTCGCTGAATCTCAACATAGATTCAACTCTCTTAGGAGAACGAACGCACAGCAGAGCAGTTTCAAGGAAACGTTTCTCCTGAGTTTTAGACGAAGTTTCCTGCTGTTTAGTACGGATGCCGGCACTGGGCTGGACATACCGGTTTTGGGATTCTGCACAGAAAGGGTTTGCAAACCGCTGAATCCACACGTGAGTTTAACTCTGTCAGTTGAATGCACACATTGACAACCATTCAGTTAGATAGCTCCGTTTTGGTTTTAGAAGCAGATATTTCTCTGTACAGCCTATGGTCCCATTCACTCGGGAATATCCCAACGCAGCTCCTAGAAGAAACGTGTTTCTGACTCGCTGAATCTCAACATAGATTCAACTCTCTTAGGTGAACGAACGCACAGCAGAGCAGTTTCAAGGAAAAGTTTCTCCTGAGTTTTAGACGAAGTTTCCTGCTGTTTAGTACGGATGCCGGCACTGGGCTGGACATACCGGTTTTGGGATTCTGCACAGAAAGGGTTTGCAAACCGCTGAATCCACACGTGAGTTTAACTCTGTCAGTTGAATTCACACATTGACAACCATTCAGTTTGATAGCACCCTTTCGGTTTTAGAAGCAGATATTTCTCTGTACAGACTATGGTCCCATTCACTCGGGAATATCCCAACGCAGCTCCTAGAAGAAACGTGTTTCTGACTCGCTGAATTTCAACATAGATTCAACTCTCTTAGGTGAACGAACGCACAGCAGAGCAGTTTCAAGGAAACGTTTCTCCTGAGTTTTAGACGAAGTTTCCTGCTGTTTAGTATGGATGCCGGCATTGGGCTGGACATACCGGTTTTGGGATTCTGCACAGAAAGGGTTTGCAAACCGCTGAATACACACGTGAGTTTAACTCTGTCAGTTGAATGCACACATTGACAACCATTCAGTTTGATAGCACACTTTTGGTTTTAGAAGCAGATATTTCTCTGTACAGCCTATGGTCCCATTCACTCGGGAATATCCCAACGGAGCTCCTAGAAGTAACGTGTTTCTGACTCGCTGAATCTCAACATAGATTCAACTCTCTTAGGTGAACGAACGCACAGCAGAGCAGTTTCAAGGAAACGTTTCTCCTGAGTTTTAGACGAAGTTTCCTGCTGTTTAGTACGGATGCCGGCATTGGGCTGGAAATACCGGTTTTGGGATTCTGCACAGAAAGGGTTTGCAAACCGCTGAATCCACACGTGAGTTTAACTCTGTCAGTTGAATGCACACATTGACAACCATTCAGTTTGATAGCACACTTTTGGTTTTAGAAGAAGATATTTCTCTGTACAGCCTATGGTCCCATTCACTCGGGAATATCCCAACGCAGCTCCTAGAAGTAACGTGTTTCTGACTCGCTGAATCTCAACATAGATTCAACTCTCTTAGGTGAACGAACGCACAGCAGAGCAGTTTCAAGGAAACGTTTCTCCTGAGTTTTAGACGAAGTTTCCTGCTGTTTAGTACGGATGCCGGCATTGGGCTGGAAATACCGGTTTTGGGATTCTGCACAGAAAGGGTTTGCAAACCGCTGAATCCACACGTGAGTTTGACTCTGTCAGTTGAATGCACACATTGACAACCATTCAGTTTGATAGCACACTTTTGGTTTTAGAAGCAGATATTTCTCTGTACAGCCTATGCTCCCATTCACTCGGGAATATCCCAACGCAGCTCCTAGAAGAAACGTGTTTCTGACTCGCTGAATCTCAACATAGATTCAACTCTCTTAGGTGAACGAACGCACAGCAGAGCAGTTTCAAGGAAACGTTTCTCCTGAGTTTTAGACGAAGTTTCCTGCTGTTTAGTACGGATACCGGCATTGGGCTGGAAATACCGGTTTTGGGATTCTGCACAGAAAGGGTTTGCAAACCGCTGAATCCACACGTGAGTTTAACTCTGTCAGTTGAATGCACACATTGACAACCATTCAGTTTGATAGCACACTTTTGGTATTAGAAGCAGATATTTCTCTGTACAGCCTATGGTCCCATTCACTCGGGAATATCCCAACGCAGCTCCTAGAAGAAACGTGTTTCTGACTCGCTGAATCTCAACATAGATTCAACTCTCTTAGGTGAACGAACGCACAGCAGAGCAGTTTCAAGGAAACGTTTCTCCTGAGTTTTAGACGAAGTTTCCTGCTGTTTAGTACGGATGCCGGCATTGGGCTGGACATAGCGGTTTTGGGATTCTGCACAGAAATGGTTTGCAAACCGCTGAATCCACACGTGAGTTTAACTCTCTCAGTTGAATGCACACATTGACAACCATCCAGTTAGATAGCTCCGTTTTGATTTTAGAAGCAGATATTTCTCTGTACAGCCTATGGTCCCATTTACTCGGAAATATCCCAACGCAGCTCCTAGAAGAAACGAGTTTCTGACTCGCTGAATCTCAACATAGATTCAACTCTCTTAGGTGAACGAACGCACAGCAGAGCAGTTTCAAGGAAACGTTTCTCCTGAGTTTTAGACGAAGTTTCCTGCTGTTTAGTACGGATGCCGGCACTGGGCTGGACATACCGGTTTTGGGATTCTGCACAGAAAGGGTTTGCAAACCGCTGAATCCACACGTGAGTTTAACTCTGTCAGTTGAATGCACACATTGACAACCATTCAGTTTGATAGCACCCTTTTGGTTTTAGAAGCAGATATTTCTCTGTACAGACTATGGTCCCATTCACTCGGGAATATCCAAACGCAGCTCCTAGAAGAAACGTGTTTCTGACTCGCTGAATCTCAACATAGATTCATCTCTCTTAGGTGAACGAACGCACAGCAGAGCAGTTTCAAGGAAACGTTTCTCCTGAGTTTTAGACGAAGTTTCCTGCTGTTTAGTACGGATGCCGGCATTGGGCTGGACATACCGGTTTTGGGATTCTGCACAGAAAGGGTTTGCAAACCGCTGAATCCACACGTGAGTTTAACTCTGTCAGTTGAATGCACACATTGACAACCATTCAGTTTGATAGCACACTTTTGGTTTTAGAAGCAGATATTTCTCTGTACAGCCTATGGTCCCATTCACTCGGGAATATCCCAACGCAGCTCCTAGAAGTAACGTGTTTCTGACTCGCTGAATCTCAACATAGATTCAACTCTCTTAGGTGAACGAACGCACAGCAGAGCAGTTTCAAGGAAACGTTTCTCCTGAGTTTTAGACGAAGTTTCCTGCTGTTTAGTACGGATGCCGGCATTGGGCTGGAAATACCGGTTTTCGGATTCTGCACAGAAAGGGTTTGCAAACCGCTGAATCCACACGTGAGTTTAACTCTGTCAGTTGAATGCACACGTTGACAACCATTCAGTTAGATAGCTCCGTTTTGGTTTTAGAAGCAGATATTTCTCTGTACAGCCTATGGTCCCATTCACTCGGGAATATCCCAACGCAGCTCCTAGAAGAAACGTGTTTCTGACTCGCTGAATCTCAACATAGATTCAACTCTCTTAGGTGAACGAACGCACAGCAGAGCACTTTCAAGGAAACGTTTCTCCTGAGTTTTAGACGAAGTTTCCTGCTGTTTAGTACGGATGCCGGCATAGGGCTGGAAATACCGGTTTTGGGATGCTGCACAGAAAGGGTTTGCAAACCGCTGAATCCACACGTGAGTTTAACTCTGTCAGTTGAATGCACACATTGACAACCATTCAGTTTCATAGCACACTTTTGGTTTTAGAAGCAGATATTTCTCTGTACAGCCTATGGTCCCATTCACTCGGGAATATCCCAACGCAGCTCCTAGAAGTAACGTGTTTCTGACTCGCTGAATCTCAACATAGATTCAACTCTCTTAGGTAAACGAACGCACAGCAGAGCAGTTTCAAGGAAACGTTTCTCCTGAGTTTTAGACGAAGTTTCCTGCTGTTTAGTACGGATGCCGGCATTGGGCTGGAAATACCGGTTTTGGGATTCTGCACAGAAAGGGTTTGCAAACCGCTGAATCCACACGTGAGTTTAACTCTGTCAGTTGAATGCACACATTGACAACCATTCAGTTTAATAGCACACTTTAGGTTTTAGAAGCAGATATTTCTCTGTACAGCCTATGGTCCCATTCACTCGGGAATATCCCAACGCAGCTCCTAGAAGAAACGTGTTTCTGACTCGCTGAATCTCAACATAGATTCAACTCTCTTAGGAGAACGAACGCACAGCAGAGCAGTTTCAAGGAAACGTTTCTCCTGAGTTTTAGACGAAGTTTCCTGCTGTTTAGTACGGATGCCGGCACTGGGCTGGACATACCGGTTTTGGGATTCTGCACAGAAAGGGTTTGCAAACCGCTGAATCCACACGTGAGTTTAACTCTGTCAGTTGAATGCACACATTGACAACCATTCAGTTAGATAGCTCCGTTTTGGTTTTAGAAGCAGATATTTCTCTGTACAGCCTATGGTCCCATTCACTCGGGAATATCCCAACGCAGCTCCTAGAAGAAACGTGTTTCTGACTCGCTGAATCTCAACATAGATTCAACTCTCTTAGGTGAACGATCGCACAGCAGAGCAGTTTCAAGGAAAAGTTTCTCCTGAGTTTTAGACGAAGTTTCCTGCTGTTTAGTACGGATGCCGGCACTGGGCTGGACATACCGGTTTTGGGATTCTGCACAGAAAGGGTTTGCAAACCGCTGAATCCACACGTGAGTTTAACTCTGTCAGTTGAATTCACACATTGACAACCATTCAGTTTGATAGCACCCTTTTGGTTTTAGAAGCAGATATTTCTCTGTACAGACTATGGTCCCATTCACTCGGGAATATCCCAACGCAGCTCCTAGAAGAAACGTGTTTCTGACTCGCTGAATCTCAACATAGATTCAACTCTCTTAGGTGAACGAACGCACAGCAGAGCAGTTTCAAGGAAACGTTTCTCCTGAGTTTTAGACGAAGTTTCCTGCTGTTTAGTATGGATGCCGGCATTGGGCTGGACATACCGGTTTTGGGATTCTGCACAGAAAGGGTTTGCAAACCGCTGAATCCACACGTGAGTTTGACTCTGTCAGTTGAATGCACACATTGACAACCATTCAGTTTGAGAGCACACTTTTGGTTTTAGAAGCAGATATTTCTCTGTACAGCCTATGGTCCCATTCACTCGTTAATATCCCAACGCAGCTCCTAGAAGAAACGTGTTTCTGACTCGCTGAATCTCAACATAGATTCAACTCTCTTAGGTGAACGAACGCACAGCAGAGCAGTTTCAAGGAAACGTTTCTCCTGAGTCTTAGACGAAGTTTCCTGCTGTTTAGTACGTATGTCGGCATTGGGCTGGAAATACCGGTTTTGGGATTCTGCACAGAAAGGGTTTGCAAACCGCTGAATCCACACGTGAGTTTAACTCTGTCAGTTGAATGCACACGTTGACAACCATTCAGTTAGATAGCTCCGTTTTGGTTTTAGAAGCAGATATTTCTCTGTACAGCCTATGGTCCCATTCACTCGGGAATATCCCAACGCAGCTCCTAGAAGAAACGTGTTTCTCACTCGCTGAATCTCAACATAGATTCAACTCTCTTAGGTGAACGAACGCACAGCAGAGCACTTTCAAGGAAACGTTTCTCCTGAGTTTTAGACGAAGTTTCCTGCTGTTTAGTACGGATGCCGGCATAGGGCTGGAAATACCGGTTTTGGGATGCTGCACAGAAAGGGTTCGCAAACCGCTGAATCCACACGTGAGTTTAACTCTGTCAGTTGAATGCACACATTGACAACCATTCAGTTTGATAGCACACTTTTGGTTTTAGAAGCAGATATTTCTCTGTACAGCCTATGGTCCCATTCACTCGGGAATATCCCAACGCAGCTCCTAGAAGTAACGTGTTTCTGACTCGCTGAATCTCAACATAGATTCAACTCTCTTAGGTGAACGAACGCACAGCAGAGCAGTTTCAAGGAAACGTTTCTCCTGAGTTTTAGACGAAGTTTCCTGCTGTTTAGTACGGATGCCGGCATTGGGCTGGAAATACCGGTTTTGGGATTCTGCACAGAAAGGGTTTGCAAACCGCTGAATCCACACGTGAGTTTAACTCTGTCAGTTGAATGCACACATTGACAACCATTCAGTTTGATAGCACACTTTTGGTTTTAGAAGCAGATATTTCTCTGTACAGCCTATGGTCCCATTCACTCGGGAATATCCCAACGCAGCTCCTAGAAGTAACGTGTTTCTGACTCGCTGAATCTCAACATAGATTCAACTCTCTTAGGTGAACGAACGCACAGCAGAGCAGTTTCAAGGAAACGTTTCTCCTGAGTTTTAGACGAAGTTTCCTGCTGTTTAGTACGGATGCCGGCATTGGGCTGGAAATACCGGTTTTGGGATTCTGCAGAGAAAGGGTCAGCAAACCGCTGAATCCACACGTGAGTTTGACTCTGTCAGTTGAATGCACACATTGACAACCATTCAGTTTGATAGCACACTTTTGGTTTTAGAAGCAGATATTTCTCTGTACAGCCTATGCTCCCATTCACTCGGGAATATCCCAACGCAGCTCCTAGAAGAAACGTGTTTCTGACTCGCTGAATCTCAACATAGATTCAACTCTCTTAGGTGAACGAACGCACAGCAGAGCAGTTTCAAGGAAACGTTTCTCCTGAGTTTTAGACGAAGTTTCCTGCTGTTTAGTACGGATACCGGCATTGGGCTGGAAATACCGGTTTTGGGATTCTGCACAGAAAGGGTTTGCAAACCGCTGAATCCACACGTGAGTTTAACTCTGTCAGTTGAATGCACACATTGACAACCATTCAGTTTGATAGCACACTTTTGGTATTAGAAGCAGATATTTCTCTGTACAGCCTATGGTCCCATTCACTCGGGAATATCCCAACGCAGCTCCTAGAAGAAACGTGTTTCTGACTCGCTGAATCTCAACATAGATTCAACTCTCTTAGGTGAACGAACGCACAGCAGAGCAGTTTCAAGGAAACGTTTCTCCTGAGTTTTAGACGAAGTTTCCTGCTGTTTAGTACGGATGCCGGCATTGGGCTGGACATAGCGGTTTTGGGATTCTGCACAGAAATGGTTTGCAAACCGCTGAATCCACACGTGAGTTTACCTCTCTCAGTTGAATGCACACATTGACAACCATCCAGTTAGATAGCTCCGTTTTGATTTTAGAAGCAGATATTTCTCTGTACAGCCTATGGTCCCATTTACTCGGAAATATCCCAACGCAGCTCCTAGAAGAAACTAGTTTCTGACTCGCTGAATCTCAACATAGATTCAACTCTCTTAGGTGAACGAACGCACAGCAGAGCAGTTTCAAGGAAACGTTTCTCCTGAGTTTTAGACGAAGTTTCCTGCTGTTTAGTACGTATGCCGGCATTGGGCTGGAAATACCGGTTTTGGGATTCTGCACAGAATGGGTTTGCAAACCGCTGAATCCACACGTGAGTTTAACTCTGTCAGTTGAATGCACACATTGACAACCATTCAGTTTGATAGCACACTTTTGGTTTTAGAAGCAGATATTTCTCTGTACAGCCTATGGTCCCATTCACTCGGGAATATCCCATCGCAGCTCCTAGAAGTAACGTGTTTCTGACTCGCTGAATCTCAACATAGATTAAACTCTCTTAGGTGAACGAACGCACAGCAGAGCAGTTTCAAGGAAACGTTTCTCCTGAGTTTTAGACGAAGTTTCCTGCTGTTTAGTACGGATGCCGGCATTGGGCTGGAAATACCGGTTTTGGGATTCTGCACAGAAAGGGTTTGCAAACCGCTGAATCCACACGTGAGTTTAACTCTGTCAGTTGAATGCACACGTTGACAACCATTCAGTTAGATAGCTCCGTTTTGGTTTTAGAAGCAGATATTTCTCTGTACAGCCTATGGTCCCATTCACTCGGGAATATCCCAACGCAGCTCCTAGAAGAAACGTGTTTCTGACTCGCTGAATCTCAACATAGATTCAACTCTCTTAGGTGAACGAACGCACAGCAGAGCACTTTCAAGGAAACGTTTCTCCTGAGTTTTAGACGAAGTTTCCTGCTGTTTAGTACGGATGCCGGCATAGGGCTGGAAATACCGGTTTTGGGATGCTGCACAGAAAGGGTTTGCAAACCGCTGAATCCACACGTGAGTTTAACTCTGTCAGTTGAATGCACACATTGACAACCATTCAGTTTCATAGCACACTTTTGGTTTTAGAAGCAGATATTTCTCTGTACAGCCTATGGTCCCATTCACTCGGGAATATCCCAACGCAGCTCCTAGAAGTAACGTGTTTCTGACTCGCTGAATCTCAACATAGATTCAACTCTCTTAGGTGAACGAACGCACAGCAGAGCACTTTCAAGGAAACGTTTCTCCTGAGTTTTAGACGAAGTTTCCTGCTGTTTAGTACGGATGCCGGCATTGGGCTGGAAATACCGGTTTTGGGATTCTGCACAGAAAGGGTTTGCAAACCGCTGAATCCACACGTGAGTTTAACTCTGTCAGTTGAATGCACACATTGACAACCATTCAGTTTAATAGCACACTTTAGGTTTTAGAAGCAGATATTTCTCTGTACAGCCTATGGTCCCATTCACTCGGGAATATCCCAACGCAGCTCCTAGAAGAAACGTGTTTCTGACTCGCTGAATCTCAACATAGATTCAACTCTCTTAGGAGAACGAACGCACAGCAGAGCAGTTTCAAGGAAACGTTTCTCCTGAGTTTTAGACGAAGTTTCCTGCTGTTTAGTACGGATGCCGGCACTGGGCTGGACATACCGGTTTTGGGATTCTGCACAGAAAGGGTTTGCAAACCGCTGAATCCACACGTGAGTTTAACTCTGTCAGTTGAATGCACACATTGACAACCATTCAGTTAGATAGCTCCGTTTTGGTTTTAGAAGCAGATATTTCTCTGTACAGCCTATGGTCCCATTCACTCGGGAATATCCCAACGCAGCTCCTAGAAGAAACGTGTTTCTGACTCGCTGAATCTCAACATAGATTCAACTCTCTTAGGTGAACGATCGCACAGCAGAGCAGTTTCAAGGAAAAGTTTCTCCTGAGTTTTAGACGAAGTTTCCTGCTGTTTAGTACGGATGCCGGCACTGGGCTGGACATACCGGTTTTGGGATTCTGCACAGAAAGGGTTTGCAAACCGCTGAATCCACACGTGAGTTTAACTCTGTCAGTTGAATTCACACATTGACAACCATTCAGTTTGATAGCACCCTTTTGGTTTTAGAAGCAGATATTTCTCTGTACAGACTATGGTCCCATTCACTCGGGAATATCCCAACGCAGCTCCTAGAAGAAACGTGTTTCTGACTCGCTGAATCTCAACATAGATTCAACTCTCTTAGGTGAACGAACGCACAGCAGAGCAGTTTCAAGGAAACGTTTCTCCTGAGTTTTAGACGAAGTTTCCTGCTGTTTAGTATGGATGCCGGCATTGGGCTGGACATACCGGTTTTGGGATTCTGCACAGAAAGGGTTTGCAAACCGCTGAATCCACACGTGAGTTTGACTCTGTCAGTTGAATGCACACATTGACAACCATTCAGTTTGAGAGCACACTTTTGGTTTTAGAAGCAGATATTTCTCTGTACAGCCTATGGTCCCATTCACTCGTTAATATCCCAACGCAGCTCCTAGAAGAAACGTGTTTCTGACTCGCTGAATCTCAACATAGATTCAACTCTCTTAGGTGAACGAACGCACAGCAGAGCAGTTTCAAGGAAACGTTTCTCCTGAGTCTTAGACGAAGTTTCCTGCTGTTTAGTACGTATGTCGGCATTGGGCTGGAAATACCGGTTTTGGGATTCTGCACAGAAAGGGTTTGCAAACCGCTGAATCCACACGTGAGTTTAACTCTGTCAGTTGAATGCACACGTTGACAACCATTCAGTTAGATAGCTCCGTTTTGGTTTTAGAAGCAGATATTTCTCTGTACAGCCTATGGTCCCATTCACTCGGGAATATCCCAACGCAGCTCCTAGAAGAAACGTGTTTCTCACTCGCTGAATCTCAACATAGATTCAACTCTCTTAGGTGAACGAACGCACAGCAGAGCACTTTCAAGGAAACGTTTCTCCTGAGTTTTAGACGAAGTTTCCTGCTGTTTAGTACGGATGCCGGCATAGGGCTGGAAATACCGGTTTTGGGATGCTGCACAGAAAGGGTTCGCAAACCGCTGAATCCACACGTGAGTTTAACTCTGTCAGTTGAATGCACACATTGACAACCATTCAGTTTGATAGCACACTTTTGGTTTTAGAAGCAGATATTTCTCTGTACAGCCTATGGTCCCATTCACTCGGGAATATCCCAACGCAGCTCCTAGAAGTAACGTGTTTCTGACTCGCTGAATCTCAACATAGATTCAACTCTCTTAGGTGAACGAACGCACAGCAGAGCAGTTTCAAGGAAACGTTTCTCCTGAGTTTTAGACGAAGTTTCCTGCTGTTTAGTACGGATGCCGGCATTGGGCTGGAAATACCGGTTTTGGGATTCTGCACAGAAAGGGTTTGCAAACCGCTGAATCCACACGTGAGTTTAACTCTGTCAGTTGAATGCACACATTGACAACCATTCAGTTTGATAGCACACTTTTGGTTTTAGAAGCAGATATTTCTCTGTACAGCCTATGGTCCCATTCACTCGGGAATATCCCAACGCAGCTCCTAGAAGTAACGTGTTTCTGACTCGCTGAATCTCAACATAGATTCAACTCTCTTAGGTGAAAGAACGCACAGCAGAGCAGTTTCAAGGAAACGTTTCTCCTGAGTTTTAGACGAAGTTTCCTGCTGTTTAGTACGGATGCCGGCATTGGGCTGGAAATACCGGTTTTGGGATTCTGCAGAGAAAGGGTCAGCAAACCGCTGAATCCACACGTGAGTTTGACTCTGTCAGTTGAATGCACACATTGACAACCATTCAGTTTGATAGCACACTTTTGGTTTTAGAAGCAGATATTTCTCTGTACAGCCTATGCTCCCATTCACTCGGGAATATCCCAACGCAGCTCCTAGAAGAAACGTGTTTCTGACTCGCTGAATCTCAACATAGATTCAACTCTCTTAGGTGAACGAACGCACAGCAGAGCAGTTTCAAGGAAACGTTTCTCCTGAGTTTTAGACGAAGTTTCCTGCTGTTTAGTACGGATACCGGCATTGGGCTGGAAATACCGGTTTTGGGATTCTGCACAGAAAGGGTTTGCAAACCGCTGAATCCACACGTGAGTTTAACTCTGTCAGTTGAATGCACACATTGACAACCATTCAGTTTGATAGCACACTTTTGGTATTAGAAGCAGATATTTCTCTGTACAGCCTATGGTCCCATTCACTCGGGAATATCCCAACGCAGCTCCTAGAAGAAACGTGTTTCTGACTCGCTGAATCTCAACATAGATTCAACTCTCTTAGGTGAACGAACGCACAGCAGAGCAGTTTCAAGGAAACGTTTCTCCTGAGTTTTAGACGAAGTTTCCTGCTGTTTAGTACGGATGCCGGCATTGGGCTGGACATAGCGGTTTTGGGATTCTGCACAGAAATGGTTTGCAAACCGCTGAATCCACACGTGAGTTTACCTCTCTCAGTTGAATGCACACATTGACAACCATCCAGTTAGATAGCTCCGTTTTGATTTTAGAAGCAGATATTTCTCTGTACAGCCTATGGTCCCATTTACTCGGAAATATCCCAACGCAGCTCCTAGAAGAAACTAGTTTCTGACTCGCTGAATCTCAACATAGATTCAACTCTCTTAGGTGAACGAACGCACAGCAGAGCAGTTTCAAGGAAACGTTTCTCCTGAGTTTTAGACGAAGTTTCCTGCTGTTTAGTACGTATGCCGGCATTGGGCTGGAAATACCGGTTTTGGGATTCTGCACAGAATGGGTTTGCAAACCGCTGAATCCACACGTGAGTTTAACTCTGTCAGTTGAATGCACACATTGACAACCATTCAGTTTGATAGCACACTTTTGGTTTTAGAAGCAGATATTTCTCTGTACAGCCTATGGTCCCATTCACTCGGGAATATCCCATCGCAGCTCCTAGAAGTAACGTGTTTCTGACTCGCTGAATCTCAACATAGATTAAACTCTCTTAGGTGAACGAACGCACAGCAGAGCAGTTTCAAGGAAACGTTTCTCCTGAGTTTTAGACGAAGTTTCCTGCTGTTTAGTACGGATGCCGGCATTGGGCTGGAAATACCGGTTTTGGGATTCTGCACAGAAAGGGTTTGCAAACCGCTGAATCCACACGTGAGTTTAACTCTGTCTGTTGAATGCACACATTGACAGCCATTCAGTTTGATAGCACCCTTTTGGTTTTAGAAGCAGATATTTCTCTGTACAGACTATGGTCCCATTCACTCGGGAATATCCCAACGCAGCTCCTAGAAGAAACGTGTTTCTGACTCGCTGAATCTCAACATAGATTCAACTCTCTTAGGTGAACGAACGCACAGCAGAGCAGTTTCAAGGAAACGATTCTCCTGAGTTTTAGACGAAGTTTCCTGCTGTTTAGTACGGATGCCGGCATTGGGCTGGACATACCGGTTTTGGGATTCTGCACAGAAAGGGTTTGCAAACCGCTGAATCCACACGTGAGTTTAACTCTGTCAGTTGAATGCACACATTGACAACCATTCAGTTTGATAGCACACTTTTGGTTTTAGAAGCAGATATTTCTCTGTACAGCCTATGGTCCCAGTCACTCGGGAATATCCCAACGCAGCTCCTAGAAGAAACGTGTTTCTGACTCGCTGAATCTCAACATAGATTCAACTCTCTTAGGTGAACGAACGCACAGCAGAGCAGTTTCAAGGAAACGTTTCTCCTGAGTCTTAGACGAAGTTTCCTGCTGTTTAGTACGTATGCCGGCATTGGGCTGGAAATACCGGTTTTGGGATTCTGCACAGAAAGGGTTTGCAAACCGCTGAATCCACACGTGAGTTTAACTCTGTCAGTTGAATGCACACGTTGACAACCATTCAGTTAGATAGCTCCGTTTTGGTTTTAGAAGCAGATATTTCTCTGTACAGCCTATGGTCCCATTCACTCGGGAATATCCCAACGCAGCTCCTAGAAGAAACGTGTTTCTGACTCGCTGAATCTCAACATAGATTCAACTCTCTTAGGTGAACGAACGCACAGCAGAGCAGTTTCAAGTAAACGTTTCTCCTGAGTTTTAGACGAAGTTTCCTGCTGTTTAGTACGGATGCCGGCATTGGGCTGGAAATACCGGTTTTGGGATTCTGCACAGAAATGGTTTGCAAACCGCTGAATCCACACGTGAGTTTAACTCTGTCAGTTGAATGCACACATTGACAACCATTCAGTTTGATAGCACACTTTTGGTTTTAGAAGCAGATATTTCTCTGTACAGCCTATGGTCCCATTCACTCGGGAATATCCCAACGCAGCTCCTAGAAGAAACGTGTTTCTGACTCGCTGAATCTCAACATAGATTCAACTCTCTTAGGAGAACGAACGCACAGCAGAGCAGTTTCAAGGAAACGTTTCTCCTGAGTCTTAGACGAAGTTTCCTGCTGTTTAGTACGGATGCCGGCATTGGGCTGGAAATACCGGTTTTGGGATTCTGCACAGAAAGGGTTTGCAAACCGCTGAATCCACACGTGAGTTTAACTCTGTCAGTTGAATGCACACATTGACAACCATTCAGTTAGATAGCTCCGTTTTGGTTTTAGAAGCAGATATTTCTCTGTACAGCCTATGGTCCCATTCACTCGGGAATATCCCAACGCAGCTCCTAGAAGAAACGTGTTTCTGACTCGCTGAATCTCAACATAGATTCAACTCTCTTAGGTGAACGAACGCACAGCAGAGCAGTTTCAAGGAAACGTTTCTCCTGAGTTTTAGACGAAGTTTCCTGCTGTTTAGTACGGATGCCGGCACTGGGCTGGACATACCGGTTTTGGGATTCTGCACAGAAAGGGTTTGCAAACCGCTGAATCCACACGTGAGTTTAACTCTGTCAGTTGAATGCACACATTGACAACCATTCAGTTTGATAGCACCCTTTTGGTTTTAGAAGCAGATATTTCTCTGTACAGACTATGGTCCCATTCACTCGGGAATATCCCATCGCAGCTCCTAGAAGAAACGTGTTTCTGACTCGCTGAATCTCAACATAGATTCATCTCTCTTAGGTGAACGAACGCACAGCAGAGCAGTTTCAAGGAAACGTTTCTCCTGAGTTTTAGACGAAGTTTCCTGCTGTTTAGTACGGATGCCGGCATTGGGCTGGAAATACCGGTTTTGGGATTCTGCACAGAAAGGGTTTGCAAACCGCTGAATCCACACGTGAGTTTAACTCTGTCAGTTGAATGCACACATTGACAACCATTCAGTTTGATAGCACACTTTTGGTTTTAGAAGCAGATATTTCTCTGTACAGCCTATGGTCCCATTCACTCGGGAATATCCCAACGCAGCTCCTAGAAGAAACGTGTTTCTGACTCGCTGAATCTCAACATAGATTCAACTCTCTTAGGTGAACGAACGCACAGCAGAGCACTTTCAAGGAAACGTTTCTCCTGAGTTTTAGACGAAGTTTCCTGCTGTTTAGTACGGATGCCGGCATAGGGCTGGAAATACCGGTTTTGGGATGCTGCACAGAAAGGGTTTGCAAACCGCTGAATCCACACGTGAGTTTAACTCTGTCAGTTGAATGCACACATTGACAACCATTCAGTTTGATAGCACACTTTTGGTTTTAGAAGCAGATATTTCTCTGTACAGCCTATGGTCCCATTCACTCGGGAATATCCCAACGCAGCTCCTAGAAGTAACGTGTTTCTGACTCGCTGAATCTCAACATAGATTCAACTCTCTTAGGTGAACGAACGCACAGCAGAGCAGTTTCAAGGAAACGTTTCTCCTGAGTCTTAGACGAAGTTTCCTGCTGTTTAGTACGGATGCCGGCATTGGGCTGGAAATACCGGTTTTGGGATTCTGCACAGAAAGGGTTTGCAAACCGCTGAATCCACACGTGAGTTTACCTCTGTCAGTTGAATGCACACGTTGACAACCATTCAGTTAGATAGCTCCGTTTTGGTTTTAGAAGTAGATATTTCTCTGTACAGCCTATGGTCCCATTCACTCGGGAATATCCCAACGCAGCTCCTAGAAGAAACGTGTTTCTGACTCGCTGAATCTCAACATAGATTCAACTCTCTTAGGTGAACGAACGCACAGCAGAGCACTTTCAAGGAAACGTTTCTCCTGAGTTTTAGACGAAGTTTCCTGCTGTTTAGTACGGATGCCGGCATAGGGCTGGAAATACCGGTTTTGGGATGCTGCACAGAAAGGGTTTGCAAACCGCTGAATCCACACGTGAGTTTAACTTTGTCAGTTGAATGCACACATTGACAACCATTCAGTTTGATAGCACACTTTTGGTTTTAGAAGCAGATATTTCTCTGTACAGCCTATGGTCCCATTCACTCGGGAATATCCCAACGCAGCTCCTAGAAGTAACGTGTTTCTGACTCGCTGAATCTCAACATAGATTCAACTCTCTTAGGTGAACGAACGCACAGCAGAGCAGTTTCAAGGAAACGTTTCTCCTGAGTTTTAGACGAAGTTTCCTGCTGTTTAGTACGGATGCCGGCATTGGGCTGGAAATACCGGTTTTGGGATTCTGCACAGAAAGGGTTTGCAAACCGCTGAATCCACACGTGAGTTTAACTCTGTCAGTTGAATGCACACATTGACAACCATTCAGTTTGATAGCACACTTTAGGTTTTAGAAGCAGATATTTCTCTGTACAGCCTATGGTCCCATTCACTCGGGAATATCCCAACGCAGCTCCTAGAAGAAACGTGTTTCTGACTCGCTGAATCTCAACATAGATTCAACTCTCTTAGGAGAACGAACGCACAGCAGAGCGGTTTCAAGGAAACGTTTCTCCTGAGTTTTAGACGAAGTTTCCTGCTGTTTAGTACGGATGCCGGCACTGGGCTGGACATACCGGTTTTGGGATTCTGCACAGAAAGGGTTTGCAAACCGCTGAATCCACACGTGAGTTTAAGTCTGTCAGTTGAATGCACACATTGACAACCATTCAGTTAGATAGCTCCGTTTTGGTTTTAGAAGCAGATATTTCTCTGTACAGCCTATGGTCCCATTCACTCGGGAATATCCCAACGCAGCTCCTAGAAGAAACGTGTTTCTGACTCGCTGAATCTCAACATAGATTCCACTCTCTTAGGTGAACGAACGCACAGCAGAGCAGTTTCAAGGAAAAGTTTCTCCTGAGTTTTAGACGAAGTTTCCTGCTGTTTAGTACGGATGCCGGCACTGGGCTGGACATACCGGTTTTGGGATTCTGCACAGAAAGGGTTTGCAAACCGCTGAATCCACACGTGAGTTTAACTCTGTCAGTTGAATTCACACATTGACAACCATTCAGTTTGATAGCACCCTTTTGGTTTTAGAAGCAGATATTTCTCTGTACAGACTATGGTCCCATTCACTCGGGAATATCCCAACGCAGCTCCTAGAAGAAACGTGTTTCTGACTCGCTGAATCTCAACATAGATTCAACTCTCTTAGGTGAACGAACGCACAGCAGAGCAGTTTCAAGGAAACGTTTCTCCTGAGTTTTAGACGAAGTTTCCTGCTGTTTAGTATGGATGCCGGCATTGGGCTGGACATACCGGTTTTGGGATTCTGCACAGAAAGGGTTTGCAAACCGCTGAATCCACACGTGAGTTTAACTCTGTCAGTTGAATGCACACATTGACAACCATTCAGTTTGATAGCACACTTTTGGTTTTAGAAGCAGATATTTCTCTGTACAGCCTATGGTCCCATTCACTCGGGAATATCCCAACGGAGCTCCTAGAAGTAACGTGTTTCTGACTCGCTGAATCTCAACATAGATTCAACTCTCTTAGGTGAACGAACGCACAGCAGAGCAGTTTCAAGGAAACGTTTCTCCTGAGTTTTAGACGAAGTTTCCTGCTGTTTAGTACGGATGCCGGCATTGGGCTGGAAATACCGGTTTTGGGATTCTGCACAGAAAGGGTTTGCAAACCGCTGAATCCACACGTGAGTTTAACTCTGTCAGTTGAATGCACACATTGACAACCATTCAGTTTGATAGCACACTTTAGGTTTTAGAAGCAGATATTTCTCTGTACAGCCTATGGTCCCATTCACTCGTTAATATCCCAACGCAGCTCCTAGAAGAAACGTGTTTCTGACTCGCTGAATCTCAACATAGATTCAACTCTCTTAGGTGAACGAACGCACAGCAGAGCAGTTTCAAGGAAACGTTTCTCCTGAGTCTTAGACGAAGTTTCCTGCTGTTTAGTACGTATGTCGGCATTGGGCTGGAAATACCGGTTTTGGGATTCTGCACAGAAAGGGTTTGCAAACCGCTGAATCCACACGTGAGTTTAACTCTGTCAGTTGAATGCACACGTTGACAACCATTCAGTTAGATAGCTCCGTTTTGGTTTTAGAAGCAGATATTTCTCTGTACAGCCTATGGTCCCATTCACTCGGGAATATCCCAACGCAGCTCCTAGAAGAAACGTGTTTCTCACTCGCTGAATCTCAACATAGATTCAACTCTCTTAGGTGAACGAACGCACAGCAGAGCACTTTCAAGGAAACGTTTCTCCTGAGTTTTAGACGAAGTTTCCTGCTGTTTAGTACGGATGCCGGCATAGGGCTGGAAATACCGGTTTTGGGATGCTGCACAGAAAGGGTTCGCAAACCGCTGAATCCACACGTGAGTTTAACTCTGTCAGTTGAATGCACACATTGACAACCATTCAGTTTGATAGCACACTTTTGGTTTTAGAAGCAGATATTTCTCTGTACAGCCTATGGTCCCATTCACTCGGGAATATCCCAACGCAGCTCCTAGAAGTAACGTGTTTCTGACTCGCTGAATCTCAACATAGATTCAACTCTCTTAGGTGAACGAACGCACAGCAGAGCAGTTTCAAGGAAACGTTTCTCCTGAGTTTTAGACGAAGTTTCCTGCTGTTTAGTACGGATGCCGGCATTGGGCTGGAAATACCGGTTTTGGGATTCTGCACAGAAAGGGTTTGCAAACCGCTGAATCCACACGTGAGTTTAACTCTGTCAGTTGAATGCACACATTGACAACCATTCAGTTTGATAGCACACTTTTGGTTTTAGAAGCAGATATTTCTCTGTACAGCCTATGGTCCCATTCACTCGGGAATATCCCAACGCAGCTCCTAGAAGTAACGTGTTTCTGACTCGCTGAATCTCAACATAGATTCAACTCTCTTAGGTGAACGAACGCACAGCAGAGCAGTTTCAAGGAAACGTTTCTCCTGAGTTTTAGACGAAGTTTCCTGCTGTTTAGTACGTATGCCGGCATTGGGCTGGAAATACCGGTTTTGGGATTCTGCACAGAATGGGTTTGCAAACCGCTGAATCCACACGTGAGTTTAACTCTGTCAGTTGAATGCACACATTGACAACCATTCAGTTTGATAGCACACTTTTGGTTTTAGAAGCAGATATTTCTCTGTACAGCCTATGGTCCCATTCACTCGGGAATATCCCATCGCAGCTCCTAGAAGTAACGTGTTTCTGACTCGCTGAATCTCAACATAGATTAAACTCTCTTAGGTGAACGAACGCACAGCAGAGCAGTTTCAAGGAAACGTTTCTCCTGAGTTTTAGACGAAGTTTCCTGCTGTTTAGTACGGATGCCGGCATTGGGCTGGAAATACCGGTTTTGGGATTCTGCACAGAAAGGGTTTGCAAACCGCTGAATCCACACGTGAGTTTAACTCTGTCTGTTGAATGCACACATTGACAGCCATTCAGTTTGATAGCACCCTTTTGGTTTTAGAAGCAGATATTTCTCTGTACAGACTATGGTCCCATTCACTCGGGAATATCCCAACGCAGCTCCTAGAAGAAACGTGTTTCTGACTCGCTGAATCTCAACATAGATTCAACTCTCTTAGGTGAACGAACGCACAGCAGAGCAGTTTCAAGGAAACGATTCTCCTGAGTTTTAGACGAAGTTTCCTGCTGTTTAGTACGGATGCCGGCATTGGGCTGGACATACCGGTTTTGGGATTCTGCACAGAAAGGGTTTGCAAACCGCTGAATCCACACGTGAGTTTAACTCTGTCAGTTGAATGCACACATTGACAACCATTCAGTTTGATAGCACACTTTTGGTTTTAGAAGCAGATATTTCTCTGTACAGCCTATGGTCCCAGTCACTCGGGAATATCCCAACGCAGCTCCTAGAAGAAACGTGTTTCTGACTCGCTGAATCTCAACATAGATTCAACTCTCTTAGGTGAACGAACGCACAGCAGAGCAGTTTCAAGGAAACGTTTCTCCTGAGTCTTAGACGAAGTTTCCTGCTGTTTAGTACGTATGCCGGCATTGGGCTGGAAATACCGGTTTTGGGATTCTGCACAGAAAGGGTTTGCAAACCGCTGAATCCACACGTGAGTTTAACTCTGTCAGTTGAATGCACACGTTGACAACCATTCAGTTAGATAGCTCCGTTTTGGTTTTAGAAGCAGATATTTCTCTGTACAGCCTATGGTCCCATTCACTCGGGAATATCCCAACGCAGCTCCTAGAAGAAACGTGTTTCTGACTCGCTGAATCTCAACATAGATTCAACTCTCTTAGGTGAACGAACGCACAGCAGAGCAGTTTCAAGTAAACGTTTCTCCTGAGTTTTAGACGAAGTTTCCTGCTGTTTAGTACGGATGCCGGCATTGGGCTGGAAATACCGGTTTTGGGATTCTGCACAGAAATGGTTTGCAAACCGCTGAATCCACACGTGAGTTTAACTCTGTCAGTTGAATGCACACATTGACAACCATTCAGTTTGATAGCACACTTTTGGTTTTAGAAGCAGATATTTCTCTGTACAGCCTATGGTCCCATTCACTCGGGAATATCCCAACGCAGCTCCTAGAAGAAACGTGTTTCTGACTCGCTGAATCTCAACATAGATTCAACTCTCTTAGGAGAACGAACGCACAGCAGAGCAGTTTCAAGGAAACGTTTCTCCTGAGTCTTAGACGAAGTTTCCTGCTGTTTAGTACGGATGCCGGCATTGGGCTGGAAATACCGGTTTTGGGATTCTGCACAGAAAGGGTTTGCAAACCGCTGAATCCACACGTGAGTTTAACTCTGTCAGTTGAATGCACACATTGACAACCATTCAGTTAGATAGCTCCGTTTTGGTTTTAGAAGCAGATATTTCTCTGTACAGCCTATGGTCCCATTCACTCGGGAATATCCCAACGCAGCTCCTAGAAGAAACGTGTTTCTGACTCGCTGAATCTCAACATAGATTCAACTCTCTTAGGTGAACGAACGCACAGCAGAGCAGTTTCAAGGAAACGTTTCTCCTGAGTTTTAGACGAAGTTTCCTGCTGTTTAGTACGGATGCCGGCACTGGGCTGGACATACCGGTTTTGGGATTCTGCACAGAAAGGGTTTGCAAACCGCTGAATCCACACGTGAGTTTAACTCTGTCAGTTGAATGCACACATTGACAACCATTCAGTTTGATAGCACCCTTTTGGTTTTAGAAGCAGATATTTCTCTGTACAGACTATGGTCCCATTCACTCGGGAATATCCCATCGCAGCTCCTAGAAGAAACGTGTTTCTGACTCGCTGAATCTCAACATAGATTCATCTCTCTTAGGTGAACGAACGCACAGCAGAGCAGTTTCAAGGAAACGTTTCTCCTGAGTTTTAGACGAAGTTTCCTGCTGTTTAGTACGGATGCCGGCATTGGGCTGGAAATACCGGTTTTGGGATTCTGCACAGAAAGGGTTTGCAAACCGCTGAATCCACACGTGAGTTTAACTCTGTCAGTTGAATGCACACATTGACAACCATTCAGTTTGATAGCACACTTTTGGTTTTAGAAGCAGATATTTCTCTGTACAGCCTATGGTCCCATTCACTCGGGAATATCCCAACGCAGCTCCTAGAAGAAACGTGTTTCTGACTCGCTGAATCTCAACATAGATTCAACTCTCTTAGGTGAACGAACGCACAGCAGAGCACTTTCAAGGAAACGTTTCTCCTGAGTTTTAGACGAAGTTTCCTGCTGTTTAGTACGGATGCCGGCATAGGGCTGGAAATACCGGTTTTGGGATGCTGCACAGAAAGGGTTTGCAAACCGCTGAATCCACACGTGAGTTTAACTCTGTCAGTTGAATGCACACATTGACAACCATTCAGTTTGATAGCACACTTTTGGTTTTAGAAGCAGATATTTCTCTGTACAGCCTATGGTCCCATTCACTCGGGAATATCCCAACGCAGCTCCTAGAAGTAACGTGTTTCTGACTCGCTGAATCTCAACATAGATTCAACTCTCTTAGGTGAACGAACGCACAGCAGAGCAGTTTCAAGGAAACGTTTCTCCTGAGTCTTAGACGAAGTTTCCTGCTGTTTAGTACGGATGCCGGCATTGGGCTGGAAATACCGGTTTTGGGATTCTGCACAGAAAGGGTTTGCAAACCGCTGAATCCACACGTGAGTTTACCTCTGTCAGTTGAATGCACACGTTGACAACCATTCAGTTAGATAGCTCCGTTTTGGTTTTAGAAGCAGATATTTCTCTGTACAGCCTATGGTCCCATTCACTCGGGAATATCCCAACGCAGCTCCTAGAAGAAACGTGTTTCTGACTCGCTGAATCTCAACATAGATTCAACTCTCTTAGGTGAACGAACGCACAGCAGAGCACTTTCAAGGAAACGTTTCTCCTGAGTTTTAGACGAAGTTTCCTGCTGTTTAGTACGGATGCCGGCATAGGGCTGGAAATACCGGTTTTGGGATGCTGCACAGAAAGGGTTTGCAAACCGCTGAATCCACACGTGAGTTTAACTTTGTCAGTTGAATGCACACATTGACAACCATTCAGTTTGATAGCACACTTTTGGTTTTAGAAGCAGATATTTCTCTGTACAGCCTATGGTCCCATTCACTCGGGAATATCCCAACGCAGCTCCTAGAAGTAACGTGTTTCTGACTCGCTGAATCTCAACATAGATTCAACTCTCTTAGGTGAACGAACGCACAGCAGAGCAGTTTCAAGGAAACGTTTCTCCTGAGTTTTAGACGAAGTTTCCTGCTGTTTAGTACGGATGCCGGCATTGGGCTGGAAATACCGGTTTTGGGATTCTGCACAGAAAGGGTTTGCAAACCGCTGAATCCACACGTGAGTTTAACTCTGTCAGTTGAATGCACACATTGACAACCATTCAGTTTGATAGCACACTTTAGGTTTTAGAAGCAGATATTTCTCTGTACAGCCTATGGTCCCATTCACTCGGGAATATCCCAACGCAGCTCCTAGAAGAAACGTGTTTCTGACTCGCTGAATCTCAACATAGATTCAACTCTCTTAGGAGAACGAACGCACAGCAGAGCGGTTTCAAGGAAACGTTTCTCCTGAGTTTTAGACGAAGTTTCCTGCTGTTTAGTACGGATGCCGGCACTGGGCTGGACATACCGGTTTTGGGATTCTGCACAGAAAGGGTTTGCAAACCGCTGAATCCACACGTGAGTTTAAGTCTGTCAGTTGAATGCACACATTGACAACCATTCAGTTAGATAGCTCCGTTTTGGTTTTAGAAGCAGATATTTCTCTGTACAGCCTATGGTCCCATTCACTCGGGAATATCCCAACGCAGCTCCTAGAAGAAACGTGTTTCTGACTCGCTGAATCTCAACATAGATTCAACTCTCTTAGGTGAACGAACGCACAGCAGAGCAGTTTCAAGGAAAAGTTTCTCCTGAGTTTTAGACGAAGTTTCCTGCTGTTTAGTACGGATGCCGGCACTGGGCTGGACATACCGGTTTTGGGATTCTGCACAGAAAGGGTTTGCAAACCGCTGAATCCACACGTGAGTTTAACTCTGTCAGTTGAATTCACACATTGACAACCATTCAGTTTGATAGCACCCTTTTGGTTTTAGAAGCAGATATTTCTCTGTACAGACTATGGTCCCATTCACTCGGGAATATCCCAACGCAGCTCCTAGAAGAAACGTGTTTCTGACTCGCTGAATCTCAACATAGATTCAACTCTCTTAGGTGAACGAACGCACAGCAGAGCAGTTTCAAGGAAACGTTTCTCCTGAGTTTTAGACGAAGTTTCCTGCTGTTTAGTATGGATGCCGGCATTGGGCTGGACATACCGGTTTTGGGATTCTGCACAGAAAGGGTTTGCAAACCGCTGAATCCACACGTGAGTTTAACTCTGTCAGTTGAATGCACACATTGACAACCATTCAGTTTGATAGCACACTTTTGGTTTTAGAAGCAGATATTTCTCTGTACAGCCTATGGTCCCATTCACTCGGGAATATCCCAACGGAGCTCCTAGAAGTAACGTGTTTCTGACTCGCTGAATCTCAACATAGATTCAACTCTCTTAGGTGAACGAACGCACAGCAGAGCAGTTTCAAGGAAACGTTTCTCCTGAGTTTTAGACGAAGTTTCCTGCTGTTTAGTACGGATGCCGGCATTGGGCTGGAAATACCGGTTTTGGGATTCTGCACAGAAAGGGTTTGCAAACCGCTGAATCCACACGTGAGTTTAACTCTGTCAGTTGAATGCACACATTGACAACCATTCAGTTTGATAGCACACTTTAGGTTTTAGAAGCAGATATTTCTCTGTACAGCCTATGGTCCCATTCACTCGGGAATATCCCAACGCAGCTCCTAGAAGTAACGTGTTTCTGACTCGCTGAATCTCAACATAGATTCAACTCTCTTAGGTGAACGAACGCACAGCAGAGCAGTTTCAAGGAAACGTTTCTCCTGAGTTTTAGACGAAGTTTCCTGCTGTTTAGTACGGATGCCGGCATTGGGCTGGAAATACCGGTTTTGGGATTCTGCACAGAAAGGGTTTGCATACCGCTGAATCCACACGTGAGTTTGACTCTGTCAGTTGAATGCACACATTGACAACCATTCAGTTTGATAGCACACTTTTGGTTTTAGAAGCAGATATTTCTCTGTACAGCCTATGCTCCCATTCACTCGGGAATATCCCAACGCAGCTCCTAGAAGAAACGTGTTTCTGACTCGCTGAATCTCAACATAGATTCAACTCTCTTAGGTGAACGAACGCACAGCAGAGCAGTTTCAAGGAAACGTTTCTCCTGAGTTTTAGACGAAGTTTCCTGCTGTTTAGTACGGATACCGGCATTGGGCTGGAAATACCGGTTTTGGGATTCTGCACAGAAAGGGTTTGCAAACCGCTGAATCCACACGTGAGTTTAACTCTGTCAGTTGAATGCACACATTGACAACCATTCAGTTTGATAGCACACTTTTGGTATTAGAAGCAGATATTTCTCTGTACAGCCTATGGTCCCATTCACTCGGGAATATCCCAACGCAGCTCCTAGAAGAAACGTGTTTCTGACTCGCTGAATCTCAACATAGATTCAACTCTCTTAGGTGAACGAACGCACAGCAGAGCAGTTTCAAGGAAACGTTTCTCCTGAGTTTTAGACGAAGTTTCCTGCTGTTTAGTACGGATGCCGGCATTGGGCTGGACATAGCGGTTTTGGGATTCTGCACAGAAATGGTTTGCAAACCGCTGAATCCACACGTGAGTTTAACTCTCTCAGTTGAATGCACACATTGACAACCATCCAGTTAGATAGCTCCGTTTTGATTTTAGAAGCAGATATTTCTCTGTACAGCCTATGGTCCCATTTACTCGGAAATATCCCAACGCAGCTCCTAGAAGAAACGAGTTTCTGACTCGCTGAATCTCAACATAGATTCAACTCTCTTAGGTGAACGAACGCACAGCAGAGCAGTTTCAAGGAAACGTTTCTCCTGAGTTTTAGACGAAGTTTCCTGCTGTTTAGTACGGATGCCGGCACTGGGCTGGACATACCGGTTTTGGGATTCTGCACAGAAAGGGTTTGCAAACCGCTGAATCCACACGTGAGTTTAAATCTGTCAGTTGAATGCACACATTGACAACCATTCAGTTTGATAGCACCCTTTTGGTTTTAGAAGCAGATATTTCTCTGTACAGACTATGGTCCCATTCACTCGGGAATATCCCAACGCAGCTCCTAGAAGAAACGTGTTTCTGACTCGCTGAATCTCAACATAGATTCATCTCTCTTAGGTGAACGAACGCACAGCAGAGCAGTTTCAAGGAAACGTTTCTCCTGAGTTTTAGACGAAGTTTCCTGCTGTTTAGTACGGATGCCGGCACTGGGCTGGACATACCGGTTTTGGGATTCTGCACAGAAAGGGTTTGCAAACCGCTGAATCCACACGTGAGTTTACCTCTGTCAGTTGAATGCACACATTGACAACCATTCAGTTAGATAGCTCCGTTTTGGTTTTAGAAGCAGATATTTCTCTGTACAGCCTATGGTCCCATTCACTCGGGAATATCCCAACGCAGCTCCTAGAAGAAACGTGTTTCTGACTCGCTGAATCTCAACAAAGATTCAACTCTCTTAGGTGAACGAACGCACAGCAGAGCAGTTTCAAGGAAAAGTTTCTCCTGAGTTTTAGACGAAGTTTCCTGCTGTTTAGTACGGATGCCGGCACTGGGCTGGACATACCGGTTTTGGGATTCTGCACAGAAAGGGTTTGCAAACCGCTGAATCCACATGTGAGTTTAACTCTGTCAGTTGAATTCACACATTGACAACCATTCAGTTTGATAGCACCCTTTTGGTTTTAGAAGCAGATATTTCTCTGTACAGACTATGGTCCCATTCACTCGGGAATATCCCAACGCAGCTCCTAGAAGAAACGTGTTTCTGACTCGCTGAATCTCAACATAGATTCAACTCTCTTAGGTGAACGAACGCACAGCAGAGCAGTTTCAAGGAAACGTTTCTCCTGAGTTTTAGACGAAGTTTCCTGCTGTTTAGTACGGATGCCGGCATTGGCCTGGAAATACCGGTTTTGGGATTCTGCACAGAAAGGGTTTGCAAACCGCTGAATCCACACGTGAGTTTAACTCTGTCAGTTGAATGCACACATTGACAACCATTCAGTTTGATAGCACACTTTTGGTTTTAGAAGCAGATATTTCTCTGTACAGCCTATGGTCCCATTCACTCGGGAATATCCCAACGCAGCTCCTAGAAGAAACGTGTTTCTGACTCGCTGAATCTCAACATAGATTCAACTCTCTTAGGAGAACGAACGCACAGCAGAGCAGTTTCAAGAAAACGTTTCTCCTGAGTTTTAGACGAAGTTTCCTGCTGTTTAGTACGGATGCCGGCACTGGGCTGGACATACCGGTTTTGGGATTCTGCACAGAAAGGGTTTGCAAACCGCTGAATCCACACGTGAGTTTAACTCTGTCAGTTGAATGCACACATTGACAACCATTCAGTTAGATAGCTCCGTTTTGGTTTTAGAAGCAGATATTTCTCTGTACAGCCTATGGTCCCATTCACTCGGGAATATCCCAACGCAACTCCTAGAAGAAACGTGTTTCTGACTCGCTGAATCTCAACATAGATTCAACTCTCTTAGGTGAACGAACGCACAGCAGAGCAGTTTCAAGGAAAAGTTTCTCCTGAGTTTTAGACGAAGTTTCCTGCTGTTTAGTACGGATGCCGGCACTGGGCTGGACATACCGGTTTTGGGATTCTGCACAGAAAGGGTTTGCAAACCGCTGAATCCACACGTGAGTTTAGCTCTGTCAGTTGAATTCACACATTGACAACCATTCAGTTTGATAGCACACTTTTGGTTTTAGAAGCAGATATTTCTCTGTACAGACTATGGTCCCATTCACTCGGGAATATCCCAACGCAGCTCCTAGAAGAAACGTGTTTCTGACTCGCTGAATCTCAACATAGATTCAACTCTCTTAGGTGAACGAACGCACAGCAGAGCAGTTTCATGGAAACGTTTCTCCTGAGTTTTAGACGAAGTTTCCTGCTGTTTAGTATGGATGCCGGCATTGGGCTGGACATACCGGTTTTGGGATTCTGCACAGAAAGGGTTTGCAAACCGCTGAATACACACGTGAGTTTAACTCTGTCAGTTGAATGCACACATTGACAACCATTCAGTTTGATAGCACACTTTTGGTTTTAGAAGCAGATATTTCTCTGTACAGCCTATGGTCCCATTCACTCGGGAATATCCCAACGGAGCTCCTAGAAGTAACGTGTTTCTGACTCGCTGAATCTCAACATAGATTCAACTCTCTTAGGTGAACGAACGCACAGCAGAGCAGTTTCAAGGAAACGTTTCTCCTGAGTTTTAGACGAAGTTTCCTGCTGTTTAGTACGGATGCCGGCATTGGGCTGGAAATACCGGTTTTGGGATTCTGCACAGAAAGGTTTTGCAAACCGCTGAATCCACACGTGAGTTTAACTCTGTCAGTTGAATGCACACATTGACAACCATTCAGTTTGATAGCACACTTTTGGTTTTAGAAGCAGATATTTCTCTGTACAGCCTATGGTCCCATTCACTCGGGAATATCCCAACGCAGCTCCTAGAAGTAACGTGTTTCTGACTCGCTGAATCTCAACATAGATTCAACTCTCTTAGGTGAACGAACGCACAGCAGAGCAGTTTCAAGGAAACGTTTATCCTGAGTTTTAGACGAAGTTTCCTGCTGTTTAGTACGGATGCCGGCATTGGGCTGGAAATACCGGTTTTGGGATTCTGCACAGAAAGGGTTTGCAAACCGCTGAATCCACACGTGAGTTTGACTCTGTCAGTTGAATGCACACATTGACAACCATTCAGTTTGATAGCACACTTTTGGTTTTAGAAGCAGATATTTCTCTGTACAGCCTATGCTCCCATTCACTCGGGAATATCCCAACGCAGCTCCTAGAAGAAACGTGTTTCTGACTCGCTGAATCTCAACATAGATTCAACTCTCTTAGGTGAACGAACGCACAGCAGAGCAGTTTCAAGGAAACGTTTCTCCTGAGTTTTAGACGAAGTTTCCTGCTGTTTAGTACGGATACCGGCATTGGGCTGGAAATACCGGTTTTGGGATTCTGCACAGAAAGGGTTTGCAAACCGCTGAATCCACACGTGAGTTTAACTCTGTCAGTTGAATGCACACATTGACAACCATTCAGTTTGATAGCACACTTTTGGTATTAGAAGCAGATATTTCTCTGTACAGCCTATGGTCCCATTCACTCGGGAATATCCCAACGCAGCTCCTAGAAGAAACGTGTTTCTGACTCGCTGAATCTCAACATAGATTCAACTCTCTTAGGTGAACGAACGCACAGCAGAGCAGTTTCAAGGAAACGTTTCTCCTGAGTTTTAGACGAAGTTTCCTGCTGTTTAGTACGGATGCCGGCATTGGGCTGGACATAGCGGTTTTGGGATTCTGCACAGAAATGGTTTGCAAACCGCTGAATCCACACGTGAGTTTACCTCTCTCAGTTGAATGCACACATTGACAACCATCCAGTTAGATAGCTCCGTTTTGATTTTAGAAGCAGATATTTCTCTGTACAGCCTATGGTCCCATTTACTCGGAAATATCCCAACGCAGCTCCTAGAAGAAACGAGTTTCTGACTCGCTGAATCTCAACATAGATTCAACTCTCTTAGGTGAACGAACGCACAGCAGAGCAGTTTCAAGGAAACGTTTCTCCTGAGTTTTAGACGAAGTTTCCTGCTGTTTAGTACGTATGCCGGCATTGGGCTGGAAATACCGGTTTTGGGATTCTGCACAGAATGGGTTTGCAAACCGCTGAATCCACACGTGAGTTTAACTCTGTCAGTTGAATGCACACATTGACAACCATTCAGTTTGATAGCACACTTTTGGTTTTAGAAGCAGATATTTCTCTGTACAGCCTATGGTCCCATTCACTCGGGAATATCCCATCGCAGCTCCTAGAAGTAACGTGTTTCTGACTCGCTGAATCTCAACATAGATTAAACTCTCTTAGGTGAACGAACGCACAGCAGAGCAGTTTCAAGGAAACGTTTCTCCTGAGTTTTAGACGAAGTTTCCTGCTGTTTAGTACGGATGCCGGCATTGGGCTGGAAATACCGGTTTTGGGATTCTGCACAGAAAGGGTTTGCAAACCGCTGAATCCACACGTGAGTTTAACTCTGTCAGTTGAATGCACACATTGACAACCATTCAGTTTGATAGCACACTTTTGGTTTTAGAAGCAGATATTTCTCTGTACAGCCTATGGTCCCATTCACTCGGGAATATCCCAACGCAGCTCCTAGAAGAAACGTGTTTCTGACTCGCTGAATCTCAACATAGATTCAACTCTCTTAGGTGAACGAACGCACAGCAGAGCAGTTTCAAGGAAACGTTTCTCCTGAGTCTTAGACGAAGTTTCCTGCTGTTTAGTACGGATGCCGGCATTGGGCTGGAAATACCGGTTTTGGGATTCTGCACAGAAAGGGTTTGCAAACCGCTGAATCCACACGTGAGTTTAACTCTGTCAGTTGAATGCACACATTGACAACCATTCAGTTAGATAGCTCCGTTTTGGTTTTAGAAGCAGATATTTCTCTGTACAGCCTATGGTCCCATTCACTCGGGAATATCCCAACGCAGCTCCTAGAAGAAACGTGTTTCTGACTCGCTGAATCTCAACATAGATTCAACTCTCTTAGGTGAACGAACGCACAGCAGAGCAGTTTCAAGGGAACGTTTCTCCTGAGTTTTAGACGAAGTTTCCTGCTGTTTAGTACGGATGCCGGCACTGGGCTGGACATACCGGTTTTGGGATTCTGCACAGAAAGGGTTTGCAAACCGCTGAATCCACACGTGAGTTTAACTCTGTCAGTTGAATGCACACATTGACAACCATTCAGTTTGATAGCACCCTTTTGGTTTTAGAAGCAGATATTTCTCTGTACAGACTATGGTCCCATTCACTCGGGAATATCCCAACGCAGCTCCGGGAAGAAACGTGTTTCTGACTCGCTGAATCTCAACATAGATTCAACTCTCTTAGGTGAACGAACGCACAGCAGAGCAGTTTCAAGGAATCGTTTCTCCTGAGTTTTAGACGAAGTTTCCTGCTGTTTAGTACGGATGCCGGCATTGGGCTGGACATACCGGTTTTGGGATTCTGCACAGAAAGGGTTTGCAAACCGCTGAATACACACGTGAGTTTAACTCTGTCAGTTGAATGCACACATTGACAACCATTCAGTTTGATAGCACACTTTTGGTTTTAGAAGCAGATATTTCTCTGTACAGCCTATGGTCCCATTCACTCGGGAATATCCCAACGCAGCTCCTAGAAGTAACGTGTTTCTGACTCGCTGAATCTCAACATAGATTCAACTCTCTTAGGTGAACGAACGCACAGCAGAGCAGTTTCAAGGAAACGTTTCTCCTGAGTTTTAGACGAAGTTTCCTGCTGTTTAGTACGGATGCCGGCATTGGGCTGGAAATACCGGTTTTGGGATTCTGCACAGAAAGGGTTTGCAAACCGCTGAATCCACACGTGAGTTTAACTCTGTCAGTTGAATGCACACATTGACAACCATTCAGTTTGATAGCACACTTTTGGTTTTAGAAGCAGATATTTCTCTGTACAGCCTATGGTCCCATTCACTCGGGAATATCCCAACGCAGCTCCTAGAAGAAACGTGTTTCTGACTCGCTGAATCTCAACATAGATTCAACTCTCTTAGGTGAACGAACGCACAGCAGAGCACTTTCAAGGAAACGATTCTCCTGAGTTTTAGACGAAGTTTCCTGCTGTTTAGTACGTATGCCGGCATTGGGCTGGACATACCGGTTTTGGGATTCTGGACAGAAAGGGTTTGCAAACCGCTGAATCCACACGTGAGTTTAACTCTGTCAGTTGAATGCACACATTGACAACCATTCAGTTAGACAGCTCCGTTTTGGTTTTAGAAGCAGATATTTCTCTGTACAGCCTATGGTCCCATTCACTCGGGAATATCCCAACGCAGCTCCTAGAAGAAACGTGTTTCTGACTCGCTGAATCTCAACATAGATTCAACTCTCTTAGGTGAACGAACGCACAGCAGAGCAGTTTCAAGGAAACGTTTCTCCTGAGTTTTAGACGAAGTTTCCTGCTGTTTAGTACGGATGCCGGCACTGGGCTGGACATACCGGTTTTGGGATTCTGCACAGAAAGGGTTTGCAAACCGCTGAATCCACACGTGAGTTTAACTCTGTCAGTTGAATGCACACATTGACAACCATTCAGTTTGATAGCACCCTTTTGGTTTTAGAAGCAGATATTTCTCTGTACAGACTATGGTCCCATTCACTCGGGAATATCCCAACGCAGCTCCGGGAAGAAACGTGTTTCTGACTCGCTGAATCTCAACATAGATTCAACTCTCTTAGGTGAACGAACGCACAGCAGAGCAGTTTCAAGGAAACGTTTCTCCTGAGTTTTAGACGAAGTTTCCTGCTGTTTAGTACGTATGCCGGCATTGGGCTGGAAATACCGGTTTTGGGATTCTGCACAGAAAGGGTTTGCAAACCGCTGAATACACACGTGAGTTTACCTCTGTCAGTTGAATGCACACATTGACAACCATTCAGTTAGATAGCACACTTTTGGTTTTAGAAGCAGATATTTCTCTGTACAGCCTATGGTCCCATTCACTCGGGAATATCCCAACGCAGCTCCTAGAAGTAACGTGTTTCTGACTCGCTGAATCTCAACATAGATTCAACTCTCTTAGGTGAACGAACGCACAGCAGAGCACTTTCAAGGAAACGTTTCTCCTGAGTTTTAGACGAAGTTTCCTGCAGTTTAGTACGGATGCCGGCATTGGGCTGGAAATACCGGTTTTGGGATTCTGCACAGAAATGGTTTTCCAGCCGCTGAATCCACACGTGAGTTTAACTCTGTCAGTTGAATGCACACATTGACAACCATTCAGTTTGACAGCACACTTTTGGTTTTAGAAGCAGATATTTCTCTGTACAGCCTATGGAACCATTCACTCGGGAATATCCCAACGCAGCTCCTAGAAGAAACGTGTTTCTGACTCGCTGAATCTCAACATAGATTCAACTCTCTTAGGTAAACGAACGCACAGCAGAGCACTTTCAAGGAAACGTTTCTCCTGACTTTTAGACGAAGTTTCCTGCTGTTTAGTACGGATGCCGGCATTGGGCTGGAAATACCGGTTTTGGGATTCTGCACAGAAAGGGTTTGCAAACCGCTGAATCCACACGTGAGTTTAACTCTGTCAGTTGAATGCACACATTGACAACCATTCAGTTAGACAGCTACGTTTTGGTTTTAGAAGCAGATATTTCTCTGTACAGCCTATGGTCCCATTCACTCGGGAATATCCCAACGCAGCTCCTAGAAGAAACGTGTTTCTGACTCGCTGAATCTCAACATAGATTCAACTCTCTTAGGTGAACGAACGCACAGCAGAGCAGTTTCAAGGAAACGTTTCTCCTGAGTTTTAGACGAAGTTTCCTGCTGTTTAGTACGGATGCCGGCACTGTGCTGGACATACCGGTTTTGGGATTCTGCACAGAAAGGGTTTGCAAACCGCTGAATCCACACGTGAGTTTAACTCTGTCAGTTGAATGCACACATTGACAACCATTCAGTTAGATAGCTCCGTTTTGGTTTTAGAAGCAGATATTTCTCTGTACAGACTATGGTCCCATTCACTCGGGAATATCCCAACGCAGCTCCGGGAAGAAACGTGTTTCTGATTCGCTGAATCTCAACATAGATTCAACTCTCTTAGGTGAACGAACGCACAGCAGAGCAGTTTCAAGGAAACGTTTCTCCTGAGTTTTAGACGAAGTTTCCTGCTGTTTAGTACGGATGCCGGCACTGGGCTGGACATACCGGTTTTGGGATTCTGCACAGAAAGGGTTTGCAAACCGCTGAATCCACACGTGAGTTTAACTCTGTCAGTTGAATGCACACATTGACAACCATTCAGTTTGATAGCACCCTTTTGGTTTTAGAAGCAGATATTTCTCTGTACAGACTATGGTCCCATTCACTCGGGAATATCCCAACGCAGCTCCGGGAAGAAACGTGTTTCTGACTCGCTGAATCTCAACATAGATTCAACTCTCTTAGGTGAACGAACGCACAGCAGAGCAGTTTCAAGGAATCGTTTCTCCTGAGTTTTAGACGAAGTTTCCTGCTGTTTAGTACGGATGCCGGCATTGGGCTGGACATACCGGTTTTGGGATTCTGCACAGAAAGGGTTTGCAAACCGCTGAATACACACGTGAGTTTAACTCTGTCAGTTGAATGCACACATTGACAACCATTCAGTTTGATAGCACACTTTTGGTTTTAGAAGCAGATATTTCTCTGTACAGCCTATGGTCCCATTCACTCGGGAATATCCCAACGCAGCTCCTAGAAGTAACGTGTTTCTGACTCGCTGAATCTCAACATAGATTCAACTCTCTTAGGTGAACGAACGCACAGCAGAGCAGTTTCAAGGAAACGTTTCTCCTGAGTTTTAGACGAAGTTTCCTGCTGTTTAGTACGGATGCCGGCATTGGGCTGGAAATACCGGTTTTGGGATTCTGCACAGAAAGGGTTTGCAAACCGCTGAATCCACACGTGAGTTTAACTCTGTCAGTTGAATGCACACATTGACAACCATTCAGTTTGATAGCACACTTTTGGTTTTAGAAGCAGATATTTCTCTGTACAGCCTATGGTCCCATTCACTCGGGAATATCCCAACGCAGCTCCTAGAAGAAACGTGTTTCTGACTCGCTGAATCTCAACATAGATTCAACTCTCTTAGGTGAACGAACGCACAGCAGAGCACTTTCAAGGAAACGATTCTCCTGAGTTTTAGACGAAGTTTCCTGCTGTTTAGTACGTATGCCGGCATTGGGCTGGACATACCGGTTTTGGGATTCTGGACAGAAAGGGTTTGCAAACCGCTGAATCCACACGTGAGTTTAACTCTGTCAGTTGAATGCACACATTGACAACCATTCAGTTAGACAGCTCCGTTTTGGTTTTAGAAGCAGATATTTCTCTGTACAGCCTATGGTCCCATTCACTCGGGAATATCCCAACGCAGCTCCTAGAAGAAACGTGTTTCTGACTCGCTGAATCTCAACATAGATTCAACTCTCTTAGGTGAACGAACGCACAGCAGAGCAGTTTCAAGGAAACGTTTCTCCTGAGTTTTAGACGAAGTTTCCTGCTGTTTAGTACGGATGCCGGCACTGGGCTGGACATACCGGTTTTGGGATTCTGCACAGAAAGGGTTTGCAAACCGCTGAATCCACACGTGAGTTTAACTCTGTCAGTTGAATGCACACATTGACAACCATTCAGTTTGATAGCACCCTTTTGGTTTTAGAAGCAGATATTTCTCTGTACAGACTATGGTCCCATTCACTCGGGAATATCCCAACGCAGCTCCGGGAAGAAACGTGTTTCTGACTCGCTGAATCTCAACATAGATTCAACTCTCTTAGGTGAACGAACGCACAGCAGAGCAGTTTCAAGGAAACGTTTCTCCTGAGTTTTAGACGAAGTTTCCTGCTGTTTAGTACGTATGCCGGCATTGGGCTGGAAATACCGGTTTTGGGATTCTGCACAGAAAGGGTTTGCAAACCGCTGAATACACACGTGAGTTTACCTCTGTCAGTTGAATGCACACATTGACAACCATTCAGTTAGATAGCACACTTTTGGTTTTAGAAGCAGATATTTCTCTGTACAGCCTATGGTCCCATTCACTCGGGAATATCCCAACGCAGCTCCTAGAAGTAACGTGTTTCTGACTCGCTGAATCTCAACATAGATTCAACTCTCTTAGGTGAACGAACGCACAGCAGAGCACTTTCAAGGAAACGTTTCTCCTGAGTTTTAGACGAAGTTTCCTGCAGTTTAGTACGGATGCCGGCATTGGGCTGGAAATACCGGTTTTGGGATTCTGCACAGAAATGGTTTTCCAGCCGCTGAATCCACACGTGAGTTTAACTCTGTCAGTTGAATGCACACATTGACAACCATTCAGTTTGACAGCACACTTTTGGTTTTAGAAGCAGATATTTCTCTGTACAGCCTATGGAACCATTCACTCGGGAATATCCCAACGCAGCTCCTAGAAGAAACGTGTTTCTGACTCGCTGAATCTCAACATAGATTCAACTCTCTTAGGTAAACGAACGCACAGCAGAGCACTTTCAAGGAAACGTTTCTCCTGACTTTTAGACGAAGTTTCCTGCTGTTTAGTACGGATGCCGGCATTGGGCTGGAAATACCGGTTTTGGGATTCTGCACAGAAAGGGTTTGCAAACCGCTGAATCCACACGTGAGTTTAACTCTGTCAGTTGAATGCACACATTGACAACCATTCAGTTAGACAGCTACGTTTTGGTTTTAGAAGCAGATATTTCTCTGTACAGCCTATGGTCCCATTCACTCGGGAATATCCCAACGCAGCTCCTAGAAGAAACGTGTTTCTGACTCGCTGAATCTCAACATAGATTCAACTCTCTTAGGTGAACGAACGCACAGCAGAGCAGTTTCAAGGAAACGTTTCTCCTGAGTTTTAGACGAAGTTTCCTGCTGTTTAGTACGGATGCCGGCACTGTGCTGGACATACCGGTTTTGGGATTCTGCACAGAAAGGGTTTGCAAACCGCTGAATCCACACGTGAGTTTAACTCTGTCAGATGAATGCACACATTGACAACCATTCAGTTAGATAGCTCCGTTTTGGTTTTAGAAGCAGATATTTCTCTGTACAGACTATGGTCCCATTCACTCGGGAATATCCCAACGCAGCTCCGGGAAGAAACGTGTTTCTGATTCGCTGAATCTCAACATAGATTCAACTCTCTTAGGTGAACGAACGCACAGCAGAGCAGTTTCAAGGAAACGTTTCTCCTGAGTTTTAGACGAAGTTTCCTGCTGTTTAGTACGGATGCCGGCATTGGGCTGGAAATACCGGTTTTGGGAATCTGCACAGAAAGGTTTTGCAAACCGCTGAATACACACGTGAGTTTAACTCTGTCAGTTGAATGCACACATTGACAACCATTCAGTTTGATAGCTCCGTTTTGGTTTTAGAAGCAGATATTTCTCAGTACAGCCTATGGTCACATTCACTCGGGAATATCCCAACGCAGCTCCTAGAAGTAACGTGTTTCTGACTCGCTGAATCTCAACATAGATTCAACTCTCTTAGGTGAACGAACGCACAGCAGAGCAGTTTCAAGGAAACGTTTCTCCTGAGTTTTAGACGAAGTTTCCTGCTGTTTAGTACGGATGCCGGCATTGGTCTGGAAATACTGGTTTTGGGATTCTGCACAGAAAGGGTTTGCAAACGGCTGAATCCACACGTGAGTTTAACTCTGTCAGTTGAATGCACACATTGACAACCATTCAGTTTGATAGCACACTTTTGGTTTTAGAAGCAGATATTTCTCTGTACCGCCTATGGTCCCATTCACTCGGGAATATCCCAACGCAGCTCCTAGAAGAAACGTGTTTCTGACTCGCTGAATCTCAACATAGATTCAACTCTCTTAGGTGATCGAACGCACAGCAGAGCAGTTTCAAGGAAACGTTTCTCCTGAGTTTTAGACGAAGTTTCCTGCTGTTTTGTACGGTTGCCGGCATTGGGCTGGAAATACCGGTTTTGGGATTCTGCACAGAAAGGGTTTGCAAACCGCTGAATCCACACGTGAGTTTAACTCTGTCAGTTGAATGCACACATTGACAACCATTCAGTTAGATAGCTCCGTTTTGGTTTTAGAAGCAGATATTTCTCTGTACATCCTATGGTCCCATTCACTCGGGAATATCCCAACGCAGCTCCTAGAAGAAACGTGTTTCTGACTCGCTGAATCTCAACATAGATTCAACTCTCTTAGGTGATCGAACGCACAGCAGAGCAGTTTCAAGGAAACGTTTCTCCTGAGTTTTAGACGAAGTTTCCTGCTGTTTAGTACGGATGCCGGCATTGGGCTGGAAATACCGGTTTTGGGATTCTGCACAGAAAGGGTTTGCAAACCGCTGAATCCACACGTGAGTTTAACTCTGTCAGTTGAATGCACACATTGACAACCATTCAGTTAGATTGCTCCGTTTTGGTTTTAGAAGCAGATATTTCTCTGTACAGCCTATGGTCCCATTCACTCGGGAATATCCCAACGCAGCTCCTAGAAGAAACGTGTTTCTGACTCGCTGAATCTCAACATAGATTCAACTCTCTTATGTGAACGAACGCACAGCAGAGCAGTTTCAAGGAAACGTTTCTCCTGAGTCTTAGACGAAGTTTCCTGCTGTTTAGTACGGATGCCGGCATTGGGCTGGAAATACCGGTTTTGGGATTCTGCACAGAAAGTGTTTGCAAACCGCTGAATCCACACGTGACTTTAACTCTGTCAGTTGAATGCACACATTGACAACCATTCAGTTTGATAGCACACTTTTGGTTTTAGAAGCAGATATTTCTCTGTACAGCCTATGGTCCCATTCACTCGGGAATATCCAATCGCAGCTCCTAGAAGAAACGTGTTTCTGACTCGCTGAATCTCAACATAGATTCAACTCTCTTAGGTGAACGAACGCACAGCAGAGCACTTTCAAGGAAACGTTTCTCCTGAGTTTTAGACGAAGTTTCCTGCTGTTTAGTACGGATGCCGGCATTGGGCTGGAAATACCGGTTTTGGGATTCTGCACAGAAAGGGTTTGCAAACCGCTGAATCCACACGTGTGTTTAACTCTGTCAGTTGAATGCACACATTGACAACCATTCAGTTAGATAGCTCCGTTTTGGTTTTAGAAGCAGATATTTCTCTGTACAGCCTATGGTCCCATTCACTCGGGAATATCCCAACGCAGCTCCTAGAAGAAACGTGTTTCTGACTCGCTGAATCTCAACATAGATTCAACTCTCTTAGGTGAACGAACGCACAGCAGAGCAGTTTCAAGGAAACGTTTCTCCTGAGTTTTAGACGAAGTTTCCTGCTGTTTAGTACGTATGCCGGCATTGGGCTGGACATACCGGTTTTGGGATTCTGGACAGAAAGGGTTTGCAAACCGCTGAATCCACACGTGAGTTTAACTCTGTCAGTTGAATGCACACATTGACAACCATTCAGTTTGATAGCACCCTTTTGGTTTTAGAAGCAGATATTTCTCTGTACAGCCTATGGTCCCATTCACTCGGGAATATCCCAACGCAGCTCCTAGAAGAAACGTGTTTCTGACTCGCTGAATCTCAACATAGATTCAACTCTCTTAGGTGAACGAACGCACAGCAGAGCAGTTTCAAGGAAACGTTTCTCCTGAGTCTTAGACGAAGTTTCCTGCTGTTTAGTACGGATGCCGGCATTGGGCTGGAAATACCGGTTTTGGGATTCTGCACAGAAAGGGTTTGGAAACCGCTGAATCCACACGTGAGTTTAACTCTGTCAGTTGAATGCACACATTGACAACCATTCAGTTAGACAGCTCCGTTTTGGTTTTAGAAGCAGATATTTCTCTGTACAGCCTATGGTCCCATTCACTCGGGAATATCCCAACGCAGCTCCTAGAAGAAACGTGTTTCTGACTCGCTGAATCTCAACATAGATTCAACTCTCTTAGGTGAACGAACGCACAGCAGAGCAGTTTCAAGGAAACGTTTCTCCTGAGTTTTAGACGAAGTTTCCTGCTGTTTAGTACGGATGCCGGCACTGGGCTGGACATACCGGTTTTGGGATTCTGCACAGAAAGGGTTTGCAAACCGCTGAATCCACACGTGAGTTTAACTCTGTCAGTTGAATGCACACATTGACAACCATTCAGTTTGATAGCACCCTTTTGGTTTTAGAAGCAGATATTTCTCTGTACAGACTATGGTCCCATTCACTCGGGAATATCCCAGCGCAGCTCCGGGAAGAAACGTGTTTCTGACTCGCTGAATCTCAACATAGATTCAACTCTCTTAGGTGAACGAACGCACAGCAGAGCAGTTTCAAGGAAACGTTTCTCCTGAGTTTTAGACGAAGTTTCCTGCTGTTTAGTACGGATGCCGGCAATGGGCTGGACATACCGGTTTTGGGATTCTGCACAGAAAGGGTTTGCAAACCGCTGAATACACACGTGAGTTTAACTCTGTCAGTTAAATGCACACATTGACAACCATTCAGTTTGATAGCACACTTTTGGTTTTAGAAGCAGATATTTCTCTGTACAGCCTATGGTCCCATTCACTCGGGAATATCCCAACGCAGCTCCGGGAAGAAACGTGTTTCTGACTCGCTGAATCTCAACATAGATTCAACTCTCTTAGGTGAACGAACGCACAGCAGAGCAGTTTCAAGGAAACGTTTCTCCTGAGTTTTAGACGAAGTTTCCTGCTGTTTAGTACGGATGCCGGCATTGGGCTGGAAATACCGGTTTTGGGATTCTGCACAGAAAGGGTTTGCAAACCGCTGAATCCACACGTGAGTTTAGCTCTCTCAGTTGAATGCACACATTGACAACCATTCAGTTTGATAATACACTTTTGGTTTTAGAAGCAGATATTTCTCTGTACAGCCTATGGTCCCATTCACTCGGGAATATCCCAACGCAGCTCCTAGAAGAAACGTGTTTCTGACTCGCTGAATCTCAACATAGATTCAACTCTCTTAGGTGAACGAACGCACAGCAGAGCACTTTCAAGGAAACGTTTCTCCTGACTTTTAGACGAAGTTTCCTGCTGTTTAGTACGGATGCCGGCATTGGGCTGGAAATACCGGTTTTGGGATTCTGCACAGAAAGGGTTTGCAAACCGCTGAATCCACACGTGAGTTTAACTCTGTCAGTTGAATGCACACATTGACAACCATTCAGTTAGATAGCTCCGTTTTGGTTTTAGAAGCAGATATTTCTCTGTACAGCCTATGGTCCCATTCACTCGGGAATATCCCAACGCAGCTCCTAGAAGAAACGTGTTTCTGACTCGCTGAATCTCAACATAGATTCAACTCTCTTAGGTGAACGAACGCACAGCAGAGCAGTTTCAAGGAAACGTTTCTCCTGAGTTTTAGACGAAGTTTCCTGCTGTTTAGTACGTATGCCGGCATTGGGCTGGACAAACCGGTTTTGGGATTCTGGAAAGAAAGGGTTTGCAAACCGCTGAATCCACACGTGAGTTTACCTCTGTCAGTTGAATGCACACATTGACAACCATTCAGTTTGATAGCACCCTTTTGGTTTTAGAAGCAGATATTTCTCTGTACAGCCTATGGTCCCATTCACTCGGGAATATCCCAACGCAGCTCCTAGAAGAAACGTGTTTCTGACTCGCTGAATCTCAACATAGATTCAACTCTCTTAGGTGAACGAACGCACAGCAGAGCAGTTTCAAGGAAACGTTTCTCCTGAGTCTTAGACGAAGTTTCCTGCTGTTTAGTACGGATGCCGGCATTGGGCTGCAAATACCGGTTTTGGGATTCTGCACAGAAAGGGTTTGGAAACCGCTGAATCCAAACGTGAGTTTACCTCTGTCAGTTGAATGCACACATTGACAACCATTCAGTTAGATAGCTCCGTTTTGGTTTTAGAAGCAGATATTTCTCTGTACAGCCTATGGTCCCATTCACTCGGGAATATCCCAACGCAGCTCCTAGAAGAAACGTGTTTCTGACTCGCTGAATCTCAACATAGATTCAACTCTCTTAGGTGAACGAACGCACAGCAGAGCAGTTTCAAGGAAACGTTTCTCCTGAGTTTTAGACGAAGTTTCCTGCTGTTTAGTACGTATGCCGGCATTGGGCTGGACATACCGGTTTTGGGATTCTGGACAGAAAGGGTTTGCAAACCGCTGAATCCACACGTGAGTTTAACTCTGTCAGTTGAATGCACACATTGACAACCATTCAGTTTGATAGCACCCTTTTGGTTTTAGAAGCAGATATTTCTCTGTACAGCCTATGGTCCCATTCACTCGGGAATATCCCAACGCAGCTCCTAGAAGAAACGTGTTTCTGACTCGCTGAATCTCAACATAGATTCAACTCTCTTAGGTGAACGAACGCACAGCAGAGCAGTTTCAAGGAAACGTTTCTCCTGAGTCTTAGACGAAGTTTCCTGCTGTTTAGTACGGATGCCGGCATTGGGCTGGAAATACCGGTTTTGGGATTCTGCACAGAAAGGGTTTGGAAACCGCTGAATCCACACGTGAGTTTAACTCTGTCAGTTGAATGCACACATTGACAACCATTCAGTTTGATAGAACACTTTTGGTTTTAGAAGCAGATATTTCTCTGTACAGCCTATGGTCCCATTCACTCGGGAATATCCCAACGCAGCTCCTAGAAGAAACGTGTTTCTGACTCGCTGAATCTCAACATAGATTCAACTCTCTTAGGTGAACGAACGCACAGCAGAGCAGTTTCAAGGAAACGTTTCTCCTGAGTTTTAGACGAAGTTTCCTGCTGTTTAGTACGGATGCCGGCACTGGGCTGGACATACCGGTTTTGGGATTCTGCACAGAAAGGGTTTGCAAACCGCTGAATCCACACGTGAGTTTAACTCTGTCAGTTGAATGCACACATTGACAACCATTCAGTTTGATAGCACCCTTTTGGTTTTAGAAGCAGATATTTCTCTGTACAGACTATGGTCCCATTCACTCGGGAATATCCCAGCGCAGCTCCGGGAAGAAACGTGTTTCTGACTCGCTGAATCTCAACATAGATTCAACTCTCTTAGGTGAACGAACGCACAGCAGAGCAGTTTCAAGGAAACGTTTCTCCTGAGTTTTTGACGAAGTTTCCTGCTGTTTAGTACGGATGCCGGCAATGGGCTGGACATACCGGTTTTGGGATTCTGCACAGAAAGGGTTTGCAAACCGCTGAATACACACGTGAGTTTAACTCTGTCAGTTGAATGCACACATTGACAACCATTCAGTTTGATAGCACACTTTTGGTTTTAGAAGCAGATATTTCTCTGTACAGCCTATGGTCCCATTCACTCGGGAATATCCCAACGCAGCTCCTAGAAGTAACGTGTTTCTGACTCGCTGAATCTCAACATAGATTCAACTCTCTTAGGTGAACGAACGCACAGCAGAGCACTTTCAAGGAAACGTTTCTCCTGACTTTTAGACGAAGTTTCCTGCTGTTTAGTACGGATGCCGGCATTGGGCTGGAAATACCGGTTTTGGGATTCTGCACAGAAAGGGTTTGCAAACCGCTGAATCCACACGTGAGTTTAACTCTGTCAGTTGAATGCACACATTGACAACCATTCAGTTAGATAGCTCCGTTTTGGTTTTAGAAGCAGATATTTCTCTGTACAGCCTATGGTCCCATTCACTCGGGAATATCCCAACGCAGCTCCTAGAAGAAACGTGTTTCTGACTCGCTGAATCTCAACATAGATTCAACTCTCTTAGGTGAACGAACGCACAGCAGAGCAGTTTCAAGGAAACGTTTCTCCTGAGTTTTAGACGAAGTTTCCTGCTGTTTAGTACGTATGCCGGCATTGGGCTGGACAAACCGGTTTTGGGATTCTGGAAAGAAAGGGTTTGCAAACCGCTGAATCCACACGTGAGTTTACCTCTGTCAGTTGAATGCACACATTGACAACCATTCAGTTTGATAGCACCCTTTTGGTTTTAGAAGCAGATATTTCTCTGTACAGCCTATGGTCCCATTCACTCGGGAATATCCCAACGCAGCTCCTAGAAGAAACGTGTTTCTGACTCGCTGAATCTCAACATAGATTCAACTCTCTTAGGTGAACGAACGCACAGCAGAGCAGTTTCAAGGAAACGTTTCTCCTGAGTCTTAGACGAAGTTTCCTGCTGTTTAGTACGGATGCCGGCATTGGGCTGCAAATACCGGTTTTGGGATTCTGCACAGAAAGGGTTTGGAAACCGCTGAATCCAAACGTGAGTTTACCTCTGTCAGTTGAATGCACACATTGACAACCATTCAGTTAGATAGCTCCGTTTTGGTTTTAGAAGCAGATATTTCTCTGTACAGCCTATGGTCCCATTCACTCGGGAATATCCCAACGCAGCTCCTAGAAGAAACGTGTTTCTGACTCGCTGAATCTCAACATAGATTCAACTCTCTTAGGTGAACGAACGCACAGCAGAGCAGTTTCAAGGAAACGTTTCTCCTGAGTTTTAGACGAAGTTTCCTGCTGTTTAGTACGTATGCCGGCATTGGGCTGGACATACCGGTTTTGGGATTCTGGACAGAAAGGGTTTGCAAACCGCTGAATCCACACGTGAGTTTAACTCTGTCAGTTGAATGCACACATTGACAACCATTCAGTTTGATAGCACCCTTTTGGTTTTAGAAGCAGATATTTCTCTGTACAGCCTATGGTCCCATTCACTCGGGAATATCCCAACGCAGCTCCTAGAAGAAACGTGTTTCTGACTCGCTGAATCTCAACATAGATTCAACTCTCTTAGGTGAACGAACGCACAGCAGAGCAGTTTCAAGGAAACGTTTCTCCTGAGTCTTAGACGAAGTTTCCTGCTGTTTAGTACGGATGCCGGCATTGGGCTGGAAATACCGGTTTTGGGATTCTGCACAGAAAGGGTTTGGAAACCGCTGAATCCACACGTGAGTTTAACTCTGTCAGTTGAATGCACACATTGACAACCATTCAGTTTGATAGAACACTTTTGGTTTTAGAAGCAGATATTTCTCTGTACAGCCTATGGTCCCATTCACTCGGGAATATCCCAACGCAGCTCCTAGAAGAAACGTGTTTCTGACTCGCTGAATCTCAACATAGATTCAACTCTCTTAGGTGAACGAACGCACAGCAGAGCAGTTTCAAGGAAACGTTTCTCCTGAGTTTTAGACGAAGTTTCCTGCTGTTTAGTACGGATGCCGGCACTGGGCTGGACATACCGGTTTTGGGATTCTGCACAGAAAGGGTTTGCAAACCGCTGAATCCACACGTGAGTTTAACTCTGTCAGTTGAATGCACACATTGACAACCATTCAGTTTGATAGCACCCTTTTGGTTTTAGAAGCAGATATTTCTCTGTACAGACTATGGTCCCATTCACTCGGGAATATCCCAGCGCAGCTCCGGGAAGAAACGTGTTTCTGACTCGCTGAATCTCAACATAGATTCAACTCTCTTAGGTGAACGAACGCACAGCAGAGCAGTTTCAAGGAAACGTTTCTCCTGAGTTTTAGACGAAGTTTCCTGCTGTTTAGTACGGATGCCGGCAATGGGCTGGACATACCGGTTTTGGGATTCTGCACAGAAAGGGTTTGCAAACCGCTGAATACACACGTGAGTTTAACTCTGTCAGTTGAATGCACACATTGACAACCATTCAGTTTGATAGCACACTTTTGGTTTTAGAAGCAGATATTTCTCTGTACAGCCTATGGTCCCATTCACTCGGGAATATCCCAACGCAGCTCCTAGAAGTAACGTGTTTCTGACTCGCTGAATCTCAACATAGATTCAACTCTCTTAGGTGAACGAACGCACAGCAGAGCAGTTTCAAGGAAACGTTTCTCCTGAGTTTTAGACGAAGTTTCCTGCTGTTTAGTACGGATGCCGGCATTGGGCTGGAAATACCGGTTTTGGGATTCTGCACAGAAAGGGTTTGCAAACCGCTGAATCCACACGTGAGTTTAACTCTCTCAGTTGAATGCACACATTGACAACCATTCAGTTTGATAATACACTTTTGGTTTTAGAAGCAGATATTTCTCTGTACAGCCTATGGTCCCATTCACTCGGGAATATCCCAACGCAGCTCCTAGAAGAAACGTGTTTCTGACTCGCTGAATCTCAACATAGATTCAACTCTCTTAGGTGAACGAACGCACAGCAGAGCACTTTCAAGGAAACGTTTCTCCTGACTTTTAGACGAAGTTTCCTGCTGTTTAGTACGGATGCCGGCATTGGGCTGGAAATACCGGTTTTGGGATTCTGCACAGAAATGGTTTGCAAACCGCTGAATCCACACGTGAGTTTAACTCTGTCAGTTGAATGCACACATTGACAACCATTCAGTTAGATAGCTCCGTTTTGGTTTCAGAAGCAGATATTTCTCTGTACAGCCTATGGTCCCATTCACTCGGGAATATCCCAACGCAGCTCCTAGCATAAACGTGTTTCTGACTCGCTGAATCTCAACATAGTTTCAACTCTCTTAGGTGAACGAACGCACAGCAGAGCAGTTTCAAGGAAACGTTTCTCCTGAGTTTTAAACGAAGTTTCCTGCTGTTTAGTACGGATGCCGGCATTGAGCTGGACTTACCGGTTTTGGGATTCTGCACAGAAAGGGTTTGTAAACCGCTGAATCCAAACGTGAGTATAACTCTGTCAGTTGTATGCACACATTGACAACCATTCAGTTAGATACCACCCTTTTGGTTGTAGGAGCAGATATTTCTCTGTACAGCCTATGGTCCCATTCACTCGGGAATATCCCAACGCACCTCCTCGAAGAAACGTGTTTCTGACACGCTGAATCTCAACATAGATTCAACTCTCTTAGGTGATCGAACGCACAGCAGAGCAGTTTCAAGGAAACGTTTCTCCTGAGTTTTAGACGAAGTTTCCTGCTGTTTAGTACGGATGCCGGCATTGGGCTGGAAATACCGGTTTTGGGATTCTGCACAGAAAGGGTTTGCAAACCGCTGAATCCACACGTGAGTTTAACTCTGTCAGTTGAATGCACACATTGACAACCATTCAGTTAGATAGCTCCGTTTTGGTTTTAGAAGCAGATATTTCTCTGTACAGCCTATGGTCCCATTCACTCGGGAATATCCCAACGCAGCTGCTAGCATAAACGTGTTTCTGACTCGATGAATCTCAACATAGTTTCAACTCTCTTAGGTGAACGAACGCACAGCAGAGCAGTTTCAAGGAAACGTTTCTCCTGAGTTTTAGACGAAGTTTCCTGCTGTTTAGTACGGATGCCGGCATTGGGCTGGACATACCGGTTTTGGGATTCTGCACAGAATGGGTTTGCAAACCGCTGAATCAACACGTGAGTTTAACTCTATCAGTTGAATGCACACATTGACAACCATTCAGTTAGATAGCTCCGTTTTGGTTTCAGAAGCAGATATTTCTCTGTACAGCCTATGGTCCCATTCACTCGGGAATATCCCAACGCAGCTCCTAGCATAAACGTGTTTCTGACTCGCTGAATCTCAACATAGATTCAACTCTCTTAGGTGAACGAACCCACAGCAGAGCAGTTTCAAGGAAACGTTTCTCCTGAGTTTAAGACAAAGTTTCCTGCTGTTTAGTACGGATGCCGGCATTGAGCTGGAATTACCGGTTTTGGGATTCTGCACAGAAAGGGTTTGTAAACCTCTGAATCCAAACGTGAGTTTAACTCTGTCAGTTGAATGCACACATTGACAACCATTCAGTTAGATACCACCCTTTTGGTTGTAGGAGCAGATATTTCTCTGTACAGCCTATGGTCCCATTCACTCGGGAATATCCCAACGCACCTCCTAGAAGAAACGTGTTTCTGACACGTTGAATCTCAACATAGATTCAACTCTCTTAGGTGATCGAACGCACAGCAGAGCAGTTTCAAGGAAACGTTTCTCCTGAGTTTTAGACGAAGTTTCCTGCTGTTTAGTACGGATGCCGGCATTGGGCTGGAAATACCGGTTTTGGGATTCTGCACAGAAAGTGTTTGCAAACCGCTGAATCCACACGTGACTTTAACTCTGTCAGTTGAATGCACACATTGACAACCATTCAGTTTGATAGCACACTTTTGGTTTTAGAATCAGATATTTCTCTGTACAGCCTATGGTCCCATTCACTCGGGAATATCCCAACGCAGCTCCTAGAAGAAACGTGTTTCTGACTCGCTGAATCTCATCATAGTTTCAACTCTCTTAGGTGATCCAACGCACAGCAGCGCAGTTTCAAGGAAACGTTTCTCCTGAGTTTTAGACGAAGTTTCCTGCTGTTTAGTACGGATGCCGGCATTGGGCTGGAAATACCGGTTTTGGGATTCTGCACAGAAAGGGTTTGCAAACCGCTGAATCCATACGTGAGTTTAACTCTGTCAGTTGAATGCACACACTGAGAACCATTCAGTTTGATAGCACCCTTTTGGTTTTAGAAGCAGATATTTCTCTGTACAGCCTATGGTCCCATTCACTCGGGAATATCCCAACGCAGCTCCTAGAAGAAACGTGTTTCTGACTCGCTGAATCTCAACATAGATTCAACTCTCTTAGGTGAACGAACGCACAGCAGAGCAGTTTCAAGGAAACGTTTCTCCTGAGTCTTAGACGAAGTTTCCTGCTGTTTAGTACGGATGCCGGCATTGGGCTGCAAATACCGGTTTTGGGATTCTGCACAGAAAGGGTTTGGAAACCGCTGAATCCAAACGTGAGTTTACCTCTGTCAGTTGAATGCACACATTGACAACCATTCAGTTAGATAGCTCCGTTTTGGTTTTAGAAGCAGATATTTCTCTGTACAGCCTATGGTCCCATTCACTCGGGAATATCCCAACGCAGCTCCTAGAAGAAACGTGTTTCTGACTCGCTGAATCTCAACATAGATTCAACTCTCTTAGGTGAACGAACGCACAGCAGAGCAGTTTCAAGGAAACGTTTCTCCTGAGTTTTAGACGAAGTTTCCTGCTGTTTAGTACGTATGCCGGCATTGGGCTGGACATACCGGTTTTGGGATTCTGGACAGAAAGGGTTTGCAAACCGCTGAATCCACACGTGAGTTTAACTCTGTCAGTTGAATGCACACATTGACAACCATTCAGTTTGATAGCACCCTTTTGGTTTTAGAAGCAGATATTTCTCTGTACAGCCTATGGTCCCATTCACTCGGGAATATCCCAACGCAGCTCCTAGAAGAAACGTGTTTCTGACTCGCTGAATCTCAACATAGATTCAACTCTCTTAGGTGAACGAACGCACAGCAGAGCAGTTTCAAGGAAACGTTTCTCCTGAGTCTTAGACGAAGTTTCCTGCTGTTTAGTACGGATGCCGGCATTGGGCTGGAAATACCGGTTTTGGGATTCTGCACAGAAAGGGTTTGGAAACCGCTGAATCCACACGTGAGTTTAACTCTGTCAGTTGAATGCACACATTGACAACCATTCAGTTTGATAGAACACTTTTGGTTTTAGAAGCAGATATTTCTCTGTACAGCCTATGGTCCCATTCACTCGGGAATATCCCAACGCAGCTCCTAGAAGAAACGTGTTTCTGACTCGCTGAATCTCAACATAGATTCAACTCTCTTAGGTGAACGAACGCACAGCAGAGCAGTTTCAAGGAAACGTTTCTCCTGAGTTTTAGACGAAGTTTCCTGCTGTTTAGTACGGATGCCGGCACTGGGCTGGACATACCGGTTTTGGGATTCTGCACAGAAAGGGTTTGCAAACCGCTGAATCCACACGTGAGTTTAACTCTGTCAGTTGAATGCACACATTGACAACCATTCAGTTTGATAGCACCCTTTTGGTTTTAGAAGCAGATATTTCTCTGTACAGACTATGGTCCCATTCACTCGGGAATATCCCAGCGCAGCTCCGGGAAGAAACGTGTTTCTGACTCGCTGAATCTCAACATAGATTCAACTCTCTTAGGTGAACGAACGCACAGCAGAGCAGTTTCAAGGAAACGTTTCTCCTGAGTTTTAGACGAAGTTTCCTGCTGTTTAGTACGGATGCCGGCAATGGGCTGGACATACCGGTTTTGGGATTCTGCACAGAAAGGGTTTGCAAACCGCTGAATACACACGTGAGTTTAACTCTGTCAGTTGAATGCACACATTGACAACCATTCAGTTTGATAGCACACTTTTGGTTTTAGAAGCAGATATTTCTCTGTACAGCCTATGGTCCCATTCACTCGGGAATATCCCAACGCAGCTCCTAGAAGTAACGTGTTTCTGACTCGCTGAATCTCAACATAGATTCAACTCTCTTAGGTGAACGAACGCACAGCAGAGCAGTTTCAAGGAAACGTTTCTCCTGAGTTTTAGACGAAGTTTCCTGCTGTTTAGTACGGATGCCGGCATTGGGCTGGAAATACCGGTTTTGGGATTCTGCACAGAAAGGGTTTGCAAACCGCTGAATCCACACGTGAGTTTAACTCTCTCAGTTGAATGCACACATTGACAACCATTCAGTTTGATAATACACTTTTGGTTTTAGAAGCAGATATTTCTCTGTACAGCCTATGGTCCCATTCACTCGGGAATATCCCAACGCAGCTCCTAGAAGAAACGTGTTTCTGACTCGCTGAATCTCAACATAGATTCAACTCTCTTAGGTGAACGAACGCACAGCAGAGCACTTTCAAGGAAACGTTTCTCCTGACTTTTAGACGAAGTTTCCTGCTGTTTAGTACGGATGCCGGCATTGGGCTGGAAATACCGGTTTTGGGATTCTGCACAGAAATGGTTTGCAAACCGCTGAATCCACACGTGAGTTTAACTCTGTCAGTTGAATGCACACATTGACAACCATTCAGTTAGATAGCTCCGTTTTGGTTTCAGAAGCAGATATTTCTCTGTACAGCCTATGGTCCCATTCACTCGGGAATATCCCAACGCAGCTCCTAGCATAAACGTGTTTCTGACTCGCTGAATCTCAACATAGTTTCAACTCTCTTAGGTGAACGAACGCACAGCAGAGCAGTTTCAAGGAAACGTTTCTCCTGAGTTTTAAACGAAGTTTCCTGCTGTTTAGTACGGATGCCGGCATTGAGCTGGACTTACCGGTTTTGGGATTCTGCACAGAAAGGGTTTGTAAACCGCTGAATCCAAACGTGAGTATAACTCTGTCAGTTGTATGCACACATTGACAACCATTCAGTTAGATACCACCCTTTTGGTTGTAGGAGCAGATATTTCTCTGTACAGCCTATGGTCCCATTCACTCGGGAATATCCCAACGCACCTCCTAGAAGAAACGTGTTTCTGACACGCTGAATCTCAACATAGATTCAACTCTCTTAGGTGATCGAACGCACAGCAGAGCAGTTTCAAGGAAACGTTTCTCCTGAGTTTTAGACGAAGTTTCCTGCTGTTTAGTACGGATGCCGGCATTGGGCTGGAAATACCGGTTTTGGGATTCTGCACAGAAAGGGTTTGCAAACCGCTGAATCCACACGTGAGTTTAACTCTGTCAGTTGAATGCACACATTGACAACCATTCAGTTAGATAGCTCCGTTTTGGTTTTAGAAGCAGATATTTCTCTGTACAGCCTATGGTCCCATTCACTCGGGAATATCCCAACGCAGCTGCTAGCATAAACGTGTTTCTGACTCGATGAATCTCAACATAGTTTCAACTCTCTTAGGTGAACGAACGCACAGCAGAGCAGTTTCAAGGAAACGTTTCTCCTGAGTTTTAGACGAAGTTTCCTGCTGTTTAGTACGGATGCCGGCATTGGGCTGGACATACCGGTTTTGGGATTCTGCACAGAATGGGTTTGCAAACCGCTGAATCAACACGTGAGTTTAACTCTATCAGTTGAATGCACACATTGACAACCATTCAGTTAGATAGCTCCGTTTTGGTTTCAGAAGCAGATATTTCTCTGTACAGCCTATGGTCCCATTCACTCGGGAATATCCCAACGCAGCTCCTAGCATAAACGTGTTTCTGACTCGCTGAATCTCAACATAGATTCAACTCTCTTAGGTGAACGAACCCACAGCAGAGCAGTTTCAAGGAAACGTTTCTCCTGAGTTTAAGACAAAGTTTCCTGCTGTTTAGTACGGATGCCGGCATTGAGCTGGAATTACCGGTTTTGGGATTCTGCACAGAAAGGGTTTGTAAACCTCTGAATCCAAACGTGAGTTTAACTCTGTCAGTTGAATGCACACATTGACAACCATTCAGTTAGATACCACCCTTTTGGTTGTAGGAGCAGATATTTCTCTGTACAGCCTATGGTCCCATTCACTCGGGAATATCCCAACGCACCTCCTAGAAGAAACGTGTTTCTGACACGTTGAATCTCAACATAGATTCAACTCTCTTAGGTGATCGAACGCACAGCAGAGCAGTTTCAAGGAAACGTTTCTCCTGAGTTTTAGACGAAGTTTCCTGCTGTTTAGTACGGATGCCGGCATTGGGCTGGAAATACCGGTTTTGGGATTCTGCACAGAAAGTGTTTGCAAACCGCTGAATCCACACGTGACTTTAACTCTGTCAGTTGAATGCACACATTGACAACCATTCAGTTTGATAGCACACTTTTGGTTTTAGAATCAGATATTTCTCTGTACAGCCTATGGTCCCATTCACTCGGGAATATCCCAACGCAGCTCCTAGAAGAAACGTGTTTCTGACTCGCTGAATCTCATCATAGTTTCAACTCTCTTAGGTGATCCAACGCACAGCAGCGCAGTTTCAAGGAAACGTTTCTCCTGAGTTTTAGACGAAGTTTCCTGCTGTTTAGTACGGATGCCGGCATTGGGCTGGAAATACCGGTTTTGGGATTCTGCACAGAAAGGGTTTGCAAACCGCTGAATCCATACGTGAGTTTAACTCTGTCAGTTGAATGCACACACTGAGAACCATTCAGTTAGATAGCTCCGTTTTGGTTTTAGAAGCAGATATTTCTCTGTACAGCCTATGGTCCCATTCACTCGGGAATATCCCAACGCAGCTCCTAGAAGAAACGTGTTTCTGACTCGCTGAATCTCAACATAGATTCAACTCTCTTAGGTGATCGAACGCACAGCAGAGCAGTTTCAAGGAAACGTTTCTCCTGAGTTTTAGACGAAGTTTCCTGCTGTTTAGTACGGATGCCGGCATTGGGCTGGACATACCGGTTTTGGGATTCTGCACAGAAAGGGTTTGCAAACCGCTGAATCCACACGTGAGTTTAACTCTGTCAGTTGAATGCACACGTTGACAACCATTCAGTTAGATAGCTCCGTTTTGGTTTTAGAAGCAGATATTTCTCTGTACAGCCTACGGTCCCATTCACTCGGGAATATCCCAACGCAGCTCCTAGAAGAAACGTTTTTCTGACTCGCTGAATCTCAACATAGATTCAACTCTCTTAGGTGAACGAACGCACAGCAGAGCAGTTTCAAGGAAACGTTTCTCCTGAGTTTTAGACGAAGTTTCCTGCTGTTTAGTACGGATGCCGGCATAGGGCTGGAAATACCGGTTTTGGGATGCTGCACAGAAAGGGTTTGCAAACCGCTGAATCCACACGTGAGTTTAACTCTGTCAGTTGAATGCACACATTGACAACCATTCAGTTTGATAGCACACTTTTGGTTTTAGAAGCAGATATTTCTCTGTACAGCCTATGGTCCCATTCACTCGGGAATATCCCAACGCAGCTCCTAGAAGTAACGTGTTTCTGACTCGCTGAATCTCAACATAGATTCACCTCTCTTAGGTGAACGAACGCACAGCAGAGCAGTTTCAAGGAAACGTTTCTCCTGAGTTTTAGACGAAGTTTCCTGCTGTTTAGTACGGATGCCGGCATTGGGCTGGAAATACCGGTTTTGGGATTCTGCACAGAAAGGGTTTGCAAACCGCTGAATCCACACGTGAGTTTAACTCTGTCAGTTGAATGCACACATTGACAACCATTCAGTTTGATAGCACACTTTAGGTTTTAGAAGCAGATATTTCTCTGTACAGCCTATGGTCCCATTCACTCGGGAATATCCCAACGCAGCTCCTAGAAGAAACGTGTTTCTGACTCGCTGAATCTCAACATAGATTCAACTCTCTTAGGAGAACGAACGCACAGCAGAGCAGTTTCAAGGAAACGTTTCTCCTGAGTTTTAGACGAAGTTTCCTGCTGTTTAGTACGGATGCCGGCACTGGGCTGGACATACCGGTTTTGGGATTCTGCACAGAAAGGGTTTGCAAACCGCTGAATCCACACGTGAGTTTAACTCTGTCAGTTGAATGCACACATTGACAACCATTCAGTTAGATAGCTCCGTTTTGGTTTTAGAAGCAGATATTTCTCTGTACAGCCTATGGTCCCATTCACTCGGGAATATCCCAACGCAGCTCCTAGAAGAAACGTGTTTCTGACTCGCTGAATCTCAACATAGATTCAACTCTCTTAGGTGAACGAACGCACAGCAGAGCAGTTTCAAGGAAACGTTTCTCCTGAGTTTTAGACGAAGTTTCCTGCTGTTTAGTACGGATGCCGGCACTGGGCTGGACATACCGGTTTTGGGATTCTGCACAGAAAGGGTTTGCAAACCGCTGAATCCACACGTGAGTTTAACTCTGTCAGTTGAATTCACACATTGACAACCATTCAGTTTGATAGCACCCTTTTGGTTTTAGAAGCAGATATTTCTCTGTACAGACTATGGTCCCATTCACTCGGGAATATCCCAACGCAGCTCCTAGAAGAAACGTGTTTCTGACTCGCTGAATCTCAACATAGATTCAACTCTCTTAGGTGAACGAACGCACAGCAGAGCAGTTTCAAGGAAACGTTTCTCCTGAGTTTTAGACGAAGTTTCCTGCTGTTTAGTACGGATGCCGGCATTGGGCTGGACATACCGGTTATGGGATTCTGCACAGAAAGGGTTTGCAAACCGCTGAATACACACGTGAGTTTAACTCTGTCAGTTGAATGCACACATTGACAACCATTCAGTTTGATAGCACACTTTTGGTTTTAGAAGCAGATATTTCTCTGTACAGCCTATGGTCCCATTCACTCGGGAATATCCCAACGGAGCTCCTAGAAGTAACGTGTTTCTGACTCGCTGAATCTCAACATAGATTCAACTCTCTTAGGTGAACGAACGCACAGCAGAGCAGTTTCAAGGAAACGTTTCTCCTGAGTTTTAGACGAAGTTTCCTGCTGTTTAGTACGGATGCCGGCATTGGGCTGGAAATACCGGTTTTGGGATGCTGCACAGAAAGGGTTTGCAAACCGCTGAATCCACACGTGAGTTTAACTCTGTCAGTTGAATGCACACATTGACAACCATTCAGTTTGATAGCACACTTTTGGTTTTAGAAGCAGATATTTCTCTGTACAGCCTATGGTCCCATTCACTCGGGAATATCCCAACGCAGCTCCTAGAAGAAACGTGTTTCTGACTCGCTGAATCTCAACATAGATTCAACTCTCTTAGGTGAACGAACGCACAGCAGAGCAGTTTCAAGGAAACGTTTCTCCTGAGTCTTAGACGAAGTTTCCTGCTGTTTAGTATGTATGCCGGCATTGGGCTGGAAATACCGGTTTTGGGATTCTGCACAGAAAGGGTTTGCAAACCGCTGAATCCACACGTGAGTTTAACTCTGTCAGTTGAATGCACACATTGACAACCATTCAGTTAGATAGCTCCGTTGTGGTTTTAGAAGCAGATATTTCTCTGTACAGCCTATGGTCCCATTCACTCGGGAATATCCCAACGCAGCTCCTAGAAGAAACGTGTTTCTGACTCGCTGAATCTCAACATAGATTCAACTCTCTTAGGTGAACGAACGCACAGCAGAGCAGTTTCAAGGAAACGTTTCTCCTGAGTTTTAGACGAAGTTTCCTGCTGTTTAGTTCGTATGCCGGCATTGGGCTGGAAATACCGGTTTTGGGATTCTGCACAGAAAGGGTTTGAAAACCGCTGAATCCACACGTGAGTTTAACTCTGTCAGTTGAATGCACACATTGACAACCATTCAGTTAGATAGATCCGTTTTGGTTTTAGAAGCAGATATTTCTCTGTACAGCCTATGGTCCCATTCACTCGGGAATATCCCAACGCAGCTCCTAGAAGAAACGTGTTTCTGACTCGCTGAATCTCAACATAGATTCAACTCTCTTAGGTGAACGAACGCACAGCAGAGCAGTTTCAAGGAAACGTTTCTCCTGAGTTTTAGACGAAGTTTCCTGCTGTTTAGTACGGATGCCTGCATTGGGCTGGAAATACCGGTTTTGGGATTCTGCACAGAAAGGGTTTGCAAACCGCTGAATACACACGTGAGTTTAACTCTGTCAGTTGAATGCACACATTGACAACCATTCAGTTTGATAGAACACTTTTGGTTTTAGAAGCAGATATTTCTCTGTACAGCCTATGGTCCCATTCACTCGGGAATATCCCAACGCAGCTCCTAGAAGTAACGTGTTTCTCACTCGCTGAATCTCAACATAGATTCAACTCTCTTAGGTGAACGAACGCACAGCAGAGCAGTTTCAAGGAAACGTTTCTCCTGAGTTTTAGACGAAGTTTCCTGCTGTTTAGTACGGATGCCGGCATTGGGCTGGAAATACCGGTTTTGGGATTCTGCAGAGAAAGCGTTTGCAAACCGCTGAATCCACACGTGAGTTTGACTCTGTCAGTTGAATGCACACATTGACAACCATTCAGTTTGATAGCACACTTTTGGTTTTATAAGCAGATATTTCTCTGTACAGCCTATGGTCCCATTCACTCGGGAATATCCCAACGCAGCTCCTAGAAGAAACGTGTTTCTGACTGGCTGAATCTCAACATAGATTCAACTCTCTTAGTTGAACGAACGCACAGCAGAGCAGTTTCAAGGAAACGTTTCTCCTGAGTTTTAGACGAAGTTTCCTGCTGTTTAGTACGTATACCGGCATTGGGCTGGAAATACCGGTTTTGGGATTCTGCACAGAAAGGGTTTGCAAACCGCTGAATCCACACGTGAGTTTAACTCTGTCAGTTGAATGCACACATTGACAACCATTCAGTTTGATAGCACACTTTTGGTATTAGAAGCTGATATTTCTCTGTACAGCCAATGGTCCCATTCACTCGGGAATATCCCAACGCAGCTCCTAGAAGAAACGTGTTTCTGACTCGCTGAATCTCAACATAGATTCAACTCTCTTAGGTGAACGAACGCACAGCAGAGCAGTTTCAAGGAAACGTTTCTCCTGAGTCTTAGACGAAGTTTCCTGCTGTTTAGTACGTATGCCGGCATTGGGCTGGAAATACCGGTTTTGGGATTCTGCACAGAAAGGGTTTGCAAACCGCTGAATCCACACGTGAGTTTAACTCTGTCAGTTGAATGCACACGTTGACAACCATTCAGTTAGATAGCTCCGTTTTGGTTTTAGAAGCAGATATTTCTCTGTACAGCCTATGGTCCCATTCACTCGGGAATATCCCAACGCAGCTCCTAGAAGAAACGTGTTTCTGACTCGCTGAATCTCAACATAGATTCAACTCTCTTAGGTGAACGAACGCACAGAAGAGCAGTTTCAAGGAAACATTTCTCCTGAGTTTTAGACGAAGTTTCCTGCTGTTTAGTACGGATGCCGGCATTGGGCTGGAAATACCGGTTTTGGGATTCTGCACAGAAAGGGTTTGCAAACCGCTGAATCCACACGTGAGTTTAACTCTGTCAGTTGAATGCACACATTGACAACCATTCAGTTAGATAGCTCCGTTTTGGTTTTAGAAGCAGATATTTCTCTGTACAGCCTATGGTCCCATTCACTCGGGAATATCCCAACGCAGCTCCTAGAAGAAACGTGTTTCTGACTCGCTGAATCTCAACATAGATTCAACTCTCTTAGGTGAACGAACGCACAGCAGAGCAGTTTCAAGGAAACGTTTCTCCTGAGTTTTAGACGAAGTTTCCTGCTGTTTAGTACGTATGCCGGCATTGGGCTGGAAATAACGGTTTTGGGATTCTGCACAGAAAGGGTTTGTAAACCGCTGAATCCACACGTGAGTTTAACTCTGTCAGTTGAATGCACACATTGACAACCATTCAGTTAGATAGCACCGTTTTGGTTTTAGAAGCAGATATTTCTCTGTACAGCCTATGGTCACATTCACTCGGGAATATCCCAACGCAGCTCCTAGAAGAAACGTGTTTCTGACTCGCTGAATCTCAACATAGATTCAACTCTCTTAGGTGAACGAACGCACAGCAGAGCAGTTTCAAGTAAACGTTTCTCCTGAGTTTTAGACGAAGTTTCCTGCTGTTTACTACGGATGCCGGCATTGGGCTGGAAATACCGGTTTTGGGATTCTGCACAGAAAGGGTTTGCAAACCGCTGAATCCACACGTGAGTTTAACTCTGTCAGTTGAATGCACACATTGACAACCATTCAGTTTGATAGCACACTTTTGGTTTTAGAAGCAGATATTTCTCTGTACCGACTATGGTCCCATTCACTCGGGAATATCCCAACGCAGCTCCTAGAAGGAACGTGTTTCTGACTCGCTGAATCTCAACATAGATTCAACTCTCTTAGGTGAACGAACGCACAGCAGAGCAATTTCAAGGAAACGTTTCTCCTGAGTTTTAGACGAAGTTTCCTGCTGTTTAGTACGTATACCGGCATTGGGCTGGAAATACCGGTTTTGGGATTCTGCACACAAAGGGTTTGCAAACCGCTGAATCCACACGTGAGTTTAACTCTGTCAGTTGAATGCACACATTGACAACCATTCAGTTTGATAGCACACTTTTGGTTTTAGAAGCAGATATTTCTCTGTACAGACTATGGTTCCATTCACTCGGGAATATCCTAACGCAGCTCCTAGAAGAAACGTGTTTCTGACTCGCTGAATCTCAACATAGATTCAACTCTCTTAGGTGAACGAACGCACAGCAGAGCAGTTTCAAGGAAACGTTTCTCCTGAGTCTTAGACGAAGTTTCCTGCTGTTTAGTGCGTATGCCGGCATTGGGCTGGAAATACCGGTTTTGGGATTCTGCACAGAAAGGGTTTGCAAACCGCTGAATCCACACGTGAGTTTAACTCTGTCAGTTGAATGTACACATTGACAACCATTCAGTTAGATAGCTCCGTTTTGGTTTTAGAAGCAGATATTTCTCTGTACAGCCTATGGTCCCATTCACTCGGGAATATCCCAACGCAGCTCCTAGAAGAAACGTGTTTCTGACTCGCTGAATCTCAACATAGATTCAACTCTCTTAGGTGAACGAACGCACAGAAGAGCAGTTTCAAGGAAACGTTTCTCCTGAGTTTTAGACGAAGTTTCCTGCTGTTTAGTACGGATGCCGGCATTGGGCTGGAAATACCGGTTTTGGGATTCTGCACAGAAAGGGTTTGCAAACCGCTGAATCCACACGTGACTTTAACTCTGTCAGTTGAATGCACACATTGACAACCATTCAGTTTGATAGCACACTTTTGGTTTTAGAAGCAGATATTTCTCTTTACAGCCTATGGTCCCATTCACTCGGGAATATCCCAACGCAGCTCCTAGAAGAAACGTGTTTCTGACTCGCTGAATCTCAACATAGATTCAACTCTCTTAGGTGAACGAACGCACAGCAGAGCAGTTTCAAGGAAACGTTTCTCCTGAGATTTAGACGAAGTTTCCTGCTGTTTAGTACGGATGCCGGCATTGGGCTGGACATACCGGTTTTGGGATTCTGCACAGAAAGGGTTTGCAAACCGCTGAATCCACACGTGAGTTTAACTCTGTCAGTTGAATGCACACATTGACAACCATTCAGTTTGATAGCACACTTTTGGTTTTAGAAGCAGATATTTCTCTGTACAGCCTATGGTCCCATTCACTCGGGAATATCCCAACGCACCTCCTATAAGAAACGTGTTTCTGACTCGCTGAATCTCAACATAGATTCAACTCTCTTAGGTGATCGAACGCACAGCAGAGCAGTTTCAAGGAAACGTTTCTCCTGAGTTTTAGACGAAGTTTCCTGCTGTTTAGTACGGATGCCGGCATTGGGCTGGAAATACCGGTTTTGGGATTCTGCACAGAAAGGGTTTGCAAACCGCTGAATCCACACGTGAGTTTAACTCTGTCAGTTGAATGCACACATTGACAACCATTCAGTTTGATAGCACCCTTTTGGTTTTAGAAGCAGATATTTCTCTGTACAGACTATGGTCCCATTCACTCGGGAATATCCCAACGCAGCTCCTAGAAGAAACGTGTTTCTGACTCGCTGAATCTCAACATAGATTCATCTCTCTTAGGTGAACGAACGCACAGCAGAGCAGTTTCAAGGAAACGTTTCTCCTGAGTTTTAGACGAAGTTTCCTGCTGTTTAGTACGGATGCCGGCATTGGGCTGCACATACCGGTTTTGGGATTCTGCACAGAAAGGGTTTGCAAACCGCTGAATCCACACGTGAGTTTAACTCTGTCAGTTGAATGCACACATTGACAACCATTCAGTTTGATAGCACACTTTTGGTTTTAGAAGCAGATATTTCTCTGTACAGCCTATGGTCCCATTCACTCGGGAATATCCCAACGCAGCTCCTAGAAGTAACGTGTTTCTGACTCGCTGAATCTCAACATAGATTCAACTCTCTTAGGTGAACGAACGCACAGCAGAGCAGTTTCAAGGAAACGTTTCTCCTGAGTTTTAGACGAAGTTTCCTGCTGTTTAGTACGGATGCCGGCATTGGGCTGGAAATACCGGTTTTGGGATTCTGCACAGAAAGGGTTTGCAAACCGCTGAATCCACACGTGAGTTTGACTCTGTCAATTGAATGCACACATTGACAACCATTCAGTTTGATAGCACACTTTTGGTTTTAGAAGCAGATATTTCTCTGTACAGCCTATGGTCCCATTCACTCGGGAATATCCCAACGCAGCTCCTAGAAGAAACGTGTTTCTGACTCGCTGAATCTCAACATAGATTCAACTCTCTTAGGTGAACGAACGCACAGCAGAGCAGTTTCAAGGAAACGTTTCTCCTGAGTCTTAGACGAAGTTTCCTGCTGTTTAGTACGTATGTCGGCATTGGGCTGGAAATACCGGTTTTGGGATTCTGCACAGAAAGGGTTTGCAAACCGCTGAATCCACACGTGAGTTTAACTCTGTCAGTTGAATGCACACGTTGACAACCATTCAGTTAGATAGCTCCGTTTTGGTTTTAGAAGCAGATATTTCTCTGTACAGCCTACGGTCCCATTCACTCGGGAATATCCCAACGCAGCTCCTAGAAGAAACGTGTTTCTGACTCGCTGAATCTCAACATAGATTCAACTCTCTTAGGTGAACGAACGCACAGCAGAGCACTTTCAAGGAAACGTTTCTCCTGAGTTTTAGACGAAGTTTCCTGCTGTTTAGTACGGATGCCGGCATAGGGCTGGAAATACCGGTTTTGGGATGCTGCACAGAAAGGGTTTGCAAACCGCTGAATCCACACGTGAGTTTAACTCTGTCAGTTGAATGCACACATTGACAACCATTCAGTTTGATAGCACACTTTTGGTTTTAGAAGCAGATATTTCTCTGTACAGCCTATGGTCCCATTCACTCGGGAATATCCCAACGCAGCTCCTAGAAGTAACGTGTTTCTGACTCGCTGAATCTCAACATAGATTCAACTCTCTTAGGTGAACGAACGCACAGCAGAGCAGTTTCAAGGAAACGTTTCTCCTGAGTTTTAGACGAAGTTTCCTGCTGTTTAGTACGGATGCCGGCATTGGGCTGGAAATACCGGTTTTGGGATTCTGCACAGAAAGGGTTTGCAAACCGCTGAATCCACACGTGAGTTTAACTCTGTCAGTTGAATGCACACATTGACAACCATTCAGTTTGATAGCACACTTTAGGTTTTAGAAGCAGATATTTCTCTGTACAGCCTATGGTCCCATTCACTCGGGAATATCCCAACGCAGCTCCTAGAAGAAACGTGTTTCTGACTCGCTGAATCTCAACATAGATTCAACTCTCTTAGGAGAACGAACGCACAGCAGAGCAGTTTCAAGGAAACGTTTCTCCTGAGTTTTAGACGAAGTTTCCTGCTGTTTAGTACGGATGCCGGCACTGGGCTGGACATACCGGTTTTGGGATTCTGCACAGAAAGGGTTTGCAAACCGCTGAATCCACACGTGAGTTTAACTCTGTCAGTTGAATGCACACATTGACAACCATTCAGTTAGATAGCTCCGTTTTGGTTTTAGAAGCAGATATTTCTCTGTGCAGCCTATGGTCCCATTCACTCGGGAATATCCCAACGCAGCTCCTAGAAGAAACGTGTTTCTGACTCGCTGAATCTCAACATAGATTCAACTCTCTTAGGTGAACGAACGCACAGCAGAGCAGTTTCAAGGAAACGTTTCTCCTGAGTTTTAGACGAAGTTTCCTGCTGTTTAGTACGGATGCCGGCACTGGGCTGGACATACCGGTTTTGGGATTCTGCACAGAAAGGGTTTGCAAACCGCTGAATCCACACGTGAGTTTAACTCTGTCAGTTGAATTCACACATTGACAACCATTCAGTTTGATAGCACCCTTTTGGTTTTAGAAGCAGATATTTCTCTGTACAGACTATGGTCCCATTCACTCTGGAATATCCCAACGCAGCTCCTAGAAGAAACGTGTTTCTGACTCGCTGAATCTCAACATAGATTCAACTCTCTTAGGTGAACGAACGCACAGCAGAGCAGTTTCAAGGAAACGTTTCTCCTGAGTTTTAGACGAAGTTTCCTGCTGTTTAGTACGGATGCCGGCATTGGGCTGGACATACCGGTTATGGGATTCTGCACAGAAAGGGTTTGCAAACCGCTGAATACACACGTGAGTTTAACTCTGTCAGTTGAATGCACACATTGACAACCATTCAGTTTGATAGCACACTTTTGGTTTTAGAAGCAGATATTTCTCTGTACAGCCTATGGTCCCATTCACTCGGGAATATCCCAACGGAGCTCCTAGAAGTAACGTGTTTCTGACTCGCTGAATCTCAACATAGATTCAACTCTCTTAGGTGAACGAACGCACAGCAGAGCAGTTTCAAGGAAACGTTTCTCCTGAGTTTTAGACGAAGTTTCCTGCTGTTTAGTACGGATGCCGGCATTGGGCTGGAAATACCGGTTTTGGGATTCTGCACAGAAAGGGTTTGCAAACCGCTGAATCCACACGTGAGTTTAACTCTGTCAGTTGAATGCACACATTGACAACCATTCAGTTTGAAAGCACACTTTTGGTTTTAGAAGCAGATATTTCTCTGTACAGCCTATGGTCCCATTCACTCGGGAATATCCCAACGCAGCTCCTAGAAGAAACGTGTTTCTGACTCGCTGAATCTCAACATAGATTCAACTCTCTTAGGTGAACGAACGCACAGCAGAGCAGTTTCAAGGAAACGTTTCTCCTGAGTCTTAGACGAAGTTTCCTGCTGTTTAGTACGTATGCCGTCATTGGGCTGGAAATACCGGTTTTGGGATTCTGCACAGAAAGGGTTTGCAAACCGCTGAATCCACACGTGAGTTTAACTCTGTCAGTTGAATGCACACATTGACAACCATTCAGTTAGATAGCTCCGTTTTGGTTTTAGAAGCAGATATTTCTCTGTACAGCCTATGGTCCCATTCACTCGGGAATATCCCAACGCAGCTCCTAGAAGAAACGTGTTTCTGACTCGCTGAATCTCAACATAGATTCAACTTTCTTAGGTGAACGAACGCACAGCAGAGCAGTTTCAAGGAAACGTTTCTCCTGAGTTTTAGACGAAGTTTCCTGCTGTTTAGTTCGTATGCCGGCATTGGGCTGGAAATACCGGTTTTGGGATTCTGCACAGAAAGGGTTTGCAAACCGCTGAATCCACACGTGAGTTTAACTCTGTCAGTTGAATGCACACATTGACAACCATTCAGTTAGATAGATCCGTTTTGGTTTTAGAAGCAGATATTTCTCTGTACAGCCTATGGTCCCATTCACTCGGGAATATCCCAACGCAGCTCCTAGAAGAAACGTGTTTCTGACTCGCTGAATCTCAACATAGATTCAACTCTCTTAGGTGAACGAACGCACAGCAGAGCAGTTTCAAGGAAACGTTTCTCCTGAGTTTTAGACGAAGTTTCCTGCTGTTTAGTACGGATGCCGGCATTGGGCTGGAAATACCGGTTTTGGGATTCTGCACAGAAAGGGTTTGCAAACCGCTGAATACACACGTGAGTTTAACTCTGTCAGTTGAATGCACACATTGACAACCATTCAGTTTGATAGCACACTTTTGGTTTTAGAAGCAGATATTTCTCTGTACAGCCTATGGTCCCATTCACTCGGGAATATCCCAACGCAGCTCCTAGAAGTAACGTGTTTCTGACTCGCTGAATCTCAACATAGATTCAACTCTCTTAGGTGAACGAACGCACAGCAGAGCAGTTTCAAGGAAACGTTTCTCCTGAGTTTTAGACGAAGTTTCCTGCTGTTTAGTACGGATGCCGGCATTGGGCTGGAAATACCGGTTTTGGGATTCTGCACAGAAAGGGTTTGCAAACCGCTGAATCCACACGTGAGTTTGACTCTGTCAGTTGAATGCACACATTGACAACCAATCAGTTTGATAGCACACTTTTGGTTTTAGAAGCAGATATTTCTCTGTACAGGCTATGGTCCCATTCACTCGGGAATATCCCAACGCAGCTCCTAGAAGAAACGTGTTTCTGACTCGCTGAATCTCAACATAGATTCAACTCTCTTAGGTGAACGAACGCACAGCAGAGCAGTTTCAAGGAAACGTTTCTCCTGAGTTTTAGACGAAGTTTCCTGCTGTTTAGTACGTATACCGGCATTGGGCTGGAAATACCGGTTTTGGGATTCTGCACAGAAAGGGTTTGCAAACCGCTGAATCCACACGTGAGTTTAACTCTGTCAGTTGAATGCACACATTGACAACCATTCAGTTTGATAGCACCCTTTTGGTTTTAGAAGCAGATATTTCTCTGTACAGACTATGGTCCCATTCACTCGGGAATATCCCAACGCAGCTCCGGGAAGAAACGTGTTTCTGACTCGCTGAATCTCAACATAGATTCAACTCTCTTAGGTGAACGAACGCACAGCAGAGCAGTTTCAAGGAAACGTTTCTCCTGAGTTTTAGACGAAGTTTCCTGCTGTTTAGTACGTATGCCGGCATTGGGCTGGACATACCGGTTTTGGGATTCTGGACAGAAAGGGTTTGCAAACCGCTGAATCCACACGTGAGTTTAACTCTGTCAGTTGAATGCACACATTGACAACCATTCAGTTTGATAGCACCCTTTTGGTTTTAGAAGCAGATATTTCTCTGTACAGCCTATGGTCCCATTCACTCGGGAATATCCCAACGCAGCTCCTAGAAGAAACGTGTTTCTGACTCGCTGAATCTCAACATAGATTCAACTCTCTTAGGTGAACGAACGCACAGCAGAGCAGTTTCAAGGAAACGTTTCTCCTGAGTCTTAGACGAAGTTTCCTGCTGTTTAGTACGGATGCCGGCATTGGGCTGGAAATACCGGTTTTGGGATTCTGCACAGAAAGGGTTTGGAAACCGCTGAATCCACACGTGAGTTTAACTCTGTCAGTTGAATGCACACATTGACAACCATTCAGTTAGACAGCTCCGTTTTGGTTTTAGAAGCAGATATTTCTCTGTACAGCCTATGGTCCCATTCACTCGGGAATATCCCAACGCAGCTCCTAGAAGAAACGTGTTTCTGACTCGCTGAATCTCAACATAGATTCAACTCTCTTAGGTGAACGAACGCACAGCAGAGCAGTTTCAAGGAAACGTTTCTCCTGAGTTTTAGACGAAGTTTCCTGCTGTTTAGTACGGATGCCGGCACTGGGCTGGACATACCGGTTTTGGGATTCTGCACAGAAAGGGTTTGCAAACCGCTGAATCCACACGTGAGTTTAACTCTGTCAGTTGAATGCACACATTGACAACCATTCAGTTTGATAGCACCCTTTTGGTTTTAGAAGCAGATATTTCTCTGTACAGACTATGGTCCCATTCACTCGGGAATATCCCAACGCAGCTCCGGGAAGAAACGTGTTTCTGACTCGCTGAATCTCAACATAGAATCAACTCTCTTAGGTGAACGAACGCACAGCAGAGCAGTTTCAAGGAAACGTTTCTCCTGAGTTTTAGACGAAGTTTCCTGCTGTTTAGTACGGATGCCGGCATTGGGCTGGACATACCGGTTTTGGGATTCTGCACAGAAAGGGTTTGCAAACCGCTGAATACACACGTGAGTTTAACTCTGTCAGTTGAATGCACACATTGACAATCATTCAGTTTGATAGCACACTTTTGGTTTTAGAAGCAGATATTTCTCTGTACAGCCTATGGTCCCATTCACTCGGGAATATCCCAACGCAGCTCCTAGAAGTAACGTGTTTCTGACTCGCTGAATCTCAACATAGATTCAACTCTCTTAGGTGAACGAACGCACAGCAGAGCAGTTTCAAGGAAACGTTTCTCCTGAGTTTTAGACGAAGTTTCCTGCCGTTTAGTACGGATGCCGGCATTGGGCTGGAAATACCGGTTTTGGGATTCTGCACAGAAAGGGTTTGCAAACCGCTGAATCCACACGTGAGTTTAACTCTGTCAGTTGAATGCACACATTGACAACCATTCAGTTTGATAGCACACTTTTGGTTTTAGAAGCAGATATTTCTCTGTACAGCCTATGGTCCCATTCACTCGGGAATATCCCAACGCAGCTCCTAGAAGAAACGTGTTTCTGACTCGCTGAATCTCAACATAGATTCAACTCTCTTAGGTGAACGAACGCACAGCAGAGCACTTTCAAGGAAACGTTTCTCCTGAGTTTTAGACGAAGTTTCCTGCTGTTTAGTACGGATGCCGGCATTGGGCTGGAAATACCGGTTTTGGGATTCTGCACAGAAAGGGTTTGCAAACCGCTGAATCCACACGTGAGTTTAACTCTGTCAGTTGAATGCACACATTGACAACCATTCAGTTAGATAGCTCCGTTTTGGTTTTAGAAGCAGATATTTCTCTGTACAGCCTATGGTCCCATTCACTCGGGAATATCCCAACGCAGCTCCTAGAAGAAACGTGTTTCTGACTCGCTGAATCTCAACATAGATTCAACTCTCTTAGGTGAACGAATGCACAGCAGAGCAGTTTCAAGGAAACGTTTCTCCTGAGTTTTAGACTAAGTTTCCTGGTGTTTAGTACGTATGCCGGCATTGGGCTGGACATACCGGTTTTGGGATTCTGGACAGAAAGGGTTTGCAAACCGCTGAATCCACACGTGAGTTTAACTCTGTCAGTTCAATGCACACATTGAGAACCATTCAGTTAGATAGCTCCGTTTTGGTTTTAGAAGCAGATATTTCTCTGTACAGCCTATGGTCCCATTCACTCGGGAATATCCCAACGCAGCTCCTAGAAGTAACGTGTTTCTGACTCGCTGAATCTCAACATAGATTCAACTCTCTTAGGTGAACGAACGCACAGCAGAGCAGTTTCAAGGAAACGTTTCTCCTGAGTTTTAGACGAAGTTTCCTGCTGTTTAGTACGTATGCCGGCATTGGGCTGGACATACCGGTTTTGGGATTCTGGACAGAAAGGGTTGCAAACCGCTGAATCCACACGTGAGTTTAACTCTGTCAGTTGAATGCACACATTGACAACCATTCAGTTTGATAGCACCCTTTTGGTTTTAGAAGCAGATATTTCTCTGTACAGCCTATGGTCCCATTCACTCGGGAATATCCCAACGCAGCTCCTAGAAGAAACGTGTTTCTGACTCGCTGAATCTCAACATAGATTCAACTCTCTTAGGTGAACGAACGCACAGCAGAGCACTTTCAAGGAAACGTTTCTCCTGAGTCTTAGACGAAGTTTCCTGCTGTTTAGTACGGATGCCGGCATTGGGCTGGAAATACCGGTTTTGGGATTCTGCACAGAAAGGGTTTGCAAACCGCTGAATCCACACGTGAGTTTAACTCTGTCAGTTGAATGCACACATTGACAACCATTCAGTTAGACAGCTCCGTTTTGGTTTTAGAAGCAGATATTTCTCTGTACAGCCTATGGTCCCATTCACTCGGGAATATCCCAACGCAGCTCCTAGAAGTAACGTGTTTCTGACTCGATGAATCTCAACATAGATTCAACTCTCTTAGGTGAACGAACGCACAGCAGAGCAGTTTCAAGGAAACGTTTCTCCTGAGTTTTAGACGAAGTTTCCTGCTGTTTAGTACGTATGCCGGCATTGGGCTGGAAATACCGGTTTTGGGATTCTGCACAGAAAGGGTTTGCAAACCGCTGAATCCACACGTGAGTTTGACTCTGTCAGTTGAATGCACACATTGACAACCATTCAGTTTGATAGCACACTTTTGGTTTTTGAAGCAGATATTTCTCTGTACAGCCTATGGTCCCATTCACTCGGGAATATCCCAACGCAGCTCCTAGAAGAAACGTGTTTCTGACTCGCTGAATCTCAACATAGATTCAACTCTCTTAGGTGAACGAACGCACAGCAGAGCAGTTTCAAGGAAACGTTTCTCCTGAGTTTTAGACGAAGTTTCCTGCTGTTTAGTACGTATACCGGCATTGGGCTGGAAATACCGGTTTTGGGATTCTGCACAGAAAGGGTTTGCAAACCGCTGAATCCACACGTGAGTTTAACTCTGTCAGTTGAATGCACACATTGACAACCATTCAGTTTGATAGCACACTTTTGGTATTAGAAGCAGATATTTCTCTGTACAGCCTATGGTCCCATTCACTCGGGAATATCCCAACGCAGCTCCTAGAAGAAACGTGTTTCTGACTCGCTGAATCTCAACATAGATTCAACTCTCTTCGGTGAACGAACGCACAGCAGAGCAGTTTCAAGGAAACGTTTCTCCTGAGTCTTAGACGAAGTTTCCTGCTGTTTAGTACGTATGCCGGCATTGGGCTGGAAATACCGGTTTTGGGATTCTGCACAGAAAGGGTTTGCAAACCGCTGAATCCACACGTGAGTTTAACTCTGTCAGTTGAATGCACACGTTGACAACCATTCAGTTAGATAGCTCCGTTTTGGTTTTAGAAGCAGATATTTCTCTGTACAGCCTATGGTCCCATTCACTCGGGAATATCCCAACGCAGCTCCTAGAAGAAACGTGTTTCTGACTCGCTGAATCTCAACATAGATTCAACTCTCTTAGGTGAACGAAGGCACAGCAGAGCACTTTCAAGGAAACGTTTCTCCTGAGTTTTAGACGAAGTTTCCTGCTGTTTAGTACGGATGCCGGCATTGGGCTGGAAATACCGGTTTTGGGATTCTGCACAGAAATGGTTTGCAAACCGCTGAATCCACACGTGAGTTTAACTCTGTCAGTTGAATGCACACATTGACAACCATTCAGTTAGATAGCTCCGTTTTGGTTTTAGAAGCAGATATTTCTCTGTACAGCCTATGGTCCCATTCACTCGGGAATATCCCAACGCAGCTCCTAGAAGAAACGTGTTTCTGACTCGCTGAATCTCAACATAGATTCAACTCTCTTAGGTGAACGAACGCACAGCAGAGCAGTTTCAAGGAAACGTTTCTCCTGAGTTTTAGACGAAGTTTCCTGCTGTTTAGTACGTATGCCGGCATTGGGCTGGACATACCGGTTTTGGGATTCTGGACAGAAAGGGTTGCAAACCGCTGAATCCACACGTGAGTTTAACTCTGTCAGTTGAATGCACACATTGACAACCATTCAGTTTGATAGCACCCTTTTGGTTTTAGAAGCAGATATTTCTCTGTACAGCCTATGGTCCCATTCACTCGGGAATATCCCAACGCAGCTCCTAGAAGAAACGTGTTTCTGACTCGCTGAATCTCAACATAGATTCAACTCTCTTAGGTGAACGAACGCACAGCAGAGCAGTTTCAAGGAAACGTTTCTCCTGAGTCTTAGACGAAGTTTCCTGCTGTTTAGTACGGATGCCGGCATTGGGCTGGAAATACCGGTTTTGGGATTCTGCACAGAAAGGGTTTGGAAACCGCTGAATCCACACGTGAGTTTAACTCTGTCAGTTGAATGCACACATTGACAACCATTCAGTTAGACAGCTCCGTTTTGGTTTTAGAAGCAGATATTTCTCTGTACAGCCTATGGTCCCATTCACTCGGGAATATCCCAACGCAGCTCCTAGAAGTAACGTGTTTCTGACTCGATGAATCTCAACATAGATTCAACTCTCTTAGGTGAACGAACGCACAGCAGAGCAGTTTCAAGGAAACGTTTCTCCTGAGTTTTAGACGAAGTTTCCTGCTGTTTAGTACGTATGCCGGCATTGGGCTGGAAATACCGGTTTTGGGATTCTGCACAGAAAGGGTTTGCAAACCGCTGAATCCACACGTGAGTTTGAATCTGTCAGTTGAATGCACACATTGACAACCATTCAGTTTGATAGCACACTTTTGGTTTTTGAAGCAGATATTTCTCTGTACAGCCTATGGTCCCATTCACTCGGGAATATCCCAACGCAGCTCCTAGAAGAAACGTGTTTCTGACTCGCTGAATCTCAACATAGATTCAACTCTCTTAGGTGAACGAACGCACAGCAGAGCAGTTTCAAGGAAACGTTTCTCCTGAGTTTTAGACGAAGTTTCCTGCTGTTTAGTACGTATACCGGCATTGGGCTGGAAATACCGGTTTTGGGATTCTGCACAGAAAGGGTTTGCAAACCGCTGAATCCACACGTGAGTTTAACTCTGTCAGTTGAATGCACACATTGACAACCATTCAGTTTGATAGCACACTTTTGGTATTAGAAGCAGATATTTCTCTGTACAGCCTATGGTCCCATTCACTCGGGAATATCCCAACGCAGCTCCTAGAAGAAACGTGTTTCTGACTCGCTGAATCTCAACATAGATTCAACTCTCTTAGGTGAACGAACGCACAGCAGAGCAGTTTCAAGGAAACGTTTCTCCTGAGTCTTAGACGAAGTTTCCTGCTGTTTAGTACGTATGCCGGCATTGGGCTGGAAATACCGGTTTTGGGATTCTGCACAGAAAGGGTTTGCAAACCGCTGAATCCACACGTGAGTTTAACTCTGTCAGTTGAATGCACACGTTGACAACCATTCAGTTAGATAGCTCCGTTTTGGTTTTAGAAGCAGATATTTCTCTGTACAGCCTATGGTCCCATTCACTCGGGAATATCCCAACGCAGCTCCTAGAAGAAACGTGTTTCTGACTCGCTGAATCTCAACATAGATTCAACTCTCTTAGGTGAACGAACGCACAGCAGAGCACTTTCAAGGAAACGTTTCTCCTGAGTTTTAGACGAAGTTTCCTGCTGTTTAGTACGGATGCCGGCATTGGGCTGGAAATACCGGTTTTGGGATTCTGCACAGAAAGGGTTTGCAAACCGCTGAATCCACACGTGAGTTTAACTCTGTCAGTTGAATGCACACATTGACAACCATTCAGTTAGATAGCTCCGTTTTGGTTTTAGAAGCAGATATTTCTCTGTACAGCCTATGGTCCCATTCACTCGGGAATATCCCAACGCAGCTCCTAGAAGAAACGTGTTTCTGACTCGCTGAATCTCAACATAGTTTCAACTCTCTTAGGTGAACGAACGCACAGCAGAGCAGTTTCAAGGAAACGTTTCTCCTGAGTTTTAGACTAAGTTTCCTGCTGTTTAGTACGTATGCCGGCATTGGGCTGGACATACCGGTTTTGGGATTCTGCACAGAAAGGGTTTGCAAACCGCTGAATCCACACGTGAGTTTGACTCTGTCAGTTGAATGCACACATTGACAACCATTCAGTTTGATAGCACACTTTTGGTTTTTGAAGCAGATATTTCTCTGTACAGCCTATGGTCCCATTCACTCGGGAATATCCCAACGCAGCTCCTAGAAGAAACGTGTTTCTGACTCGCTGAATCTCAACATAGATTCAACTCTCTTAGGTGAACGAACGCACAGCAGAGCAGTTTCAAGGAAACGTTTCTCCTGAGTTTTAGACGAAGTTTCCTGCTGTTTAGTACGTATACCGGCATTGGGCTGGAAATACCGGTTTTGGGATTCTGCACAGAAAGGGTTTGCAAACCGCTGAATCCACACGTGAGTTTAACTCTGTCAGTTGAATGCACACATTGACAACCATTCAGTTTGATAGCACACTTTTGGTATTAGAAGCAGATATTTCTCTGTACAGCCTATGGTCCCATTCACTCGGGAATATCCCAACGCAGCTCCTAGAAGAAACGTGTTTCTGACTCGCTGAATCTCAACATAGATTCAACTCTCTTAGGTGAACGAACGCACAGCAGAGCAGTTTCAAGGAAACGTTTCTCCTGAGTCTTAGACGAAGTTTCCTGCTGTTTAGTACGTATGCCGGCATTGGGCTGGAAATACCGGTTTTGGGATTCTGCACAGAAAGGGTTTGCAAACCGCTGAATCCACACGTGAGTTTAACTCTGTCAGTTGAATGCACACGTTGACAACCATTCAGTTAGATAGCTCCGTTTTGGTTTAGAAGCAGATATTTCTCTGTACAGCCTATGGTCCCATTCACTCGGGAATATCCCAACGCAGCTCCTAGAAGAAACGTGTTTCTGACTCGCTGAATCTCAACATAGATTCAACTCTCTTAGGTGAACGAACGCACAGCAGAGCACTTTCAAGGAAACGTTTCTCCTGAGTTTTAGACGAAGTTTCCTGCTGTTTAGTACGGATGCCGGCATTGGGCTGGAAATACCGGTTTTGGGATTCTGCACAGAAAGGGTTTGCAAACCGCTGAATCCACACGTGAGTTTAACTCTGTCAGTTGAATGCACACATTGACAACCATTCAGTTAGATAGCTCCGTTTTGGTTTTAGAAGCAGATATTTCTCTGTACAGCCTATGGTCCCATTCACTCGGGAATATCCCAACGCAGCTCCTAGAAGAAACGTGTTTCTGACTCGCTGAATCTCAACATAGATTCAACTCTCTTAGGTGAACGAACGCACAGCAGAGCAGTTTCAAGGAAACGTTTCTCCTGAGTTTTAGACTAAGTTTCCTGCTGTTTAGTACGTATGCCGGCATTGGGCTGGACATACCGGTTTTGGGATTCTGGACAGAAAGGGTTTGCAAACCGCTGAATCCACACGTGAGTTTAACTCTGTCAGTTCAATGCACACATTGAGAACCATTCAGTTAGATAGCTCCGTTTTGGTTTTAGAAGCAGATATTTCTCTGTACAGCCTATGGTCCCATTCACTCGGGAATATCCCAACGCAGCTCCTAGAAGTAACGTGTTTCTGACTCGCTGAATCTCAACATAGATTCAACTCTCTTAGGTGAACGAACGCACAGCAGAGCAGTTTCAAGGAAACGTTTCTCCTGAGTTTTAGACGAAGTTTCCTGCTGTTTAGTACGGATGCCGGCATTGGGCTGGACATACCGGTTTTGGGATTCTGGACAGAAAGGGTTGCAAACCGCTGAATCCACACGTGAGTTTAACTCTGTCAGTTGAATGCACACATTGACAACCATTCAGTTTGATAGCACCCTTTTGGTTTTAGAAGCAGATATTTCTCTGTACAGCCTATGGTCCCATTCACTCGGGAATATCCCAACGCAGCTCCTAGAAGAAACGTGTTTCTGACTCGCTGAATCTCAACATAGATTCAACTCTCTTAGGTGAACGAACGCACAGCAGAGCAGTTTCAAGGAAACGTTTCTCCTGAGTCTTAGACGAAGTTTCCTGCTGTTTAGTACGGATGCCGGCATTGGGCTGGAAATACCGGTTTTGGGATTCTGCACAGAAAGGGTTTGGAAACCGCTGAATCCACACGTGAGTTTAACTCTGTCAGTTGAATGCACACATTGACAACCATTCAGTTAGACAGCTCCGTTTTGGTTTTAGAAGCAGATATTTCTCTGTACAGCCTATGGTCCCATTCACTCGGGAATATCCCAACGCAGCTCCTAGAAGTAACGTGTTTCTGATTCGATGAATCTCAACATAGATTCAACTCTCTTAGGTGAACGAACGCACAGCAGAGCAGTTTCAAGGAAACGTTTCTCCTGAGTTTTAGACGAAGTTTCCTGCTGTTTAGTACGTATGCCGGCATTGGGCTGGAAATACCGGTTTTGGGATTCTGCACAGAAAGGGTTTGCAAACCGCTGAATCCACACGTGAGTTTGACTCTGTCAGTTGAATGCACACATTGACAACCATTCAGTTTGATAGCACACTTTTGGTTTTTGAAGCAGATATTTCTCTGTACAGCCTATGGTCCCATTCACTCGGGAATATCCCATCGCAGCTCCTAGAAGAAACGTGTTTCTGACTCGCTGAATCTCAACATAGATTCAACTCTCTTAGGTGAACGAACGCACAGCAGAGCAGTTTCAAGGAAACGTTTCTCCTGAGTTTTAGACGAAGTTTCCTGCTGTTTAGTACGTATACCGGCATTGGGCTGGAAATACCGGTTTTGGGATTCTGCACAGAAAGGGTTTGCAAACCGCTGAATCCACACGTGAGTTTAACTCTGTCAGTTGAATGCACACATTGACAACCATTCAGTTTGATAGCACACTTTTGGTATTAGAAGCAGATATTTCTCTGTACAGCCTATGGTCCCATTCACTCGGGAATATCCCAACGCAGCTCCTAGAAGAAACGTGTTTCTGACTCGCTGAATCTCAACATAGATTCAACTCTCTTAGGTGAACGAACGCACAGCAGAGCAGTTTCAAGGAAACGTTTCTCCTGAGTCTTAGACGAAGTTTCCTGCTGTTTAGTACGTATGCCGGCATTGGGCTGGACATACCGGTTTTGGGATTCTGGACAGAAAGGGTTTGCAAACCGCTGAATCCACACGTGAGTTTAACTCTGTCAGTTCAATGCACACATTGACAACCATTCAGTTAGATAGCTCCGTTTTGGTTTTAGAAGCAGATATTTCTCTGTACAGCTTATGGTCCCATTCACTCGGGAATATCCCAACGCAGCTCCTAGAAGTAACGTGTTTCTGACTCTCTGAATCTCAACATAGATTCAACTCTCTTAGGTGAACGAACGCACAGCAGAGCAGTTTCAAGGAAACGTTTCTCCTGAGTTTTAGACGAAGTTTCCTGCTGTTTAGTACGGATGCCGGCATTGGGCTGGACATACCGGTTTTGGGATACTGGACAGAAAGGGTTGCAAACCGCTGAATCCACACGTGAGTTTAACTCTGTCAGTTGAAAGCACACATTGACAACCATTCAGTTTGATAGCACCCTTTTGGTTTTAGAAGCAGATCTTTCTCTGTACAGCCTATGGTCCCATTCACTCGGGAATATCCCAACGCAGCTCCTAGAAGAAACGTGTTTCTGACTCGCTGAATCTCAACATAGATTCAACTCTCTTAGGTGAACGAACGCACAGCAGAGCAGTTTCAAGGAAACGTTTCTCCTGAGTCTTAGACGAAGTTTCCTGCTGTTTAGTATGGATGCCGGCATTGGGCTGGAAATACCGGTTTTGGGATTCTGCACAGAAAGGGTTTGGAAACCGCTGAATCCACACGTGAGTTTAACTCTGTCAGTTGAATGCACACATTGACAACCATTCAGTTAGACAGCTCCGTTTTGGTTTTAGAAGCAGATATTTCTCTGTACAGCCTATGGTCCCATTCACTCGGGAATATCCCAACGCAGCTCCTAGAAGTAACGTGTTTCTGACTCGCTGAATCTCAACATAGATTCAACTCTCTTAGGTGAACGAACGCACAGCAGAGCAGTTTCAAGGAAACGTTTCTCCTGAGTTTTAGACGAAGTTTCCTGCTGTTTAGTACGTATGCCGGCATTGGGCTGGAAATACCGGTTTTGGGATTCTGCACAGAAAGGGTTTGCAAACCGATGAATCCACACGTGAGTTTGACTCTGTCAGTTGAATGCACACATTGACAACCATTCAGTTTGATAGCACACTTTTGGTTTTAGAAGCAGATATTTCTCTGTACAGCCTATGGTCCCATTCACTCGGGAATATCCCAACGCAGCTCCTAGAAGAAACGTGTTTCTAAATCGCTTAATCTCAACATAGATTCAACTCTCTTAGGTGAACGAACGCACAGCAGAGCAGTTTCAAGGAAACGTTTCTCCTGAGTTTTAGACGAAGTTTCCTGCTGTTTAGTACGTATACCGGCATTGGGCTGGAAATACCGGTTTTGGGATTCTGCACAGAAAGGGTTTGCAAACCGCTGAATCCACACGTGAGTTTAACTCTGTCAGTTGAATGCACACATTGACAACCATTCAGTTTGATAGCACACTTTTGGTATTAGAAGCAGATATTTCTCTGTACAGCCTATGGTCCCATTCACTCGGGAATATCCCAACGCAGCTCCTAGAAGAAACGTGTTTCTGACTCGCTGAATCTCAACATAGATTCAACTCTCTTAGGTGAACGAACGCACAGCAGAGCAGTTTCAAGGAAACGTTTCTCCTGACTCTTAGACGAAGTTTCCTGCTGTTTAGTACGTATGCCGGCATTGGGCTGGAAATACCGGTTTTGGGATTCTGCACAGAAAGGGTTTGCAAACCGCTGAATCCACACGTGAGTTTAACTCTGTCAGTTGAATGCACACGTTGACAACCATTCAGTTAGATAGCTCCGTTTTGGTTTTAGAAGCAGATATTTCTCTGTACAGCCTATGGTCCCATTCACTCGGGAATATCCCAACGCAGCTCCTAGAAGAAACGTGTTTCTGACTCGCTGAATCTCAACATAGATTCAACTCTCTTAGGTGAACGAACGCACAGCAGAGCACTTTCAAGGAAACGTTTCTCCTGAGTTTTAGACGAAGTTTCCTGCTGTTTAGTACGGATGCCGGCATTGGGCTGGAAATACCGGTTTTGGGATGCTGCACAGAAAGGGTTTGCAAACCGCTGAATCCACACGTGAGTTTAACTCTGTCAGTTGAATGCACACATTGACAACCATTCAGTTTGATAGCACACTTTTGGTTTTAGAAGCAGATATTTCTCTGTACAGCCTATGGTCCCATTCACTCGGGAATATCCCATCGCAGCTCCTAGAAGTAACGTGTTTCTGACTCGCTGAATCTCAACATAGATTAAACTCTCTTAGGTGAACGAACGCACAGCAGAGCAGTTTCAAGGAAACGTTTCTCCTGAGTCTTAGACGAAGTTTCCTGCTGTTTAGTACGTATGCCGGCATTGGGCTGGAAATACCGGTTTTGGGATTCTGCACAGAAAGGGTTTGCAAACCGCTGAATCCACACGTGAGTTTAACTCTGTCAGTTGAATGCACACATTGACAACCATTCAGTTAGATAGCTCCGTTTTGGTTTTAGAAGCAGATATTTCTCTGTACAGCCTATGGTCCCATTCACTCGGGAATATCCCAACGCAGCTCCTAGAAGAAACGTGTTTCTGACTCGCTGAATCTCAACATAGATTCAACTCTCTTAGGTGAACGAACGCACAGCAGAGCAGTTTCAAGGAAACGTTTCTCCTGAGTTTTAGACGAAGTTTCCTGCTGTTTAGTACGGATGCCGGCACTGGGCTGGACATACCGGTTTTGGGATTCTGCACAGAAAGGGTTTGCAAACCGCTGAATCCACACGTGAGTTTAACTCTGTCAGTTGAATGCACACATTGACAACCATTCAGTTTGATAGCACCCTTTTGGTTTTAGAAGCAGATATTTCTCTGTACAGACTATGGTCCCATTCACTCGGGAATATCCCAACGCAGCTCCGGGAAGAAACGTGTTTCTGACTCGCTGAATCTCAACATAGATTCAACTCTCTTAGGTGAACGAACGCACAGCAGAGCACTTTCAAGGAAACGTTTCTCCTGAGTTTTAGACGAAGTTTCCTGCTGTTTAGTACGGATGCCGGCATTGGGCTGGACATACCGGTTTTGGGATTCTGCACAGAAAGGGTTTGCAAACCGCTGAATACACACGTGAGTTTAACTCTGTCAGTTGAATGCACACATTGACAACCATTCAGTTAGATAGCTCCGTTTTGGTTTTAGAAGCAGATATTTCTCTGTACAGCCTATGGTCCCATTCACTCGGGAATATCCCAACGCAGCTCCTAGAAGAAACGTGTTTCTGACTCGCTGAATCTCAACATAGATTCAACTCTCTTAGGTGAACGAACGCACAGCAGAGCAGTTTCAAGGAAACGTTTCTCCTGAGTTTTAGACGAAGTTTCCTGCTGTTTAGTACGGATGCCGGCACTGGGCTGGACATACCGGTTTTGGGATTCTGCACAGAAAGGGTTTGCAAACCGCTGAATCCACACGTGAGTTTAACTCTGTCAGTTGAATGCACACATTGACAACCATTCAGTTTGATAGCACCCTTTTGGTTTTAGAAGCAGATATTTCTCTGTACAGACTATGGTCCCATTCACTCGGGAATATCCCAACGCAGCTCCGGGAAGAAACGTGTTTCTGACTCGCTGAATCTCAACATAGATTAAACTCTCTTAGGTGAACGAACGCACAGCAGAGCAGTTTCAAGGAAACGTTTCTCCTGAGTTTTAGACGAAGTTTCCTGCTGTTTAGTACGGATGCCGGCATTGGGCTGGACATACCGGTTTTGGGATTCTGCACAGAAAGGGTTTGCAAACCGCTGAATACACACGTGAGTTTAACTCTGTCAGTTGAATGCACACATTGACAACCATTCAGTTTGATAGCACACTTTTGGTTTTAGAAGCAGATATTTCTCTGTACAGCCTATGGTCCCATTCACTCGGGAATATCCCAACGCAGCTCCTAGAAGTAACGTGTTTCTGACTCGCTGAATCTCAACATAGATTCAACTCTCTTAGGTGAACGAACGCACTGCAGAGCAGTTTCAAGGAAACGTTTCTCCTGAGTTTTAGACGAAGTTTCCTGCTGTTTAGTACGGATGCCGGCATTGGGCTGGAAATACCGGTTTTGGGATTCTGCACAGAAAGGGTTTGCAAACCGCTGAATCCACACGTGAGTTTAACTCTGTCAGTTGAATGCACACATTGACAACCATTCAGTTTGATAGCACACTTTTGGTTTTAGAAGCAGATATTTCTCTGTACAGCCTATGGTCCCATTCACTCGGGAATATCCCAACGCAGCTCCTAGAAGAAACGTGTTTCTGACTCGCTGAATTTCAACATAGATTCAACTCTCTTAGGTGAACGAACGCACAGCAGAGCACTTTCAAGGAAACGTTTCTCCTGAGTTTTAGACGAAGTTTCCTGCTGTTTAGTACGGATGCCGGCATTGGGCTGGAAATACCGGTTTTGGGATTCTGCGCAGAAAGGGTTTGCAAACCGCTGAATCCACACGTGAGTTTAACTCTGTCAGTTGAATGCACACATTGACAACCATTCAGTTAGATAGCTCCGTTTTGGTTTTAGAAGCAGATATTTCTCTGTACAGCCTATGGTCCCATTCACTCGGGAATATACCAACGCAGCTCCTAGAAGAAACGTGTTTCTGACTCGCTGAATCTCAACATAGATTCAACTCTCTTAGGTGAACGAACGCACAGCAGAGCAGTTTCAAGGAAACGTTTCTCCTGAGTTTTAGACTAAGTTTCCTGCTGTTTAGTACGTATGCCGGCATTGGGCTGGACATACCGGTTTTGGGATTCTGGACAGAAAGGGTTTGCAAACCGCTGAATCCACACGTGAGTTTAACTCTGTCAGTTCAATGCACACATTGACAACCATTTAGTTAGATAGCTCCGTTTTGGTTTTAGAAGCAGATATTTCTCTGTACAGCCTATGGTCCCATTCACTCGGGAATATCCCAACGCAGCTCCTAGAAGTAACGTGTTTCTGACTCGCTGAATCTCAACATAGATTCAACTCTCTTAGTTGAACGAACGCACAGCAGAGCAGTTTCAAGGAAACGTTTCTCCTGAGTTTTAGAGGAAGTTTCCTGCTGTTTAGTACGTATGCCGGCATTGGGCTGGACATACCGGTTTTGGGATTCTGGACAGAAAGGGTTGCAAACCGCTGAATCCACACGTGACTTTAACTCTGTCAGTTGAATGCACACATTGACAACCATTCAGTTTGATAGCACCCTTTTGGTTTTAGAAGCAGATATTTCTCTGTACAGCCTATGGTCCCATTCACTCGGGAATATCCCAACGCAGCTCCTAGAAGAAACGTGTTTCTGACTCGCTGAATCTCAACATAGATTCAACTCTCTTAGGTGAACGAACGCACAGCAGAGCAGTTTCAAGGAAACGTTTCTCCTGAGTCTTAGACGAAGTTTCCTGCTGTTTAGTACGGATGCCGGCATTGGGCTGGAAATACCGGTTTTGGGATTCTGCACAGAAAGGGTTTGGAAACCGCTGAATCCACACGTGAGTTTAACTCTGTCAGTTGAATGCACACATTGACAACCATTCAGTTAGACAGCTCCGTTTTGGTTTTAGAAGCAGATATTTCTCTGTACAGCCTATGGTCCCATTCACTCGGGAATATCCCAACGCAGCTCCTAGAAGAAACGTGTTTCTGACTCGCTGAATCTCAACATAGATTCAAATCTCTTAGGTGAACGAACGCACAGCAGAGCACTTTCAAGGAAACGTTTCTCCTGAGTTTTAGACGAAGTTTCCTGCTGTTTAGTACGGATGCCGGCATTGGGCTGGAAATACCGGTTTTGGGATGCTGCACAGAAAGGGTTTGCAAACCGCTGAATCCACACGTGAGTTTAACTCTGTCAGTTGAATGCACACATTGACAACCATTCAGTTTGATAGCACACTTTTGGTTTTAGAAGCAGATATTTCTCTGTACAGCCTATGGTCCCATTCACTCGGGAATATCCCATCGCAGCTCCTAGAAGTAACGTGTTTCTGACTCGCTGAATCTCAACATAGATTAAACTCTCTTAGGTGAACGAACGCACAGCAGAGCAGTTTCAAGGAAACGTTTCTCCTGAGTCTTAGACGAAGTTTCCTGCTGTTTAGTACGTATGCCGGCATTGGGCTGGAAATACCGGTTTTGGGATTCTGCACAGAAAGGGTTTGCAAACCGCTGAATCCACACGTGAGTTTAACTCTGTCAGTTGAATGCACACATTGACAACCATTCAGTTAGATAGCTCCGTTTTGGTTTTAGAAGCAGATATTTCTCTGTACAGCCTATGGTCCCATTCACTCGGGAATATCCCAACGCAGCTCCTAGAAGAAACGTGTTTCTGACTCGCTGAATCTCAACATAGATTCAACTCTCTTAGGTGAACGAACGCACAGCAGAGCAGTTTCAAGGAAACGTTTCTCCTGAGTTTTAGACGAAGTTTCCTGCTGTTTAGTACGGATGCCGGCACTGGGCTGGACATACCGGTTTTGGGATTCTGCACAGAAAGGGTTTGCAAACCGCTGAATCCACACGTGAGTTTAACTCTGTCAGTTGAATGCACACATTGACAACCATTCAGTTTGATAGCACCCTTTTGGTTTTAGAAGCAGATATTTCTCTGTACAGACTATGGTCCCATTCACTCGGGAATATCCCAACGCAGCTCCGGGAAGAAACGTGTTTCTGACTCGCTGAATCTCAACATAGATTCAACTCTCTTAGGTGAACGAACGCACAGCAGAGCAGTTTCAAGGAAACGTTTCTCCTGAGTTTTAGACGAAGTTTCCTGCTGTTTAGTACGGATGCCGGCATTGGGCTGGAAATACCGGTTTTGGGATTCTGCACAGAAAGGGTTTGCAAACCGCTGAATCCACACGTGAGTTTAACTCTGTCAGTTGAATGCACACATTGACAACCATTCAGTTTGATAGCACACTTTTGGTTTTAGAAGCAGATATTTCTCTGTACAGCCTATGGTCCCATTCACTCGGGAATATCCCAACGCAGCTCCTAGAAGAAACGTGTTTCTGACTCGCTGAATCTCAACATAGATTCAACTCTCTTAGGTGAACGAACGCACAGCAGAGCAGTTTCAAGGAAACGTTTCTCCTGAGTTTTAGACGAAGTTTCCTGCTGTTTAGTACGGATGCCGGCATTGGGCTGGAAATACCGGTTTTGGGATTCTGCGCAGAAAGGGTTTGCAAACCGCTGAATCCACACGTGAGTTTAACTCTGTCAGTTGAATGCACACATTGACAACCATTCAGTTAGATAGCTCCGTTTTGGTTTTAGAAGCAGATATTTCTCTGTACAGCCTATGGTCCCATTCACTCGGGAATATCCCAACGCAGCTCCTAGAAGAAACGTGTTTCTGACTCGCTGAATCTCAACATAGATTCAACTCTCTTAGGTGAACGAACGCACAGCAGAGCAGTTTCAAGGAAACGTTTCTCCTGAGTTTTAGACTAAGTTTCCTGCTGTTTAGTACGTATGCCGGCATTGGGCTGGACATACCGGTTTTGGGATTCTGGACAGAAAGGGTTTGCAAACCGCTGAATCCACACGTGAGTTTAACTCTGTCAGTTCAATGCACACATTGACAACCATTCAGTTAGATAGCTCCGTTTTGGTTTTAGAAGCAGATATTTCTCTGTACAGCCTATGGTCCCATTCACTCGGGAATATCCCAACGCAGCTCCTAGAAGTAACGTGTTTCTGACTCGCTGAATCTCAACATAGATTCAACTCTCTTAGGTGAACGAACGCACAGCAGAGCAGTTTCAAGGAAACGTTTCTCCTGAGTTTTAGAGGAAGTTTCCTGCTGTTTAGTACGGATGCCGGCATTGGGCTGGACATACCGGTTTTGGGATTCTGGACAGAAAGGGTTGCAAACCGCTGAATCCACACGTGACTTTAACTCTGTCAGTTGAATGCACACATTGACAACCATTCAGTTTGATAGCACACTTTTGGTTTTAGAAGCAGATATTTCTCTGTACAGACTATGGTCCCATTCACTCGGGAATATCCCAACGCAGCTCCTAGAAGAAACGTGTTTCTGACTCGCTGAATCTCAACATAGATTCAACTCTCTTAGGTGAACGAACGCACAGCAGAGCAGTTTCAAGGAAACGTTTCTCCTGAGTTTTAGACGAAGTTTCCTGCTGTTTAGTACGTATGCCGGCATTGGGCTGGAAATACCGGTTTTGGGATTCTGCACAGAAAGGGTTTGCAAACCGCTGAATACACACGTGAGTTTACCTCTGTCAGTTGAATGCACACATTGACAACCATTCAGTTAGATAGCACACTTTTGGTTTTAGAAGCAGATATTTCTCTGTACAGCCTATGGTCCCATTCACTCGGGAATATCCCAACGCAGCTCCTAGAAGAAACGTGTTTCTGACTCGCTGAATCTCAACATAGATTCAACTCTCTTAGGTGAACGAACGCACAGCAGAGCAGTTTCAAGGAAACGTTTCTCCTGAGTTTTAGACGAAGTTTCCTGCTGTTTAGTACGTATGCCGGCATTGGGCTGGAAATACCGGTTTTGGGATTCTGCACAGAAAGGGTTTGCAAACCGCTGAATCCACACGTGAGTTTAACTCTGTCAGTTGAATGCACACATTGACAACCATTCAGTTAGATAGCTCCGTTTTGGTTTTAGAAGCAGATATTTCTCTGTACAGCCTATGGTCCCATTCACTCGGGAATATCCCAACGCAGCTCCTAGAAGAAACGTGTTTCTGACTCGCTGAATCTCAACATAGATTCAACTCTCTTAGGTGAACGAACGCACAGCAGAGTAGTTTCAAGGAAACGTTTCTCCTGAGTTTTAGACGAAGTTTCCTGCTGTTTATTACAGATGCCGGCACTGGGCTGGACATACCGGTTTTGGGATTCTGCACAGAAAGGGTTTGCAAACCGCTGAATACACACGTGAGTTTAACTCTGTCAGTTGAATGCACACATTGACAACCATTCAGTTTGATAGCACCCTTTTGGTTTTAGAAGCAGATATTTCTCTGTACAGACTATGGTCCCATTCACTCGGGAATATCCCAACGCAGCTCCGGGAAGAAACGTGTTTCTGACTCGCTGAATCTCAACATAGATTCAACTCTCTTAGGTGAACGAACCCACAGCAGAGCAGTTTCAAGGAAACGTTTCTCCTGAGTTTTAGACGAAGTTTCCTGCTGTTTAGTACGGATGCCGGCATTGGGCTGGACATACCGGTTTTGGGATTCTGCACAGAAAGGGTTTGCAAACCGCTGAATACACACGTGAGTTTAACTCTGTCAGTTGAATGCACACATTGACAACCATTCAGTTTGATAGCACACTTTTGGTTTTAGAAGCAGATATTTCTCTGTACAGCCTATGGTCCCATTCACTCGGGAATATCCCAACGCAGCTCCTAGAAGAAACGTGTTTCTGACTCGCTGAATCTCAACATAGATTCAACTCTCTTAGGTGAACGAACGCACAGCAGAGCAGTTTCAAGGAAACGTTTCTCCTGAGTTTTAGACGAAGTTTCCTGCTGTTTAGTACGGATGCCGGCATTGGGCTGGAAATACCGGTTTTGGGATTCTGCACAGAAAGGGTTTGCAAACCGCTGAATCCACACGTGAGTTTAACTCTGTCAGTTGAATGCACACATTGACAACCATTCAGTTAGATAGCTCCGTTTTGGTTTTAGAAGCAGATATTTCTCTGTACAGCCTATGGTCCCATTCACTCGGGAATATCCCAACGCAGCTCCTAGAAGAAACGTGTTTCTGACTCGCTGAATCTCAACATAGATTCAACTCTCTTAGGTGAACGAACGCACAGCAGAGCAGTTTCAAGGAAACGTTTCTCCTGAGTTTTAGACGAAGTTTCCTGCTGTTTAGTACGTATGCCGGCATTGGGCTGGACATACCGGTTTTGGGATTCTGCACAGAAAGGGTTTGCAAACCGCTGAATACACACGTGAGTTTAACTCTGTCAGTTGAATGCACACATTGACAACCATTCAGTTTGATAGCACCCTTTTGGTTTTAGAAGCAGATATTTCTCTGTACAGACTATGGTCCCATTCACTCGGGAATATCCCAACGCAGCTCCGGGAAGAAACGTGTTTCTGACTCGCTGAATCTCAACATAGATTCAACTCTCTTAGGTGAACGAACCCACAGCAGAGCAGTTTCAAGGAAACGTTTCTCCTGAGTTTTAGACGAAGTTTCCTGCTGTTTAGTACGGATGCCGGCATTGGGCTGGACATACCGGTTTTGGGATTCTGCACAGAAAGGGTTTGCAAACCGCTGAATACACACGTGAGTTTAACTCTGTCAGTTGAATGCACACATTGACAACCATTCAGTTTGATAGCACACTTTTGGTTTTAGAAGCAGATATTTCTCTGTACAGCCTATGGTCCCATTCACTCGGGAATATCCCAACGCAGCTCCTAGAAGAAACGTGTTTCTGACTCGCTGAATCTCAACATAGATTCAACTCTCTTAGGTGAACGAACGCACAGCAGAGCAGTTTCAAGGAAACGTTTCTCCTGAGTTTTAGACGAAGTTTCCTGCTGTTTAGTTCGTATGCCGGCATTGGGCTGGAAATACCGGTTTTGGGATTCTGCACAGAAAGGGTTTGCAAACCGCTGAATCCACACGTGAGTTTAACTCTGTCAGTTGAATGCACACATTGACAACCATTCAGTTTGATAGCACACTTTTGGTTTTAGAAGCAGGTATTTCTCTGTACAGCCTATGGTCCCATTCACTCGGGAATATCCCAACGCAGCTCCTAGAAGAAACGTGTTTCTGACTCGCTGAATCTCAACATAGATTCAACTCTCTTAGGTGAACGAACGCACAGCAGAGCAGTTTCAAGGAAACGTTTCTCCTGAGTTTTAGACGAAGTTTCCTGCTGTTTAGTACGGATGCCGGCATTGGGCTGGAAATACCGGTTTTGGGATTCTGCACAGAAAGGGTTTGCAAACCGCTGAATCCACACGTGAGTTTAACTCTGTCAGTTGAATGCACACATTGACAACCATTCAGTTAGATAGCTCCGTTTTGGTTTTAGAAGCAGATATTTCTCTGTACAGCCTATGGTCCCATTCACTCGGGAATATCCCAACGCAGCTCCTAGAAGAAACGTGTTTCTGACTCGCTGAATCTCAACATAGATTCAACTCTCTTAGGTGAACGAACGCACAGCAGAGCAGTTTCAAGGAAACGTTTCTCCTGAGTTTTAGACGAAGTTTCCTGCTGTTTAGTACGTATGCCGGCATTGGGCTGGACATACCGGTTTTGGGATTCTGCACAGAAAGGGTTTGCAAACCGCTGAATACACACGTGAGTTTAACTCTGTCAGTTGAATGCACACATTGACAACCATTCAGTTTGATAGCACCCTTTTGGTTTTAGAAGCAGATATTTCTCTGTACAGACTATGGTCCCATTCACTCGGGAATATCCCAACGCAGCTCCGGGAAGAAACGTGTTTCTGACTCGCTGAATCTCAACATAGATTCAACTCTCTTAGGTGAACGAACCCACAGCAGAGCAGTTTCAAGGAAACGTTTCTCCTGAGTTTTAGACGAAGTTTCCTGCTGTTTAGTACGGATGCCGGCATTGGGCTGGACATACCGGTTTTGGGATTCTGCACAGAAAGGGTTTGCAAACCGCTGAATACACACGTGAGTTTAACTCTGTCAGTTGAATGCACACATTGACAACCATTCAGTTTGATAGCACACTTTTGGTTTTAGAAGCAGATATTTCTCTGTACAGCCTATGGTCCCATTCACTCGGGAATATCCCAACGCAGCTCCTAGAAGAAACGTGTTTCTGACTCGCTGAATCTCAACATAGATTCAACTCTCTTAGGTGAACGAACGCACAGCAGAGCAGTTTCAAGGAAACGTTTCTCCTGAGTTTTAGACGAAGTTTCCTGCTGTTTAGTACGGATGCCGGCATTGGGCTGGAAATACCGGTTTTGGGATTCTGCACAGAAAGGGTTTGCAAACCGCTGAATCCACACGTGAGTTTAACTCTGTCAGTTGAATGCACACATTGACAACCATTCAGTTTGATAGCACACTTTTGGTTTTAGAAGCAGGTATTTCTCTGTACAGCCTATGGTCCCATTCACTCGGGAATATCCCAACGCAGCTCCTAGAAGAAACGTGTTTCTGACTCGCTGAATCTCAACATAGATTCAACTCTCTTAGGTGAACGAACGCACAGCAGAGCAGTTTCAAGGAAACGTTTCTCCTGAGTTTTAGACGAAGTTTCCTGCTGTTTAGTACGGATGCCGGCATTGGGCTGGAAATACCGGTTTTGGGATTCTGCACAGAAAGGGTTTGCAAACCGCTGAATCCACACGTGAGTTTAACTCTGTCAGTTGAATGCACACATTGACAACCATTCAGTTAGATAGCTCCGTTTTGGTTTTAGAAGCAGATATTTCTCTGTACAGCCTATGGTCCCATTCACTCGGGAATATCCCAACGCAGCTCCTAGAAGAAACGTGTTTCTGACTCGCTGAATCTCAACATAGATTCAACTCTCTTAGGTGAACGAACGCACAGCAGAGCAGTTTCAAGGAAACGTTTCTCCTGAGTTTTAGACGAAGTTTCCTGCTGTTTAGTACGTATGCCGGCATTGGGCTGGACATACCGGTTTTGGGATTCTGGACAGAAAGGGTTTGCAAACCGCTGAATCCACACGTGAGTTTAACTCTGTCAGTTGAATGCACACATTGACAACCATTCAGTTTGATAGCACCCTTTTGGTTTTAGAAGCAGATATTTCTCTGTACAGACTATGGTCCCATTCACTCGGGAATATCCCAACGCAGCTCCGGGAAGAAACGTGTTTCTGACTCGCTGAATCTCAACATAGATTCAACTCTCTTAGGTGAACGAACGCACAGCAGAGCAGTTTCAAGGAAACGTTTCTCCTGAGTCTTAGACGAAGTTTCCTGCTGTTTAGTACGGATGCCGGCATTGGGCTGGAAATACCGGTTTTGGGATTCTGCACAGAAAGGGTTTGCAAACCGCTGAATCCACACGTGAGTTTAACTCTGTCAGTTGAATGCACACGTTGACAACCATTCAGTTAGATAGCTCCGTTTTGGTTTTAGAAGCAGATATTTCTCTGTACAGCCTATGGTCCCATTCACTCGGGAATATCCCAACGCAGCTCCTAGAAGAAACGTGTTTCTGACTCGCTGAATCTCAACATAGATTCAACTCTCTTAGGTGAACGAACGCACAGCAGAGCACTTTCAAGGAAACGTTTCTCCTGAGTTTTAGACGAAGTTTCCTGCTGTTTAGTACGGATGCCGGCATTGGGCTGGAAATACCGGTTTTGGGATGCTGCACAGAAAGGGTTTGCAAACCGCTGAATCCACACGTGAGTTTAACTCTGTCAGTTGAATGCACACATTGACAACCATTCAGTTTGATAGCACACTTTTGGTTTTAGAAGCAGATATTTCTCTGTACAGCCTATGGTCCCATTCACTCGGGAATGTCCCAACGCAGCTCCTAGAAGTAACGTGTTTCTGACTCGCTGAATCTCAACATAGATTCAACTCTCTTAGGTGAACGAACGCACAGCAGAGCTCTTTCAAGGAAACGTTTCTCCTGAGTTTTAGACGAAGTTTCCTGCTGTTTAGTACGGATGCCGGCATTGGGCTGGAAATACCGGTTTTGGGATTCTGCACAGAAAGGGTTTGCAAACCGCTGAATCCACACGTGAGTTTAACTCTGTCAGTTGAATGCACACATTGACAACCATTCAGTTAGATAGCTCCGTTTTGGTTTTAGAAGCAGATATTTCTCTGTACAGCCTATGGTCCCATTCACTCGGGAATATCCCAACGCAGCTCCTAGAAGAAACGTGTTTCTGACTCGCTGAATCTCAACATAGATTCAACTCTCTTAGGTGAACGAACGCACAGCAGAGCAGTTTCAAGGAAACGTTTCTCCTGAGTTTTAGACGAAGTTTCCTGCTGTTTAGTACGGATGCCGGCATTGGGCTGGAAATACCGGTTTTGGGATTCTGCACAGAAAGGGTTTGCAAACCGCTGAATCCACACGTGAGTTTAACTCTGTCAGTTGAATGCACACATTGACAACCATTCAGTTAGATAGCTCCCTTTTGGTTTTAGAAGCAGATATTTCTCTGTACAGCCTATGGTCCCATTCACTCGGGAATATCCCAACGCAGCTCCTAGAAGAAACGTGTTTCTGACTCGCTGAATCTCAACATAGATTCAACTCTCTTAGGTGAACGAACGCACAGCAGAGCAGTTTCAAGGAAACGTTTCTCCTGAGTTTTAGACGAAGTTTCCTGCTGTTTAGTACGTATGCCGGCATTGGGCTGGACATACCGGTTTTGGGATTCTGGACAGAAAGGGTTTGCAAACCGCTGAATACACACGTGAGTTTAACTCTGTCAGTTGAATGCACACATTGACAACCATTCAGTTTGATAGCACCCTTTTGGTTTTAGAAGCAGATATTTCTCTGTACAGACTATGGTCCCATTCACTCGGGAATATCCCAACGCAGCTCCGGGAAGAAACGTGTTTCTGACTCGCTGAATCTCAACATAGATTCAACTCTCTTAGGTGAACGAACGCACAGCAGAGCAGTTTCAAGGAAACGTTTCTCCTGAGTCTTAGACGAAGTTTCCTGCTGTTTAGTACGGATGCCGGCATTGGGCTGGAAATACCGGTTTTGGGATTCTGCACAGAAAGGGTTTGCAAACCGCTGAATCCACACGTGAGTTTAACTCTGTCAGTTGAATGCACACGTTGACAACCATTCAGTTAGATAGCTCCGTTTTGGTTTTAGAAGCAGATATTTCTCTGTACAGCCTATGGTCCCATTCACTCGGGAATATCCCAACGCAGCTCCTAGAAGAAACGTGTTTCTGACTCGCTGAATCTCAACATAGATTCAACTCTCTTAGGTGAACGAACGCACAGCAGAGCACTTTCAAGGAAACGTTTCTCCTGAGTTTTAGACGAAGTTTCCTGCTGTTTAGTACGGATGCCGGCATTGGGCTGGAAATACCGGTTTTGGGATGCTGCACAGAAAGGGTTTGCAAACCGCTGAATCCACACGTGAGTTTAACTCTGTCAGTTGAATGCACACATTGACAACCATTCAGTTTGATAGCACACTTTTGGTTTTAGAAGCAGATATTTCTCTGTACAGCCTATGGTCCCATTCACTCGGGAATGTCCCAACGCAGCTCCTAGAAGTAACGTGTTTCTGACTCGCTGAATCTCAACATAGATTCAACTCTCTTAGGTGAACGAACGCACAGCAGAGCTCTTTCAAGGAAACGTTTCTCCTGAGTTTTAGACGAAGTTTCCTGCTGTTTAGTACGGATGCCGGCATTGGGCTGGAAATACCGGTTTTGGGATTCTGCACAGAAAGGGTTTGCAAACCGCTGAATCCACACGTGAGTTTAACTCTGTCAGTTGAATGCACACATTGACAACCATTCAGTTAGATAGCTCCGTTTTGGTTTTAGAAGCAGATATTTCTCTGTACAGCCTATGGTCCCATTCACTCGGGAATATCCCAACGCAGCTCCTAGAAGAAACGTGTTTCTGACTCGCTGAATCTCAACATAGATTCAACTCTCTTAGGTGAACGAACGCACAGCAGAGCAGTTTCAAGGAAACGTTTCTCCTGAGTTTTAGACGAAGTTTCCTGCTGTTTAGTACGGATGCCGGCATTGGGCTGGAAATACCGGTTTTGGGATTCTGCACAGAAAGGGTTTGCAAACCGCTGAATCCACACGTGAGTTTAACTCTGTCAGTTGAATGCACACATTGACAACCATTCAGTTAGATAGCTCCGTTTTGGTTTTAGAAGCAGATATTTCTCTGTACAGCCTATGGTCCCATTCACTCGGGAATATCCCAACGCAGCTCCTAGAAGAAACGTGTTTCTGACTCGCTGAATCTCAACATAGATTCAACTCTCTTAGGTGAACGAACGCACAGCAGAGCAGTTTCAAGGAAACGTTTCTCCTGAGTTTTAGACGAAGTTTCCTGCTGTTTAGTACGTATGCCGGCATTGGGCTGGACATACCGGTTTTGGGATTCTGCACAGAAAGGGTTTGCAAACCGCTGAATACACACGTGAGTTTAACTCTGTCAGTTGAATGCACACATTGACAACCATTCAGTTTGATAGCACCCTTTTGGTTTTAGAAGCAGATATTTCTCTGTACAGACTATGGTCCCATTCACTCGGGAATATCCCAACGCAGCTCCGGGAAGAAACGTGTTTCTGACTCGCTGAATCTCAACATAGATTCAACTCTCTTAGGTGAACGAACCCACAGCAGAGCAGTTTCAAGGAAACGTTTCTCCTGAGTTTTAGACGAAGTTTCCTGCTGTTTAGTACGGATGCCGGCATTGGGCTGGACATACCGGTTTTGGGATTCTGCACAGAAAGGGTTTGCAAACCGCTGAATACACACGTGAGTTTAACTCTGTCAGTTGAATGCACACATTGACAACCATTCAGTTTGATAGCACACTTTTGGTTTTAGAAGCAGATATTTCTCTGTACAGCCTATGGTCCCATTCACTCGGGAATATCCCAACGCAGCTCCTAGAAGAAACGTGTTTCTGACTCGCTGAATCTCAACATAGATTCAACTCTCTTAGGTGAACGAACGCACAGCAGAGCAGTTTCAAGGAAACGTTTCTCCTGAGTTTTAGACGAAGTTTCCTGCTGTTTAGTACGGATGCCGGCATTGGGCTGGAAATACCGGTTTTGGGATTCTGCACAGAAAGGGTTTGCAAACCGCTGAATCCACACGTGAGTTTAACTCTGTCAGTTGAATGCACACGTTGACAACCATTCAGTTTGATAGCACACTTTTGGTTTTAGAAGCAGGTATTTCTCTGTACAGCCTATGGTCCCATTCACTCGGGAATATCCCAACGCAGCTCCTAGAAGAAACGTGTTTCTGACTCGCTGAATCTCAACATAGATTCAACTCTCTTAGGTGAACGAACGCACAGCAGAGCAGTTTCAAGGAAACGTTTCTCCTGAGTTTTAGACGAAGTTTCCTGCTGTTTAGTACGGATGCCGGCATTGGGCTGGAAATACCGGTTTTGGGATTCTGCACAGAAAGGGTTTGCAAACCGCTGAATCCACACGTGAGTTTAACTCTGTCAGTTGAATGCACACATTGACAACCATTCAGTTAGATAGCTCCGTTTTGGTTTTAGAAGCAGATATTTCTCTGTACAGCCTATGGTCCCATTCACTCGGGAATATCCCAACGCAGCTCCTAGAAGAAACGTGTTTCTGACTCGCTGAATCTCAACATAGATTCAACTCTCTTAGGTGAACGAACGCACAGCAGAGCAGTTTCAAGGAAACGTTTCTCCTGAGTTTTAGACGAAGTTTCCTGCTGTTTAGTACGTATGCCGGCATTGGGCTGGACATACCGGTTTTGGGATTCTGGACAGAAAGGGTTTGCAAACCGCTGAATCCACACGTGAGTTTAACTCTGTCAGTTGAATGCACACATTGACAACCATTCAGTTTGATAGCACCCTTTTGGTTTTAGAAGCAGATATTTCTCTGTACAGCCTATGGTCCCATTCACTCGGGAATATCCCAACGCAGCTCCTAGAAGAAACGTGTTTCTGACTCGCTGAATCTCAACATAGATTCAACTCTCTTAGGTGAACGAACGCACAGCAGAGCAGTTTCAAGGAAACGTTTCTCCTGAGTTTTAGACGAAGTTTCCTGCTGTTTAGTACGGATGCCGGCATTGGGCTGGAAATACCGGTTTTGGGATTCTGCACAGAAAGGGTTTGCAAACCGCTGAATCCACACGTGAGTTTAACTCTGTCAGTTGAATGCACACATTGACAACCATTCAGTTAGATAGCTCCGTTTTGGTTTTAGAAGCAGATATTTCTCTGTACAGCCTATGGTCCCATTCACTCGGGAATATCCCAACGCAGCTCCTAGAAGAAACGTGTTTCTGACTCGCTGAATCTCAACATAGATTCAACTCTCTTAGGTGAACGAACGCACAGCAGAGCAGTTTCAAGGAAACGTTTCTCCTGAGTTTTAGACGAAGTTTCCTGCTGTTTAGTACGTATGCCGGCATTGGGCTGGACATACCGGTTTTGGGATTCTGGACAGAAAGGGTTTGCAAACCGCTGAATCCACACGTGAGTTTAACTCTGTCAGTTGAATGCACACATTGACAACCATTCAGTTTGATAGCACCCTTTTGGTTTTAGAAGCAGATATTTCTCTGTACAGACTATGGTCCCATTCACTCGGGAATATCCCAACGCAGCTCCGGGAAGAAACGTGTTTCTGACTCGCTGAATCTCAACATAGATTCAACTCTCTTAGGTGAACGAACGCACAGCAGAGCAGTTTCAAGGAAACGTTTCTCCTGAGTCTTAGACGAAGTTTCCTGCTGTTTAGTACGGATGCCGGCATTGGGCTGGAAATACCGGTTTTGGGATTCTGCACAGAAAGGGTTTGCAAACCGCTGAATCCACACGTGAGTTTAACTCTGTCAGTTGAATGCACACGTTGACAACCATTCAGTTAGATAGCTCCGTTTTGGTTTTAGAAGCAGATATTTCTCTGTACAGCCTATGGTCCCATTCACTCGGGAATATCCCAACGCAGCTCCTAGAAGAAACGTGTTTCTGACTCGCTGAATCTCAACATAGATTCAACTCTCTTAGGTGAACGAACGCACAGCAGAGCACTTTCAAGGAAACGTTTCTCCTGAGTTTTAGACGAAGTTTCCTGCTGTTTAGTACGGATGCCGGCATTGGGCTGGAAATACCGGTTTTGGGATGCTGCACAGAAAGGGTTTGCAAACCGCTGAATCCACACGTGAGTTTAACTCTGTCAGTTGAATGCACACATTGACAACCATTCAGTTTGATAGCACACTTTTGGTTTTAGAAGCAGATATTTCTCTGTACAGCCTATGGTCCCATTCACTCGGGAATGTCCCAACGCAGCTCCTAGAAGTAACGTGTTTCTGACTCGCTGAATCTCAACATAGATTCAACTCTCTTAGGTGAACGAACGCACAGCAGAGCTCTTTCAAGGAAACGTTTCTCCTGAGTTTTAGACGAAGTTTCCTGCTGTTTAGTACGGATGCCGGCATTGGGCTGGAAATACCGGTTTTGGGATTCTGCACAGAAAGGGTTTGCAAACCGCTGAATCCACACGTGAGTTTAACTCTGTCAGTTGAATGCACACATTGACAACCATTCAGTTAGATAGCTCCGTTTTGGTTTTAGAAGCAGATATTTCTCTGTACAGCCTATGGTCCCATTCACTCGGGAATATCCCAACGCAGCTCCTAGAAGAAACGTGTTTCTGACTCGCTGAATCTCAACATAGATTCAACTCTCTTAGGTGAACGAACGCACAGCAGAGCAGTTTCAAGGAAACGTTTCTCCTGAGTTTTAGACGAAGTTTCCTGCTGTTTAGTACGGATGCCGGCATTGGGCTGGAAATACCGGTTTTGGGATTCTGCACAGAAAGGGTTTGCAAACCGCTGAATCCACACGTGAGTTTAACTCTGTCAGTTGAATGCACACATTGACAACCATTCAGTTAGATAGCTCCCTTTTGGTTTTAGAAGCAGATATTTCTCTGTACAGCCTATGGTCCCATTCACTCGGGAATATCCCAACGCAGCTCCTAGAAGAAACGTGTTTCTGACTCGCTGAATCTCAACATAGATTCAACTCTCTTAGGTGAACGAACGCACAGCAGAGCAGTTTCAAGGAAACGTTTCTCCTGAGTTTTAGACGAAGTTTCCTGCTGTTTAGTACGTATGCCGGCATTGGGCTGGACATACCGGTTTTGGGATTCTGGACAGAAAGGGTTTGCAAACCGCTGAATACACACGTGAGTTTAACTCTGTCAGTTGAATGCACACATTGACAACCATTCAGTTTGATAGCACCCTTTTGGTTTTAGAAGCAGATATTTCTCTGTACAGACTATGGTCCCATTCACTCGGGAATATCCCAACGCAGCTCCGGGAAGAAACGTGTTTCTGACTCGCTGAATCTCAACATAGATTCAACTCTCTTAGGTGAACGAACGCACAGCAGAGCAGTTTCAAGGAAACGTTTCTCCTGAGTCTTAGACGAAGTTTCCTGCTGTTTAGTACGGATGCCGGCATTGGGCTGGAAATACCGGTTTTGGGATTCTGCACAGAAAGGGTTTGCAAACCGCTGAATCCACACGTGAGTTTAACTCTGTCAGTTGAATGCACACGTTGACAACCATTCAGTTAGATAGCTCCGTTTTGGTTTTAGAAGCAGATATTTCTCTGTACAGCCTATGGTCCCATTCACTCGGGAATATCCCAACGCAGCTCCTAGAAGAAACGTGTTTCTGACTCGCTGAATCTCAACATAGATTCAACTCTCTTAGGTGAACGAACGCACAGCAGAGCACTTTCAAGGAAACGTTTCTCCTGAGTTTTAGACGAAGTTTCCTGCTGTTTAGTACGGATGCCGGCATTGGGCTGGAAATACCGGTTTTGGGATGCTGCACAGAAAGGGTTTGCAAACCGCTGAATCCACACGTGAGTTTAACTCTGTCAGTTGAATGCACACATTGACAACCATTCAGTTTGATAGCACACTTTTGGTTTTAGAAGCAGATATTTCTCTGTACAGCCTATGGTCCCATTCACTCGGGAATGTCCCAACGCAGCTCCTAGAAGTAACGTGTTTCTGACTCGCTGAATCTCAACATAGATTCAACTCTCTTAGGTGAACGAACGCACAGCAGAGCTCTTTCAAGGAAACGTTTCTCCTGAGTTTTAGACGAAGTTTCCTGCTGTTTAGTACGGATGCCGGCATTGGGCTGGAAATACCGGTTTTGGGATTCTGCACAGAAAGGGTTTGCAAACCGCTGAATCCACACGTGAGTTTAACTCTGTCAGTTGAATGCACACATTGACAACCATTCAGTTAGATAGCTCCGTTTTGGTTTTAGAAGCAGATATTTCTCTGTACAGCCTATGGTCCCATTCACTCGGGAATATCCCAACGCAGCTCCTAGAAGAAACGTGTTTCTGACTCGCTGAATCTCAACATAGATTCAACTCTCTTAGGTGAACGAACGCACAGCAGAGCAGTTTCAAGGAAACGTTTCTCCTGAGTTTTAGACGAAGTTTCCTGCTGTTTAGTACGGATGCCGGCATTGGGCTGGAAATACCGGTTTTGGGATTCTGCACAGAAAGGGTTTGCAAACCGCTGAATCCACACGTGAGTTTAACTCTGTCAGTTGAATGCACACATTGACAACCATTCAGTTAGATAGCTCCGTTTTGGTTTTAGAAGCAGATATTTCTCTGTACAGCCTATGGTCCCATTCACTCGGGAATATCCCAACGCAGCTCCTAGAAGAAACGTGTTTCTGACTCGCTGAATCTCAACATAGATTCAACTCTCTTAGGTGAACGAACGCACAGCAGAGCAGTTTCAAGGAAACGTTTCTCCTGAGTTTTAGACGAAGTTTCCTGCTGTTTAGTACGTATGCCGGCATTGGGCTGGACATACCGGTTTTGGGATTCTGCACAGAAAGGGTTTGCAAACCGCTGAATACACACGTGAGTTTAACTCTGTCAGTTGAATGCACACATTGACAACCATTCAGTTTGATAGCACCCTTTTGGTTTTAGAAGCAGATATTTCTCTGTACAGACTATGGTCCCATTCACTCGGGAATATCCCAACGCAGCTCCGGGAAGAAACGTGTTTCTGACTCGCTGAATCTCAACATAGATTCAACTCTCTTAGGTGAACGAACCCACAGCAGAGCAGTTTCAAGGAAACGTTTCTCCTGAGTTTTAGACGAAGTTTCCTGCTGTTTAGTACGGATGCCGGCATTGGGCTGGACATACCGGTTTTGGGATTCTGCACAGAAAGGGTTTGCAAACCGCTGAATACACACGTGAGTTTAACTCTGTCAGTTGAATGCACACATTGACAACCATTCAGTTTGATAGCACACTTTTGGTTTTAGAAGCAGATATTTCTCTGTACAGCCTATGGTCCCATTCACTCGGGAATATCCCAACGCAGCTCCTAGAAGAAACGTGTTTCTGACTCGCTGAATCTCAACATAGATTCAACTCTCTTAGGTGAACGAACGCACAGCAGAGCAGTTTCAAGGAAACGTTTCTCCTGAGTTTTAGACGAAGTTTCCTGCTGTTTAGTACGGATGCCGGCATTGGGCTGGAAATACCGGTTTTGGGATTCTGCACAGAAAGGGTTTGCAAACCGCTGAATCCACACGTGAGTTTAACTCTGTCAGTTGAATGCACACGTTGACAACCATTCAGTTTGATAGCACACTTTTGGTTTTAGAAGCAGGTATTTCTCTGTACAGCCTATGGTCCCATTCACTCGGGAATATCCCAACGCAGCTCCTAGAAGAAACGTGTTTCTGACTCGCTGAATCTCAACATAGATTCAACTCTCTTAGGTGAACGAACGCACAGCAGAGCAGTTTCAAGGAAACGTTTCTCCTGAGTTTTAGACGAAGTTTCCTGCTGTTTAGTACGGATGCCGGCATTGGGCTGGAAATACCGGTTTTGGGATTCTGCACAGAAAGGGTTTGCAAACCGCTGAATCCACACGTGAGTTTAACTCTGTCAGTTGAATGCACACATTGACAACCATTCAGTTAGATAGCTCCGTTTTGGTTTTAGAAGCAGATATTTCTCTGTACAGCCTATGGTCCCATTCACTCGGGAATATCCCAACGCAGCTCCTAGAAGAAACGTGTTTCTGACTCGCTGAATCTCAACATAGATTCAACTCTCTTAGGTGAACGAACGCACAGCAGAGCAGTTTCAAGGAAACGTTTCTCCTGAGTTTTAGACGAAGTTTCCTGCTGTTTAGTACGTATGCCGGCATTGGGCTGGACATACCGGTTTTGGGATTCTGGACAGAAAGGGTTTGCAAACCGCTGAATCCACACGTGAGTTTAACTCTGTCAGTTGAATGCACACATTGACAACCATTCAGTTTGATAGCACCCTTTTGGTTTTAGAAGCAGATATTTCTCTGTACAGCCTATGGTCCCATTCACTCGGGAATATCCCAACGCAGCTCCTAGAAGAAACGTGTTTCTGACTCGCTGAATCTCAACATAGATTCAACTCTCTTAGGTGAACGAACGCACAGCAGAGCAGTTTCAAGGAAACGTTTCTCCTGAGTTTTAGACGAAGTTTCCTGCTGTTTAGTACGGATGCCGGCATTGGGCTGGAAATACCGGTTTTGGGATTCTGCACAGAAAGGGTTTGCAAACCGCTGAATCCACACGTGAGTTTAACTCTGTCAGTTGAATGCACACATTGACAACCATTCAGTTAGATAGCTCCGTTTTGGTTTTAGAAGCAGATATTTCTCTGTACAGCCTATGGTCCCATTCACTCGGGAATATCCCAACGCAGCTCCTAGAAGAAACGTGTTTCTGACTCGCTGAATCTCAACATAGATTCAACTCTCTTAGGTGAACGAACGCACAGCAGAGCAGTTTCAAGGAAACGTTTCTCCTGAGTTTTAGACGAAGTTTCCTGCTGTTTAGTACGTATGCCGGCATTGGGCTGGACATACCGGTTTTGGGATTCTGGACAGAAAGGGTTTGCAAACCGCTGAATCCACACGTGAGTTTAACTCTGTCAGTTGAATGCACACATTGACAACCATTCAGTTTGATAGCACCCTTTTGGTTTTAGAAGCAGATATTTCTCTGTACAGACTATGGTCCCATTCACTCGGGAATATCCCAACGCAGCTCCGGGAAGAAACGTGTTTCTGACTCGCTGAATCTCAACATAGATTCAACTCTCTTAGGTGAACGAACGCACAGCAGAGCAGTTTCAAGGAAACGTTTCTCCTGAGTCTTAGACGAAGTTTCCTGCTGTTTAGTACGGATGCCGGCATTGGGCTGGAAATACCGGTTTTGGGATTCTGCACAGAAAGGGTTTGCAAACCGCTGAATCCACACGTGAGTTTAACTCTGTCAGTTGAATGCACACGTTGACAACCATTCAGTTAGATAGCTCCGTTTTGGTTTTAGAAGCAGATATTTCTCTGTACAGCCTATGGTCCCATTCACTCGGGAATATCCCAACGCAGCTCCTAGAAGAAACGTGTTTCTGACTCGCTGAATCTCAACATAGATTCAACTCTCTTAGGTGAACGAACGCACAGCAGAGCACTTTCAAGGAAACGTTTCTCCTGAGTTTTAGACGAAGTTTCCTGCTGTTTAGTACGGATGCCGGCATTGGGCTGGAAATACCGGTTTTGGGATGCTGCACAGAAAGGGTTTGCAAACCGCTGAATCCACACGTGAGTTTAACTCTGTCAGTTGAATGCACACATTGACAACCATTCAGTTTGATAGCACACTTTTGGTTTTAGAAGCAGATATTTCTCTGTACAGCCTATGGTCCCATTCACTCGGGAATGTCCCAACGCAGCTCCTAGAAGTAACGTGTTTCTGACTCGCTGAATCTCAACATAGATTCAACTCTCTTAGGTGAACGAACGCACAGCAGAGCTCTTTCAAGGAAACGTTTCTCCTGAGTTTTAGACGAAGTTTCCTGCTGTTTAGTACGGATGCCGGCATTGGGCTGGAAATACCGGTTTTGGGATTCTGCACAGAAAGGGTTTGCAAACCGCTGAATCCACACGTGAGTTTAACTCTGTCAGTTGAATGCACACATTGACAACCATTCAGTTAGATAGCTCCGTTTTGGTTTTAGAAGCAGATATTTCTCTGTACAGCCTATGGTCCCATTCACTCGGGAATATCCCAACGCAGCTCCTAGAAGAAACGTGTTTCTGACTCGCTGAATCTCAACATAGATTCAACTCTCTTAGGTGAACGAACGCACAGCAGAGCAGTTTCAAGGAAACGTTTCTCCTGAGTTTTAGACGAAGTTTCCTGCTGATTAGTACGGATGCCGGCATTGGGCTGGAAATACCGGTTTTGGGATTCTGCACAGAAAGGGTTTGCAAACCGCTGAATCCACACGTGAGTTTAACTCTGTCAGTTGAATGCACACATTGACAACCATTCAGTTAGATAGCTCCCTTTTGGTTTTAGAAGCAGATATTTCTCTGTACAGCCTATGGTCCCATTCACTCGGGAATATCCCAACGCAGCTCCTAGAAGAAACGTGTTTCTGACTCGCTGAATCTCAACATAGATTCAACTCTCTTAGGTGAACGAACGCACAGCAGAGCAGTTTCAAGGAAACGTTTCTCCTGAGTTTTAGACGAAGTTTCCTGCTGTTTAGTACGTATGCCGGCATTGGGCTGGACATACCGGTTTTGGGATTCTGGACAGAAAGGGTTTGCAAACCGCTGAATCCACACGTGAGTTTAACTCTGTCAGTTGAATGCACACATTGACAACCATTCAGTTTGATAGCACCCTTTTGGTTTTAGAAGCAGATATTTCTCTGTACAGACTATGGTCCCATTCACTCGGGAATATCCCAACGCAGCTCCGGGAAGAAACGTGTTTCTGACTCGCTGAATCTCAACATAGATTCAACTCTCTTAGGTGAACGAACGCACAGCAGAGCAGTTTCAAGGAAACGTTTCTCCTGAGTCTTAGACGAAGTTTCCTGCTGTTTAGTACGGATGCCGGCATTGGGCTGGAAATACCGGTTTTGGGATTCTGCACAGAAAGGGTTTGCAAACCGCTGAATCCACACGTGAGTTTAACTCTGTCAGTTGAATGCACACGTTGACAACCATTCAGTTAGATAGCTCCGTTTTGGTTTTAGAAGCAGATATTTCTCTGTACAGCCTATGGTCCCATTCACTCGGGAATATCCCAACGCAGCTCCTAGAAGAAACGTGTTTCTGACTCGCTGAATCTCAACATAGATTCAACTCTCTTAGGTGAACGAACGCACAGCAGAGCACTTTCAAGGAAACGTTTCTCCTGAGTTTTAGACGAAGTTTCCTGCTGTTTAGTACGGATGCCGGCATTGGGCTGGAAATACCGGTTTTGGGATGCTGCACAGAAAGGGTTTGCAAACCGCTGAATCCACACGTGAGTTTAACTCTGTCAGTTGAATGCACACATTGACAACCATTCAGTTTGATAGCACACTTTTGGTTTTAGAAGCAGATATTTCTCTGTACAGCCTATGGTCCCATTCACTCGGGAATGTCCCAACGCAGCTCCTAGAAGTAACGTGTTTCTGACTCGCTGAATCTCAACATAGATTCAACTCTCTTAGGTGAACGAACGCACAGCAGAGCTCTTTCAAGGAAACGTTTCTCCTGAGTTTTAGACGAAGTTTCCTGCTGTTTAGTACGGATGCCGGCATTGGGCTGGAAATACCGGTTTTGGGATTCTGCACAGAAAGGGTTTGCAAACCGCTGAATCCACACGTGAGTTTAACTCTGTCAGTTGAATGCACACATTGACAACCATTCAGTTAGATAGCTCCGTTTTGGTTTTAGAAGCAGATATTTCTCTGTACAGCCTATGGTCCCATTCACTCGGGAATATCCCAACGCAGCTCCTAGAAGAAACGTGTTTCTGACTCGCTGAATCTCAACATAGATTCAACTCTCTTAGGTGAACGAACGCACAGCAGAGCAGTTTCAAGGAAACGTTTCTCCTGAGTTTTAGACGAAGTTTCCTGCTGTTTAGTACGGATGCCGGCATTGGGCTGGAAATACCGGTTTTGGGATTCTGCACAGAAAGGGTTTGCAAACCGCTGAATCCACACGTGAGTTTAACTCTGTCAGTTGAATGCACACATTGACAACCATTCAGTTAGATAGCTCCGTTTTGGTTTTAGAAGCAGATATTTCTCTGTACAGCCTATGGTCCCATTCACTCGGGAATATCCCAACGCACCTCCTAGAAGAAACGTGTTTCTGACTCGCTGAATCTCAACATAGATTCAACTCTCTTAGGTGAACGAACGCACAGCAGAGCAGTTTCAAGGAAACGTTTCTCCTGAGTTTTAGACGAAGTTTCCTGCTGTTTAGTACGTATGCCGGCATTGGGCTGGACATACCGGTTTTGGGATTCTGCACAGAAAGGGTTTGCAAACCGCTGAATACACACGTGAGTTTAACTCTGTCAGTTGAATGCACACATTGACAACCATTCAGTTTGATAGCACCCTTTTGGTTTTAGAAGCAGATATTTCTCTGTACAGACTATGGTCCCATTCACTCGGGAATATCCCAACGCAGCTCCGGGAAGAAACGTGTTTCTGACTCGCTGAATCTCAACATAGATTCAACTCTCTTAGGTGAACGAACCCACAGCAGAGCAGTTTCAAGGAAACGTTTCTCCTGAGTTTTAGACGAAGTTTCCTGCTGTTTAGTACGGATGCCGGCATTGGGCTGGACATACCGGTTTTGGGATTCTGCACAGAAAGGGTTTGCAAACCGCTGAATACACACGTGAGTTTAACTCTGTCAGTTGAATGCACACATTGACAACCATTCAGTTTGATAGCACACTTTTGGTTTTAGAAGCAGATATTTCTCTGTACAGCCTATGGTCCCATTCACTCGGGAATATCCCAACGCAGCTCCTAGAAGAAACGTGTTTCTGACTCGCTGAATCTCAACATAGATTCAACTCTCTTAGGTGAACGAACGCACAGCAGAGCAGTTTCAAGGAAACGTTTCTCCTGAGTTTTAGACGAAGTTTCCTGCTGTTTAGTACGGATGCCGGCATTGGGCTGGACATACCGGTTTTGGGATTCTGCACAGAAAGGGTTTGCAAACCGCTGAATACACACGTGAGTTTAACTCTGTCAGTTGAATGCACACATTGACAACCATTCAGTTTGATAGCACACTTTTGGTTTTAGAAGCAGATATTTCTCTGTACAGCCTATGGTCCCATTCACTCGGGAATATCCCAACGCAGCTCCTAGAAGAAACGTGTTTCTGACTCGCTGAATCTCAACATAGATTCAACTCTCTTAGGTGAACGAACGCACAGCAGAGCAGTTTCAAGGAAACGTTTCTCCTGAGTTTTAGACGAAGTTTCCTGCTGTTTAGTACGTATGCCGGCATTGGGCTGGACATACCGGTTTTGGGATTCTGCACAGAAAGGGTTTGCAAACCGCTGAATACACACGTGAGTTTAACTCTGTCAGTTGAATGCACACATTGACAACCATTCAGTTTGATAGCACCCTTTTGGTTTTAGAAGCAGATATTTCTCTGTACAGACTATGGTCCCATTCACTCGGGAATATCCCAACGCAGCTCCGGGAAGAAACGTGTTTCTGACTCGCTGAATCTCAACATAGATTCAACTCTCTTAGGTGAACGAACCCACAGCAGAGCAGTTTCAAGGAAACGTTTCTCCTGAGTTTTAGACGAAGTTTCCTGCTGTTTAGTACGGATGCCGGCATTGGGCTGGACATACCGGTTTTGGGATTCTGCACAGAAAGGGTTTGCAAACCGCTGAATACACACGTGAGTTTAACTCTGTCAGTTGAATGCACACATTGACAACCATTCAGTTTGATAGCACACTTTTGGTTTTAGAAGCAGATATTTCTCTGTACAGCCTATGGTCCCATTCACTCGGGAATATCCCAACGCAGCTCCTAGAAGAAACGTGTTTCTGACTCGCTGAATCTCAACATAGATTCAACTCTCTTAGGTGAACGAACGCACAGCAGAGCAGTTTCAAGGAAACGTTTCTCCTGAGTTTTAGAGGAAGTTTCCTGCTGTTTAGTACGGATGCCGGCATTGGGCTGGAAATACCGGTTTTGGGATTCTGCACAGAAAGGGTTTGCAAACCGCTGAATCCACACGTGAGTTTAACTCTGTCAGTTGAATGCACACGTTGACAACCATTCAGTTTGATAGCACACTTTTGGTTTTAGAAGCAGGTATTTCTCTGTACAGCCTATGGTCCCATTCACTCGGGAATATCCCAACGCAGCTCCTAGAAGAAACGTGTTTCTGACTCGCTGAATCTCAACATAGATTCAACTCTCTTAGGTGAACGAACGCACAGCAGAGCAGTTTCAAGGAAACGTTTCTCCTGAGTTTTAGACGAAGTTTCCTGCTGTTTAGTACGGATGCCGGCATTGGGCTGGAAATACCGGTTTTGGGATTCTGCACAGAAAGGGTTTGCAAACCGCTGAATCCACACGTGAGTTTAACTCTGTCAGTTGAATGCACACATTGACAACCATTCAGTTAGATAGCTCCGTTTTGGTTTTAGAAGCAGATATTTCTCTGTACAGCCTATGGTCCCATTCACTCGGGAATATCCCAACGCAGCTCCTAGAAGAAACGTGTTTCTGACTCGCTGAATCTCAACATAGATTCAACTCTCTTAGGTGAACGAACGCACAGCAGAGCAGTTTCAAGGAAACGTTTCTCCTGAGTTTTAGACGAAGTTTCCTGCTGTTTAGTACGTATGCCGGCATTGGGCTGGACATACCGGTTTTGGGATTCTGGACAGAAAGGGTTTGCAAACCGCTGAATCCACACGTGAGTTTAACTCTGTCAGTTGAATGCACACATTGACAACCATTCAGTTTGATAGCACCCTTTTGGTTTTAGAAGCAGATATTTCTCTGTACAGACTATGGTCCCATTCACTCGGGAATATCCCAACGCAGCTCCGGGAAGAAACGTGTTTCTGACTCGCTGAATCTCAACATAGATTCAACTCTCTTAGGTGAACGAACGCACAGCAGAGCAGTTTCAAGGAAACGTTTCTCCTGAGTCTTAGACGAAGTTTCCTGCTGTTTAGTACGGATGCCGGCATTGGGCTGGAAATACCGGTTTTGGGATTCTGCACAGAAAGGGTTTGCAAACCGCTGAATCCACACGTGAGTTTAACTCTGTCAGTTGAATGCACACGTTGACAACCATTCAGTTAGATAGCTCCGTTTTGGTTTTAGAAGCAGATATTTCTCTGTACAGCCTATGGTCCCATTCACTCGGGAATATCCCAACGCAGCTCCTAGAAGAAACGTGTTTCTGACTCGCTGAATCTCAACATAGATTCAACTCTCTTAGGTGAACGAACACACAGCAGAGCACTTTCAAGGAAACGTTTCTCCTGAGTTTTAGACGAAGTTTCCTGCTGTTTAGTACGGATGCCGGCATTGGGCTGGAAATACCGGTTTTGGGATGCTGCACAGAAAGGGTTTGCAAACCGCTGAATCCACACGTGAGTTTAACTCTGTCAGTTGAATGCACACATTGACAACCATTCAGTTTGATAGCACACTTTTGGTTTTAGAAGCAGATATTTCTCTGTACAGCCTATGGTCCCATTCACTCGGGAATGTCCCAACGCAGCTCCTAGAAGTAACGTGTTTCTGACTCGCTGAATCTCAACATAGATTCAACTCTCTTAGGTGAACGAACGCACAGCAGAGCTCTTTCAAGGAAACGTTTCTCCTGAGTTTTAGACGAAGTTTCCTGCTGTTTAGTACGGATGCCGGCATTGGGCTGGAAATACCGGTTTTGGGATTCTGCACAGAAAGGGTTTGCAAACCGCTGAATCCACACGTGAGTTTAACTCTGTCAGTTGAATGCACACATTGACAACCATTCAGTTAGATAGCTCCGTTTTGGTTTTAGAAGCAGATATTTCTCTGTACAGCCTATGGTCCCATTCACTCGGGAATATCCCAACGCAGCTCCTAGAAGAAACGTGTTTCTGACTCGCTGAATCTCAACATAGATTCAACTCTCTTAGGTGAACGAACGCACAGCAGAGCAGTTTCAAGGAAACGTTTCTCCTGAGTTTTAGACTAAGTTTCCTGCGGTTTAGTACGTATGCCGGCATTGGGCTGGACATACCGGTTTTGGGATTCTGGACAGAAAGGGTTTGCAAACCGCTGAATCCACACGTGAGTTTAACTCTGTCAGTTCAATGCACACATTGACAACCATTCAGTTAGATAGCTCCGTTTTGGTTTTAGAAGCAGATATTTCTCTGTACAGCCTATGGTCCCATTCACTCGGGAATATCCCAACGCAGCTCCTAGAAGAAACGTGTTTCTGACTCGCTGAATCTCAACATAGATTCAACTCTCTTAGGTGAACGAACGCACAGCAGAGCAGTTTCAAGGAAACGTTTCTCCTGAGTTTTAGACGAAGTTTCCTGCTGTTTAGTACGTATGCCGGCATTGGGCTGGACATACCGGTTTTGGGATTCTGGACAGAAAGGGTTTGCAAACCGCTGAATCCACACGTGAGTTTAACTCTGTCAGTTGAATGCACACATTGACAACCATTCAGTTTGATAGCACCCTTTTGGTTTTAGAAGCAGATATTTCTCTGTACAGCCTATGGTCCCATTCACTCGGGAATATCCCAACGCAGCTCCTAGAAGAAACGTGTTTCTGACTCGCTGAATCTCAAAATAGATTCAACTCTCTTAGGTGAACGAACGCACAGCAGAGCAGTTTCAAGGAAACGTTTCTCCTGAGTCTTAGACGAAGTTTCCTGCTGTTTAGTACGTATGCCGGCATTGGGCTGGAAATACCGGTTTTGGGATTCTGCACAGAAAGGGTTTGCAAACCGCTGAATCCACACGTGAGTTTAACTCTGTCAGTTGAATGCACACGTTGACAACCATTCAGTTAGATAGCTCCGTTTTGGTTTTAGAAGCAGATATTTCTCTGTACAGCCTATGGTCCCATTCACTCGGGAATATCCCAACGCAGCTCCTAGAAGAAACGTGTTTCTGACTCGCTGAATCTCAACATAGATTCAACTCTCTTAGGTGAACGAACGCACAGCAGAGCAGTTTCAAGGAAACGTTTCTCCTGAGTTTTAGACGAAGTTTCCTGCTGTTTAGTACGGATGCCGGCATTGGGCTGGAAATACCGGTTTTGGGATTCTGCACAGAAAGGGTTTGCAAACCGCTGAATCCACACGTGAGTTTAACTCTGTCAGTTGAATGCACACATTGACAACCATTCAGTTAGATAGCTCCGTTTTGGTTTTAGAAGCAGATATTTCTCTGTACAGCCTATGGTCCCATTCACTCGGGAATATCCCAACGCAGCTCCTAGAAGAAACGTGTTTCTGACTCGCTGAATCTCAACATAGATTCAACTCTCTTAGGTGAACGAACGCACAGCAGAGCAGTTTCAAGGAAACGTTTCTCCTGAGTTTTAGACGAAGTTTCCTGCTGTTTAGTACGTATGCCGGCATTGGGCTGGACATACCGGTTTTGGGATTCTGGACAGAAAGGGTTTGCAAACCGCTGAATCCACACGTGAGTTTAACTCTGTCAGTTGAATGCACACATTGACAACCATTCAGTTTGATAGCACCCTTTTGGTTTTAGAAGCAGATATTTCTCTGTACAGACTATGGTCCCATTCACTCGGGAATATCCCAACGCAGCTCCGGGAAGAAACGTGTTTCTGACTCGCTGAATCTCAACATAGATTCAACTCTCTTAGGTGAACGAACGCACAGCAGAGCAGTTTCAAGGAAACGTTTCTCCTGAGTCTTAGACGAAGTTTCCTGCTGTTTAGTACGGATGCCGGCATTGGGCTGGAAATACCGGTTTTGGGATTCTGCACAGAAAGGGTTTGCAAACCGCTGAATCCACACGTGAGTTTAACTCTGTCAGTTGAATGCACACGTTGACAACCATTCAGTTAGATAGCTCCGTTTTGGTTTTAGAAGCAGATATTTCTCTGTACAGCCTATGGTCCCATTCACTCGGGAATATCCCAACGCAGCTCCTAGAAGAAACGTGTTTCTGACTCGCTGAATCTCAACATAGATTCAACTCTCTTAGGTGAACGAACGCACAGCAGAGCACTTTCAAGGAAACGTTTCTCCTGAGTTTTAGACGAAGTTTCCTGCTGTTTAGTACGGATGCCGGCATTGGGCTGGAAATACCGGTTTTGGGATGCTGCACAGAAAGGGTTTGCAAACCGCTGAATCCACACGTGAGTTTAACTCTGTCAGTTGAATGCACACATTGACAACCATTCAGTTTGATAGCACACTTTTGGTTTTAGAAGCAGATATTTCTCTGTACAGCCTATGGTCCCATTCACTCGGGAATGTCCCAACGCAGCTCCTAGAAGTAACGTGTTTCTGACTCGCTGAATCTCAACATAGATTCAACTCTCTTAGGTGAACGAACGCACAGCAGAGCTCTTTCAAGGAAACGTTTCTCCTGAGTTTTAGACGAAGTTTCCTGCTGTTTAGTACGGATGCCGGCATTGGGCTGGAAATACCGGTTTTGGGATTCTGCACAGAAAGGGTTTGCAAACCGCTGAATCCACACGTGAGTTTAACTCTGTCAGTTGAATGCACACATTGACAACCATTCAGTTAGATAGCTCCGTTTTGGTTTTAGAAGCAGATATTTCTCTGTACAGCCTATGGTCCCATTCACTCGGGAATATCCCAACGCAGCTCCTAGAAGAAACGTGTTTCTGACTCGCTGAATCTCAACATAGATTCAACTCTCTTAGGTGAACGAACGCACAGCAGAGCAGTTTCAAGGAAACGTTTCTCCTGAGTTTTAGACTAAGTTTCCTGCGGTTTAGTACGTATGCCGGCATTGGGCTGGACATACCGGTTTTGGGATTCTGGACAGAAAGGGTTTGCAAACCGCTGAATCCACACGTGAGTTTAACTCTGTCAGTTCAATGCACACATTGACAACCATTCAGTTAGATAGCTCCGTTTTGGTTTTAGAAGCAGATATTTCTCTGTACAGCCTATGGTCCCATTCACTCGGGAATATCCCAACGCAGCTCCTAGAAGAAACGTGTTTCTGACTCGCTGAATCTCAACATAGATTCAACTCTCTTAGGTGAACGAACGCACAGCAGAGCAGTTTCAAGGAAACGTTTCTCCTGAGTTTTAGACGAAGTTTCCTGCTGTTTAGTACGTATGCCGGCATTGGGCTGGACATACCGGTTTTGGGATTCTGGACAGAAAGGGTTTGCAAACCGCTGAATCCACACGTGAGTTTAACTCTGTCAGTTGAATGCACACATTGACAACCATTCAGTTTGATAGCACCCTTTTGGTTTTAGAAGCAGATATTTCTCTGTACAGCCTATGGTCCCATTCACTCGGGAATATCCCAACGCAGCTCCTAGAAGAAACGTGTTTCTGACTCGCTGAATCTCAAAATAGATTCAACTCTCTTAGGTGAACGAACGCACAGCAGAGCAGTTTCAAGGAAACGTTTCTCCTGAGTCTTAGACGAAGTTTCCTGCTGTTTAGTACGTATGCCGGCATTGGGCTGGAAATACCGGTTTTGGGATTCTGCACAGAAAGGGTTTGCAAACCGCTGAATCCACACGTGAGTTTAACTCTGTCAGTTGAATGCACACGTTGACAACCATTCAGTTAGATAGCTCCGTTTTGGTTTTAGAAGCAGATATTTCTCTGTACAGCCTATGGTCCCATTCACTCGGGAATATCCCAACGCAGCTCCTAGAAGAAACGTGTTTCTGACTCGCTGAATCTCAACATAGATTCAACTCTCTTAGGTGAACGAACGCACAGCAGAGCACTTTCAAGGAAATGTTTCTCCTGAGTTTTAGACGAAGTTTCCTGCTGTTTAGTACGGATGCCGGCATTGGGCTGGAAATACCGGTTTTGGGATGCTGCACAGAAAGGGTTTGCAAACCGCTGAATCCACACGTGAGTTTAACTCTGTCAGTTGAATGCACACATTGACAACCATTCAGTTTGATAGCACCCTTTTGGTTTTAGAAGCAGATATTTCTCTGTACAGCCTATGGTCCCATTCACTCGGTAATATCCCATCGCAGCTCCTAGAAGTAACGTGTTTCTGACTCGCTGAATCTCAACATAGATTAAACTCCCTTAGGTGAACGAACGCACAGCAGAGCAGTTTCAAGGAAACGTTTCTCCTGAGTTTTAGACGAAGTTTCCTGCTGTTTAGTACGGATGCCGGCATTGGGCTGGAAATACCGGTTTTGGGATTCTGCACAGAAAGGGTTTGCAAACCGCTGAATACACACGTGAGTTTAACTCTGTCAGTTGAATGCACACATTGACAACCATTCAGTTACATAGCTCCGTTTTGGTTTTAGAAGCAGATATTTCTCTGTACAGCCTATGGTCACATTTACTCGGGAATATCCCAACGCAGCTCCTAGAAGAAACGTGTTTCTGACTCGCTGAATCTCAACATAGATTCAACTCTCTTAGGTGAACGAACGCACAGCAGAGCAGTTTCAAGGAAACGTTTCTCCTGAGTTTTAGACGAAGTTTCCTGCTGTTTAGTACGGATGCCGGCACTGGGCTGGACATACCGGTTTTGGGATTCTGCACAGAAAGGGTTTGCAAACCGCTGAATCCACACGTGAGTTTAACTCTGTCAGTTGAATGCACACATTGACAACCATTCAGTTTGATAGCACCCTTTTGGTTTTAGAAGCAGATATTTCTCTGTACAGACTATGGTCCCATTCACTCGGGAATATCCCAACGCACCTCCTAGAAGAAACGTGTTTCTGACTCGCTGAATCTCAACATAGATTCAACTCTCTTAGGTGAACGAACGCACAGCAGAGCAGTTTCAAGGAAACGTTTCTCCTGAGTTTTAGACGAAGTTTCCTGCTGTTTAGTACGGATGCCGGCATTGGGCTGGACATACCGGTTTTGGGATTCTGCACAGAAAGGGTTTGCAAACCGCTGAATACACACGTGAGTTTAACTCTGTCAGTTGAATGCACACATTGACAACCATTCAGTTTGATAGCACACTTTTGGTTTTAGAAGCAGATATTTCTCTGTACAGCCTATGGTCCCATTCACTCGGGAATATCCCAACGCAGCTCCTAGAAGTAACGTGTTTCTGACTCGCTGAATCTCAACATAGATTCAACTCTCTTAGGTGAACGAACGCACAGCAGAGCAGTTTCAAGGAAACGTTTCTCCTGAGTTTTAGACGAAGTTTCCTGCTGTTTAGTACGGATGCCGGCATTGGGCTGGAAATACCGGTTTTGGGATTCTGCACAGAAAGGGTTTGCAAACCGCTGAATCCACACGTGAGTTTAACTCTGTCAGTTGAATGCACACATTGACAACCATTCAGTTTGATAGCACACTTTTGGTTTTAGAAGCAGATATTTCTCTGTACAGCCTATGGTCCCATTCACTCGGGAATATCCCAACGCAGCTCCTAGAAGTAACGTGTTTCTGACTCGCTGAATCTCAACATAGATTCAACTCTCTTAGGTGAACGAACGCACAGCAGAGCACTTTCAAGGAAACGTTTCTCCTGAGTTTTAGACGAAGTTTCCTGCTGTTTAGTACGGATGCCGGCATTGGGCTGGAAATACCGGTTTTGGGATTCTGCACAGAAAGGGTTTGCAAACCGCTGAATCCACACGTGAGTTTAACTCTGTCAGTTGAATGCACACATTGACAACCATTCAGTTAGATAGCTCCGTTTTGGTTTTAGAACCAGATATTTCTCTGTACAGCCTATGGTCCCATTCACTCGGGAATATCCCAACGCAGCTCCTAGAAGAAACGTGTTTCTGACTCGCTGAATCTCAACATAGATTCACCTCTCTTAGGTGAACGAACGCACAGCAGAGCAGTTTCAAGGAAACGTTTCTCCTGAGTTTTAGACTAAGTTTCCTGCTGTTTAGTACGTATGCCGGCATTGGGCTGGACATACCGGTTTTGGGATTCTGGACAGAAAGGGTTTGCAAACCGCTGAATCCACACGTGAGTTTAACTCTGTCAGTTCAATGCACACATTGACAACCATTCAGTTAGATAGCTCCGTTTTGGTTTTAGAAGCAGATATTTCTCTGTACAGCCTATGGTCCCATTCACTCGGGAATATCCCAACGCAGCTCCTAGAAGAAACGTGTTTCTGACTCGCCGAATCTCAACATAGATTCAACTCTCTTAGGTGAACGAACGCACAGCAGAGCACTTTCAAGGAAACGTTTCTCCTGAGTTTTAGACGAAGTTTCCTGCTGTTTAGTACGGATGCCGGCATTGGGCTGGAAATACCGGTTTTGGGATTCTGCACAGAAAGGGTTTGCAAACCGCTGAATCCACACGTGAGTTTAACTCTGTCAGTTGAATGCACACATTGACAACCATTCAGTTTGATAGCACACTTTTGGTTTTAGAAGCAGATATTTCTCTGTACAGCCTATGGTCCCATTCACTCGGGAATATCCCATCGCAGCTCCTAGAAGTAACGTGTTTCTGACTCGCTGAATCTCAACATAGATTCAACTCTCTTAGGTGAACGAACGCACAGCAGAGCAGTTTCAAGGAAACGTTTCTCCTGAGTTTTAGACGAAGTTTCCTGCTGTTTAGTACGGATGCCGGCATTGGGCTGGAAATACCGGTTTTGGGATTCTGCACAGAAAGGGTTTGCAAACCGCTGAATCCACACGTGAGTTTAACTCTATCAGTTGAATGCACACATTGACAACCATTCAGTTTGATAGCACACTTTTGGTTTTAGAAGCAGATATTTCTCTGTACAGCCTATGGTCCCATTCACTCGGGAATATCCCAACGCAGCTCCTAGAAGAAACGTGTTTCTGACTCGCTGAATCTCAACATAGATTCAACTCTCTTAGGTGAACGAACGCACAGCAGAGCAGTTTCAAGGAAACGTTTCTCCTGAGTCTTAGACGAAGTTTCCTGCTGTTTAGTACGTATGCCGGCATTGGGCTGGAAATACCGGTTTTGGGATTCTGCACAGAAAGGGTTTGCAAACCGCTGAATCCACACGTGAGTTTAACTCTGTCAGTTGAATGCACACATTGACAACCATTCAGTTAGATAGCTCCGTTTTGGTTTTAGAAGCAGATATTTCTCTGTACAGCCTATGGTCCCATTCACTCGGGAATATCCCAACGCAGCTCCTAGAAGAAACGTGTTTCTGACTCGCTGAATCTCAACATAGATTCAACTCTCTTAGGTGAACGAACGCACAGCAGAGCAGTTTCAAGGAAACGTTTCTCCTGAGTTTTAGACGAAGTTTCCTGCTGTTTAGTACGGATGCCGGCACTGGGCTGGACATACCGGTTTTGGGATTCTGCACAGAAAGGGTTTGCAAACCGCTGAATCCACACGTGAGTTTAACTCTGTCAGTTGAATGCACACATTGACAACCATTCAGTTTGATAGCACCCTTTTGGTTTTAGAAGCAGATATTTCTCTGTACAGCCTATGGTCCCATTCACTCGGGAATATCCCAACGCAGCTCCTAGAAGAAACGTGTTTCTGACTCGCTGAATCTCAACATAGATTCAACTCTCTTAGGTGAACGAACGCACAGCAGAGCAGTTTCAAGGAAACGTTTCTCCTGAGTTTTAGACTAAGTTTCCTGCTGTTTAGTACGTATGCCGGCATTGGGCTGGACATACCGGTTTTGGGATTCTGGACAGAAAGGGTTTGCAAACCGCTGAATCCACACGTGAGTTTAACTCTGTCAGTTCAATGCACACATTGACAACCATTCAGTTAGATAGCTCCGTTTTGGTTTTAGAAGCAGATATTTCTCTGTACAGCCTATGGTCCCATTCACTCGGGAATATCCCAACGCAGCTCCTAGAAGAAACGTGTTTCTGACTCGCTGAATCTCAACATAGATTCAACTCTCTTAGGTGAACGAACGCACAGCAGAGCAGTTTCAAGGAAACGTTTCTCCTGAGTTTTAGACGAAGTTTCCTGCTGTTTAGTACGTATGCCGGCATTGGGCTGGACATACCGGTTTTGGGATTCTGGACAGAAAGGGTTTGCAAACCGCTGAATCCACACGTGAGTTTAACTCTGTCAGTTGAATGCACACATTGACAACCATTCAGTTTGATAGCACCCTTTTGGTTTTAGAAGCAGATATTTCTCTGTACAGCCTATGGTCCCATTCACTCGGGAATATCCCAACGCAGCTCCTAGAAGAAACGTGTTTCTGACTCGCTGAATCTCAAAATAGATTCAACTCTCTTAGGTGAACGAACGCACAGCAGAGCAGTTTCAAGGAAACGTTTCTCCTGAGTCTTAGACGAAGTTTCCTGCTGTTTAGTACGTATGCCGGCATTGGGCTGGAAATACCGGTTTTGGGATTCTGCACAGAAAGGGTTTGCAAACCGCTGAATCCACACGTGAGTTTAACTCTGTCAGTTGAATGCACACGTTGACAACCATTCAGTTAGATAGCTCCGTTTTGGTTTTAGAAGCAGATATTTCTCTGTACAGTCTATGGTCCCATTCACTCGGGAATATCCCAACGCAGCTCCTAGAAGAAACGTGTTTCTGACTCGCTGAATCTCAACATAGATTCAACTCTCTTAGGTGAACGAACGCACAGCAGAGCACTTTCAAGGAAATGTTTCTCCTGAGTTTTAGACGAAGTTTCCTGCTGTTTAGTACGGATGCCGGCATTGGGCTGGAAATACCGGTTTTGGGATGCTGCACAGAAAGGGTTTGCAAACCGCTGAATCCACACGTGAGTTTAACTCTGTCAGTTGAATGCACACATTGACAACCATTCAGTTTGATAGCACCCTTTTGGTTTTAGAAGCAGATATTTCTCTGTACAGCCTATGGTCCCATTCACTCGGTAATATCCCATCGCAGCTCCTAGAAGTAACGTGTTTCTGACTCGCTGAATCTCAACATAGATTAAACTCCCTTAGGTGAACGAACGCACAGCAGAGCAGTTTCAAGGAAACGTTTCTCCTGAGTTTTAGACGAAGTTTCCTGCTGTTTAGTACGGATGCCGGCATTGGGCTGGAAATACCGGTTTTGGGATTCTGCACAGAAAGGGTTTGCAAACCGCTGAATACACACGTGAGTTTAACTCTGTCAGTTGAATGCACACATTGACAACCATTCAGTTACATAGCTCCGTTTTGGTTTTAGAAGCAGATATTTCTCTGTACAGCCTATGGTCACATTTACTCGGGAATATCCCAACGCAGCTCCTAGAAGAAACGTGTTTCTGACTCGCTGAATCTCAACATAGATTCAACTCTCTTAGGTGAACGAACGCACAGCAGAGCAGTTTCAAGGAAACGTTTCTCCTGAGTTTTAGACGAAGTTTCCTGCTGTTTAGTACGGATGCCGGCACTGGGCTGGACATACCGGTTTTGGGATTCTGCACAGAAAGGGTTTGCAAACCGCTGAATCCACACGTGAGTTTAACTCTGTCAGTTGAATGCACACATTGACAACCATTCAGTTTGATAGCACACTTTTGGTTTTAGAAGCAGATATTTCTCTGTACAGACTATGGTCCCATTCACTCGGGAATATCCCAACGCAGCTCCGGGAAGAAACGTGTTTCTGACTCGCTGAATCTCAACATAGATTCAACTCTCTTAGGTGAACGAACGCACAGCAGAGCAGTTTCAAGGAAACGTTTCTCCTGAGTTTTAGACGAAGTTTCCTGCTGTTTAGTACGGATGCCGGCATTGGGCTGGACATACCGGTTTTGGGATTCTGCACAGAAAGGGTTTGCAAACCGCTGAATCCACACGTGAGTTTAACTCTGTCAGTTGAATGCACACATTGACAACCATTCAGTTTGATAGCACACTTTGGGTTTTAGAAGCAGATATTTCTCTGTACAGCCTATGGTCCCATTCACTCGGGAATATCCCAACGCAGCTCCTAGAAGTAACGTGTTTCTGACTCGCTGAATCTCAACATAGATTCAACTCTCTTAGGTGAACGAACGCACAGCAGAGCACTTTCAAGGAAACGTTTCTCCTGAGTTTTAGACGAAGTTTCCTGCTGTTTAGTACGGATGCCGGCATTGGGCTGGAAATACCGGTTTTGGGATTCTGCACAGAAAGGGTTTGCAAACCGCTGAATCCACACGTGAGTTTAACTCTGTCAGTTGAATGCACACATTGACAACCATTCAGTTAGATAGCTCCGTTTTGGTTTTAGAACCAGATATTTCTCTGTACAGCCTATGGTCCCATTCACTCGGGAATATCCCAACGCAGCTCCTAGAAGAAACGTGTTTCTGACTCGCTGAATCTCAACATAGATTCACCTCTCTTAGGTGAACGAACGCACAGCAGAGCAGTTTCAAGGAAACGTTTCTCCTGAGTTTTAGACGAAGTTTCCTGCTGTTTAGTACGTATGCCGGCATTGGGCTGGACATACCGGTTTTGGGATTCTGGACAGAAAGGGTTTGCAAACCGCTGAATCCACACGTGAGTTTAACTCTGTCAGTTCAATGCACACATTGACAACCATTCAGTTAGATAGCTCCGTTTTGGTTTTAGAAGCAGATATTTCTCTGTACAGCCTATGGTCCCATTCACTCGGGAATATCCCAACGCAGCTCCTAGAAGAAACGTGTTTCTGACTCGCTGAATCTCAACATAGATTCAACTCTCTTAGGTGAACGAACGCACAGCAGAGCACTTTCAAGGAAACGTTTCTCCTGAGTTTTAGACGAAGTTTCCTGCTGTTTAGTACGGATGCCGGCATTGGGCTGGAAATACCGGTTTTGGGATGCTGCACAGAAAGGGTTTGCAAACCGCTGAATCCACACGTGAGTTTAACTCTGTCAGTTGAATGCACACATTGACAACCATTCAGTTTGATAGCACACTTTTGGTTTTAGAAGCAGATATTTCTCTGTACAGCCTATGGTCCCATTCACTCGGGAATATCCCATCGCAGCTCCTAGAAGTAACGTGTTTCTGACTCGCTGAATCTCAACATAGATTCAACTCTCTTAGGTGAACGAACGCACAGCAGAGCAGTTTCAAGGAAACGTTTCTCCTGAGTTTTAGACGAAGTTTCCTGCTGTTTAGTACGGATGCCGGCATTGGGCTGGAAATACCGGTTTTGGGATTCTGCACAGAAAGGGTTTGCAAACCGCTGAATCCACACGTGAGTTTAACTCTATCAGTTGAATGCACACATTGACAACCATTCAGTTTGATAGCACACTTTTGGTTTTAGAAGCAGATATTTCTCTGTACAGCCTATGGTCCCATTCACTCGGGAATATCCCAACGCAGCTCCTAGAAGAAACGTGTTTCTGACTCGCTGAATCTCAACATAGATTCAACTCTCTTAGGTGAACGAACGCACAGCAGAGCAGTTTCAAGGAAACGTTTCTCCTGAGTCTTAGACGAAGTTTCCTGCTGTTTAGTACATATGCCGGCATTGGGCTGGAAATACCGGTTTTGGGATTCTGCACAGAAAGGGTTTGCAAACCGCTGAATCCACACGTGAGTTTAACTCTGTCAGTTGAATGCACACATTGACAACCATTCAGTTAGATAGCTCCGTTTTGGTTTTAGAAGCAGATATTTCTCTGTACAGCCTATGGTCCCATTCACTCGGGAATATCCCAACGCAGCTCCTAGAAGAAACGTGTTTCTGACTCGCTGAATCTCAACATAGATTCAACTCTCTTAGGTGAACGAACGCACAGCAGAGCAGTTTCAAGGAAACGTTTCTCCTGAGTTTTAGACGAAGTTTCCTGCTGTTTAGTACGGATGCCGGCACTGGGCTGGACATACCGGTTTTGGGATTCTGCACAGAAAGGGTTTGCAAACCGCTGAATCCACACGTGAGTTTAACTCTGTCAGTTGAATGCACACATTGACAACCATTCAGTTTGATAGCACCCTTTTGGTTTTAGAAGCAGATATTTCTCTGTACAGCCTATGGTCCCATTCACTCGGGAATATCCCAACGCAGCTCCTAGAAGAAACGTGTTTCTGACTCGCTGAATCTCAACATAGATTCAACTCTCTTAGGTGAACGAACGCACAGCAGAGCAGTTTCAAGGAAACGTTTCTCCTGAGTTTTAGACTAAGTTTCCTGCTGTTTAGTACGTATGCCGGCATTGGGCTGGACATACCGGTTTTGGGATTCTGGACAGAAAGGGTTTGCAAACCGCTGAATCCACACGTGAGTTTAACTCTGTCAGTTCAATGCACACATTGACAACCATTCAGTTAGATAGCTCCGTTTTGGTTTTAGAAGCAGATATTTCTCTGTACAGCCTATGGTCCCATTCACTCGGGAATATCCCAACGCAGCTCCTAGAAGAAACGTGTTTCTGACTCGCTGAATCTCAACATAGATTCAACTCTCTTAGGTGAACGAACGCACAGCAGAGCAGTTTCAAGGAAACGTTTCTCCTGAGTTTTAGACGAAGTTTCCTGCTGTTTAGTACGTATGCCGGCATTGGGCTGGACATACCGGTTTTGGGATTCTGGACAGAAAGGGTTTGCAAACCGCTGAATCCACACGTGAGTTTAACTCTGTCAGTTGAATGCACACATTGACAACCATTCAGTTTGATAGCACCCTTTTGGTTTTAGAAGCAGATATTTCTCTGTACAGCCTATGGTCCCATTCACTCGGGAATATCCCAACGCAGCTCCTAGAAGAAACGTGTTTCTGACTCGCTGAATCTCAACATAGATTCAACTCTCTTAGGTGAACGAACGCACAGCAGAGCAGTTTCAAGGAAACGTTTCTCCTGAGTCTTAGACGAAGTTTCCTGCTGTTTAGTACGGATGCCGGCATTGGGCTGGAAATACCGGTTTTGGGATTCTGCACAGAAAGGGTTTGGAAACCGCTGAATCCACACGTGAGTTTAACTCTGTCAGTTGAATGCACACATTGACAACCATTCAGTTAGACAGCTCCGTTTTGGTTTTAGAAGCAGATATTTCTCTGTACAGCCTATGGTCCCATTCACTCGGGAATATCCCAACGCAGCTTCTAGAAGAAACGTGTTTCTGACTCGCTGAATCTCAACATAGATTCAACTCTCTTAGGTGAACGAAGGCACAGCAGAGCAGTTTCAAGGAAACGTTTCTCCTGAGTTTTAGACGAAGTTTCCTGCTGTTTAGTACGGATGCCGGCACTGGGCTGGACATACCGGTTTTGGGATTCTGCACAGAAAGGGTTTGCAAACCGCTGAATCCACACGTGAGTTTAACTCTGTCAGTTGAATGCACACATTGACAACCATTCAGTTTGATAGCACCCTTTTGGTTTTAGAAGCAGATATTTCTCTGTACAGACTATGGTCCCATTCACTCGGGAATATCCCAACGCAGCTCCGGGAAGAAACGTGTTTCTGACTCGCTGAATCTCAACATAGATTCAACTCTCTTAGGTGAACGAACGCACAGCAGAGCAGTTTCAAGGAAACGTTTCTCCTGAGTTTTAGACGAAGTTTCCTGCTGTTTAGTACGTATGCCGGCATTGGGCTGGAAATACCGGTTTTGGGATTCTGCACAGAAAGGGTTTGCAAACCGCTGAATACACACGTGAGTTTAACTCTGTCAGTTGAATGCACACATTGACAACCATTCAGTTAGATAGCACACTTTTGGTTTTAGAAGCAGATATTTCTCTGTACAGCCTATGGTCCCATTCACTCGGGAATATCCCAACGCAGCTCCTAGAAGAAACGTGTTTCTGACTCGCTGAATCTCAACATAGATTCAACTCTCTTAGGTGAACGAACGCACAGCAGAGCAGTTTCAAGGAAACGTTTCTCCTGAGTTTTAGACGAAGTTTCCTGCTGTTTAGTACGTATGCCGGCATTGGGCTGGACATACCGGTTTTGGGATTCTGGACAGAAAGGGTTTGCAAACCGCTGAATCCACACGTGAGTTTAACTCTGTCAGTTGAATGCACACATTGACAACCATTCAGTTTGATAGCACCCTTTTGGTTTTAGAAGCAGATATTTCTCTGTACAGCCTATGGTCCCATTCACTCGGGAATATCCCAACGCAGCTCCTAGAAGAAACGTGTTTCTGACTCGCTGAATCTCAAAATAGATTCAACTCTCTTAGGTGAACGAACGCACAGCAGAGCAGTTTCAAGGAAACGTTTCTCCTGAGTCTTAGACGAAGTTTCCTGCTGTTTAGTACGTATGCCGGCATTGGGCTGGAAATACCGGTTTTGGGATTCTGCACAGAAAGGGTTTGCAAACCGCTGAATCCACACGTGAGTTTAACTCTGTCAGTTGAATGCACACGTTGACAACCATTCAGTTAGATAGCTCCGTTTTGGTTTTAGAAGCAGATATTTCTCTGTACAGCCTATGGTCCCATTCACTCGGGAATATCCCAACGCAGCTCCTAGAAGAAACGTGTTTCTGACTCGCTGAATCTCAACATAGATTCAACTCTCTTAGGTGAACGAACGCACAGCAGAGCACTTTCAAGGAAATGTTTCTCCTGAGTTTTAGACGAAGTTTCCTGCTGATTAGTACGGATGCCGGCATTGGGCTGGAAATACCGGTTTTGGGATGCTGCACAGAAAGGGTTTGCAAACCGCTGAATCCACACGTGAGTTTAACTCTGTCAGTTGAATGCACACATTGACAACCATTCAGTTTGATAGCACCCCTTTGGTTTTAGAAGCAGATATTTCTCTGTACAGCCTATGGTCCCATTCACTCGGTAATATCCCATCGCAGCTCCTAGAAGTAACGTGTTTCTGACTCGCTGAATCTCAACATAGATTAAACTCTCTTAGGTGAACGAACGCACAGCAGAGCAGTTTCAAGGAAACGTTTCTCCTGAGTTTTAGACGAAGTTTCCTGCTGTTTAGTACGGATGCCGGCATTGGGCTGGAAATACCGGTTTTGGGATTCTGCACAGAAAGGGTTTGCAAACCGCTGAATACACACGTGAGTTTAACTCTGTCAGTTGAATGCACACATTGACAACCATTCAGTTACATAGCTCCGTTTTGGTTTTAGAAGCAGATATTTCTCTGTACAGCCTATGGTCACATTCACTCGGGAATATCCCAACGCAGCTCCTAGAAGAAACGTGTTTCTGACTCGCTGAATCTCAACATAGATTCAACTCTCTTAGGTGAACGAACCCACAGCAGAGCAGTTTCAAGGAAACGTTTCTCCTGAGTTTTAGACGAAGTTTCCTGCTGTTTATTACGGATGCCGGCACTGGGCTGGACATACTGGTTTTGGGATTCTGCACAGAAAGGGTTTGCAAACCGCTGAATCCACACGTGAGTTTAACTCTGTCAGTTGAATGCACACATTGACAACCATTCAGTTTGATAGCACACTTTTGGTTTTAGAAGCAGATATTTCTCTGTACAGACTATGGTCCCATTCACTCGGGAATATCCCAACGCAGCTCCGGGAAGAAACGTGTTTCTGACTCGCTGAATCTCAACATAGATTCAACTCTCTTAGGTGAACGAACGCACAGCAGAGCAGTTTCAAGGAAACGTTTCTCCTGAGTTTTAGACGAAGTTTCCTGCTGTTTAGTACGGATGCCGGCATTGGGCTGGACATACCGGTTTTGGGATTCTGCACAGAAAGGGTTTGCAAACCGCTGAATACACACGTGAGTTTAACTCTGTCAGTTGAATGCACACATTGACAACCATTCAGTTTGATAGCACACTTTTGGTTTTAGAAGCAGATATTTCTCTGTACAGCCTATGGTCCCATTCACTCGGGAATATCCCAACGCAGCTCCTAGAAGTAACGTGTTTCTGACTCGCTGAATCTCAACATAGATTCAACTCTCTTAGGTGAACGAACGCACAGCAGAGCAGTTTCAAGGAAACGTTTCTCCTGAGTTTTAGACGAAGTTTCCTGCTGTTTAGTACGGATGCCGGCATTGGGCTGGAAATACCGGTTTTGGGATTCTGCACAGAAAGGGTTTGCAAACCGCTGAATCCACACGTGAGTTTAACTCTGTCAGTTGAATGCACACATTGACAACCATTCAGTTTGATAGCACACTTTTGGTTTTAGAAGCAGATATTTCTCTGTACAGCCTATGGTCCCATTCACTCGGGAATATCCCAACGCAGCTCCTAGAAGTAACGTGTTTCTGACTCGCTGAATCTCAACATAGATTCAACTCTCTTAGGTGAACGAACGCACAGCAGAGCACTTTCAAGGAAACGTTTCTCCTGAGTTTTAGACGAAGTTTCCTGCTGTTTAGTACGGATGCCGGCATTGGGCTGGAAATACCGGTTTTGGGATTCTGCACAGAAAGGGATTGCAAACCGCTGAATCCACACGTGAGTTTAACTCTGTCAGTTGAATGCACACATTGACAACCATTCAGTTAGATAGCTCCGTTTTGGTTTTAGAACCAGATATTTCTCTGTACAGCCTATGGTCCCATTCACTCGGGAATATCCCAACGCAGCTCCTAGAAGAAACGTGTTTCTGACTCGCTGAATCTCAACATAGATTCAACTCTCTTAGGTGAACGAACGCACAGCAGAGCAGTTTCAAGGAAACGTTTCTCCTGAGTTTTAGACTAAGTTTCCTGCTGTTTAGTACGTATGCCGGCATTGGGCTGGACATACCGGTTTTGGGATTCTGGACAGAAAGGGTTTGCAAACCGCTGAATCCACACGTGAGTTTAACTCTGTCAGTTCAATGCACACATTGACAACCATTCAGTTAGATAGCTCCGTTTGGTTTTAGAAGCAGATATTTCTCTGTACAGCCTATGGTCCCATTCACTCGGGAATATCCCAACGCAGCTCCTAGAACAAACGTGTTTCTGACTCGCTGAATCTCAACATAGATTCAACTCTCTTAGGTGAACGAACGCACAGCAGAGCACTTTCAGGGAAACGTTTCTCCTGAGTTTTAGACGAAGTTTCCTGCTGTTTAGTACGGATGCCGGCATTGGGCTGGAAATACCGGTTTTGGGATGCTGCACAGAAAGGGTTTGCAAACCGCTGAATCCACACGTGAGTTTAACTCTGTCAGTTGAATGCACACATTGACAACCATTCAGTTTGATAGCACACTTTTGGTTTTAGAAGCAGATATTTCTCTGTACAGCCTATGGTCCCATTCACTCGGGAATATCCCATCGCAGCTCCTAGAAGTAACGTGTTTCTGACTCGCTGAATCTCAACATAGATTCAACTCTCTTAGGTGAACGAACGCACAGCAGAGCAGTTTCAAGGAAACGTTTCTCCTGAGTTTTAGACGAAGTTTCCTGCTGTTTAGTACGGATGCCGGCATTGGGCTGGAAATACCGGTTTTGGGATTCTGCACAGAAAGGGTTTGCAAACCGCTGAATCCACACGTGAGTTTAACTCTATCAGTTGAATGCACACATTGACAACCATTCAGTTTGATAGCACACTTTTGGTTTTAGAAGCAGATATTTCTCTGTACAGCCTATGGTCCCATTCACTCGGGAATATCCCAACGCAGCTCCTAGAAGAAACGTGTTTCTGACTCGCTGAATCTCAACATAGATTCAACTCTCTTAGGTGAACGAACGCACAGCAGAGCAGTTTCAAGGAAACGTTTCTCCTGAGTCTTAGACGAAGTTTCCTGCTGTTTAGTACGTATGCCGGCATTGGGCTGGAAATACCGGTTTTGGGATTCTGCACAGAAAGGGTTTGCAAACCGCTGAATCCACACGTGAGTTTAACTCTGTCAGTTGAATGCACACATTGACAACCATTCAGTTAGATAGCTCCGTTTTGGTTTTAGAAGCAGATATTTCTCTGTACAGCCTATGGTCCCATTCACTCGGGAATATCCCAACGCAGCTCCTAGAAGAAACGTGTTTCTGACTCGCTGAATCTCAACATAGATTCAACTCTCTTAGGTGAACGAACGCACAGCAGAGCAGTTTCAAGGAAACGTTTCTCCTGAGTTTTAGACGAAGTTTCCTGCTGTTTAGTACGGATGCCGGCACTGGGCTGGACATACCGGTTTTGGGATTCTGCACAGAAAGGGTTTGCAAACCGCTGAATCCACACGTGAGTTTAACTCTGTCAGTTGAATGCACACATTGACAACCATTCAGTTTGATAGCACCCTTTTGGTTTTAGAAGCAGATATTTCTCTGTACAGCCTATGGTCCCATTCACTCGGGAATATCCCAACGCAGCTCCTAGAAGAAACGTGTTTCTGACTCGCTGAATCTCAACATAGATTCAACTCTCTTAGGTGAACGAACGCACAGCAGAGCAGTTTCAAGGAAACGTTTCTCCTGAGTTTTAGACTAAGTTTCCTGCTGTTTAGTACGTATGCCGGCATTGGGCTGGAAATACCGGTTTTGGGATTCTGCACAGAAAGGGTTTGCAAACCGCTGAATACACAAGTGAGTTTAACTCTGTCAGTTGAATGCACACATTGACAACCATTCAGTTAGATAGCTCCGTTTTGGTTTTAGAAGCAGATATTTCTCTGTACAGACTATGGTCCCATTCACTCGGGAATATCCCAACGCAGCTCCGGGAAGAAACGTGTTTCTGACTCGCTGAATCTCAACATAGATTCAACTCTCTTAGGTGAACGAACGCACAGCAGAGCAGTTTCAAGGAAACGTTTCTCCTGAGTTTTAGACGAAGTTTCCTGCTGTTTAGTACGGATGCCGGCATTGGGCTGGACATACCGGATTTGGGATTCTGCACAGAAAGGGTTTGCAAACCGCTGAATACACACGTGAGTTTAACTCTGTCAGTTGAATGCACATATTGACAACCATTCAGTTTGATAGCACACTTTTGGTTTTAGAAGCAGATATTTCTCTGTACAGCCTATGGTCCCATTCACTCGGGAATATCCCAATGCAGCTCCTAGAAGTAACGTGTTTCTGACTCGCTGAATCTCAACATAGATTCAACTCTCTTAGGTGAACGAACGCACAGCAGAGCAGTTTCAAGGAAACGTTTCTCCTGAGTTTTAGACGAAGTTTCCTGCTGTTTAGTACGTATGCCGGCATTGGGCTGGAAATACCGGTTTTGGGATTCTGCACAGAAAGGGTTTGCAAACCGCTGAATCCACACGTGAGTTTAACTCTGTCAGTTGAATGCACACATTGACAACCATTCAGTTAGATAGCTCCGTTTTGGTTTTAGAAGCAGATATTTCTCTGTACAGCCTATGGTCCCATTCACTCGGGAATATCCCAACGCAGCTCCTAGAAGAAACGTGTTTCTGACTCGCTGAATCTCAACATAGATTCAACTCTCTTAGGTGAACGAACGCACAGCAGAGCAGTTTCAAGGAAACGTTTCTCCTGAGTTTTAGACGAAGTTTCCTGCTGTTTAGTACGGATGCCGGCACTGGGCTGGACATACCGGTTTTGGGATTCTGCACAGAAAGGGTTTGCAAACCGCTGAATCCACACGTGAGTTTAACTCTATCAGTTGAATGCACACATTGACAACCATTCAGTTTGATAGCACACTTTTGGTTTTAGAAGCAGATATTTCTCTGTACAGCCTATGGTCCCATTCACTCGGGAATATCCCAACGCAGCTCCTAGAAGAAACGTGTTTCTGACTCGCTGAATCTCAACATAGATTCAACTCTCTTAGGTGAACGAACGCACAGCAGAGCAGTTTCAAGGAAACGTTTCTCCTGAGTCTTAGACGAAGTTTCCTGCTGTTTAGTACGTATGCCGGCATTGGGCTGGAAATACCGGTTTTGGGATTCTGCACAGAAAGGGTTTGCAAACCGCTGAATCCACACGTGAGTTTAACTCTGTCAGTTGAATGCACACATTGACAACCATTCAGTTAGATAGCTCCGTTTTGGTTTTAGAAGCAGATATTTCTCTGTACAGCCTATGGTCCCATTCACTCGGGAATATCCCAACGCAGCTCCTAGAAGAAACGTGTTTCTGACTCGCTGAATCTCAACATAGATTCAACTCTCTTAGGTGAACGAACGCACAGCAGAGCAGTTTCAAGGAAACGTTTCTCCTGAGTTTTAGACGAAGTTTCCTGCTGTTTAGTACGGATGCCGGCACTGGGGTGGACATACCGGTTTTGGGATTCTGCACAGAAAGGGTTTGCAAACCGCTGAATCCACACGTGAGTTTAACTCTATCAGTTGAATGCACACATTGACAACCATTCAGTTTGATAGCACACTTTTGGTTTTAGAAGCAGATATTTCTCTGTACAGCCTATGGTCCCATTCACTCGGGAATATCCCAACGCAGCTCCTAGAAGAAACGTGTTTCTGACTCGCTGAATCTCAACATAGATTCAACTCTCTTAGGTGAACGAACGCACAGCAGAGCAGTTTCAAGGAAACGTTTCTCCTGAGTCTTAGACGAAGTTTCCTGCTGTTTAGTACGTATGCCGGCATTGGGCTGGAAATACCGGTTTTGGGATTCTGCACAGAAAGGGTTTGCAAACCGCTGAATCCACACGTGAGTTTAACTCTGTCAGTTGAATGCACACATTGACAACCATTCAGTTAGATAGCTCCGTTTTGGTTTTAGAAGCAGATATTTCTCTGTACAGCCTATGGTCCCATTCACTCGGGAATATCCCAACGCAGCTCCTAGAAGAAACGTGTTTCTGACTCGCTGAATCTCAACATAGATTCAACTCTCTTAGGTGAACGAACGCACAGCAGAGCAGTTTCAAGGAAACGTTTCTCCTGAGTTTTAGACGAAGTTTCCTGCTGTTTAGTACGGATGCCGGCACTGGGCTGGACATACCGGTTTTGGGATTCTGCACAGAAAGGGTTTGCAAACCGCTGAATCCACACGTGAGTTTAACTCTGTCAGTTGAATGCACACATTGACAACCATTCAGTTTGATAGCACCCTTTTGGTTTTAGAAGCAGATATTTCTCTGTACAGCCTATGGTCCCATTCACTCGGGAATATCCCAACGCAGCTCCTAGAAGAAACGTGTTTCTGACTCGCTGAATCTCAACATAGATTCAACTCTCTTAGGTGAACGAACGCACAGCAGAGCAGTTTCAAGGAAACGTTTCTCCTGAGTTTTAGACTAAGTTTCCTGCTGTTTAGTACGTATGCCGGCATTGGGCTGGAAATACCGGTTTTGGGATTCTGCACAGAAAGGGTTTGCAAACCGCTGAATACACAAGTGAGTTTAACTCTGTCAGTTGAATGCACACATTGACAACCATTCAGTTAGATAGCTCCGTTTTGGTTTTAGAAGCAGATATTTCTCTGTACAGACTATGGTCCCATTCACTCGGGAATATCCCAACGCAGCTCCGGGAAGAAACGTGTTTCTGACTCGCTGAATCTCAACATAGATTCAACTCTCTTAGGTGAACGAACGCACAGCAGAGCAGTTTCAAGGAAACGTTTCTCCTGAGTTTCAGACGAAGTTTCCTGCTGTTTAGTACGGATGCCGGCATTGGGCTGGACATACCGGATTTGGGATTCTGCACAGAAAGGGTTTGCAAACCGCTGAATACACACGTGAGTTTAACTCTGTCAGTTGAATGCACATATTGACAACCATTCAGTTTGATAGCACACTTTTGGTTTTAGAAGCAGATATTTCTCTGTACAGCCTATGGTCCCATTCACTCGGGAATATCCCAATGCAGCTCCTAGAAGTAACGTGTTTCTGACTCGCTGAATCTCAACATAGATTCAACTCTCTTAGGTGAACGAACGCACAGCAGAGCACTTTCAAGGAAACGTTTCTCCTGAGTTTTAGACGAAGTTTCCTGCTGTTTAGTACGTATGCCGGCATTGGGCTGGAAATACCGGTTTTGGGATTCTGCACAGAAAGGGTTTGCAAACCGCTGAATCCACACGTGAGTTTAACTCTGTCAGTTGAATGCACACATTGACAACCATTCAGTTAGATAGCTCCGTTTTGGTTTTAGAAGCAGATATTTCTCTGTACAGCCTATGGTCCCATTCACTCGGGAATATCCCAACGCAGCTCCTAGAAGAAACGTGTTTCTGACTCGCTGAATCTCAACATAGATTCAACTCTCTTAGGTGAACGAACGCACAGCAGAGCAGTTTCAAGGAAACGTTTCTCCTGAGTTTTAGACGAAGTTTCCTGCTGTTTAGTACGGATGCCGGCACTGGGCTGGACATACCGGTTTTGGGATTCTGCACAGAAAGGGTTTGCAAACCGCTGAATCCACACGTGAGTTTAACTCTGTCAGTTGAATGCACACATTGATAACCATTCAGTTTGATAGCACCCTTTTGGTTTTAGAAGCAGATATTTCTCTGTACAGACTATGGTCCCATTCACTCGGGAATATCCCAACGCAGCTCCGGGAAGAAACGTGTTTCTGACTCGCTGAATCTCAACATAGATTCAACTCTCTTAGCTGAACGAACGCACAGCAGAGCAGTTTCAAGGAAACGTTTCTCCTGAGTTTTAGACGAAGTTTCCTGCTGTTTAGTACGGATGCCGGCATTGGGCTGGACATACCGGTTTTGGGATTCTGCACAGAAAGGGTTTGCAAACCGCTGAATACACACGTGAGTTTAACTCTGTCAGTTGAATGCACACATTGACAACCATTCAGTTTGATAGCACACTTTTGGTTTTAGAAGCAGATATTTCTCTGTACAGCCTATGGTCCCATTCACTCGGGAATATCCCAATGCAGCTCCTAGAAGTAACGTGTTTCTGACTCGCTGAATCTCAACATAGATTAAACTCTCTTAGGTGAACGAACGCACAGCAGAGCAGTTTCAAGGAAACGTTTCTCCTGAGTTTTAGACGAAGTTTCCTGCTGTTTAGTACGGATGCCGGCATTGGGCTGGAAATACCGGTTTTGGGATTCTGCACAGAAAGGGTTTGCAAACCGCTGAATCCACACGTGAGTTTAACTCTGTCAGTTGAATGCACACATTGACAACCATTCAGTTTGATAGCACACTTTTGGTTTTAGAAGCAGGTATTTCTCTGTACAGCCTATGGTCCCATTCACTCGGGAATATCCCAACGCAGCTCCTAGAAGAAACGTGTTTCTGACTCGCTGAATCTCAACATAGATTCAACTCTCTTAGGTGAACGAACGCACAGCAGAGCAGTTTCAAGGAAACGTTTCTCCTGAGTCTTAGACGAAGTTTCCTGCTGTTTAGTACGTATGCCGGCATTGGGCTGGAAATACCGGTTTTGGGATTCTGCACAGAAAGGGTTTGCAAACCGCTGAATCCACACGTGAGTTTAACTCTGTCAGTTGAATGCACACATTGACAACCATTCAGTTAGATAGCTCCGTTTTGGTTTTAGAAGCAGATATTTCTCTGTACAGCCTATGGTCCCATTCACTCGGGAATATCCCAACGCAGCTCCTAGAAGAAACGTGTTTCTGACTCGCTGAATCTCAACATAGATTCAACTCTCTTAGGTGAACGAACGCACAGCAGAGCAGTTTCAAGGAAACGTTTCTCCTGAGTTTTAGACGAAGTTTCCTGCTGTTTAGTACGGATGCCGGCACTGGGCTGGACATACCGGTTTTGGGATTCTGCACAGAAAGGGTTTGCAAACCGCTGAATCCACACGTGAGTTTAACTCTGTCAGTTGAATGCACACATTGACAACCATTCAGTTTGATAGCACCCTTTTGGTTTTAGAAGCAGATATTTCTCTGTACAGCCTATGGTCCCATTCACTCGGGAATATCCCAACGCAGCTCCTAGAAGAAACGTGTTTCTGACTCGCTGAATCTCAACATAGATTCAACTCTCTTAGGTGAACGAACGCACAGCAGAGCAGTTTCAAGGAAACGTTTCTCCTGAGTTTTAGACTAAGTTTCCTGCTGTTTAGTACGTATGCCGGCATTGGGCTGGAAATACCGGTTTTGGGATTCTGCACAGAAAGGGTTTGCAAACCGCTGAATACACAAGTGAGTTTAACTCTGTCAGTTGAATGCACACATTGACAACCATTCAGTTAGATAGCTCCGTTTTGGTTTTAGAAGCAGATATTTCTCTGTACAGACTATGGTCCCATTCACTCGGGAATATCCCAACGCAGCTCCGGGAAGAAACGTGTTTCTGACTCGCTGAATCTCAACATAGATTCAACTCTCTTAGGTGAACGAACGCACAGCAGAGCAGTTTCAAGGAAACGTTTCTCCTGAGTTTTAGACGAAGTTTCCTGCTGTTTAGTACGGATGCCGGCATTGGGCTGGACATACCGGATTTGGGATTCTGCACAGAAAGGGTTTGCAAACCGCTGAATACACACGTGAGTTTAACTCTGTCAGTTGAATGCACATATTGACAACCATTCAGTTTGATAGCACACTTTTGGTTTTAGAAGCAGATATTTCTCTGTACAGCCTATGGTCCCATTCACTCGGGAATATCCCAATGCAGCTCCTAGAAGTAACGTGTTTCTGACTCGCTGAATCTCAACATAGATTCAACTCTCTTAGGTGAACGAACGCACAGCAGAGCAGTTTCAAGGAAACGTTTCTCCTGAGTTTTAGACGAAGTTTCCTGCTGTTTAGTACGTATGCCGGCATTGGGCTGGAAATACCGGTTTTGGGATTCTGCACAGAAAGGGTTTGCAAACCGCTGAATCCACACGTGAGTTTAACTCTGTCAGTTGAATGCACACATTGACAACCATTCAGTTAGATAGCTCCGTTTTGGTTTTAGAAGCAGATATTTCTCTGTACAGCCTATGGTCCCATTCACTCGGGAATATCCCAACGCAGCTCCTAGAAGAAACGTGTTTCTGACTCGCTGAATCTCAACATAGATTCAACTCTCTTAGGTGAACGAACGCACAGCAGAGCAGTTTCAAGGAAACGTTTCTCCTGAGTTTTAGACGAAGTTTCCTGCTGTTTAGTACGGATGCCGGCACTGGGCTGGACATACCGGTTTTGGGATTCTGCACAGAAAGGGTTTGCAAACCGCTGAATCCACACGTGAGTTTAACTCTGTCAGTTGAATGCACACATTGATAACCATTCAGTTTGATAGCACCCTTTTGGTTTTAGAAGCAGATATTTCTCTGTACAGACTATGGTCCCATTCACTCGGGAATATCCCAACGCAGCTCCGGGAAGAAACGTGTTTCTGACTCGCTGAATCTCAACATAGATTCAACTCTCTTAGCTGAACGAACGCACAGCAGAGCAGTTTCAAGGAAACGTTTCTCCTGAGTTTTAGACGAAGTTTCCTGCTGTTTAGTACGGATGCCGGCATTGGGCTGGACATACCGGTTTTGGGATTCTGCACAGAAAGGGTTTGCAAACCGCTGAATACACACGTGAGTTTAACTCTGTCAGTTGAATGCACACATTGACAACCATTCAGTTTGATAGCACACTTTTGGTTTTAGAAGCAGATATTTCTCTGTACAGCCTATGGTCCCATTCACTCGGGAATATCCCAATGCAGCTCCTAGAAGTAACGTGTTTCTGACTCGCTGAATCTCAACATAGATTAAACTCTCTTAGGTGAACGAACGCACAGCAGAGCAGTTTCAAGGAAACGTTTCTCCTGAGTTTTAGACGAAGTTTCCTGCTGTTTAGTACGGATGCCGGCATTGGGCTGGAAATACCGGTTTTGGGATTCTGCACAGAAAGGGTTTGCAAACCGCTGAATCCACACGTGAGTTTAACTCTGTCAGTTGAATGCACACATTGACAACCATTCAGTTTGATAGCACACTTTTGGTTTTAGAAGCAGGTATTTCTCTGTACAGCCTATGGTCCCATTCACTCGGGAATATCCCAACGCAGCTCCTAGAAGAAACGTGTTTCTGACTCGCTGAATCTCAACATAGATTCAACTCTCTTAGGTGAACGAACGCACAGCAGAGCACTTTCAAGGAAACGTTTCTCCTGACTTTTAGACGAAGTTTCCTGCTGTTTAGTACGGATGCCGGCATTGGGCTGGAAATACCGGTTTTGGGATTCTGCACAGAAAGGGTTTGCAAACCGCTGAATCCACACGTGAGTTTAACTCTGTCAGTTGAATGCACACATTGACAACCATTCAGTTAGATTGCTCCGTTTTGGTTTTAGAAGCAGATATTTCTCTGTACAGCCTATGGTCCCATTCACTCGGGAATATCCCAACGCAGCTCCTAGAAGAAACGTGTTTCTGACTCGCTGAATCTCAACATAGATTCAACTCTCTTAGGTGAAAGAACGCACAGCAGAGCAGTTTCAAAGAAACGTTTCTCCTGAGTTTTAGACGAAGTTTCCTGCTTTTTAGTACGTATGCCGGCATTGGGCTGGACATACCGGTTTTGGGATTCTGGACAGAAAGGGTTTGCAAACCGCTGAATCCACACGTGAGTTTAACTCTGTCAGTTGAATGCACACATTGACAACCATTCAGTTAGATAGCTCCGTTTTGGTTTTAGAAGCAGATATTTCTCTGTACAGCCTATGGTCCCATTCACTCGGGAATATCCCAACGCAGCTACTAGAAGAAACGTGTTTCTGACTCGCTGAATCTCAACATAGATTCAACTCTCTTAGGTGAACGAACGCACAGCAGAGCAGTTTCAAGGAAACGTTTCTCCTGAGTTTTAGACGAAGTTTCCTGCTGTTTAGTACGTATGCCGGCATTGGGCTGGACATACCGGTTTTGGGATTCTGGACAGAAAGGGTTTGCAAACCGCTGAATCCACACGTGAGTTTAACTCTGTCAGTTGAATGCACACATTGACAACCATTCAGTTTGATAGCACCCTTTTGGTTTTAGAAGCAGATATTTCTCTGTACAGCCTATGGTCCCATTCACTCGGGAATATCCCAACGCAGCTCCTAGAAGAAACGTGTTTCTGACTCGCTGAATCTCAACATAGATTCAACTCTCTTAGGTGAACGAACGCACAGCAGAGCAGTTTCAAGGAAACGTTTCTCCTGAGTCTTAGACGAAGTTTCCTGCTGTTTAGTACGGATGCCGGCATTGGGCTGGAAATACCGGTTTTGGGATTCTGCACAGAAAGGGTTTGGAAACCGCTGAATCCACACGTGAGTTTAACTCTGTCAGTTGAATGCACACATTGACAACCATTCAGTTAGACAGCTCCGTTTTGGTTTTAGAAGCAGATATTTCTCTGTACAGCCTATGGTCCCATTCACTCGGGAATATCCCAACGCAGCTCCTAGAAGAAACGTGTTTCTGACTCGCTGAATCTCAACATAGATTCAACTCTCTTAGGTGAACGAACGCACAGCAGAGCAGTTTCAAGGAAACGTTTCTCCTGAGTTTTAGACGAAGTTTCCTGCTGTTTAGTACGGATGCCGGCACTGGGCTGGACATACCGGTTTTGGGATTCTGCACAGAAAGGGTTTGCAAACCGCTGAATCCACACGTGAGTTTAACTCTGTCAGTTGAATGCACACATTGACAACCATTCAGTTTGATAGCACCCTTTTGGTTTTAGAAGCAGATATTTCTCTGTACAGACTATGGTCCCATTCACTCGGGAATATCCCAACGCAGCTCCGGGAAGAAACGTGTTTCTGACTCGCTGAATCTCAACATAGATTCAACTCTCTTAGGTGAACGAACGCACAGCAGAGCAGTTTCAAGGAAACGTTTCTCCTGAGTTTTAGACGAAGTTTCCTGCTGTTTAGTACGGATGCCGGCACTGGGCTGGACATACCGGTTTTGGGATTCTGCACAGAAAGGGTTTGCAAACCGCTGAATCCACACGTGAGTTTAACTCTGTCAGTTGAATGCACACATTGACAACCATTCAGTTTGATAGCACCCTTTTGGTTTTAGAAGCAGATATTTCTCTGTACAGCCTATGGTCCCATTCACTCGGGAATATCCCAACGCAGCTCCTAGAAGAAACGTGTTTCTGACTCGCTGAATCTCAACATAGATTCAACTCTCTTAGGTGAACGAACGCACAGCAGAGCAGTTTCAAGGAAACGTTTCTCCTGAGTTTTAGACTAAGTTTCCTGCTGTTTAGTACGTATGCCGGCATTGGGCTGGAAATACCGGTTTTGGGATTCTGCACAGAAAGGGTTTGCAAACCGCTGAATACACAAGTGAGTTTAACTCTGTCAGTTGAATGCACACATTGACAACCATTCAGTTAGATAGCTCCGTTTTGGTTTTAGAAGCAGATATTTCTCTGTACAGACTATGGTCCCATTCACTCGGGAATATCCCAACGCAGCTCCGGGAAGAAACGTGTTTCTGACTCGCTGAATCTCAACATAGATTCAACTCTCTTAGGTGAACGAACGCACAGCAGAGCAGTTTCAAGGAAACGTTTCTCCTGAGTTTTAGACGAAGTTTCCTGCTGTTTAGTACGGATGCCGGCATTGGGCTGGACATACCGGATTTGGGATTCTGCACAGAAAGGGTTTGCAAACCGCTGAATACACACGTGAGTTTAACTCTGTCAGTTGAATGCACATATTGACAACCATTCAGTTTGATAGCACACTTTTGGTTTTAGAAGCAGATATTTCTCTGTACAGCCTATGGTCCCATTCACTCGGGAATATCCCAATGCAGCTCCTAGAAGTAACGTGTTTCTGACTCGCTGAATCTCAACATAGATTCAACTCTCTTAGGTGAACGAACGCACAGCAGAGCAGTTTCAAGGAAACGTTTCTCCTGAGTTTTAGACGAAGTTTCCTGCTGTTTAGTACGAATGCCGGCATTGGGCTGGAAATACCGGTTTTGGGATTCTGGACAGAAAGGGTTTGCAAACCGCTGAATCCACACGTGAGTTTAACTCTGTCAGTTGAATGCACACATTGACAACCATTCAGTTAGATAGCTCCGTTTTGGTTTTAGAAGCAGATATTTCTCTGTACAGCCTATGGTCCCATTCACTCGGGAATATCCCAACGCAGCTCCTAGAAGAAACGTGTTTCTGACTCGCTGAATCTCAACATAGATTCAACTCTCTTAGGTGAACGAACGCACAGCAGAGCAGTTTCAAGGAAACGTTTCTCCTGAGTTTTAGACGAAGTTTCCTGCTGTTTAGTACGGATGCCGGCACTGGGCTGGACATACCGGTTTTGGGATTCTGCACAGAAAGGGTTTGCAAACCGCTGAATCCACACGTGAGTTTAACTCTGTCAGTTGAATGCACACATTGATAACCATTCAGTTTGATAGCACCCTTTTGGTTTTAGAAGCAGATATTTCTCTGTACAGACTATGGTCCCATTCACTCGGGAATATCCCAACGCAGCTCCGGGAAGAAACGTGTTTCTGACTCGCTGAATCTCAACATAGATTCAACTCTCTTAGCTGAACGAACGCACAGCAGAGCAGTTTCAAGGAAACGTTTCTCCTGAGTTTTAGACGAAGTTTCCTGCTGTTTAGTACGGATGCCGGCATTGGGCTGGACATACCGGTTTTGGGATTCTGCACAGAAAGGGTTTGCAAACCGCTGAATACACACGTGAGTTTAACTCTGTCAGTTGAATGCACACATTGACAACCATTCAGTTTGATAGCACACTTTTGGTTTTAGAAGCAGATATTTCTCTGTACAGCCTATGGTCCCATTCACTCGGGAATATCCCAATGCAGCTCCTAGAAGTAACGTGTTTCTGACTCGCTGAATCTCAACATAGATTAAACTCTCTTAGGTGAACGAACGCACAGCAGAGCAGTTTCAAGGAAACGTTTCTCCTGAGTTTTAGACGAAGTTTCCTGCTGTTTAGTACGGATGCCGGCATTGGGCTGGAAATACCGGTTTTGGGATTCTGCACAGAAAGGGTTTGCAAACCGCTGAATCCACACGTGAGTTTAACTCTGTCAGTTGAATGCACACATTGACAACCATTCAGTTTGATAGCACACTTTTGGTTTTAGAAGCAGGTATTTCTCTGTACAGCCTATGGTCCCATTCACTCGGGAATATCCCAACGCAGCTCCTAGAAGAAACGTGTTTCTGACTCGCTGAATCTCAACATAGATTCAACTCTCTTAGGTGAACGAACGCACAGCAGAGCACTTTCAAGGAAACGTTTCTCCTGACTTTTAGACGAAGTTTCCTGCTGTTTAGTACGGATGCCGGCATTGGGCTGGAAATACCGGTTTTGGGATTCTGCACAGAAAGGGTTTGCAAACCGCTGAATCCACACGTGAGTTTAACTCTGTCAGTTGAATGCACACATTGACAACCATTCAGTTAGATAGCTCCGTTTTGGTTTTAGAAGCAGATATTTCTCTGTACAGCCTATGGTCCCATTCACTCGGGAATATCCCAACGCAGCTCCTAGAAGAAACGTGTTTCTGACTCGCTGAATCTCAACATAGATTCAACTCTCTTAGGTGAAAGAACGCACAGCAGAGCAGTTTCAAAGAAACGTTTCTCCTGAGTTTTAGACGAAGTTTCCTGCTTTTTAGTACGTATGCCGGCATTGGGCTGGACATACCGGTTTTGGGATTCTGGACAGAAAGGGTTTGCAAACCGCTGAATCCACACGTGAGTTTAACTCTGTCAGTTGAATGCACACATTGACAGCCATTCAGTTAGATAGCTCCGTTTTGGTTTTAGAAGCAGATATTTCTCTGTACAGCCTATGGTCCCATTCACTCGGGAATATCCCAACGCAGCTCCTAGAAGAAACGTGTTTCTGACTCGCTGAATCTCAACATAGATTCAACTCTCTTAGGTGAACGAACGCACAGCAGAGCAGTTTCAAGGAAACGTTTCTCCTGAGTTTTAGACGAAGTTTCCTGCTGTTTAGTACGTATGCCGGCATTGGGCTGGACATACCGGTTTTGGGATTCTGGACAGAAAGGGTTTGCAAACCGCTGAATCCACACGTGAGTTTAACTCTGTCAGTTGAATGCACACATTGACAACCATTCAGTTTGATAGCACCCTTTTGGTTTTAGAAGCAGATATTTCTCTGTACCGCCTATGGTCCCATTCACTCGGGAATATCCCAACGCAGCTCCTAGAAGAAACGTGTTTCTGACTCGCTGAATCTCAACATAGATTCAACTCTCTTAGGTGAACGAACGCACAGCAGAGCAGTTTCAAGGAAACGTTTCTCCTGAGTCTTAGACGAAGTTTCCTGCTGTTTAGTACGGATGCCGGCATTGGGCTGGAAATACCGGTTTTGGGATTCTGCACAGAAAGGGTTTGGAAACCGCTGAATCCACACGTGAGTTTAACTCTGTCAGTTGAATGCACACATTGACAACCATTCAGTTAGACAGCTCCGTTTTGGTTTTAGAAGCAGATATTTCTCTGTACAGCCTATGGTCCCATTCACTCGGGAATATCCCAACGCAGCTCCTAGAAGAAACGTGTTTCTGACTCGCTGAATCTCAACATAGATTCAACTCTCTTAGGTGAACGAACGCACAGCAGAGCAGTTTCAAGGAAACGTTTCTCCTGAGTTTTAGACGAAGTTTCCTGCTGTTTAGTACGGATGCCGGCACTGGGCTGGACATACCGGTTTTGGGATTCTGCACAGAAAGGGTTTGCAAACCGCTGAATCCACACGTGAGTTTAACTCTGTCAGTTGAATGCACACATTGACAACCATTCAGTTTGATAGCACCCTTTTGGTTTTAGAAGCAGATATTTCTCTGTACAGACTATGGTCCCATTCACTCGGGAATATCCCAACGCAGCTCCGGGAAGAAACGTGTTTCTGACTCGCTGAATCTCAACATAGATTCAACTCTCTTAGGTGAACGAACGCACAGCAGAGCAGTTTCAAGGAAACGTTTCTCCTGAGTTTTAGACGAAGTTTCCTGCTGTTTAGTACGTATGCCGGCATTGGGCTGGAAATACCGGTTTTGGGATTCTGCACAGAAAGGGTTTGCAAACCGCTGAATACACACGTGAGTTTACCTCTGTCAGTTGAATTCACACATTGACAACCATTCAGTTAGATAGCACACTTTTGGTTTTAGAAGCAGATATTTCTCTGTACAGCCTATGGTCCCATTCACTCGGGAATATCCCAACGCAGCTCCTAGAAGAAACGTGTTTCTGACTCGCTGAATCTCAACATAGATTCAACTCTCTTTGGTGAACGAACGCACAGCAGAGCAGTTTCAAGGAAACGTTTCTCCTGAGTCTTAGACGAAGTTTCCTGCTGTTTAGTACGTATGCCGGCATTGGGCTGGAAATACCGGTTTTGGGATTCTGCACAGAAAGGGTTTGCAAACCGCTGAATCCACACGTGAGTTTAACTCTGTCAGTTGAATGCACACATTGACAACCATTTAGTTAGATAGCTCCGTTTTGGTTTTAGAAGCAGATATTTCTCTGTACAGCCTATGGTCCCATTCACTCGGGAATATCCCAACGCAGCTCCTAGAAGAAACGTGTTTCTGACTCGCTGAATCTCAACATAGATTCAACTCTCTTAGGTGAACGAACGCACAGCAGAGCAGTTTCAAGGAAACGTTTCTCCTGAGTTTTAGACGAAGTTTCCTGCTGTTTAGTACGGATGCCGGCACTGGGCTGGACATACCGGTTTTGGGATTCTGCACAGAAAGGGTTTGCAAACCGCTGAATCCACACGTGAGTTTAACTCTGTCAGTTGAATGCACACATTGACAACCATTCAGTTTGATAGCACCCTTTTGGTTTTAGAAGCAGATATTTCTCTGTACAGACTATGGTCCCATTCACTCGGGAATATCCCAACGCAGCTCCGGGAAGAAACGTGTTTCTGACTCGCTGAATCTCAACATAGATTCAACTCTCTTAGGTGAACGAACGCACAGCAGAGCAGTTTCAAGGAAACGTTTCTCCTGAGTTTTAGACGAAGTTTCCTGCTGTTTAGTACGGATGCCGGCATTGGGCTGGACATACCGGTTTTGGGATTCTGCACAGAAAGGGTTTGCAAACCGCTGAATACACACGTGAGTTTAACTCTGTCAGTTGAATGCACACATTGACAACCATTCAGTTTGATAGCACACTTTTGGTTTTAGAAGCAGATATTTCTCTGTACAGCCTATGGTCCCATTCACTCGGGAATATCCCAATGCAGCTCCTAGAAGTAACGTGTTTCTGACTCGCTGAATCTCAACATAGATTCAACTCTCTTAGGTGAACGAACGCACAGCAGAGCAGTTTCAAGGAAACGTTTCTCCTGAGTTTTAGACGAAGTTTCCTGCTGTTTAGTACGGATGCCGGCATTGGGCTGGAAATACCGGTTTTGGGATTCTGCACAGAAAGGGTTTGCAAACCGCTGAATCCACACGTGAGTTTAACTCTGTCAGTTGAATGCACACATTGACAACCATTCAGTTTGATAGCACACTTTTGGTTTTAGAAGCAGGTATTTCTCTGTACAGCCTATGGTCCCATTCACTCGGGAATATCCCAACGCAGCTCCTAGAAGAAACGTGTTTCTGACTCGCTGAATCTCAACATAGATTCAACTCTCTTAGGTGAACGAACGCACAGCAGAGCACTTTCAAGGAAACGTTTCTCCTGAGTTTTAGACGAAGTTTCCTGCTGTTTAGTACGGATGCCGGCATTGGGCTGGAAATACCGGTTTTGGGATTCTGCACAGAAAGGGTTTGCAAACCGCTGAATCCACACGTGAGTTTAACTCTGTCAGTTGAATGCACACATTGACAACCATTGAGTTAGATAGCTCCGTTTTGGTTTTAGAAGCAGATATTTCTCTGTACAGCCTATGGTCCCATTCACTCGGGAATATCCCAACGCAGCTCCTAGAAGAAACGTGTTTCTGACTCGCTGAATCTCAACATAGATTCAACTCTCTTAGGTGAAAGAACGCACAGCAGAGCAGTTTCAAAGAAACGTTTCTCCTGAGTTTTAGACGAAGTTTCCTGCTTTTTAGTACGTATGCCGGCATTGGGCTGGACATACCGGTTTTGGGATTCTGGACAGAAAGGGTTTGCAAACCGCTGAATCCACACGTGAGTTTAACTCTGTCAGTTGAATGCACACATTGACAACCATTCAGTTAGATAGCTCCGTTTTGGTTTTAGAAGCAGATATTTCTCTGTACAGCCTATGGTCCCATTCACTCGGGAATATCCCAACGCAGCTCCTAGAAGAAACGTGTTTCTGACTCGCTGAATCTCAACATAGATTCAACTCTCTTAGGTGAACGAACGCACAGCAGAGCAGTTTCAAGGAAACGTTTCTCCTGAGTTTTAGACGAAGTTTCCTGCTGTTTAGTACGTATGCCGGCATTGGGGTGGACATACCGGTTTTGGGATTCTGGACAGAAAGGGTTTGCAAACCGCTGAATCCACACGTGAGTTTAACTCTGTCAGTTGAATGCACACATTGACAACCATTCAGTTTGATAGCACCCTTTTGGTTTTAGAAGCAGATATTTCTCTGTACAGCCTATGGTCCCATTCACTCGGGAATATCCCAACGCAGCTCCTAGAAGAAACGTGTTTCTGACTCGCTGAATCTCAACATAGATTCAACTCTCTTAGGTGAACGAACGCACAGCAGAGCAGTTTCAAGGAAACGTTTCTCCTGAGTCTTAGACGAAGTTTCCTGCTGTTTAGTACGGATGCCGGCATTGGGCTGGAAATACCGGTTTTGGGATTCTGCACAGAAAGGGTTTGCAAACCGCTGAATCCACACGTGAGTTTAACTCTGTCAGTTGAATGCACACATTGACAACCATTTAGTTAGATAGCTCCGTTTTGGTTTTAGAAGCAGATATTTCTCTGTACAGCCTATGGTCCCATTCACTCGGGAATATCCCAACGCAGCTCCTAGAAGAAACGTGTTTCTGACTCGCTGAATCTCAACATAGATTCAACTCTCTTAGGTGAACGAACGCACAGCAGAGCAGTTTCAAGGAAACGTTTCTCCTGAGTTTTAGACGAAGTTTCCTGCTGTTTAGTACGGATGCCGGCACTGGGCTGGACATACCGGTTTTGGGATTCTGCACAGAAAGGGTTTGCAAACCGCTGAATCCACACGTGAGTTTAACTCTGTCAGTTGAATGCACACATTGACAACCATTCAGTTTGATAGCACCCTTTTGGTTTTAGAAGCAGATATTTCTCTGTACAGACTATGGTCCCATTCACTCGGGAATATCCCAACGCAGCTCCGGGAAGAAACGTGTTTCTGACTCGCTGAATCTCAACATAGATTCAACTCTCTTAGGTGAACGAACGCACAGCAGAGCAGTTTCAAGGAAACGTTTCTCCTGAGTTTTAGACGAAGTTTCCTGCTGTTTAGTACGGATGCCGGCATTGGGCTGGACATACCGGTTTTGGGATTCTGCACAGAAAGGGTTTGCAAACCGCTGAATACACACGTGAGTTTAACTCTGTCAGTTGAATGCACACATTGACAACCATTCAGTTTGATAGCACACTTTTGGTTTTAGAAGCAGATATTTCTCTGTACAGCCTATGGTCCCATTCACTCGGGAATATCCCAATGCAGCTCCTAGAAGTAACGTGTTTCTGACTCGCTGAATCTCAACATAGATTCAACTCTCTTAGGTGAACGAACGCACAGCAGAGCAGTTTCAAGGAAACGTTTCTCCTGAGTTTTAGACGAAGTTTCCTGCTGTTTAGTACGGATGCCGGCATTGGGCTGGAAATACCGGTTTTGGGATTCTGCACAGAAAGGGTTTGCAAACCGCTGAATCCACACGTGAGTTTAACTCTGTCAGTTGAATGCACACATTGACAACCATTCAGTTTGATAGCACACTTTTGGTTTTAGAAGCAGGTATTTCTCTGTACAGCCTATGGTCCCATTCACTCGGGAATATCCCAACGCAGCTCCTAGAAGAAACGTGTTTCTGACTCGCTGAATCTCAACATAGATTCAACTCTCTTAGGTGAACGAACGCACAGCAGAGCACTTTCAAGGAAACGTTTCTCCTGAGTTTTAGACGAAGTTTCCTGCTGTTTAGTACGGATGCCGGCATTGGGCTGGAAATACCGGTTTTGGGATTCTGCACAGAAAGGGTTTGCAAACCGCTGAATCCACACGTGAGTTTAACTCTGTCAGTTGAATGCACACATTGACAACCATTCAGTTAGATAGCTCCGTTTTGGTTTTAGAAGCAGATATTTCTCTGTACAGCCTATGGTCCCATTCACTCGGGAATATCCCAACGCAGCTCCTAGAAGAAACGTGTTTCTGACTCGCTGAATCTCAACATAGATTCAACTCTCTTAGGTGAAAGAACGCACAGCAGAGCAGTTTCAAAGAAACGTTTCTCCTGAGTTTTAGACGAAGTTTCCTGCTTTTTAGTACGTATGCCGGCATTGGGCTGGACATACCGGTTTTGGGATTCTGGACAGAAAGGGTTTGCAAACCGCTGAATCCACACGTGAGTTTAACTCTGTCAGTTGAATGCACACATTGACAACCATTCAGTTAGATAGCTCCGTTTTGGTTTTAGAAGCAGATATTTCTCTGTACAGCCTATGGTCCCATTCACTCGGGAATATCCCAACGCAGCTCCTAGAAGAAACGTGTTTCTGACTCGCTGAATCTCAACATAGATTCAACTCTCTTAGGTGAACGAACGCACAGCAGAGCAGTTTCAAGGAAACGTTTCTCCTGAGTTTTAGACGAAGTTTCCTGCTGTTTAGTACGTATGCCGGCATTGGGGTGGACATACCGGTTTTGGGATTCTGGACAGAAAGGGTTTGCAAACCGCTGAATCCACACGTGAGTTTAACTCTGTCAGTTGAATGCACACATTGACAACCATTCAGTTTGATAGCACCCTTTTGGTTTTAGAAGCAGATATTTCTCTGTACAGCCTATGGTCCCATTCACTCGGGAATATCCCAACGCAGCTCCTAGAAGAAACGTGTTTCTGACTCGCTGAATCTCAACATAGATTCAACTCTCTTAGGTGAACGAACGCACAGCAGAGCAGTTTCAAGGAAACGTTTCTCCTGAGTCTTAGACGAAGTTTCCTGCTGTTTAGTACGGATGCCGGCATTGGGCTGGAAATACCGGTTTTGGGATTCTGCACAGAAAGGGTTTGGAAACCGCTGAATCCACACGTGAGTTTAACTCTGTCAGTTGAATGCACACATTGACAACCATTCAGTTAGACAGCTCCGTTTTGGTTTTAGAAGCAGATATTTCTCTGTACAGCCTATGGTCCCATTCACTCGGGAATATCCCAACGCAGCTCCTAGAAGAAACGTGTTTCTGACTCGCTGAATCTCAACATAGATTCAACTCTCTTAGGTGAACGAACGCACAGCAGAGCAGTTTCAAGGAAACGTTTCTCCTGAGTTTTAGACGAAGTTTCCTGCTGTTTAGTACGGATGCCGGCACTGGGCTGGACATACCGGTTTTGGGATTCTGCACAGAAAGGGTTTGCAAACCGCTGAATCCACACGTGAGTTTAACTCTGTCAGTTGAATGCACACATTGACAACCATTCAGTTTGATAGCACCCTTTTGGTTTTAGAAGCAGATATTTCTCTGTACAGACTATGGTCCCATTCACTCGGGAATATCCCAACGCAGCTCCGGGAAGAAACGTGTTTCTGACTCGCTGAATCTCAACATAGATTCAACTCTCTTAGGTGAACGAACGCACAGCAGAGCAGTTTCAAGGAAACGTTTCTCCTGAGTTTTAGACGAAGTTTCCTGCTGTTTAGTACGTATGCCGGCATTGGGCTGGAAATACCGGTTTTGGGATTCTGCACAGAAAGGGTTTGCAAACCGCTGAATACACACGTGAGTTTACCTCTGTCAGTTGAATGCACACATTGACAACCATTCAGTTAGATAGCACACTTTTGGTTTTAGAAGCAGATATTTCTCTGTACAGCCTATGGTCCCATTCACTCGGGAATATCCCAACGCAGCTCCTAGAAGTAACGTGTTTCTGACTCGCTGAATCTCAACATAGATTCAACTCTCTTAGGTGAACGAACGCACAGCAGAGCACTTTCAAGGAAACGTTTCTCCTGAGTTTTAGACGAAGTTTCCTGCAGTTTAGTACGGATGCCGGCATTGGGCTGGAAATACCGGTTTTGGGATTCTGCACAGAAATGGTTTGCAAACCGCTGAATCCACACGTGAGTTTAGCTCTGTCAGTTGAATGCACACATTGACAACCATTCAGTTTGATAGCACACTTTTGGTTTTAGAAGCAGATATTTCTCTGTACAGCCTATGGAACCATTCACTCGGGAATATCCCAACGCAGCTCCTAGAAGAAACGTGTTTCTGACTCGCTGAATCTCAACATAGATTCAACTCTCTTTGGTGAACGAACGCACAGCAGAGCAGTTTCAAGGAAACGTTTCTCCTGAGTCTTAGACGAAGTTTCCTGCTGTTTAGTACGTATGCCGGCATTGGGCTGGAAATACCGGTTTTGGGATTCTGCACAGAAATGGTTTGCAAACCGCTGAATCCACACGTGAGTTTAACTCTGTCAGTTGAATGCACACATTGACAACCATTCAGTTAGATAGCTCCGTTTTGGTTTTAGAAGCAGATATTTCTCTGTACAGCCTATGGTCCCATTCACTCGGGAATATCCCAACGCAGCTCCTAGAAGAAACGTGTTTCTGACTCGCTGAATCTCAACATAGATTCAACTCTCTTAGGTGAACGAACGCACAGCAGAGCAGTTTCAAGGAAACGTTTCTCTTGAGTTTTAGACGAAGTTTCCTGCTGTTTAGTACGGATGCCGGCACTGGGCTGGACATACCGGTTTTGGGATTCTGCACAGAAAGGGTTTGCAAACCGCTGAATCCACACGTGAGTTTAACTCTGTCAGTTGAATGCACACATTGACAACCATTCAGTTTGATAGCACCCTTTTGGTTTTAGAAGCAGATATTTCTCTGTACAGACTATGGTCCCATTCACTCGGGAATATCCCAACGCAGCTCCGGGAAGAAACGTGTTTCTGACTCGCTGAATCTCAACATAGATTCAACTCTCTTAGGTGAACGAACGCACAGCAGAGCAGTTTCAAGGAAACGTTTCTCCTGAGTTTTAGACGAAGTTTCCTGCTGTTTAGTACGGATGCCGGCATTGGGCTGGACATACCGGTTTTGGGATTCTGCACAGAAAGGGTTTGCAAACCGCTGAATACACACGTGAGTTTAACTCTGTCAGTTGAATGCACACATTGACAACCATTCAGTTTGATAGCACACTTTTGGTTTTAGAAGCAGATATTTCTCTGTACAGCCTATGGTCCCATTCACTCGGGAATATCCCAATGCAGCTCCTAGAAGTAACGTGTTTCTGACTCGCTGAATCTCAACATAGATTCAACTCTCTTAGGTGAACGAACGCACAGCAGAGCAGTTTCAAGGAAACGTTTCTCCTGAGTTTTAGACGAAGTTTCCTGCTGTTTAGTACGGATGCCGGCATTGGGCTGGAAATACCGGTTTTGGGATTCTGCACAGAAAGGGTTTGCAAACCGCTGAATCCACACGTGAGTTTAACTCTGTCAGTTGAATGCACACATTGACAACCATTCAGTTTGATAGCACACTTTTGGTTTTAGAAGCAGGTATTTCTCTGTACAGCCTATGGTCCCATTCACTCGGGAATATCCCAACGCAGCTCCTAGAAGAAACGTGTTTCTGACTCGCTGAATCTCAACATAGATTCAACTCTCTTAGGTGAACGAACGCACAGCAGAGCACTTTCAAGGAAACGTTTCTCCTGAGTTTTAGACGAAGTTTCCTGCTGTTTAGTACGGATGCCGGCATTGGGCTGGAAATACCGGTTTTGGGATTCTGCACAGAAAGGGTTTGCAAACCGCTGAATCCACACGTGAGTTTAACTCTGTCAGTTGAATGCACACATTGACAACCATTCAGTTAGATAGCTCCGTTTTGGTTTTAGAAGCAGATATTTCTCTGTACAGCCCATGGTCCCATTCACTCGGGAATATCCCAACGCAGCTCCTAGAAGAAACGTGTTTCTGACTCGCTGAATCTCAACATAGATTCAACTCTCTTAGGTGAAAGAACGCACAGCAGAGCAGTTTCAAAGAAACGTTTCTCCTGAGTTTTAGACGAAGTTTCCTGCTTTTTAGTACGTATGCCGGGATTGGGCTGGACATACCGGTTTTGGGATTCTGGACAGAAAGGGTTTGCAAACCGCTGAATCCACACGTGAGTTTAACTCTGTCAGTTGAATGCACACATTGACAACCATTCAGTTAGATAGCTCCGTTTTGGTTTTAGAAGCAGATATTTCTCTGTACAGCCTATGGTCCCATTCACTCGGGAATATCCCAACGCAGCTCCTAGAAGAAACGTGTTTCTGACTCGCTGAATCTCAACATAGATTCAACTCTCTTAGGTGAACGAACGCACAGCAGAGCAGTTTCAAGGAAACGTTTCTCCTGAGTTTTAGACGAAGTTTCCTGCTGTTTAGTACGTATGCCGGCATTGGGCTGGACATACCGGTTTTGGGATTCTGGACAGAAAGGGTTTGCAAACCGCTGAATCCACACGTGAGTTTAACTCTGTCAGTTGAATGCACACATTGACAACCATTCAGTTTGATAGCACCCTTTTGGTTTTAGAAGCAGATATTTCTCTGTACAGCCTATGGTCCCATTCACTCGGGAATAGCCCAACGCAGCTCCTAGAAGAAACGTGTTTCTGACTCGCTGAATCTCAACATAGATTCAACTCTCTTAGGTGAACGAACGCACAGCAGAGCAGTTTCAAGGAAACGTTTCTCCTGAGTCTTAGACGAAGTTTCCTGCTGTTTAGTACGGATGCCGGCATTGGGCTGGAAATACCGGTTTTGGGATTCTGCACAGAAAGGGTTTGGAAACCGCTGAATCCACACGTGAGTTTAACTCTGTCAGTTGAATGCACACATTGACAACGATTCAGTTAGACAGCTCCGTTTTGGTTTTAGAAGCAGATATTTCTCTGTACAGCCTATGGTCCCATTCACTCGGGAATATCCCAACGCAGCTCCTAGAAGAAACGTGTTTCTGACTCGCTGAATCTCAACATAGATTCAACTCTCTTAGGTGAACGAACGCACAGCAGAGCAGTTTCAAGGAAACGTTTCTCCTGAGTTTTAGACGAAGTTTCCTGCTGTTTAGTACGGATGCCGGCACTGGGCTGGACATACCGGTTTTGGGATTCTGCACAGAAAGGGTTTGCAAACCGCTGAATCCACACGTGAGTTTAACTCTGTCAGTTGAATGCACACATTGACAACCATTCAGTTTGATAGCACCCTTTTGGTTTTAGAAGCAGATATTTCTCTGTACAGACTATGGTCCCATTCACTCGGGAATATCCCAACGCAGCTCCGGGAAGAAACGTGTTTCTGACTCGCTGAATCTCAACATAGATTCAACTCTCTTAGGTGAACGAACGCACAGCAGAGCAGTTTCAAGGAAACGTTTCTCCTGAGTTTTAGACGAAGTTTCCTGCTGTTTAGTACGTATGCCGGCATTGGGCTGGAAATACCGGTTTTGGGATTCTGCACAGAAAGGGTTTGCAAACCGCTGAATACACACGTGAGTTTACCTCTGTCAGTTGAATGCACACATTGACAACCATTCAGTTAGATAGCACACTTTTGGTTTTAGAAGCAGATATTTCTCTGTACAGCCTATGGTCCCATTCACTCGGGAATATCCCAACGCAGCTCCTAGAAGTAACGTGTTTCTGACTCGCTGAATCTCAACATAGATTCAACTCTCTTAGGTGAACGAACGCACAGCAGAGCACTTTCAAGGAAACGTTTCTCCTGAGTTTTAGACGAAGTTTCCTGCAGTTTAGTACGGATGCCGGCATTGGGCTGGAAATACCGGTTTTGGGATTCTGCACAGAAATGGTTTGCAAACCGCTGAATCCACACGTGAGTTTAACTCTGTCAGTTGAATGCACACATTGACAACCATTCAGTTTGATAGCACACTTTTGGTTTTGGAAGCAGATATTTCTCTGTACAGCCTATGGAACCATTCACTCGGGAATATCCCAACGCAGCTCCTAGAAGAAACGTGTTTCTGACTCGCTGAATCTCAACATAGATTCAACTCTCTTAGGTGAACGAACGCACAGCAGGGCACTTTCAAGGAAACGTTTCTCCTGACTTTTAGACGAAGTTTCCTGCTGTTTAGTACGGATGCCGGCATTGGGCTGGAAATACCGGTTTTGGGATACTGCACAGAAAGGGTTTGCAAACCGCTGAATCCACACGTGAGTTTAACTCTGTCAGTTGAATGCACACATTGACAACCATTCAGTTAGACAGCTCCGTTTTGGTTTTAGAAGCAGATATTTCTCTGTACAGCCTATGGTCCCATTCACTCGGGAATATCCCAACGCAGCTCCTAGAAGAAACGTGTTTCTGACTCGCTGAATCTCAACATAGATTCAACTCTCTTAGGTGAACGAACGCACAGCAGAGCACTTTCAAGGAAACGTTTCTCCTGAGTTTTAGACGAAGTTTCCTGCTGTTTAGTACGGATGCTGGCACTGGGCTGGACATACCGGTTTTGGGATTCTGCACAGAAAGGGTTTGCAAACCGCTGAATCCACACGTGAGTTTAACTCTGTCAGTTGAATGCACACATTGACAACCATTCAGTTTGATAGCACCCTTTTGGTTTTAGAAGCAGATATTTCTCTGTACAGACTATGGTCCCATTCACTCGGGAATATCCCAACGCAGCTCCGGGAAGAAACGTGTTTCTGACTCGCTGAATCTCAACATAGATTCAACTCTCTTAGGTGAACGAACGCACAGCAGACCAGTTTCAAGGAAACGTTTCTCCTGAGTTTTAGACGAAGTTTCCTGCTGTTTAGTACGGATGCCGGCATTGGGCTGGAAATACCGGTTTTGGGATTCTGCACAGAAAGGGTTTGCAAACCGCTGAATACACACGTGAGTTTAACTCTCCCAGTTGAATGCACACATTGACAACCATTCAGTTTGATAGCTCCGTTTTGGTTTTAGAAGCAGATATTTCTCTGTACAGCCTATGGTCACATTCACTCGGGAATATCCCAACGCAGCTCCTAGAAGTAACGTGTTTCTGACTCGCTGAATCTCAACATAGATTCAACTCTCTTAGGTGAACGAACGCACAGAAGAGCAGTTTCAAGGAAACGTTTCTCCTGAGTTTTAGACGAAGTTTCCTGCTGTTTAGTACGTATACCGTCATTGGACTGGAAATACCGGTTTTGGGATTCTGCACAGAAAGGGTTTGCAAACCGCTGAATCCACACGTGAGTTTAACTCTGTCAGTTGAATGCACACATTGACAACCATTCAGTTTGATAGCACACTTTTGGTTTTAGAAGCAGATATTTCTCTGTACCGCCTATGGTCCCATTCACTCGGGAATATCCCAACGCAGCTCCTAGAAGAAACGTGTTTCTGACTCGCTGAATCTCAACATAGATTCAACTCTCCTAGGTGAACGAACGCACAGCAGAGCAGTTTCAAGGAAACGTTTCTCCTGAGTTTTAGACGAAGTTTCCTGCTGTTTAGTACGTATACCGTCATTGGACTGGAAATACCGGTTTTGGGATTCTGCACAGAAAGGGTTTGCAAACCGCTGAATCCACACGTGAGTTTAACTCTGTCAGTTGAATGCACACATTGACAACCATTCAGTTTGATAGCACCCTTTTGGTTTTAGAAGCAGATATTTCTCTGTACAGACTATGGTCCCATTCACTCGGGAATATCCCAACGCAGCTCCGGGAATAAACGTGTTTCTGACTCGCTGAATCTCAACATAGATTCAACTCTCTTAGGTGAACGAACGCACAGCAGAGCAGTTTCAAGGAAACGTTTCTCCTGAGTTTTAGACGAAGTTTCCTGCTGTTTAGTACGGATGCCGGCATTGGGCTGGACATACCGGTTTTGGGATTCTGCACAGAAACGGTTTGCAAACCGCTGAATACACACGTGAGTTTAACTCTGTCAGTTGAATGCACACATTGACAACCATTCAGTTTGATAGCACACTTTTGGTTTTAGAAGCAGATATTTCTCTGTACAGCCTATGGTCCCATTCACTCGGGAATATCCCAACGCAGCTCCTAGAAGTAACGTGTTTCTGACTCGCTGAATCTCAACATAGATTCAACTCTCTTAGGTGAACGAACGCACAGCAGAGCAGTTTCAAGGAAACGTTTCTCCTGAGTTTTAGACGAAGTTTCCTGCTGTTTAGTACGGATGCCGGCATTGGGCTGGAAATACCGGTTTTGGGATTCTGCACAGAAAGGGTTTGCAAACCGCTGAATCCACACGTGAGTTTAACTCTGTCAGTTGAATGCACACATTGACAACCATTCAGTTAGATAGCACACTTTTGGTTTTAGAAGCAGATATTTCTCTGTACATCCTATGGTCCCATTCACTTGGGAATATCCCAACGCAGCTCCTAGAAGAAACGTGTTTCTGACTCGCTGAATCTCAACATAGATTCAACTCTCTTAGGTGAACGAACGCACAGCAGAGCAGTTTCAAGGAAACGTTTCTCCTGAGTCTTAGACGAAGTTTCCTGCTGTTTAGTACGGATGCCGGCATTGGGCTGGAAATACCGGTTTTGGGATTCTGCACAGAAAGGGTTTGGAAACCGCTGAATCCACACGTGAGTTTAACTCTGTCAGTTGAATGCACACATTGACAACCATTCAGTTAGACAGCTCCGTTTTGGTTTTAGAAGCAGATATTTCTCTGTACAGCCTATGGTCCCATTCACTCGGGAATATCCCAACGCAGCTCCTAGAAGAAACGTGTTTCTGACTCGCTGAATCTCAACATAGATTCAACTCTCTTAGGTGAACGAACGCACAGCAGAGCAGTTTCAAGGAAACGTTTCTCCTGAGTTTTAGACGAAGTTTCCTGCTGTTTAGTACGGATGCCGGCACTGGGCTGGAAATACCGGTTTTGGGATTCTGCACAGAAAGGGTTTGCAAACCGCTGAATCCACACGTGAGTTTAACTCTGTCAGTTGAATGCACACATTGACAACCATTCAGTTTGATAGCACACTTTTGGTTTTAGAAGCAGATATTTCTCTGTACAGCCTATGGTCCCATTCACTCGGGAATATCCCAACGCAGCTCCTAGAAGAAACGTGTTTCTGACTCGCTGAATCTCAACATAGATTCAACTCTCTTAGGTGAACGAACGCACAGCAGAGCAGTTTCAAGGAAACGTTTCTCCTGAGTCTTAGACGAAGTTTCCTGCTGTTTAGTACGTATGCCGGCATTGGGCTGGAAATACCGGTTTTGGGATTCTGGACAGAAAGGGTTTGCAAACCGCTGAATCCACACGTGAGTTTAACTCTGTCAGTTGAATGCACACGTTGACAACCATTCAGTTAGATAGCTCCGTTTTGGTTTTAGAAGCAGATATTTCTCTGTACAGCCTATGGTCCCATTCACTCGGGAATATCCCAACGCAGCTCCTAGAAGAAACGTGTTTCTGACTCGCTGAATCTCAACATAGATTCAACTCTCTTAGGTGAACGAACGCACAGCAGAGCACTTTCAAGGAAACGTTTCTCCTGAGTTTTAGACGAAGTTTCCTGCTGTTTAGTACGGATGCCGGCATTGGGCTGGAAATACCGGTTTTGGGATGCTGCACAGAAAGGGTTTGCAAACCGCTGAATCCACACGTGAGTTTAACTCTGTCAGTTGAATGCACACATTGACAACCATTCAGTTTGATAGCACACTTTTGGTTTTAGAAGCAGATATTTCTCTGTACAGCCTATGGTCCCATTCACTCGGGAATATCCCATCGCAGCTCCTAGAAGTAACGTGTTTCTGACTCGCTGAATCTCAACATAGATTAAACTCTCTTACGTGAACGAACGCACAGCAGAGCAGTTTCAAGGAAACGTTTCTCCTGAGTTTTAGACGAAGTTTCCTGCTGTTTAGTACGGATGCCGGCATTGGGCTGGAAATACCGGTTTTGGGATTCTGCACAGAAAGGGTTTGCAAACCGCTGAATCCACACGTGAGTTTAACTCTGTCAGTTGAATGCACACATTGACAACCATTCAGTTTGATAGCACACTTTTGGTTTTAGAAGCAGATATTTCTCTGTACAGCCTATGGTCCCATTCACTCGGGAATATCCCAACGCAGCTCCTAGAAGAAACGTGTTTCTGACTCGCTGAATCTCAACATAGATTCAACTCTCTTAGGTGAACGAACGCACAGCAGAGCAGTTTCAAGGAAACGTTTCTCCTGAGTCTTAGACGAAGTTTCCTGCTGTTTAGTACGTATGCCGGCATTGGGCTGGAAATACCGGTTTTGGGATTCTGCACAGAAAGGGTTTGCAAACCGCTGAATCCACACGTGAGTTTAACTCTGTCAGTTGAATGCACACATTGACAACCATTCAGTTAGATAGCTCCGTTTTGGTTTTAGAAGCAGATATTTCTCTGTACAGCCTATGGTCCCATTCACTCGGGAATATCCCAACGCAGCTCCTAGAAGAAACGTGTTTCTGACTCGCTGAATCTCAACATAGATTCAACTCTCTTAGGTGAAAGAACGCACAGCAGAGCAGTTTCAAGGAAACGTTTCTCCTGAGTTTTAGACGAAGTTTCCTGCTGTTTAGTACGGATGCCGGCACTGGGCTGGACATACCGGTTTTGGGATTCTGCACAGAAAGGGTTTGCAAACCGCTGAATCCACACGTGAGTTTAACTCTGTCAGTTGAATGCACACATTGACAACCATTCAGTTTGATAGCACACTTTTGGTTTTAGAAGCAGATATTTCTCTGTACAGACTATGGTCCCATTCACTCGGGAATATCCCAACGCAGCTCCGGGAAGAAACGTGTTTCTGACTCGCTGAATCTCAACATAGATTCAACTCTCTTAGGTGAACGAACGCACAGCAGAGCAGTTTCAAGGAAACGTTTCTCCTGAGTTTTAGAGGAAGTTTCCTGCTGTTTAGTACGGATGCCGGCATTGGGCTGGACATACCGGTTTTGGGATTCTGCACAGAAAGGGTTTGCAAATCGCTGAATACACACGTGAGTTTAAATCTGTCAGTTGAATGCACACATTGACAACCATTCAGTTTGATAGCACACTTTTGGTTTTAGAAGCAGATATTTCTCTGTACAGCCTATGGTCCCATTCACTCGGGAATATCCCAACGCAGCTCCTAGAAGTAACGTGTTTCTGACTCGCTGAATCTCAACATAGATTCAACTCTCTTAGGTGAACGAACGCACAGCAGAGCAGTTTCAAGGAAACGTTTCTCCTGAGTTTTAGACGAAGTTTCCTGCTGTTTAGTATGGATGCCGGCATTGGGCTGGAAATACCGGTTTTGGGATTCTGCACAGAAAGGGTTTGCAAACCGCTGAATCCACACGTGAGTTTAACTCTGTCAGTTGAATGCACACATTGACAACCATTCAGTTTGATAGCACACTTTTGGTTTTAGAAGCAGATATTTCTCTGTACAGCCTATGGCCCCATTCACTCGGGAATATCCCAACGCAGCTCCTAGAAGTAACGTGTTTCTGACTCGCTGAATCTCAACATAGATTCAACTCTCTTAGGTGAACGAACGCACAGCAGAGCACTTTCAAGGAAACGTTTCTCCTGAGTTTTAGACGAAGTTTCCTGCTGTTTAGTACGGATGCCGGCATTGGGCTGGAAATACCGGTTTTGGGATTCTGCACAGAAAGGGTTTACAAACCGCTGAATCCACACGTGAGTTTAACTCTGTCAGTTGAATGCACACATTGACAACCATTCAGTTAGATAGCTCCGTTTTGGTTTTAGAAGCAGATATTTCTCTGTACAGCCTATGGTCCCATTCACTCGGGAATATCCCAACGCAGCTCCTAGAAGAAACGTGTTTCTGACTCGCTGAATCTCAACATAGATTCAACTCTCTTAGGTGAACGAACGCACAGCAGAGCAGTTTCAAGGAAACGTTTCTCCTGAGTCTTAGACGAAGTTTCCTGCTGTTTAGTACGTATGCCGGCATTGGGCTGGAAATACCGGTTTTGGGATTCTGCACAGAAAGGGTTTGCAAACCGCTGAATCCACACGTGAGTTTAACTCTGTCAGTTGAATGCACACATTGACAACCATTCAGTTAGATAGCTCCGTTTTGGTTTTAGAAGCAGATATTTCTCTGTACAGCCTATGGTCCCATTCACTCGGGAATATCCCAACGCAGCTCCGGGAAGAAACGTGTTTCTGACTCGCTGAATCTCAACATAGATTCAACTCTCTTAGGTGAACGAACGCACAGCAGAGCAGTTTCAAGGAAACGTTTCTCCTGAGTTTTAGACGAAGTTTCCTGCTGTTTAGTACGGATGCCGGCATTGGGCTGGACATACCGGTTTTGGGATTCTGCACAGAAAGGGTTTGCAAACCGCTGAATCCACACGTGAGTTTAACTCTGTCAGTTGAATGCACACATTGACAACCATTCAGTTTGATAGCACACTTTTGGTTTTAGAAGCAGATATTTCTCTGTACAGCCTATGGTCCCATTCACTCGGGAATATCCCAATGCAGCTCCTAGAAGTAACGTGTTTCTGACTCGCTGTATCTCAACATAGATTCAACTCTCTTAGGTGAACGAACGCACAGCAGAGCAGTTTGAAGGAAACGTTTCTCCTGAGTTTTAGACGAAGTTTCCTGCTGTTTAGTACGGATGCCGGCATTGGGCTGGAAATACCGGTTTTGGGATTCTGCACAGAAAGGGTTTGCAAACCGCTGAATCCACACGTGAGTTTAACTCTGTCAGTTGAATGCACACATTGACAACCATTCAGTTTGATAGCACACTTTTGGTTTTAGAAGCAGGTATTTCTCTGTACAGCCTATGGTCCCATTCACTCGGGAATATCCCAACGCAGCTCCTAGAAGTAACGTGTTTCTGACTCGCTAAATCTCAACATAGATTCAACTCTCTTAGGTGAACGAACGCACAGCAGAGCACTTTCAAGGAAACGTTTCTCCTGAGTTTTAGACGAAGTTTCCTGCTGTTTAGTACGGATGCCGGCATTGGGCTGGAAATACCGGTTTTGGGATTCTGCACAGAAAGGGTTTGCAAACCGCTGAATCCACACGTGAGTTTAACTCTGTCAGTTGAATGCACACATTGACAACCATTCAGTTAGATAGCTCCGTTTTGGTTTTAGAAGCAGATATTTCTCTGTACAGCCTATGGTCCCATTCACTCGGGAATATCCCAACGCAGCTCCTAGAAGAAACGTGTTTCTGACTCGCTGAATCTCAACATAGATTCAACTCTCTTAGGTGAAAGAACGCACAGCAGAGCAGTTTCAAAGAAACGTTTCTCCTGAGTTTTAGACGAAGTTTCCTGCTTTTTAGTACGTATGCCGGTATTGGGCTGGACATACCGGTTTTGGGATTCTGGACAGAAAGGGTTTGCAAACCGCTGAATCCACACGTGAGTTTAACTCTGTCAGTTGAATGCACACATTGACAACCATTCAGTTAGATAGCTCCGTTTTGGTTTTAGAAGCAGATATTTCTCTGTACAGCCTATGGTCCCATTCACTCGGGAATATCCCAACGCAGCTCCTAGAAGAAACGTGTTTCTGACTCGCTGAATCTCAACATAGATTCAACTCTCTTAGGTGAACGAACGCACAGCAGAGCAGTTTCAAGGAAACGTTTCTCCTGAGTTTTAGACGAAGTTTCCTGCTGTTTAGTACGGATGCCGGCATTGGGCTGGACATACCGGTTTTGGGATTCTGCACAGAAAGGGTTTGCAAACCGCTGAATCCACACGTGAGTTTAACTCTGTCAGTTGAATGCACACATTGACAACCATTCAGTTTGATAGCACCCTTTTGGTTTTAGAAGCAGATATTTCTCTGTACAGACTATGGTCCCATTCACTCGGGAATATCCCAACGCAGCTCCGGGAAGAAACGTGTTTCTGACTCGCTGAATCTCAACATAGATTCAACTCTCTTAGGTGAACGAACGCACAGCAGAGCAGTTTCAAGGAAACGTTTCTCCTGAGTTTTAGACGAAGTTTCCTGCTGTTTAGTACATATGCCGGCATTGGGCTGGAGATACCGGTTTTGGGATTCTGCACAGAAAGGGTTTGCAAACCGCTGAATACACACGTGAGTTTACCTCTGTCAGTTGAATGCACACATTGACAACCATTCATTTAGATAGCACACTTTTGGTTTTAGAAGCAGATATTTCTCTGTACAGCCTATGGTCCCATTCACTCGGGAATATCCCAACGCAGCTCCTAGAAGTAACGTGTTTCTGACTCGCTGAATCTCAACATAGATTCAACTCTCTTAGGTGAACGAACGCACAGCAGAGCACTTTCAAGGAAACGTTTCTCCTGAGTTTTAGACGAAGTTTCCTGCTGTTTAGTACGGATGCCGGCATTGGGCTGGAAATACCGGTTTTGGGATTCTGCACAGAAAGGGTTTGCAAACCGCTGAATCCACACGTGAGTTTAACTCTGTCAGTTGAATGCACACATTGACAACCATTCAGTTAGATAGCTCCGTTTTGGTTTTAGAAGCAGATATTTCTCTGTACAGCCTATGGTCCCATTCACTCGGGAATATCCCAACGCAGCTCCTAGAAGAAACGTGTTTCTGACTCGCTGAATCTCAACATAGATTCAACTCTCTTAGGTGAAAGAACGCACAGCAGAGCAGTTTCAAAGAAACGTTTCTCCTGAGTTTTAGACGAAGTTTCCTGCTTTTTAGTACGTATGCCGGCATTGGGCTGGACATACCGGTTTTGGGATTCTGGACAGAAAGGGTTTGCAAACCGCTGAATCCACACGTGAGTTTAACTCTGTCAGTTGAATGCACACATTGACAACCATTCAGTTAGATAGCTCCGTTTTGGTTTTAGAAGCAGATATTTCTCTGTACAGCCTATGGTCCCATTCACTCGGGAATATCCCAACGCAGCTCCTAGAAGAAACGTGTTTCTGACTCGCTGAATCTCAACATAGATTCAACTCTCTTAGGTGAACGAACGCACAGCAGAGCAGTTTCAAGGAAACGTTTCTCCTGAGTTTTAGACGAAGTTTCCTGCTGTTTAGTACGTATGCCGGCATTGGGCTGGACATACCGGTTTTGGGATTCTGGACAGAAAGGGTTTGCAAACCGCTGAATCCACACGTGAGTTTAACTCTGTCAGTTGAATGCACACATTGACAACCATTCAGTTTGATAGCACCCTTTTGGTTTTAGAAGCAGATATTTCTCTGTACAGCCTATGGTCCCATTCACTCGGGAATATCCCAACGCAGCTCCTAGAAGAAACGTATTTCTGACTCGCTGAATCTCAACATAGATTCAACTCTCTTAGGTGAACGAACGCACAGCAGAGCAGTTTCAAGGAAACGTTTCTCCTGAGTTTTAGACGAAGTTTCCTGCTGTTTAGTACGGATGCCGGCACTGGGCTGGACATACCGGTTTTGGGATTCTGCACAGAAAGGGTTTGCAAACCGCTGAATCCACACGTGAGTTTAACTCTGTCAGTTGAATGCACACATTGACAACCATTCAGTTTGATAGCACCCTTTTGGTTTTAGAAGCAGATATTTCTCTGTACAGACTATGGTCCCATTCACTCGGGAATATCCCAACGCAGCTCCGGGAAGAAACGTGTTTCTGACTCGCTGAATCTCAGCATAGATTCAACTCTCTTAGGTGAACGAACGCACAGCAGAGCAGTTTCAAGGAAACGTTTCTCCTGAGTTTTAGACGAAGTTTCCTGCTGTTTAGTACGTATGCCGGCATTGGGCTGGAAATACCGGTTTTGGGATTCTGCACAGAAAGGGTTTGCAAACCGCTGAATCCACACGTGAGTTTACCTCTGTCAGTTGAATGCACACATTGACAACCATTCAGTTAGATGGCACACTTTTGGTTTTAGAAGCAGATATTTCTCTGTACAGCCTATGGTCCCATTCACTCGGGAATATCCCAACGCAGCTCCTAGAAGTAACGTGTTTCTGACTCGCTGAATCTCAACATAGATTCAACCCTCTTAGGTGAACGAACGCACAGCAGAGCACTTTCAAGGAAACGTTTCTCCTGAGTTTTAGACGAAGTTTCCTGCAGTTTAGTACGGATGCCGGCATTGGGCTGGAAATACCGGTTTTGGGATTCTGCACAGAAATGGTTTGCAAACCGCTGAATCCACACGTGAGTTTAACTCTGTCAGTTGAATGCACACATTGACAACCATTCAGTTTGATAGCACACTTTTGGTTTTAGAAGCAGATATTTCTCTGTACCGCCTATGGTCCCATTCACTCGGGAATATCCCAACGCAGCTCCTAGAAGAAACGTGTTTCTGACTCGCTGAATCTCAACATAGATTCAACTCTCTTAGGTGAACGAACGCACAGCAGAGCAGTTTCAAGGAAACGTTTCTCCTGAGTTTTAGACGAAGTTTCCTGCTGTTTAGTACGTATACCGGCATTGGGCTGGAAATACCGGTTTTGGGATTCTGCACAGAAAGGGTTTGCAAACCGCTGAATCCACACGTGAGTTTAACTCTGTCAGTTGAATGCACACATTGACAACCATTCAGTTTGATAGCACCCTTTTGGTTTTAGAAGCAGATATTTCTCTGTACAGACTATGGTCCCATTCACTCGGGAATATCCCAACGCAGCTCCGGGAAGAAACGTGTTTCTGACTCGCTGAATCTCAACATAGATTCAACTCTCTTAGGTGAACGAACGCACAGCAGAGCAGTTTCAAGGAAACGTTTCTCCTGAGTTTTAGACGAAGTTTCCTGCTGTTTAGTACGGATGCTGGCATTGGGCTGGACATACCGGTTTTGGGATTCTGCACAGAAAGGGTTTGCAAACCGCTGAATACACACGTGAGTTTAACTCCGTCAGTTGAATGCACACATTGACAACCATTCAGTTTGATAGCACACTTTTGGTTTTAGAAGCAGATATTTCTCTGTACAGCCTATGGTCCCATTCACTCGGGAATATCCCAACGCAGCTCCTAGAAGATACGTGTTTCTGACTCGCTGAATCTCAACATAGATTCAACTCTCTTAGGTGAACGAACGCACAGCAGAGCAGTTTCAAGGAAACGTTTCTCCTGAGTCTTAGACGAAGTTTCCTGCTGTTTAGTACGGATGCCGGCATTGGGCTGGAAATACCGGTTTTGGGATTCTGCACAGAAAGGGTTTGCAAACCGCTGAATCCACACGTGAGTTTAACTCTGTCAGTTGAATGCACACATTGACAACCATTCAGTTTGATAGCACACTTTTGGTTTTAGAAGCAGATATTTCTCTGTACATCCTATGGTCCCATTCACTCGGGAATATCCCAACGCAGCTCCTAGAAGAAACGTGTTTCTGACTCGCTGAATCTCAACATAGATTCAACTCTCTTAGGTGAACGAACGCACAGCAGAGCACTTTCAAGGAAACGTTTCTCCTGAGTTTTAGACGAAGTTTCCTGCTGTTTAGTACGGATGCCGGCATTGGGCTGGAAATACCGGTTTTGGGATTCTGCACAGAAAGGGTTTGCAAACCGCTGAATCCACACGTGAGTTTAACTCTGTCAGTTGAATGCACACATTGACAACCATTCAGTTTGATAGCACCCTTTTGGTTTTAGAAGCAGATATTTCTCTGTACAGACTATGGTCCCATTCACTCGGGAATATCCCAACGCAGCTCCGGGAAGAAACGTGTTTCTGACTCGCTGAATCTCAACATAGATTCAACTCTCTTAGGTGAACGAACGCACAGCAGAGCAGTTTCAAGGAAACGTTTCTCCTGAGTTTTAGACGAAGTTTCCTGCTGTTTAGTACGGATGCCGGCATTGGGCTGGAAATACCGGTTTTGGGATTCTGCACAGAAAGGGTTTGCAAACCGCTGAATACACACGTGAGTTTAACTCTGTCAGTTGAATGCACACATTGACAACCATTCAGTTTGATAGCTCCGTTTTGGTTTTAGAAGCAGATATTTCTCTGTACAGCCTATGGTCACATTCACTCGGGAATATCCCAACGCAGCTCCTAGAAGTAACGTGTTTCTGACTCGCTGAATCTCAACATAGATTCAACTCTCTTAGGTGAAAGAACGCACAGCAGAGCAGTTTCAAGGAAACGTTTCTCCTGAGTTTTAGACGAAGTTTCCTGCTGTTTAGTACGGATGCCGGCACTGGGCTGGACATACCGGTTTTGGGATTCTGCACAGAAAGGGTTTGCAAACCGCTGAATCCACACGTGAGTTTAACTCTGTCAGTTGAATGCACACATTGACAACCATTCAGTTTGATAGCACCCTTTTGGTTTTAGAAGCAGATATTTCTCTGTACAGACTATGGTCCCATTCACTCGGGAATATCCCAACGCAGCTCCGGGAAGAAACGTGTTTCTGACTCGCTGAATCTCAACATAGATTCAACTCTCTTAGGTGAACGAACGCACAGCAGAGCAGTTTCAAGGAAACGTTTCTCCTGAGTTTTAGAGGAAGTTTCCTGCTGTTTAGTACGGATGCCGGCATTGGGCTGGACATACCGGTTTTGGGATTCTGCACAGAAAGTGTTTGCAAATCGCTGAATACACACGTGAGTTTAAATCTGTCAGTTGAATGCACACATTGACAACCATTCAGTTTGATAGCACACTTTTGGTTTTAGAAGCAGATATTTCTCTGTACAGCCTATGGTCCCATTCACTCGGGAATATCCCAACGCAGCTCCTAGAAGTAACGTGTTTCTGACTCGCTGAATCTCAACATAGATTCAACTCTCTTAGGTGAACGAACGCACAGCAGAGCAGTTTCAAGGAAACGTTTCTCCTGAGTTTTAGACGAAGTTTCCTGCTGTTTAGTATGGATGCCGGCATTGGGCTGGAAATACCGGTTTTGGGATTCTGCACAGAAAGGGTTTGCAAACCGCTGAATCCACACGTGAGTTTAACTCTGTCAGTTGAATGCACACATTGACAACCATTCAGTTTGATAGCACCCTTTTGGTTTTAGAAGCAGATATTTCTCTGTACAGACTATGGTCCCATTCACTCGGGAATATCCCAACGCAGCTCCGGGAAGAAACGTGTTTCTGACTCGCTGAATCTCAACATAGATTCAACTCTCTTAGGTGAACGAACGCACAGCAGAGCAGTTTCAAGGAAACGTTTCTCCTGAGTTTTAGACGAAGTTTCCTGCTGTTTAGTACGGATGCCGGCATTGGGCTGGAAATACCGGTTTTGGGATTCTGCACAGAAAGGGTTTGCAAACCGCTGAATACACACGTGAGTTTAACTCTGTCAGTTGAATGCACACATTGACAACCATTCAGTTTGATAGCTCCGTTTTGGTTTTAGAAGCAGATATTTCTCTGTACAGCCTATGGTCACATTCACTCGGGAATATCCCAACGCAGCTCCTAGAAGTAACGTGTTTCTGACTCGCTGAATCTCAACATAGATTCAACTCTCTTAGGTGAAAGAACGCACAGCAGAGCAGTTTCAAGGAAACGTTTCTCCTGAGTTTTAGACGAAGTTTCCTGCTGTTTAGTACGGATGCCGGCACTGGGCTGGACATACCGGTTTTGGGATTCTGCACAGAAAGGGTTTGCAAACCGCTGAATCCACACGTGAGTTTAACTCTGTCAGTTGAATGCACACGTTGACAACCATTCAGTTTGATAGCACCCTTTTGGTTTTAGAAGCAGATATTTCTCTGTACAGACTATGGTCCCATTCACTCGGGAATATCCCAACGCAGCTCCGGGAAGAAACGTGTTTCTGACTCGCTGAATCTCAACATAGATTCAACTCTCTTAGGTGAACGAACGCACAGCAGAGCAGTTTCAAGGAAACGTTTCTCCTGAGTTTTAGAGGAAGTTTCCTGCTGTTTAGTACGGATGCCGGCATTGGGCTGGACATACCGGTTTTGGGATTCTGCACAGAAAGGGTTTGCAAATCGCTGAATACACACGTGAGTTTAAATCTGTCAGTTGAATGCACACATTGACAACCATTCAGTTTGATAGCACACTTTTGGTTTTAGAAGCAGATATTTCTCTGTACAGCCTATGGTCCCATTCACTCGGGAATATCCCAACGCAGCTCCTAGAAGTAACGTGTTTCTGACTCGCTGAATCTCAACATAGATTCAACTCTCTTAGGTGAACGAACGCACAGCAGAGCAGTTTCAAGGAAACGTTTCTCCTGAGTTTTAGACGAAGTTTCCTGCTGTTTAGTATGGATGCCGGCATTGGGCTGGAAATACCGGTTTTGGGATTCTGCACAGAAAGGGTTTGCAAACCGCTGAATCCACACGTGAGTTTAACTCTGTCAGTTGAATGCACACATTGACAACCATTCAGTTTGATAGCACACTTTTGGTTTTAGAAGCAGATATTTCTCTGTACAGCCTATGGTCCCATTCACTCGGGAATATCCCAACGCAGCTCCTAGAAGTAACGTGTTTCTGACTCGCTGAATCTCAACATAGATTCAACTCTCTTAGGTGAACGAACGCACAGCAGAGCACTTTCAAGGAAACGTTTCTCCTGAGTTTTAGACGAAGTTTCCTGCTGTTTAGTACGGATGCCGGCATTGGGCTGGAAATACCGGTTTTGGGATTCTGCACAGAAAGGGTTTGCAAACCGCTGAATCCACACGTGAGTTTAACTCTGTCAGTTGAATGCACACATTGACAACCATTCAGTTAGATAGCTCCGTTTTGGTTTTAGAAGCAGATATTTCTCTGTACAGCCTATGGTCCCATTCACTCGGGAATATCCCAACGCAGCTCCTAGAAGAAACGTGTTTCTGACTCGCTGAATCTCAACATAGATTCAACTCTCTTAGGTGAACGAACGCACAGCAGAGCAGTTTCAAGGAAACGTTTCTCCTGAGTCTTAGACGAAGTTTCCTGCTGTTTAGTACGTATGCCGGCATTGGGCTGGAAATACCGGTTTTGGGATTCTGCACAGAAAGGGTTTGCAAACCGCTGAATCCACACGTGAGTTTAACTCTGTCAGTTGAATGCACACATTGACAACCATTCAGTTAGATAGCTCCGTTTTGGTTTTAGAAGCAGATATTTCTCTGTACAGCCTATGGTCCCATTCACTCGGGAATATCCCAACGCAGCTCCGGGAAGAAACGTGTTTCTGACTCGCTGAATCTCAACATAGATTCAACTCTCTTAGGTGAACGAACGCACAGCAGAGCAGTTTCAAGGAAACGTTTCTCCTGAGTTTTAGACGAAGTTTCCTGCTGTTTAGTACGGATGCCGGCATTGGGCTGGACATACCGGTTTTGGGATTCTGCACAGAAAGGGTTTGCAAACCGCTGAATACACACGTGAGTTTAACTCTGTCAGTTGAATGCACACATTGACAACCATTCAGTTTGATAGCACACTTTTGGTTTTAGAAGCAGATATTTCTCTGTACAGCCTATGGTCCCATTCACTCGGGAATATCCCAATGCAGCTCCTAGAAGTAACGTGTTTCTGACTCGCTGTATCTCAACATAGATTCAACTCTCTTAGGTGAACGAACGCACAGCAGAGCAGTTTCAAGGAAACGTTTCTCCTGAGTTTTAGACGAAGTTTCCTGCTGTTTAGTACGGATGCCGGCATTGGGCTGGAAATACCGGTTTTGGGATTCTGCACAGAAAGGGTTTGCAAACCGCTGAATCCACACGTGAGTTTAACTCTGTCAGTTGAATGCACACATTGACAACCATTCAGTTTGATAGCACACTTTTGGTTTTAGAAGCAGGTATTTCTCTGTACAGCCTATGGTCCCATTCACTCGGGAATATCCCAACGCAGCTCCTAGAAGTAACGTGTTTCTGACTCGCTGAATCTCAACATAGATTCAACTCTCTTAGGTGAACGAACGCACAGCAGAGCACTTTCAAGGAAACGTTTCTCCTGAGTTTTAGACGAAGTTTCCTGCTGTTTAGTACGGATGCCGGCATTGGGCTGGAAATACCGGTTTTGGGATTCTGCACAGAAAGGGTTTGCAAACCGCTGAATCCACACGTGAGTTTAACTCTGTCAGTTGAATGCACACATTGACAACCATTCAGTTAGATAGCTCCGTTTTGGTTTTAGAAGCAGATATTTCTCTGTACAGCCTATGGTCCCATTCACTCGGGAATATCCCAACGCAGCTCCTAGAAGAAACGTGTTTCTGACTCGCTGAATCTCAACATAGATTCAACTCTCTTAGGTGAAAGAACGCACAGCAGAGCAGTTTCAAAGAAACGTTTCTCCTGAGTTTTAGACGAAGTTTCCTGCTTTTTAGTACGTATGCCGGCATTGGGCTGGACATACCGGTTTTGGGATTCTGGACAGAAAGGGTTTGCAAACCGCTGAATCCACACGTGAGTTTAACTCTGTCAGTTGAATGCACACATTGACAACCATTCAGTTAGATAGCTCCGTTTTGGTTTTAGAAGCAGATATTTCTCTGTACAGCCTATGGTCCCATTCACTCGGGAATATCCCAACGCAGCTCCTAGAAGAAACGTGTTTCTGACTCGCTGAATCTCAACATAGATTCAACTCTCTTAGGTGAACGAACGCACAGCAGAGCAGTTTCAAGGAAACGTTTCTCCTGAGTTTTAGACGAAGTTTCCTGCTGTTTAGTACGTATGCCGGCATTGGGCTGGACATACCGGTTTTGGGATTCTGCACAGAAAGGGTTTGCAAACCGCTGAATCCACACGTGAGTTTAACTCTGTCAGTTGAATGCACACATTGACAACCATTCAGTTTGATAGCACCCTTTTGGTTTTAGAAGCAGATATTTCTCTGTACAGACTATGGTCCCATTCACTCGGGAATATCCCAACGCAGCTCCGGGAAGAAACGTGTTTCTGACTCGCTGAATCTCAACATAGATTCAACTCTCTTAGGTGAACGAACGCACAGCAGAGCAGTTTCAAGGAAACGTTTCTCCTGAGTTTTAGACGAAGTTTCCTGCTGTTTAGTACATATGCCGGCATTGGGCTGGAGATACCGGTTTTGGGATTCTGCACAGAAAGGGTTTGCAAACCGCTGAATACACACGTGAGTTTACCTCTGTCAGTTGAATGCACACATTGACAACCATTCAGTTAGATAGCACACTTTTGGTTTTAGAAGCAGATATTTCTCTGTACAGCCTATGGTCCCATTCACTCGGGAATATCCCAACGCAGCTCCTAGAAGTAACGTGTTTCTGACTCGCTGAATCTCAACATAGATTCAACTCTCTTAGGTGAACGAACGCACAGCAGAGCACTTTCAAGGAAACGTTTCTCCTGAGTTTTAGACGAAGTTTCCTGCTGTTTAGTACGGATGCCGGCATTGGGCTGGAAATACCGGTTTTGGGATTCTGCACAGAAAGGGTTTGCAAACCGCTGAATCCACACGTGAGTTTAACTCTGTCAGTTGAATGCACACATTGACAACCATTCAGTTAGATAGCTCCGTTTTGGTTTTAGAAGCAGATATTTCTCTGTACAGCCTATGGTCCCATTCACTCGGGAATATCCCAACGCAGCTCCTAGAAGAAACGTGTTTCTGACTCGCTGAATCTCAACATAGATTCAACTCTCTTAGGTGAAAGAACGCACAGCAGAGCAGTTTCAAAGAAACGTTTCTCCTGAGTTTTAGACGAAGTTTCCTGCTTTTTAGTACGTATGCCGGCATTGGGCTGGACATACCGGTTTTGGGATTCTGGACAGAAAGGGTTTGCAAACCGCTGAATCCACACGTGAGTTTAACTCTGTCAGTTGAATGCACACATTGACAACCATTCAGTTAGATAGCTCCGTTTTGGTTTTAGAAGCAGATATTTCTCTGTACAGCCTATGGTCCCATTCACTCGGGAATATCCCAACGCAGCTCCTAGAAGAAACGTGTTTCTGACTCGCTGAATCTCAACATAGATTCAACTCTCTTAGGTGAACGAACGCACAGCAGAGCAGTTTCAAGGAAACGTTTCTCCTGAGTCTTAGACGAAGTTTCCTGCTGTTTAGTACGGATGCCGGCATTGGGCTGCTAATACCGGTTTTGGGATTCTGCACAGAAAGGGTTTGGAAACCGCTGAATCCACACGTGAGTTTAACTCTGTCAGTTGAATGCACACATTGACAACCATTCAGTTAGAGAGCTCCGTTTTGGTTTTAGAAGCAGATATTTCTCTGTACAGCCTATGGTCCCATTCACTCGGGAATACCCCAACGCAGCTCCTAGAAGAAACGTGTTTCTGACTCGCTGAATCTCAACATAGATTCAACTCTCTTAGGTGAACGATCGCACAGCAGAGCAGTTTCAAGGAAACGTTTCTCCTGAGTTTTAGACGAAGTTTCCTGTTGTTTAGTACGGATGCCGGCACTGGGCTGGAAATACCAGTTTTGGAATTCTGCACAGAAAGGGTTTGCAAACCGCTGAATCCACACGTGAGTTTAACTCTGTCAGTTGAACGCACACATTGACAACCATTCAGTTTGATAGCACCCTTTTGGTTTTAGAAGCAGATATTTCTCTGTACAGCCTATGGTCCCATTCACTCGGGAATATCCCAACGCAGCTCCTAGAAGAAACGTGTTTCTGACTCGCTGAATCTCAACATAGATTCAACTCTCTTAGGTGAACGAACGCACAGCAGAGCAGTTTCAAGGAAACGTTTCTCCTGAGTTTTAGACGAAGTTTCCTGCTGTTTAGTACGGATGCCGGCATTGGGCTGGACATACCGGTTTTGGGATTCTGCACAGAAATGGTTTGCAAACCGCTGAATCCACACGTGAGTTTAACTCTGTCAGTTGAATGCACACATTGACAACCATTCAGTTTGATAGCACCCTTTTGGTTTTAGAAGCAGATATTTCTCTGTACAGCCTATGGTCCCATTCACTCGGGAATATCCCAACGCAGCTCCTAGAAGAAACGTGTTTCTGACTCGCTGAATCTCAACATAGATTCAACTCTCTTAGGTGAACGAACGCACAGCAGTGCAGTTTCAAGGAAACGTTTCTCCTGAGTTTTAGACGAAGTTTCCTGCAGTTTAGTACGGATGCCGGCATTGGGCTGGAAATACCGGTTTTGGGATTCTGCACAGAAATGGTTTGCAAACCGCTGAATCCACACGTGAGTTTACCTCTGTCAGTTGAATGCACACATTGACAACCATTCAGTTAGATAGCTCCGTTTTGGTTTTAGAAGCAGATATTTCTCTGTACAGCCTATGGTCCCATTCACTCGGGAATATCCTAACGCAGCTCCTAGAAGAAACGTGTTTCTGACTCGCTGAATCTCAACATAGATTCAACTCTCTTAGGTGATCGAACGCACAGCAGAGCACTTTCAAGGAAACGTTTCTCCTGAGTTTTAGACGAAGTTTCCTGCAGTTTAGTACGGATGCCGGCATTGGGCTGGAAATACCGGTTTTGGGATTCTGCACAGAAATGGTTTGCAAACCGCTGAATCCACACGTGAGTTTAACTCTGTCAGTTGAATGCACACATTGACAACCATTCAGTTAGATAGCTCCGATTTGGTTTTAGAAGCAGATATTTCTCTGTACATCCTATGGTCCCATTCACTCGGGAATATCCCAACGCAGCTCCTAGAAGAAACGTGTTTCTGACTCGCTGAATCTCAACATAAATTCAACTCTCTTAGGTGATCGAACGCACAGCAGAGCAGTTTCAAGGAAACGTTTCTCCTGAGTTTTAGACGAAGTTTCCTGCTGTATAGTACGGATGCCGGCATTGGGCTGGAAATACCAGTTTTGGGATTCTGCACAGAAAGGGTTTGCAAACCGCTGAATCCACACGTGAGTTTAACTCTGTCAGTTGAATGCACACATTGACAACCATTCAGTTAGATAGCACACTTTTGGTTTTAGAAGCAGATATTTCTCTGTACAGCCTATGGTCCCATTCACTCGGGAATATCCCAACGTAACTCCTAGAAGAAACGTGTTTCTGACTCGCTGAATCTCAACATAGCTTCAACTCTCTTAGGTGAAGGAAGGCACAGCAGAGCAGTTTCAAGGAAACGTTTCTCCTGAGTTTTAGACGAAGTTTCCTGCTGTTTAGTACGGATGCCGGCATTGGGCTGGAAATACCGGTTTTGGGATTCTGCACAGAAAGGGTTTGCAAACCGCTGAATCCACACGTGAGTTTAACTCTGTCAGTTGAATGCACACATTGACAACCATTCAGTTAGATAGCTCCGTTTTGGTTTTAGAAGCAGATATTTCTCTGTACAGCCTATGGTCCCATTCACTCGGGAATATCCCAACGCAGCTCCTAGAAGAAACGTGTTTCTGACTCGCTGAATCTCAACATAGATTCAACTCTCTTAGGTGAACGAACGCACAGCAGAGCAGTTTCAAGGAAACGTTTCTCCTGAGTTTTAGACGAAGTTTCCTGCTGTTTAGTACGTATGCTGGCATTGGGCTGGAAATACCGGTTTTGGGATTCTGCACAGAAAGGGTTTGCAAACCGCTGAATCCACACGTGAGTTTAACTCTGCCAGTTGAATGCACACATTGACAACCATTCAGTTAGATAGCTCCGTTTTGGTTTTAGAAGCAGATATTTCTCTGTACAGCCTATGGTCACATTCACTCGGGAATATCCAAACGCAGCTCCTAGAAGAAACGTGTTTCTGACTCGCTGAATCTCAACATAGATTCAACTCTCTTAGGTGAACGAACGCACAGCAGAGCAGTTTCAAGGAAACGTTTCTCCTGAGTTTTAGACGAAGTTTCCTGCTGTTTAGTACGGATGCCGGCATTGGGCTGGAAATACCGGTTTTGGGATTCTGCACAGAAAGGGTTTGCAAACCGCTGAATCCACACGTGAGTTTAACTCTGTCAGTTGAATGCACACATTGACAACCATTCAGTTTGATAGCACACTTCTGGTTTTAGAAGCAGATATTTCTCTGTACCGCCTATGGTCCCATTCACTCGGGAATATCCCAACGCAGCTCCTAGAAGAAACGTGTTTCTGACTCGCTGAATCTCAACATAGATTCAACTCTCTTAGGTGAACGAACGCACAGCAGAGCAGTTTCAAGGAAACGTTTCTCCTGAGTTTTAGACGAAGTTTCCTGCTGTTTAGTACGGATGCCGGCATTGGGCTGGAAATACCGGTTTTGGGATTCTGCACAGAAAGGGTTTGCAAACCGCTGAATCCTCAAGTGACTTTAACTCTGTCAGTTGAATGCACACATTGACAACCATTCAGTTTGATAGCACACTTTTGGTTTTAGAAGCAGATATTTCTCTGTACAGCCTATGGTCCCATTCACTCGGGAATATCCCAACGCAGCTCCTAGAAGAAACGTGTTTCTGACTCGCTGAATCTCAACATAGATTCAACTCTCTTAGGTGAACGAACGCACAGCAGAGCAGTTTCAAGGAAACGTTTCTCCTGAGTTTTAGACGAAGTTTCCTGCTGTTTAGTACGGATGCCGGCATTGGGCTGGAAATACCGGTTTTGGGATTCTGCACAGAAAGGGTTTGCAAACCGCTGAATCCACACGTGAGTTTGACTCTGTCAGTTGAATGCACACATTGACAACCATTCAGTTTGATAGCACACTTTTGGTTTTAGAAGCAGATATTTCTCTGTACAGCCTATGGTCCCATTCACTCGGGAATATCCCAACGCAGCTCCTAGAAGAAACGTGTTTCTGACTCGCTGAATCTCAACATAGATTCAACTCTCTTAGGTGAACGAACGCACAGCAGAGCAGTTTCAAGGAAACGTTTCTCCTGAGTTTTAGACGAAGTTTCCTGCTGTTTAGTACGTATACCGGCATTGGGCTGGAAATACCGGTTTTGGGATTCTGCACAGAAAGGGTTTGCAAACCGCTGAATCCACACGTGAGTTTAACTCTGTCAGTTGAATGCACACATTGACAACCATTCAGTTTGATAGCACACTTTTGGTTTTAGAAGCAGATATTTCTCTGTACAGCCTATGGTCCCATTCACTCGGGAATATCCCAACGCAGCTCCGGGAAGAAACGTGTTTCTGACTCGCTGAATCTCAACATAGATTCAACTCTCTTAGGTGAACGAATGCACAGCAGAGCAGTTTCAAGGAAACGTTTCTCCTGAGTTTTAGACGAAGTTTCCTGCTGTTTAGTACGGATGCCGGCATTGGGCTGGAAATACCGGTTTTGGGATTCTGCACAGAAAGGGTTTGCAAACCGCTGAATACACACGTGAGTTTAACTCTGTCAGTTGAATGCACACATTGACAACCATTCAGTTAGATAGCTCCGTTTTGGTTTTAGAAGCAGATATTTCTCTGTACAGCCTATGGTCACATTCACTCGGGAATATCCCAACGCAGCTCCTAGAAGTAACGTGTTTCTGACTCGCTGAATCTCAACATAGATTCAACTCTCTTAGGTGAACGAACGCACAGAAGAGCAGTTTCAAGGAAACGTTTCTCCTGAGTTTTAGACGAAGTTTCCTGCTGTTTAGTACGGATGCCGGCATTGGGCTGGAAATACTGGTTTTGGGATTCTGCACAGAAAGGGTTTGCAAACCGCTGAATCCACACGTGAGTTTAACTCTGTCAGTTGAATGCACACATTGACAACCATTCAGTTTGATAGCACACTTTTGGTTTTAGAAGCAGATATTTCTCTGTACCGCCTATGGTCCCATTCACTCGGGAATATCCCAACGCAGCTCCTAGAAGAAACGTGTTTCTGACTCGCTGAATCTCAACATAGATTCAACTCTCTTAGGTGAACGAACGCACAGCAGAGCAGTTTCAAGGAAACGTTTCTCCTGAGTTTTAGACGAAGTTTCCTGCTGTTTAGTACGTATACCGGCATTGGGCTGGAAATACCGGTTTTGGGATTCTGCACAGAAAGGGTTTGCAAACCGCTGAATCCACACGTGAGTTTAACTCTGTCAGTTGAATGCACACATTGACAACCATTCAGTTTGATAGCACCCTTTTGGTTTTAGAAGCAGATATTTCTCTGTACAGACTATGGTCCCATTCACTCGGGAATATCCCAACGCAGCTCCGGGAAGAAACGTGTTTCTGACTCGCTGAATCTCAACATAGATTCAACTCTCTTAGGTGAACGAACGCACAGCAGAGCAGTTTCAAGGAAACGTTTCTCCTGAGTTTTAGACGAAGTTTCCTGCTGTTTAGTACGGATGCCGGCATTGGGCTGGAAATACCAGTTTTGGGATTCTGCACAGAAAGGGTTTGCAAACCGCTGAATCCACACGTGAGTTTAACTCTGTCAGTTGAATGCACACATTGACAACCATTCAGTTAGATAGCACACTTTTGGTTTTAGAAGCAGATATTTCTCTGTACAGCCTATGGTCCCATTCACTCGGGAATATCCCAACGTAACTCCTAGAAGAAACGTGTTTCTGACTCGCTGAATCTCAACATAGCTTCAACTCTCTTAGGTGAAGGAAGGCACAGCAGAGCAGTTTCAAGGAAACGTTTCTCCTGAGTTTTAGACGAAGTTTCCTGCTGTTTAGTACGGATGCCGGCATTGGGCTGGAAATACCGGTTTTGGGATTCTGCACAGAAAGGGTTTGCAAACCGCTGAATCCACACGTGAGTTTAACTCTCTCAGTTGAATGCACACATTGACAACCATTCAGTTAGATAGCTCCGTTTTGGTTTTAGAAGCAGATATTTCTCTGTACAGCCTATGGTCCCATTCACTCGGGAATATCCCAACGCAGCTCCTAGAAGAAACGTGTTTCTGACTCGCTGAATCTCAACATAGATTCAACTCTCTTAGGTGAACGAACGCACAGCAGAGCAGTTTCAAGGAAACGTTTCTCCTGAGTTTTAGACGAAGTTTCCTGCTGTTTAGTACGTATGCTGGCATTGGGCTGGAAATACCGGTTTTGGGATTCTGCACAGAAAGGGTTTGCAAACCGCTGAATCCACACGTGAGTTTAACTCTGTCAGTTGAATGCACACATTGACAACCATTCAGTTAGATAGCTCCGTTTTGGTTTTAGAAGCAGATATTTCTCTGTACAGCCTATGGTCACATTCACTCGGGAATATCCAAACGCAGCTCCTAGAAGAAACGTGTTTCTGACTCGCTGAATCTCAACATAGATTCAACTCTCTTAGGTGAACGAACGCACAGCAAAGCAGTTTCAAGGAAACGTTTCTCCTGAGTTTTAGACGAAGTTTCCTGCTGTTTAGTACGGATGCCGGCATTGGGCTGGAAATACCGGTTTTGGGATTCTGCACAGAAAGGGTTTGCAAACCGCTGAATCCACACGTGAGTTTAACTCTGTCAGTTGAATGCACACATTGACAACCATTCAGTTTGATAGCACACTTCTGGTTTTAGAAGCAGATATTTCTCTGTACCGCCTATGGTCCCATTCAATCGGGAATATCCCAACGCAGCTCCTAGAAGAAACGTGTTTCTGACTCGCTGAATCTCAACATAGATTCAACTCTCTTAGGTGAACGAACGCACAGCAGAGCAGTTTCAAGGAAACGTTTCTCCTGAGTTTTAGACGAAGTTTCCTGCTGTTTAGTACGGATGCCGGCATTGGGCTGGAAATACCGGTTTTGGGATTCTGCACAGAAAGGGTTTGCAAACCGCTGAATCCACAAGTGACTTTAACTCTGTCAGTTGAATGCACACATTGACAACCATTCAGTTTGATAGCACACTTTTGGTTTTAGAAGCAGATATTTCTCTGTACAGCCTATGGTCCCATTCACTCGGGAATATCCCAACGCAGCTCCTAGAAGTAACGTGTTTCTGACTCGCTGAATCTCAACATAGATTCAACTCTCTTAGGTGAACGAACGCACAGCAGAGCAGTTTCAAGGAAACGTTTCTCCTGAGTTTTAGACGAAGTTTCCTGCTGTTTAGTACGGATGCCGGCATTGGGCTGGAAATACCGGTTTTGGGATTCTGCACAGAAAGGGTTTGCAAACCGCTGAATCCACACGTGAGTTTGACTCTGTCAGTTGAATGCACACATTGACAACCATTCAGTTTGATAGCACACTTTTGGTTTTAGAAGCAGATATTTCTCTGTACAGCCTATGGTCCCATTCACTCGGGAATATCCCAACGCAGCTCCTAGAAGAAACGTGTTTCTGACTCGCAGAATCTCAACATAGATTCAACTCTCTTAGGTGAACGAACGCACAGCAGAGCAGTTTCAAGGAAACGTTTCTCCTGAGTTTTAGACGAAGTTTCCTGCTGTTTAGTACGTATACCGGCATTGGGCTGGAAATACCGGTTTTGGGATTCTGCACAGAAAGGGTTTGCAAACCGCTGAATCCACACGTGAGTTTAACTCTGTCAGTTGAATGCACACATTGACAACCATTCAGTTTGATAGCACACTTTTGGTTTTAGAAGCAGATATTTCTCTGTACAGCCTATGGTCCCATTCACTCGGGAATATCCCAACGCAGCTCCGGGAAGAAACGTGTTTCTGACTCGCTGAATCTCAACATAGATTCAACTCTCTTAGGTGAACGAATGCACAGCAGAGCAGTTTCAAGGAAACGTTTCTCCTGAGTTTTAGACGAAGTTTCCTGCTGTTTAGTACGGATGCCGGCATTGGGCTGGAAATACCGGTTTTGGGATTCTGCACAGAAAGGGTTTGCAAACCGCTGAATACACACGTGAGTTTAACTCTGTCAGTTGAATGCACACATTGACAACCATTCAGTTAGATAGCTCCGTTTTGGTTTTAGAAGCAGATATTTCTCTGTACAGCCTATGGTCACATTCACTCGGGAATATCCCAACGCAGCTCCTAGAAGTAACGTGTTTCTGACTCGCTGAATCTCAACATAGATTCAACTCTCTTAGGTGAACGAACGCACAGAAGAGCAGTTTCAAGGAAACGTTTCTCCTGAGTTTTAGACGAAGTTTCCTGCTGTTTAGTACGGATGCCGGCATTGGGCTGGAAATACTGGTTTTGGGATTCTGCACAGAAAGGGTTTGCAAACCGCTGAATCCACACGTGAGTTTAACTCTGTCAGTTGAATGCACACATTGACAACCATTCAGTTTGATAGCACACTTTTGGTTTTAGAAGCAGATATTTCTCTGTACCGCCTATGGTCCCATTCACTCGGGAATATCCCAACGCAGCTCCTAGAAGAAACGTGTTTCTGACTCGCTGAATCTCAACATAGATTCAACTCTCTTAGGTGAACGAACGCACAGCAGAGCAGTTTCAAGGAAACGTTTCTCCTGAGTTTTAGACGAAGTTTCCTGCTGTTTAGTACGTATACCGGCATTGGGCTGGAAATACCGGTTTTGGGATTCTGCACAGAAAGGGTTTGCAAACCGCTGAATCCACACGTGAGTTTAACTCTGTCAGTTGAATGCACACATTGACAACCATTCAGTTTGATAGCACCCTTTTGGTTTTAGAAGCAGATATTTCTCTGTACAGACTATGGTCCCATTCACTCGGGAATATCCCAACGCAGCTCCGGGAAGAAACGTGTTTCTGACTCGCTGAATCTCAACATAGATTCAACTCTCTTAGGTGAACGAACGCACAGCAGAGCAGTTTCAAGGAAACGTTTCTCCTGAGTTTTAGACGAAGTTTCCTGCTGTTTAGTACGGATGCCGGCATTGGGCTGGAAATACCAGTTTTGGGATTCTGCACAGAAAGGGTTTGCAAACCGCTGAATCCACACGTGAGTTTAACTCTGTCAGTTGAATGCACACATTGACAACCATTCAGTTAGATAGCACACTTTTGGTTTTAGAAGCAGATATTTCTCTGTACAGCCTATGGTCCCATTCACTCGGGAATATCCCAACGTAACTCCTAGAAGAAACGTGTTTCTGACTCGCTGAATCTCAACATAGCTTCAACTCTCTTAGGTGAAGGAAGGCACAGCAGAGCAGTTTCAAGGAAACGTTTCTCCTGAGTTTTAGACGAAGTTTCCTGCTGTTTAGTACGGATGCCGGCATTGGGCTGGAAATACCGGTTTTGGGATTCTGCACAGAAAGGGTTTGCAAACCGCTGAATCCACACGTGAGTTTAACTCTGTCAGTTGAATGCACACATTGACAACCATTCAGTTAGATAGCTCCGTTTTGGTTTTAGAAGCAGATATTTCTCTGTACAGCCTATGGTCCCATTCACTCGGGAATATCCCAACGCAGCTCCTAGAAGAAACGTGTTTCTGACTCGCTGAATCTCAACATAGATTCAACTCTCTTAGGTGAACGAACGCACAGCAGAGCAGTTTCAAGGAAACGTTTCTCCTGAGTTTTAGACGAAGTTTCCTGCTGTTTAGTACGTATGCTGGCATTGGGCTGGAAATACCGGTTTTGGGATTCTGCACAGAAAGGGTTTGCAAACCGCTGAATCCACACGTGAGTTTAACTCTGTCAGTTGAATGCACACATTGACAACCATTCAGTTAGATAGCTCCGTTTTGGTTTTAGAAGCAGATATTTCTCTGTACAGCCTATGGTCACATTCACTCGGGAATATCCAAACGCAGCTCCTAGAAGAAACGTGTTTCTGACTCGCTGAATCTCAACATAGATTCAACTCTCTTAGGTGAACGAACGCACAGCAAAGCAGTTTCAAGGAAACGTTTCTCCTGAGTTTTAGACGAAGTTTCCTGCTGTTTAGTACGGATGCCGGCATTGGGCTGGAAATACCGGTTTTGGGATTCTGCACAGAAAGGGTTTGCAAACCGCTGAATCCACACGTGAGTTTAACTCTGTCAGTTGAATGCACACATTGACAACCATTCAGTTTGATAGCACACTTTTGGTTTTAGAAGCAGATATTTCTCTGTACAGCCTATGGTCCCATTCACTCGGGAATATCCCAACGCAGCTCCGGGAAGAAACGTGTTTCTGACTCGCTGAATCTCAACATAGATTCAACTCTCTTAGGTGAACGAACGCACAGCAGAGCAGTTTCAAGGAAACGTTTCTCCTGAGTTTTAGACGAAGTTTCCTGATGTTTAGTACGGATGCCGGCATTGGGCTGGAAATACCGGTTTTGGGATTCTGCACAGAAAGGGTTTGCAAACCGCTGAATACACACGTGAGTTTAACTCTGTCAGTTGAATGCACACATTGACAACCATTCAGTTAGATAGCTCCGTTTTGGTTTTAGAAGCAGATATTTCTCTGTACAGCCTATGGTCACATTCACTCGGGAATATCCCAACGCAGCTCCTAGAAGTAACGTGTTTCTGACTCGCTGAATCTCAACATAGATTCAACTCTCTTAGGTGAACGAACGCACAGCAGAGCACTTTCAAGGAAACGTTTCTCCTGAGTTTTAGACGAAGTTTCCTGCTGTTTAGTACGGATGCCGGCATTGGGCTGGAAATACTGGTTTTGGGATTCTGCACAGAAAGGGTTTGCAAACCGCTGAATCCACACGTGAGTTTAACTCTGTCAGTTGAATGCACACATTGACAACCATTCAGTTTGATAGCACACTTTTGGTTTTAGAAGCAGATATTTCTCTGTACCGCCTATGGTCCCATTCACTCGGGAATATCCCAACGCAGCTCCTAGAAGAAACGTGTTTCTGACTCGCTGAATCTCAACATAGATTCAACTCTCTTAGGTGAACGAACGCACAGCAGAGCAGTTTCAAGGAAACGTTTCTCCTGAGTTTTAGACGAAGTTTCCTGCTGTTTAGTACGTATACCGGCATTGGGCTGGACATACCGGTTTTGGGATTCTGCACAGAAAGGGTTTGCAAACCGCTGAATACACACGTGAGTTTAAGTCCGTCAGTTGAATGCACACATTGACAACCATTCAGTTTGATAGCACACTTTTGGTTTTAGAAGCAGATATTTCTCTGTACAGCCTATGGTCCCATTCACTCGGGAATATCCCAACGCAGCTCCTAGAAGTAACGTGTTTCTGACTCGCTGAATCTCAACATAGATTCAACTCTCTTAGGTGAACGAACGCACAGCAGAGCAGTTTCAAGGAAACGTTTCTCCTGAGTTTTAGACGAAGTTTCCTGCTGTTTAGTACGGATGCCGGCATTGGGCTGGAAATACCGGTTTTGGGATTCTGCACAGAAAGGGTTTGCAAACCGCTGAATCCACACGTGAGTTTAACTCTGTCAGTTGAATGCACACATTGACAACCATTCAGTTAGATAGCTCCGTTTTGGTTTTAGAAGCAGATATTTCTCTGTACATCCTATGGTCCCATTCACTCGGGAATATCCCAACGCAGCTCCTAGAAGAAACGTGTTTCTGACTCGCTGAATCTCAACATAGATTCAACTCTCTTAGGTGAACGAACGCACAGCAGAGCAGTTTCAAGGAAACGTTTCTCCTGAGTTTTAGACGAAGTTTCCTGCTGTTTAGTACGGATGCCGGCATTGGGCTGGAAATACCGGTTTTGGGATGCTGCACAGAAAGGGTTTGCAAACCGCTGAATCCACACGTGAGTTTAACTCTGTCAGTTGAATGCACACATTGACAACCATTCAGTTTGATAGCACACTTTTGGTTTTAGAAGCAGATATTTCTCTGTACAGCCTATGGTCCCATTCACTCGGGAATATCCCAACGCAGCTCCTAGAAGTAACGTGTTTCTGACTCGCTGAATCTCAACATAGATTCAACTCTCTTAGGTGAACGAACGCACAGCAGAGCAGTTTCAAGGAAACGTTTCTCCTGAGTTTTAGACGAAGTTTCCTGCTGTTTAGTACGGATGCCGGCATTGGGCTGGAAATACCGGTTTTGGGATTCTGCACAGAAAGGGTTTGCAAACCGCTGAATCCACACGTGAGTTTAACTCTGTCAATTGAATGCACACATTGACAACCATTCAGTTTGATAGCACACTTTTGGTTTTAGAAGCAGATATTTCTCTGTACAGTCTATGGTCCCATTCACTCGGGAATATCCCAACGCAGCTCCTAGAAGAAACGTGTTTCTGACTCGCTGAATCTCAACATAGATTCAACTCTCTTAGGTGAACGAACGCACAGCAGAGCAGATTCAAGGAAACGTTTCTCCTGAGTCTTAGACGAAGTTTCCTGCTGTTTAGTACGTATGCCGGCATTGGGCTGGAAATACCGGTTTTGGGATTCTGCACAGAAAGGGTTTGCAAACCGCTGAATCCACTCGTGAGTTTAACTCTGTCAGTTGAATGCACACATTGACAACCATTCAGTTAGATAGCTCCGTTTTGGTTTTAGAAGCAGATATTTCTCTGTACAGCCTATGGTCCCATTCACTCGGGAATATCCCAACGCAGCTCCTAGAAGAAACGTGTTTCTGACTCGCTGAATCTCAACATAGATTCAACTCTCTTAGGTGAACGAACGCACAGCAGAGCAGTTTCAAGGAAACGTTTCTCCTGAGTTTTAGACGAAGTTTCCTGCTGTTTAGTACGGATGCCGGCATTGGGCTGGAAATACTGGTTTTGGGATTCTGCACAGAAAGGGTTTGCAAACCGCTGAATCCACACGTGAGTTTAACTCTGTCAGTTGAATGCACACATTGACAACCATTCAGTTTGATAGCACACTTTTGGTTTTAGAAGCAGATATTTCTCTGTACCGCCTATGGTCCCATTCACTCGGGAATATCCCAACGCAGCTCCTAGAAGAAACGTGTTTCTGACTCGCTGAATCTCAACATAGATTCAACTCTCTTAGGTGAACGAACGCACAGCAGAGCAGTTTCAAGGAAACGTTTCTCCTGAGTTTTAGACGAAGTTTCCTGCTGTTTAGTACGTATACCGGCATTGGGCTGGAAATACCGGTTTTGGGATTCTGCACAGAAAGGGTTTGCAAACCGCTGAATCCACACGTGAGTTTAACTCTGTCAGTTGAATGCACACATTGACAACCATTCAGTTTGATAGCACCCTTTTGGTTTTAGAAGCAGATATTTCTCTGTACAGACTATGGTCCCATTCACTCGGGAATATCCCAACGCAGCTCCGGGAAGAAACGTGTTTCTGACTCGCTGAATCTCAACATAGATTCAACTCTCTTAGGTGAACGAACGCACAGCAGAGCAGTTTCAAGGAAACGTTTCTCCTGAGTTTTAGACGAAGTTTCCTGCTGTTTAGTACGGATGCCGGCATTGGGCTGGACATACCGGTTTTGGGATTCTGCACAGAAAGGGTTTGCAAACCGCTGAATACACACGTGAGTTTAACTCCGTCAGTTGAATGCACACATTGACAACCATTCAGTTTGATAGCACACTTTTGGTTTTAGAAGCAGATATTTCTCTGTACAGCCTATGGTCCCATTCACTCGGGAATATCCCAACGCAGCTCCTAGAAGTAACGTGTTTCTGACTCGCTGAATCTCAACATAGATTCAACTCTCTTAGGTGAACGAACGCACAGCAGAGCAGTTTCAAGGAAACGTTTCTCCTGAGTTTTAGACGAAGTTTCCTGCTGTTTAGTACGGATGCCGGCATTGGGCTGGAAATACCGGTTTTGGGATTCTGCACAGAAAGGGTTTGCAAACCGCTGAATCCACACGTGAGTTTAACTCTGTCAGTTGAATGCACACATTGACAACCATTCAGTTTGATAGCACACTTTTGGTTTTAGAAGCAGATATTTCTCTGTACATCCTATGGTCCCATTCACTCGGGAATATCCCAACGCAGCTCCTAGAAGAAACGTGTTTCTGACTCGCTGAATCTCAACATAGATTCAACTCTCTTAGGTGAACGAACGCACAGCAGAGCACTTTCAAGGAAACGTTTCTCCTGAGTTTTAGACGAAGTTTCCTGCTGTTTAGTACGGATGCCGTCATTGGGCTGGAAATACCGGTTTTGGGATGCTGCACAGAAAGGGTTTGCAAACCGCTGAATCCACACGTGAGTTTAACTCTGTCAGTTGAATGCACACATTGACAACCATTCAGTTTGATAGCACACTTTTGGTTTTAGAAGCAGATATTTCTCTGTACAGCCTATGGTCCCATTCACTCTGGAATATCCCAACGCAGCTCCTAGAAGTAACGTGTTTCTGACTCGCTGAATCTCAACATAGATTCAACTCTCTTAGGTGAACGAACGCACAGCAGAGCAGTTTCAAGGAAACGTTTCTCCTGAGTTTTAGACGAAGTTTCCTGCTGTTTAGTACGGATGCCGGCATTGGGCTGGAAATACCGGTTTTGGGATTCTGCACAGAAAGGGTTTGCAAACCGCTGAATCCACACGTGAGTTTAACTCTGTCAGTTGAATGCACACATTGACAACCATTCAGTTTGATAGCACACTTTTGGTTTTAGAAGCAGATATTTCTCTGTACAGTCTATGGTCCCATTCACTCGGGAATATCCCAACGCAGCTCCTAGAAGAAACGTGTTTCTGACTCGCTGAATCTCAACATAGATTCAACTCTCTTAGGTGAACGAACGCACAGCAGAGCAGATTCAAGGAAACGTTTCTCCTGAGTCTTAGACGAAGTTTCCTGCTGTTTAGTACGTATGCCGGCATTGGGCTGGAAATACCGGTTTTGGGATTCTGCACAGAAAGGGTTTGCAAACCGCTGAATCCACACGTGAGTTTAACTCTGTCAGTTGAATGCACACATTGACAACCATTCAGTTAGATAGCTCCGTTTTGGTTTTAGAAGCAGTTATTTCTCTGTACAGCCTATGGTCCCATTCACTCGGGAATATCCCAACGCAGCTCCTAGAAGAAACGTGTTTCTGACTCGCTGAATCTCAACATAGATTCAACTCTCTTAGGTGAACGAACGCACAGCAGAGCAGTTTCAAGGAAACGTTTCTCCTGAGTTTTAGACGAAGTTTCCTGCTGTTTAGTACGTATACCGGCATTGAGCTGGAAATACCGGTTTTGGGATTCTGCACAGAAAGGGTTTGCAAACCGCTGAATCCACACGTGAGTTTAACTCTGTCAGTTGAATGCACACATTGACAACCATTCAGTTTGATAGCACCCTTTTGGTTTTAGAAGCAGATATTTCTCTGTACAGACTATGGTCCCATTCACTCGGGAATATCCCAACGCAGCTCCGGGAAGAAACGTGTTTCTGACTCGCTGAATCTCAACATAGATTCAACTCTCTTAGGTGAACGAACGCACAGCAGAGCAGTTTCAAGGAAACGTTTCTCCTGAGTTTTAGACGAAGTTTCCTGCTGTTTAGTACGGATGCCGGCATTGGGCTGGACATACCGGTTTTGGGATTCTGCACAGAAAGGGTTTGCAAACCGCTGAATACACACGTGAGTTTAACTCCGTCAGTTGAATGCACACATTGACAACCATTCAGTTTGATAGCACACTTTTGGTTTTAGAAGCAGATATTTCTCTGTACAGCCTATGGTCCCATTCACTCGGGAATATCCCAACGCAGCTCCTAGAAGTAACGTGTTTCTGACTCGCTGAATCTCAACATAGATTCAACTCTCTTAGGTGAACGAACGCACAGCAGAGCAGTTTCAAGGAAACGTTTCTCCTGAGTTTTAGACGAAGTTTCCTGCTGTTTAGTACGGATGCCGGCATTGGGCTGGAAATACCGGTTTTGGGATTCTGCACAGAAAGGGTTTGCAAACCGCTGAATCCACACGTGAGTTTAACTCTGTCAGTTGAATGCACACATTGACAACCATTCAGTTTGATAGCACACTTTTGGTTTTAGAAGCAGATATTTCTCTGTACATCCTATGGTCCCATTCACTCGGGAATATCCCAACGCAGCTCCTAGAAGAAACGTGTTTCTGACTCGCTGAATCTCAACATAGATTCACCTCTCTTAGGTGAACGAACGCACAGCAGAGCACTTTCAAGGAAACGTTTCTCCTGAGTTTTAGACGAAGTTTCCTGCTGTTTAGTACGGATGCCGGCATTGGGCTGGAAATACCGGTTTTGGGATTCTGCACAGAAAGGGTTTGCAAACCGCTGAATCCACACGTGAGTTTAACTCTGTCAGTTGAATGCACACATTGACAACCATTCAGTTTGATAGCACACTTTTGGTTTTAGAAGCAGATATTTCTCTGTACAGCCTATGGTCCCATTCACTCTGGAATATCCCAACGCAGCTCCTAGAAGTAACGTGTTTCTGACTCGCTGAATCTCAACATAGATTCAACTCTCTTAGGTGAACGAACGCACAGCAGAGCAGTTTCAAGGAAACGTTTCTCCTGAGTTTTAGACGAAGTTTCCTGCTGTTTAGTACGTATGCCGGCATTGGGCTGGACATACCGGTTTTGGGATTCTGCACAGAAAGGGTTTGCAAACCGCTGAATCCACACGTGAGTTTAACTCTGTCAGTTGAATGCACACATTGACAACCATTCAGTTTGATAGCACACTTTTGGTTTTAGAAGCAGATATTTCTCTGTACAGTCTATGGTCCCTTTCACTCGGGAATATCCCAACGCAGCTCCTAGAAGAAACGTGTTTCTGACTCGCTGAATCTCAACATAGATTCAACTCTCTTAGGTGAACGAACGCACAGCAGAGCAGATTCAAGGAAACGTTTCTCCTGAGTCTTAGACGAAGTTTCCTGCTGTTTAGTACGTATGCCGGCATTGGGCTGGAAATACCGGTTTTGGGATTCTGCACAGAAAGGGTTTGCAAACCGCTGAATCCACACGTGAGTTTAACTCTGTCAGTTGAATGCACACATTGACAACCATTCAGTTAGATAGCTCCGTTTTGGTTTTAGAAGCAGATATTTCTCTGTACAGCCTATGGTCCCATTCACTCGGGAATATCCCAACGCAGCTCCTAGAAGAAACGTGTTTCTGACTCGCTGAATCTCAACATAGATTCAACTCTCTTAGGTGAACGAACGCACAGCAGAGCAGATTCAAGGAAACGTTTCTCCTGAGTCTTAGACGAAGTTTCCTGCAGTTTAGTACGTATGCCGGCATTGGGCTGGAAATACCGGTTTTGGGATTCTGCACAGAAAGGGTTTGCAAACCGCTGAATCCACTCGTGAGTTTAACTCTGTCAGTTGAATGCACACATTGACAACCATTCAGTTAGATAGCTCCGTTTTGGTTTTAGAAGCAGATATTTCTCTGTACAGCCTATGGTCCCATTCACTCGGGAATATCCCAACGCAGCTCCTAGAAGAAACGTGTTTCTGACTCGCTGAATCTCAACATAGATTCAACTCTCTTAGGTGAACGAACGCACAGCAGAGCAGTTTCAAGGAAACGTTTCTCCTGAGTTTTAGACGAAGTTTCCTGCTGTTTAGTACGGATGCCGGCATTGGGCTGGAAATACTGGTTTTGGGATTCTGCACAGAAAGGGTTTGCAAACCGCTGAATCCACACGTGAGTTTAACTCTGTCAGTTGAATGCACACATTGACAACCATTCAGTTTGATAGCACACTTTTGGTTTTAGAAGCAGATATTTCTCTGTACCGCCTATGGTCCCATTCACTCGGGAATATCCCAACGCAGCTCCTAGAAGAAACGTGTTTCTGACTCGCTGAATCTCAACATAGATTCAACTCTCTTAGGTGAACGAACGCACAGCAGAGCAGTTTCAAGGAAACGTTTCTCCTGAGTTTTAGACGAAGTTTCCTGCTGTTTAGTACGTATACCGGCATTGGGCTGGAAATACCGGTTTTGGGATTCTGCACAGAAAGGGTTTGCAAACCGCTGAATCCACACGTGAGTTTAACTCTGTCAGTTGAATGCACACATTGACAACCATTCAGTTTGATAGCACCCTTTTGGTTTTAGAAGCAGATATTTCTCTGTACAGACTATGGTCCCATTCACTCGGGAATATCCCAACGCAGCTCCGGGAAGAAACGTGTTTCTGACTCGCTGAATCTCAACATAGATTCAACTCTCTTAGGTGAACGAACGCACAGCAGAGCAGTTTCAAGGAAACGTTTCTCCTGAGTTTTAGACGAAGTTTCCTGCTGTTTAGTACGGATGCCGGCATTGGGCTGGACATACCGGTTTTGGGATTCTGCACAGAAAGGGTTTGCAAACCGCTGAATACACACGTGAGTTTAACTCCGTCAGTTGAATGCACACATTGACAACCATTCAGTTTGATAGCACACTTTTGGTTTTAGAAGCAGATATTTCTCTGTACAGCCTATGGTCCCATTCACTCGGGAATATCCCAACGCAGCTCCTAGAAGTAACGTGTTTCTGACTCGCTGAATCTCAACATAGATTCAACTCTCTTAGGTGAACGAACGCACAGCAGAGCAGTTTCAAGGAAACGTTTCTCCTGAGTTTTAGACGAAGTTTCCTGCTGTTTAGTACGGATGCCGGCATTGGGCTGGAAATACCGGTTTTGGGATTCTGCACAGAAAGGGTTTGCAAACCGCTGAATCCACACGTGAGTTTAACTCTGTCAGTTGAATGCACACATTGACAACCATTCAGTTTGATAGCACACTTTTGGTTTTAGAAGCAGATATTTCTCTGTACATCCTATGGTCCCATTCACTCGGGAATATCCCAACGCAGCTCCTAGAAGAAACGTGTTTCTGACTCGCTGAATCTCAACATAGATTCAACTCTCTTAGGTGAACGAACGCACAGCAGAGCACTTTCAAGGAAACGTTTCTCCTGAGTTTTAGACGAAGTTTCCTGCTGTTTAGTACGGATGCCGGCATTGGGCTGGAAATACCGTTTTTGGGATGCTGCACAGAAAGGGTTTGCAAACCGCTGAATCCACACGTGAGTTTAACTCTGTCAGTTGAATGCACACATTGACAACCATTCAGTTTGATAGCACACTTTTGGTTTTAGAAGCAGATATTTCTCTGTACAGCCTATGGTCCCATTCACTCTGGAATATCCCAACGCAGCTCCTAGAAGTAACGTGTTTCTGACTCGCTGAATCTCAACATAGATTCAACTCTCTTAGGTGAACGAACGCACAGCAGAGCAGTTTCAAGGAAACGTTTCTCCTGAGTTTTAGACGAAGTTTCCTGCTGTTTAGTACGGATGCCGGCATTGGGCTGGAAATACCGGTTTTGGGATTCTGCACAGAAAGGGTTTGCAAACCGCTGAATCCACACGTGAGTTTAACTCTGTCAGTTGAATGCACACATTGACAACCATTCAGTTTGATAGCACACTTTTGGTTTTAGAAGCAGATATTTCTCTGTACAGTCTATGGTCCCATTCACTCGGGAATATCCCAACGCAGCTCCTAGAAGAAACGTGTTTCTGACTCGCTGAATCTCAACATAGATTCAACTCTCTTAGGTGAACGAACGCACAGCAGAGCAGATTCAAGGAAACGTTTCTCCTGAGTCTTAGACGAAGTTTCCTGCTGTTTAGTACGTATGCCGGCATTGGGCTGGAAATACCGGTTTTGGGATTCTGCACAGAAAGGGTTTGCAAACCGCTGAATCCACACGTGAGTTTAACTCTGTCAGTTGAATGCACACATTGACAACCATTCAGTTAGATAGCTCCGTTTTGGTTTTAGAAGCAGATATTTCTCTGTACAGCCTATGGTCCCATTCACTCGGGAATATCCCAACGCAGCTCCTAGAAGAAACGTGTTTCTGACTCGCTGAATCTCAACATAGATTCAACTCTCTTAGGTGAACGAACGCACAGCAGAGCAGTTTCAAGGAAACGTTTCTCCTGAGTTTTAGACGAAGTTTCCTGCTGTTTAGTACGTATACCGGCATTGAGCTGGAAATACCGGTTTTGGGATTCTGCACAGAAAGGGTTTGCAAACCGCTGAATCCACACGTGAGTTTAACTCTGTCAGTTGAATGCACACATTGACAACCATTCAGTTTGATAGCACCCTTTTGGTTTTAGAAGCAGATATTTCTCTGTACAGACTATGGTCCCATTCACTCGGGAATATCCCAACGCAGCTCCGGGAAGAAACGTGTTTCTGACTCGCTGAATCTCAACATAGATTCAACTCTCTTCGGTGAACGAACGCACAGCAGAGCAGTTTCAAGGAAACGTTTCTCCTGAGTTTTAGACGAAGTTTCCTGCTGTTTAGTACGGATGCCGTCATTGGGCTGGACATACCGGTTTTGGGATTCTGCACAGAAAGGGTTTGTAAACCGCTGAATACACACGTGAGTTTAACTCCGTCAGTTGAATGCACACATTGACAACCATTCAGTTTGATAGCACACTTTTGGTTTTAGAAGCAGATATTTCTCTGTACAGCCTATGGTCCCATTCACTCGGGAATATCCCAACGCAGCTCCTAGAAGTAACGTGTTTCTGACTCGCTGAATCTCAACATAGATTCAACTCTCTTAGGTGAACGAAAGCACAGCAGAGCAGTTTCAAGGAAACGTTTCTCCTGAGTTTTAGACGAAGTTTCCTGCTGTTTAGTACGGATGCCGGCATTGGGCTGGAAATACCGGTTTTGGGATTCTGCACAGAAAGGGTTTGCAAACCGCTGAATCCACACGTGAGTTTAACTCTGTCAGTTGAATGCACACATTGACAACCATTCAGTTTGATAGCACACTTTTGGTTTTAGAAGCAGATATTTCTCTGTACATCCTATGGTCCCATTCACTCGGGAATATCCCAACGCAGCTCCTAGAAGAAACGTGTTTCTGACTCGCTGAATCTCAACATAGATTCACCTCTCTTAGGTGAACGAACGCACAGCAGAGCACTTTCAAGGAAACGTTTCTCCTGAGTTTTAGACGAAGTTTCCTGCTGTTTAGTACGGATGCCGGCATTGGGCTGGAAATACCGGTTTTGGGATGCTGCACAGAAAGGGTTTGCAAACCGCTGAATCCACACGTGAGTTTAACTCTGTCAGTTGAATGCACACATTGACAACCATTCAGTTTGATAGCACACTTTTGGTTTTAGAAGCAGATATTTCTCTGTACAGCCTATGGTCCCATTCACTCTGGAATATCCCAACGCAGCTCCTAGAAGTAACGTGTTTCTGACTCGCTGAATCTCAACATAGATTCAACTCTCTTAGGTGAACGAACGCACAGCAGAGCAGTTTCAAGGAAACGTTTCTCCTGAGTTTTAGACGAAGTTTCCTGCTGTTTAGTACGGATGCCGGCATTGGGCTGGAAATACCGGTTTTGGGATTCTGCAAAGAAAGGGTTTGCAAACCGCTGAATCCACACGTGAGTTTAACTCTGTCAGTTGAATGCACACATTGACAACCATTCAGTTTGATAGCACACTTTTGGTTTTAGAAGCAGATATTTCTCTGTACAGTCTATGGTCCCTTTCACTCGGGAATATCCCAACGCAGCTCCTAGAAGAAACGTGTTTCTGACTCGCTGAATCTCAACATAGATTCAACTCTCTTAGGTGAACGAACGCACAGCAGAGCAGATTCAAGGAAACGTTTCTCCTGAGTCTTAGACGAAGTTTCCTGCTGTTTAGTACGTATGCCGGCATTGGGCTGGAAATACCGGTTTTGGGATTCTGCACAGAAAGGGTTTGCAAACCGCTGAATCCACACGTGAGTTTAACTCTGTCAGTTGAATGCACACATTGACAACCATTCAGTTAGATAGCTCCGTTTTGGTTTTAGAAGCAGATATTTCTCTGTACAGCCTATGGTCCCATTCACTCGGGAATATCCCAACGCAGCTCCTAGAAGAAACGTGTTTCTGACTCGCTGAATCTCAACATAGATTCAACTCTCTTAGGTGAACGAACGCACAGCAGAGCAGTTTCAAGGAAACGTTTCTCCTGAGTTTTAGACGAAGTTTCCTGCTGTTTAGTACGGATGCCGGCACTGGGCTGGACATACCGGTTTTGGGATTCTGCACAGAAAGGGTTTGCAAACCGCTGAATCCACACGTGAGTTTGACTCTGTCAGTTGAATGCACACATTGACAACCATTCAGTTTGATAGCACCCTTTTGGTTTTAGAAGCAGATATTTCTCTGTACAGACTATGGTCCCATTCACTCGGGAATATCCCAACGCAGCTCCGGGAAGAAACGTGTTTCTGACTCGCTGAATCTCAACATAGATTCAACTCTCTTAGGTGAACGAACGCACAGCAGAGCAGTTTCAAGGAAACGTTTCTCCTGAGTTTTAGACGAAGTTTCCTGCTGTTTAGTACGGATGCCGGCATTGGGCTGGACATACCGGTTTTGGGATTCTGCACAGAAAGGGTTTGCAAACCGCTGAATCCACACGTGAGTTTAACTCTGTCAGTTGAATGCACACATTGACAACCATTCAGTTTGATAGCACACTTTTGGTTTTAGAAGCAGATATTTCTCTGTACAGCCTATGGTCCCATTCACTCGGGAATATCCTAACGCAGCTCCTAGAAGAAACGTGTTTCTGACTCGCTGAATCTCAACATAGATTCAACTCTCTTAGGTGATCGAACGCACAGCAGAGCACTTTCAAGGAAACGTTTCTCCTGAGTTTTAGACGAAGTTTCCTGCAGTTTAGTACGGTTGCCGGCATTGGGCTGGAAATACCGGTTTTGGGATTCTGCACAGAAATGGTTTGCAAACCGCTGAATTCACACGTGAGTTTAACTCTGTCAGTTGAATGCACACATTGACAACCATTCAGTTTGATAGCACCCTTTTGGTTTTAGAAGCAGATATTTCTCTGTACATCCTATGGTCCCATTCACTCGGGAATATCCCAACGCAGCTCCTAGAAGAAACGTGTTTCTGACTCGCTGAATCTCAACATAGATTCAAATCTCTTAGGTGAACGAACGCACAGCACAGCAGTTTCAAGGAAACGTTTCTCCTGAGTCTTAGACGAAGTTTGCTGCTGTTTAGTACGGATGCCGGCATTGGGCTGGAAATACCGGTTTTGGGATTCTGCACAGAAAGGGTTTGCAAACCGCTGAATCCACACTTGACTTTAACTCTGTCAGTTGAATGCACACATTGACAACCATTCAGTTAGATAGCTCCGTTTTGGTTTTAGAAGCAGATATTTCTCTGTACAGCCTATGGTCCCATTCACTCGGGAATATCCCAACGCAGCTCCTAGCATAAACGTGTTTCTGACTCGCTGAATCTCAACATAGATTCAACTCTCTTAGGTGAACGAACGCACAGCAGAGCAGTTTCAAGGAAACGTTTCTCCTGAGTTTTAGACGAAGTTTCCTGCTGTTTAGTACGTATGCTGGCATTGGGCTGGAAATACCGGTTTTGGGATTCTGCACAGAAAGGTTTTGTAAACCGCTGAATCCACACGTGAGTTTAACTCTGTCAGTTGAATGCACACATTGACAAGCATTCAGCTAGATACCACCCTTTTGGTTGTAGGAGCGGATATTTCTCTGTACAGCCTATGGTCCCATTCACTCTGGAATATCCCAACGCAGCTCCTAGAAGAAACGTGTTTCTGACTCGCTGAATCTCAACATAGATTCAACTCTCTTAGGTGAACGAACGCACAGCAGAGCAGTTTCAAGGAAACGTTTCTCCTGAGTTATAGACGAAGTTTCCTGCTGTTTAGAACGGATGCCGGCATTGGGCTGGAAATACCGGTTTTGGGATTCTGCACAGAAAGGGTTTGCAAACCGCTGAATCCACACGTGAGTTTAACTCTGTCAGTTGAATGCACACATTGACAACCATTCAGTTAGATAGCTCCGTTTTGGTTTTAGAAGCAGATATTTCTCTGTACCGCCTATGGTCCCATTCACTCGGGAATATCCCAACGCAGCTCCTAGAAGAAACGTGTTTCTGACTCGCTGAATCTCAACATAGATTCAACTCTCTTAGGTGAACGAACGCACAGCAGAGCAGTTTCAAGGAAACGTTTCTCCTGAGTTTTAGACGAAGTTTCCTGCTGTTTAGTACGTATGCCGGCATTGGGCTGGAAATACCGGTTTTGGGATTCTGCACAGAAAGGGTTTGCAAACCGCTGAATCCACACGTGAGTTTAACTCTGTCAGTTGAATGCACACATTGACAACCATTCAGTTAGATAGCTCCGTTTTGGTTTTAGAAGCAGATATTTCTCTGTACAGCCTATGGTCCCATTCACTCGGGAATATCCCAACGCAGCTCCTAGAAGAAACGTGTTTCTGACTCGCTGAATCTCAAGATAGATTCAACTCTCTTAGGTGAACGAACGCACAGCAGAGCAGTTTCAAGGAAACGTTTCTCCTGAGTTTTAGACGAAGTTTCCTGCTGTTTAGTACGGATGCCGGCATTGGGCTGGAAATACCGGTTTTGGGATTCTGCACAGAAAGGGTTTGCAAACCGCTGAATCCACACGTGAGTTTAACTCTGTCAGTTGAATGCACACATTGACAACCATTCAGTTAGATAGCTCCGTTTTGGTTTTAGAAGCAGATATTTCTCTGTACAGCCTATGGTCCCATTCACTCGGGAATATCCCAATTCAGCTCCTAGAAGAAACGTGTTTCTGACTCGCTGAGTCTCAACATAGATTCAACTCTCTTAGGTGAACGAACGCACAGCAGAGCAGTTTCAAGGAAACGTTTCTCCTGAGTTTTAGACGAAGTTTCCTGCTGTTTAGTACGGATGCCGGCATTGGGCTGGACATACCGGTTTTGGGATTCTGCACAGAAATGGTTTGCAAACCGCTGAATCCACACGTGAGTTTAACTCTGTCAGTTGAATGCACACATTGACAACCATTCAGTTAGATAGCTCCGTTTTGGTTTCAGAAGCAGATATTTCTCTGTACAGCCTATGGTCCCATTCACTCGGGAATATCCCAACGCAGCTCCTAGCATAAACGTGTTTCTGACTCGCTGAATCTCAACATAGTTTCAACACTCTTAGGTGAACGAACGCACAGCAGAGCAGTTTCAAGGAAACGTTTCTCCTGAGTTTTAAACGAAGTTTCCTGCTGTTTAGTACGGATGCCGGCATTGAGCTGGAATTACCGGTTTTGGGATTCTGCACAGAAAGGGTTTGTAAACCGCTGAATCCAAACGTGAGTATAACTCTGTCAGTTGTATGCACACATTGACAACCATTCAGTTAGATACCACCCTTTTGGTTGTAGGAGCAGATATTTCTCTGTACAGCCTATGGTCCCATTCACTCGGGAATATCCCAACGCACCTCCTAGAAGAAACGTGTTTCTGACACGCTGAATCTCAACATAGATTCAACTCTCTTAGGTGATCGAACGCACAGCAGAGCAGTTTCAAGGAAACGTTTCTCCTGAGTTTTAGACGAAGTTTCCTGCTGTTTAGTACGGATGCCGGCATTGGGCTGGAAATACCGGTTTTGGGATTCTGCACAGAAAGGGTTTGCAAACCGCTGAATCCACACGTGAGTTTAACTCTGTCAGTTGAATGCACACATTGACAACCATTCAGTTAGATAGCTCCGTTTTGGTTTTAGAAGCAGATATTTCTCTGTACAGCCTATGGTCCCATTCACTCGGGAATATCCCAACGCAGCTCCTAGAAGAAACGTGTTTCTGACTCGCTGAATCTCAACATAGTTTCAACTCTCTTAGGTGAACGAACGCACAGCAGAGCAGTTTCAAGGAAACGTTTCTCCTGAGTTTTAGACGAAGTTTCCTTCTGTTTCGTACGGATGCCGGCATTGGGCTGGACATACCGGTTTTGGGATTCTGCACAGAATGGGTTTGCAAACCGCTGAATCAACACGTGAGTTTAACTCTGTCAGTTGAATGCACACATTGACAACCATTCAGTTAGATAGCTCCGTTTTGGTTTCAGAAGCAGATATTTCTCTGTACAGCCTATGGTCCCATTCACTCGGGAATATCCCAACGCAGCTCCTAGCATAAACGTGTTTCTGACTCGCTGAATCTCAACATAGATTCAACTCTCTTAGGTGAACGAACGCACAGCAGAGCAGTTTCACGGAAACGTTTCTCCTGAGTTTAAGACAAAGTTTCCTGCTGTTTAGTACGGATGCCGGCATTGAGCTGGAATTACCGGTTTTGGGTTTCTGCACAGAAAGGGTTTGTAAACCGCTGAATCCAAACGTGAGTTTAACTCTGTCAGTTGAATGCACACATTGACAACCATTCAGTTAGATACCACCCTTTTGGTTGTAGGAGCAGATATTTCTCTGTACAGCCTATGGTCCCATTCACTCGGGAATATCCCAACGCACCTCCTAGAAGAAACGTGTTTCTGACACGTTGAATCTCAACATAGATTCAACTCTCTTAGGTGATCGAACGCACAGCAGAGCAGTTTCAAGGAAACGTTTCTCCTGAGTTTTAGACGAAGTTTCCTGCTGTTTAGTACGGATGCCGGCATTTGGCTGGAAATACCGGTTTTGGGATTCTGCACAGAAAGTGTTTGCAAACCGCTGAATCCACACGTGACTTTAACTCTGTCAGTTGAATGCACACATTGACAACCATTCAGTTTGATAGCATACTTTTGGTTTTAGAAGCAGATATTTCTCTGTACAGCCTATGGTCCCATTCACTCGGGAATATCCCAACGCAGCTCCTAGAAGAAACGTGTTTCTGACTCGCTGAATCTCATCATAGTTTCAACTCTCTTAGGTGATCCAACGCACAGCAGAGCAGTTTCAAGGAAACGTTTCTCCTGAGTTTTAGACGAAGTTTCCTGCTGTTTAGTACGGATGCCGGCATTGAGCTGGAAATACCGGTTTTGGGATGCTGCACAGAAAGGGTTTGCAAACCGCTGAATCCACACGTGAGTTTAACTCTGTCAGTTGAATGCACACATTGACAACTATTCAGTTAGATAGCTCCGTTTTGGTTTTAGAATCAGATATTTCTCTGTACAGCCTATGGTCACATTCACTCGGGAATATCCCAACGCAGCTCCTAGAAGAAACGTGTTTCTGACTCGCTGAATCTCAACATAGATTCAACTCTCTTAGGTGAACGAACGCACAGCAGAGCAGTTTCAAGGAAACGTTTCTCCTGAGTTTTAGACGAAGTTTCCTGCTGTTTAGTACGGATGCCGGCATTGGGCTGGAAATACCGGTTTTGGGATTCTGCACAGAAAGGGTTTGCAAACCGCTGAATCCACACGTGAGATTAACTCTGTCAGTTGAATGCACACATTGACAACCATTCAGTTTGATAGCACGCTTTTGGTTTTAGAAGCAGATATTTCTCTGTACAGCCTATGGTCCCATTCACTCGGGAATATCCCAACGCAGCTCCTAGAAGAAACGTGTTTCTGACTCGCTGAATCTCAACATAGATTCAACTCTCTTAGGTGAACGAACGCACAGCAGAGCAGTTTCAAGGAAACGTTTCTCCTGAGTTTTAGACGGAGTTTCCTGCTGTTTAGTACGTATGCCGGCATTGGGCTGGAAATACCGGTTTTGGGATTCTGCACAGAAAGGGTTTGCAAACCGCTGAATCCACACGTGACTTTAACTCTGTCAGTTGAATGCACACATTGACAACCATTCAGTTAGATAGCTCCGTTTTGGTTTTAGAAGCAGATATTTCTCTGTACAGCCTATGGTCCCATTCATTCGGGAATATCCCAACGCAGCTCCTAGAAGAAACGTGTTTCTGACTCGCTGAATCTCAACATAGATTCAACTCTCTTAGGTGAACGAACGCACAGCAGAGCAATTTCAAGGAAACGTTTCTCCTGAGTCTTAGACGAAGTTTCCTGCTGTTTAGTACGGATGCCGGCATTGGGCTGGAAATACCGGTTTTGGGATTCTGCACAGAAATGGTTTGCAAACCGCTGAATCCACACGTGAGTTTAACTCTGTCAGTTGAATGCACACATTGACAACCATTCAGTTTGATAGCACCCTTTTGGTTTTAGAAGCAGATATTTCTCTGTACATCCTATGGTTCCATTCACTCGGGAATATCCCAACGCAGCTCCTAGAAGAAACGTGTTTCTGACTCGCTGAATCTCAACATAGATTCAACTCTCTTAGGTGAACGAACGCACAGCACAGCAGTTTCAAGGAAACGTTTCTCCTGAGTCTTAGACGAAGTTTGCTGCTGTTTAGTACGGATGCCGGCATTGGGCTGGAAATACCGGTTTTGGGATTCTGCACAGAAAGGGTTTGCAAACCGCTGAATCCACACGTGAGTTTAACTCTGTCAGTTGAATGCACACATTGACAACCATTCAGTTTGATAGCACCCTTTTGGTTGTAGAAGCAGATATTTCTCTGTACAGACTATGGTCCCATTCACTCGGGAATATCCCAACGCAGCTCCGGGAAGAAACGTGTTTCTGACTCGCTGAATCTCAACATAGATTCAACTCTCTTAGGTGAACGAACGCACAGCAGAGCAGTTTCAAGGAAACGTTTCTCCTGAGTTTTAGACGAAGTTTCCTGCTGTTTAGTACGGATGCCGGCATTGGGCTGGACATACCGGTTTTGGGATTCTGCACAGAAAGGGTTTGCAAACCGCTGAATACACACGTGAGTTTAACTCCGTCAGTTGAATGCACACATTGACAACCATTCAGTTTGATAGCACACTTTTGGTTTTAGAAGCAGATATTTCTCTGTACAGCCTATGGTCCCATTCACTCGGGAATATCCCAACGCAGCTCCTAGAAGTAACGTGTTTCTGACTCGCTGAATCTCAACAAAGATTCAACTCTCTTAGGTGAACGAACGCACAGCAGAGCAGTTTCAAGGAAACGTTTCTCCTGAGTTTTAGACGAAGTTTCCTGCTGTTTAGTACGGATGCCGGCATTGGGCTGGAAATACCGGTTTTGGGATTCTGCACAGAAAGGGTTTGCAAACCGCTGAATCCACACGTGAGTTTAACTCTGTCAGTTGAATGCACACATTGACAACCATTCAGTTTGATAGCACACTTTTGGTTTTAGAAGCAGATATTTCTCTGTACATCCTATGGTCCCATTCACTCGGGAATATCCCAACGCAGCTCCTAGAAGAAACGTGTTTCTGACTCGCTGAATCTCAACATAGATTCAACTCTCTTAGGTGAACGAACGCACAGCAGAGCAGTTTCAAGGAAACGTTTCTCCTGAGTTTTAGACGAAGTTTCCTGCTGTTTAGTACGGATGCCGGCATTGGGCTGGAAATACCGGTTTTGGGATGCTGCACAGAAAGGGTTTGCAAACCGCTGAATCCACACGTGAGTTTAACTCTGTCAGTTGAATGCACACATTGACAACCATTCAGTTTGATAGCACACTTTTGGTTTTAGAAGCAGATATTTCTCTGTACAGCCTATGGTCCCATTCACTCTGGAATATCCCAACGCAGCTCCTAGAAGTAACGTGTTTCTGACTCGCTGAATATCAACATAGATTCAACTCTCTTAGGTGAACGAACGCACAGCAGAGCAGTTTCAAGGAAACATTTCTCCTGAGTTTTAGACGAAGTTTCCTGCTGTTTAGTACGGATGCCGGCATTGGGCTGGAAATACCGGTTTTGGGATTCTGCACAGAAAGGGTTTGCAAACCGCTGAATCCACACGTGAGTTTAACTCTGTCAGTTGAATGCACACATTGACAACCATTCAGTTTGATAGCACACTTTTGGTTTTAGAAGCAGATATTTCTCTGTACAGTCTATGGTCCCATTCACTCGGGAATATCCCAACGCAGCTCCTAGAAGAAACGTGTTTCTGACTCGCTGAATCTCAACATAGATTCAACTCTCTTAGGTGAACGAACGCACAGCAGAGCAGTTTCAAGGAAACGTTTCTCCTGAGTCTTAGACGAAGTTTCCTGCTGTTTAGTACGTATGCCGGCATTGGGCTGGAAATACCGGTTTTGGGATTCTGCACAGAAAGGGTTTGCAAACCGCTGAATACACACGTGAGTTTAACTCTGTCAGTTGAATGCACACATTGACAACCATTCAGTTAGATAGCACCGTTTTGGTTTTAGAAGCAGATATTTCTCTGTACAGCCTATGGTCCCATTCACTCGGGAATATCCCAATTCAGCTCCTAGAAGAAACGTGTTTCTGACTCGCTGAGTCTCAACATAGATTCAACTCTCTTAGGTGAACGAACGCACAGCAGAGCAGTTTCAAGGAAACGTTTCTCCTGAGTTTTAGACGAAGTTTCCTGCTGTTTAGTACGGATGCCGGCATTGGGCTGGACATACCGGTTTTGGGATTCTGCACAGAAATGGTTTGCAAACCGCTGAATCCACACGTGAGTTTAACTCTGTCAGTTGAATGCACACATTGACAACCATTCAGTTAGATAGCTCCGTTTTGGTTTCAGAAGCAGATATTTCTCTGTACAGCCTATGGTCCCATTCACTCGGGAATATCCCAACGCAGCTCCTAGCATAAACGTGTTTCTGACTCGCTGAATCTCAACATAGTTTCAACACTCTTAGGTGAACGAACGCACAGCAGAGCAGTTTCAAGGAAACGTTTCTCCTGAGTTTTAAACGAAGTTTCCTGCTGTTTAGTACGGATGCCGGCATTGAGCTGGAATTACCGGTTTTGGGATTCTGCACAGAAAGGGTTTGTAAACCGCTGAATCCAAACGTGAGTATAACTCTGTCAGTTGTATGCACACATTGACAACCATTCAGTTAGATACCACCCTTTTGGTTGTAGGAGCAGATATTTCTCTGTACAGCCTATGGTCCCATTCACTCGGGAATATCCCAACGCACCTCCTAGAAGAAACGTGTTTCTGACACGCTGAATCTCAACATAGATTCAACTCTCTTAGGTGATCGAACGCACAGCAGAGCAGTTTCAAGGAAACGTTTCTCCTGAGTTTTAGACGAAGTTTCCTGCTGTTTAGTACGGATGCCGGCATTGGGCTGGAAATACCGGTTTTGGGATTCTGCACAGAAAGGGTTTGCAAACCGCTGAATCCACACGTGAGTTTAACTCTGTCAGTTGAATGCACACATTGACAACCATTCAGTTAGATAGCTCCGTTTTGGTTTTAGAAGCAGATATTTCTCTGTACAGCCTATGGTCCCATTCACTCGGGAATATCCCAACGCAGCTGCTAGCATAAACGTGTTTCTGACTCGCTGAATCTCAACATAGTTTCAACTCTCTTAGGTGAACGAATGCACAGCAGAGCAGTTTCAAGGAAACGTTTCTCCTGAGTTTTAGACGAAGTTTCCTTCTGTTTCGTACGGATGCCGGCATTGGGCTGGACATACCGGTTTTGGGATTCTGCACAGAATGGGTTTGCAAACCGCTGAATCAACACGTGAGTTTAACTCTGTCAGTTGAATGCACACATTGACAACCATTCAGTTTGATAGCATACTTTTGGTTTTAGAAGCAGATATTTCTCTGTACAGCCTATGGTCCCATTCACTCGGGAATATCCCAACGCAGCTCCTAGAAGAAACGTGTTTCTGACTCGCTGAATCTCATCATAGTTTCAACTCTCTTAGGTGATCCAACGCACAGCAGAGCAGTTTCAAGGAAACGTTTCTCCTGAGTTTTAGACGAAGTTTCCTGCTGTTTAGTACGGATGCCGGCATTGGCCTGGAAATACCGGTTTTGGGATTCTGCACAGAAAGGGTTTGTAAACCGCTGAATCCAAACGTGAGTTTACCTCTGTCAGTTGAATGCACACATTGACAACCATTCAGTTAGATACCACCCTTTTGGTTGTAGGAGCAGATATTTCTCTGTACAGCCTATGGTCCCATTCACTCGGGAATATCCCAACGCACCTCCTAGAAGAAACGTGTTTCTGACACGTTGAATCTCAACATAGATTCAACTCTCTTAGGTGATCGAACGCACAGCAGAGCAGTTTCAAGGAAACGTTTCTCCTGAGTTTTAGACGAAGTTTCCTGCTGTTTAGTACGGATGCCGGCATTGGGCTGGAAATACCGGTTTTGGGATTCTGCACAGAATGTGTTTGCAAACCGCTGAATCCACACGTGACTTTAACTCTGTCAGTTGAATGCACACATTGACAACCATTCAGTTTGATAGCATACTTTTGGTTTTAGAAGCAGATATTTCTCTGTACAGCCTATGGTCCCATTCACTCGGGAATATCCCAACGCAGCTCCTAGAAGAAACGTGTTTCTGACTCGCTGAATCTCATCATAGTTTCAACTCTCTTAGGTGATCCAACGCACAGCAGAGCAGTTTCAAGGAAACGTTTCTCCTGAGTTTTAGACGAAGTTTCCTGCTGTTTAGTACGGATGCCGGCATTGGCCTGGAAATACCGGTTTTGGGATTCTGCACAGAATGGGTTTGCAAACCGCTGAATCAACACGTGAGTTTAACTCTGTCAGTTGAATGCACACATTGACAACCATTCAGTTAGATAGCTCCGTTTTGGTTTCAGAAGCAGATATTTCTCTGTACAGCCTATGGTCCCATTCACTCGGGAATATCCCAACGCAGCTCCTAGCATAAACGTGTTAATGACTCGCTGAATCTCAACACAGATTCAACTCTCTTAGGTGAACGAACGCACAGCAGAGCAGTTTCAAGGAAACGTTTCTCCTGAGTTTAAGACAAAGTTTCCTGCTGTTTAGTACGGATGCCGGCATTGAGCTGGAATTACCGGTTTTGGGTTTCTGCACAGAAAGGGTTTGTAAACCGCTGAATCCAAACGTGAGTTTAACTCTGTCAGTTGAATGCACACATTGACAACCATTCAGTTAGATACCACCCTTTTGGTTGTAGGAGCAGATATTTCTCTGTACAGCCTATGGTCCCATTCACTCGGGAATATCCCAACGCACCTCCTAGAAGAAACGTGTTTCTGACACGTTGAATCTCAACATAGATTCAACTCTCTTAGGTGATCGAACGCACAGCAGAGCAGTTTCAAGGAAACGTTTCTCCTGAGTTTTAGACGAAGTTTCCTGCTGTTTAGTACGGATGCCGGCATTGGCCTGGAAATACCGGTTTTGGGATTCTGCACAAAAAGGGTTTGCAAACCGCTGAATCCACACGTGAGTTTAACTCTGTCAGTTGAATGCACACGTTGACAACCATTCAGTTAGATAGCTCCGTTTTGGTTTTAGAAGCAGATATTTCTCTGTACAGCCTATGGTCCCATTCACTCGGGAATATCCCAACGCAGCTCCTAGAAGAAACGTGTTTCTGACTCGCTGAATCTCAACATAGATTCAACTCTCTTAGGTGATCGAACGCACAGCAGAGCAGTTTCAAGGAAACGTTTCTCCTGAGTTTTAGACGAAGTTTCCTGCTGTTTAGTACGGATGCCGGCATTGGGCTGGAAATACCGGTTTTGGGATTCTGCACAGAAAGGGTTTGCAAACCGCTGAATCCACACGTGAGTTTAACTCTGTCAGTTCAATGCACACATTGACAACCATTCAGTTAGATAGCTCCGTTTTGGTTTTAGAAGCAGATATTTCTCTGTACAGCCTATGGTCCCATTCACTCGGGAATATCCCAACGCAGCTCCGGGAAGAAACGTGTTTCTGACTCGCTGAATCTCAACATAGATTCAACTCTCTTAGGTGAACGAACGCACAGCAGAGCAGTTTCAAGGAAACGTTTCTCCTGAGTTTTAGACGAAGTTTCCTGCTGTTTAGTACGGATGCCGGCATTGGGCTGGACATACCGGTTTTGGGATTCTGCACAGAAAGGGTTTGCAAACCGCTGAATACACACGTGAGTTTAACTCTGTCAGTTGAATGCACACATTGACAACCATTCAGTTTGATAGCACACTTTTGGTTTTAGAAGCAGATATTTCTCTGTACAGCCTATGGTCCCATTCACTCGGGAATATCCTAACGCAGCTCCTAGAAGAAACGTGTTTCTGACTCGCTGAATCTCAACATAGATTCAACTCTCTTAGGTGATCGAACGCACAGCAGAGCACTTTCAAGGAAACGTTTCTCCTGAGTTTTAGACGAAGTTTCCTGCAGTTTAGTATGGTTGCCGGCATTGGGCTGGAAATACCGGTTTTGGGATTCTGCAAAGAAATGGTTTGCAAACCGCTGAATCCACACGTGAGTTTAACTCTGTCAGTTGAATGCACACATTGACAACCATTCAGTTTGATAGCACCCTTTTGGTTTTAGAAGCAGATATTTCTCTGTACATCCTATGGTCCCATTCACTCGGGAATATCCCAACGCAGCTCCTAGAAGAAACGTGTTTCTGACTCGCTGAATCTCAACATAGATTCAACTCTCTTAGGTGAACGAACGCACAGCACAGCAGTTTCAAGGAAACGTTTCTCCTGAGTCTTAGACGAAGTTTGCTGCTGTTTAGTACGGATGCTGGCATTGGGCTGGAAATACCGGTTTTGGGATTCTGCACAGAAAGGGTTTGCAAACCGCTGAATCCACACGTGAGTTTAACTCTGTCAGTTGAATGCACACATTGACAACCATTCAGTTTGATAGCACCCTTTTGGTTGTAGAAGCAGATATTTCTCTGTACAGACTGTGGTCCCATTCACTCGGGAATATCCCAACGCAGCTCCGGGAAGAAACGTGTTTCTGACTCGCTGAATCTCAACATAGATTCAACTCTCTTAGGTGAACGAACGCACAGCAGAGCAGTTTCAAGGAAACGTTTCTCCTGAGTTTTAGACGAAGTTTCCTGCTGTTTAGTACGGATGCCGGCATTGGGCTGGACATACCGGTTTTGGGATTCTGCACAGAAAGGGTTTGCAAACCGCTGAATACACACGTGAGTTTAACTCCGTCAGTTGAATGCACACATTGACAACCATTCAGTTTGATAGCACACTTTTGGTTTTAGAAGCAGATATTTCTCTGTACAGCCTATGGTCCCATTCACTCGGGAATATCCCAACGCAGCTCCTAGAAGTAACGTGTTTCTGACTCGCTGAATCTCAACATAGATTCAACTCTCTTAGGTGAACGAACGCACAGCAGAGCAGTTTCAAGGAAACGTTTCTCCTGACTTTTAGACGAAGTTTCCTGCTGTTTAGTACGGATGCCGGCATTGGGCTGGAAATACCGGTTTTGGGATTCTGCACAGAAAGGGTTTGCAAACCGCTGAATCCACACGTGAGTTTAACTCTGTCAGTTGAATGCACACATTGACAACCATTCAGTTTGATAGCACACTTTTGGTTTTAGAAGCAGATATTTCTCTGTACAGCCTATGGTCCCATTCACTCGGGAATATCCCAACGCAGCTCCTAGAAGAAACGTGTTTCTGACTCGCTGAATCTCAACATAGATTCAACTCTCTTAGGTGAACGAACGCACAGCAGAGCACTTTCAAGGAAACGTTTCTCCTGAGTTTTAGACAAAGTTTCCTGCTGTTTAGTACGGATGCCGGCATTGGGCTGGAAATACCGGTTTTGGGATGCTGCACAGAAAGGGTTTGCAAACCGCTGAATCCACACGTGAGTTTAACTCTGTCAGTTGAATGCACACATTGACAACCATTCAGTTTGATAGCACACTTTTGGTTTTAGAAGCAGATATTTCTCTGTACAGCCTATGGTCCCATTCACTCTGGAATATCCCAACGCAGCTCCTAGAAGTAACGTGTTTCTGACTCGCTGAATATCAACATAGATTCAACTCTCTTAGGTGAACGAACGCACAGCAGAGCAGTTTCAAGGAAACGTTTCTTCTGAGTTTTAGACGAAGTTTCCTGCTGTTTAGTACGGATGCCGGCATTGGGCTGGAAATACCGGTTTTGGGATTCTGCACAGAAAGGGTTTGCAAACCGCTGAATCCACACGTGAGTTTAACTCTGTCAGTTGAATGCACACATTGACAACCATTCAGTTTGATAGCACACTTTTGGTTTTAGAAGCAGATATTTCTCTGTACAGTCTATGGTCCCATTCACTCGGGAATATCCCAACGCAGCTCCTAGAAGAAACGTGTTTCTGACTCGCTGAATCTCAACATAGATTCAACTCTCTTAGGTGAACGAACGCACAGCAGAGCAGTTTCAAGGAAACGTTTCTCCTGAGTCTTAGACGAAGTTTCCTGCTGTTTAGTACGTATGCCGGCATTGGGCTGGAAATACCGGTTTTGGGATTCTGCACAGAAAGGGTTTGCAAACCGCTGAATCCACACGTGAGTTTAACTCTGTCAGTTGAATGCACACATTGACAACCATTCAGTTAGATAGCTCCGTTTTGGTTTTAGAAGCAGATATTTCTCTGTACAGCCTATGGTCCCATTCACTCGGGAATATCCCAACGCAGCCCCTAGAAGAAACGTGTTTCTGACTCGCTGAATCTCAACATAGATTCAACTCTCTTAGGTGAACGAACGCACAGCAGAGCAGTTTCAAGGAAACGTTTCTCCTGAGTTTTAGACGAAGTTTCCTGCTGTTTAGTACGGATGCCGGCACTGGGCTGGACATACCGGTTTTGGGATTCTGCACAGAAAGGGTTTGCAAACCGCTGAATCCACACGTGAGTTTGACTCTGTCAGTTGAATGCACACATTGACAACCATTCAGTTTGATAGCACCCTTTTGGTTTTAGAAGCAGATATTTCTCTGTACAGACTATGGTCCCATTCACTCGGGAATATCCCAACGCAGCTCCGGGAAGAAACGTGTTTCTGACTCGCTGAATCTCAACATAGATTCAACTCTCTTAGGTGAACGAACGCACAGCAGAGCAGTTTCAAGGAAGCGTTTCTCCTGAGTTTTAGACGAAGTTTCCTGCTGTTTAGTACGGATGCCGGCATTGGGCTGGACATACCGGTTTTGGGATTCTGCACAGAAAGGGTTAGCAAACCGCTGAATACACACGTGAGTTTAACTCTGTCAGTTGAATGCACACATTGACAACCATTCAGTTTGATAGCACACTTTTGGTTTTAGAAGCAGATATTTCTCTGTACAGCCTATGGTCCCATTCACTCGGGAATATCCTAACGCAGCTCCTAGAAGAAACGTGTTTCTGACTCGCTGAATCTCAACATAGATTCAACTCTCTTAGGTGATCGAACGCACAGCAGAGCACTTTCAAGGAAACGTTTCTCCTGAGTTTTAGACGAAGTTTCCTGCAGTTTATTACGGTTGCCGGCATTGGGCTGGAAATACCGGTTTTGGGATTCTGCACAGAAATGGTTTGCAAACCGCTGAATCCACACGTGAGTTTAACTCTGTCAGTTGAATGCACACATTGACAACCATTCAGTTTGATAGCACCCTTTTGGTTTTAGAAGCAGATATTTCTCTGTACATCCTATGGTCCCATTCACTCGGGAATATCCCAACGCAGCTCCTAGAAGAAACGTGTTTCTGAGTCGCTGAATCTCAACATAGATTCAAATCTCTTAGGTGAACGAACGCACAGCACAGCAGTTTCAAGGAAACGTTTCTCCTGAGTCTTAGACGAAGTTTGCTGCTGTTTAGTACGGATGCCGGCATTGGGCTGGAAATACCGGTTTTGGGATTCTGCAAAGAAAGAGTTTGCAAACCGCTGAATCCGCACATGACTTTAACTCTGTCAGTTGAATGCACACATTGACAACCATTCAGTTAGATAGCTCCGTTTTGGTTTTAGAAGCAGATATTTCTCGGTACAGCCTATGGTCCCATTCACTCGGGAATATCCCAACGCAGCTCCTAGCATAAACGTGTTTCTGACTCGCTGAATCTCAACATAGATTCAACTCTCTTAGGTGAACGAACGCACAGCAGAGCAGTTTCAAGGAAACGTTTCTCCTGAGTTTTAGACGAAGTTTCCTGCTCTTTAGTACGGATGCCGGCATTGGGCTGGAAATACCGGTTTTGGGATTCTGCACAGAAAGGGTTTGCAAACCGCTGAATCCACACGTGAGTTTAACTCTGTCAGTTGAATGCACACATTGACAACCATTCAGTTTGATAGCACACTTTTGGTTTTAGAAGCAGATATTTCTCTGTACATCCTATGGTCCCATTCACTCGGGAATATCCCAACGCAGCTCCTAGAAGAAACGTGTTTCTGACTCGCTGAATCTCAACATAGATTCAACTCTCTTAGGTGAACGAACGCACAGCAGAGCACTTTCAAGGAAACGTTTCTCCTGAGTTTTAGACGAAGTTTCCTGCTGTTTAGTACGGGTGCCGGCATTGGGCTGGAAATACCGGTTTTGGGATGCTGCACAGAAAGGGTTTGCAAACCGCTGAATCCACACGTGAGTTTAACTCTGTCAGTTGAATGCACACATTGACAACCATTCAGTTTGATAGCACACTTTTGGTTTTAGAAGCAGATATTTCTCTGTACAGCCTATGGTCCCATTCACTCTGGAATATCCCAACGCAGCTCCTAGAAGTAACGTGTTTCTGACTCGCTGAATATCAACATAGATTCAACTCTCTTAGGTGAACGAACGCACAGCAGAGCAGTTTCAAGGAAACGTTTCTCCTGAGTTTTAGACGAAGTTTCCTGCTGTTTAGTACGGATGCCGGCATTGGGCTGGAAATACCGGTTTTGGGATTCTGCACAGAAAGGGTTTGCAAACCGCTGAATCCACACGTGAGTTTAACTCTGTCAGTTGAATGCACACATTGACAACCATTCAGTTTGATAGCACACTTTTGGTTTTAGAAGCAGATATTTCTCTGTACAGTCTATGGTCCCATTCACTCGGGAATATCCCAACGCAGCTCCTAGAAGAAACGTGTTTCTGACTCGCTGAATCTCAACATAGATTCAACTCTCTTAGGTGAACGAACGCACAGCAGAGCAGTTTCAAGGAAACGTTTCTCCTGAGTCTTAGACGAAGTTTCCTGCTGTTTAGTACGTATGCCGGCATTGGGCTGGAAATACCGGTTATGGGATTCTGCACAGAAAGGGTTTGCAAACCGCTGAATCCACACGTGAGTTTAACTCTGTCAGTTGAATGCACACATTGACAACCATTCAGTTAGATAGCTCCGTTTTGGTTTTAGAAGCAGATATTTCTCTGTACAGCCTAAGGTCCCATTCACTCGGGAATATCCCAACGCAGCCCCTAGAAGAAACGTGTTTCTGACTCGCTGAATCTCAACATAGATTCAACTCTCTTAGGTGAACGAACGCACAGCAGAGCAGTTTCAAGGAAACGTTTCTCCTGAGTTTTAGACGAAGTTTCCTGCTGTTTAGTACGGATGCCGGCACTGGGCTGGACATACCGGTTTTGGGATTCTGCACAGAAAGGGTTTGCAAACCGCTGAATCCACACGTGAGTTTGACTCTGTCAGTTGAATGCACACATTGACAACCATTCAGTTTGATAGCACCCTTTTGGTTTTAGAAGCAGATATTTCTCTGTACAGACTATGGTCCCATTCACTCGGGAATATCCCAACGCAGCTCCGGGAAGAAACGTGTTTCTGACTCGCTGAATCTCAACATAGATTCAACTCTCTTAGGTGAACGAACGCACAGCAGAGCAGTTTCAAGGAAACGTTTCTCCTGAGTTTTAGACGAAGTTTCCTGCTGTTTAGTACGGATGCCGGCATTGGGCTGGACATACCGGTTTTGGGATTCTGCACAGAAAGGGTTTGCAAACCGCTGAATACACACGTGAGTTTAACTCTGTCAGTTGAATGCACACATTGACAACCATTCAGTTTGATAGCACACTTTTGGTTTTAGAAGCAGATATTTCTCTGTACAGCCTATGGTCCCATTCACTCGGGAATATCCTAACGCAGCTCCTAGAAGAAACGTGTTTCTGACTCGCTGAATCTCAACATAGATTCAACTCTCTTAGGTGATCGAACGCACAGCAGAGCACTTTCAAGGAAACGTTTCTCCTGAGTTTTAGACGAAGTTTCCTGCAGTTTAGTACGGTTGCCGGCATTGGGCTGGAAATACCGGTTTTGGGATTCTGCACAGAAATGGTTTGCAAACCGCTGAATCCACACGTGAGTTTAACTCTGTCAGTTGAATGCACACATTGACAACCATTCAGTTTGATAGCACCCTTTTGGTTTTAGAAGCAGATATTTCTCTGTACATCCTATGGTCCCATTCACTCGGGAATATCCCAACGCAGCTCCTAGAAGAAACGTGTTTCTGAGTCGCTGAATCTCAACATAGATTCAAATCTCTTAGGTGAACGAACGCACAGCACAGCAGTTTCAAGGAAACGTTTCTCCTGAGTCTTAGACGAAGTTTCCTGCTGTTTAGTACGGATGCCGGCATTGGGCTGGAAATACCGGTTTTGGGATTCTGTAAAGAAAGAGTTTGCAAACCGCTGAATCCACACTTGACTTTAACTCTGTCAGTTGAATGCACACATTGACAACCATTCAGTTAGATAGCTCCGTTTTGGTTTTAGAAGCAGATATTTCTCTGTACAGCCTAAGATCCCATTCACTCGGGAATATCCCAACGCAGCTCCTAGCATAAACGTGTTTCTGACTCGCTGAATCTCAACATAGATTCAACTCTCTTAGGTGAACGAACGCACAGCAGAGCAGTTTCAAGGAAACGTTTCTCCTGAGTTTTAGACGAAGTTTCCTGCTGTTTAGTACGTATGCTGGCATAGGGCTGGAAATACCGGTTTTGGGATTCTGCACAGAAAGGGTTTGTAAACCGCTGAATCCACACGTGAGTTTAACTCTGTCAGTTGAATGCACACATTGACAAGCATTCAGCTAGATACCACCCTTTTGGTTGTAGGAGCAGATATTTCTCTGTACAGCCTATGGTCCCATTCACTCTGTGATATCCCAACGCAGCTCCTAGAAGAAACGTGTTTCTGACTCGCTGAATCTCAACATAGATTCAACTCTCTTAGGTGAACGAACGCACAGCAGAGCAGTTTCAAGGAAACGTTTCTCCTGAGTTTTAGACGAAGTTTCCTGCTGTTTAGTACGGATGCCGGCATTGGGCTGGAAATACCGGTTTTGGGATTCTGCACAGACAGGGTTTGCAAACCGCTGAATCCACACGTGAGTTTAACTCTGTCAGTTGAATGCACACATTGACAACCATTCAGTTTGATAGATCCGTTTTGGTTTTAGAAGCAGATATTTCTCTGTACAGCCTATGGTCCCATTCACTCGGGAATATCCCAACGCAGCTCCTAGAAGAAACGTGTTTCTGACTCGCTGAATCTCAACATAGATTCAACTCTCTTAGGTGAACGAACGCACAGCAGAGCAGTTTCAAGGAAACGTTTCTCCTGAGTTTTAGACGAAGTTTCCTGCTGTTTAGTACGGATGCCGGCATTGGGCTGGAAATACCGGTTTTGGGATTCTGCACAGAAAGGGTTTGCAAACCGATGAATCCACACGTGAGTTTAACTCTGTCAGTTGAATGCACACTTTGACAACCATTCAGTTAGATAGCTCCGTTTTGGTTTTAGAAGCAGATATTTCTCTGTACAGCCTATGGTCCCATTCACTCGGGAATATCCCAACGCAGCTCCTAGAAGAAACGTGTTTCTGACTCGCTGAATCTCAACACAGATTCAACTCTCTTAGGTGAAAGAACGCACAGCAGAGCAGTTTCAAGGAAACGTTTCTCCTGAGTTTTAGACGAAGTTTCCTGCTGTTTAGTACGTATGCCGGCATTGGGCTGGAAATACCGGTTTTGGGATTCTGCACAGAAAGGGTTTGCAAACCGCTGAATCCACACGTGAGTTTAACTCTGTCAGTTGAATGCACACATTGACAACCATTCAGTTAGATAGCTCCGTTTTGGTTTTAGAAGCAGATATTTCTCTGTACAGCCTATGGTCCCATTCACTCGGGAATATCCCAACGCAGCTCCTAGAAGAAACGTGTTTCTGACTCGCTGAATCTCATCATAGTTTCAACTCTCTTAGGTGATCCAACGCACAGCAGAGCAGTTTCAAGGAAACGTTTCTCCTGAGTTTTAGACGAAGTTTCCTGCTGTTTAGTACGGATGCCGGCATTGGCCTGGAAATACCGGTTTTGGGATTCTGCACAAAAAGGGTTTGCAAACCGCTGAATCCACACGTGAGTTTAACTCTGTCAGTTGAATGCACACGTTGACAACCATTCAGTTAGATAGCTCCGTTTTGGTTTTAGAAGCAGATTTTTCTCTGTACAGCCTATGGTCCCATTCACTCGGGAATATCCCAACGCAGCTCCGGGAAGAAACGTGTTTCTGACTCGCTGAATCTCAACATAGATTCAACTCTCTTAGGTGAACGAACGCACAGCAGAGCAGTTTCAAGGAAACGTTTCTCCTGAGTTTTAGACGAAGTTTCCTGCTGTTTAGTACGGATGCCGGCATTGGGCTGGACATACCGGTTTTGGGATTCTGCACAGAAAGGGTTTGCAAACCGCTGAATACACACGTGAGTTTAACTCCGTCAGTTGAATGCACACATTGACAACCATTCAGTTTGATAGCACACTTTTGGTTTTAGAAGCAGATATTTCTCTGTACAGCCTATGGTCCCATTCACTCGGGAATATCCCAACGCAGCTCCTAGAAGTAACGTGTTTCTGACTCGCTGAATCTCAACATAGATTCAACTCTCTTAGGTGAACGAACGCACAGCAGAGCAGTTTCAAGGAAACGTTTCTCCTGAGTTTTAGACGAAGTTTCCTGCTGTTTAGTACGGATGCCGGCATTGGGCTGGAAATACCGGTTTTGGGATTCTGCACAGAAAGGGTTTGCAAACCGCTGAATCCACACGTGAGTTTAACTCTGTCAGTTGAATGCACACATTGACAACCATTCAGTTAGATAGCTCCGTTTTGGTTTTAGAAGCAGATATTTCTCTGTACAGCCTAAGATCCCATTCACTCGGGAATATCCCAACGCAGCTCCTAGCATAAACGTGTTTCTGACTCGCTGAATCTCAACATAGATTCAACTCTCTTAGGTGAACGAACGCACAGCAGAGCAGTTTCAAGGAAACGTTTCTCCTGAGTTTTAGACGAAGTTTCCTGCTGTTTAGTACGTATGCTGGCATAGGGCTGGAAATACCGGTTTTGGGATTCTGCACAGAAAGGGTTTGTAAACCGCTGAATCCACACGTGAGTTTAACTCTGTCAGTTGAATGCACACATTGACAAGCATTCAGCTAGATACCACCCTTTTGGTTGTAGGAGCAGATATTTCTCTGTACAGCCTATGGTCCCATTCACTCTGTGATATCCCAACGCAGCTCCTAGAAGAAACGTGTTTCTGACTCGCTGAATCTCAACATAGATTCAACTCTCTTAGGTGAACGAACGCACAGCAGAGCAGTTTCAAGGAAACGTTTCTCCTGAGTTTTAGACGAAGTTTCCTGCTGTTTAGTACGGATGCCGGCATTGGGCTGGAAATACCGGTTTTGGGATTCTGCACAGACAGGGTTTGCAAACCGCTGAATCCACACGTGAGTTTAACTCTGTCAGTTGAATGCACACATTGACAACCATTCAGTTTGATAGCTCCGTTTTGGTTTTAGAAGCAGATATTTCTCTGTACAGCCTATGGTCCCATTCACTCGGGAATATCCCAACGCAGCTCCTAGAAGAAACGTGTTTCTGACTCGCTGAATCTCAACATAGATTCAACTCTCTTAGGTGAACGAACGCACAGCAGAGCAGTTTCAAGGAAACGTTTCTCCTGAGTTTTAGACGAAGTTTCCTGCTGTTTAGTACGGATGCCGGCATTGGGCTGGAAATACCGGTTTTGGGATTCTGCACAGAAAGGGTTTGCAAACCGATGAATCCACACGTGAGTTTAACTCTGTCAGTTGAATGCACACATTGTCAACCATTCAGTTAGATAGCTCCGTTTTGGTTTTAGAAGCAGATATTTCTCTGTACAGCCTATGGTCCCATTCACTCGGGAATATCCCAACGCAGCTCCTAGAAGAAACGTGTTTCTGACTCGCTGAATCTCAACACAGATTCAACTCTCTTAGGTGAAAGAACGCACAGCAGAGCAGTTTCAAGGAAACGTTTCTCCTGAGTTTTAGACGAAGTTTCCTGCTGTTTAGTACGTATGCCGGCATTGGGCTGGAAATACCGGTTTTGGGATTCTGCACAGAAAGGGTTTGCAAACCGCTGAATCCACACGTGAGTTTAACTCTGTCAGTTGAATGCACACATTGACAACCATTCAGTTAGATAGCTCCGTTTTGGTTTTAGAAGCAGATATTTCTCTGTACAGCCTATGGTCCCATTCACTCGGGAATATCCCAACGCAGCTCCTAGAAGAAACGTGTTTCTGACTCGCTGAATCTCATCATAGTTTCAACTCTCTTAGGTGATCCAACGCACAGCAGAGCAGTTTCAAGGAAACGTTTCTCCTGAGTTTTAGACGAAGTTTCCTGCTGTTTAGTACGGATGCCGGCATTGGCCTGGAAATACCGGTTTTGGGATTCTGCACAAAAAGGGTTTGCAAACCGCTGAATCCACACGTGAGTTTAACTCTGTCAGTTGAATGCACACGTTGACAACCATTCAGTTAGATAGCTCCGTTTTGGTTTTAGAAGCAGATTTTTCTCTGTACAGCCTATGGTCCCATTCACTCGGGAATATCCCAACGCAGCTCCTAGAAGAAACGTGTTTCTGACTCGCTGAATCTCAACATAGATTCAACTCTCTTAGGTGATCTAACGCACAGCAGAGCAGTTTCAAGGAAACGTTTCTCCTGAGTTTTAGACGAAGTTTCCTGCTGTTTAGTACGGATGCCGGCATTGGGCTGGAAATACCGGTTTTGGGATTCTGCACAGAAAGGGTTTGCAAACCGCTGAATCCACACGTGAGTTTAACTCTGTCAGTTGAATGCACACATTGACAACCATTCAGTTTGATAGCACACTTTTGGTTTTAGAAGCAGATATTTCTCTGTACAGCCTATGGTCCCATTCACTCGGGAATATCCCAACGCAGCTCCTAGAAGAAACGTGTTTCTGACTCGCTGAATCTCAACATAGATTCAACTCTCTTAGGTGATCGAACGCACAGCAGAGCACTTTCAAGGAAACGTTTCTCCTGAGTTTTAGACGAAGTTTCCTGCAGTTTAGTACGGTTGCCGGCATTGGGCTGGAAATACCGGTTTTGGGATTCTGCACAGAAATGGTTTGCAAACCGCTGAATCCACACGTGAGTTTAACTCTGTCAGTTGAATGCACACATTGACAACCATTCAGTTTGATAGCACCCTTTTGGTTTTAGAAGCAGATATTTCTCTGTACATCCTATGGTCCCATTCACTCGGGAATATCCCAACGCAGCTCCTAGAAGAAACGTGTTTCTGACTCGCTGAATCTCAACATAGATTCAACTCTCTTAGGTGAACGAACGCACAGCACAGCAGTTTCAAGGAAACGTTTCTCCTGAGTCTTAGACGAAGTTTGCTGCTGTTTAGTACGGATGCCGGCATTGGGCTGGAAATACCGGTTTTGGGATTCTGCACAGAAAGGGTTTGCAAACCGCTGAATCCACACGTGAGTTTAACTCTGTCAGTTGAATGCACACATTGAAAACCATTCAGTTTGATAGCACCCTTTTGGTTGTAGAAGCAGATATTTCTCTGTACAGACTATGGTCCCATTCACTCGGGAATATCCCAACGCAGCTCCGGGAAGAAACGTGTTTCTGACTCGCTGAATCTCAACATAGATTCAACTCTCTTAGGTGAACGAACGCACAGCAGAGCAGTTTCAAGGAAACGTTTCTCCTGAGTTTTAGACGAAGTTTCCTGCTGTTTAGTACGGATGCCGGCATTGGGCTGGACATACCGGTTTTGGGATTCTGCACAGAAAGGGTTTGCAAACCGCTGAATACACACGTGAGTTTAACTCCGTCAGTTGAATGCACACATTGACAACCATTCAGTTTGATAGCACACTTTTGGTTTTAGAAGCAGATATTTCTCTGTACAGCCTATGGTCCCATTCACTCGGGAATATCCCAACGCAGCTCCTAGAAGTAACGTGTTTCTGACTCGCTGAATCTCAACATAGATTCAACTCTCTTAGGTGAACGAACGCACAGCAGAGCAGTTTCAAGGAAACGTTTCTCCTGAGTTTTAGACGAAGTTTCCTGCTGTTTAGTACGGATGCCGGCATTGGGCTGGAAATACCGGTTTTGGGATTCTGCACAGAAAGGGTTTGCAAACCGCTGAATCCACACGTGAGTTTAACTCTGTCAGTTGAATGCACACATTGACAACCATTCAGTTTGATAGCACACTTTTGGTTTTAGAAGCAGATATTCTCTGTACATCCTATGGTCCCATTCACTCGGGAATATCCCAACGCAGCTCCTAGAAGAAACGTGTTTCTGACTCGCTGAATCTCAACATAGATTCAACTCTCTTAGGTGAACGAACGCACAGCAGAGCACTTTCAAGGAAACGTTTCTCCTGAGTTTTAGACGAAGTTTCCTGCTGTTTAGTACGGATGCCGGCATTGGGCTGGAAATACCGGTTTTGGGATGCTGCACAGAAAGGGTTTGCAAACCGCTGAATCCACACTTGAGTTTAACTCTGTCAGTTGAATGCACACATTGACAACCATTCAGTTTGATAGCACACTTTTGGTTTTAGAAGCAGATATTTCTCTGTACAGCCTATGGTCCCATTCACTCTGGAATATCCCAACGCAGCTCCTAGAAGTAACGTGTTTCTGACTCGCTGAATATCAACATAGATTCAACTCTCTTAGGTGAACGAACGCACAGCAGAGCAGTTTCAAGGAAACGTTTCTCCTGAGTTTTAGACGAAGTTTCCTGCTGTTTAGTACGGATGCCGGCATTGGGCTGGAAATACCGGTTTTGGGATTCTGCACAGAAAGGGTTTGCAAACCGCTGAATCCACACGTGAGTTTAACTCTGTCAGTTGAATGCACACATTGACAACCATTCAGTTTGATAGCACACTTTTGGTTTTAGAAGCAGATATTTCTCTGTACAGTCTATGGTCCCATTCACTCGGGAATATCCCAACGCAGCTCCTAGAAGAAACGTGTTTCTGACTCGCTGAATCTCAACATAGATTCAACTCTCTTAGGTGAACGAACGCACAGCAGAGCAGTTTCAAGGAAACGTTTCTCCTGAGTCTTAGACGAAGTTTCCTGCTGTTTAGTACGTATGCCGGCATTGGGCTGGAAATACCGGTTTTGGGATTCTGCACAGAAAGGGTTTGCAAACCGCTGAATCCACACGTGAGTTTAACTCTGTCAGTTGAATGCACACATTGACAACCATTCAGTTAGATAGCTCCGTTTTGGTTTTAGAAGCAGATATTTCTCTGTACAGCCTATGGTCCCATTCACTCGGGAATATCCCAACGCAGCCCCTAGAAGAAACGTGTTTCTGACTCGCTGAATCTCAACATAGATTCAACTCTCTTAGGTGAACGAACGCACAGCAGAGCAGTTTCAAGGAAACGTTTCTCCTGAGTTTTAGACGAAGTTTCCTGCTGTTTAGTACGGATGCCGGCACTGGGCTGGACATACCGGTTTTGGGATTCTGCACAGAAAGGGTTTGCAAACCGCTGAATCCACACGTGAGTTTGACTCTGTCAGTTGAATGCACACATTGACAACCATTCAGTTTGATAGCACCCTTTTGGTTTTAGAAGCAGATATTTCTCTGTACAGACTATGGTCCCATTCACTCGGGAATATCCCAACGCAGCTCCGGGAAGAAACGTGTTTCTGACTCGCTGAATCTCAACATAGATTCAACTCTCTTAGGTGAACGAACGCACAGCAGAGCAGTTTCAAGGAAACGTTTCTCCTGAGTTTTAGACGAAGTTTCCTGCTGTTTAGTACGGATGCCGGCATTGGGCTGGACATACCGGTTTTGGGATTCTGCACAGAAAGGGTTTGCAAACCGCTGAATACACACGTGAGTTTAACTCTGTCAGTTGAATGCACACATTGACAACCATTCAGTTTGATAGCACACTTTTGGTTTTAGAAGCAGATATTTCTCTGTACAGCCTATGGTCCCATTCACTCGGGAATATCCTAACGCAGCTCCTAGAAGAAACGTGTTTCTGACTCGCTGAATCTCAACATAGATTCAACTCTCTTAGGTGATCGAACGCACAGCAGAGCACTTTCAAGGAAACGTTTCTCCTGAGTTTTAGACGAAGTTTCCTGCAGTTTATTACGGTTGCCGGCATTGGGCTGGAAATACCGGTTTTGGGATTCTGCACAGAAATGGTTTGCAAACCGCTGAATCCACACGTGAGTTTAACTCTGTCAGTTGAATGCACACATTGACAACCATTCAGTTTGATAGCACCCTTTTGGTTTTAGAAGCAGATATTTCTCTGTACATCCTATGGTCCCATTCACTCGGGAATATCCCAACGCAGCTCCTAGAAGAAACGTGTTTCTGAGTCGCTGAATCTCAACATAGATTCAAATCTCTTAGGTGAACGAACGCACAGCACAGCAGTTTCAAGGAAACGTTTCTCCTGAGTCTTAGACGAAGTTTGCTGCTGTTTAGTACGGATGCCGGCATTGGGCTGGAAATACCGGTTTTGGGATTCTGCAAAGAAAGAGTTTGCAAACCGCTGAATCCACACTTGACTTTAACTCTGTCAGTTGAATGCACACATTGACAACCATTCAGTTAGATAGCTCCGTTTTGGTTTTAGAAGCAGATATTTCTCTGTACAGCCTATGGTCCCATTCACTCGGGAATATCCCAACGCAGCTCCTAGCATAAACGTGTTTCTGACTCGCTGAATCTCAACATAGATTCAACTCTCTTAGGTGAACGAACGCACAGCAGAGCAGTTTCAAGGAAACGTTTCTCCTGAGTTTTAGACGAAGTTTCCTGCTGTTTAGTACGTATGCCGGCATTGGGCTGGAAATACCGGTTTTGGGATTCTGCACAGAAAGGGTTTGCAAACCGCTGAATCCACACGTGAGTTTAACTCTGTCAGTTGAATGCACACATTGACAACCATTCAGTTTGATAGCACACTTTTGGTTTTAGAAGCAGATATTTCTCTGTACATCCTATGGTCCCATTCACTCGGGAATATCCCAACGCAGCTCCTAGAAGAAACGTGTTTCTGACTCGCTGAATCTCAACATAGATTCAACTCTCTTAGGTGAACGAACGCACAGCAGAGCACTTTCAAGGAAACGTTTCTCCTGAGTTTTAGACGAAGTTTCCTGCTGTTTAGTACGGATGCCGGCATTGGGCTGGAAATACCGGTTTTGGGATGCTGCACAGAAAGGGTTTGCAAACCGCTGAATCCACACGTGAGTTTAACTCTGTCAGTTGAATGCACACATTGACAACCATTCAGTTTGATAGCACACTTTTGGTTTTAGAAGCAGATATTTCTCTGTACAGCCTATGGTCTCATTCACTCTGGAATATCCCAACGCAGCTCCTAGAAGTAACGTGTTTCTGACTCGCTGAATATCAACATAGATTCAACTCTCTTAGGTGAACGAACGCACAGCAGAGCAGTTTCAAGGAAACGTTTCTCCTGAGTTTTAGACGAAGTTTCCTGCTGTTTAGTACGGATGCCGGCATTGGGCTGGAAATACCGGTTTTGGGATTCTGCACAGAAAGGGTTTGCAAACCGATGAATCCACACGTGAGTTTAACTCTGTCAGTTGAATGCACACATTGACAACCATTCAGTTAGATAGCTCCGTTTTGGTTTTAGAAGCAGATATTTCTCTGTACAGCCTATGGTCCCATTCACTCGGGAATATCCCAACGCAGCTCCTAGAAGAAACGTGTTTCTGACTCGCTGAATCTCAACACAGATTCAACTCTCTTAGGTGAAAGAACGCACAGCAGAGCAGTTTCAAGGAAACGTTTCTCCTGAGTTTTAGACGAAGTTTCCTGCTGTTTAGTACGTATGCCGGCATTGGGCTGGAAATACCGGTTTTGGGATTCTGCACAGAAAGGGTTTGCAAACCGCTGAATCCACACGTGAGTTTAACTCTGTCAGTTGAATGCACACATTGACAACCATTCAGTTAGATAGCTCCGTTTTGGTTTTAGAAGCAGATATTTCTCTGTACAGCCTATGGTCCCATTCACTCGGGAATATCCCAACGCAGCTCCTAGAAGAAACGTGTTTCTGACTCGCTAAATCTCATCATAGTTTCAACTCTCTTAGGTGATCCAACGCACAGCAGAGCAGTTTCAAGGAAACGTTTCTCCTGAGTTTTAGACGAAGTTTCCTGCTGTTTAGTACGGATGCCGGCATTGGCCTGGAAATACCGGTTTTGGGATTCTGCACAAAAAGGGTTTGCAAACCGCTGAATCCACACGTGAGTTTAACTCTGTCAGTTGAATGCACACGTTGACAACCATTCAGTTAGATAGCTCCGTTTTGGTTTTAGAAGCAGATTTTTCTCTGTACAGCCTATGGTCCCATTCACTCGGGAATATCCCAACGCAGCTCCTAGAAGAAACGTGTTTCTGACTCGCTGAATCTCAACATAGATTCAACTCTCTTAGGTGATCTAACGCACAGCAGAGCAGTTTCAAGGAAACGTTTCTCCTGAGTTTTAGACGAAGTTTCCTGCTGTTTAGTACGGATGCCGGCATTGGGCTGGAAATACCGGTTTTGGGATTCTGCACAGAAAGGGTTTGCAAACCGCTGAATCCACACGTGAGTTTAACTCTGTCAGTTGAATGCACACATTGACAACCATTCAGTTTGATAGCACACTTTTGGTTTTAGAAGCAGATATTTCTCTGTACAGCCTATGGTCCCATTCACTCGGGAATATCCTAACGCAGCTCCTAGAAGAAACGTGTTTCTGACTCGCTGAATCTCAACATAGATTCAACTCTCTTAGGTGATCGAACGCACAGCAGAGCACTTTCAAGGAAACGTTTCTCCTGAGTTTTAGACGAAGTTTCCTGCAGTTTAGTACGGTTGCCGGCATTGGGCTGGAAATACCGGTTTTGGGATTCTGCACAGAAATGGTTTGCAAACCGCTGAATCCACACGTGACTTTAACTCTGACAGTTGAATGCACACATTGACAACCATTCAGTTTGATAGCACCCTTTTGGTTTTAGAAGCAGATATTTCTCTGTACATCCTATGGTCCCATTCACTCGGGAATATCCCAACGCAGCTCCTAGAAGAAACGTGTTTCTGACTCGCTGAATCTCAACATAGATTCAACTCTCTTAGGTGAACGAACGCACAGCACAGCAGTTTCAAGGAAACGTTTCTCCTGAGTCTTAGACGAAGTTTGCTGCTGTTTAGTACGGATGCCGGCATTGGGCTGGAAATACCGGTTTTGGGATTCTGCACAGAAAGGGTTTGCAAACCGCTGAATCCACACGTGAGTTTAACTCTGTCAGTTGAATGCACACATTGACAACCATTCAGTTTGATAGCACCCTTTTGGTTGTAGAAGCAGATATTTCTCTGTACAGACTATGGTCCCATTCACTCGGGAATATCCCAACGCAGCTCCGGGAAGAAACGTGTTTCTGACTCGCTGAATCTCAACATAGATTCAACTCTCTTAGGTGAACGAACGCACAGCAGAGCAGTTTCAAGGAAACGTTTCTCCTGAGTTTTAGACGAAGTTTCCTGCTGTTTAGTACGGATGCCGGCATTGGGCTGGACATACCGGTTTTGGGATTCTGCACAGAAAGGGTTTGCAAACCGCTGAATACACACGTGAGTTTAACTCCGTCAGTTGAATGCACACATTGACAACCATTCAGTTTGATAGCACACTTTTGGTTTTAGAAGCAGATATTTCTCTGTACAGCCTATGGTCCCATTCACTCGGGAATATCCCAACGCAGCTCCTAGAAGTAACATGTTTCTGACTCGCTGAATCTCAACATAGATTCAACTCTCTTAGGTGAACGAACGCACAGCAGAGCAGTTTCAAGGAAACGTTTCTCCTGAGTTTTAGACGAAGTTTCCTGCTGTTTAGTACGGATGCCGGCATTGGGCTGGAAATACCGGTTTTGGGATTCTGCACAGAAAGGGTTTGCAAACCGCTGAATCCACACGTGAGTTTAACTCTGTCAGTTGAATGCACACATTGACAACCATTCAGTTTGATAGCACACTTTTGGTTTTAGAAGCAGATATTTCTCTGTACATCCTATGGTCCCATTCACTCGGGAATATCCCAACGCAGCTCCTAGAAGAAACGTGTTTCTGACTCGCTGAATCTCAACATAGATTCAACTCTCTTAGGTGAACGAACGCACAGCAGAGCACTTTCAAGGAAACGTTTCTCCTGAGTTTTAGACGAAGTTTCCTGCTGTTTAGTACGGATGCCGGCATTGGGCTGGAAATACCGGTTTTGGGATGCTGCACAGAAAGGGTTTGCAAACCGCTGAATCCACACGTGAGTTTAACTCTGTCAGTTGAATGCACACATTGACAACCATTCAGTTTGATAGCACACTTTTGGTTTTAGAAGCAGATATTTCTCTGTACAGCCTATGGTCCCATTCACTCTGGAATATCCCAACGCAGCTCCTAGAAGTAACGTGTTTCTGACTCGCTGAATATCAACATAGATTCAACTCTCTTAGGTGAACGAACGCACAGCAGAGCAGTTTCAAGGAAACGTTTCTCCTGAGTTTTAGACGAAGTTTCCTGCTGTTTAGTACGGATGCCGGCATTGGGCTGGAAATACCGGTTTTGGGATTCTGCACAGAAAGGGTTTGCAAACCGCTGAATCCACACGTGAGTTTAACTCTGTCAGTTGAATGCACACATTGACAACCATTCAGTTTGATAGCACACTTTTGGTTTTAGAAGCAGATATTTCTCTGTACAGTCTATGGTCCCATTCACTCGGGAATATCCCAACGCAGCTCCTAGAAGAAACGTGTTTCTGACTCGCTGAATCTCAACATAGATTCAACTCTCTTAGGTGAACGAACGCACAGCAGAGCAGTTTCAAGGAAACGTTTCTCCTGAGTCTTAGACGAAGTTTCCTGCTGTTTAGTACGTATGCCGGCATTGGGCTGGAAATACCGGTTTTGGGATTCTGCACAGAAAGGGTTTGCAAACCGCTGAATCCACACGTGAGTTTAACTCTGTCAGTTGAATGCACACATTGACAACCATTCAGTTAGATAGCTCCGTTTTGGTTTTAGAAGCAGATATTTCTCTGTACAGCCTATGGTCCCATTCACTCGGGAATATCCCAACGCAGCCCCTAGAAGAAACGTGTTTCTGACTCGCTGAATCTCAACATAGATTCAACTCTCTTAGGTGAACGAACGCACAGCAGAGCAGTTTCAAGGAAACGTTTCTCCTGAGTTTTAGACGAAGTTTCCTGCTGTTTAGTACGGATGCCGGCACTGGGCTGGACATACCGGTTTTGGGATTCTGCACAGAAAGGGTTTGCAAACCGCTGAATCCACACGTGAGTTTGACTCTGTCAGTTGAATGCACACATTGACAACCATTCAGTTTGATAGCACCCTTTTGGTTTTAGAAGCAGATATTTCTCTGTACAGACTATGGTCCCATTCACTCGGGAATATCCCAACGCAGCTCCGGGAAGAAACGTGTTTCTGACTCGCTGAATCTCAACATAGATTCAACTCTCTTAGGTGAACGAACGCACAGCAGAGCAGTTTCAAGGAAACGTTTCTCCTGAGTTTTAGACGAAGTTTCCTGCTGTTTAGTACGGATGCCGGCATTGGGCTGGACATACCGGTTTTGGGATTCTGCACAGAAAGGGTTTGCAAACCGCTGAATACACACGTGAGTTTAACTCTGTCAGTTGAATGCACACATTGACAACCATTCAGTTTGATAGCACACTTTTGGTTTTAGAAGCAGATATTTCTCTGTACAGCCTATGATCCCATTCACTCGGGAATATCCTAACGCAGCTCCTAGAAGAAACGTGTTTCTGACTCGCTGAATCTCAACATAGATTCAACTCTCTTAGGTGATCGAACGCACAGCAGAGCACTTTCAAGGAAACGTTTCTCCTGAGTTTTAGACGAAGTTTCCTGCAGTTTATTACGGTTGCCGGCATTGGGCTGGAAATACCGGTTTTGGGATTCTGCACAGAAATGGTTTGCAAACCGCTGAATCCACACGTGAGTTTAACTCTGTCAGTTGAATGCACACATTGACAACCATTCAGTTTGATAGCACCCTTTTGGTTTTAGAAGCAGATATTTCTCTGTACATCCTATGGTCCCATTCACTCGGGAATATCCCAACGCAGCTCCTAGAAGAAACGTGTTTCTGAGTCGCTGAATCTCAACATAGATTCAAATCTCTTAGGTGAACGAACGCACAGCACAGCAGTTTCAAGGAAACGTTTCTCCTGAGTCTTAGACGAAGTTTGCTGCTGTTTAGTACGGATGCCGGCATTGGGCTGGAAATACCGGTTTTGGGATTCTGCAAAGAAAGAGTTTGCAAACCGCTGAATCCACACTTGACTTTAACTCTGTCAGTTGAATGCACACATTGACAACCATTCAGTTAGATAGCTCCGTTTTGGTTTTAGAAGCAGATATTTCTCTGTACAGCCTATGGTCCCATTCACTCGGGAATATCCCAACGCAGCTCCTAGCATAAACGTGTTTCTGACTCGCTGAATCTCAACATAGATTCAACTCTCTTAGGTGAACGAACGCACAGCAGAGCAGTTTCAAGGAAACGTTTCTCCTGAGTTTTAGACGAAGTTTCCTGCTGTTTAGTACGGATGCCGGCATTGGGCTGGAAATACCGGTTTTGGGATTCTGCACAGAAAGGGTTTGCAAACCGCTGAATCCACACGTGAGTTTAACTCTGTCAGTTGAATGCACACATTGACAACCATTCAGTTTGATAGCACACTTTTGGTTTTAGAAGCAGATATTTCTCTGTACATCCTATGGTCCCATTCACTCGGGAATATCCCAACGCAGCTCCTAGAAGAAACGTGTTTCTGACTCGCTGAATCTCAACATAGATTCAACTCTCTTAGGTGAACGAACGCACAGCAGAGCACTTTCAAGGAAACGTTTCTCCTGAGTTTTAGACGAAGTTTCCTGCTGTTTAGTACGGATGCCGGCATTGGGCTGGAAATACCGGTTTTGGGATGCTGCACAGAAAGGGTTTGCAAACCGCTGAATCCACACGTGAGTTTAACTCTGTCAGTTGAATGCACACATTGACAACCATTCAGTTTGATAGCACACTTTTGGTTTTAGAAGCAGATATTTCTCTGTACAGCCTATGGTCCCATTCACTCTGGAATATCCCAACGCAGCTCCTAGAAGTAACGTGTTTCTGACTCGCTGAATATCAACATAGATTCAACTCTCTTAGGTGAACGAACGCACAGCAGAGCAGTTTCAAGGAAACGTTTCTCCTGAGTTTTAGACGAAGTTTCCTGCTGTTTAGTACGGATGCCGGCATTGGGCTGGAAATACCGGTTTTGGGATTCTGCACAGAAAGGGTTTGCAAACCGCTGAATCCACACGTGAGTTTAACTCTGTCAGTTGAATGCACACATTGACAACCATTCAGTTTGATAGCACAGTTTTGGTTTTAGAAGCAGATATTTCTCTGTACAGTCTATGGTCCCATTCACTCGGGAATATCCCAACGCAGCTCCTAGAAGAAACGTGTTTCTGACTCGCTGAATCTCAACATAGATTCAACTCTCTTAGGTGAACGAACGCACAGCAGAGCAGTTTCAAGGAAACGTTTCTCCTGAGTCTTAGACGAAGTTTCCTGCTGTTTAGTACGTATGCCGGCATTGGGCTGGAAATACCGGTTTTGGGATTCTGCACAGAAAGGGTTTGCAAACCGCTGAATCCACACGTGAGTTTAACTCTGTCAGTTGAATGCACACATTGACAACCATTCAGTTAGATAGCTCCGTTTTGGTTTTAGAAGCAGATATTTCTCTGTACAGCCTAAGGTCCCATTCACTCGGGAATATCCCAACGCAGCCCCTAGAAGAAACGTGTTTCTGACTCGCTGAATCTCAACATAGATTCAACTCTCTTAGGTGAACGAACGCACAGCAGAGCAGTTTCAAGGAAACGTTTCTCCTGAGTTTTAGACGAAGTTTCCTGCTGTTTAGTACGGATGCCGGCACTGGGCTGGACATACCGGTTTTGGGATTCTGCACAGAAAGGGTTTGCAAACCGCTGAATCCACACGTGAGTTTGACTCTGTCAGTTGAATGCACACATTGACAACCATTCAGTTTGATAGCACCCTTTTGGTTTTAGAAGCAGATATTTCTCTGTACAGACTATGGTCCCATTCACTCGGGAATATCCCAACGCAGCTCCGGGAAGAAACGTGTTTCTGACTCGCTGAATCTCAACATAGATTCAACTCTCTTAGGTGAACGAACGCACAGCAGAGCAGTTTCAAGGAAACGTTTCTCCTGAGTTTTAGACGAAGTTTCCTGCTGTTTAGTACGGATGCCGGCATTGGGCTGGACATACCGGTTTTGGGATTCTGCACAGAAAGGGTTTGCAAACCGCTGAATACACACGTGAGTTTAACTCTGTCAGTTGAATGCACACATTGACAACCATTCAGTTTGATAGCACACTTTTGGTTTTAGAAGCAGATATTTCTCTGTACAGCCTATGGTCCCATTCACTCGGGAATATCCTAACGCAGCTCCTAGAAGAAACGTGTTTCTGACTCGCTGAATCTCAACATAGATTCAACTCTCTTAGGTGATCGAACGCACAGCAGAGCACTTTCAAGGAAACGTTTCTCCTGAGTTTTAGACGAAGTTTCCTGCAGTTTAGTACGGTAGCCGGCATTGGGCTGGAAATACCGGTTTTGGGATTCTGCACAGAAATGGTTTGCAAACCGCTGAATCCACACGTGAGTTTAACTCTGTCAGTTGAATGCACACATTGACAACCATTCAGTTTGATAGCACACTTTTGGTTTTAGAAGCAGATATTTCTCTGTACAGCCTATGGTCCCATTCACTCGGGAATATCCCAACGCAGCTCCTAGAAGAAACGTGTTTCTGACTCGCTGAATCTCAACATAGATTCAACTCTCTTAGGTGAACGAACGCACAGCAGAGCAGTTTCAAGGAAACGTTTCTCCTGAGTTTTAGGCGAAGTTTCCTGCTGTTTAGTACGGACGCCGGCATTGGGCTGGAAATACCGGTTTTGGGATTCTGCACAGAAAGGGTTTGCAAACCGCTGAATCCACACGTGAGTTTAACTCTGTCAGTTGAATGCACACATTGACAACCATTCAGTTTGATAGCTCCGTTTTGGTTTTAGAAGCAGATATTTCTCTGTACAGCCTATGGTCCCATTCACTCGGGAATATCCCAACGCAGCTCCTAGAAGAAACGTGTTTCTGACTCGCTGAATCTCAACATAGATTCAACTCTCTTAGGTGAACGAACGCACAGCAGAGCAGTTTCAAGGAAACGTTTCTCCTGAGTTTTAGACGAAGTTTCCTGCTGTTTAGTACGTATGCCGGCATTGGGCTTTAAATACCGGTTTTGGGATTCTGCACAGAAAGGGTTTGCAAACCGATGAATCCACACGTGAGTTTAACTCTGTCAGTTGAATGCACACATTGACAACCATTCAGTTAGATAGTTCCGTTTTGGTTTTAGAAGCAGATATTTCTCTGTACAGCCTATGGTCCCATTCACTCGGGAATATCCCAACGCAGCTCCTAGAAGAAACGTGTTTCTGACTCGCTGAATCTCAACACAGATTCAACTCTCTTAGGTGAAAGAACGCACAGCAGAGCAGTTTCAAGGAAACGTTTCTCCTGAGTTTTAGACGAAGTTTCCTGCTGTTTAGTACGTATGCCGGCATTGGGCTGGAAATACCGGTTTTGGGATTCTGCACAGAAAGGGTTTGCAAACCGCTGAATCCACACGTGAGTTTAACTCTGTCAGTTGAATGCACACATTGACAACCATTCAGTTAGATAGCTCCGTTTGGTTTTTGAAGCAGATATTTCTCTGTACAGCCTATGGTCCCATTCACTCGGGAATATCCCAACGCAGCTCCTAGAAGAAACGTGTTTCTGACTCGCTGAATCTCAACATAGATTCAACTCTCTTAGGTGAACGAACGCACATCAGAGCAGTTTCAAGGAAACGTTTCTCCTGAGTTTTAGACGAAGTTTCCTGCTGTTTAGTACGGATGCCGGCATTGGGCTGGAAATACCGGTTTTGGGATTATGCACAGAAAGGGTTTGCAAACCGCTGAATCCACACGTGAGTTTAACTCTGTCAGTTGAATGCACACATTGACAACCATTCAGTTAGATAGCTCCGTTTTGGTTTTAGAAGCAGATATTTCTCTGTACAGCCTATGGTCCCATTCACTCGGGAATATCCCAATTCAGCTCCTAGAAGAAACGTGTTTCTGACTCGCTGAGTCTCAACATAGATTCAACTCTCTTAGGTGAACGAACGCACAGCAGAGCAGTTTCAAGGAAACGTTTCTCCTGAGTTTTAGACGAAGTTTCCTGCTGTTTAGTACGGATGCCGGCATTGGGCTGGACATACCGGTTTTGGGATTCTGCACAGAAATGGTTTGCAAACCGCTGAATCCACACGTGAGTTTAACTCTGTCAGTTGAATGCACACATTGACAACCATTCAGTTAGATAGCTCCGTTTTGGTTTCAGAACCAGATATTTCTCTGTACAGCCTATGGTCCCATTCACTCGGGAATATCCCAACGCAGCTCCTAGAAGAAACGTGTTTCTGACTCGCTGAATCTCAACATAGATTCAACTCTCTTAGGTGAACGAACGCACAGCACAGCAGTTTCAAGGAAACGTTTCTCCTGAGTCTTAGACGAAGTTTGCTGCTGTTTAGTACGGATGCCGGCATTGGGCTGGAAATACCGGATTTGGGATTCTGCACAGAAAGGGTTTGCAAACCGCTGAATCCACACGTGACTTTAACTCTGTCAGTTGAATGCACACATTGACAACCATTCAGTTAGATAGCTCCGTTTTGGTTTTAGAAGCAGATATTTCTCTGTACAGTCTATGGTCCCATTCACTCGGGAATATCCCAACGCAGCTCCTAGCATAAACGTGTTTCTGACTCGCTGAATCTCAACATAGTTTCAACTCTCTTAGGTGAACGAACGCACAGCAGAGCAGTTTCAAGGAAACGTTTCTCCTGAGTTTTAGACGAAGTTTCCTGCTGTTTAGAACGGATGCCGGCATTGAGCTGGAATTACCGGTTTTGGGATTCTGCACAGAAAGGGTTTGTAAACCGCTGAATCCACACGTGAGTTTAACTCTGTCAGTTGAATGCACACATTGACAAGCATTCAGCTAGATACCACCCTTTTGGTTGTAGGAGCAGATATTTCTCTGTACAGCCTATGGTCCCATTCACTCTGGAATATCCCAACGCAGCTCCTAGAAGAAACGTGTTTCTGACTCGCTGAATCTCAACATAGATTCAACTCTCTTAGGTGAACGAACGCACAGCAGAGCAGTTTCAAGGAAACGTTTCTCCTGAGTTTTAGACGAAGTTTCCTGCTGTTTAGTACGGATGCCGGCATTGGGCTGGAAATACCGGTTTTGGGATTCTGCACAGAAAGGGTTTGCAAACCGCTGAATCCACACGTGAGTTTAACTCTGTCAGTTGAATGCACACATTGACAACCATTCAGTTAGATAGCTCCGTTTTGGTTTTAGAAGCAGATATTTCTCTGTACAGCCTATGGTCCCATTCACTCGGGAATATCCCAACGCAGCTCCTAGAAGAAACGTGTTTCTGACTCGCTGAATCTCAACATAGATTCAACTCTCTTAGGTGAACGAACGCACAGCAGAGCAGTTTCAAGGAAACGTTTCTCCTGAGTTTTAGACGAAGTTTCCTGCTGTTTAGTACGGATGCCGGCATTGGGCTGGAAATACCGGTTTTGGGATTCTGCACAGAAAGGGTTTGCAAACCGCTGAATCCACACGTGAGTTTAACTCTGTCAGTTGAATGCACACATTGACAACCATTCAGTTAGATAGCTCCGTTTTGGTTTAGAAGCAGATATTTCTCTGTACAGCCTACGGTCCCATTCACTCGGGAATATCCCAACGCAGCTCCTAGAAGTAACGTGTTTCTGACTCGCTGAATCTCAACACAGATTCAACTCTCTTAGGTGAAAGAACGCACAGCAGAGCAGTTTCAAGGAAACGTTTCTCCTGAGTTTTAGACGAAGTTTCCTGCTGTTTAGTACGTATGCCGGCATTGGGCTGGAAATACCGGTTTTGGGATTCTGCACAGAAAGGGTTTGCAAACCGCTGAATCCACACGTGAGTTTAACTCTGTCAGTTGAATGCACACATTGACAACCATTCAGTTAGATAGCTCCGTTTTGGTTTTAGAAGCAGATATTTCTCTGTACAGCCTATGGTCCCATTCACTCGGGAATATCCCAACGCAGCTCCTAGAAGAAACGTGTTTCTGACTCGCTGAATCTCAACATAGATTCAACTCTCTTAGGTGAACGAACGCACAGCAGAGCAGTTTCAAGGAAACGTTTCTCCTGAGTTTTAGACGAAGTTTCCTGCTGTTTAGTACGGATGCCGGCATTGGGCTGGAAATACCGGTTTTGGGATTCTGCACAGAAAGGGTTTGCAAACCGCTGAATCCACACGTGCGTTTAACTCTGTCAGTTGAATGCACACATTGACAACCATTCAGTTAGATAGCTCCGTTTTGGTTTTAGAAGCAGATATTTCTCTGTACAGCCTATGGTCCCATTCACTCGGGAATATCCCAATTCAGCTCCTAGAAGAAACGTGTTTCTGACTCGCTGAGTCTCAACATAGATTCAACTCTCTTAGGTGAACGAACGCACAGCAGAGCAGTTTCAAGGAAACGTTTCTCCAGAGTTTTAGACGAAGTTTCCTGCTGTTTAGTACGGATGCCGGCATTGGGCTGGACATACCGGTTTTGGGATTCTGCACAGAAATGGTTTGCAAACCGCTGAATCCACACGTGAGTTTAACTCTGTCAGTTGAATGCACACATTGACAACCATTCAGTTAGATAGCTCCGCTTTGGTTTCAGAAGCAGATATTTCTCTGTACAGCCTATGGTCCCATTCACTCGGGAATATCCCAACGCAGCTCCTAGCATAAACGTGTTTCTGACTCGCTGAATCTCAACATAGTTTCAACACTCTTAGGTGAACGAACGCACGGCAGAGCAGTTTCAAGGAAACGTTTCTGCTGAGTTTTAAACGAAGTTTCCTGCTGTTTAGTACGGATGCCGGCATTGAGCTGGAATTACCGGTTTTGGGATTCTGCACAGAAAGGGTTTGTAAACCGCTGAATCCAAACGTGAGTATAACTCTGTCAGTTGTATGCACACATTGACAACCATTCAGTTAGATACCACCCTTTTGGTTGTAGGAGCAGATATTTCTCTGTACAGCCTATGGTCCCATTCACTCGGGAATATCCCAACGCAGCTGCTAGCATAAACGTGTTTCTGACTCGCTGAATCTCAACATAGTTTCAACTCTCTTAGGTGAACGAACGCACAGCAGAACAGTTTCAAGGAAACGTTTCTCCTGAGTTTTAGACGAAGTTTCCTGCTGTTTTGTACGGATGCCGGCATTGGGCTGGACATACCGGTTTTGGGATTCTGCACAGAATGGGTTTGCAAACCGCTGAATCAACACGTGAGTTTAACTCTGTCAGTTGAATGCACACATTGACAACCATTCAGTTAGATAGCTCCGTTTTGGTTTCAGAAGCAGATATTTCTCTGTACAGCCTATGGTCCCATTCACTCGGGAATATCCCAACGCAGCTCCTAGCATAAACGTGTTTCTGACTCGCTGAATCTCAACATAGATTCAACTCTCTTAGGTGAACGAACGCACAGCAGAGCAGTTTCAAGGAAACGTTTCTCCTGAGTTTAAGACAAATTTTCCTGCTGTTTTTTACGGATGCCGGCATTGAGCTGGAATTACCGGTTTTGGGATTCTGCACAGAAAGGGTTTGTAAACCGCTGAATCCAAACGTGAGTTTAACTCTGTCAGTTGAATGCACACATTGACAACCATTCAGTTAGATACCACCCTTTTGGTTGTAGGAGCAGATATTTCTCTGTACAGCCTATGGTCCCATTCACTCGGGAATATCCCAACGCAACTCCTAGAAGAAACGTGTTTCTGACACGTTGAATCTCAACATAGATTCAACTCTCTTAGGTGATCGAACGCACAGCAGAGCAGTTTCAAGGAAACGTTTCTCCTGAGTTTTAGACGAAGTTTCCTGTTGTTTAGTACGGATGCCGGCATTGGGCTGGAAATACCGGTTTTGGGATTCTGCACAGAAAGTGTTTGCAAACCGCTGAATCCACACGTGACTTTAACTCTGTCAGTTGAATGCACACATTGACAACCATTCAGTTTGATAGCATACTTTTGGTTTTAGAAGCAGATATTTCTCTGTACAGCCTATGGTCCCATTCACTCGGGAATATCCCAACGCAGCTCCTAGAAGAAACGTGTTTCTGACTCGCTGAATCTCATCATAGTTTCAACTCTCTTAGGTGATCCAACGCACAGCAGAGCAGTTTCAAGGAAACGTTTCTCCTGAGCTTTAGACGAAGTTTCCTGCTGTTTAGTACGGATGCCGGCATTGGGCTGGAAATACCGGTTTTGGGATTCTGCACAAAAAGGGTTTGCAAACCGCTGAATCCACACGTGAGTTTAACTCTGTCAGTTGAATGCACACATTGACAACCATTCAGTTAGATAGCTCCGTTTTGGTTTTAGAAGCAGATATTTCTCTGTACAGCCTATGGTCCCATTCACTCGGGAATATCCCAACGCAGCTCCTAGAAGAAACGTGTTTCTGACTCGCTGAATCTCAACATAGATTCAACTCTCTTAGGTGATCGAACGCACAGCAGAGCAGTTTCAAGGAAACGTTTCTCCTGAGTTTTAGACGAAGTTTCCTGCTGTTTAGTACGTATGCTGGCATTGGGCTGGAAATACCGGTTTTGGGATTCTGCACAGAAAGGGTTTGCAAACCGCTGAATCCACACGTGAGTTTAACTCTGTCAGTTCAATGCACACATTGACAACCATTCAGTTAGATAGCTCCGTTTTGGTTTTAGAAGCAGATATTTCTCTGTACAGCCTATGGTCCCATTCACTCGGGAATATCCCAACGCAGCTCCTAGAAGAAACGTGTTTCTGACTCGCTGAATCTCAACATAGATTCAACTCTCTTAGGTGATCGAACTCACAGCAGAGCAGTTTCAAGGAAACGTTTCTCCTGAGTTTTAGACGAAGTTTCCTGCTGTTTAGTACGGATGCCGGCATTGGGCTGGAAATACCGGTTTTGGGATTCTGCACAGAAAGGGTTTGCAAACCGCTGAATCCACACGTGAGTTTAACTCTGTCAGTTGAATGCACACATTGACAACCATTCAGTTAGATAGCTCCGTTTTGGTTTTCGAAGCACATATTTCTCTGTACCGCCTATGGTCCCATTCACTCGGGAATATCCCAACACAGCTCCTAGAAGAAACGTGTTTCTGACTCGCTGAATCTCAACATAGATTCAAATCTCTTAGGTGAACGAACGCACAGCAGAGCAGTTTCAAGGAAACGTTTCTCCTGAGTTTTAGACGAAGTTTCCTGCTGTTTAGTACGTATGCCGGCATTGGGCTGGAAATACCGGTTTTGGGATTCTGCACAGAAAGGGTTTGCAAACCGCTGAATCCACACGTGGGTTTAACTCTGTCAGTTGAATGCACACATTGACAACCATTCAGTTAGATAGCTCCGTTTTGGTTTTAGAAGCAGATATTTCTCTGTACAGCCTATGGTCCCATTCACTCGGGAATATCCCAACGCAGCTCCTAGAAGAAACGTGTTTCTGACTCGCTGAATCTCAACATAGATTCAACTCTCTTAGGTGAACGAACGCACAGCAGAGCAGTTTCAAGGAAACGTTTCTCCTGAGTTTTAGACGAAGTTTCCTGCTGTTTAGTACGGATGCCGGCATTGGGCTGGAAATACCGGTATTGGGATTCTGCACAGAAAGGGTTTGCAAACCGCTGAATCCACACGTGAGTTTAACTCTGTCAGTTGAATGCACACACTGAGAACCATTCAGTTAGATAGCTCCGTTTTGGTTTTAGAAGCAGATATTTCTCTGTACAGCCTATGGTCCCATTCACTCGGGAATATCCCAACGCAGCTCCTAGAAGAAACGTGTTTCTGACTCGCTGAATCTCAACATAGATTCAACTCTCTTAGGTGAACGAAGGCACAGCACAGCAGTTTCAAGGAAACGTTTCTCCTGAGTTTTAGACGAAGTTTCCTGCTGTTTAGTACGGATGCCGGCATTGGGCTGGAAATACCAGTTTTGGGATTCTGCACAGAAAGGGTTTGCAAACCGCTGAATCCACACGTGAGTTTAACTCTGTCAGTTGAATGCACACATTGACAACCATTCAGTTAGATAGCACACTTTTGGTTTTAGAAGCAGATATTTCTCTGTACAGCCTATGGTCCCATTCACTCGGGAATATCCCAACGCAACTCCTAGAAGAAACGTGTTTCTGACTCGCTGAATCTCAACATAGCTTCAACTCTCTTAGTTGAACGAAGGCACAGCAGAGCAGTTTCAAGGAAACGTTTCTCCTGAGTTTTAGACGAAGTTTCCTGCTGTTTAGTTCGGATGCCGGCATTGGGCTGGAAATACCGGTTTTGGGATTCTGCACAGAAAGGGTTTGCAAACCGCTGAATCCACACGTGAGTTTAACTCTGTCAGTTGAATGCACACATTGACAACCATTCAGTTAGATAGCTCCGTTTTGGTTTTAGAAGCAGATATTTCTCTGTACAGCCTATGGTCCCATTCACTCGGGAATATCCCAACTCAGCTCCTAGAAGAAACGTGTTTCTGACTCGCTGAATCTCAACATAGATTCAACTCTCTTAGGTGAACGAACGCACAGCAGAGCAGTTTCAAGGAAACGTTTCTCCTGAGTTTTAGACGAAGTTTCCTGCTGTTTAGTACGTATGCCGGCATTGGGCTGGAAATAACGGTTTTGGGATTCTGCACAGAAAGGGTTTGCAAACCGCTGAATCCACACGTGAGTTTAACTCTGTCAGTTGAATGCACACATTGACAACCATTCAGTTAGATAGCACCGTTTTGGTTTTAGAAGCAGATATTTCTCTGTACAGCCTATGGTCACATTCACTCGGGAATATCCCAACGCAGCTCCTAGAAGAAACGTGTTTCTGACTCGCTGAATCTCAACATAGATTCAACTCTCTTAGGTGAACGAACGCACAGCAGAGCAGTTTCAAGGAAACGTTTCTCCTGAGTTTTAGACGAAGTTTCCTGCTGTTTACTACGGATGCCGGCATTGGGCTGGAAATACCGGTTTTGGGATTCTGCACAGAAAGGGTTTGCAAACCGCTGAATCCACACGTGAGTTTAACTCTGTCAGTTGAATGCACACATTGACAACCATTCAGTTTGATAGCACACTTTTGGTTTTAGAAGCAGATATTTCTCTGTACCGCCTATGGTCCCATTCACTCGGGAATATCCCAACGCAGCTCCTAGAAGGAACGTGTTTCTGACTCGCTGAATCTCAACATAGATTCAACTCTCTTAGGTGAACGAACGCACAGCAGAGCAGTTTCAAGGAAACGTTTCTCCTGAGTTTTAGACGAAGTTTCCTGCAGTTTAGTACGTATACCGGCATTGGGCTGGAAATACCGGTTTTGGGATTCTGCACAGAAAGGGTTTGCAAACCGCTGAATCCACACGTGAGTTTAACTCTGTCAGTTGAATGCACACATTGACAACCATTCAGTTTGATAGCACACTTTTGGTTTTAGAAGCAGATATTTCTCTGTAGAGCCTATGGTCCCATTCACTCGGGAATATCCTAACGCAGCTCCTAGAAGAAACGTGTTTCTGACTCGCTGAATCTCAACATAGATTCAACTCTCTTAGGTGAACGAACGCACAGCAGAGCAGTTTCAAGGAAACGTTTCTCCTGAGTCTTAGACGAAGTTTCCTGCTGTTTAGTGCGTATGCCGGCATTGGGCTGGAAATACCGGTTTTGGGATTCTGCACAGAAAGGGTTTGCAAACCGCTGAATCCACACGTGAGTTTAACTCTGTCAGTTGAATGCACACATCGACAACCATTCAGTTAGATAGCTCCGTTTTGGTTTTAGAAGCAGATATTTCTCTGTACAGCCTATGGTCCCATTCACTCGGGAATATCCCAATTCAGCTCCTAGAAGAAACGTGTTTCTGACTCGCTGAGTCTCAACATAGATTCAACACTCTTAGGTGAACGAACGCACGGCAGAGCAGTTTCAAGGAAACGTTTCTGCTGAGTTTTAAACGAAGTTTCCTGCTGTTTAGTACGGATGCCGGCATTGAGCTGGAATTACCGGTTTTGGGAATCTGCACAGAAAGGGTTTGTAAACCCCTGAATCCAAACGTGAGTATAACTCTGTCAGTTGTATGCACACATTGACAACCATTCAGTTAGATACCACCCTTTTGGTTGTAGGAGCAGATATTTCTCTGTACAGCCTATGGTCCCATTCACTCGGGAATATCCCAACGCAGCTGCTAGCATAAACGTGTTTCTGACTCGCTGAATCTCAACATAGTTTCAACTCTCTTAGGTGAACGAACGCACAGCAGAGCAGTTTCAAGGAAACGTTTCTCCTGAGCTTTAGACGAAGTTTCCTGCTGTTTAGTACGGATGCCGGCATTGGGCTGGAAATACCGGTTTTGGGATTCTGCACAAAAAGGGTTTGCAAACCGCTGAATCCACACGTGAGTTTAACTCTGTCAGTTGAATGCACACATTGACAACCATTCAGTTAGATAGCTCCGTTTTGGTTTTAGAAGCAGATATTTCTCTGTACAGCCTATGGTCCCATTCACTCGGGAATATCCCAACGCAGCTCCTAGAAGAAACGTGTTTCTGACTCGCTGAATCTCAACATAGATTCAACTCTCTTAGGTGATCGAACGCACAGCAGAGCAGTTTCAAGGAAACGTTTCTCCTGAGTTTTAGACGAAGTTTCCTGCTGTTTAGTATGGATGCCGGCATTGGGCTGGAAATACCGGTTTTGGGATTCTGCACAGAAAGGGTTTGCAAACCGCTGAATCCACACGTGAGTTTAACTCTGTCAGTTCAATGCACACATTGACAACCATTCAGTTAGATAGCTCCGTTTTGGTTTTAGAAGCAGATATTTCTCTGTACAGCCTATGGTCCCATTCACTCGGGAATATCCCAACGCAGCTCCTAGAAGAAACGTGTTTCTGACTCGCTGAATATCAACATAGATTCAACTCTCTAGGTGATCGAACTCACAGCAGAGCAGTTTCAAGGAAACGTTTCTCCTGAGTTTTAGACGAAGTTTCCTGCTGTTTAGTACGGATGCCGGCATTGGGCTGGAAATACCGGTTTTGGGATTCTGCACAGAAAGGGTTTGCAAACCGCTGAATCCACACGTGAGTTTAACTCTGTCAGTTGAATGCACACATTGACAACCATTCAGTTAGATAGCTCCGTTTTGGTTTTAGAAGCAGATATTTCTCTGTACCGCCTATGGTCCCATTCACTCGGGAATATCCCAACACAGCTCCTAGAAGAAACGTGTTTCTGACTCGCTGAATCTCAACATAGATTCAAATCTCTTAGGTGAACGAACGCACAGCAGAGCAGTTTCAAGGAAACGTTTCTCCTGAGTTTTAGACGAAGTTTCCTGCTGTTTAGTACGGATGCCGGCATTGGGCTGGAAATACCGGTTTTGGGATTCTGCACAGAAAGGGTTTGCAAACCGCTGAATCCACACGTGGGTTTAACTCTGTCAGTTGAATGCACACATTGACAACCATTCAGTTAGATAGCTCCGTTTTGGTTTTAGAAGCAGATATTTCTCTGTACAGCCTATGGTCCCATTCACTCGGGAATATCCCAACGCAGCTCCTAGAAGAAACGTGTTTCTGACTCGCTGAATCTCAACATAGATTCAACTCTCTTAGGTGAACGAACGCACAGCAGAGCAGTTTCAAGGAAACGTTTCTCCTGAGTTTTAGACGAAGTTTCCTGCTGTTTACTACGGATGCCGGCATTGGGCTGGAAATACCGGTTTTGGGATTCTGCACAGAAAGGGTTTGCAAACCGCTGAATCCACACGTGAGTTTAACTCTGTCAGTTGAATGCACACATTGACAACCATTCAGTTTGATAGCACACTTTTGGTTTTAGAAGCAGATATTTCTCTGTACCGCCTATGGTCCCATTCACTCGGGAATATCCCAACGCAGCTCCTAGAAGGAACGTGTTTCTGACTCGCTGAATCTCAACATAGATTCAACTCTCTTAGGTGAACGAACGCACAGCAGAGCAGTTTCAAGGAAACGTTTCTCCTGAGTTTTAGACGAAGTTTCCTGCAGTTTAGTACGTATACCGGCATTGGGCTGGAAATACCGGTTTTGGGATTCTGCACAGAAAGGGTTTGCAAACCGCTGAATCCACACGTGAGTTTAACTCTGTCAGTTGAATGCACACATTGACAACCATTCAGTTTGATAGCACACTTTTGGTTTTAGAAGCAGATATTTCTCTTTACAGCCTATGGTCCCATTCACTCGGGAATATCCTAACGCGGCTCCTAGAAGAAACGTGTTTCTGACTCGCTGAATCTCAACATAGATTCAACTCTCTTAGGTGAACGAACGCACAGCAGAGCAGTTTCAAGGAAACGTTTCTCCTGAGTCTTAGACGAAGTTTCCTGCTGTTTAGTGCGTATGCCGGCATTGGGCTGGAAATACCGGTTTTGGGATTCTGCACAGAAAGGGTTTGCAAACCGCTGAATCCACACGTGAGTTTAACTCTGTCAGTTGAATGCACACATCGACAACCATTCAGTTAGATAGCTCCGTTTTGGTTTTAGAAGCAGATATTTCTCTGTACAGCCTATGGTCCCATTCACTCGGGAATATCCCAACTCAGCTCCTAGAAGAAACGTGTTTCTGACTCGCTGAATCTCAACATAGATTCAGCTCTCTTAGGTGAACGAACGCACAGCAGAGCAGTTTCAAGGAAACGTTTCTCCTGAGTTTTAGACGAAGTTTCCTGCTGTTTAGTACGTATGCCGGCATTGGGCTGGAAATAACGGTTTTGGGATTCTGCACAGAAAGGGTTTGCAAACCGCTGAATCCACACGTGAGTTTAACTCTGTCAGTTGAATGCACACATTGACAACCATTCAGTTAGATAGCACCGTTTTGGTTTTAGAAGCAGATATTTCTCTGTACAGCCTATGGTCACATTCACTCGGGAATATCCAAACGCAGCTCCTAGAAGAAACGTGTTTCTGACTCGCTGAATCTCAACATAGATTCAACTCTCTTAGGTGAACGAACGCACAGCAGAGCAGTTTCAAGGAAACGTTTCTCCTGAGTTTTAGACGAAGTTTCCTGCTGTTTACTACGGATGCCGGCATTGGGCTGGAAATACCGGTTTTGGGATTCTGCACAGAAAGGGTTTGCAAACCGCTGAATCCACACGTGAGTTTAACTCTGTCAGTTGAATGCACACATTGACAACCATTCAGTTTGATAGCACACTTTTGGTTTTAGAAGCAGATATTTCTCTGTACCGCCTATGGTCCCATTCACTCGGGAATATCCCAACGCAGCTCCTAGAAGGAACGTGTTTCTGACTCGCTGAATCTCAACATAGATTCAACTCTCTTAGGTGAACGAACGCACAGCAGAGCAGTTTCAAGGAAACGTTTCTCCTGAGTTTTAGACGAAGTTTCCTGCAGTTTAGTACGTATACCGGCATTGGGCTGGAAATACCGGTTTTGGGATTCTGCACAGAAAGGGTTTGCAAACCGCTGAATCCACACGTGAGTTTAACTCTGTCAGTTGAATGCACACATTGACAACCATTCAGTTTGATAGCACACTTTTGGTTTTAGAAGCAGATATTTCTCTGTACAGCCTATGGTCCCATTCACTCGGGAATATCCTAACGCGGCTCCTAGAAGAAACGTGTTTCTGACTCGCTGAATCTCAACATAGATTCAACTCTCTTAGGTGAACGAACGCACAGCAGAGCAGTTTCAAGGAAACGTTTCTCCTGAGTCTTAGACGAAGTTTCCTGCTGTTTAGTGCGTATGCCGGCATTGGGCTGGAAATACCGGTTTTGGGATTCTGCACAGAAAGGGTTTGCAAACCGCTGAATCCACACGTGAGTTTAACTCTGTCAGTTGAATGCACACATCGACAACCATTCAGTTAGATAGCTCCGTTTTGGTTTTAGAAGCAGATATTTCTCTGTACAGCCTATGGTCCCATTCACTCGGGAATATCCCAACGCAGCTCCTAGAAGAAACGTGTTTCTGACTCGCTGAATCTCAACATAGATTCAACTCTCTTAGGTGAACGAACGCACAGCAGAGCAGTTTCAAGGAAACGTTTCTCCTGAGTTTTAGACGAAGTTTCCTGCTGTTTAGTACGGATGCCGGCATTGGGCTGGAAATACCAGTTTTGGGATTCTGCACAGAAAGGGTTTGCAAACCGCTGAATCCACACGTGAGTTTAACTCTGTCAGTTGAATGCACACATTGACAACCATTCAGTTAGATAGCACACTTTTGGTTTTAGAAGCAGATATTTCTCTGTACAGCCTATGGTCCCATTCACTCGGGAATATCCCAACGCAACTCCTAGAAGAAACGTGTTTCTGACTCGCTGAATCTCAACATAGCTTCAACTCTCTTAGTTGAACGAAGGCACAGCAGAGCAGTTTCAAGGAAACGTTTCTCCTGAGTTTTAGACGAAGTTTCCTGCTGTTTAGTTCGGATGCCGGCATTGGACTGGAAATAGCGGTTTTGGGATTCTGCACAGAAAGGGTTTGCAAACCGCTGAATCCACACGTGAGTTTAACTCTGTCAGTTGAATGCACACATTGACAACCATTCAGTTAGATAGCTCCGTTTTGGTTTTAGAAGCAGATATTTCTCTGTACAGCCTATGGTCCCATTCACTCGGGAATATCCCAACTCAGCTCCTAGAAGAAACGTGTTTCTGACTCGCTGAATCTCAACATAGATTCAACTCTCTTAGGTGAACGAACGCACAGCAGAGCAGTTTCAAGGAAACGTTTCTCCTGAGTTTTAGACGAAGTTTCCTGCTGTTTAGTACGTATGCCGGCATTGGGCTGGAAATACCGGTTTTGGGATTCTGCACAGAAAGGGTTTGCAAACCGCTGAATCCACACGTGAGTTTAACTCTGTCAGTTGAATGCACACATTGACAACCATTCAGTTAGATAGCACCGTTTTGGTTTTAGAAGCAGATATTTCTCTGTACAGCCTATGGTCACATTCACTCGGGAATATCCAAACGCAGCTCCTAGAAGAAACGTGTTTCTGACTCGCTGAATCTCAACATAGATTCAACTCTCTTAGGTGAACGAAGGCACAGCACAGCAGTTTCAAGGAAACGTTTCTCCTGAGTTTTAGACGAAGTTTCCTGCTGTTTAGTACGGATGCCGGCATTGGGCTGGAAATACCAGTTTTGGGATTCTGCACAGAAAGGGTTTGCAAACCGCTGAATCCACACGTGAGTTTAACTCTGTCAGTTGAATGCACACATTGACAACCATTCAGTTAGATAGCACACTTTTGGTTTTAGAAGCAGATATTTCTCTGTACAGTCTATGGTCCCATTCACTCGGGAATATCCCAACGCAACTCCTAGAAGAAACGTGTTTCTGACTCGCTGAATCTCAACATAGCTTCAACTCTCTTAGTTGAACGAAGGCACAGCAGAGCAGTTTCAAGGAAACGTTTCTCCTGAGTTTTAGACGAAGTTTCCTGCTGTTTAGTTCGGATGCCGGCATTGGGCTGGAAATACCGGTTTTGGGATTCTGCACAGAAAGGGTTTGCAAACCGCTGAATCCACACGTGAGTTTAACTCTGTCAGTTGAATGCACACATTGACAACCACTCAGTTAGATAGCTCCGTTTTGGTTTTAGAAGCAGATATTTCTCTGTACAGCCTATGGTCCCATTCACTCGGGAATATCCCAACTCAGCTCCTAGAAGAAACGTGTTTCTGACTCGCTGAATCTCAACATAGATTCAACTCTCTTAGGTGAACGAACGCACAGCAGAGCAGTTTCAAGGAAACGTTTCTCCTGAGTTTTAGACGAAGTTTCCTGCTGTTTAGTACGTATGCCGGCATTGGGCTGGAAATAACGGTTTTGGGATTCTGCACAGAAAGGGTTTGCAAACCGCTGAATCCACACGTGAGTTTAACTCTGTCAGTTGAATGCACACATTGACAACCATTCAGTTAGATAGCACCGTTTTGGTTTTAGAAGCAGATATTTCTCTGTACAGCCTATGGTCACATTCACTCGGGAATATCCCAACGCAGCTCCTAGAAGAAACGTGTTTCTGACTCGCTGAATCTCAACATAGATTCAACTCTCTTAGGTGAACGAACGCACAGCAGAGCAGTTTCAAGGAAACGTTTCTCCTGAGTTTTAGACGAAGTTTCCTGCTGTTTACTACGGATGCCGGCATTGGGCTGGAAATACCGGTTTTGGGATTCTGCACAGAAAGGGTTTGCAAACCGCTGAATCCACACGTGAGTTTAACTCTGTCAGTTGAATGCACACATTGACAACCATTCAGTTTGATAGCACACTTTTGGTTTTAGAAGCAGATATTTCTCTGTACCGCCTATGGTCCCATTCACTCGGGAATATCCCAACGCAGCTCCTAGAAGGAACGTGTTTCTGACTCGCTGAATCTCAACATAGATTCAACTCTCTTAGGTGAACGAACGCACAGCAGAGCAGTTTCAAGGAAACGTTTCTCCTGAGTTTTAGACGAAGTTTCCTGCAGTTTAGTACGTATACCGGCATTGGGCTGGAAATACCGGTTTTGGGATTCTGCACAGAAAGGGTTTGCAAACCGCTGAATCCACACGTGAGTTTAACTCTGTCAGTTGAATGCACACATTGACAACCATTCAGTTTGATAGCACACTTTTGGTTTTAGAAGCAGATATTTCTCTGTAGAGCCTATGGTCCCATTCACTCGGGAATATCCTAACGCAGCTCCTAGAAGAAACGTGTTTCTGACTCGCTGAATCTCAACATAGATTCAACTCTCTTAGGTGAACGAACGCACAGCAGAGCAGTTTCAAGGAAACGTTTCTCCTGAGTCTTAGACGAAGTTTCCTGCTGTTTAGTGCGTATGCCGGCATTGGGCTGGAAATACCGGTTTTGGGATTCTGCACAGAAAGGGTTTGCAAACCGCTGAATCCACACGTGAGTTTAACTCTGTCAGTTGAATGCACACATCGACAACCATTCAGTTAGATAGCTCCGTTTTGGTTTTAGAAGCAGATATTTCTCTGTACAGCCTATGGTCCCATTCACTCGGGAATATCCCAATTCAGCTCCTAGAAGAAACGTGTTTCTGACTCGCTGAGTCTCAACATAGATTCAACACTCTTAGGTGAACGAACGCACGGCAGAGCAGTTTCAAGGAAACGTTTCTGCTGAGTTTTAAACGAAGTTTCCTGCTGTTTAGTACGGATGCCGGCATTGAGCTGGAATTACCGGTTTTGGGAATCTGCACAGAAAGGGTTTGTAAACCCCTGAATCCAAACGTGAGTATAACTCTGTCAGTTGTATGCACACATTGACAACCATTCAGTTAGATACCACCCTTTTGGTTGTAGGAGCAGATATTTCTCTGTACAGCCTATGGTCCCATTCACTCGGGAATATCCCAACGCAGCTGCTAGCATAAACGTGTTTCTGACTCGCTGAATCTCAACATAGTTTCAACTCTCTTAGGTGAACGAACGCACAGCAGAGCAGTTTCAAGGAAACGTTTCTCCTGAGCTTTAGACGAAGTTTCCTGCTGTTTAGTACGGATGCCGGCATTGGGCTGGAAATACCGGTTTTGGGATTCTGCACAAAAAGGGTTTGCAAACCGCTGAATCCACACGTGAGTTTAACTCTGTCAGTTGAATGCACACATTGACAACCATTCAGTTAGATAGCTCCGTTTTGGTTTTAGAAGCAGATATTTCTCTGTACAGCCTATGGTCCCATTCACTCGGGAATATCCCAACGCAGCTCCTAGAAGAAACGTGTTTCTGACTCGCTGAATCTCAACATAGATTCAACTCTCTTAGGTGATCGAACGCACAGCAGAGCAGTTTCAAGGAAACGTTTCTCCTGAGTTTTAGACGAAGTTTCCTGCTGTTTAGTATGGATGCCGGCATTGGGCTGGAAATACCGGTTTTGGGATTCTGCACAGAAAGGGTTTGCAAACCGCTGAATCCACACGTGAGTTTAACTCTGTCAGTTCAATGCACACATTGACAACCATTCAGTTAGATAGCTCCGTTTTGGTTTTAGAAGCAGATATTTCTCTGTACAGCCTATGGTCCCATTCACTCGGGAATATCCCAACGCAGCTCCTAGAAGAAACGTGTTTCTGACTCGCTGAATATCAACATAGATTCAACTCTCTAGGTGATCGAACTCACAGCAGAGCAGTTTCAAGGAAACGTTTCTCCTGAGTTTTAGACGAAGTTTCCTGCTGTTTAGTACGGATGCCGGCATTGGGCTGGAAATACCGGTTTTGGGATTCTGCACAGAAAGGGTTTGCAAACCGCTGAATCCACACGTGAGTTTAACTCTGTCAGTTGAATGCACACATTGACAACCATTCAGTTAGATAGCTCCGTTTTGGTTTTAGAAGCAGATATTTCTCTGTACCGCCTATGGTCCCATTCACTCGGGAATATCCCAACACAGCTCCTAGAAGAAACGTGTTTCTGACTCGCTGAATCTCAACATAGATTCAAATCTCTTAGGTGAACGAACGCACAGCAGAGCAGTTTCAAGGAAACGTTTCTCCTGAGTTTTAGACGAAGTTTCCTGCTGTTTAGTACGGATGCCGGCATTGGGCTGGAAATACCGGTTTTGGGATTCTGCACAGAAAGGGTTTGCAAACCGCTGAATCCACACGTGGGTTTAACTCTGTCAGTTGAATGCACACATTGACAACCATTCAGTTAGATAGCTCCGTTTTGGTTTTAGAAGCAGATATTTCTCTGTACAGCCTATGGTCCCATTCACTCGGGAATATCCCAACGCAGCTCCTAGAAGAAACGTGTTTCTGACTCGCTGAATCTCAACATAGATTCAACTCTCTTAGGTGAACGAACGCACAGCAGAGCAGTTTCAAGGAAACGTTTCTCCTGAGTTTTAGACGAAGTTTCCTGCTGTTTACTACGGATGCCGGCATTGGGCTGGAAATACCGGTTTTGGGATTCTGCACAGAAAGGGTTTGCAAACCGCTGAATCCACACGTGAGTTTAACTCTGTCAGTTGAATGCACACATTGACAACCATTCAGTTTGATAGCACACTTTTGGTTTTAGAAGCAGATATTTCTCTGTACCGCCTATGGTCCCATTCACTCGGGAATATCCCAACGCAGCTCCTAGAAGGAACGTGTTTCTGACTCGCTGAATCTCAACATAGATTCAACTCTCTTAGGTGAACGAACGCACAGCAGAGCAGTTTCAAGGAAACGTTTCTCCTGAGTTTTAGACGAAGTTTCCTGCAGTTTAGTACGTATACCGGCATTGGGCTGGAAATACCGGTTTTGGGATTCTGCACAGAAAGGGTTTGCAAACCGCTGAATCCACACGTGAGTTTAACTCTGTCAGTTGAATGCACACATTGACAACCATTCAGTTTGATAGCACACTTTTGGTTTTAGAAGCAGATATTTCTCTTTACAGCCTATGGTCCCATTCACTCGGGAATATCCTAACGCGGCTCCTAGAAGAAACGTGTTTCTGACTCGCTGAATCTCAACATAGATTCAACTCTCTTAGGTGAACGAACGCACAGCAGAGCAGTTTCAAGGAAACGTTTCTCCTGAGTCTTAGACGAAGTTTCCTGCTGTTTAGTGCGTATGCCGGCATTGGGCTGGAAATACCGGTTTTGGGATTCTGCACAGAAAGGGTTTGCAAACCGCTGAATCCACACGTGAGTTTAACTCTGTCAGTTGAATGCACACATCGACAACCATTCAGTTAGATAGCTCCGTTTTGGTTTTAGAAGCAGATATTTCTCTGTACAGCCTATGGTCCCATTCACTCGGGAATATCCCAACTCAGCTCCTAGAAGAAACGTGTTTCTGACTCGCTGAATCTCAACATAGATTCAGCTCTCTTAGGTGAACGAACGCACAGCAGAGCAGTTTCAAGGAAACGTTTCTCCTGAGTTTTAGACGAAGTTTCCTGCTGTTTAGTACGTATGCCGGCATTGGGCTGGAAATAACGGTTTTGGGATTCTGCACAGAAAGGGTTTGCAAACCGCTGAATCCACACGTGAGTTTAACTCTGTCAGTTGAATGCACACATTGACAACCATTCAGTTAGATAGCACCGTTTTGGTTTTAGAAGCAGATATTTCTCTGTACAGCCTATGGTCACATTCACTCGGGAATATCCAAACGCAGCTCCTAGAAGAAACGTGTTTCTGACTCGCTGAATCTCAACATAGATTCAACTCTCTTAGGTGAACGAACGCACAGCAGAGCAGTTTCAAGGAAACGTTTCTCCTGAGTTTTAGACGAAGTTTCCTGCTGTTTACTACGGATGCCGGCATTGGGCTGGAAATACCGGTTTTGGGATTCTGCACAGAAAGGGTTTGCAAACCGCTGAATCCACACGTGAGTTTAACTCTGTCAGTTGAATGCACACATTGACAACCATTCAGTTTGATAGCACACTTTTGGTTTTAGAAGCAGATATTTCTCTGTACCGCCTATGGTCCCATTCACTCGGGAATATCCCAACGCAGCTCCTAGAAGGAACGTGTTTCTGACTCGCTGAATCTCAACATAGATTCAACTCTCTTAGGTGAACGAACGCACAGCAGAGCAGTTTCAAGGAAACGTTTCTCCTGAGTTTTAGACGAAGTTTCCTGCAGTTTAGTACGTATACCGGCATTGGGCTGGAAATACCGGTTTTGGGATTCTGCACAGAAAGGGTTTGCAAACCGCTGAATCCACACGTGAGTTTAACTCTGTCAGTTGAATGCACACATTGACAACCATTCAGTTTGATAGCACACTTTTGGTTTTAGAAGCAGATATTTCTCTGTACAGCCTATGGTCCCATTCACTCGGGAATATCCTAACGCGGCTCCTAGAAGAAACGTGTTTCTGACTCGCTGAATCTCAACATAGATTCAACTCTCTTAGGTGAACGAACGCACAGCAGAGCAGTTTCAAGGAAACGTTTCTCCTGAGTCTTAGACGAAGTTTCCTGCTGTTTAGTGCGTATGCCGGCATTGGGCTGGAAATACCGGTTTTGGGATTCTGCACAGAAAGGGTTTGCAAACCGCTGAATCCACACGTGAGTTTAACTCTGTCAGTTGAATGCACACATCGACAACCATTCAGTTAGATAGCTCCGTTTTGGTTTTAGAAGCAGATATTTCTCTGTACAGCCTATGGTCCCATTCACTCGGGAATATCCCAACGCAGCTCCTAGAAGAAACGTGTTTCTGACTCGCTGAATCTCAACATAGATTCAACTCTCTTAGGTGAACGAACGCACAGCAGAGCAGTTTCAAGGAAACGTTTCTCCTGAGTTTTAGACGAAGTTTCCTGCTGTTTAGTACGGATGCCGGCATTGGGCTGGAAATACCAGTTTTGGGATTCTGCACAGAAAGGGTTTGCAAACCGCTGAATCCACACGTGAGTTTAACTCTGTCAGTTGAATGCACACATTGACAACCATTCAGTTAGATAGCACACTTTTGGTTTTAGAAGCAGATATTTCTCTGTACAGCCTATGGTCCCATTCACTCGGGAATATCCCAACGCAACTCCTAGAAGAAACGTGTTTCTGACTCGCTGAATCTCAACATAGCTTCAACTCTCTTAGTTGAACGAAGGCACAGCAGAGCAGTTTCAAGGAAACGTTTCTCCTGAGTTTTAGACGAAGTTTCCTGCTGTTTAGTTCGGATGCCGGCATTGGACTGGAAATAGCGGTTTTGGGATTCTGCACAGAAAGGGTTTGCAAACCGCTGAATCCACACGTGAGTTTAACTCTGTCAGTTGAATGCACACATTGACAACCATTCAGTTAGATAGCTCCGTTTTGGTTTTAGAAGCAGATATTTCTCTGTACAGCCTATGGTCCCATTCACTCGGGAATATCCCAACTCAGCTCCTAGAAGAAACGTGTTTCTGACTCGCTGAATCTCAACATAGATTCAACTCTCTTAGGTGAACGAACGCACAGCAGAGCAGTTTCAAGGAAACGTTTCTCCTGAGTTTTAGACGAAGTTTCCTGCTGTTTAGTACGTATGCCGGCATTGGGCTGGAAATAACGGTTTTGGGATTCTGCACAGAAAGGGTTTGCAAACCGCTGAATCCACACGTGAGTTTAACTCTGTCAGTTGAATGCACACATTGACAACCATTCAGTTAGATAGCACCGTTTTGGTTTTAGAAGCAGATATTTCTCTGTACAGCCTATGGTCACATTCACTCGGGAATATCCAAACGCAGCTCCTAGAAGAAACGTGTTTCTGACTCGCTGAATCTCAACATAGATTCAACTCTCTTAGGTGAACGAACGCACAGCAGAGCAGTTTCAAGGAAACGTTTCTCCTGAGTTTTAGACGAAGTTTCCTGCTGTTTACTACGGATGCCGGCATTGGGCTGGAAATACCGGTTTTGGGATTCTGCACAGAAAGGGTTTGCAAACCGCTGAATCCACACGTGAGTTTAACTCTGTCAGTTGAATGCACACATTGACAACCATTCAGTTTGATAGCACACTTTTGGTTTTAGAAGCAGATATTTCTCTGTACCGCCTATGGTCCCATTCACTCGGGAATATCCCAACGCAGCTCCTAGAAGGAACGTGTTTCTGACTCGCTGAATCTCAACATAGATTCAACTCTCTTAGGTGAACGAACGCACAGCAGAGCAGTTTCAAGGAAACGTTTCTCCTGAGTTTTAGACGAAGTTTCCTGCAGTTTAGTACGTATACCGGCATTGGGCTGGAAATACCGGTTTTGGGATTCTGCACAGAAAGGGTTTGCAAACCGCTGAATCCACACGTGAGTTTAACTCTGTCAGTTGAATGCACACATTGACAACCATTCAGTTTGATAGCACACTTTTGGTTTTAGAAGCAGATATTTCTCTGTACAGCCTATGGTCCCATTCACTCGGGAATATCCTAACGCGGCTCCTAGAAGAAACGTGTTTCTGACTCGCTGAATCTCAACATAGATTCAACTCTCTTAGGTGAACGAACGCACAGCAGAGCAGTTTCAAGGAAACGTTTCTCCTGAGTCTTAGACGAAGTTTCCTGCTGTTTAGTGCGTATGCCGGCATTGGGCTGGAAATACCGGTTTTGGGATTCTGCACAGAAAGGGTTTGCAAACCGCTGAATCCACACGTGAGTTTAACTCTGTCAGTTGAATGCACACATCGACAACCATTCAGTTAGATAGCTCCGTTTTGGTTTTAGAAGCAGATATTTCTCTGTACAGCCTATGGTCCCATTCACTCGGGAATATCCCAACTCAGCTCCTAGAAGAAACGTGTTTCTGACTCGCTGAATCTCAACATAGATTCAGCTCTCTTAGGTGAACGAACGCACAGCAGAGCAGTTTCAAGGAAACGTTTCTCCTGAGTTTTAGACGAAGTTTCCTGCTGTTTAGTACGTATGCCGGCATTGGGCTGGAAATAACGGTTTTGGGATTCTGCACAGAAAGGGTTTGCAAACCGCTGAATCCACACGTGAGTTTAACTCTGTCAGTTGAATGCACACATTGACAACCATTCAGTTAGATAGCACCGTTTTGGTTTTAGAAGCAGATATTTCTCTGTACAGCCTATGGTCACATTCACTCGGGAATATCCAAACGCAGCTCCTAGAAGAAACGTGTTTCTGACTCGCTGAATCTCAACATAGATTCAACTCTCTTAGGTGAACGAACGCACAGCAGAGCAGTTTCAAGGAAACGTTTCTCCTGAGTTTTAGACGAAGTTTCCTGCTGTTTACTACGGATGCCGGCATTGGGCTGGAAATACCGGTTTTGGGATTCTGCACAGAAAGGGTTTGCAAACCGCTGAATACACACGTGAGTTTAACTCTGTCAGTTGAATGCACACATTGACAACCATTCAGTTTGATAGCACACTTTTGGTTTTAGAAGCAGATATTTCTCTGTACCGCCTATGGTCCCATTCACTCGGGAATATCCCAACGCAGCTCCTAGAAGGAACGTGTTTCTGACTCGCTGAATCTCAACATAGATTCAACTCTCTTAGGTGAACGAACGCACAGCAGAGCAGTTTCAAGGAAACGTTTCTCCTGAGTTTTAGACGAAGTTTCCTGCAGTTTAGTACGTATACCGGCATTGGGCTGGAAATACCGGTTTTGGGATTCTGCACAGAAAGGGTTTGCAAACCGCTGAATCCACACGTGAGTTTAACTCTGTCAGTTGAATGCACACATTGACAACCATTCAGTTTGATAGCACACTTTTGGTTTTAGAAGCAGATATTTCTCTGTACAGCCTATGGTCCCATTCACTCGGGAATATCCTAACGCGGCTCCTAGAAGAAACGTGTTTCTGACTCGCTGAATCTCAACATAGATTCAACTCTCTTAGGTGAACGAACGCACAGCAGAGCAGTTTCAAGGAAACGTTTCTCCTGAGTCTTAGACGAAGTTTCCTGCTGTTTAGTGCGTATGCCGGCATTGGGCTGGAAATACCGGTTTTGGGATTCTGCACAGAAAGGGTTTGCAAACCGCTGAATCCACACGTGAGTTTAACTCTGTCAGTTGAATGCACACATCGACAACCATTCAGTTAGATAGCTCCGTTTTGGTTTTAGAAGCAGATATTTCTCTGTACAGCCTATGGTCCCATTCACTCGGGAATATCCCAACGCAGCTCCTAGAAGAAACGTGTTTCTGACTCGCTGAATCTCAACATAGATTCAACTCTCTTAGGTGAACGAACGCACAGAAGAGCAGTTTCAAGGAAACGTTTCTCCTGAGTTTTAGACGAAGTTTCCTGCTGTTTAGTACGTATGCCGGCATTGGGCTGGAAATAATGGTTTTGGGATTCTGCACAGAAAGGGTTTGCAAACCGCTGAATCCACACGTGAGTTTAACTCTGTCAGTTGAATGCACACATTGACAACCATTCAGTTAGATAGATCCGTTTTGGTTTTAGAAGCAGATATTTCTCTGTACAGCCTATGGTCCCATTCACTCGGGAATATCCCAACGCAGCTCCTAGAAGAAACGTGTTTCTGACTCGCTGAATCTCAACATAGATTCAACTCTCTTAGGTGAACGAACGCACAGCAGAGCAGTTTCAAGGAAACGTTTCTCCTGAGTTTTAGACGAAGTTTCCTGCTGTTTAGTACGGATGCCGGCATTGGGCTGGACATACCGGTTTTGGGATTCTGCACAGAAAGGGTTTGCAAACCGCTGAATCCACACGTGAGTTTAACTCTGTCAGTTGAATGCACACATTGACAGCCATTCAGTTTGATAGCACACTTTTGGTTTTAGAAGCAGATATTTCTCTGTACAGCCTATGGTCCCATTCACTCGGGAATATCCCAACGCACCTCCTAGAAGAAACGTGTTTCTGACTCGCTGAATCTCAACATAGATTCAACTCTCTTAGGTGATCGAACGCACAGCAGAGCAGTTTCAAGGAAACGTTTCTCCTGAGTTTTAGACGAAGTTTCCTGCTGTTTAGTATGGATGCCGGCATTGGGCTGGAAATACCGGTTTTGGGATTCTGCATAGAAAGGGTTTGCAAACCGCTGAATCCACACGTGAGTTTAACTCTGTCAGTTGAATGCACACATTGACAACCATTCAGTTAGATAGCACACTTTTGGTTTTAGAAGCAGATATTTCTCTGTACAGCCTATGGTCCCATTCACTCGGGAATATCCCAACGCAGCTCCGGGAAGAAACGTGTTTCGGACTCGCTGAATCTCAACATAGATTCAACTCTCTTAGGTGATCGAACGCACAGCAGAGCAGTTTCAAGGAAACGTTTCTCCTGAGTTTTAGACGAAGTTCCCTGCTGTTTAGTACGGATGCCGGCATTGGGCTGGAAATACCGGTTTTGTGATTCTGCACAGAAAGGGTTTGCAAACCGCTGAATCCACACGTGAGTTTAACTCTGTCAGTTGAATGCACACATTGACAACCATTCAGTTAGATAGCTCCGTTTTGGTTTTAGAAGCAGATATTTCTCTGTACAGCCTATGGTCACATTCACTCGGGAATATCCCAACGCAGCTCCTAGAAGAAACGTGTTTCTGACTCGCTGAATCTCAACATAGATTCAAATCTCTTAGGTGAACGAACGCACAGCAGAGCAGTTTCAAGGAAACGTTTCTCCTGAGTTTTAGACGAAGTTTCCTGCTCTTTAGTACGTATACCGGCATTGGGCTGGAAATACCGGTTTTGGGATTCTGCACAGAAAGGGTTTGCAAACCGCTGAATCCACACGTGAGTTTAACTCTGTCAGTTGAATGCACACATTGACAACCATTCAGTTTGATAGCACACTTTTGGTTTTAGAAGCAGATATTTCTCTGTACAGCCTATGGTCCCATTCACTCGGGAATATCCCAACGCAGCTCCTAGAAGAAACGTGTTTCTGACTCGCTGAATCTCAACATAGATTCAACTCTCTTAGGTGAACGAACGCACAGCAGAGCAGTTTCAAGGAAACGTTTCTCCTGAGTCTTAGACGAAGTTTCCTGCTGTTTAGTACGTATGCCGGCATTGGGCTGGAAATATCGGTTTTGGGATTCTGCACAGAAAGGGTTTGCAAACCGCTGAATCCACACGTGAGTTTAACTCTGTCAGTTGAATGCACACATTGACAACCATTCAGTTAGATAGCTCCGTTTTGGTTTTAGAAGCGGATATTTCTCTGTACAGCCTATGGTCCCATTCACTCAGGAATATCCCAACGCAGCTCCTAGAAGAAACGTGTTTCTGACTCGCTGAATCTCAACATAGATTCAACTCTCTTAGGTGAACGAACGCACAGAAGAGCAGTTTCAAGGAAACGTTTCTCCTGAGTTTTAGACGAAGTTTCCTGCTGTTTAGTACGGATGACGGCATTGGGCTGGAAATACCGGTTTTGGGATTCTGCACAGAAAGGGTTTGCAAACCGCTGAATCCACACGTGACTTTAACTCTGTCAGTTGAATGCACACATTGACAACCATTCAGTTAGATAGATCCGTTTTGGTTTTAGAAGCAGATATTTCTCTGTACAGCCTATGGTCCCATTCACTCGGGAATATCCCAACGCAGCTCCTAGAAGAAACGTGTTTCTGACTCGCTGAATCTCAACATAGATTCAACTCTCTTAGGTGAACGAACGCACAGCAGAGCAGTTTCAAGGAAACGTTTCTCCTGAGTTTTAGACGAAGTTTCCTGCTGTTTAGTACGGATGCCGGCATTGGGCTGGACATACCGGTTTTGGGATTCTGCACAGAAAGGGTTTGCAAACCGCTGAATCCACACGTGAGTTTAACTCTGTCAGTTGAATGCACACATTGACAGCCATTCAGTTTGATAGCACACTTTTGGTTTTAGAAGCAGATATTTCTCTGTACAGCCTATGGTCCCATTCACTCGGGAATATCCCAACGCACCTCCTAGAAGAAACGTGTTTCTGACTCGCTGAATCTCAACATAGATTCAACTCTCTTAGGTGATCGAACGCACAGCAGAGCAGTTTCAAGGAAACGTTTCTCCTGAGTTTTAGACGAAGTTTCCTGCTGTTTAGTATGGATGCCGGCATTGGGCTGGAAATACCGGTTTTGGGATTCTGCATAGAAAGGGTTTGCAAACCGCTGAATCCACACGTGAGTTTAACTCTGTCAGTTGAATGCACACATTGACAACCATTCAGTTAGATAGCACACTTTTGGTTTTAGAAGCAGATATTTCTCTGTACAGCCTATGGTCCCATTCACTCGGGAATATCCCAACGCAGCTCCGGGAAGAAACGTGTTTCGGACTCGCTGAATCTCAACATAGATTCAACTCTCTTAGGTGATCGAACGCACAGCAGAGCAGTTTCAAGGAAACGTTTCTCCTGAGTTTTAGACGAAGTTCCCTGCTGTTTAGTACGGATGCCGGCATTGGGCTGGAAATACCGGTTTTGTGATTCTGCACAGAAAGGGTTTGCAAACCGCTGAATCCACACGTGAGTTTAACTCTGTCAGTTGAATGCACACATTGACAACCATTCAGTTAGATAGCTCCGTTTTGGTTTTAGAAGCAGATATTTCTCTGTACAGCCTATGGTCACATTCACTCGGGAATATCCCAACGCAGCTCCTAGAAGAAACGTGTTTCTGACTCGCTGAATCTCAACATAGATTCAAATCTCTTAGGTGAACGAACGCACAGCAGAGCAGTTTCAAGGAAACGTTTCTCCTGAGTTTTAGACGAAGTTTCCTGCTCTTTAGTACGTATACCGGCATTGGGCTGGAAATACCGGTTTTGGGATTCTGCACAGAAAGGGTTTGCAAACCGCTGAATCCACACGTGAGTTTAACTCTGTCAGTTGAATGCACACATTGACAACCATTCAGTTTGATAGCACACTTTTGGTTTTAGAAGCAGATATTTCTCTGTACAGCCTATGGTCCCATTCACTCGGGAATATCCCAACGCAGCTCCTAGAAGAAACGTGTTTCTGACTCGCTGAATCTCAACATAGATTCAACTCTCTTAGGTGAACGAACGCACAGCAGAGCAGTTTCAAGGAAACGTTTCTCCTGAGTCTTAGACGAAGTTTCCTGCTGTTTAGTACGTATGCCGGCATTGGGCTGGAAATATCGGTTTTGGGATTCTGCACAGAAAGGGTTTGCAAACCGCTGAATCCACACGTGAGTTTAACTCTGTCAGTTGAATGCACACATTGACAACCATTCAGTTAGATAGCTCCGTTTTGGTTTTAGAAGCGGATATTTCTCTGTACAGCCTATGGTCCCATTCACTCAGGAATATCCCAACGCAGCTCCTAGAAGAAACGTGTTTCTGACTCGCTGAATCTCAACATAGATTCAACTCTCTTAGGTGAACGAACGCACAGAAGAGCAGTTTCAAGGAAACGTTTCTCCTGAGTTTTAGACGAAGTTTCCTGCTGTTTAGTACGGATGACGGCATTGGGCTGGAAATACCGGTTTTGGGATTCTGCACAGAAAGGGTTTGCAAACCGCTGAATCCACACGTGACTTTAACTCTGTCAGTTGAATGCACACATTGACAACCATTCAGTTTGATAGCACACTTTTGGTTTTAGAAGCAGATATTTCTCTGTACAGCCTATGTTCCCATTCACTCGGGAACATCCCAACGCAGCTCCTAGAAGAAACGCATTTCTGACTCGCTGAATCTCAACATAGATTCAACTCTCTTAGGTGATCGAACGCACAGCAGAGCAGTTTCAAGGAAACGTTTCTCCTGAGTTTTAGACGAAGTTTCCTGCTGTTTAGTACGGATGCCGGCATTGGGCTGGAAATACCGGTTTTGGGATTCTGCACAGAAAGGGTTTGCAAACCGCTGAATCCACACGTGAGTTTAACTCTGTCAGTTGAATGCACACATTGACAACCATTCAGTTTGATAGCACCCTTTTGGTTTTAGAAGCAGATATTTCTCTGTACAGCCTATGGTCACATTCACTCGGGAATATCCCAACGCAGCTCCTAGAAGAAACGTGTTTCTGACTCGCTGAATCTCAACATAGTTTCAACTCTCTTAGGTGAACGAACGCAGAGCAGAGCAGTTTCAAGGAAACGTTTCTCATGAGTTTTAGACGAAGTTTCCTGCTGTTTAGTATGGATGCCGGCATTGAGCTGGAATTACCGGTTTTGGGATTCTGCACAGAAAGGGTTTGTAAACCGCTGAATCCAAACGTGAGTTTAACTCTGTCAGTTGAATGCACACATTGACAACCATTCAGTTAGATACCACCCTTTTGGTTGTAGGAGCAGATATTTCTCTGTACAGCCTATGGTCCCATTCACTCGGGAATATCCCAACGCACCTCCTAGAAGAAACGTGTTTCTGACTCGCTGAATCTCAACATAGATTCAACTCTCTTAGGTGATCGAACGCACAGCAGAGCAGTTTCAAGGAAACGTTTCTCCTGAGTTTTAGACGAAGTTTCCTGCTGTTTAGTACGGATGCCGGCATTGGGCTGGAAATACCGGTTTTGGGATTCTGCACAGAAAGTGTTTGCAAACCGCTGAATCCACACGTGAGTTTAACTCTGTCAGTTGAATGCACACATTGACAACCATTCAGTTAGATAGCTCCGTTTTGGTTTTAGAAGCAGATATTTCTCTGTACAGCCTATGGTCCCATTCACTCGGGAATATCCCAACGCAGCTCCTAGAAGAAACGTGTTTCTGACTCGCTGAATCTCAACATAGATTCAACTCTCTTAGGTGAACGAACGCACAGCAGAGCAGTTTCAAGGAAACGTTTCTCCTGAGTTTTAGACGAAGTTTCCTGCTGTTTAGTACGTATGCCGGCATTGGGCTGGAAATACCGGTTTTGGGATTCTGCACAGAAAGGGTTTGCAAACCGCTGAGTCCACCCGTGAGTTTAACTCTGTCAGTTGAATGCACACATTGACAACCATTCAGTTTGATAGCACACTTTTGGTTTTAGAAGCAGATATTTCTCTGTACAGCCTATGGTCCCATTCACTCGGGAATATCCCAACGCACCTCCTATAAGAAACGTGTTTCTGACTCGCTGAATCTCAACATAGATTCAACTCTCTTAGGTGATCGAACGCACAGCAGAGCAGTTTCAAGGAAACGTTTCTCCTGAGTTTTAGACGAAGTTTCCTGCTGTTTAGTACGGATGCCGGCATTGGGCTGGAAATACCGGTTTTGGGATTCTGCAAAGAAAGGATTTGCAAACCGCTGAATCCACACGTGAGTTTAACTCTGTCAGTTGAATGCACACATTGACAACCATTCAGTTAGATAGATCCGTTTTGGTTTTAGAAGCAGATATTTCTCTGTACAGCCTATGGTCCCATTCACTCGGGAATATCCCAACGCAGCTCCTAGAAGAAACGTGTTTCTGACTCGCTGAATCTCAACATAGATTCAACTCTCTTAGGTGATCGAACGCACAGCAGAGCAGTTTCAAGGAAACGTTTCTCCTGAGTTTTAGACGAAGTTTCCTGCTGTTTAGTACGGATGCCGGCATTGGGCTGGAAATACCGGTTTTGGGATTCTGCACAGAAAGGGTTTGCAAACCGCTGAATCCACACGTGAGTTTAACTCTGTCAGTTGAATGCACACATTGACAACCATTCAGTTAGATAGCTCCGTTTTGGTTTTAGAAGCAGATATTTCTCTGTACAGCCTATGGTCCAATTCACTCGGGAATATCCCAACGCAGCTCCTAGAAGAAACGTGTTTCTGACTCGCTGAATCTCAACATAGATTCAACTCTCTTAGGTGAACGAACGCACAGCAGAGCAGTTTCAAGGAAACGTTTCTCCTGAGTTTTAGACGAAGTTTCCTGCTCTTTAGTACGTATACCGGCATTGGGCTGGAAATACCGGTTTTGGGATTCTGCACAGAAAGGGTTTGCAAACCGCTGAATCCACACGTGAGTTTAACTCTGTCAGTTGAATGCACACATTGACAACCATTCAGTTTGATAGCACACTTTTGGTTTTAGAAGCAGATATTTCTCTGTACAGCCTATGGTCCCATTCACTCGGGAATATCCCAACGCAGCTCCTAGAAGAAACGTGTTTCTGACTCGCTGAATCTCAACATAGATTCAACTCTCTTAGGTGAACGAACGCACAGCAGAGCAGTTTCAAGGAAACGTTTCTCCTGAGTCTTAGACGAAGTTTCCTGCTGTTTAGTACGTATGCCGGCATTGGGCTGGAAATATCGGTTTTGGGATTCTGCACAGAAAGGGTTTGCAAACCGCTGAATCCACACGTGAGTTTAACTCTGTCAGTTGAATGCACACATTGACAACCGTTCAGTTAGATAGCTCCGTTTTGGTTTTAGAAGCGGATATTTCTCTGTACAGCCTATGGTCCCATTCACTCGGGAATATCCCAACGCAGCTCCTAGAAGAAACGTGTTTCTGACTCGCTGAATCTCAACATAGATTCAACTCTCTTAGGTGAACGAACGCACAGAAGAGCAGTTTCAAGGAAACGTTTCTCCTGAGTTTAGACGAAGTTTCCTGCTGTTTAGTACGGATGCCGGCATTGGGCTGGAAATACCGGTTTTGGGATTCTGCACAGAAAGGGTTTGCAAACCGCTGAATCCACACGTGACTTTAACTCTGTCAGTTGAATGCACACATTGACAACCATTCAGTTTGATAGCACACTTTTGGTTTTAGAAGCAGATATTTCTCTGTACCGCCTATGGTCCCATTCACTCGGGAATATCCCAACGCAGCTCCTAGAAGGAACGTGTTTCTGACTCGCTGAATCTCAACATAGATTCAACTCTCTTAGGTGAACGAACGCACAGCAGAGCAGTTTCAAGGAAACGTTTCTCCTGAGTTTTAGACGAAGTTTCCTGCTGTTTAGTACGTATACCGGCATTGGGCTGGAAATACCGGTTTTGGGATTCTGCACAGAAAGGGTTTGCAAACCGCTGAATCCACACGTGAGTTTAACTCTGTCAGGTGAATGCACACATTGACAACCATTCAGTTTGATAGCACACTTTTGGTTTTAGAAGCAGATATTTCTCTGTACAGCCTATGGTCCCATTCACTCGGGAATATCCTAACGCAGCTCCTAGAAGAAACGTGTTTCTGACTCGCTGAATCTCAACATAGATTCAACTCTCTTAGGTGAACGAAAGCACAGCAGAGCAGTTTCAAGGAAACGTTTCTCCTGAGTCTTAGACGAAGTTTCCTGCTGTTTAGTGTGTATGCCGGCATTGGGCTGGAAATACCGGTTTTGGGATTCTGCACAGAAAGGGTTTGCAAACCGCTGAATCCACACGTGAGTTTAACTCTGTCAGTTGAATGCACACATTGACAACCATTCAGTTAGATAGCTCCGTTTTGGTTTTAGAAGCAGATATTTCTCTGTACAGCCTATGGTCCCATTCACTCGGGAATATCCCAACGCACCTCCTAGAAGAAACGCGTTTCTGACTCGCTGAATCTCAACATAGATTCAACTCTCTTAGGTGAACGAACGCACAGAAGAGCAGTTTCAAGGAAACGTTTCTCCTGAGTTTTAGACGAAGTTTCCTGCTGTTTAGTACGGATGCCGGCATTGGGCTGGAAATACCGGTTTTGGGATTCTGCACAGAAAGGGTTTGCAAACCGCTGAATCCACACGTGAGTTTAACTCTGTCAGTTGAATGCACACATTGACAACCATTCAGTTAGATAGATCCGTTTTGGTTTTAGAAGCAGATATTTCTCTGTACAGCCTATGGTCCCATTCACTCGGGAATATCCCAACGCAGCTCCTAGAAGAAACGTGTTTCTGACTCGCTGAATCTCAACATAGATTCAACTCTCTTAGGTGAACGAACGCACAGCAGAGCAGTTTCAAGGAAACGTTTCTCCTGAGTTTTAGACGAAGTTTCCTGCTGTTTAGTACGGATGCCGGCATTGGGCTGGACATACCGGTTTTGGGATTCTGCACAGAAAGGGTTTGCAAACCGCTGAATCCACACGTGAGTTTAACTCTGTCAGTTGAATGCACACATTGACAACCATTCAGTTTGATAGCACACTTTTGGTTTTAGAAGCAGATATTTCTCTGTACAGCCTATGGTCCCATTCACTCGGGAATATCCCAACGCACCTCCTAGAAGAAACGTGTTTCTGACTCGCTGAATCTCAACATAGATTCAACTCTCTTAGGTGATCGAACGCACAGCAGAGCAGTTTCAAGGAAACGTTTCTCCTGAGTTTTAGACGAAGTTTCCTGCTGTTTAGTATGGATGCCGGCATTGGGCTGGAAATACCGGTTTTGGGATTCTGCATAGAAAGGGTTTGCAAACCGCTGAATCCACACGTGAGTTTAACTCTGTCAGTTGAATGCACACATTGACAACCATTCAGTTAGATAGCACACTTTTGGTTTTAGAAGCAGATATTTCTCTGTACAGCCTATGGTCCCATTCACTCGGGAATATCCCAACGCAGCTCCGGGAAGAAACGTGTTTCGGACTCGCTGAATCTCAACATAGATTCAACTCTCTTAGGTGATCGAACGCACAGCAGAGCAGTTTCAAGGAAACGTTTCTCCTGAGTTTTAGACGAAGTTTCCTGCTGTTTAGTACGGATGCCGGCATTGGGCTGGAAATACCGGTTTTGGGATTCTGCACAGAAAGGGTTTGCAAACCGCTGAATCCACACGTGAGTTTAACTCTGTCAGCTGAATGCACACATTGACAACCATTCAGTTAGATAGCTCCGTTTTGGTTTTAGAAGCAGATATTTCTCTGTACAGCCTATGGTCACATTCACTCGGGAATATCCCAACGCAGCTCCTAGAAGAAACGTGTTTCTGACTCGCTGAATCTCAACATAGATTCAAATCTCTTAGGTGAACGAACGCACAGCAGAGCAGTTTCAAGGAAACGTTTCTCCTGAGTTTTAGACGAAGTTTCCTGCTCTTTAGTACGTATACCGGCATTGGGCTGGAAATACCGGTTTTGGGATTCTGCACAGAAAGGGTTTGCAAACCGCTGAATCCACACGTGAGTTTAACTCTGTCAGTTGAATGCACACATTGACAACCATTCAGTTAGATAGCTCCGTTTTGGTTTTAGAAGCGGATATTTCTCTGTACAGCCTATGGTCCCATTCACTCAGGAATATCCCAACGCAGCTCCTAGAAGAAACGTGTTTCTGACTCGCTGAATCTCAACATAGATTCAACTCTCTTAGGTGAACGAACGCACAGAAGAGCAGTTTCAAGGAAACGTTTCTCCTGAGTTTTAGACGAAGTTTCCTGCTGTTTAGTACGGATGACGGCATTGGGCTGGAAATACCGGTTTTGGGATTCTGCACAGAAAGGGTTTGCAAACCGCTGAATCCACACGTGACTTTAACTCTGTCAGTTGAATGCACACATTGACAACCATTCAGTTTGATAGCACACTTTTGGTTTTAGAAGCAGATATTTCTCTGTACAGCCTATGTTCCCATTCACTCGGGAACATCCCAACGCAGCTCCTAGAAGAAACGTGTTTCTGACTCGCTGAATCTCAACTTAGATTCAACTGTCTTAGGTGAACGAACGCACAGCAGAGCAGTTTCAAGGAAACGTTTCTCCTGAGTTTTAGACGAAGTTACCTGCTGTTTAGTACGGATGCCGGCATTGGGCTGGACATACCGGTTTTGGGATTCTGCACAGAAAGGGTTTGCAAACCGCTGAATCCACACGTGAGTTTAACTCTGTCAGCTGAATGCACACATTGACAACCATTCAGTTTGATAGCACACTTTTGGTTTTAGAAGCAGATATTTCTCTGTACAGCCTATGGTCCCATTCACTCGGGAATATCCCAACGCAGCTCCTAGAAGAAACGTGTTTCTGACTCGCTGAATCTCAACATAGATTCAACTCTCTTAGGTGAACGAACGCACAGCAGAGCAGTTTCAAGGAAACGTTTCTCCTGAGTTTTAGACTAAGTTTCCTGCTGTTTAGTACGTATGCCGGCATTGGGCTGGACATACCGGTTTTGGGATTCTGGACAGAAAGGGTTTGCAAACCGCTGAATCCACACGTGAGTTTAACTCTGTCAGTTCAATGCACACATTGACAACCATTCAGTTAGATAGCTCCGTTTTGGTTTTAGAAGCAGATATTTCTCTGTACAGCCTATGGTCCCATTCACTCGGGAATATCCCAACGCAGCTCCTAGAAGAAACGTGTTTCTGACTCGCTGAATCTCAACATAGATTCAACTCTCTTAGGTGAACGAACGCACAGCAGAGCAGTTTCAAGGAAACGTTTCTCCTGAGTTTTAGACGAAGTTTCCTGCTGTTTAGTACGTATGCCGGCATTGGGCTGGACATAGCGGTTTTGGGATTCTGGACAGAAAGGGTTTGCAAACCGCTGAATCCACACGTGAGTTTAACTCTGTCAGTTGAATGCACACATTGACAACCATTCAGTTTGATAGCACCCTTTTGGTTTTAGAAGCAGATATTTCTCTGTACAGCCTATGGTCCCATTCACTCGGGAATATCCCAACGCAGCTCCTAGAAGAAACGTGTTTCTGACTCGCTGAATCTCAACATAGATTCAACTCTCTTAGGTGAACGAACGCACAGCAGAGCAGTTTCAAGGAAACGTTTCTCCTGAGTTTTAGACGAAGTTTCCTGCTGTTTACTACGGATGCCGGCATTGGACTGGAAATACCGGTTTTGGGATTCTGCACAGAAAGGGTTTGCAAACCGCTGAATCCACACGTGAGTTTAACTCTGTCAGTTGAATGCACACATTGACAACCATTCAGTTAGATACCACCCTTTTGGTTGTAGGAGCAGATATTTCTCTGTACAGCCTATGGTCCCATTCACTCGGGAATATCCCAACGCACCTCCTAGAAGAAACGTGTTTCTGACTCGCTGAATCTCAACATAGATTCAACTCTCTTAGGTGATCGAACGCACAGCAGAGCAGTTTCAAGGAAACGTTTCTCCTGAGTTTTAGACGATGTTTCCTGCTGTTTAGTACGGATGCCGGCATTGGGCTGGAAATACCGGTTTTGGGATTCTGCACAGAAAGGGTTTGCAAACCGCTGAATCCACACGTGAGTTTAACTCTGTCAGTTGAATGCACACATTGACAACCATTCAGTTAGATAGCTCCGTTTTGGTTTTAGAAGCAGATATTTCTCTGTACAGCCTATGGTCCCATTCACTCGGGAATATCCCAACGCAGCTCCTAGAAGAAACGTGTTTCTGACTCGCTGAATCTCAACATAGATTCAACTCTCTTAGGTGAACGAACGCACAGCAGAGCAGTTTCAAGGAAACGTTTCTCCTGAGTTTTAGACGAAGTTTCCTGCTGTTTAGTACGTATGCCGGCATTGGGCTGGAAATACCGGTTTTGGGATTCTGCACAGAAAGGGTTTGCAAACCGCTGAGTCCACCCGTGAGTTTAACTCTGTCAGTTGAATGCACACATTGACAACCATTCAGTTTGATAGCACACTTTTGGTTTTAGAAGCAGATATTTCTCTGTACAGCCTATGGTCCCATTCACTCGGGAATATCCCAACGCACCTCCTATAAGAAACGTGTTTCTGACTCGCTGAATCTCAACATAGATTCAACTCTCTTAGGTGATCGAACGCACAGCAGAGCAGTTTCAAGGAAACGTTTCTCCTGAGTTTTAGACGAAGTTTCCTGCTGTTTAGTACGGATGCCGGCATTGGGCTGGAAATACCGGTTTTGGGATTCTGCACAGAAAGGATTTGCAAACCGCTGAATCCACACGTGAGTTTAACTCTGTCAGTTGAATGCACACATTGACAACCATTCAGTTAGATAGCTCCGTTTTGGTTTTAGAAGCAGATATTTCTCTGTACAGCCTATGGTCCCATTCACTCGGGAATATCCCAACGCAGCTCCTAGAAGAAACGTGTTTCTGACTCGCTGAATCTCAACATAGATTCAACTCTCTTAGGTGATCGAACGCACAGCAGAGCAGTTTCAAGGAAACGTTTCTCCTGAGTTTTAGACGAAGTTTCCTGCTGTTTAGTACGGATGCCGGCATTGGGCTGGAAATACCGGTTTTGGGATTCTGCACAGAAAGGGTTTGCAAACCGCTGAATCCACACGTGAGTTTAACTCTGTCAGTTGAATGCACACATTGACAACCATTCAGTTAGATAGCTCCGTTTTGGTTTTAGAAGCAGATATTTCTCTGTACAGCCTATGGTCCAATTCACTCGGGAATATCCCAACGCAGCTCCTAGAAGAAACGTGTTTCTGACTCGCTGAATCTCAACATAGATTCAACTCTCTTAGGTGAACGAACGCACAGCAGAGCAGTTTCAAGGAAACGTTTCTCCTGAGTTTTAGACGAAGTTTCCTGCTCTTTAGTACGTATACCGGCATTGGGCTGGAAATACCGGTTTTGGGATTCTGCACAGAAAGGGTTTGCAAACCGCTGAATCCACACGTGAGTTTAACTCTGTCAGTTGAATGCACACATTGACAACCATTCAGTTTGATAGCACACTTTTGGTTTTAGAAGCAGATATTTCTCTGTACAGCCTATGGTCCCATTCACTCGGGAATATCCCAACGCAGCTCCTAGAAGAAACGTGTTTCTGACTCGCTGAATCTCAACATAGATTCAACTCTCTTAGGTGAACGAACGCACAGCAGAGCAGTTTCAAGGAAACGTTTCTCCTGAGTCTTAGACGAAGTTTCCTGCTGTTTAGTACGTATGCCGGCATTGGGCTGGAAATATCGGTTTTGGGATTCTGCACAGAAAGGGTTTGAAAACCGCTGAATCCACACGTGAGTTTAACTCTGTCAGTTGAATGCACACATTGACAACCATTCAGTTAGATAGCTCCGTTTTGGTTTTAGAAGCGGATATTTCTCTGTACAGCCTATGGTCCCATTCACTCGGGAATATCCCAACGCAGCTCCTAGAAGAAACGTGTTTCTGACTCGCTGAATCTCAACATAGATTCAACTCTCTTAGGTGAACGAACGCACAGAAGAGCAGTTTCAAGGAAACGTTTCTCCTGAGTTTAGACGAAGTTTCCTGCTGTTTAGTACGGATGCCGGCATTGGGCTGGAAATACCGGTTTTGGGATTCTGCACAGAAAGGGTTTGCAAACCGCTGAATCCACACGTGACTTTAACTCTGTCAGTTGAATGCACACATTGACAACCATTCAGTTTGATAGCACACTTTTGGTTTTAGAAGCAGATATTTCTCTGTACCGCCTATGGTCCCATTCACTCGGGAATATCCCAACGCAGCTCCTAGAAGGAACGTGTTTCTGACTCGCTGAATCTCAACATAGATTCAACTCTCTTAGGTGAACGAACGCACAGCAGAGCAGTTTCAAGGAAACGTTTCTCCTGAGTTTTAGACGAAGTTTCCTGCTGTTTAGTACGTATACCGGCATTGGGCTGGAAATACCGGTTTTGGGATTCTGCACAGAAAGGGTTTGCAAACCGCTGAATCCACACGTGAGTTTAACTCTGTCAGTTGAATGCACACATTGACAACCATTCAGTTTGATAGCACACTTTTGGTTTTAGAAGCAGATATTTCTCTGTACAGCCTATGGTCCCATTCACTCGGGAATATCCTAACGCAGCTCCTAGAAGAAACGTGTTTCTGACTCGCTGAATCTCAACATAGATTCAACTCTCTTAGGTGAACGAACGCACAGCAGAGCAGTTTCAAGGAAACGTTTCTCCTGAGTCTTAGACGAAGTTTCCTGCTGTTTAGTGTGTATGCCGGCATTGGGCTGGAAATACCGGTTTTGGGATTCTGCACAGAAAGGGTTTGCAAACCGCTGAATCCACACGTGAGTTTAACTCTGTCAGTTGAATGCACACATTGACAACCATTCAGTTAGATAGCTCCGTTTTGGTTTTAGAAGCAGATATTTCTCTGTACAGCCTATGGTCCCATTCACTCGGGAATATCCCAACGCACCTCCTAGAAGAAACGTGTTTCTGACTCGCTGAATCTCAACATAGATTCAACTCTCTTAGGTGAACGAAGGCACAGCACAGCAGTTTCAAGGAAACGTTTCTCCTGAGTTTTAGACGAAGTTTCCTGCTGTTTAGTACGGATGCCGGCATTGGGCTGGAAATACCAGTTTTGGGATTCTGCACAGAAAGGGTTTGCAAACCGCTGAATCCACACGTGAGTTTAACTCTGTCAGTTGAATGCACACATTGACAACCATTCAGTTAGATAGCACACTTTTGGTTTTAGAAGCAGATATTTCTCTGTACAGCCTATGGTCCCATTCACTCGGGAATATCCCAACGCAACTCCTAGAAGAAACGTGTTTCTGACTCGCTGAATCTCAACATAGCTTCAACTCTCTTAGTTGAACGAAGGCACAGCAGAGCAGTTTCAAGGAAACGTTTCTCCTGAGTTTTAGACGAAGTTTCCTGCTGTTTAGTTCGGATGCCGGCATTGGGCTGGAAATACCGGTTTTGGGATTCTGCACAGAAAGGGTTTGCAAACCGCTGAATCCACACGTGAGTTTAACTCTGTCAGTTGAATGCACACATTGACAACCATTCAGTTAGATAGCTCCGTTTTGGTTTTAGAAGCAGATATTTCTCTGTACAGCCTATGGTCCCATTCACTCGGGAATATCCCAACTCAGCTCCTAGAAGAAACGTGTTTCTGACTCGCTGAATCTCAACATAGATTCAACTCTCTTAGGTGAACGAACGCACAGCAGAGCAGTTTCAAGGAAACGTTTCTCCTGAGTTTTAGACGAAGTTTCCTGCTGTTTAGTACGTATGCCGGCATTGGGCTGGAAATAACGGTTTTGGGATTCTGCACAGAAAGGGTTTGCAAACCGCTGAATCCACACGTGAGTTTAACTCTGTCAGTTGAATGCACACATTGACAACCATTCAGTTAGATAGCACCGTTTTGGTTTTAGAAGCAGATATTTCTCTGTACAGCCTATGGTCACAATCACTCGGGAATATCCAAACGCAGCTCCTAGAAGAAACGTGTTTCTGACTCGCTGAATCTCAACATAGATTCAACTCTCTTAGGTGAACGAACGCACAGCACAGCAGTTTCAAGGAAACGTTTCTCCTGAGTTTTAGACGAAGTTTCCTGCTGTTTACTACGGATGCCGGCATTGGGCTGGAAATACCGGTTTTGGGATTCTGCACAGAAAGGGTTTGCAAACCGCTGAATCCACACGTGAGTTTAACTCTGTCAGTTGAATGCACACATTGACAACCATTCAGTTTGATAGCACACTTTTGGTTTTAGAAGCAGATATTTCTCTGTACCGCCTATGGTCCCATTCACTCGGGAATATACCAACGCAGCTCCTAGAAGTAACGTGTTTCTGACTCGCTGAATCTCAACATAGATTCAACTCTCTTAGGTGAACGAACGCACAGCAGAGCAGTTTCAAGGAAACGTTTCTCCTGAGTTTTAGACGAAGTTTCCTGCAGTTTAGTACGTATACCGGCATTGGGCTGGAAATACCGGTTTTGGGATTCTGCACAGAAAGGGTTTGCAAACCGCTGAATCCACACGTGAGTTTAACTCTGTCAGTTGAATGCACACATTGACAACCATTCAGTTTGATAGCACACTTTTGGTTTTAGAAGCAGATATTTCTCTGTACAGACTATGGTCCCATTCACTCGGGAATATCCTAACGCAGCTCCTAGAAGAAACGTGTTTCTGACTCGCTGAATCTCAACATAGATTCAACTCTCTTAGGTGAACGAACGCACAGCAGAGCAGTTTCAAGGAAACGTTTCTCCTGAGTCTTAGACGAAGTTTCCTGCTGTTTAGTGCGTATGCCGGCATTGGGCTGGAAATACCGGTTTTGGGATTCTGCACAGAAAGGGTTTGCAAACCGCTGAATCCACACGTGAGTTTAACTCTGTCAGTTGAATGCACACATCGACAACCATTCAGTTAGATAGCTCCGTTTTGGTTTTAGAAGCAGATATTTCTCTGTACAGCCTATGGTCCCATTCACTCGGGAATATCCCAACGCAGCTCCTAGAAGAAACGTGTTTCTGACTCGCTGAATCTCAACATAGATTCAACTCTCTTAGGTGAACGAACGCACAGAAGAGCAGTTTCAAGGAAACGTTTCTCCTGAGTTTTAGACGAAGTTTCCTGCTGTTTAGTACGGATGCCGGCATTGGGCTGGAAATACCGGTTTTGGGATTCTGCACAGAAAGGGTTTGCAAACCGCTGAATCCACACGTGAGTTTAACTCTGTCAGTTGAATGCACACATTGACAACCATTCAGTTAGATAGCTCCGTTTTGGTTTTAGAAGCAGATATTTCTCTGTACAGCCTATGGTCCCATTCACTCGGGAATATCCCAATTCAGCTCCTAGAAGAAACGTGTTTCTGACTCGCTGAGTCTCAACATAGATTCAACTCTCTTAGGTGAACGAACGCACAGCAGAGCAGTTTCAAGGAAACGTTTCTCCAGAGTTTTAGACGAAGTTTCCTGCTGTTTAGTACGGATGCCGGCATTGGGCTGGACATACCGGTTTTGGGATTCTGCACAGAAATGGTTTGCAAACCGCTGAATCCACACGTGAGTTTAACTCTGTCAGTTGAATGCACACATTGACAACCATTCAGTTAGATAGCTCCGTTTTGGTTTCAGAAGCAGATATTTCTCTGTACAGCCTATGGTCCCATTCACTCGGGAATATCCCAACGCAGCTCCTAGCATAAACGTGTTTCTGACTCGCTGAATCTCAACATAGTTTCAACACTCTTAGGTGAACGAACGCACGGCAGAGCAGTTTCAAGGAAACGTTTCTGCTGAGTTTTAAACGAAGTTTCCTGCTGTTTAGTACGGATGCCGGCATTGAGCTGGAAATACCGGTTTTGGGATTCTGCACAGAAAGGGTTTGCAAACCGCTGAATCCAAACGTGAGTATAACTCTGTCAGTTGAATGCACACACTGAGAACCATTCAGTTAGATAGCTCCGTTTTGGTTTTAGAAGCAGATATTTCTCTGTACAGCCTATGGTCCCATTCACTCGGGAATATCCCAATTCAGCTCCTAGAAGAAACGTGTTTCTGACTCGCTGAATCTCAACATAGATTCAACTCTCTTAGGTGAACGAACGCACAGCAGAGCAGTTTCAAGGAAACGTTTCTCCTGAGTTTTAGACGAAGTTTCCTGCTGTTTAGTACGGATGCCGGCATTGGGCTGGAAATACCGTTTTTGGGATTCTGCACAGAAAGGGTTTGCAAACCGCTGAATCCACACGTGACTTTAACTCTGTCAGTTGAATGCACACATTGACAACCATTCAGTTTGATAGCACACTTTTGGTTTTAGAAGCAGATATTTCTCTGTACAGCCTATGGTCCCATTCACTCGGGAATATCCCAACGCAGCTCCTAGAAGAAACGTGTTTCTGACTCGCTGAATCTCAACATAGATTCAACTCTCTTAGGTGAACGAAGGCACAGCAGAGCAGTTTCAAGGAAACGTTTCTCCTGAGTTTTAGACGAAGTTTCCTGCTGTTTAGTACGGATGCCGGCATTGGGCTGGAAATACCAGTTTTGGGATTCTGCACAGAAAGGGTTTGCAAACCGCTGAATCCACACGTGAGTTTAACTCTGTCAGTTGAATGCACACATTGACAACCATTCAGTTAGATAGCACACTTTTGGTTTTAGAAGCAGATATTTCTCTGTACAGCCTATGGTCCCATTCACTCGGGAATATCCCAACGCAACTCCTAGAAGAAACGTGTTTCTGACTCGCTGAATCTCAACATAGCTTCAACTCTCTTAGTTGAACGAAGGCACAGCAGAGCAGTTTCAAGGAAACGTTTCTCCTGAGTTTTAGACGAAGTTTCCTGCTGTTTAGTTCGGATGCCGGCATTGGGCTGGAAATAGCGGTTTTGGGATTCTGCACAGAAAGGGTTTGCAAACCGCTGAATCCACACGTGAGTTTAACTCTGTCAGTTGAATGCACACATTGACAACCATTCAGTTAGATAGCTCCGTTTTGGTTTTAGAAGCAGATATTTCTCTGTACAGCCTATGGTCCCATTCACTCGGGAATATCCCAACTCAGCTCCTAGAAGAAACGTGTTTCTGACTCGCTGAATCTCAACATAGATTCAACTCTCTTAGGTGAACGAACGCACAGCAGAGCAGTTTCAAGGAAACGTTTCTCCTGAGTTTTAGACGAAGTTTCCTGCTGTTTAGTACGTATGCCGGCATTGGGCTGGAAATAACGGTTTTGGGATTCTGCACAGAAAGGGTTTGCAAACTGCTGAATCCACACGTGAGTTTAACTCTGTCAGTTGAATGCACACATTGACAACCATTCAGTTAGATAGCACCGTTTTGGTTTTAGAAGCAGATATTTCTCTGTACAGCCTATGGTCACATTCACTCGGGAATATCCAAACGCAGCTCCTAGAAGAAACGTGTTTCTGACTCGCTGAATCTCAACATAGATTCAACTCTCTTAGGTGAACGAACGCACAGCAGAGCAGTTTCAAGGAAACGTTTCTCCTGAGTTTTAGACGAAGTTTCCTGCTGTTTACTACGGATGCCGGCATTGGGCTGGAAATACCGGTTTTGGGATTCTGCACAGAAAGGGTTTGCAAACCGCTGAATCCACACGTGAGTTTAACTCTGTCAGTTGAATGCACACATTGACAACCATTCAGTTTGATAGCACACTTTTGGTTTTAGAAGCAGATATTTCTCTGTACCGCCTATGGTCCCATTCACTCGGGAATATCCCAACGCAGCTCCTAGAAGGAACGTGTTTCTGACTCGCTGAATCTCAACATAGATTCAACTCTCTTAGGTGAACGAACGCACAGCAGAGCAGTTTCAAGGAAACGTTTCTCCTGAGTTTTAGACGAAGTTTCCTGCAGTTTAGTACGTATACCGGCATTGGGCTGGAAATACCGGTTTTGGGATTCTGCACAGAAAGGGTTTGCAAACCGCTGAATCCACACGTGAGTTTAACTCTGTCAGTTGAATGCACACATTGACAACCATTCAGTTTGATAGCACACTTTTGGTTTTAGAAGCAGATATTTCTCTGTACAGCCTATGGTCCCATTCACTCGGGAATATCCCAACGCAGCTCCGGGAAGAAACGTGTTTCGGACTCGCTGAATCTCAACATAGATTCAACTCTCTTAGGTGATCGAACGCACAGCAGAGCAGTTTCAAGGAAACGTTTCTCCTGAGTTTTAGACGAAGTTTCCTGCTGTTTAGTACGGATGCCGGCATTGGGCTGGAAATACCGGTTTTGGGATTCTGCACAGAAAGGGTTTGCAAACCGCTGAATCCACACGTGAGTTTAACTCTGTCAGTTGAATGCACACATTGACAACCATTCAGTTAGATAGCTCCGTTTTGGTTTTAGAAGCAGATATTTCTCTGTACAGCCTATGGTCACATTCACTCGGGAATATCCCAACGCAGCTCCTAGAAGAAACGTGTTTCTGACTCGCTGAATCTCAACATAGATTCAAATCTCTTAGGTGAACGAACGCACAGCAGAGCAGTTTCAAGGAAACGTTTCTCCTGAGTTTTAGACGAAGTTTCCTGCTCTTTAGTACGTATACCGGCATTGGGCTGGAAATACCGGTTTTGGAATTCTGCACAGAAAGGGTTTGCAAACCGCTGAATCCACACGTGAGTTTAACTCTGTCAGTTGAATGCACACATTGACAACCATTCAGTTTGATAGCACACTTTTGGTTTTAGAAGCAGATATTTCTCTGTACAGCCTATGGTCCCATTCACTCGGGAATATCCCAACGCAGCTCCTAGAAGAAACGTGTTTCTGACTCGCTGAATCTCAACATAGATTCAACTCTCTTAGGTGAACGAACGCACAGCAGAGCAGTTTCAAGGAAACGTTTCTCCTGAGGCTTAGACGAAGTTTCCTGCTGTTTAGTACGTATGCCGGCATTGGGCTGGAAATATCGGTTTTGGGATTCTGCACAGAAAGTGTTTGCAAACCGCTGAATCCACACGTGAGTTTAACTCTGTCAGTTGAATGCACACATTGACAACCATTCAGTTAGATAGCTCCGTTTTGGTTTTAGAAGCAGATATTTCTCTGTACAGCCTATGGTCCCATTCACTCGGGAATATCCCAATTCAGCTCCTAAAAGAAACGTGTTTCTGACTCGCTGAATCTCAACATAGATTCAACTCTCTTAGGTGAACGAACGCACAGCAGAGCAGTTTCAAGGAAACGTTTCTCCTGAGTTTTAGACGAAGTTTCCTGCTGTTTAGTACGGATGCCGGCATTGGGCTGGAAATACCGTTTTTGGGATTCTGCACAGAAAGGGTTTGCAAACCGCTGAATCCACACGTGACTTTAACTCTGTCAGTTGAATGCACACATTGACAACCATTCAGTTTGATAGCACACTTTTGGTTTTAGAAGCAGATATTTCTCTGTACAGCCTATGGTCCCATTCACTCGGGAATATCCCAACGCAGCTCCTAGAAGAAACGTGTTTCTGACTCGCTGAAGCTCAACATAGATTCAACTCTCTTAGGTGAACGAAGGCACAGCAGAGCAGTTTCAAGGAAACGTTTCTCCTGAGTTTTAGACGAAGTTTCCTGCTGTTTAGTACGGATGCCGGCATTGGGCTGGAAATACCAGTTTTGGGATTCTGCACAGAAAGGGTTTGCAAACCGCTGAATCCACACGTGAGTTTAACTCTGTCAGTTGAATGCACACATTGACAACCATTCAGTTAGATAGCACACTTTTGGTTTTAGAAGCAGATATTTCTCTGTACAGCCTATGGTCCCATTCACTCGGGAATATCCCAACGCAACTCCTAGAAGAAACGTGTTTCTGACTCGCTGAATCTCAACATAGCTTCAACTCTCTTAGTTGAACGAAGGCACAGCAGAGCAGTTTCAAGGAAACGTTTCTCCTGAGTTTTAGACGAAGTTTCCTGCTGTTTAGTTCGGATGCCGGCATTGGGCTGGAAATACCGGTTTTGGGATTCTGCACAGAAAGGGTTTGCAAACCGCTGAATCCACACGTGAGTTTAACTCTGTCAGTTGAATGCACACATTGACAACCATTCAGTTAGATAGCTCCGTTTTGGTTTTAGAAGCAGATATTTCTCTGTACAGCCTATGGTCCCATTCACTCGGGAATATCCCAACTCAGCTCCTAGAAGAAACGTGTTTCTGACTCGCTGAATCTCAACATAGATTCAACTCTCTTAGGTGAACGAACGCACAGCAGAGCAGTTTCAAGGAAACGTTTCTCCTGAGTTTTAGACGAAGTTTCCTGCTGTTTAGTACGGATGCCGGCATTGGGCTGGAAATACCGTTTTTGGGATTCTGCACAGAAAGGGTTTGCAAACCGCTGAATCCACACGTGACTTTAACTCTGTCAGTTGAATGCACACATTGACAACCATTCAGTTTGATAGCACACTTTTGGTTTTAGAAGCAGATATTTCTCTGTACAGCCTATGGTCCCATTCACTCGGGAATATCCCAACGCAGCTCCTAGAAGAAACGTGTTTCTGACTCGCTGAAGCTCAACATAGATTCAACTCTCTTAGGTGAACGAAGGCACAGCAGAGCAGTTTCAAGGAAACGTTTCTCCTGAGTTTTAGACGAAGTTTCCTGCTGTTTAGTACGGATGCCGGCATTGGGCTGGAAATACCAGTTTTGGGATTCTGCACAGAAAGGGTTTGCAAACCGCTGAATCCACACGTGAGTTTAACTCTGTCAGTTGAATGCACACATTGACAACCATTCAGTTAGATAGCACACTTTTGGTTTTAGAAGCAGATATTTCTCTGTACAGCCTATGGTCCCATTCACTCGGGAATATCCCAACGCAACTCCTAGAAGAAACGTGTTTCTGACTCGCTGAATCTCAACATAGCTTCAACTCTCTTAGTTGAACGAAGGCACAGCAGAGCAGTTTCAAGGAAACGTTTCTCCTGAGTTTTAGACGAAGTTTCCTGCTGTTTAGTTCGGATGCCGGCATTGGGCTGGAAATACCGGTTTTGGGATTCTGCACAGAAAGGGTTTGCAAACCGCTGAATCCACACGTGAGTTTAACTCTGTCAGTTGAATGCACACATTGACAACCATTCAGTTAGATAGCTCCGTTTTGGTTTTAGAAGCAGATATTTCTCTGTACAGCCTATGGTCCCATTCACTCGGGAATATCCCAACTCAGCTCCTAGAAGAAACGTGTTTCTGACTCGCTGAATCTCAACATAGATTCAAATCTCTTAGGTGAACGAACGCACAGCAGAGCAGTTTCAAGGAAACGTTTCTCCTGAGTTTTAGACGAAGTTTCCTGCTCTTTAGTACGTATACCGGCATTGGGCTGGAAATACCGGTTTTGGAATTCTGCACAGAAAGGGTTTGCAAACCGCTGAATCCACACGTGAGTTTAACTCTGTCAGTTGAATGCACACATTGACAACCATTCAGTTTGATAGCACACTTTTGGTTTTAGAAGCAGATATTTCTCTGTACAGCCTATGGTCCCATTCACTCGGGAATATCCCAACGCAGCTCCTAGAAGAAACGTGTTTCTGACTCGCTGAATCTCAACATAGATTCAACTCTCTTAGGTGAACGAACGCAGAGCAGAGCAGTTTCAAGGAAACGTTTTTCCTGAGGCTTAGACGAAGTTTCCTGCTGTTTAGTACGTATGCCGGCATTGGGCTGGAAATATCGGTTTTGGGATTCTGCACAGAAAGGGTTTGCAAACCGCTGAATCCACACGTGAGTTTAACTCTGTCAGTTGAATGCACACATTGACAACCATTCAGTTAGATAGCTCCGTTTTGGTTTTAGAAGCAGATATTTCTCTGTACAGCCTATGGTCCCATTCACTCGGGAATATCCCAATTCAGCTCCTAGAAGAAACGTGTTTCTGACTCGCTGAATCTCAACATAGATTCAACTCTCTTAGGTGAACGAACGCACAGCAGAGCAGTTTCAAGGAAACGTTTCTCCTGAGTTTTAGACGAAGTTTCCTGCTGTTTAGTACGGATGCCGGCATTGGGCTGGAAATACCGTTTTTGGGATTCTGCACAGAAAGGGTTTGCAAACCGCTGAATCCACACGTGACTTTAACTCTGTCAGTTGAATGCACACATTGACAACCATTCAGTTTGATAGCACACTTTTGGTTTTAGAAGCAGATATTTCTCTGTACAGCCTATGGTCCCATTCACTCGGGAATATCCCAACGCAGCTCCTAGAAGAAACGTGTTTCTGACTCGCTGAAGCTCAACATAGATTCAACTCTCTTAGGTGAACGAAGGCACAGCAGAGCAGTTTCAAGGAAACGTTTCTCCTGAGTTTTAGACGAAGTTTCCTGCTGTTTAGTACGGATGCCGGCATTGGGCTGGAAATACCAGTTTTGGGATTCTGCACAGAAAGGGTTTGCAAACCGCTGAATCCACACGTGAGTTTAACTCTGTCAGTTGAATGCACACATTGACAACCATTCAGTTAGATAGCACACTTTTGGTTTTAGAAGCAGATATTTCTCTGTACAGCCTATGGTCCCATTCACTCGGGAATATCCCAACGCAACTCCTAGAAGAAACGTGTTTCTGACTCGCTGAATCTCAACATAGCTTCAACTCTCTTAGTTGAACGAAGGCACAGCAGAGCAGTTTCAAGGAAACGTTTCTCCTGAGTTTTAGACGAAGTTTCCTGCTGTTTAGTTCGGATGCCGGCATTGGGCTGGAAATACCGGTTTTGGGATTCTGCACAGAAAGGGTTTGCAAACCGCTGAATCCACACGTGAGTTTAACTCTGTCAGTTGAATGCACACATTGACAACCATTCAGTTAGATAGCTCCGTTTTGGTTTTAGAAGCAGATATTTCTCTGTACAGCCTATGGTCCCATTCACTCGGGAATATCCCAACTCAGCTCCTAGAAGAAACGTGTTTCTGACTCGCTGAATCTCAACATAGATTCAACTCTCTTAGGTGAACGAACGCACAGCAGAGCAGTTTCAAGGAAACGTTTCTCCTGAGTTTTAGACGAAGTTTCCTGCTGTTTAGTACGTATGCCGGCATTGGGCTGGAAATAACGGTTTTGGGATTCTGCACAGAAAGGGTTTGCAAACCGCTGAATCCACACGTGAGTTTAACTCTGTCAGTTGAATGCACACATTGACAACCATTCAGTTAGATAGCACCGTTTTGGTTTTAGAAGCAGATATTTCTCTGTACAGCCTATGGTCACATTCACTCGGGAATATCCAAACGCAGCTCCTAGAAGAAACGTGTTTCTGACTCGCTGAATCTCAACATAGATTCAACTCTCTTAGGTGAACGAACGCACAGCAGAGCAGTTTCAAGGAAACGTTTCTCCTGAGTTTTAGACGAAGTTTCCTGCTGTTTACTACGGATGCCGGCATTGGGCTGGAAATACCGGTTTTGGGATTCTGCACAGAAAGGGTTTGCAAACCGCTGAATCCACACGTGAGTTTAACTCTGTCAGTTGAATGCACACATTGACAACCATTCAGTTTGATAGCACACTTTTGGTTTTAGAAGCAGATATTTCTCTGTACCGCCTATGGTCCCATTCACTCGGGAATATCCCAACGCAGCTCCTAGAAGGAACGTGTTTCTGACTCGCTGAATCTCAACATAGATTCAACTCTCTTAGGTGAACGAACGCACAGCAGAGCAGTTTCAAGGAAACGTTTCTCCTGAGTTTTAGACGAAGTTTCCTGCAGTTTAGTACGTATACCGGCATTGGGCTGGAAATACCGGTTTTGGGATTCTGCACAGAAAGGGTTTGCAAACCGCTGAATCCACACGTGAGTTTAACTCTGTCAGTTGAATGCACACATTGACAACCATTCAGTTTGATAGCACACTTTTGGTTTTAGAAGCAGATATTTCTCTGTACAGCCTATGGTCCCATTCACTCGGGAATATCCTAACGCGGCTCCTAGAAGAAACGTGTTTCTGACTCGCTGAATCTCAACATAGATTCAGCTCTCTTAGGTGAACGAACGCACAGCAGAGCAGTTTCAAGGAAACGTTTCTCCTGAGTTTTAGACGAAGTTTCCTGCTGTTTAGTACGTATGCCGGCATTGGGCTGGAAATAACGGTTTTGGGATTCTGCACAGAAAGGGTTTGCAAACCGCTGAATCCACACGTGAGTTTAACTCTGTCAGTTGAATGCACACATTGACAACCATTCAGTTAGATAGCACCGTTTTGGTTTTAGAAGCAGATATTTCTCTGTACAGCCTATGGTCCCATTCACTCGGGAATATCCAAACGCAGCTCCTAGAAGAAACGTGTTTCTGACTCGCTGAATCTCAACATAGATTCAACTCTCTTAGGTGAACGAACGCACAGCAGAGCAGTTTCAAGGAAACGTTTCTCCTGAGTTTTAGACGAAGTTTCCTGCTGTTTACTACGGATGCCGGCATTGGGCTGGAAATACCGGTTTTGGGATTCTGCACAGAAAGGGTTTGCAAACCGCTGAATCCACACGTGAGTTTAACTCTGTCAGTTGAATGCACACATTGACAACCATTCAGTTTGATAGCACACTTTTGGTTTTAGAAGCAGATATTTCTCTGTACCGCCTATGGTCCCATTCACTCGGGAATATCCCAACGCAGCTCCTAGAAGGAACGTGTTTCTGACTCGCTGAATCTCAACATAGATTCAACTCTCTTAGGTGAACGAACGCACAGCAGAGCAGTTTCAAGGAAACGTTTCTCCTGAGTTTTAGACGAAGTTTCCTGCAGTTTAGTACGTATACCGGCATTGGGCTGGAAATACCGGTTTTGGGATTCTGCACAGAAAGGGTTTGCAAACCGCTGAATCCACACGTGAGTTTAACTCTGTCAGTTGAATGCACACATTGACAACCATTCAGTTTGATAGCACACTTTTGGTTTTAGAAGCAGATATTTCTCTGTACAGCCTATGGTCCCATTCACTCGGGAATATCCTAACGCGGCTCCTAGAAGAAACGTGTTTCTGACTCGCTGAATCTCAACATAGATTCAACTCTCTTAGGTGAACGAACGCACAGCAGAGCAGTTTCAAGGAAACGTTTCTCCTGAGTCTTAGACGAAGTTTCCTGCTGTTTAGTGCGTATGCCGGCATTGGGCTGGAAATACCGGTTTTGGGATTCTGCACAGAAAGGGTTTGCAAACCGCTGAATCCACACGTGAGTTTAACTCTGTCAGTTGAATGCACACATCGACAACCATTCAGTTAGATAGCTCCGTTTTGGTTTTAGAAGCAGATATTTCTCTGTACAGCCTATGGTCCCATTCACTCGGGAATATCCCAACGCAGCTCCTAGAAGAAACGTGTTTCTGACTCGCTGAATCTCAACATAGATTCAACTCTCTTAGGTGAACGAACGCACAGAAGAGCAGTTTCAAGGAAACGTTTCTCCTGAGTTTTAGACGAAGTTTCCTGCTGTTTAGTACGGATGCCGGCATTGGGCTGGAAATACCGGTTTTGGGATTCTGCACAGAAAGGGTTTGCAAACCGCTGAATCCACACGTGAGTTTAACTCTGTCAGTTGAATGCACACATTGACAACCATTCAGTTAGATAGATCCGTTTTGGTTTTAGAAGCAGATATTTCTCTGTACAGCCTATGGTCCCATTCACTCGGGAATATCCCAACGCAGCTCCTAGAAGAAACGTGTTTCTGACTCGCTGAATCTCAACATAGATTCAACTCTCTTAGGTGAACGAACGCACAGCAGAGCAGTTTCAAGGAAACGTTTCTCCTGAGTTTTAGACGAAGTTTCCTGCTGTTTAGTACGGATGCCGGCATTGGGCTGGACATACCGGTTTTGGGATTCTGCACAGAAAGGGTTTGTAAACCGCTGAATCCACACGTGAGTTTAACTCTGTCAGTTGAATGCACACATTGACAACCATTCAGTTTGATAGCACACTTTTGGTTTTAGAAGCAGATATTTCTCTGTACAGCCTATGGTCCCATTCACTCGGGAATATCCCAACGCACCTCCTAGAAGAAACGTGTTTCTGACTCGCTGAATCTCAACATAGATTCAACTCTCTTAGGTGATCGAACGCACAGCAGAGCAGTTTCAAGGAAACGTTTCTCCTGAGTTTTAGACGAAGTTTCCTGCTGTTTAGTATGGATGCCGGCATTGGGCTGGAAATACCGGTTTTGGGATTCTGCATAGAAAGGGTTTGCAAACCGCTGAATCCACACGTGAGTTTAACTCTGTCAGTTGAATGCACACATTGACAACCATTCAGTTAGATAGCACACTTTTGGTTTTAGAAGCAGATATTTCTCTGTACAGCCTATGGTCCCATTCACTCGGGAATATCCCAGCGCAGCTCCGGGAAGAAACGTGTTTCGGACTCGCTGAATCTCAACATAGATTCAACTCTCTTAGGTGATCGAACGCACAGCAGAGCAGTTTCAAGGAAACGTTTCTCCTGAGTTTTAGACGAAGTTTCCTGCTGTTTAGTACGGATGCCGGCATTGGGCTGGAAATACCGGTTTTGGGATTCTGCACAGAAAGGGTTTGCAAACCGCTGAATCCACACGTGAGTTTAACTCTGTCAGTTGAATGCACACATTGACAACCATTCAGTTTGATAGCACACTTTTGGTTTTAGAAGCAGATATTTCTCTGTACAGCCTATGGTCACATTCACTCGGGAATATCCCAACGCAGCTCCTAGAAGAAACGTGTTTCTGACTCGCTGAATCTCAACATAGATTCAAATCTCTTAGGTGAACGAACGCACAGCAGAGCAGTTTCAAGGAAACGTTTCTCCTGAGTTTTAGACGAAGTTTCCTGCTCTTTAGTACGTATACCGGCATTGGGCTGGAAATACCGGTTTTGGGATTCTGCACAGAAAGGGTTTGCAAACCGCTGAATCCACACGTGAGTTTAACTCTGTCAGTTGAATGCACACATTGACAACCATTCAGTTTGATAGCACACTTTTGGTTTTAGAAGCAGATATTTCTCTGTACAGCCTATGGTCCCATTCACTCGGGAATATCCCAACGCAGCTCCTAGAAGAAACGTGTTTCTGACTCGCTGAATCTCAACATAGATTCAACTCTCTTAGGTGAACGAACGCACAGCAGAGCAGTTTCAAGGAAACGTTTCTCCTGAGTCTTAGACGAAGTTTCCTGCTGTTTAGTACGTATGCCGGCATTGGGCTGGAAATATCGGTTTTGGGATTCTGCACAGAAAGGGTTTGCAAACCGCTGAATCCACACGTGAGTTTAACTCTGTCAGTTGAATGCACACATTGACAACCATTCAGTTAGATAGCTCCGTTTTGGTTTTAGAAGCGGATATTTCTCTGTACAGCCTATGGTCCCATTCACTCAGGAATATCCCAACGCAGCTCCTAGAAGAAACGTGTTTCTGACTCGCTGAATCTCAACATAGATTCAACTCTCTTAGGTGAACGAACGCACAGAAGAGCAGTTTCAAGGAAACGTTTCTCCTGAGTTTTAGACGAAGTTTCCTGCTGTTTAGTACGGATGACGGCATTGGGCTGGAAATACCGGTTTTGGGATTCTGCACAGAAAGGGTTTGCAAACCGCTGAATCCACACGTGACTTTAACTCTGTCAGTTGAATGCACACATTGACAACCATTCAGTTTGATAGCACACTTTTGGTTTTAGAAGCAGATATTTCTCTGTACAGCCTATGTTCCCATTCACTCGGGAACATCCCAACGCAGCTCCTAGAAGAAACGTGTTTCTGACTCGCTGAATCTCAACATAGATTCAACTGTCTTAGGTGAACGAACGCACAGCAGAGCAGTTTCAAGGAAACGTTTCTCCTGAGTTTTAGACGAAGTTACCTGCTGTTTAGTACGGATGCCGGCATTGGGCTGGACATACCGGTTTTGGGATTCTGCACAGAAAGGGTTTGCAAACCGCTGAATCCACACGTGAGTTTAACTCTGTCAGCTGAATGCACACATTGACAACCATTCAGTTTGATAGCACACTTTTGGTTTTAGAAGCAGATATTTCTCTGTACAGCCTATGGTCCCATTCACTCGGGAATATCCCAACGCAGCTCCTAGAAGAAACGTGTTTCTGACTCGCTGAATCTCAACATAGATTCAACTCTCTTAGGTGATCGAACGCACAGCAGAGCAGTTTCAAGGAAACGTTTCTCCTGAGTTTTAGACGAAGTTTCCTGCTGTTTAGTACGGATGCCGGCATTGGGCTGGAAATACCGGTTTTGGGATTCTGCACAGAAAGGGTTTGCAAACCGCTGAATCCACACGTGAGTTTAACTCTGTCAGTTGAATGCACACATTGACAACCATTCAGTTAGATAGCTCCGTTTTGGTTTTAGAAGCAGATATTTCTCTGTACAGCCTATGGTCCCATTCACTCGGGAATATCCCAACGCAGCTCCTAGAAGAAACGCATTTCTGACTCGCTGAATCTCAACATAGATTCAACTCTCTTAGGTGATCGAACGCACAGCAGAGCAGTTTCAAGGAAACGTTTCTCCTGAGTTTTAGACGAAGTTTCCTGCTGTTTAGTACGGATGCCGGCATTGGGCTGGAAATACCGGTTTTGGGATTCTGCACAGAAAGGGTTTGCAAACCGCTGAATCCACACGTGAGTTTAACTCTGTCAGTTGAATGCACACATCGACAACCATTTAGTTAGATAGCTCCGTTTTGGTTTTAGAAGCAGATATTTCTCTGTACAGCCTATGGTCCCATTCACTCGGGAATATCCCAACTCAGCTCCTAGAAGAAACGTGTTTCTGACTCGCTGAATCTCAACATAGATTCAGCTCTCTTAGGTGAACGAACGCACAGCAGAGCAGTTTCAAGGAAACGTTTCTCCTGAGTTTTAGACGAAGTTTCCTGCTGTTTAGTACGTATGCCGGCATTGGGCTGGAAATACCGGTTTTGGGATTCTGCACAGAAAGGGTTTGCAAACCGCTGAATCCACACGTGAGTTTAACTCTGTCAGTTGAATGCACACATTGACAACCATTCAGTTAGATAGCACCGTTTTGGTTTTAGAAGCAGATATTTCTCTGTACAGCCTATGGTCACATTCACTCGGGAATATCCAAACGCAGCTCCTAGAAGAAACGTGTTTCTGACTCGCTGAATCTCAACATAGATTCAACTCTCTTAGGTGAACGAACGCACAGCAGAGCAGTTTCAAGGAAACGTTTCTCCTGAGTTTTAGACGAAGTTTCCTGCTGTTTACTACGGATGCCGGCATTGGGCTGGAAATACCGGTTTTGGGATTCTGCACAGAAAGGGTTTGCAAACCGCTGAATCCACACGTGAGTTTAACTCTGTCAGTTGAATGCACACATTGACAACCATTCAGTTTGATAGCACACTTTTGGTTTTAGAAGCAGATATTTCTCTGTACCGCCTATGGTCCCATTCACTCGGGAATATCCCAACGCAGCTCCTAGAAGGAACGTGTTTCTGACTCGCTGAATCTCAACATAGATTCAACTCTCTTAGGTGAACGAACGCACAGCAGAGCAGTTTCAAGGAAACGTTTCTCCTGAGTTTTAGACGAAGTTTCCTGCAGTTTAGTACGTATACCGGCATTGGGCTGGAAATACCGGTTTTGGGATTCTGCACAGAAAGGGTTTGCAAACCGCTGAATCCACACGTGAGTTTAACTCTGTCAGTTGAATGCACACATTGACAACCATTCAGTTTGATAGCACACTTTTGGTTTTAGAAGCAGATATTTCTCTGTACAGCCTATGGTCCCATTCACTCGGGAATATCCTAACGCGGCTCCTAGAAGAAACGTGTTTCTGACTCGCTGAATCTCAACATAGATTCAACTCTCTTAGGTGAACGAACGCACAGCAGAGCAGTTTCAAGGAAACGTTTCTCCTGAGTCTTAGACGAAGTTTCCTGCTGTTTAGTGCGTATGCCGGCATTGGGCTGGAAATACCGGTTTTGGGATTCTGCACAGAAAGGGTTTGCAAACCGCTGAATCCACACGTGAGTTTAACTCTGTCAGTTGAATGCACACATCGACAACCATTCAGTTAGATAGCTCCGTTTTGGTTTTAGAAGCAGATATTTCTCTGTACAGCCTATGGTCCCATTCACTCGGGAATATCCCAACGCAGCTCCTAGAAGAAACGTGTTTCTGACTCGCTGAATCTCAACATAGATTCAACTCTCTTAGGTGAACGAACGCACAGCAGAGCAGTTTCAAGGAAACGTTTCTCCTGAGTTTTAGACGAAGTTTCCTGCTGTTTAGTACGGATGCCGGCATTGGGCTGGACATACCGGTTTTGGGATTCTGCACAGAAAGGGTTTGCAAACCGCTGAATCCACACGTGAGTTTAACTCTGTCAGTTGAATGCACACATTGACAACCATTCAGTTTGATAGCACACTTTTGGTTTTAGAAGCAGATATTTCTCTGTACAGCCTATGGTCCCATTCACTCGGGAATATCGCAACGCACCTCCTAGAAGAAACGTGTTTCTGACTCGCTGAATCTCAACATAGATTCAACTCTCTTAGGTGATCGAACGCACAGCAGAGCAGTTTCAAGGAAACGTTTCTCCTGAGTTTTAGACGAAGTTTCCTGCTGTTTAGTATGGATGCCGGCATTGGGCTGGAAATACCGGTTTTGGGATTCTGCATAGAAAGGGTTTGCAAACCGCTGAATCCACACGTGAGTTTAACTCTGTCAGTTGAATGCACACATTGACAACCATTCAGTTAGATAGCACACTTTTGGTTTTAGAAGCAGATATTTCTCTGTACAGCCTATGGTCCCATTCACTCGGGAATATCCCAGCGCAGCTCCGGGAAGAAACGTGTTTCGGACTCGCTGAATCTCAACATAGATTCAACTCTCTTAGGTGATCGAACGCACAGCAGAGCAGTTTCAAGGAAACGTTTCTCCTGAGTTTTAGACGAAGTTTCCTGCTGTTTAGTACGGATGCCGGCATTGGGCTGGAAATACCGGTTTTGGGATTCTGCACAGAAAGGGTTTGCAAACCGCTGAATCCACACGTGAGTTTAACTCTGTCAGTTGAATGCACACATTGACAACCATTCAGTTTGATAGCACACTTTTGGTTTTAGAAGCAGATATTTCTCTGTACAGCCTATGGTCACATTCACTCGGGAATATCCCAACGCAGCTCCTAGAAGAAACGTGTTTCTGACTCGCTGAATCTCAACATAGATTCAAATCTCTTAGGTGAACGAACGCACAGCAGAGCAGTTTCAAGGAAACGTTTCTCCTGAGTTTTAGACGAAGTTTCCTGCTCTTTAGTACGTATACCGGCATTGGGCTGGAAATACCGGTTTTGGGATTCTGCACAGAAAGGGTTTGCAAACCGCTGAATCCACACGTGAGTTTAACTCTGTCAGTTGAATGCACACATTGACAACCATTCAGTTTGATAGCACACTTTTGGTTTTAGAAGCAGATATTTCTCTGTACAGCCTATGGTCCCATTCACTCGGGAATATCCCAACGCAGCTCCTAGAAGAAACGTGTTTCTGACTCGCTGAATCTCAACATAGATTCAACTCTCTTAGGTGAACGAACGCACAGCAGAGCAGTTTCAAGGAAACGTTTCTCCTGAGTCTTAGACGAAGTTTCCTGCTGTTTAGTACGTATGCCGGCATTGGGCTGGAAATATCGGTTTTGGGATTCTGCACAGAAAGGGTTTGCAAACCGCTGAATCCACACGTGAGTTTAACTCTGTCAGTTGAATGCACACATTGACAACCATTCAGTTAGATAGCTCCGTTTTGGTTTTAGAAGCGGATATTTCTCTGTACAGCCTATGGTCCCATTCACTCAGGAATATCCCAACGCAGCTCCTAGAAGAAACGTGTTTCTGACTCGCTGAATCTCAACATAGATTCAACTCTCTTAGGTGAACGAACGCACAGAAGAGCAGTTTCAAGGAAACGTTTCTCCTGAGTTTTAGACGAAGTTTCCTGCTGTTTAGTACGGATGACGGCATTGGGCTGGAAATACCGGTTTTGGGATTCTGCACAGAAAGGGTTTGCAAACCGCTGAATCCACACGTGACTTTAACTCTGTCAGTTGAATGCACACATTGACAACCATTCAGTTTGATAGCACACTTTTGGTTTTAGAAGCAGATATTTCTCTGTACAGCCTATGTTCCCATTCACTCGGGAACATCCCAACGCAGCTCCTAGAAGAAACGTGTTTCTGACTCGCTGAATCTCAACATAGATTCAACTGTCTTAGGTGAACGAACGCACAGCAGAGCAGTTTCAAGGAAACGTTTCTCCTGAGTTTTAGACGAAGTTACCTGCTGTTTAGTACGGATGCCGGCATTGGGCTGGACATACCGGTTTTGGGATTCTGCACAGAAAGGGTTTGCAAACCGCTGAATCCACACGTGAGTTTAACTCTGTCAGCTGAATGCACACATTGACAACCATTCAGTTTGATAGCACACTTTTGGTTTTAGAAGCAGATATTTCTCTGTACAGCCTATGGTCCCATTCACTCGGGAATATCCCAACGCAGCTCCTAGAAGAAACGTGTTTCTGACTCGCTGAATCTCAACATAGATTCAACTCTCTTAGGTGATCGAACGCACAGCAGAGCAGTTTCAAGGAAACGTTTCTCCTGAGTTTTAGACGAAGTTTCCTGCTGTTTAGTACGGATGCCGGCATTGGGCTGGAAATACCGGTTTTGGGATTCTGCACAGAAAGGGTTTGCAAACCGCTGAATCCACACGTGAGTTTAACTCTGTCAGTTGAATGCACACATTGACAACCATTCAGTTAGATAGCTCCGTTTTGGTTTTAGAAGCAGATATTTCTCTGTACAGCCTATGGTCCCATTCACTCGGGAATATCCCAACGCAGCTCCTAGAAGAAACGCATTTCTGACTCGCTGAATCTCAACATAGATTCAACTCTCTTAGGTGATCGAACGCACAGCAGAGCAGTTTCAAGGAAACGTTTCTCCTGAGTTTTAGACGAAGTTTCCTGCTGTTTAGTACGGATGCCGGCATTGGGCTGGAAATACCGGTTTTGGGATTCTGCACAGAAAGGGTTTGCAAACCGCTGAATCCACACGTGAGTTTAACTCTGTCAGTTGAATGCACACATTGACAACCATTCAGTTAGATAGCTCCGTTTTGGTTTTAGAAGCAGATATTTCTCTGTACAGCCTATGGTCACATTCACTCGGGAATATCCCAACGCAGCTCCTAGAAGAAACGTGTTTCTGACTCGCTGAATCTCAACATAGATTCAAATCTCTTAGGTGAACGAACGCACAGCAGAGCAGTTTCAAGGAAACGTTTCTCCTGAGTTTTAGACGAAGTTTCCTGCTGTTTAGTACGTATACCGGCATTGGGCTGGAAATACCGGTTTTGGGATTCTGCACAGAAAGGGTTTGCAAACCGCTGAATCCACACGTGAGTTTAACTCTGTCAGTTGAATGCACACATTGACAACGATTCAGTTTGATAGCACACTTTTGGTTTTAGAAGCAGATATTTCTCTGTACAGCCTATGGTCCCATTCACTCGGGAATATCCCAACGCAGCTCCTAGAAGAAACGTGTTTCTGACTCGCTGAATCTCAACATAGATTCAACTCTCTTAGGTGAACGAACGCACAGCAGAGCAGTTTCAAGGAAACGTTTCTCCTGAGTCTTAGACGAAGTTTCCTGCTGTTTAGTACGTATGCCGGCATTGGGCTGGAAATATCGGTTTTGGGATTCTGCACAGAAAGGGTTTGCAAACCGCTGAATCCACACGTGAGTTTAACTCTGTCAGTTGAATGCACACATTGACAACCATTCAGTTAGATAGCTCCGTTTTGGTTTTAGAAGCGGATATTTCTCTGTACAGCCTATGGTCCCATTCACTCAGGAATATCCCAACGCAGCTCCTAGAAGAAACGTGTTTCTGACTCGCTGAATCTCAACATAGATTCAACTCTCTTAGGTGAACGAACGCACAGAAGAGCAGTTTCAAGGAAACGTTTCTCCTGAGTTTTAGACGAAGTTTCCTGCTGTTTAGTACGGATGACGGCATTGGGCTGGAAATACCGGTTTTGGGATTCTGCACAGAAAGGGTTTGCAAACCGCTGAATCCACACGTGACTTTAACTCTGTCAGTTGAATGCACACATTGACAACCATTCAGTTTGATAGCACACTTTTGGTTTTAGAAGCAGATATTTCTCTGTACAGCCTATGTTCCCATTCACTCGGGAACATCCCAACGCAGCTCCTAGAAGAAACGTGTTTCTGACTCGCTGAATCTCAACATAGATTCAACTGTCTTAGGTGAACGAACGCACAGCAGAGCAGTTTCAAGGAAACGTTTCTCCTGAGTTTTAGACGAAGTTACCTGCTGTTTAGTACGGATGCCGGCATTGGGCTGGACATACCGGTTTTGGGATTCTGCACAGAAAGGGTTTGCAAACCGCTGAATCCACACGTGAGTTTAACTCTGTCAGCTGAATGCACACATTGACAACCATTCAGTTTGATAGCACACTTTTGGTTTTAGAAGCAGATATTTCTCTGTACAGCCTATGGTCCCATTCACTCGGGAATATCCCAACGCAGCTCCTAGAAGAAACGTGTTTCTGACTCGCTGAATCTCAACATAGATTCAACTCTCTTAGGTGAACGAACGCACAGCAGAGCAGTTTCAAGGAAACGTTTCTCCTGAGTTTTAGACTAAGTTTCCTGCTGTTTAGTACGTATGCCGGCATTGGGCTGGACATACCGGTTTTGGGATTCTGGACAGAAAGGGTTTGCAAACCGCTGAATCCACACGTGAGTTTAACTCTGTCAGTTCAATGCACACATTGACAACCATTCAGTTAGATAGCTCCGTTTTGGTTTTAGAAGCAGATATTTCTCTGTACAACCTATGGTCCCATTCACTCGGGAATATCCCAACGCAGCTCCTAGAAGAAACGTGTTTCTGACTCGCTGAATCTCAACATAGATTCAACTCTCTTAGGTGAACGAACGCACAGCAGAGCAGTTTCAAGGAAACGTTTCTCCTGAGTTTTAGACGAAGTTTCCTGCTGTTTAGTACGTATGCCGGCATTGGGCTGGACATAGCGGTTTTGGGATTCTGGACAGAAAGGGTTTGCAAACCGCTGAATCCACACGTGAGTTTAACTCTGTCAGTTGAATGCACACATTGACAACCATTCAGTTTGATAGCACCCTTTTGGTTTTAGAAGCAGATATTTCTCTGTACAGCCTATGGTCCCATTCACTCGGGAATATCCCAACGCAGCTCCTAGAAGAAACGTGTTTCTGACTCGCTGAATCTCAACATAGATTCAACTCTCTTAGGTGAACGAACGCACAGCAGAGCAGTTTCAAGGAAACGTTTCTCCTGAGTTTTAGACGAAGTTTCCTGCTGTTTACTACGGATGCCGGCATTGGACTGGAAATACCGGTTTTGGGATTCTGCACAGAAAGGGTTTGCAAACCGCTGAATCCACACGTGAGTTTAACTCTGTCAGTTGAATGCACACATTGACAACCATTCAGTTAGATACCACCCTTTTGGTTGTAGGAGCAGATATTTCTCTGTACAGCCTATGGTCCCATTCACTCGGGAATATCCCAACGCACCTCCTAGAAGAAACGTGTTTCTGACTCGCTGAATCTCAACATAGATTCAACTCTCTTAGGTGATCGAACGCACAGCAGAGCAGTTTCAAGGAAACGTTTCTCCTGAGTTTTAGAAGAAGTTTCCTGCTGTTTAGTACGGATGCCGGCATTGGACTGGAAATACCGGTTTTGGGATTCTGCACAGAAAGGGTTTGCAAACCGCTGAATCCACACGTGAGTTTAACTCTGTCAGTTGAATGCACACATTGACAACCATTCAGTTAGATAGCTCCGTTTTGGTTTTAGAAGCAGATATTTCTCTGTACAGCCTATGGTCCCATTCACTCGGGAATATCCCAACGCAGCTCCTAGAAGAAACGTGTTTCTGACTCGCTGAATCTCAACATAGATTCAACTCTCTTAGGTGAACGAACGCACAGCAGAGCAGTTTCAAGGAAACGTTTCTCCTGAGTTTTAGACGAAGTTTCCTGCTGTTTAGTACATATGCCGGCATTGGGCTGGAAATACCGGTTTTGGGATTCTGCACAGAAAGGGTTTGCAAACCGCTGAGTCCACCCGTGAGTTTAACTCTGTCAGTTGAATGCACACATTGACAACCATTCAGTTTGATAGCACACTTTTGGTTTTAGAAGCAGATATTTCTCTGTACAGCCTATGGTCCCATTCACTCGGGAATATCCCAACGCACCTCCTATAAGAAACGTGTTTCTGACTCGCTGAATCTCAACATAGATTCAACTCTCTTAGGTGATCGAACGCACAGCAGAGCAGTTTCAAGGAAACGTTTCTCCTGAGTTTTAGACGAAGTTTCCTGCTGTTTAGTACGGATGCCGGCATTGGGCTGGAAATACCGGTTTTGGGATTCTGCACAGAAAGGGTTTGAAAACCGCTGAATCCACACGTGAGTTTAACTCTGTCAGTTGAATGCACACATTGACAACCATTCAGTTAGATAGCTCCGTTTTGGTTTTAGAAGCAGATATTTCTCTGTACAGCCTATGGTCCCATTCACTCGGGAATATCCCAACGCAGCTCCTAGAAGAAACGTGTTTCTGACTCGCTGAATCTCAACATAGATTCAACTCTCTTAGGTGATCGAACGCACAGCAGAGCAGTTTCAAGGAAACGTTTCTCCTGAGTTTTAGACGAAGTTTCCTGCTGTTTAGTACGGATGCCGGCATTGGGCTGGAAATACCGGTTTTGGGATTCTGCACAGAAAGGGTTTGCAAACCGCTGAATCCACACGTGAGTTTAACTCTGTCAGTTGAATGCACACATTGACAACCATTCAGTTAGATAGCTCCGTTTTGGTTTTAGAAGCAGATATTTCTCTGTACAGCCTATGGTCCAATTCACTCGGGAATATCCCAACGCAGCTCCTAGAAGAAACGTGTTTCTGACTCGCTGAATCTCAACATAGATTCAACTCTCTTAGGTGAACGAACGCACAGCAGAGCAGTTTCAAGGAAACGTTTCTCCTGAGTTTTAGACGAAGTTTCCTGCTCTTTAGTACGTATACCGGCATTGGGCTGGAAATACCGGTTTTGGGATTCTGCACAGAAAGGGTTTGCAAACCGCTGAATCCACACGTGAGTTTAACTCTGTCAGTTGAATGCACACATTGACAACCATTCAGTTTGATAGCACACTTTTGGTTTTAGAAGCAGATATTTCTCTGTACAGCCTATGGTCCCATTCACTCGGGAATATCCCAACGCAGCTCCTAGAAGAAACGTGTTTCTGACTCGCTGAATCTCAACATAGATTCAACTCTCTTAGGTGAACGAACGCACAGCAGAGCAGTTTCAAGGAAACGTTTCTCCTGAGTCTTAGACGAAGTTTCCTGCTGTTTAGTACGTATGCCGGCATTGGGCTGGAAATATCGGTTTTGGGATTCTGCACAGAAAGGGTTTGAAAACCGCTGAATCCACACGTGAGTTTAACTCTGTCAGTTGAATGCACACATTGACAACCATTCAGTTAGATAGCTCCGTTTTGGTTTTAGAAGCGGATATTTCTCTGTACAGCCTATGGTCCCATTCACTCGGGAATATCCCAACGCAGCTCCTAGAAGAAACGTGTTTCTGACTCGCTGAATCTCAACATAGATTCAACTCTCTTAGGTGAACGAACGCACAGAAGAGCAGTTTCAAGGAAACGTTTCTCCTGAGTTTAGACGAAGTTTCCTGCTGTTTAGTACGGATGCCGGCATTGGGCTGGAAATACCGGTTTTGGGATTCTGCACAGAAAGGGTTTGCAAACCGCTGAATCCACACGTGACTTTAACTCTGTCAGTTGAATGCACACATTGACAACCATTCAGTTTGATAGCACACTTTTGGTTTTAGAAGCAGATATTTCTCTGTACCGCCTATGGTCCCATTCACTCGGGAATATCCCAACGCAGCTCCTAGAAGGAACGTGTTTCTGACTCGCTGAATCTCAACATAGATTCAACTCTCTTAGGTGAACGAACGCACAGCAGAGCAGTTTCAAGGAAACGTTTCTCCTGAGTTTTAGACGAAGTTTCCTGCTGTTTAGTACGTATACCGGCATTGGGCTGGAAATACCGGTTTTGGGATTCTGCACAGAAAGGGTTTGCAAACCGCTGAATCCACACGTGAGTTTAACTCTGTCAGTTGAATGCACACATTGACAACCATTCAGTTTGATAGCACACTTTTGGTTTTAGAAGCAGATATTTCTCTGTACAGCCTATGGTCCCATTCACTCGGGAATATCCTAACGCAGCTCCTAGAAGAAACGTGTTTCTGACTCGCTGAATCTCAACATAGATTCAACTCTCTTAGGTGAACGAACGCACAGCAGAGCAGTTTCAAGGAAACGTTTCTCCTGAGTCTTAGACGAAGTTTCCTGCTGTTTAGTGTGTATGCCGGCATTGGGCTGGAAATACCGGTTTTGGGATTCTGCACAGAAAGGGTTTGCAAACCGCTGAATCCACACGTGAGTTTAACTCTGTCAGTTGAATGCACACATTGACAACCATTCAGTTAGATAGCTCCGTTTTGGTTTTAGAAGCAGATATTTCTCTGTACAGCCTATGGTCCCATTCACTCGGGAATATCCCAACGCACCTCCTAGAAGAAACGTGTTTCTGACTCGCTGAATCTCAACATAGATTCAACTCTCTTAGGTGAACGAACGCACAGCAGAGCAGTTTCAAGGAAACGTTTCTCCTGAGTTTTAGACGAAGTTTCCTGCTGTTTACTACGGATGCCGGCATTGGACTGGAAATACCGGTTTTGGGATTCTGCACAGAAAGGGTTTGCAAACCGCTGAATCCACACGTGAGTTTAACTCTGTCAGTTCAATGCACACATTGACAACCATTCAGTTAGATAGCTCCGTTTTGGTTTTAGAAGCAGATATTTCTCTGTACAACCTATGGTCCCATTCACTCGGGAATATCCCAACGCAGCTCCTAGAAGAAACGTGTTTCTGACTCGCTGAATCTCAACATAGATTCAACTCTCTTAGGTGAACGAACGCACAGCAGAGCAGTTTCAAGGAAACGTTTCTCCTGAGTTTTAGACGAAGTTTCCTGCTGTTTAGTACGTATGCCGGCATTGGGCTGGACATAGCGGTTTTGGGATTCTGGACAGAAAGGGTTTGCAAACCGCTGAATCCACACGTGAGTTTAACTCTGTCAGTTGAATGCACACATTGACAACCATTCAGTTTGATAGCACCCTTTTGGTTTTAGAAGCAGATATTTCTCTGTACAGCCTATGGTCCCATTCACTCGGGAATATCCCAACGCAGCTCCTAGAAGAAACGTGTTTCTGACTCGCTGAATCTCAACATAGATTCAACTCTCTTAGGTGAACGAACGCACAGAAGAGCAGTTTCAAGGAAACGTTTCTCCTGAGTTTAGACGAAGTTTCCTGCTGTTTAGTACGGATGCCGGCATTGGGCTGGAAATACCGGTTTTGGGATTCTGCACAGAAAGGGTTTGCAAACCGCTGAATCCACACGTGACTTTAACTCTGTCAGTTGAATGCACACATTGACAACCATTCAGTTTGATAGCACACTTTTGGTTTTAGAAGCAGATATTTCTCTGTACCGCCTATGGTCCCATTCACTCGGGAATATCCCAACGCAGCTCCTAGAAGGAACGTGTTTCTGACTCGCTGAATCTCAACATAGATTCAACTCTCTTAGGTGAACGAACGCACAGCAGAGCAGTTTCAAGGAAACGTTTCTCCTGAGTTTTAGACGAAGTTTCCTGCTGTTTAGTACGTATACCGGCATTGGGCTGGAAATACCGGTTTTGGGATTCTGCACAGAAAGGGTTTGCAAACCGCTGAATCCACACGTGAGTTTAACTCTGTCAGTTGAATGCACACATTGACAACCATTCAGTTTGATAGCACACTTTTGGTTTTAGAAGCAGATATTTCTCTGTACAGCCTATGGTCCCATTCACTCGGGAATATCCTAACGCAGCTCCTAGAAGAAACGTGTTTCTGACTCGCTGAATCTCAACATAGATTCAACTCTCTTAGGTGAACGAACGCACAGCAGAGCAGTTTCAAGGAAACGTTTCTCCTGAGTCTTAGACGAAGTTTCCTGCTGTTTAGTGTGTATGCCGGCATTGGGCTGGAAATACCGGTTTTGGGATTCTGCACAGAAAGGGTTTGCAAACCGCTGAATCCACACGTGAGTTTAACTCTGTCAGTTGAATGCACACATTGACAACCATTCAGTTAGATAGCTCCGTTTTGGTTTTAGAAGCAGATATTTCTCTGTACAGCCTATGGTCCCATTCACTCGGGAATATCCCAACGCACCTCCTAGAAGAAACGTGTTTCTGACTCGCTGAATCTCAACATAGATTCAACTCTCTTAGGTGAACGAACGCACAGCAGAGCAGTTTCAAGGAAACGTTTCTCCTGAGTTTTAGACGAAGTTTCCTGCTGTTTACTATGGATGCCGGCATTGGACTGGAAATACCGGTTTTGGGATTCTGCACAGAAAGGGTTTGCAAACCGCTGAATCCACACGTGAGTTTAACTCTGTCAGTTCAATGCACACATTGACAACCATTCAGTTAGATAGCTCCGTTTTGGTTTTAGAAGCAGATATTTCTCTGTACAACCTATGGTCCCATTCACTCGGGAATATCCCAACGCAGCTCCTAGAAGAAACGTGTTTCTGACTCGCTGAATCTCAACATAGATTCAACTCTCTTAGGTGAACGAACGCACAGCAGAGCAGTTTCAAGGAAACGTTTCTCCTGAGTTTTAGACGAAGTTTCCTGCTGTTTAGTACGTATGCCGGCATTGGGCTGGACATAGCGGTTTTGGGATTCTGGACAGAAAGGGTTTGCAAACCGCTGAATCCACACGTGAGTTTAACTCTGTCAGTTGAATGCACACATTGACAACCATTCAGTTTGATAGCACCCTTTTGGTTTTAGAAGCAGATATTTCTCTGTACAGCCTATGGTCCCATTCACTCGGGAATATCCCAACGCAGCTCCTAGAAGAAACGTGTTTCTGACTCGCTGAATCTCAACATAGATTCAACTCTCTTAGGTGAACGAACGCACAGCAGAGCAGTTTCAAGGAAACGTTTCTCCTGAGTTTTAGACGAAGTTTCCTGCTGTTTACTACGGATGCCGGCATTGGACTGGAAATACCGGTTTTGGGATTCTGCACAGAAAGGGTTTGCAAACCGCTGAATCCACACGTGAGTTTAACTCTGTCAGTTGAAAGCACACATTGACAACCATTCAGTTAGATACCACCCTTTTGGTTGTAGGAGCAGATATTTCTCTGTACAGCCTATGGTCCCATTCACTCGGGAATATCCCAACGCACCTCCTAGAAGAAACGTGTTTCTGACTCGCTGAATCTCAACATAGATTCAACTCTCTTAGGTGATCGAACGCACAGCAGAGCAGTTTCAAGGAAACGTTTCTCCTGAGTTTTAGACGAAGTTTCCTGCTGTTTAGTACGGATGCCGGCATTGGGCTGGAAATACCGGTTTTGGGATTCTGCACAGAAAGGGTTTGCAAACCGCTGAATCCACACGTGAGTTTAACTCTGTCAGTTGAATGCACACATTGACAACCATTCAGTTAGATAGCTCCGTTTTGGTTTTAGAAGCAGATATTTCTCTGTACAGCCTATGGTCCCATTCACTCGGGAATATCCCAACGCAGCTCCTAGAAGAAACGTGTTTCTGACTCGCTGAATCTCAACATAGATTCAACTCTCTTAGGTGAACGAACGCACAGCAGAGCAGTTTCAAGGAAACGTTTCTCCTGAGTTTTAGACGAAGTTTCCTGCTGTTTAGTACATATGCCGGCATTGGGCTGGAAATACCGGTTTTGGGATTCTGCACAGAAAGGGTTTGCAAACCGCTGAGTCCACCCGTGAGTTTAACTCTGTCAGTTGAATGCACACATTGACAACCATTCAGTTTGATAGCACACTTTTGGTTTTAGAAGCAGATATTTCTCTGTACAGCCTATGGTCCCATTCACTCGGGAATATCCCAACGCACCTCCTATAAGAAACGTGTTTCTGACTCGCTGAATCTCAACATAGATTCAACTCTCTTAGGTGATCGAACGCACAGCAGAGCAGTTTCAAGGAAACGTTTCTCCTGAGTTTTAGACGAAGTTTCCTGCTGTTTAGTACGGATGCCGGCATTGGGCTGGAAATACCGGTTTTGGGATTCTGCACAGAAAGGGTTTGAAAACCGCTGAATCCACACGTGAGTTTAACTCTGTCAGTTGAATGCACACATTGACAACCATTCAGTTAGATAGCTCCGTTTTGGTTTTAGAAGCAGATATTTCTCTGTACAGCCTATGGTCCCATTCACTCGGGAATATCCCAACGCAGCTCCTAGAAGAAACGTGTTTCTGACTCGCTGAATCTCAACATAGATTCAACTCTCTTAGGTGATCGAACGCACAGCAGAGCAGTTTCAAGGAAACGTTTCTCCTGAGTTTTAGACGAAGTTTCCTGCTGTTTAGTACGGATGCCGGCATTGGGCTGGAAATACCGGTTTTGGGATTCTGCACAGAAAGGGTTTGCAAACCGCTGAATCCACACGTGAGTTTAACTCTGTCAGTTGAATGCACACATTGACAACCATTCAGTTAGATAGCTCCGTTTTGGTTTTAGAAGCAGATATTTCTCTGTACAGCCTATGGTCCAATTCACTCGGGAATATCCCAACGCAGCTCCTAGAAGAAACGTGTTTCTGACTCGCTGAATCTCAACATAGATTCAACTCTCTTAGGTGAACGAACGCACAGCAGAGCAGTTTCAAGGAAACGTTTCTCCTGAGTTTTAGACGAAGTTTCCTGCTCTTTAGTACGTATACCGGCATTGGGCTGGAAATACCGGTTTTGGGATTCTGCACAGAAAGGGTTTGCAAACCGCTGAATCCACACGTGAGTTTAACTCTGTCAGTTGAATGCACACATTGACAACCATTCAGTTTGATAGCACACTTTTGGTTTTAGAAGCAGATATTTCTCTGTACAGCCTATGGTCCCATTCACTCGGGAATATCCCAACGCAGCTCCTAGAAGAAACGTGTTTCTGACTCGCTGAATCTCAACATAGATTCAACTCTCTTAGGTGAACGAACGCACAGCAGAGCAGTTTCAAGGAAACGTTTCTCCTGAGTCTTAGACGAAGTTTCCTGCTGTTTAGTACGTATGCCGGCATTGGGCTGGAAATATCGGTTTTGGGATTCTGCACAGAAAGGGTTTGAAAACCGCTGAATCCACACGTGAGTTTAACTCTGTCAGTTGAATGCACACATTGACAACCATTCAGTTAGATAGCTCCGTTTTGGTTTTAGAAGCGGATATTTCTCTGTACAGCCTATGGTCCCATTCACTCGGGAATATCCCAACGCAGCTCCTAGAAGAAACGTGTTTCTGACTCGCTGAATCTCAACATAGATTCAACTCTCTTAGGTGAACGAACGCACAGAAGAGCAGTTTCAAGGAAACGTTTCTCCTGAGTTTAGACGAAGTTTCCTGCTGTTTAGTACGGATGCCGGCATTGGGCTGGAAATACCGGTTTTGGGATTCTGCACAGAAAGGGTTTGCAAACCGCTGAATCCACACGTGACTTTAACTCTGTCAGTTGAATGCACACATTGACAACCATTCAGTTTGATAGCACACTTTTGGTTTTAGAAGCAGATATTTCTCTGTACCGCCTATGGTCCCATTCACTCGGGAATATCCCAACGCAGCTCCTAGAAGGAACGTGTTTCTGACTCGCTGAATCTCAACATAGATTCAACTCTCTTAGGTGAACGAACGCACAGCAGAGCAGTTTCAAGGAAACGTTTCTCCTGAGTTTTAGACGAAGTTTCCTGCTGTTTAGTACGTATACCGGCATTGGGCTGGAAATACCGGTTTTGGGATTCTGCACAGAAAGGGTTTGCAAACCGCTGAATCCACACGTGAGTTTAACTCTGTCAGTTGAATGCACACATTGACAACCATTCAGTTTGATAGCACCCTTTTGGTTTTAGAAGCAGATATTTCTCTGTACAGCCTATGGTCCCATTCACTCGGGAATATCCCAACGCAGCTCCTAGAAGAAACGTGTTTCTGACTCGCTGAATCTCAACATAGATTCAACTCTCTTAGGTGAACGAACGCACAGAAGAGCAGTTTCAAGGAAACGTTTCTCCTGAGTTTAGACGAAGTTTCCTGCTGTTTAGTACGGATGCCGGCATTGGGCTGGAAATACCGGTTTTGGGATTCTGCACAGAAAGGGTTTGCAAACCGCTGAATCCACACGTGACTTTAACTCTGTCAGTTGAATGCACACATTGACAACCATTCAGTTTGATAGCACACTTTTGGTTTTAGAAGCAGATATTTCTCTGTACCGCCTATGGTCCCATTCACTCGGGAATATCCCAACGCAGCTCCTAGAAGGAACGTGTTTCTGACTCGCTGAATCTCAACATAGATTCAACTCTCTTAGGTGAACGAACGCACAGCAGAGCAGTTTCAAGGAAACGTTTCTCCTGAGTTTTAGACGAAGTTTCCTGCTGTTTAGTACGTATACCGGCATTGGGCTGGAAATACCGGTTTTGGGATTCTGCACAGAAAGGGTTTGCAAACCGCTGAATCCACACGTGAGTTTAACTCTGTCAGTTGAATGCACACATTGACAACCATTCAGTTTGATAGCACACTTTTGGTTTTAGAAGCAGATATTTCTCTGTACAGCCTATGGTCCCATTCACTCGGGAATATCCTAACGCAGCTCCTAGAAGAAACGTGTTTCTGACTCGCTGAATCTCAACATAGATTCAACTCTCTTAGGTGAACGAACGCACAGCAGAGCAGTTTCAAGGAAACGTTTCTCCTGAGTCTTAGACGAAGTTTCCTGCTGTTTAGTGTGTATGCCGGCATTGGGCTGGAAATACCGGTTTTGGGATTCTGCACAGAAAGGGTTTGCAAACCGCTGAATCCACACGTGAGTTTAACTCTGTCAGTTGAATGCACACATTGACAACCATTCAGTTAGATAGCTCCGTTTTGGTTTTAGAAGCAGATATTTCTCTGTACAGCCTATGGTCCCATTCACTCGGGAATATCCCAACGCACCTCCTAGAAGAAACGTGTTTCTGACTCGCTGAATCTCAACATAGATTCAACTCTCTTAGGTGAACGAACGCACAGCAGAGCAGTTTCAAGGAAACGTTTCTCCTGAGTTTTAGACGAAGTTTCCTGCTGTTTACTACGGATGCCGGCATTGGACTGGAAATACCGGTTTTGGGATTCTGCACAGAAAGGGTTTGCAAACCGCTGAATCCACACGTGAGTTTAACTCTGTCAGTTCAATGCACACATTGACAACCATTCAGTTAGATAGCTCCGTTTTGGTTTTAGAAGCAGATATTTCTCTGTACAACCTATGGTCCCATTCACTCGGGAAAATCCCAACGCAGCTCCTAGAAGAAACGTGTTTCTGACTCGCTGAATCTCAACATAGATTCAACTCTCTTAGGTGAACGAACGCACAGCAGAGCAGTTTCAAGGAAACGTTTCTCCTGAGTTTTAGACGAAGTTTCCTGCTGTTTAGTACGTATGCCGGCATTGGGCTGGACATAGCGGTTTTGGGATTCTGGACAGAAAGGGTTTGCAAACCGCTGAATCCACACGTGAGTTTAACTCTGTCAGTTGAATGCACACATTGACAACCATTCAGTTTGATAGCACCCTTTTGGTTTTAGAAGCAGATATTTCTCTGTACAGCCTATGGTCCCATTCACTCGGGAATATCCCAACGCAGCTCCTAGAAGAAACGTGTTTCTGACTCGCTGAATCTCAACATAGATTCAACTCTCTTAGGTGAACGAACGCACAGCAGAGCAGTTTCAAGGAAACGTTTCTCCTGAGTTTTAGACGAAGTTTCCTGCTGTTTACTACGGATGCCGGCATTGGACTGGAAATACCGGTTTTGGGATTCTGGACAGAAAGGGTTTGCAAACCGCTGAATCCACACGTGAGTTTAACTCTGTCAGTTGAATGCACACATTGACAACCATTCAGTTAGATACCACCCTTTTGGTTGTAGGAGCAGATATTTCTCTGTACAGCCTATGGTCCCATTCACTCGGGAATATCCCAACGCACCTCCTAGAAGAAACGTGTTTCTGACTCGCTGAATCTCAACATAGATTCAACTCTCTTAGGTGATCGAACGCACAGCAGAGCAGTTTCAAGGAAACGTTTCTCCTGAGTTTTAGACGAAGTTTCCTGCTGTTTAGTACGGATGCCGGCATTGGGCTGGAAATACCGGTTTTGGGATTCTGCACAGAAAGGGTTTCCAAACCGCTGAATCCACACGTGAGTTTAACTCTGTCAGTTGAATGCACACATTGACAACCATTCAGTTAGATAGCTCCGTTTTGGTTTTAGAAGCAGATATTTCTCTGTACAGCCTATGGTCCCATTCACTCGGGAATATCCCAACGCAGCTCCTAGAAGAAACGTGTTTCTGACTCGCTGAATCTCAACATAGATTCAACTCTCTTAGGTGAACGAACGCACAGCAGAGCAGTTTCAAGGAAACGTTTCTCCTGAGTTTTAGACGAAGTTTCCTGCTGTTTAGTACATATGCCGGCATTGGGCTGGAAATACCGGTTTTGGGATTCTGCACAGAAAGGGTTTGCAAACCGCTGAGTCCACCCGTGAGTTTAACTCTGTCAGTTGAATGCACACATTGACAACCATTCAGTTTGATAGCACACTTTTGGTTTTAGAAGCAGATATTTCTCTGTACAGCCTATGGTCCCATTCACTCGGGAATATCCCAACGCACCTCCTATAAGAAACGTGTTTCTGACTCGCTGAATCTCAACATAGATTCAACTCTCTTAGGTGATCGAACGCACAGCAGAGCAGTTTCAAGGAAACGTTTCTCCTGAGTTTTAGACGAAGTTTCCTGCTGTTTAGTACGGATGCCGGCATTGGGCTGGAAATACCGGTTTTGGGATTCTGCACAGAAAGGGTTTGAAAACCGCTGAATCCACACGTGAGTTTAACTCTGTCAGTTGAATGCACACATTGACAACCATTCAGTTAGATAGCTCCGTTTTGGTTTTAGAAGCAGATATTTCTCTGTACAGCCTATGGTCCCATTCACTCGGGAATATCCCAACGCAGCTCCTAGAAGAAACGTGTTTCTGACTCGCTGAATCTCAACATAGATTCAACTCTCTTAGGTGATCGAACGCACAGCAGAGCAGTTTCAAGGAAACGTTTCTCCTGAGATTTAGACGAAGTTTCCTGCTGTTTAGTACGGATGCCGGCATTGGGCTGGAAATACCGGTTTTGGGATTCTGCACAGAAAGGGTTTGCAAACCGCTGAATCCACACGTGAGTTTAACTCTGTCAGTTGAATGCACACATTGACAACCATTCAGTTAGATAGCTCCGTTTTGGTTTTAGAAGCAGATATTTCTCTGTACAGCCTATGGTCCAATTCACTCGGGAATATCCCAACGCAGCTCCTAGAAGAAACGTGTTTCTGACTCGCTGAATCTCAACATAGATTCAACTCTCTTAGGTGAACGAACGCACAGCAGAGCAGTTTCAAGGAAACGTTTCTCCTGAGTTTTAGACGAAGTTTCCTGCTCTTTAGTACGTATACCGGCATTGGGCTGGAAATACCGGTTTTGGGATTCTGCACAGAAAGGGTTTGCAAACCGCTGAATCCACACGTGAGTTTAACTCTGTCAGTTGAATGCACACATTGACAACCATTCAGTTTAATAGCACACTTTTGGTTTTAGAAGCAGATATTTCTCTGTACAGCCTATGGTCCCATTCACTCGGGAATATCCCAACGCAGCTCCTAGAAGAAACGTGTTTCTGACTCGCTGAATCTCAACATAGATTCAACTCTCTTAGGTGAACGAACGCACAGCAGAGCAGTTTCAAGGAAACGTTTCTCCTGAGTCTTAGACGAAGTTTCCTGCTGTTTAGTACGTATGCCGGCATTGGGCTGGAAATATCGGTTTTGGGATTCTGCACAGAAAGGGTTTGAAAACCGCTGAATCCACACGTGAGTTTAACTCTGTCAGTTGAATGCACACATTGACAACCATTCAGTTAGATAGCTCCGTTTTGGTTTTAGAAGCGGATATTTCTCTGTACAGCCTATGGTCCCATTCACTCAGGAATATCCCAACGCAGCTCCTAGAAGAAACGTGTTTCTGACTCGCTGAATCTCAACATAGATTCAACTCTCTTAGGTGAACGAACGCACAGAAGAGCAGTTTCAAGGAAACGTTTCTCCTGAGTTTAGACGAAGTTTCCTGCTGTTTAGTACGGATGCCGGCATTGGGCTGGAAATACCGGTTTTGGGATTCTGCACAGAAAGGGTTTGCAAACCGCTGAATCCACACGTGACTTTAACTCTGTCAGTTGAATGCACACATTGACAACCATTCAGTTTGATAGCACACTTTTGGTTTTAGAAGCAGATATTTCTCTGTACCGCCTATGGTCCCATTCACTCGGGAATATCCCAACGCAGCTCCTAGAAGGAACGTGTTTCTGACTCGCTGAATCTCAACATAGATTCAACTCTCTTAGGTGAACGAACGCACAGCAGAGCAGTTTCAAGGAAACGTTTCTCCTGAGTTTTAGACGAAGTTTCCTGCTGTTTAGTACGTATACCGGCATTGGGCTGGAAATACCGGTTTTGGGATTCTGCACAGAAAGGGTTTGCAAACCGCTGAATCCACACGTGAGTTTAACTCTGTCAGTTGAATGCACACATTGACAACCATTCAGTTTGATAGCACACTTTTGGTTTTAGAAGCAGATATTTCTCTGTACAGCCTATGGTCCCATTCACTCGGGAATATCCTAACGCAGCTCCTAGAAGAAACGTGTTTCTGACTCGCTGAATCTCAACATAGATTCAACTCTCTTAGGTGAACGAACGCACAGCAGAGCAGTTTCAAGGAAACGTTTCTCCTGAGTCTTAGACGAAGTTTCCTGCTGTTTAGTGTGTATGCCGGCATTGGGCTGGAAATACCGGTTTTGGGATTCTGCACAGAAAGGGTTTGCAAACCGCTGAATCCACACGTGAGTTTAACTCTGTCAGTTGAATGCACACATTGACAACCATTCAGTTAGATAGCTCCGTTTTGGTTTTAGAAGCAGATATTTCTCTGTACAGCCTATGGTCCCATTCACTCGGGAATATCCCAACGCACCTCCTAGAAGAAACGTGTTTCTGACTCGCTGAATCTCAACATAGATTCAACTCTCTTAGGTGATCGAACGCACAGCAGAGCAGTTTCAAGGAAACGTTTCTCCTGAGTTTTAGACGAAGTTTCCTGCTGTTTAGTACGGATGCCGGCATTGGGCTGGAAATACCGGTTTTGGGATTCTGCACAGAAAGGGTTTGCAAACCGCTGAATCCACACGTGAGTTTAACTCTGTCAGTTGAATGCACACATTGACAACCATTCAGTTAGATAGCTCCGTTTTGGTTTTAGAAGCAGATATTTCTCTGTACAGCCTATGGTCCCATTCACTCGGGAATATCCCAACGCAGCTCCTAGAAGAAACACGTTTCTGACTCGCTGAATCTCAACATAGATTCATCTCTCTTAGGTGATCGAAGGCACAGCAGAGCAGTTTCAAGGAAACGTTTCTCCTGAGTTTTAGACGAAGTTTCCTGCTGTTTAGTACGGATGCCGGCATTGGGCTGGAAATACCGGTTTTGGGATTCTGCACAGAAAGGGTTTGCAAACCGCTGAATCCACACGTGAGTTTAACTCTGTCAGTTGAAAGCACACATTGACAACCATTCAGTTTGATAGCACCCTTTTGGTTTTAGAAGCAGATATTTCTCTGTACAGCCTATGGTCACATTCACTCGGGAATATCCCAACGCAGCTCCTAGAAGAAACGTGTTTCTGACTCGCTGAATCTCAACATAGTTTCAACTCTCTTAGGTGAACGAACGCAGAGCAGAGCAGTTTCAAGGAAACGTTTCTCATGAGTTTTAGACGAAGTTTCCTGCTGTTTAGTATGGATGCCGGAATTCAGCTGGAATTACCGGTTTTGGGATTCTGCACAGAAAGGGTTTGTAAACCGCTGAAAACAAACGTGAGTTTAACTCTGTCAGTTGAATGCACACATTGACAACCATTCAGTTAGATACCACCCTTTTGGTTGTAGAAGCAGATATTTCTCTGTACAGCCTATGGTCCCATTCACTCGGGAATATCCCAACGCACCTCCTTGAAGAAACGTGTTTCTGACTCGCTGAATCTCAACATAGATTCAACTCTCTTAGGTGATCGAACGCACAGCAGAGCAGTTTCAAGGAAACGTTTCTCCTGAGTTTTAGACCAAGTTTCCTGCTGTTTAGTACGGATGCCGGCATTGGGCTGGAAATACCGGTTTTGGGATTCTGCACAGAAAGGGTTTGCAAACCGCTGAATCCACACGTGAGTTTAACTCTGTCAGTTGAATGCACACATTGACAACCATTCAGTTAGATAGCTCCGTTTTGGTTTTAGAAGCAGATATTTCTCTGTACAGCCTATGGTCCCATTCACTCGGGAATATCCCAACGCAGCTCCGGGAAGAAACGTGTTTCGGACTCGCTGAATCTCAACATAGATTCAACTCTCTTAGGTGATCGAACGCACAGCAGAGCAGTTTCAAGGAAACGTTTCTCCTGAGTTTTAGACGAAGTTTCCTGCTGTTTAGTACGGATGCCGGCATTGGGCTGGAAATACCGGTTTTGGGATTCTGCACAGAAAGGGTGTGCAAACCGCTGAATCCACACGTGAGTTTAACTCTGTCAGTTGAATGCACACATTGACAACCATTCAGTTAGATAGCTCCGTTTTGGTTTTAGAAGCAGATATTTCTCTGTACAGCCTATGGGCACATTCACTCGGGAATGTCCCAACGCAGCTCCTAGAAGAAACGTGTTTCTGACTCGCTGAATCTCAACATAGATTCAAATCTCTTAGGTGAACGAACGCACAGCAGAGCAGTTTCAAGGAAACGTTTCTCCTGAGTTTTAGACGAACTTTCCTGCTCTTTAGTACGTATACCGGCATTGGGCTGGAAATACCGGTTTTGGGATTCTGCACAGAAAGGGTTTGCAAACCGCTGAATCCACACGTGAGTTTAACTCTGTCAGTTTAATGCACACATTGACAACCATTCAGTTAGATAGCTCCGTTTTGGTTTTAGAAGCAGATATTTCTCTGTACAGCCTATGGTCCCATTCACTCGGGAATATCCCAACGCAGCTCCTAGAAGAAACGTGTTTCTGACTCGCTGAATCTCAACATAGATTCAACTCTCTTAGGTGAACGAACGCACAGCAGAGCAGTTTCAAGGAAACGTTTCTCCTGAGTTTAAGACGAAGTTTCCTGCTGTTTAGTACGTATGCCGGCATTGGCCTGGAAATACCGGTTTTGGGATTCTGCACAGAAAGGGTTTGCAAACCGCTGAGTCCACCCGTGAGTTTAACTCTGTCAGTTGAATGCACACATTGGCAACCATTCAGTTAGATAGCTCCGTTTCGGTTTTAGAAGCAGATATTTCTCTGTACAGCCTATGGTCCCATTCACTCGGGAATATCCCAACGCACCTCCTATAAGAAACGTGTTTCTGACTCGCTGAATCTCAACATAGATTCAACTCTCTTAGGTGATCGAACGCACAGCAGAGCAGTTTCAAGGAAACGTTTCTCCTGAGTTTTAGACGAAGTTTCCTGCTGTTTAGTACGGATGCCGGCATTGGGCTGGAAATACCGGTTTTGGGATTCTGCACAGAAAGGATTTGCAAACCGCTGAATCCACACGTGAGTTTAACTCTGTCAGTTGAATGCACACATTGACAACCATTCAGTTAGATAGCTCCGTTTTGGTTTTAGAAGCAGATATTTCTCTGTACAGCCTATGGTTCCATTCACTCGGGAATATCCCAACGCAGCTCCTAGAAGAAACGTGTTTCTGACTCGCTGAATCTCAACATAGATTCAACTCTCTTAGGTGATCGAACGCACAGCAGAGCAGTTTCAAGGAAACGTTTCTCCTGAGTTTTAGACGAAGTTTCCTGCTGTTTAGTACGGATGCCGGCATTGGGCTGGAAATACCGGTTTTGGGATTCTGCACAGAAAGGGTTTGCAAACCGCTGAATCCACACGTGAGTTTAACTCTGTCAGTTGAATGCACACATTGACAACCATTCAGTTAGATAGCTCCGTTTTGGTTTTAGAAGCAGATATTTCTCTGTACAGCCTATGGTCCCATTCACTCGGGAATATCCCAACGCAGCTCCTAGAAGAAACGTGTTTCTGACTCGCTGAATCTCAACATAGATTCAACTCTCTTAGGTGAACGAACGCACAGCAGAGCAGTTTCAAGGAAACGTTTCTCCTGAGTTTTAGACGAAGTTTCCTGCTCTTTAGTACGTATACCGGCACTGGGCTGGAAATACCGGTTTTGGGATTCTGCACAGAAAGGGTTTGCAAACCGCTGAATCCACACGTGAGTTTAACTCTGTCAGTTGAATGCACACATTGACAACCATTCAGTTTGATAGCACACTTTTGGTTTTAGAAGCAGATATTTCTCTGTACAGCCTATGGTCCCATTCACTCGGGAATATCCCAACGCAGCTCCTAGAAGAAACGTGTTTCTGACTCGCTGAATCTCAACATAGATTCAACTCTCTTAGGTGAACGAACGCACAGCAGAGCAGTTTCAAGGAAACGTTTCTCCTGAGTCTTAGACGAAGTTTCCTGCTGTTTAGTACGGATGCCGGCATTGGGCTGGAAATACCGGTTTTGGGATTCTGCACAGAAAGGGTTTGCAAACCGCTGAATCCACACGTGAGTTTAACTCTGTCAGTTGAATGCACACATTGACAACCATTCAGTTAGATAGCTCCGTTTTGGTTTTAGAAGCAGATATTTCTCTGTACAGCCTATGGTCACATTCACTCGGGAATATCCCAACGCAGCTCCGGGAAGAAACGTGTTTCGGACTCGCTGAATCTCAACATAGATTCAACTCTCTTAGGTGATCGAACGCACAGCAGAGCAGTTTCAAGGAAACGTTTCTCCTGAGTTTTAGACGAAGTTTCCTGCTGTTTAGTACGGATGCCGGCATTGGGCTGGAAATACCGGTTTTGGGATTCTGCACAGAAAGGGTTTGCAAACCGCTGAATCCACACGTGAGTTTAACTCTGTCAGTTGAATGCACACATTGACAACCATTCAGTTAGATAGCTCCGTTTTGGTTTTAGAAGCAGATATTTCTCTGTACAGCCTATGGGCACATTCACTCGGGAATATCCCAACGCAGCTCCTAGAAGAAACGTGTTTCTGACTCGCTGAATCTCAACATAGATTCAAATCTCTTAGGTGAACGAACGCACAGCAGAGCAGTTTCAAGGAAACGTTTCTCCTGAGTTTTAGACGAAGTTTCCTGCTCTTTAGTACGTATACCGGCATTGGGCTGGAAATACCGGTTTTGGGATTCTGCACAGAAAGGGTTTGCAAACCGCTGAATCCACACGTGAGTTTAACTCTGTCAGTTGAATGCACACATTGACAACCATTCAGTTAGATAGCTCCGTTTTGGTTTTAGAAGCAGATATTTCTCTGTACAGCCTATGGTCCCATTCACTCGGGAATATCCCAACGCACCTCCTATAAGAAACGTGTTTCTGACTCGCTGAATCTCAACATAGATTCAACTCTCTTAGGTGATCGAACGCACAGCAGAGCAGTTTCAAGGAAACGTTTCTCCTGAGTTTTAGACGAAGTTTCCTGCTGTTTAGTACGGATGCCGGCATTGGGCTGGAAATACCGGTTTTGGGATTCTGCACAGAAAGGATTTGCAAACCGCTGAATCCACACGTGAGTTTAACTCTGTCAGTTGAATGCACACATTGACAACCATTCAGTTAGATAGCTCCGTTTTGGTTTTAGAAGCAGATATTTCTCTGTACAGCCTATGGTCCCATTCACTCGGGAATATCCCAACGCAGCTCCTAGAAGAAACGTGTTTCTGACTCGCTGAATCTCAACATAGATTCAACTCTCTTAGGTGATCGAACGCACAGCAGAGCAGTTTCAAGGAAACGTTTCTCCTGAGTTTTAGACGAAGTTTCCTGCTGTTTAGTACGGATGCCGGCATTGGGCTGGAAATACCGGTTTTGGGATTCTGCACAGAAAGGGTTTGCAAACCGCTGAATCCACACGTGAGTTTAACTCTGTCAGTTGAATGCACACATTGACAACCATTCAGTTAGATAGCTCCGTTTTGGTTTTAGAAGCAGATATTTCTCTGTACAGCCTATGGTCCCATTCACTCGGGAATATCCCAACGCAGCTCCTAGAAGAAACGTGTTTCTGACTCGCTGAATCTCAACATAGATTCAACTCTCTTAGGTGAACGAACGCACAGCAGAGCAGTTTCAAGGAAACGTTTCTCCTGAGTTTTAGACGAAGTTTCCTGCTCTTTAGTACGTATACCGGCATTGGGCTGGAAATACCGGTTTTGGGATTCTGCACAGAAAGGGTTTGCAAACCGCTGAATCCACACGTGAGTTTAACTCTGTCAGTTGAATGCACACATTGACAACCATTCAGTTTGATAGCACACTTTTGGTTTTAGAAGCAGATATTTCTCTGTACAGCCTATGGTCCCATTCACTCGGGAATATCCCAACGCAGCTCCTAGAAGAAACGTGTTTCTGACTCGCTGAATCTCAACATAGATTCAACTCTCTTAGGTGAACGAACGCACAGCAGAGCAGTTTCAAGGAAACGTTTCTCCTGAGTCTTAGACGAAGTTTCCTGCTGTTTAGTACGGATGCCGGCATTGGGCTGGAAATACCGGTTTTGGGATTCTGCACAGAAAGGGTTTGCAAACCGCTGAATCCACACGTGAGTTTAACTCTGTCAGTTGAATGCACACATTGACAACCATTCAGTTAGATAGCTCCGTTTTGGTTTTAGAAGCAGATATTTCTCTGTACAGCCTATGGTCACATTCACTCGGGAATATCCCAACGCAGCTCCGGGAAGAAACGTGTTTCGGACTCGCTGAATCTCAACATAGATTCAACTCTCTTAGGTGATCGAACGCACATCAGAGCAGTTTCAAGGAAACGTTTCTCCTGAGTTTTAGACGAAGTTTCCTGCTGTTTAGTACGGATGCCGGTATTGGGCTGGAAATACCGGTTTTGGGATTCTGCACAGAAAGGGTTTGCAAACCGCTGAATCCACACGTGAGTTTAACTCTGTCAGTTGAATGCACACATTGACAACCATTCAGTTAGATAGCTCCGTTTTGGTTTTAGAAGCAGATATTTCTCTGTACAGCCTATGGGCACATTCACTCGGGAATATCCCAACGCAGCTCCTAGAAGAAACGTGTTTCTGACTCGCTGAATCTCAACATAGATTCAAATCTCTTAGGTGAACGAACGCACAGCAGAGCAGTTTCAAGGAAACGTTTCTCCTGAGTTTTAGACGAAGTTTCCTGCTCTTTAGTACGTATACCGGCATTGGGCTGGAAATACCGGTTTTGGGATTCTGCACAGAAAGGGTTTGCAAACCGCTGAATCCACACGTGAGTTTAACTCTGTCAGTTGAATGCACACATTGACAACCATTCAGTTAGATAGCTCCGTTTTGGTTTTAGAAGCAGATATTTCTCTGTACAGCCTATGGTCCCATTCACTCGGGAATATCCCAACGCAGCTCCTAGAAGAAACGTGTTTCTGACTCGCTGAATCTCAACATAGTTTCAACTCTCTTAGGTGAACGAACGCACAGCAGAGCAGTTTCAAGGAAACGTTTCTCCTGAGTCTTAGACGAAGTTTCCTGCTGTTTAGTACGTATGCCGGCATTGGGCTGGAAATATCGGTTTTGGGATTCTGCACAGAAAGGGTTTGCAAACCGCTGAATCCACACGTGAGTTTAACTCTGTCAGTTGAATGCACACATTGACAACCATTCAGTTAGATAGCTCCGTTTTGGTTTTAGAAGCGGATATTTCTCTGTACAGCCTATGGTCCCATTCACTCAGGAATACCCCAACGCAGCTCCTAGAAGAAACGTGTTTCTGACTCGCTGAATCTCAACATAGATTCAACTCTCTTAGGTGAACGAACGCACAGAAGAGCAGTTTCAAGGAAACGTTTCTCCTGAGTTTTAGACGAAGTTTCCTGCTGTTTAGTACGGATGCCGGCATTGGGCTGGAAATACCGGTTTTGGGATTCTGCACAGAAAGGGTTTGCAAACCGCTGAATCCACACGTGACTTTAACTCTGTCAGTTGAATGCACACATTGACAACCATTCAGTTTGATAGCACACTTTTGGTTTTAGAAGCAGATATTTCTCTGTACAGCCTATGGTCCCATTCACTCGGGAACATCCCAACGCAGCTCCTAGAAGAAACGTGTTTCTGACTCGCTGAATCTCAACATAGATTCAACTGTCTTAGGTGAACGAACGCACAGCAGAGCAGTTTCAAGGAAACGTTTCTCCTGAGTTTTAGACGAAGTTTCCTGCTGTTTAGTACGGATGCCGGCATTGGGCTGGACATACCGGTTTTGGGATTCTGCACAGAAAGAGTTTGCAAACCGCTGAATCCACACGTGAGTTTAACTCTGTCAGCTGAATGCACACATTGACAACCATTCAGTTTGATAGCACACTTTTGGTTTTAGAAGCAGATATTTCTCTGTACAGCCTATGGTCCCATTCACTCGGGAATATCCCAACGCACCTCCTAGAAGAAACGTGTTTCTGACTCGCTGAATCTCAACATAGATTCAACTCTCTTAGGTGATCGAACGCACAGCAGAGCAGTTTCAAGGAAACGTTTCTCCTGAGTTTTAGACGAAGTTTCCTGCTGTTTAGTACGGATGCCGGCATTGGGCTGGAAATACCGGTTTTGGGATTCTGCACAGAAAGGGTTTGCAAACCGCTGAATCCACACGTGAGTTTAACTCTGTCAGTTGAAAGCACACATTGACAACCATTCAGTTTGATAGCACCCTTTTGGTTTTAGAAGCAGATATTTCTCTGTACAGCCTATGGTCACATTCACTCGGGAATATCCCAACGCAGCTCCTAGAAGAAACGTGTTTCTGACTCGCTGAATCTCAACATAGTTTCAACTCTCTTAGGTGAACGAACGCAGAGCAGAGCAGTTTCAAGGAAACGTTTCTCATGAGTTTTAGACGAAGTTTCCTGCTGTTTAGTATGGATGCCGGAATTGAGCTGGAATTACCGGTTTTGGGATTCTGCACAGAAAGGGTTTGTAAACCGCTGAATCCAAACGTGAGTTTAACTCTGTCAGTTGAATGCACACATTGACAACCATTCAGTTAGATACCACCCTTTTGGTTGTAGAAGCAGATATTTCTCTGTACAGCCTATGGTCCCATTCACTCGGGAATATCCCAACGCACCTCCTAGAAGAAACGTGTTTCTGACTCGCTGAATCTCAACATAGATTCAACTCTCTTAGGTGATCGAACGCACAGCAGAGCAGTTTCAAGGAAACGTTTCTCCTGAGTTTTAGACGAAGTTTCCTGCTGTTTAGTACGGATGCCGGCATTGGGCCGGAAATACCGGTTTTGGGATTCTGCACAGAAAGGGTTTGCAAACCGCTGAATCCACACGTGAGTTTAACTCTGTCAGTTGAATGCACACATTGACAACCATTCAGTTAGATAGCTCCGTTTTGGTTTTAGAAGCAGATATTTCTCTGTACAGCCTATGGTCCCATTCACTCGGGAATATCCCAACGCAGCTCCGGGAAGAAACGTGTTTCGGACTCGCTGAATCTCAACATAGATTCAACTCTCTTAGGTGATCGAACGCACAGCAGAGCAGTTTCAAGGAAACGTTTCTCCTGAGTTTTAGACGAAGTTTCCTGCTGTTTAGTACGGATGCCGGCATTGGGCTGGAAATACCGGTTTTGGGATTCTGCACAGAAAGGGTTTGCAAACCGCTGAATCCACACGTGACTTTAACTCTGTCAGTTGAATGCACACATTGACAACCATTCAGTTTGATAGCACACTTTTGGTTTTAGAAGCAGATATTTCTCTGTACAGCCTATGGTCCCATTCACTCGGGAACATCCCAACGCAGCTCCTAGAAGAAACGTGTTTCTGACTCGCTGAATCTCAACATAGATTCAACTGTCTTAGGTGAACGAACGCACAGCAGAGCAGTTTCAAGGAAACGTTTCTCCTGAGTTTTAGACGAAGTTTCCTGCTGTTTAGTACGGATGCCGGTATTGGGCTGGACATACCGGTTTTGGGATTCTGCACAGAAAGGGTTTGCAAACCGCTGAATCCACACGTGAGTTTAACTCTGTCAGCTGAATGCACACATTGACAACCATTCAGTTTGATAGCACACTTTTGGTTTTAGAAGCAGATATTTCTCTGTACAGCCTATGGTCCCATTCACTCGGGAATATCCCAACGCACCTCCTAGAAGAAACGTGTTTCTGACTCGCTGAATCTCAACATAGATTCAACTCTCTTAGGTGATCGAACGCACAGCAGAGCAGTTTCAAGGAAACGTTTCTCCTGAGTTTTAGACGAAGTTTCCTGCTGTTTAGTACGGATGCCGGCATTGGGCTGGAAATACCGGTTTTGGGATTCTGCACAGAAAGGGTTTGCAAACCGCTGAATCCACACGTGAGTTTAACTCTGTCAGTTGAATGCACACATTGACAACCATTCAGTTAGATAGCTCCGTTTTGGTTTTAGAAGCAGATATTTCTCTGTACAGCCTATGGTCCCATTCACTCGGGAATATCCCAACGCAGCTCCTAGAAGAAACGCATTTCTGACTCGCTGAATCTCAACATAGATTCATCTCTCTTAGGTGATCGAACGCACAGCAGAGCAGTTTCAAGGAAACGTTTCTCCTGAGTTTTAGACGAAGTTTCCTGCTGTTTAGTACGGATGCCGGCATTGGGCTGGAAATACCGGTTTTGGGATTCTGCACAGAAAGGGTTTGCAAACCGCTGAATCCACACGTGAGTTTAACTCTGTCAGTTGAAAGCACACATTGACAACCATTCAGTTTGATAGCACCCTTTTGGTTTTAGAAGCAGATATTTCTCTGTACAGCCTATGGTCACATTCACTCGGGAATATCCCAACGCAGCTCCTAGAAGAAACGTGTTTCTGACTCGCTGAATCTCAACATAGTTTCAACTCTCTTAGGTGAACGAACGCAGAGCAGAGCAGTTTCAAGGAAACGTTTCTCATGAGTTTTAGACGAAGTTTCCTGCTGTTTAGTATGGATGCCGGCATTGAGCTGGAATTACCGGTTTTGGGATTCTGCACAGAAAGGGTTTGTAAACCGCTGAATCCAAACGTGAGTTTAACTCTGTCAGTTGAATGCACACATTGACAACCATTCAGTTAGATACCACCCTTTTGGTTGTAGGAGCAGATATTTCTCTGTACAGCCTATGGTCCCATTCACTCGGGAATATCCCAACGCACCTCCTAGAAGAAACGTGTTTCTGACTCGCTGAATCTCAACATAGATTCAACTCTCTTAGGTGAACGAACGCACAGCAGAGCAGTTTCAAGGAAACGTTTCTCCTGAGTTTTAGACGAAGTTTCCTGCTGTTTAGTACGTATGCCGGCATTGGGCTGGAAATACCGGTTTTGGGATTCTGCACAGAAAGGGTTTGCAAACCGCTGAGTCCACCCGTGAGTTTAACTCTGTCAGTTGAATGCACACATTGACAACCATTCAGTTAGATAGCTCCGTTTCGGTTTTAGAAGCAGATATTTCTCTGTACAGCCTATGGTCCCATTCACTCGGGAATATCCCAACGCAGCTCCTAGAAGAAACGTGTTTCTGACTCGCTGAATCTCAACATAGATTCAACTCTCTTAGGTGAACGAACGCACAGAAGAGCAGTTTCAAGGAAACGTTTCTCCTAAGTTTTAGACGAAGTTTCCTGCTGTTTAGTACGGATGCCGGCATTGGGCTGGAAATACCGGTTTTGGGATTCTGCACAGAAAGGGTTTGCAAACCGCTGAATCCACACGTGAGTTTAACTCTGTCAGTTGAATGCACACATTGACAACCATTCAGTTATATAGATCCGTTTTGGTTTTAGAAGCAGATATTTCTCTGTACAGCCTATGGTCCCATTCACTCGGGAATATCCAAACGCAGCTCCTAGAAGAAACGTGTTTCTGACTCGCTGAATCTCAACATAGATTCAACTCTCTTAGGTGAACGAACGCACAGCAGAGCAGTTTCAAGGAAACGTTTCTCCTGAGTTTTAGACGAAGTTTCCTGCTGTTTAGTACGGATGCTGGCATTGGGCTGGACATACCGGTTTTGGGATTCTGCACAGAAAGGGTTTGCAAACCGCTGAATCCACACGTGAGTTTAACTCTGTCAGTTGAATGCACACATTGACAACCATTCAGTTTGATAGCACACTTTTGGTTTTAGAAGCAGATATTTCTCTGTACAGCCTATGGTCCCATTCACTCGGGAATATCCCAACGCAGCTCCGGGAAGAAACGTGTTTCGGACTCGCTGAATCTCAACATAGATTCAACTCTCTTAGGTGATCGAACGCACAGCAGAGCAGTTTCAAGGAAACGTTTCTCCTGAGTTTTAGACGAAGTTTCCTGCTGTTTAGTACGGATGCCGGCATTGGGCTGGAAATACCGGTTTTGGGATTCTGCACAGAAAGGGTTTGCAAACCGCTGAATCCACACGTGAGTTTAACTCTGTCAGTTGAATGCACACATTGACAACCATTCAGTTAGATAGCTCCGTTTTGGTTTTAGAAGCAGATATTTCTCTGTACAGCCTATGGTCCCATTCACTCGGGAATATCCCAACGCAGCTCCTAGAAGAAACGTGTTTCTGACTCGCTGAATCTCAACATAGATTCAAATCTCTTAGGTGAACGAACGCACAGCAGAGCAGTTTCAAGGAAACGTTTCTCCTGAGTTTTAGACGAAGTTTCCTGCTCTTTAGTACGTATACCGGCATTGGGCTGGAAATACCGGTTTTGGGATTCTGCACAGAAAGGTTTGCAAACCGCTGAATCCACACGTGAGTTTAACTCTGTCAGTGGAATGCACACATTGACAACCATTCAGTTTGATAGCACACTTTTGGTTTTAGAAGCAGATATTTCTCTGTACAGCCTATGGTCCCATTCACTCGGGAACATCCCAACGCAGCTCCTAGAAGAAACGTGTTTCTGACTCGCTGAATCTCAACATAGATTCAACTGTCTTAGGTGAACGAACGCACAGCACAGCAGTTTCAAGGAAACGTTTCTCCTGAGTTTTAGACGAAGTTTCCTGCTGTTTAGTACGGATGCCGGCATTGGGCTGGACATACCGGTTTTGGGATTCTGCACAGAAAGGGTTTGCAAACCGCTGAATCCACACGTGAGTTTAACTCTGTCAGCTGAATGCACACATTGACAACCATTCAGTTTGATAGCACACTTTTGGTTTTAGAAGCAGATATTTCTCTGTACAGCCTATGGTCCCATTCACTCGGGAATATCCCAACGCACCTCCTAGAAGAAACGTGTTTCTGACTCGCTGAATCTCAACATAGATTCAACTCTCTTAGGTGATCGAACGCACAGCAGAGCAGTTTCAAGGAAACGTTTCTCCTGAGTTTTAGACGAAGTTTCCTGCTGTTTAGTACGGATGCCGGCATTGGGCTGGACATACCGGTTTTGGGATTCTGCACAGAAAGGGTTTGCAAACCGCTGAATCCACACGTGAGTTTAACTCTGTCAGTTGAATGCACACATTGACAACCATTCAGTTAGATAGCTCCGTTTTGGTTTTAGAAGCAGATATTTCTCTGTACAGCCTATGGTCCCATTCACTCGGGAATATCCCAACGCAGCTCCTAGAAGAAACGCATTTCTGACTCGCTGAATCTCAATATAGATTCATCTCTCTTAGGTGATCGAACGCACAGCAGAGCAGTTTCAAGGAAACGTTTCTCCTGAGTTTTAGACGAAGTTTCCTGCTGTTTAGTACGGATGCCGGCATTGGGCTGGAAATACCGGTTTTGGGATTCTGCACAGAAAGGGTTTGCAAACCGCTGAATCCACACGTGAGTTTAACTCTGTCAGTTGAAAGCACACATTGACAACCATTCAGTTTGATAGCACCCTTTTGGTTTTAGAAGCAGATATTTCTCTGTACAGCCTATGGTCACATTCACTCGGGAATATCCCAACGCAGCTCCTAGAAGAAACGTGTTTCTGACTCGCTGAATCTCAACATAGTTTCAACTCTCTTAGGTGAACGAACGCAGAGCAGAGCAGTTTCAAGGAAACGTTTCTCATGAGTTTTAGACGAAGTTTCCTGCTGTTTAGTATGGATGCCGGAATTGAGCTGGAATTACCGGTTTTGGGATTCTGCACAGAAAGGGTTTGTAAACCGCTGAATCCACACGTGAGTTTAACTCTGTCAGTTGAATGCACACATTGACAACCATTCAGTTAGATACCACCCTTTTGGTTGTAGAAGCAGATATTTCTCTGTACAGCCTATGGTCCCATTCACTCGGGAATATCCCAACGCACCTCCTAGAAGAAACGTGTTTCTGACTCGCTGAATCTCAATATAGATTCAACTCTCTTAGCTGATCGAACGCACAGCAGAGCAGTTTCAAGGACACGTTTCTCCTGAGTTTTAGACGAAGTTTCCTGCTGTTTAGTACGGATGCCGGCATTGGGCTGGAAATACCGGTTTTGGGATTCTGCACAGAAAGGGTTTGCAAACCGCTGAATCCACACGTGAGTTTAACTCTGTCAGTTGAATGCACACATTGACAACCATTCAGTTAGATAGCTCCGTTTTGGTTTTAGAAGCAGATATTTCTCTGTACAGCCTATGGTCCCATTCACTCGGGAATATCCCAACGCAGCTCCGGGAAGAAACGTGTTTCGGACTCGCTGAATCTCAACATAGATTCAACTCTCTTAGGTGATCGAACGCACAGCAGAGCAGTTTCAAGGAAACGTTTCTCCTGAGTTTTAGACGAAGTTTCCTGCTGTTTAGTACGGATGCCGGCATTGGGCTGGAAATACCGGTTTTGGGATTCTGCACAGAAAGGGTTTGCAAACCGCTGAATCCACACGTGAGTTTAACTCTGTCAGTTGAATGCACACATTGACAACCATTCAGTTAGATAGCTCCGTTTTGGTTTTAGAAGCAGATATTTCTCTGTACAGCCTATGGTCCCATTCACTCGGGAATATCCCAACGCAGCTCCTAGAAGAAACGTGTTTCTGACTCGCTGAATCTCAACATAGATTCAAATCTCTTAGGTGAACGAACGCACAGCAGAGCAGTTTCAAGGAAACGTTTCTCCTGAGTCTTAGACGAAGTTTCCTGCTGTTTAGTACGTATGCCGGCATTGGGCTGGAAATATCGGTTTTGGGATTCTGCACAGAAAGGGTTTGCAAACCGCTGAATCCACACGTGAGTTTAACTCTGTCAGTTGAATGCACACATTGACAACCATTCAGTTAGATAGCTCCGTTTTGGTTTTAGAAGCAGATATTTCTCTGTACAGCCTATGGTCCCATTCACTCAGGAATATCCCAACGCAGCTCCTAGAAGAAACGTGTTTCTGACTCGCTGAATCTCAACATAGATTCAACTCTCTTAGGTGAACGAACGCACAGAAGAGCAGTTTCAAGGAAACGTTTCTCCTGAGTTTTAGACGAAGTTTCCTGCTGTTTAGTACGGATGCCGGCATTGGGCTGGAAATACCGGTTTTGGGATTCTGCACAGAAAGGGTTTGCAAACCGCTGAATCCACACGTGACTTTAACTCTGTCAGTTGAATGCACACATTGACAACCATTCAGTTTGATAGCACACTTTTGGTTTTAGAAGCAGATATTTCTCTGTACAGCCTATGGTCCCATTCACTCGGGAACATCCCAACGCAGCTCCTAGAAGAAACGTGTTTCTGACTCGCTGAATCTCAACATAGATTCAACTGTCTTAGGTGAACGAACGCACAGCAGAGCAGTTTCAAGGAAACGTTTCTCCTGAGTTTTAGACGAACTTTCCTGCTGTTTAGTACGGATGCCGGCATTGGGCTGGACATACCTGTTTTGGGATTCTGCACAGAAAGGGTTTGCAAACCGCTGAATCCACACGTGAGTTTAACTCTGTCAGTTGAATGCACACATTGACAACCATTCAGTTTGATAGCACACTTTTGGTTTTAGAAGCAGATATTTCTCTGTACAGCCTATGGTCCCATTCACTCGGGAATATCCCAACTCACCTCCTAGAAGAAACGTGTTTCTGACTCGCTGAATCTCAACATAGATTCAACTCTCTTAGGTGATCGAACGCACAGCAGAGCAGTTTCAAGGAAACGTTTCTTCTGAGTTTTAGACGAAGTTTCCTGCTGTTTAGTACGGATGCCGGAATTGGGCTGGAAATACCGGTTTTGGGATTCTGCACAGAAAGGGTTTGCAAACCGCTGAATCCACACGTGAGTTTAACTCTGTCAGTTGAATGCACACATTGACAACCATTCAGTTAGATAGCTCCGTTTTGGTTTTAGAAGCAGATATTTCTCTGTACAGCCTATGGTCCCATTCACTCGGGAATATCCCAACGCAGCTCCTAGAAGAAACGCATTTCTGACTCGCTGAATCTCAACATAGATTCATCTCTCTTAGGTGATCGAACGCACAGCAGAGCAGTTTCAAGGAATCGTTTCTCCTGAGTTTTAGACGAAGTTTCCTGCTGTTTAGTACGGATGCCGGCATTGGGCTGGAAATACCGGTTTTGGGATTCTGCACAGAAAGGGTTTGCAAACCGCTGAATCCACACGTGAGTTTAACTCTGTCAGTTGAAAGCACACATTGACAACCATTCAGTTTGATAGCACCCTTTTGGTTTTAGAAGCAGATATTTCTCTGTACAGCCTATGGTCACATTCACTCGGGAATATCCCAACGCAGCTCCTAGAAGAAACGTGTTTCTGACTCGCTGAATCTCAACATAGTTTCAACTCTCTTAGGTGAACGAACGCAGAGCAGAGCAGTTTCAAGGAAACGTTTCTCATGAGTTTTAGACGAAGTTTCCTGCTGTTTAGTATGGATGCCGGCATTGAGCTGGAATTACCGGTTTTGGGATTCTGCACAGAAAGGGTTTGTAAACCGCTGAATCCAAACGTGAGTTTAACTCTGTCAGTTGAATGCACACATTGACAACCATTCAGTTAGATACCACCCTTTTGGTTGTAGGAGCAGATATTTCTCTGTACAGCCTATGGTCCCATTCACTCGGGAATATCCCAACGCACCTCCTAGAAGAAACGTGTTTCTGACTCGCTGAATCTCAACATAGATTCAACTCTCTTAGGTGATCGAACGCACAGCAGAGCAGTTTCAAGGAAACGTTTCTCCTGAGTTTTAGACGAAGTTTCCTGCTGTTTAGTACGGATGCCGGCATTGGGCTGGAAATACCGGTTTTGGGATTCTGCACAGAAAGGGTTTGCAAACGGCTGAATCCACACTTGAGTTTAACTCTGTCAGTTGAATGCACACATTGAGAACCATTCAGTTAGATAGCTCCGTTTTGGTTTTAGAAGCAGATATTTCTCTGTACAGCCTATGGTCCCATTCACTCGGGAATATCCCAACGCAGCTCCTAGAAGAAACGTGTTTCTGACTCGCTGAATCTCAACATAGATTCAACTCTCTTAGGTGAACGAACGCACAGCAGAGCAGTTTCAAGGAAACGTTTCTCCTGAGTTTTAGACGAAGTTTCCTGCTGTTTAGTACGTATGCCGGCATTGGGCTGGAAATACCGGTTTTGGGATTCTGCACAGAAAGGGTTTGCAAACCGCTGAGTCCACCCGTGAGTTTAACTCTGTCAGTTGAATGCACACATTGACAACCATTCAGTTAGATAGCTCCGTTTCGGTTTTAGAAGCAGATATTTCTCTGTACAGCCTATGGTCCCATTCACTCGGGAATATCCCAACGCAGCTCCTAGAAGAAACGTGTTTCTGACTCGCTGAATCTCAACATAGATTCAACTCTCTTAGGTGAACGAACGCACAGCAGAGCAGTTTCAAGGAAACGTTTCTCCTAAGTTTTAGACGAAGTTTCCTGCTGTTTAGTACGGATGCCGGCATTGGGCTGGACATACCGGTTTTGGGATTCTGCACAGAAAGGGTTTGCAAACCGCTGAATCCACACGTGAGTTTAACTCTGTCAGTTGAATGCACACATTGAAAACCATTCAGTTTGATAGCACACTTTTGGTTTTAGAAGCAGATATTTCTCTGTACAGCCTATGGTCCCATTCACTCGGGAATATCCCAACGCACCTCCTATAAGAAACGTGTTTCTGACCCGCTGAATCTCAACATAGATTCAACTCTCTTAGGTGATCGAACGCACAGCAGAGCAGTTTCAAGGAAACGTTTCTCCTGAGTTTTAGACGAAGTTTCCTGCTGTTTAGTACGGATGCCGGCATTGGGCTGGAAATACCGGTTTTGGGATTCTGCACAGAAAGGATTTGCAAACCGCTGAATCCACACGTGAGTTTAACTCTGTCAGTTGAATGCACACATTGACAACCATTCAGTTAGATAGCTCCGTTTTGGTTTTAGAAGCAGATATTTCTCTGTACAGCCTATGGTCCCATTCACTCGGGAATATCCCAACGCAGCTCCTAGAAGAAACGTGTTTCTGACTCGCTGAATCTCAACATAGATTCAACTCTCTTAGGTGATCGAACGCACAGCAGAGCAGTTTCAAGGAATCGTTTCTCCTGAGTTTTAGACGAAGTTTCCTGCTGTTTAGTACGGATGCCGGCATTGGGCTGGAAATACCGGTTTTGGGATTCTGCACAGAAAGGGTTTGCAAACCGCTGAATCCACACGTGAGTTTAACTCTGTCAGTTGAATGCACACATTGACAACCATTCAGTTAGATAGCTCCGTTTTGGTTTTAGAAGCAGATATTTCTCTGTACAGCCTATGGTCCCATTCACTCGGGAATATCCAAACGCAGCTCCTAGAAGAAACGTGTTTCTGACTCGCTGAATCTCAACATAGATTCAACTCTCTTAGGTGAACGAACGCACAGCAGAGCAGTTTCAAGGAAACGTTTCTCCTGAGTTTTAGACGAAGTTTCCTGCTGTTTAGTACGTATGCCGGCATTAGGCTGGAAATACCGGTTTTGGGATTCTGCACAGAAAGGGTTTGCAAACCGCTGAATCCACACGTGAGTTTAACTCTGTCAGTTGAATGCACACATTGACAACCATTCAGTTTGATAGCACACTTTTGGTTTTAGAAGCAGATATTTCTCTGTACAGCCTATGGTCCCATTCACTCGGGAATATCCCAACGCAGCTCCTAGAAGAAACGTGTTTCTGACTCGCTGAATCTCAACATAGATTCAACTCTCTTAGGTGAACGAACGCACAGCAGAGCAGTTTCAAGGAAACGTTTCTCCTGAGTCTTAGACGAAGTTTCCTGCTGTTTAGTACGTATGCCGGCATTGGGCTGGAAATATCGGTTTTGGGATTCTGCACAGAAAGGGTTTGCAAACCGCTGAATCCACACGTGAGTTTAACTCTGTCAGTTGAATGCACACATTGACAACCACTCAGTTAGATAGCTCCGTTTTGGTTTTAGAAGCGGATATTTCTCTGTACAGCCTATGGTCCCATTCACTCGGGAATATCCCAACGCAGCTCCTAGAAGAAACGTGTTTCTGACTCGCTGAATCTCAACATAGATTCAACTCTCTTAGGTGAACGAACGCACAGAAGAGCAGTTTCAAGGAAACGTTTCTCCTGAGTTTAGACGAAGTTTCCTGCTGTTTAGTACGGATGCCGGCATTGGGCTGGAAATACCGGTTTTGGGATTCTGCACAGAAAGGGTTTGCAAACCGCTGAATCCACACGTGAGTTTAACTCTGTCAGTTGAATGCACACATTGACAACCATTCAGTTTGATAGCACACTTTTGGTTTTAGAAGCAGATATTTCTCTGTACAGCCTATGGTCCCATTCACTCGGGAATATCCCAACGCACCTCCTATAAGAAACGTGTTTCTGACTCGCTGAATCTCAACATAGATTCAACTCTCTTAGGTGATCGAACGCACAGCAGAGCAGTTTCAAGGAAACGTTTCTCCTGAGTTTTAGACGAAGTTTCCTGCTGTTTAGTACGGATGCCGGCATTGGGCTGGAAATACCGGTTTTGGGATTCTGCACAGAAAGGGTTTGCAAACCGCTGAATCCACACGTGAGTTTAACTCTGTCAGTTGAATGCACACATTGACAACCATTCAGTTAGATAGCTCCGTTTTGGTTTTAGAAGCAGATATTTCTCTGTACAGCCTATGGTCCCATTCACTCGGGAATATCCCAACGCAGCTCCTAGAAGAAACGTGTTTCTGACTCGCTGAATCTCAACATAGATTCAAATCTCTTAGGTGAACGAACGCACAGCAGAGCAGTTTCAAGGAAACGTTTCTCCTGAGTCTTAGACGAAGTTTCCTGCTGTTTAGTACGTATGCCGGCATTGGGCTGGAAATATCGGTTTTGGGATTCTGCACAGAAAGGGTTTGCAAACCGCTGAATCCACACGTGAGTTTAACTCTGTCAGTTGAATGCACACATTGACAACCATTCAGTTAGATAGCTCCGTTTTGGTTTTAGAAGCAGATATTTCTCTGTACAGCCTATGGTCCCATTCACTCAGGAATATCCCAACGCAGCTCCTAGAAGAAACGTGTTTCTGACTCGCTGAATCTCAACATAGATTCAACTCTCTTAGGTGAACGAACGCACAGAAGAGCAGTTTCAAGGAAACGTTTCTCCTGAGTTTTAGACGAAGTTTCCTGCTGTTTAGTACGGATGCCGGCATTGGGCTGGAAATACCGGTTTTGGGATTCTGCACAGAAAGGGTTTGCAAACCGCTGAATCCACACGTGACTTTAACTCTGTCAGTTGAATGCACACATTGACAACCATTCAGTTTGATAGCACACTTTTGGTTTTAGAAGCAGATATTTCTCTGTACAGCCTATGGTCCCATTCACTCGGGAACATCCCAACGCAGCTCCTAGAAGAAACGTGTTTCTGACTCGCTGAATCTCAACATAGATTCAACTGTCTTAGGTGAACGAACGCACAGCAGAGCAGTTTCAAGGAAACGTTTCTCCTGAGTTTTAGACGAACTTTCCTGCTGTTTAGTACGGATGCCGGCATTGGGCTGGACATACCTGTTTTGGGATTCTGCACAGAAAGGGTTTGCAAACCGCTGAATCCACACGTGAGTTTAACTCTGTCAGTTGAATGCACACATTGACAACCATTCAGTTTGATAGCACACTTTTGGTTTTAGAAGCAGATATTTCTCTGTACAGCCTATGGTCCCATTCACTCGGGAATATCCCAACTCACCTCCTAGAAGAAACGTGTTTCTGACTCGCTGAATCTCAACATAGATTCAACTCTCTTAGGTGATCGAACGCACAGCAGAGCAGTTTCAAGGAAACGTTTCTTCTGAGTTTTAGACGAAGTTTCCTGCTGTTTAGTACGGATGCCGGAATTGGGCTGGAAATACCGGTTTTGGGATTCTGCACAGAAAGGGTTTGCAAACCGCTGAATCCACACGTGAGTTTAACTCTGTCAGTTGAATGCACACATTGACAACCATTCAGTTAGATAGCTCCGTTTTGGTTTTAGAAGCAGATATTTCTCTGTACAGCCTATGGTCCCATTCACTCGGGAATATCCCAACGCAGCTCCTAGAAGAAACGCATTTCTGACTCGCTGAATCTCAACATAGATTCATCTCTCTTAGGTGATCGAACGCACAGCAGAGCAGTTTCAAGGAATCGTTTCTCCTGAGTTTTAGACGAAGTTTCCTGCTGTTTAGTACGGATGCCGGCATTGGGCTGGAAATACCGGTTTTGGGATTCTGCACAGAAAGGGTTTGCAAACCGCTGAATCCACACGTGAGTTTAACTCTGTCAGTTGAAAGCACACATTGACAACCATTCAGTTTGATAGCACCCTTTTGGTTTTAGAAGCAGATATTTCTCTGTACAGCCTATGGTCACATTCACTCGGGAATATCCCAACGCAGCTCCTAGAAGAAACGTGTTTCTGACTCGCTGAATCTCAACATAGTTTCAACTCTCTTAGGTGAACGAACGCAGAGCAGAGCAGTTTCAAGGAAACGTTTCTCATGAGTTTTAGACGAAGTTTCCTGCTGTTTAGTATGGATGCCGGCATTGAGCTGGAATTACCGGTTTTGGGATTCTGCACAGAAAGGGTTTGTAAACCGCTGAATCCAAACGTGAGTTTAACTCTGTCAGTTGAATGCACACATTGACAACCATTCAGTTAGATACCACCCTTTTGGTTGTAGGAGCAGATATTTCTCTGTACAGCCTATGGTCCCATTCACTCGGGAATATCCCAACGCACCTCCTAGAAGAAACGTGTTTCTGACTCGCTGAATCTCAACATAGATTCAACTCTCTTAGGTGATCGAACGCACAGCAGAGCAGTTTCAAGGAAACGTTTCTCCTGAGTTTTAGACGAAGTTTCCTGCTGTTTAGTACGGATGCCGGCATTGGGCTGGAAATACCGGTTTTGGGATTCTGCACAGAAAGGGTTTGCAAACGGCTGAATCCACACTTGAGTTTAACTCTGTCAGTTGAATGCACACATTGAGAACCATTCAGTTAGATAGCTCCGTTTTGGTTTTAGAAGCAGATATTTCTCTGTACAGCCTATGGTCCCATTCACTCGGGAATATCCCAACGCAGCTCCTAGAAGAAACGTGTTTCTGACTCGCTGAATCTCAACATAGATTCAACTCTCTTAGGTGAACGAACGCACAGCAGAGCAGTTTCAAGGAAACGTTTCTCCTGAGTTTTAGACGAAGTTTCCTGCTGTTTAGTACGTATGCCGGCATTGGGCTGGAAATACCGGTTTTGGGATTCTGCACAGAAAGGGTTTGCAAACCGCTGAGTCCACCCGTGAGTTTAACTCTGTCAGTTGAATGCACACATTGACAACCATTCAGTTAGATAGCTCCGTTTCGGTTTTAGAAGCAGATATTTCTCTGTACAGCCTATGGTCCCATTCACTCGGGAATATCCCAACGCAGCTCCTAGAAGAAACGTGTTTCTGACTCGCTGAATCTCAACATAGATTCAACTCTCTTAGGTGAACGAACGCACAGCAGAGCAGTTTCAAGGAAACGTTTCTCCTAAGTTTTAGACGAAGTTTCCTGCTGTTTAGTACGGATGCCGGCATTGGGCTGGACATACCGGTTTTGGGATTCTGCACAGAAAGGGTTTGCAAACCGCTGAATCCACACGTGAGTTTAACTCTGTCAGTTGAATGCACACATTGAAAACCATTCAGTTTGATAGCACACTTTTGGTTTTAGAAGCAGATATTTCTCTGTACAGCCTATGGTCCCATTCACTCGGGAATATCCCAACGCACCTCCTATAAGAAACGTGTTTCTGACCCGCTGAATCTCAACATAGATTCAACTCTCTTAGGTGATCGAACGCACAGCAGAGCAGTTTCAAGGAAACGTTTCTCCTGAGTTTTAGACGAAGTTTCCTGCTGTTTAGTACGGATGCCGGCATTGGGCTGGAAATACCGGTTTTGGGATTCTGCACAGAAAGGATTTGCAAACCGCTGAATCCACACGTGAGTTTAACTCTGTCAGTTGAATGCACACATTGACAACCATTCAGTTAGATAGCTCCGTTTTGGTTTTAGAAGCAGATATTTCTCTGTACAGCCTATGGTCCCATTCACTCGGGAATATCCCAACGCAGCTCCTAGAAGAAACGTGTTTCTGACTCGCTGAATCTCAACATAGATTCAACTCTCTTAGGTGATCGAACGCACAGCAGAGCAGTTTCAAGGAATCGTTTCTCCTGAGTTTTAGACGAAGTTTCCTGCTGTTTAGTACGGATGCCGGCATTGGGCTGGAAATACCGGTTTTGGGATTCTGCACAGAAAGGGTTTGCAAACCGCTGAATCCACACGTGAGTTTAACTCTGTCAGTTGAATGCACACATTGACAACCATTCAGTTAGATAGCTCCGTTTTGGTTTTAGAAGCAGATATTTCTCTGTACAGCCTATGGTCCCATTCACTCGGGAATATCCAAACGCAGCTCCTAGAAGAAACGTGTTTCTGACTCGCTGAATCTCAACATAGATTCAACTCTCTTAGGTGAACGAACGCACAGCAGAGCAGTTTCAAGGAAACGTTTCTCCTGAGTTTTAGACGAAGTTTCCTGCTGTTTAGTACGTATGCCGGCATTAGGCTGGAAATACCGGTTTTGGGATTCTGCACAGAAAGGGTTTGCAAACCGCTGAATCCACACGTGAGTTTAACTCTGTCAGTTGAATGCACACATTGACAACCATTCAGTTTGATAGCACACTTTTGGTTTTAGAAGCAGATATTTCTCTGTACAGCCTATGGTCCCATTCACTCGGGAATATCCCAACGCAGCTCCTAGAAGAAACGTGTTTCTGACTCGCTGAATCTCAACATAGATTCAACTCTCTTAGGTGAACGAACGCACAGCAGAGCAGTTTCAAGGAAACGTTTCTCCTGAGTCTTAGACGAAGTTTCCTGCTGTTTAGTACGTATGCCGGCATTGGGCTGGAAATATCGGTTTTGGGATTCTGCACAGAAAGGGTTTGCAAACCGCTGAATCCACACGTGAGTTTAACTCTGTCAGTTGAATGCACACATTGACAACCACTCAGTTAGATAGCTCCGTTTTGGTTTTAGAAGCGGATATTTCTCTGTACAGCCTATGGTCCCATTCACTCGGGAATATCCCAACGCAGCTCCTAGAAGAAACGTGTTTCTGACTCGCTGAATCTCAACATAGATTCAACTCTCTTAGGTGAACGAACGCACAGAAGAGCAGTTTCAAGGAAACGTTTCTCCTGAGTTTAGACGAAGTTTCCTGCTGTTTAGTACGGATGCCGGCATTGGGCTGGAAATACCGGTTTTGGGATTCTGCACAGAAAGGGTTTGCAAACCGCTGAATCCACACGTGAGTTTAACTCTGTCAGTTGAATGCACACATTGACAACCATTCAGTTTGATAGCACACTTTTGGTTTTAGAAGCAGATATTTCTCTGTACAGCCTATGGTCCCATTCACTCGGGAATATCCCAACGCACCTCCTATAAGAAACGTGTTTCTGACTCGCTGAATCTCAACATAGATTCAACTCTCTTAGGTGATCGAACGCACAGCAGAGCAGTTTCAAGGAAACGTTTCTCCTGAGTTTTAGACGAAGTTTCCTGCTGTTTAGTACGGATGCCGGCTTTGGGCTGGAAATACCGGTTTTGGGATTCTGCACAGAAAGGATTTGCAAACCGCTGAATCCACACGTGAGTTTAACTCTGTCAGTTGAATGCACACATTGACAACCATTCAGTTAGATAGCTCCGTTTTGGTTTTAGAAGCAGATATTTCTCTGTACAGCCTATGGTCCCATTCACTCGGGAATATCCCAACGCAGCTCCTAGAAGAAACGTGTTTCTGACTCGCTGAAACTCAACATAGATTCAACTCTCTTAGGTGATCGAACGCACAGCAGAGCAGTTTCAAGGAATCGTTTCTCCTGAGTTTTAGACGAAGTTTCGTGCTGTTTAGTACGGATGCCGGCATTGGGCTGGAAATACCGGTTTTGGGATTCTGCACAGAAAGGGTTTGCAAACCGCTGAATCCACACGTGAGTTTAACTCTGTCAGTTGAATGCACACATTGACAACCATTCAGTTAGATAGCTCCGTTTTGGTTTTAGAAGCAGATATTTCTCTGTACAGCCTATGGTCCCATTCACTCGGGAATATCCAAACGTAGCTCCTAGAAGAAACGTGTTTCTGACTCGCTGAATCTCAACATAGATTCAACTCTCTTAGGTGAACGAACGCACAGCAGAGCAGTTTCAAGGAAACGTTTCTCCTGAGTTTTAGACGAAGTTTCCTGCTCTTTAGTACGTATACCGGCATTGGGCTGGAAATACCGGTTTTGGGATTCTGCACAGAAAGGGTTTGCAAACCGCTGAATCCACACGTGAGTTTAACTCTGTCAGTTGAATGCACACATTGACAACCATTCAGTTTGATAGCACACTTTTGGTTTTAGAAGCAGATATTTCTCTGTACAGCCTATGGTCCCATTCACTCGGGAATATCCCAACGCAGCTCCTAGAAGAAACGTGTTTCTGACTCGCTGAATCTCAACATAGATTCAACTCTCTTAGGTGAACGAACGCACAGCAGAGCAGTTTCAAGGAAACGTTTCTCCTGAGTCTTAGACGAAGTTACCTGCTGTTTAGTACGTATGCCGGCATTGGGCTGGAAATATCGGTTTTGGGATTCTGCACAGAAAGGGTTTGCAAACCGCTGAATCCACACGTGAGTTTAACTCTGTCAGTTGAATGCACACATTGACAACCATTCAGTTAGATAGCTCCGTTTTGGTTTTAGAAGCGGATATTTCTCTGTACAGCCTATGGTCCCATTCACTCGGGAATATCCCAACGCAGCTCCTAGAAGAAACGTGTTTCTGACTCGCTGAATCTCAACATAGATTCAACTCTCTTAGGTGAACGAACGCACAGAAGAGCAGTTTCAAGGAAACGTTTCTCCTGAGTTTAGACGAAGTTTCCTGCTGTTTAGTACGGATGCCGGCATTGGGCTGGAAATACCGGTTTTGGGATTCTGCACAGAAAGGGTTTGCAAACCGCTGAATCCACACGTGACTTTAACTCTGTCAGTTGAATGCACACATTGACAACCATTCAGTTTGATAGCACACTTTTGGTTTTAGAAGCAGATATTTCTCTGTACCGCCTATGGTCCCATTCACTCGGGAATATCCCAACGCAGCTCCTAGAAGGAACGTGTTTCTGACTCGCTGAATCTCAACATAGATTCAACTCTCTTAGTTGAACGAACGCACAGCAGAGCAGTTTCAAGGAAACGTTTCTCCTGAGTTTTAGACGAAGTTTCCTGCTGTTTAGTACGTATACCGGCATTGGGCTGGAAATACCGGTTTTGGGATTCTGCACAGAAAGGGTTTGCAAACCGCTGAATCCACACGTGAGTTTAACTCTGTCAGTTGAATGCACACATTGACAACCATTCAGTTTGATAGCACACTTTTGGTTTTAGAAGCAGATATTTCTCTGTACAGCCTATGGTCCCATTCACTCGGGAATATCCTAACGCAGCTCCTAGAAGAAACGTGTTTCTGATTCGCTGAATCTCAACATAGATTCAACTCTCTTAGGTGAACGAACGCACAGCAGAGCAGTTTCAAGGAAACGTTTCTCCTGAGTCTTAGACGAAGTTTCCTGCTGTTTAGTGCGTATGCCGGCATTGGGCTGGAAATACCGGTTTTGGGATTCTGCACAGAAAGGGTTTGCAAACCGCTGAATCCACACGTGAGTTTAACTCTGTCAGTTGAATGCACACATTGACAACCATTCAGTTAGATAGCTCCGTTTTGGTTTTAGAAGCAGATATTTCTCTGTACAGCCTATGGTCCCATTCACTCGGGAATGTCCCAACGCAGCTCCTAGAAGAAACGTGTTTCTGACTCGCTGAATCTCAACATAGATTCAACTCTCTTAGGTGAACGAACGCACAGAAGAGCAGTTTCAAGGAAACGTTTCTCCTGAGTTTTAGACGAAGTTTCCTGCTGTTTAGTACGGATGCCGGCATTGGGCTGGAAATACCGGTTTTGGGATTCTGCACAGAAAGGGTTTGCAAACCGCTGAATCCACACGTGAGTTTAACTCTGTCAGTTGAATGCACACATTGACAACCATTCAGTTAGATAGCTCCGTTTTGGTTTTAGAAGCAGATATTTCTCTGTACAGCCTATGGTCCCATTCACTCGGGAATATCCCAACGCAGCTCCTAGAAGAAACGTGTTTCTGACTCGCTGAATCTCAACATAGATTCAACTCTCTTAGGTGAACGAACGCACAGCAGAGCAGTTTCAAGGAAACGTTTCTCCTGAGTTTTAGACGAAGTTTCCTGCTGTTTAGTACGGATGCCGGCATTGGGCTGGACATACCGGTTTTGGGATTCTGCACAGAAAGGGTTTGCAAACCGCTGAATCCACACGTGAGTTTAACTCTGTCAGTTGAATGCACACATTGACAACCATTCAGTTTGATAGCACACTTTTGGTTTTAGAAGCAGATATTTCTCTGTACAGCCTATGGTCCCATTCACTCGGGAATATCCCAACGCACCTCCTATAAGAAACGTGTTTCTGACTCGCTGAATCTCAACATAGATTCAACTCTCTTAGGTGATCGAACGCACAGCAGAGCAGTTTCAAGGAAACGTTTCTCCTGAGTTTTAGACGAAGTTTCCTGCTGTTTAGTACGGATGCCGGCATTGGGCTGGAAATACCGGTTTTGGGATTCTGCACAGAAAGGGTTTGCAAACCGCTGAATCCACACGTGAGTTTAACTCTGTCAGTTGAATGCACACATTGACAACCATTCAGTTAGATAGCTCCGTTTTGGTTTTAGAAGCAGATATTTCTCTGTACAGCCTATGGTCCCATTCACTCGGGAATATCCCAACGCAGCTCCGGGAAGAAACGTGTTTCGGACTCGCTGAATCTCAACATAGATTCAACTCTCTTAGGTGATCGAACGCACAGCAGAGCAGTTTCAAGGAAACGTTTCTCCTGAGTTTTAGACGAAGTTTCCTGCTGTTTAGTACGGATGCCGGCATTGGGCTGGAAATACCGGTTTTGGGATTCTGCACAGAAAGGGTTTGCAAACCGCTGAATCCACACGTGAGTTTAACTCTGTCAGTTGAATGCACACATTGACAACCATTCAGTTTGATAGCACACTTTTGGTTTTAGAAGCAGATATTTCTCTGTACAGCCTATGGTCACATTCACTCGGGAATATCCCAACGCAGCTCCTAGAAGAAACGTGTTTCTGACTCGCTGAATCTCAACATAGATTCAAATCTCTTAGGTGAACGAACGCTCAGCAGAGCAGTTTCAAGGAAACGTTTCTCCTGAGTTTTAGACGAAGTTTCCTGCTCTTTAGTACGTATACCGGCATTGGGCTGGAAATACCGGTTTTGGGATTCTGCACAGAAAGGGTTTGCAAACCGCTGAATCCACACGTGAGTTTAACTCTGTCAGTTGAATGCACACATTGACAACCATTCAGTTTGATAGCACACTTTTGGTTTTAGAAGCAGATATTTCTCTGTCCAGGCTATGGTCCCATTCACTCGGGAATATCCCAACGCAGCTCCTAGAAGAAACGTGTTTCTGACTCGCTGAATCTCAACATAGATTCAACTCTCTTAGGTGAACGAACGCACAGCAGAGCAGTTTCAAGGAAACTTTTCTCCTGAGTCTTAGACGAAGTTTCCCGCTGTTTAGTACGTATGCCGGCATTGGGCTGGAAATATCGGTTTTGGGATTCTGCACAGAAAGGGTTTGCAAACCGCTGAATCCACACGTGAGTTTAACTCTGTCAGTTGAATGCACACATTGACAACCATTCAGGTAGATAGCTCCGTTTTGGTTTTAGAAGCGGATATTTCTCTGTACAGCCTATGGTCCCATTCACTCAGGAATATCCCAACACAGCTCCTAGAAGAAACGTGTTTCTGACTCGCTGAATCTCAACATAGATTCAACTCTCTTAGGTGAACGAACGCACAGAAGAGCAGTTTCAAGGAAACGTTTCTCCTGAGTTTTAGACGAAGTTTCCTGCTGTTTAGTACGGATGCTGGCATTGGGCTGGAAATACCGGTTTTGGGATTCTGCACAGAAAGGGTTTGCAAACCGCTGAATCCACACGTGACTTTAACTCTGTCAGTTGAATGCACACATTGACAACCATTCAGTTTGATAGCACACTTTTGGTTTTAGAAGCAGATATTTCTCTGTACAGCCTATGGTCCCATTCACTCGGGAACATCCCAACGCAGCTCCTAGAAGAAACGTGTTTCTGACTCGCTGAATCTCAACATAGATTCAACTGTCTTAGGTGATCGATCGCACAGCAGAGCAGTTTCAAGGAAACGTTTCTCCTGAGTTTTAGACGAAGTTTCCTGCTGTTTAGTACGGATGCCGGCATTGGGCTGGAAATACCGGTTTTGGGATTCTGCACAGAAAGGGTTTGCAAACCGCTGAATCCACACGTGAGTTTAACTCTGTCAGTTGAATGCACACATTGACAACCATTCAGTTTGTTAGCACCCTTTTGGTTTTAGAAGCAGATATTTCTCTGTACAGCCTATGGTCACATTCACTCGGGAATATCCCAACGCAACTCCTAGAAGAAACGTGTTTCTGACTCGCTGAATCTCAACATAGTTTCAACTCTCTTAGGTGAACGAACGCAGAGCAGAGCAGTTTCAAGGAAACGTTTCTCATGAGTTTTAGACGAAGTTTCCTGCTGTTTAGTATGGATGCCGGCATTGAGCTGGAATTACCGGTTTTGGGATTCTGCACAGAAAGGGTTTGTAAACCGCTGAATCCAAACGTGAGTTTAACTCTGTCAGTTGAATGCACACATTGACAACCATTCAGTTAGATACCACCCTTTTGGTTGTAGCAGCAGATATTTCTCTGTACAGCCTATGGTCCCATTCACTCGGGAATATCCCAACGCACCTCCTAGAAGAAACGTGTTTCTGACTCGCTGAATCTCAACATAGATTCAACTCTCTTAGGTGAACGAACGCACAGCAGAGCAGTTTCAAGGAAACGTTTCTCCTGAGTTTTAGACGAAGTTTCCTGCTGTTTAGTACGGATGCCGGCATTGGGCTGGAAATACCGGTTTTGGGATTCTGCACAGAAAGGGTTTGCAAACCGCTGAATCCACACGTGAGTTTAACTCTGTCAGTTGAATGCACACATTGACAACCATTCAGTTAGATAGCTCCGTTTTGGTTTTAGAAGCAGATATTTCTCTGTACAGCCTATGGTCCCATTCACTCGGGAATATCCCAACGCAGCTCCTAGAAGAAACGTGTTTCTGACTCGCTGAATCTCAACGTAGATTCAACTCTCTTAGGTGAACGAACGCACAGCAGAGCAGTTTCAAGGAAACGTTTCTCCTGAGTTTTAGACGAAGTTTCCTGCTGTTTAGTACGGATGCCGGCATTGGGCTGGAAATACCGGTTTTGGGATTCTGCACAGAAAGGGTTTGCAAACCGCTGAGTCCACCCGTGAGTTTAACTCTGTCAGTTGAATGCACACATTGACAACCATTCAGTTAGATAGCTCCGTTTTGGTTTTAGAAGCAGATATTTCTCTGTACAGCCTATGGTCCCATTCACTCGGGAATATCCCAACGCAGCTCCTAGAAGAAACGTGTTTCTGACTCGCTGAATCTCAACATAGATTCAACTCTCTTAGGTGAACGAACGCACAGCAGAGCAGTTTCAAGGAAACGTTTCTCCTAAGTTTTAGACGAAGTTTCCTGCTGTTTAGTACGGATGCCGGCATTGGGCTGGACATACCGGTTTTGGGATTCTGCACAGAAAGGGTTTGCAAACCGCTGAATCCACACGTGAGTTTAACTCTGTCAGTTGAATGCACACATTGACAACCATTCAGTTTGATAGCACACTTTTGGTTTTAGAAGCAGATATTTCTCTGTACAGCCTATGGTCCCATTCACTCGGGAATATCCCAACGCACCTCCTATAAGAAACGTGTTTCTGACTCGCTGAATCTCAACATAGATTCAACTCTCTTAGGTGATCGAACGCACAGCAGAGCAGTTTCAAGGAAACGTTTCTCCTGAGTTTTAGACGAAGTTTCCTGCTGTTTAGTACGGATGCCGGCATTGGGCTGGAAATACCGGTTTTGGGATTCTGCACAGAAAGGGTTTGCAAACCGCTGAATCCACACGTGAGTTTAACTCTGTCAGTTGAATGCACACATTGACAACCATTCAGTTAGATAGCTCCGTTTTGGTTTTAGAAGCAGATATTTCTCTGTACAGCCTATGGTCCCATTCACTCGGGAATATCCCAACGCAGCTCCGGGAAGAAACGTGTTTCGGACTCGCTGAATCTCAACATAGATTCAACTCTCTTAGGTGATCGAACGCACAGCAGAGCAGTTTCAAGGAAACGTTTCTCCTGAGTTTTAGACGAAGTTTCCTGCTGTTTAGTACGGATGCCGGCATTGGGCTGGAAATACCGGTTTTGGGATTCTGCACAGAAAGGGTTTGCAAACCGCTGAATCCACACGTGAGTTTAACTCTGTCAGTTGAATGCACACATTGACAACCATTCAGTTTGATAGCACACTTTTGGTTTTAGAAGCAGATATTTCTCTGTACAGCCTATGGTCACATTCACTCGGGAATATCCCAACGCAGCTCCTAGAAGAAACGTGTTTCTGACTCGCTGAATCTCAACATAGATTCAACTCTCTTAGGTGAACGAACGCTCAGCAGAGCAGTTTCAAGGAAACGTTTCTCCTGAGTTTTAGACGAAGTTTCCTGCTCTTTAGTACGTATACCGGCATTGGGCTGGAAATACCGGTTTTGGGATTCTGCACAGAAAGGGTTTGCAAACCGCTGAATCCACACGTGAGTTTAACTCTGTCAGTTGAATGCACACATTGACAACCATTCAGTTTGATAGCACACTTTTGGTTTTAGAAGCAGATATTTCTCTGTCCAGGCTATGGTCCCATTCACTCGGGAATATCCCAACGCAGCTCCTAGAAGAAACGTGTTTCTGACTCGCTGAATCTCAACATAGATTCAACTCTCTTAGGTGAACGAACGCACAGCAGAGCAGTTTCAAGGAAACGTTTCTCCTGAGTCTTAGACGAAGTTTCCTGCTGTTTAGTACGTATGCCGGCATTGGGCTGGAAATATCGGTTTTGGGATTCTGCACAGAAAGGGTTTGCAAACCTCTGAATCCACACGTGAGTTTAACTCTGTCAGTTGAATGCACACATTGACAACCATTCAGTTAGATAGCTTTTTGTTTTAGAAGCGGATATTTCTCTGTACAGCCTATGGTCCCATTCACTCGGGAATATCCCAACGCACCTCCTAGAAGAAACGTGTTTCTGACTCGCTGAATCTCAACATAGATTCAACTCTCTTAGGTGAACGAACGCACAGAAGAACAGTTTCAAGGAAACGTTTCTCCTGAGTTTAGACGAAGTTTCCTGCTGTTTAGTACGGATGCCGGCATTGGGCTGGAAATACCGGTTTTGGGATTCTGCACAGAAAGGGTTTGCAAACCGCTGAATCCACACGTGACTTTAACTCTGTCAGTTGAATGCACACATTGACAACCATTCAGTTTGATAGCACACTTTTGGTTTTAGAAGCAGATATTTCTCTGTACAGCCTATGGTCCCATTCACTCGGGAATATCCCAACGCAGCTCCTAGAAGAAACGTGTTTCTGACTCGCTGAATCTCAACATAGATTCAACTCTCTTAGGTGAACGAACGCACAGCAGAGCAGTTTCAAGGAAACGTTTCTCCTGAGTTTTAGACGAAGTTTCCTGCTGTTTAGTACGGATGCCGGCATTGGGCTTGACATACCGGTTTTGGGATTCTGCACAGAAAGGGTTTGCAAACCGCTGAATCCACACGTGAGTTTAACTCTGTCAGCTGAATGCACACATTGACAACCATTCAGTTTGATAGCACACTTTTGGTTTTAGAAGCAGATATTTCTCTGTACAGCCTATGGTCCCATTCACTCGGGAATATCACAACGCACCTCCTAGAAGAAACGTGTTTCTGACTCGCTGAATCTCAACATAGATTCAACTCTCTTAGGTGATCGAACGCACAGCAGAGCAGTTTCAAGGAAACGTTTCTCCTGAGTCTTAGACGAAGTTTCCTGCTGTTTAGTACGGATGCCGGCATTGGGCTGGAAATACCGGTTTTGGGATTCTGCACAGAAAGGGTTTGCAAACCGCTGAATCCACACGTGAGTTTAACTCTGTCAGTTGAATGCACACATTGACAACCATTCAGTTAGATAGCTCCGTTTTGGTTTTAGAAGCAGATATTTCTCTGTACAGCCTATGGTCCCATTCACTCGGGAATATCCCAACGCAGCTCCTAGAAGAAACGTGTTTCTTACTCGCTGAATCTCAACATAGATTCAACTCTCTTAGGTGAACGAACGCACAGCAGAGCAGTTTCAAGGAAACGTTTCTCCTGAGTTTTAGACGAAGTTTCCTGCTGTTTAGTACGGATGCCGGCATTGGGCTGGAAATACCGGTTTTGGGATTCTGCACAGAAAGGGTTTGCAAACCGCTGAATCCACACGTGAGTTTAACTCTGTCAGTTGAATGCACACATTGACAACCATTCAGTTAGATAGCTCCGTTTTGGTTTTAGAAGCAGATATTTCTCTGTACAGCCTATGGTCCCATTCACTCGGGAATATCCCAACGCAGCTCCTAGAAGAAACGTGTTTCTGACTCGCTGAATCTCAACATAGATTCAACTCTCTTAGGTGAACGAACGCACAGCAGAGCAGTTTCAAGGAAACGTTTCTCCTGAGTTTTAGACGAAGTTTCCTGCTGTTTAGTACGGATGCCGGCATTGGGCTGGACATACCGGTTTTGGGATTCTGCACAGAAAGGGTTTGCAAACCGCTGAATCCACACGTGAGTTTAACTCTGTCAGTTGAATGCACACATTGACAACCATTCAGTTTGATAGCACACTTTTGGTTTTAGAAGCAGATATTTCTCTGTACAGCCTATGGTCCCATTCACTCGGGAATATCCCAACGCAGCTCCTAGAAGAAACGTGTTTCTGACTCGCTGAATCTCAACATAGATTCAACTCTCTTAGGTGACCGAACGCACAGCAGAGCAGTTTCAAGGAAACGTTTCTCCTGAGTTTTAGACGAAGTTTCCTGCTGTTTAGTTCGGATGCCGGCATTGGGCTGGAAATACCGGTTTTGGGATTCTGCACAGAAAGTGTTTGCAAACCGCTGAATCCACACGTGACTTTAACTCTGTCAGTTGAATGCACACATTGACAACCATTCAGTTTGATAGCACACTTTTGGTTTTAGAAGCAGATATTTCTCTGTACAGCCTATGGTCCCATTCACTCGGGAATATCCCAACGCAACTCCTAGAAGAAACGTGTTTCTGACTCGCTGAATCTCAACATAGATTCAACTCTCTTAGGTGAACGAACGCACAGCAGAGCAGTTTCAAGGAAACGTTTCTCCTGAGTTTTAGACGAAGTTTCCTGCTGTTTAGTACGTATGCCGGCATTGGACTGGAAATACCGGTTTTGGGATTCTGCACAGAAAGGGTTTGCAAACCGCTGAATCCACACGTGAGTTTAACTCTGTCAGTTGAATGCACACATTGACAACCATTCAGTTAGATAGCTCCGTTTTGGTTTTAGAAGCAGATATTTCTCTGTACAGCCTATGGTTCCATTCACTCGGGAATATCCTAACGCAGCTCCTAGAAGAAACGTGTTTCTGACTCGCTGAATCTCAACATAGATTCAACTCTCTTAGGTGATCGAACGCACAGCAGAGCAGTTTCAAGGAAACGTTTCTCCTGAGTTTTAGACGAAGTTTCCTGCTGTTTAGTACGGATGCCGGCATTGGGCTGGAAATACCGGTTTTGGGATTCTGCACAGAAAGGGTTTGCAAACCGCTGAATCCACACGTGAGTTTAACTCTGTCAGTTGAATGCACACATTGACAACCATTCAGTTAGATAGCTCCGTTTTGGTTTTAGAAGCAGATATTTCTCTGTACAGCCTATGGTCCCATTCACTCGGGAATATCTCAACGCAGCTCCTAGAAGAAACGTGTTTCTGACTCGCTGAATCTCAACATAGATTCAACTCTCTTAGGTGAACGAACGCACAGCAGAGCAGTTTCAAGGAAACGTTTCTCCTGAGTTTTAGACGAAGTTTCCTGCTGTTTAGTACGGATGCCGGCATTGGGCTGGAAATACCGGTTTTGGGATTCTGCACAGAAAGTGTTTGCAAACCGCTGAATCCACACGTGACTTTAACTCTGTCAGTTGAATGCACACATTGACAACCATTCAGTTAGATAGCTCCGTTTTGGTTTTAGAAGCAGATATTTCTCTGTACAGCCTATGGTCCCATTCACTCGGGAATATCCCAATTCAGCTCCTAGAAGAAACGTGTTTCTGACTCGCTGAATCTCAACATAGATTCAACTCTCTTAGGTGAACGAACGCACAGCAGAGCAGTTTCAAGGAAACGTTTCTCCTGAGTTTTAGACGAAGTTTCCTGCTGTTTAGTACGGATGCCGGCATTGGGCTGGAAATACCGGTTTTGGGATTCTGCACAGAAAGGGTTTGCAAACCGCTGAATCCACACGTGAGTTTAACTCTGTCAGTTGAATTCACACATTGACAACCATTCAGTTAGATAGCTCCGTTTTGGTTTTAGAAGCAGATATTTCTCTGTACAGCCTATGGTCCCATTCACTCGGGAATATCCCAACGCAGCTCCTAGAAGAAACGTGTTTCTGACTCGCTGAATCTCAACATAGATTCAAATCTCTTAGGTGAACGAACGCACAGCAGAGCAGTTTCAAGGAAACGTTTCTCCTGAGTTTTAGACGAAGTTTCCTGCTGTTTAGTACGGATGCCGGCATTGGGCTGGAAATACCGGTTTTGGGATTCTGCACAGAAAGGGTTTGCAAACCGCTGAATCCACACGTGAGTTTAACTCTGTCAGTTGAATGCACACATTGACAACCATTCAGTTAGATAGCTCCGTTTTGGTTTTAGAAGCAGATATTTCTCTGTACAGCCTATGGTCCCATTCACTCGGGAATATCCCAACGCAGCTCCTAGAAGAAACGTGTTTCTGACTCGCTGAATCTCAACATAGATTCAACTCTCTTAGGTGAACGAACGCACAGCAGAGCAGTTTCAAGGAAACGTTTCTCCTGAGTCTTAGACGAAGTTTCCTGCTGTTTAGTACGGATGCCGGCATTGGGCTGGAAATACCGGTTTTGGGATTCTGCACAGAAAGGGTTTGCAAACCGCTGAATCCACACGTGAGTTTAACTCTGTCAGTTGAATGCACACATTGACAACCATTCAGTTAGATAGCTCCGTTTTGGTTTTAGAAGCAGATATTTCTCTGTACAGCCTATGGTCCCATTCACTCGGGAATATCCCAACGCAGCTCCTAGAAGAAACGTGTTTCTGACTCGCTGAATCTCAACATAGATTCAACTCTCTTAGGTGAACGAACGCACAGCAGAGCAGTTTCAAGGAAACGTTTCTCCTGAGTTTTAGACGAAGTTTCCTGCTGTTTAGTACGGATGCCGGCATTGGGCTGGAAATACCGGTTTTGGGATTCTGCACAGAAAGGGTTTGCAAACCGCTGAATCCACACGTGAGTTTAACTCTGTCAGTTGAATGCACACATTGACAACCATTCAGTTAGATAGCTCCGTTTTGGTTTTAGAAGCAGATATTTCTCTGTACAGCCTATGGTCCCATTCACTCGGGAATATCCCAACGCAGCTCCTAGAAGAAACGTGTTTCTGACTCGCTGAATCTCAACATAGATTCAACTCTCTTAGGTGAACGAACGCACAGCAGAGCAGTTTCAAGGAAACGTTTCTCCTGAGTTTTAGACGAAGTTTCCTGCAGTTTAGTACGGATGCCGGCATTGGGCTGGACATACCGGTTTTGGGATTCTGCACAGAAAGGGTTTGCAAACCGCTGAATCCACACGTGAGTTTAACTCTGTCAGTTGAATGCACACATTGACAACCATTCAGTTTGATAGCACACTTTTGGTTTTAGAAGCAGATATTTCTCTGTACAGCCTATGGTCCCATTCACTCTGGAATATCCCAACGCACCTCCTAGAAGAAACGTGTTTCTGACTCGCTGAATCTCAACATAGATTCAACTCTCTTAGGTGATCGAACGCACAGCAGAGCAGTTTCAAGGAAACGTTTCTCCTGAGTTTTAGACGAAGTTTCCTGCTGTTTAGTACGGATGCTGGCATTGGGCTGGAAATACCGGTTTTGGGATTCTGCACAGAAAGGGTTTGCAAACCGCTGAATCCACACGTGAGTTTAACTCTGTCAGTTGAATGCACACATTGACAACCATTCAGTTAGATAGCTCCGTTTTGGTTTTAGAAGCAGATATTTCTCTGTACAGCCTATGGTCCCATTCACTCGGGAATATCCCAACGCAGCTCCTAGAAGAAACGTGTTTCTGACTCGCTGAATCTCAACATAGATTCAACTCTCTTAGGTGATCGAACGCACAGCAGAGCAGTTTCAAGGAAACGTTTCTCCTGAGTTTTAGACGAAGTTTCCTGCTGTTTAGTACGGATGCCGGCATTGGGCTGGAAATACCGGTTTTGGGATTCTGCACAGAAAGGGTTTGCAAACCGCTGAATCCACACGTGAGTTTAACTCTGTCAGTTGAATGCACACATTGACAACCATTCAGTTAGATTGCTCCGTTTTGGTTTTAGAAGCAGATATTTCTCTGTACAGCCTATGGTCCCATTCACTCGGTAATATCCCAACGCAGCTCCTAGAAGAAACGTGTTTCTGACTCGCTGAATCTCAACATAGATTCAACTCTCTTAGGTGAACGAACGCACAGCAGAGCAGTTTCAAGGAAACGTTTCTCCTGAGTTTTAGACGAAGTTTCCTGCTGTTTAGTACGGATGCCGGCATTGGGCTGGAAATACCGGTTTTGGGATTCTGCACAGAAAGTGTTTGCAAACCGCTGAATCCACACGTGACTTTAACTCTGTCAGTTGAATGCACACATTGACAACCATTCAGTTTGATAGCACACTTTTGGTTTTAGAAGCAGATATTTCTCTGTACAGCCTATGGTCCCATTCACTCGGGAATATCCCAACGCACCTCCTAGAAGAAACGTGTTTCTGACTCGCTGAATCTCAACATAGATTCAACTCTCTTAGGTGAACGAACGCACAGCAGAGCAGTTTCAAGGAAACGTTTCTCCTGAGTTTTAGACGAAGTTTCCTGCTGTTTAGTACGTATGCCGGCATTGGGCTAGAATACCGGTTTTGGGATTCTGCACAGAAAGGGTTTGCAAACCGCTGAATCCACACGTGAGTTTACCTCTGTCAGTTGAATGCACACATTGACAACCATTCAGTTAGATAGCTCCGTTTTCGTTTTAGAAGCAGATATTTCTCTGTACAGCCTATGGTCCCATTCACTCGGGAATATCCTAACGCAGCTCCTAGAAGAAACGTGTTTCTGACTCGCTGAATCTCAACATAGATTCAACTCTCTTAGGTGATCGAACGCACAGCAGAGCAGTTTCAAGGAAACGTTTCTCCTGAGTTTTAGACGAAGTTTCCTGCTGTTTAGTACGGATGCCGGCATTGGGCTGGAAATACCGGTTTTGGGATTCTGCACAGAAATGGTTTGCAAACCGCTGAATCCACACGTGAGTTTAACTCTGTCAGTTGAATGCACACATTGACAACCATTCAGTTAGATAGCTCCGTTTTGGTTTTAGAAGCAGATATTTCTCTGTACATCCTATGGTCCCATTCACTCGGGAATATCCCAACGCAGCTCCTAGAAGAAACGTGTTTCTGACTCGCTGAATCTCAACATAAATTCAACTCTCTTAGGTGATCGAACGCACAGCAGAGCAGTTTCAAGGAAACGTTTCTCCTGAGTTTTAGACGAAGTTTCCTGCTGTTTAGTACGTATGCCGGCATTGGGCTGGAAATACCGGTTTTGGGATTCTGCACAGAAATGGTTTGCAAACCGCTGAATCCACACGTGAGTTTAACACTGTCAGTTGAATGCACACATTGACAACCATTCAGTTAGATAGCTCCGTTTTGGTTTTAGAAGCAGATATTTCTCTGTACAGCGTATGGTCCCATTCACTCGGGAATATCCCAACGCAGCTCCTAGAAGAAACGTGTTTCTGACTCGCTGAATCTCAACATAGATTCAAATCTCTTAGGTGAACGAACGCACAGCAGAGCAGTTTCAAGGAAACGTTTCTCCTGAGTTTTAGACGAAGTTTCCTGCTCTTTAGTACGTATACCGGAATTGGGCTGGAAATACCGGTTTTGGGATTCTGCACAGAAAGGGTTTGCAAACCGCTGAATCCACACGTGAGTTTAACTCTGTCAGTTGAATGCACACATTGACAACCATTCAGTTTTATAGCACACTTTTGGTTTTAGAAGCAGATATTTCTCTGTACAGCCTATGGTCCCATTCACTCGGGAATATCCCAACGCAGCTCCTAGAAGAAACGTGTTTCTGACTCGCTGAATCTCAACATAGATTCAACTCTCTTAGGTGAACGAACGCACAGAAGAGCAGTTTCAAGGAAACGTTTCTTCTGAGTCTTAGACGAAGTTTCCTGCTGTTTAGTACGTATGCCGGCATTGGGCTGGAAATACCGGTTTTGGGATTCTGCACAGAAAGGGTTTGCAAACCGCTGAATCCACACGTGAGTTTAACTCTGTCAGTTGAATGCACACATTGACAACCATTCAGTTTGATAGCACACTTTTGGTTTTAGAAGCAGATATTTCTCTGTACAGCCTATGGTCCCATTCACTCGGGAATATCCCAACGCACCTCCTAGAAGAAACGTGTTTCTGACTCGCTGAATCTCAACATAGATTCAACTCTCTTAGGTGAACGAACGCACAGCAGAGCAGTTTCAAGGAAACGTTTCTCCTGAGTTTTAGACGAAGTTTCCTGCTGTTTAGTACGTATGCCGGCATTGGGCTGGAAATACCGGTTTTGGGATTCTGCACAGAAAGGGTTTGCAAACCGCTGAATCCACACGTGAGCTTAACTCTGTCACTTGAATGCACACATTGACAACCATTCAGTTAGATAGCTCCGTTTTGGTTTTAGAAGCAGATATTTCTCTGTACAGCCTATGGTCCCATTCACTCGGGAATATCCCAACGCAGCTCCTAGAAGAAACGTGTTTCTGACTCGCTGAATCTCAACATAGATTCAACTCTCTTAGGTGAACGAACGCACAGCAGAGCAGTTTCAAGGAAACGTTTCTCCTGAGTTTTAGACGAAGTTTCCTGCTGTTTAGTACGGATGCCGGCATTGGGCTGGAAATACCGGTTTTGGGATTCTGCACAGAAAGTGTTTGCAAACCGCTGAATCCACACGTGACTTTAACTCTGTCCGTTGAATGCACACATTGACAACCATTCAGTTTGATAGCACACTTTTGGTTTTAGCAGCAGATATTTCTCTGTACAGCCTATGGTCCCATTCACTCGGGAATATCCCAACGCAGCTCCTAGAAGAAACGTGTTTCTGACTCGCTGAATCTCAACATAGATTCAACTCTCTTAGGTGAACGAACGCACAGCAGAGCAGTTTCAAGGAAACGTTTCTCCTGAGTTTTAGACGAAGTTTCCTGCTGTTTAGTACGTATGCCGGCATTGGGCTGGACATACCGGTTTTGGGATTCTGCACAGAAAGGGTTTGCAAACCGCTGAATCCACACGTGAGTTTAACTCTGTCAGTTGAATGCACACATTGACAACCATTCAGTTAGATAGCTCCGTTTTGGTTTTAGAAGCAGATATTTCTCTGTACATCCTATGGTCCCATTCACTCGGGAATATCCCAACGCAGCTCCTAGAAGAAACGTGTTTCTGACTCGCTGAATCTCAACATAAATTCAACTCTCTTAGGTGATCGAACGCACAGCAGAGCAGTTTCAAGGAAACGTTTCTCCTGAGTTTTAGACGAAGTTTCCTGCTGTTTAGTACGTATGCCGGCATTGGGCTGGAAATACCGGTTTTGGGATTCTGCACAGAAATGGTTTGCAAACCGCTGAATCCACACGTGAGTTTAACACTGTCAGTTGAATGCACACATTGACAACCATTCAGTTAGATAGCTCCGTTTTGGTTTTAGAAGCAGATATTTCTCTGTACAGCCTATGGTCCCATTCACTCGGGAATATCCCAACGCAGCTCCTAGAAGAAACGTGTTTCTGACTCGCTGAATCTCAACATAGATTCAACTCTCTTAGGTGAACGAACGCACAGCAGAGCAGTTTCAAGGAAACGTTTCTCCTGAGTCTTAGACGAAGTTTCCTGCTGTTTAGTACGTATGCCGGCATTGGGCTGGAAATACCGGTTTTGGGATTCTGCACAGAAAGGGTTTGCAAACCGCTGAATCCACACGTGAGTTTAACTCTGTCAGTTGAATGCACACATTGACAACCATTCAGTTAGATAGCTCCGTTTTGGTTTTAGAAGCAGATATTTCTCTGTACAGCCTATGGTCCCATTCACTCGGGAATATCCCAACGCAGCTCCTAGAAGAAACGTGTTTCTGACTCGCTGAATCTCAACATAGATTCAACTCTCTTAGGTGATCGAACGCACAGCAGAGCAGTTTCAAGGAAACGTTTCTCCTGAGTTTTAGACGAAGTTTCCTGCTGTTTAGTACGGATGCCGGCATTGGGCTGGAAATACCGGTTTTGGGATTCTGCACAGAAATGGTTTGCAAACCGCTGAATCCACACGTGAGTTTAACTCTGTCAGTTGAATGCACACATTGACAACCATTCAGTTAGATAGCTCCGTTTTGGTTTTAGAAGCAGATATTTCTCTGTACATCCTATGGTCCCATTCACTCGGGAATATCCCAACGCAGCTCCTAGAAGAAACGTGTTTCTGACTCGCTGAATCTCAACATAAATTCAACTCTCTTAGGTGATCGAACGCACAGCAGAGCAGTTTCAAGGAAACGTTTCTCCTGAGTTTTAGACGAAGTTTCCTGCTGTTTAGTACGTATGCCGGCATTGGGCTGGAAATACCGGTTTTGGGATTCTGCACAGAAATGGTATGCAAACCGCTGAATCCACACGTGAGTTTAACACTGTCAGTTGAATGCACACATTGACAACCATTCAGTTAGATAGCTCCGTTTTGGTTTTAGAAGCAGATATTTCTCTGTACAGCCTATGGTCCCATTCACTCGGGAATATCCCAACGCAGCTCCTAGAAGAAACGTGTTTCTGACTCGCTGAATCTCAACATAGATTCAAATCTCTTAGGTGAACGAACGCACAGCAGAGCAGTTTCAAGGAAACGTTTCTCCTGAGTTTTAGACGAAGTTTCCTGCTCTTTAGTACGTATACCGGAATTGGGCTGGAAATACCGGTTTTGGGATTCTGCACAGAAAGGGTTTGCAAACCGCTGAATCCACACGTGAGCTTAACTCTGTCAGTTGAATGCACACATTGACAACCATTCAGTTAGATAGCTCCGTTTTGGTTTTAGAAGCAGATATTTCTCTGTACAGCCTATGGTCCCATTCACTCGGGAATATCCCAACGCACCTCCTAGAAGAAACGTGTTTCTGACTCGCTGAATCTCAACATAGATTCAACTCTCTTAGGTGAACGAACGCACAGCAGAGCAGTTTCAAGGAAACGTTTCTCCTGAGTTTTAGACGAAGTTTCCTGCTGTTTAGTACGGATGCCGGCATTGGGCTGGACATACCGGTTTTGGGATTCTGCACAGAAAGGGTTTGCAAACCGCTGAATCCACACGTGAGTTTAACTCTGTCAGTTGAATGCACACATTGACAACCATTCAGTTTGATAGCACACTTTTGGTTTTAGAAGCAGATATTTCTCTGTACAGCCTATGGTCCCATTCACTCGGGAATATCCCAACGCAGCTCCTAGAAGAAACGTGTTTCTGACTCGCTGAATCTCAACATAGATTCAAATCTCTTAGGTGAACGAACGCACAGCAGAGCAGTTTCAAGGAAACGTTTCTCCTGAGTTTTAGACGAAGTTTCCTGCTCTTTAGTACGTATACCGGCATTGGGCTGGAAATACCGGTTTTGGGATTCTGCACAGAAAGGGTTTGCAAACCGCTGAATCCACACGTGAGTTTAACTCTGTCAGTTGAATGTACACATTGACAACCATTCAGTTTGATAGCACACTTTTGGTTTTAGAAGCAGATATTTCTCTGTACAGCCTATGGTCCCATTCACTCGGGAATATCCCAACGCAGCTCCTAGAAGAAACGTGTTTCTGACTCGCTGAATCTCAACATAGATTCAACTCTCTTAGGTGAACGAACGCACAGCAGAGCAGTTTCAAGGAAACGTTTCTCCTGAGTCTTAGACGAAGTTTCCTGCTGTTTAGTACGTATGCCGGCATTGGGCTGGAAATACCGGTTTTGGGATTCTGCACAGAAAGGGTTTGCAAACCGCTGAATCCACACGTGAGTTTAACTCTGTCAGTTGAATGCACACATTGACAACCATTCAGTTAGATAGCTCCGTTTTGGTTTTAGAAGCAGATATTTCTCTGTACAGCCTATGGTCCCATTCACTCGGGAATATCCCAACGCAGCTCCTAGAAGAAACGTGTTTCTGACTCGCTGAATCTCAACATAGATTCAACTCTCTTAGGTGAACGAACGCACAGAAGAGCAGTTTCAAGGAAACGTTTCTCCTGAGTTTTAGACGAAGTTTCCTGCTGTTTAGTAGGGATGCCGGCATTGGGCTGGAAATAATGGTTTTGGGATTCTGCACAGAAAGGGTTTGCAAACCGCTGAATCCACACGTGAGTTTAACTCTGTCAGTTGAATGCACACATTGACAACTATTCAGTTAGATAGCTCCGTTTTGGTTTTAGAAGCAGATATTTCTCTGTACAGCCTATGGTCCCATTCACTCGGGAATATCCCAACGCAGCTCCTAGAAGAAACTTGTTTCTGACTCGCTGAATCTCAACATAGATTCAACTCTCTTAGGTGAACGAACGCACAGCAGAGCAGTTTCAAGGAAACGTTTCTCCTGAGTTTTAGACGAAGTTTCCTGCTGTTTAGTACGGATGCCGGCATTGGGCTGGACATACCGGTTTTGGGATTCTGCACAGAAAGGGTTTGCAAACCGCTGAATCCACACGTGAGTTTAACTCTGTCAGTTGAATGCACACATTGACAACCATTCAGTTTGATAGCACACTTTTGGTTTTAGAAGCAGATATTTCTCTGTACAGCCTATGGTCCCATTCACTCGGGAATATCCCAACGCACCTCCTAGAAGAAACGTGTTTCTGACTCGCTGAATCTCAACATAGATTCAACTCTCTTAGGTGAACGAACGCACAGCAGAGCAGTTTCAAGGAAACGTTTCTCCTGAGTTTTAGACGAAGTTTCCTGCTGTTTAGTACGTATGCCGTCATTGGGCTGGAAATACCGGTTTTGGGATTCTGCACAGAAAGGGTTTGCAAACCGCTGAATCCACACGTGAGCTTAACTCTGTCAGTTGAATGCACACATTGACAACCATTCAGTTAGATAGCTCCGTTTTGGTTTTAGAAGCAGATATTTCTCTGTACAGCCTATGGTCCCATTCACTCGGGAATATCCCAACGCAGCTCCTAGAAGAAACGTGTTTCTGACTCGCTGAATCTCAACATAGATTCAAATCTCTTAGGTGAACGAACGCACAGCAGAGCAGTTTCAAGGAAACGTTTCTCCTGAGTTTTAGACGAAGTTTCCTGCTCTTTAGTACGTATACCGGCATTGGGCTGGAAATACCGGTTTTGGGATTCTGCACAGAAAGGGTTTGCAAACCGCTGAATCCACACGTGAGTTTAACTCTGTCAGTTGAATGCACACATTGACAACCATTCAGTTTGATAGCTCCGTTTTGGTTTTAGCAGCAGATATTTCTCTGTACAGCCTATGGTCCCATTCACTCGGGAATATCCCAACGCAGCTCCTAGAAGAAACGTGTTTCTGACTCGCTGAATCTCAACATAGATTCAACTCTCTTAGGTGAACGAACGCACAGCAGAGCAGTTTCAAGGAAACGTTTCTCCTGAGTCTTAGACGAAGTTTCCTGCTGTTTAGTACGTATGCCGGCATTGGGCTGGAAATACCGGTTTTGGGATTCTGCACAGAAAGGGTTTGCAAACCGCTGAATCCACACGTGAGTTTAACTCTGTCAGTTGAATGCACACATTGACAACCATTCAGTTAGATAGCTCCGTTTTGGTTTTAGAAGCAGATATTTCTCTGTACAGCCTATGGTCCCATTCACTCGGGAATATCCCAACGCAGCTCCTAGAAGAAACGTGTTTCTGACTCGCTGAATCTCAACATAGATTCAACTCTCTTAGGTGATCGAACGCACAGCAGAGCAGTTTCAAGGAAACGTTTCTCCTGAGTTTTAGACGAAGTTTCCTGCTGTTTAGTACGGATGCCGGCATTGGGCTGGAAATACCGGTTTTGGGATTCTGCACAGAAATGGTTTGCAAACCGCTGAATCCACACGTGAGTTTAACTCTGTCAGTTGAATGCACACATTGACAACCATTCAGTTAGATAGCTCCGTTTTGGTTTTAGAAGCAGATATTTCTCTGTACATCCTATGGTCCCATTCACTCGGGAATATCCCAACGCAGCTCCTAGAAGAAACGTGTTTCTGACTCGCTGAATCTCAACATAAATTCAACTCTCTTAGGTGATCGAACGCACAGCAGAGCAGTTTCAAGGAAACGTTTCTCCTGAGTTTTAGACGAAGTTTCCTGCTGTTTAGTACGTATGCCGCCATTGGGCTGGAAATACCGGTTTTGGGATTCTGCACAGAAATGGTATGCAAACCGCTGAATCCACACGTGAGTTTAACACTGTCAGTTGAATGCACACATTGACAACCATTCAGTTAGATAGCTCCGTTTTGGTTTTAGAAGCAGATATTTCTCTGTACAGCCTATGGTCCCATTCACTCGGGAATATCCCAACGCAGCTCCTAGAAGAAACGTGTTTCTGACTCGCTGAATCTCAACATAGATTCAAATCTCTTAGGTGAACGAACGCACAGCAGAGCAGTTTCAAGGAAACGTTTCTCCTGAGTTTTAGACGAAGGTTCCTGCTCTTTAGTACGTATACCGGAATTGGGCTGGAAATACCGGTTTTGGGATTCTGCACAGAAAGGGTTTGCAAACCGCTGAATCCACACGGGAGCTTAACTCTGTCAGTTGAATGCACACATTGACAACCATTCAGTTAGATAGCTCCGTTTTGGTTTTAGAAGCAGATATTTCTCTGTACAGCCTATGGTCCCATTCACTCGGGAATATCCCAACGCACCTCCTAGAAGAAACGTGTTTCTGACTCGCTGAATCTCAACATAGATTCAACTCTCTTAGGTGAACGAACGCACAGCAGAGCAGTTTCAAGGAAACGTTTCTCCTGAGTTTTAGACGAAGTTTCCTGTTGTTTAGTACGGATGCCGGCATTGGGCTGGACATACCGGTTTTGGGATTCTGCACAGAAAGGGTTTGCAAACCGCTGAATCCACACGTGAGTTTAACTCTGTCAGTTGAATGCACACATTGACAACCATTCAGTTTGATAGCACACTTTTGGTTTTAGAAGCAGATATTTCTCTGTACAGCCTATGGTCCCATTCACTCGGGAATATCCCAATGCACCTTCTAGAAGAAACGTGTTTCTGACTCGCTGAATCTCAACATAGATTCAACTCTCTTAGGTGATCGAACGCACAGCAGAGCAGTTTCAAGGAAACGTTTCTCCTGAGTTTTAGACGAAGTTTCCTGCTGTTTAGTACGGATGCCGGCATTGGGTTGGAAATACCGGTTTTGGGATTCTGCACAGAAATGGTTTGCAAACCGCTGAATCCACACGTGAGTTTAACTCTGTCAGTTGAATGCACACATTGACAACCATTCAGTTAGATAGCTCCGTTTTGGTTTTAGAAGCAGATATTTCTCTGTACATCCTATGGTCCCATTCACTCGGGAATATCCCAACGCAGCTCCTAGAAGAAACGTGTTTCTGACTCGCTGAATCTCAACATAAATTCAACTCTCTTAGGTGATCGAACGCACAGCAGAGCAGTTTCAAGGAAACGTTTCTCCTGAGTTTTAGACGAAGTTTCCTGCTGTTTAGTACGTATGCCGGCATTGGGCTGGAAATACCGGTTTTGGGATTCTGCACAGAAATGGTTTGCAAACCGCTGAATCCACACGTGAGTTTAACTCTGTCAGTTGAATGTACACATTGACAACCATTCAGTTTGATAGCACACTTTTGGTTTTAGAAGCAGATATTTCTCTGTACAGCCTATGGTCCCATTCACTCGGGAATATCCCAACGCAGCTCCTAGAAGAAACGTGTTTCTGACTCGCTGAATCTCAACATAGATTCAACTCTCTTAGGTGAACGAACGCACAGCAGAGCAGTTTCAAGGAAACGTTTCTCCTGAGTCTTAGACGAAGTTTCCTGCTGTTTAGTACGTATGCCGGCATTGGGCTGGAAATACCGGTTTTGGGATTCTGCACAGAAAGGGTTTGCAAACCGCTGAATCCACACGTGAGTTTAACTCTGTCAGTTGAATGCACACATTGACAACCATTCAGTTAGATAGCTCCGTTTTGGTTTTAGAAGCAGATATTTCTCTGTACAGCCTATGGTCCCATTCACTCGGGAATATCCCAACGCAGCTCCTAGAAGAAACGTGTTTCTGACTCGCTGAATCTCAACATAGATTCAACTCTCTTAGGTGAACGAACGCACAGCAGAGCAGTTTCAAGGAAACGTTTCTCCTGAGTTTTAGACGAAGTTTCCTGCTGTTTAGTACGGATGCCGGCATTGGGCTGGACATACCGGTTTTGGGATTCTGCACAGAAAGGGTTTGCAAACCGCTGAATCCACACGTGAGTTTAACTCTGTCAGTTGAATGCACACATTGACAACTATTCAGTTAGATAGCTCCGTTTTGGTTTTAGAAGCAGATATTTCTCTGTACAGCCTATGGTCCCATTCACTCGGGAATATCCCAACGCAGCTCCTAGAAGAAACTTGTTTCTGACTCGCTGAATCTCAACATAGATTCAACTCTCTTAGGTGAACGAACGCACAGCAGAGCAGTTTCAAGGAAACGTTTCTCCTGAGTTTTAGACGAAGTTTCCTGCTGTTTAGTACGGATGCCGGCATTGGGCTGGACATACCGGTTTTGGGATTCTGCACAGAAAGGGTTTGCAAACCGCTGAATCCACACGTGAGTTTAACTCTGTCAGTTGAATGCACACATTGACAACCATTCAGTTTGATAGCACACTTTTGGTTTTAGAAGCAGATATTTCTCTGTACAGCCTATGGTCCCATTCACTCGGGAATATCCCAACGCACCTCCTAGAAGAAACGTGTTTCTGACTCGCTGAATCTCAACATAGATTCAACTCTCTTAGGTGAACGAACGCACAGCAGAGCAGTTTCAAGGAAACGTTTCTCCTGAGTTTTAGACGAAGTTTCCTGCTGTTTAGTACGTATGCCGGCATTGGGCTGGAAATACCGGTTTTGGGATTCTGCACAGAAAGGGTTTGCAAACCGCTGAATCCACACGTGAGCTTAACTCTGTCAGTTGAATGCACGCATTGACAACCATTCAGTTAGATAGCTCCGTTTAGGTTTTAGAAGCAGATATTTCTCTGTACATCCTATGGTCCCATTCACTCGGGAATATCCCAACGCAGCTCCTAGAAGAAACGTGTTTCTGACTCGCTGAATCTCAACATAAATTCAACTCTCTTAGGTGATCGAACGCACAGCAGAGCAGTTTCAAGGAAACGTTTCTCCTGAGTTTTAGACGAAGTTTCCTGCTGTTTAGTACGTATGCCGGCATTGGGCTGGAAATACCGGTTTTGGGATTCTGCACAGAAATGGTATGCAAACCGCTGAATCCACACGTGAGTTTAACACTGTCAGTTGAATGCACACATTGACAACCATTCAGTTAGATAGCTCCGTTTTGGTTTTAGAAGCAGATATTTCTCTGTACAGCCTATGGTCCCATTCACTCGGGAATATCCCAACGCAGCTCCTAGAAGAAACGTGTTTCTGACTCGCTGAATCTCAACATAGATTCAAATCTCTTAGGTGAACGAACGCACAGCAGAGCAGTTTCAAGGAAACGTTTCTCCTGAGTTTTAGACGAAGTTTCCTGCTCTTTAGTACGTATACCGGAATTGGGCTGGAAATACCGGTTTTGGGATTCTGCACAGAAAGGGTTTGCAAACCGCTGAATCCACACGTGAGCTTAACTCTGTCAGTTGAATGCACACATTGACAACCATTCAGTTAGATAGCTCCGTTTTGGTTTTAGAAGCAGATATTTCTCTGTACAGCCTATGGTCCCATTCACTCGGGAATATCCCAACGCACCTCCTAGAAGAAACGTGTTTCTGACTCGCTGAATCTCAACATAGATTCAACTCTCTTAGGTGAACGAACGCACAGCAGAGCAGTTTCAAGGAAACGTTTCTCCTGAGTTTTAGACGAAGTTTCCTGCTGTTTAGTACGGATGCCGGCATTGGGCTGGACATACCGGTTTTGGGATTCTGCACAGAAAGGGTTTGCAAACCGCTGAATCCACACGTGAGTTTAACTCTGTCAGTTGAATGCACACATTGACAACCATTCAGTTTGATAGCACACTTTTGGTTTTAGAAGCAGATATTTCTCTGTACAGCCTATGGTCCCATTCACTCGGGAATATCCCAACGCAGCTCCTAGAAGAAACGTGTTTCTGACTCGCTGAATCTCAACATAGATTCAAATCTCTTAGGTGAACGAACGCACAGCAGAGCAGTTTCAAGGAAACGTTTCTCCTGAGTTTTAGACGAAGTTTCCTGCTCTTTAGTACGTATACCGGCATTGGGCTGGAAATACCGGTTTTGGGATTCTGCACAGAAAGGGTTTGCAAACCGCTGAATCCACACGTGAGTTTAACTCTGTCAGTTGAATGTACACATTGACAACCATTCAGTTTGATAGCACACTTTTGGTTTTAGAAGCAGATATTTCTCTGTACAGCCTATGGTCCCATTCACTCGGGAATATCCCAACGCAGCTCCTAGAAGAAACGTGTTTCTGACTCGCTGAATCTCAACATAGATTCAACTCTCTTAGGTGAACGAACGCACAGCAGAGCAGTTTCAAGGAAACGTTTCTCCTGAGTCTTAGACGAAGTTTCCTGCTGTTTAGTACGTATGCCGGCATTGGGCTGGAAATACCGGTTTTGGGATTCTGCACAGAAAGGGTTTGCAAACCGCTGAATCCACACGTGAGTTTAACTCTGTCAGTTGAATGCACACATTGACAACCATTCAGTTAGATAGCTCCGTTTTGGTTTTAGAAGCAGATATTTCTCTGTACAGCCTATGGTCCCATTCACTCGGGAATATCCCAACGCAGCTCCTAGAAGAAACGTGTTTCTGACTCGCTGAATCTCAACATAGATTCAACTCTCTTAGGTGAACGAACGCACAGAAGAGCAGTTTCAAGGAAACGTTTCTCCTGAGTTTTAGACGAAGTTTCCTGCTGTTTAGTAGGGATGCCGGCATTGGGCTGGAAATAATGGTTTTGGGATTCTGCACAGAAAGGGTTTGCAAACCGCTGAATCCACACGTGAGTTTAACTCTGTCAGTTGAATGCACACATTGACAACTATTCAGTTAGATAGCTCCGTTTTGGTTTTAGAAGCAGATATTTCTCTGTACAGCCTATGGTCCCATTCACTCGGGAATATCCCAACGCAGCTCCTAGAAGAAACTTGTTTCTGACTCGCTGAATCTCAACATAGATTCAACTCTCTTAGGTGAACGAACGCACAGCAGAGCAGTTTCAAGGAAACGTTTCTCCTGAGTTTTAGACGAAGTTTCCTGCTGTTTAGTACGGATGCCGGCATTGGGCTGGACATACCGGTTTTGGGATTCTGCACAGAAAGGGTTTGCAAACCGCTGAATCCACACGTGAGTTTAACTCTGTCAGTTGAATGCACACATTGACAACCATTCAGTTTGATAGCACACTTTTGGTTTTAGAAGCAGATATTTCTCTGTACAGCCTATGGTCCCATTCACTCGGGAATATCCCAACGCACCTCCTAGAAGAAACGTGTTTCTGACTCGCTGAATCTCAACATAGATTCAACTCTCTTAGGTGAACGAACGCACAGCAGAGCAGTTTCAAGGAAACGTTTCTCCTGAGTTTTAGACGAAGTTTCCTGCTGTTTAGTACGTATGCCGTCATTGGGCTGGAAATACCGGTTTTGGGATTCTGCACAGAAAGGGTTTGCAAACCGCTGAATCCACACGTGAGCTTAACTCTGTCAGTTGAATGCACACATTGACAACCATTCAGTTAGATAGCTCCGTTTTGGTTTTAGAAGCAGATATTTCTCTGTACAGCCTATGGTCCCATTCACTCGGGAATATCCCAACGCAGCTCCTAGAAGAAACGTGTTTCTGACTCGCTGAATCTCAACATAGATTCAAATCTCTTAGGTGAACGAACGCACAGCAGAGCAGTTTCAAGGAAACGTTTCTCCTGAGTTTTAGACGAAGTTTCCTGCTCTTTAGTACGTATACCGGCATTGGGCTGGAAATACCGGTTTTGGGATTCTGCACAGAAAGGGTTTGCAAACCGCTGAATCCACACGTGAGTTTAACTCTGTCAGTTGAATGCACACATTGACAACCATTCAGTTTGATAGCACACTTTTGGTTTTAGCAGCAGATATTTCTCTGTACAGCCTATGGTCCCATTCACTCGGGAATATCCCAACGCAGCTCCTAGAAGAAACGTGTTTCTGACTCGCTGAATCTCAACATAGATTCAACTCTCTTAGGTGAACGAACGCACAGCAGAGCAGTTTCAAGGAAACGTTTCTCCTGAGTCTTAGACGAAGTTTCCTGCTGTTTAGTACGTATGCCGGCATTGGGCTGGAAATACCGGTTTTGGGATTCTGCACAGAAAGGGTTTGCAAACCGCTGAATCCACACGTGAGTTTAACTCTGTCAGTTGAATGCACACATTGACAACCATTCAGTTAGATAGCTCCGTTTTGGTTTTAGAAGCAGATATTTCTCTGTACATCCTATGGTCCCATTCACTCGGGAATATCCCAACGCAGCTCCTAGAAGAAACGTGTTTCTGACTCGCTGAATCTCAACATAAATTCAACTCTCTTAGGTGATCGAACGCACAGCAGAGCAGTTTCAAGGAAACGTTTCTCCTGAGTTTTAGACGAAGTTTCCTGCTGTTTAGTACGTATGCCGGCATTGGGCTGGAAATACCGGTTTTGGGATTCTGCACAGAAATGGTTTGCAAACCGCTGAATCCACACGTGAGTTTAACACTGTCAGTTGAATGCACACATTGACAACCATTCAGTTAGATAGCTCCGTTTTGGTTTTAGAAGCAGATATTTCTCTGTACAGCCTATGGTCCCATTCACTCGGGAATATCCCAACGCAGCTCCTAGAAGAAACGTGTTTCTGACTCGCTGAATCTCAACATAGATTCAACTCTCTTAGGTGAACGAACGCACAGCAGAGCAGTTTCAAGGAAACGTTTCTCCTGAGTCTTAGACGAAGTTTCCTGCTGTTTAGTACGTATGCCGGCATTGGGCTGGAAATACCGGTTTTGGGATTCTGCACAGAAAGGGTTTGCAAACCGCTGAATCCACACGTGAGTTTAACTCTGTCAGTTGAATGCACACATTGACAACCATTCAGTTAGATAGCTCCGTTTTGGTTTTAGAAGCAGATATTTCTCTGTACAGCCTATGGTCCCATTCACTCGGGAATATCCCAACGCAGCTCCTAGAAGAAACGTGTTTCTGACTCGCTGAATCTCAACATAGATTCAACTCTCTTAGGTGATCGAACGCACAGCAGAGCAGTTTCAAGGAAACGTTTCTCCTGAGTTTTAGACGAAGTTTCCTGCTGTTTAGTACGGATGCCGGCATTGGGCTGGAAATACCGGTTTTGGGATTCTGCACAGAAATGGTTTGCAAACCGCTGAATCCACACGTGAGTTTAACTCTGTCAGTTGAATGCACACATTGACAACCATTCAGTTAGATAGCTCCGTTTTGGTTTTAGAAGCAGATATTTCTCTGTACATCCTATGGTCCCATTCACTCGGGAATATCCCAACGCAGCTCCTAGAAGAAACGTGTTTCTGACTCGCTGAATCTCAACATAAATTCAACTCTCTTAGGTGATCGAACGCACAGCAGAGCAGTTTCAAGGAAACGTTTCTCCTGAGTTTTAGACGAAGTTTCCTGCTGTTTAGTACGTATGCCGGCATTGGGCTGGAAATACCGGTTTTGGGATTCTGCACAGAAATGGTATGCAAACCGCTGAATCCACACGTGAGTTTAACACTGTCAGTTGAATGCACACATTGACAACCATTCAGTTAGATAGCTCCGTTTTGGTTTTAGAAGCAGATATTTCTCTGTACAGCCTATGGTCCCATTCACTCGGGAATATCCCAACGCAGCTCCTAGAAGAAACGTGTTTCTGACTCGCTGAATCTCAACATAGATTCAAATCTCTTAGGTGAACGAACGCACAGCAGAGCAGTTTCAAGGAAACGTTTCTCCTGAGTTTTAGACGAAGGTTCCTGCTCTTTAGTACGTATACCGGAATTGGGCTGGAAATACCGGTTTTGGGATTCTGCACAGAAAGGGTTTGCAAACCGCTGAATCCACACGTGAGCTTAACTCTGTCAGTTGAATGCACACATTGACAACCATTCAGTTAGATAGCTCCGTTTTGGTTTTAGAAGCAGATATTTCTCTGTACAGCCTATGGTCCCATTCACTCGGGAATATCCCAACGCACCTCCTAGAAGAAACGTGTTTCTGACTCGCTGAATCTCAACATAGATTCAACTCTCTTAGGTGAACGAACGCACAGCAGAGCAGTTTCAAGGAAACGTTTCTCCTGAGTTTTAGACGAAGTTTCCTGTTGTTTAGTACGGATGCCGGCATTGGGCTGGACATACCGGTTTTGGGATTCTGCACAGAAAGGGTTTGCAAACCGCTGAATCCACACGTGAGTTTAACTCTGTCAGTTGAATGCACACATTGACAACCATTCAGTTTGATAGCACACTTTTGGTTTTAGAAGCAGATATTTCTCTGTACAGCCTATGGTCCCATTCACTCGGGAATATCCCAATGCACCTTCTAGAAGAAACGTGTTTCTGACTCGCTGAATCTCAACATAGATTCAACTCTCTTAGGTGATCGAACGCACAGCAGAGCAGTTTCAAGGAAACGTTTCTCCTGAATTTTAGACGAAGTTTCCTGCTGTTTAGTACGGATGCCGGCATTGGGTTGGAAATACCGGTTTTGGGATTCTGCACAGAAATGGTTTGCAAACCGCTGAATCCACACGTGAGTTTAACTCTGTCAGTTGAATGCACACATTGACAACCATTCAGTTAGATAGCTCCGTTTTGGTTTTAGAAGCAGATATTTCTCTGTACATCCTATGGTCCCATTCACTCGGGAATATCCCAACGCAGCTCCTAGAAGAAACGTGTTTCTGACTCGCTGAATCTCAACATAAATTCAACTCTCTTAGGTGATCGAACGCACAGCAGAGCAGTTTCAAGGAAACGTTTCTCCTGAGTTTTAGACGAAGTTTCCTGCTGTTTAGTACGTATGCCGGCATTGGGCTGGAAATACCGGTTTTGGGATTCTGCACAGAAATGGTTTGCAAACCGCTGAATCCACACGTGAGTTTAACTCTGTCAGTTGAATGTACACATTGACAACCATTCAGTTTGATAGCACACTTTTGGTTTTAGAAGCAGATATTTCTCTGTACAGCCTATGGTCCCATTCACTCGGGAATATCCCAACGCAGCTCCTAGAAGAAACGTGTTTCTGACTCGCTGAATCTCAACATAGATTCAACTCTCTTAGGTGAACGAACGCACAGCAGAGCAGTTTCAAGGAAACGTTTCTCCTGAGTCTTAGACGAAGTTTCCTGCTGTTTAGTACGTATGCCGGCATTGGGCTGGAAATACCGGTTTTGGGATTCTGCACAGAAAGGGTTTGCAAACCGCTGAATCCACACGTGAGTTTAACTCTGTCAGTTGAATGCACACATTGACAACCATTCAGTTAGATAGCTCCGTTTTGGTTTTAGAAGCAGATATTTCTCTGTACAGCCTATGGTCCCATTCACTCGGGAATATCCCAACGCAGCTCCTAGAAGAAACGTGTTTCTGACTCGCTGAATCTCAACATAGATTCAACTCTCTTAGGTGAACGAACGCACAGCAGAGCAGTTTCAAGGAAACGTTTCTCCTGAGTTTTAGACGAAGTTTCCTGCTGTTTAGTACGGATGCCGGCATTGGGCTGGACATACCGGTTTTGGGATTCTGCACAGAAAGGGTTTGCAAACCGCTGAATCCACACGTGAGTTTAACTCTGTCAGTTGAATGCACACATTGACAACCATTCAGTTTGATAGCACACTTTTGGTTTTAGAAGCAGATATTTCTCTGTACAGCCTATGGTCCCATTCACTCGGGAATATCCCAACGCACCTCCTAGAAGAAACGTGTTTCTGACTCGCTGAATCTCAACATAGATTCAACTCTCTTAGGTGAACGAACGCACAGCAGAGCAGTTTCAAGGAAACGTTTCTCCTGAGTTTTAGACGAAGTTTCCTGCTGTTTAGTACGTATGCCGGCATTGGGCTGGAAATACCGGTTTTGGGATTCTGCACAGAAAGGGTTTGCAAACCGCTGAATCCACACGTCAGTTTAACTCTGTCAGTTGAATGCACACATTGACAACCATTCAGTTAGATAGCTCCGTTTTGGTTTTAGAAGCAGATATTTCTCTGTACAGCCTATGGTCCCATTCACTCGGGAATATCCCAACGCAGCTCCTAGAAGAAACGTGTTTCTGACTCGCTGAATCTCAACATAGATTCAAATCTCTTAGGTGAACGAACGCACAGCAGAGCAGTTTCAAGGAAACGTTTCTCCTGAGTTTTAGACGAAGTTTCCTGCTCTTTAGTACGTATACCGGCATTGGGCTGGAAATACCGGTTTTGGGATTCTGCACAGAAAGGGTTTGCAAACCGCTGAATCCACACGTGAGTTTAACTCTGTCAGTTGAATGTACACATTGACAACCATTCAGTTTGATAGCACACTTTTGGTTTTAGAAGCAGATATTTCTCTGTACAGCCTATGGTCCCATTCACTCGGGAATATCCCAACGCAGCTCCTAGAAGAAACGTGTTTCTGACTCGCTGAATCTCAACATAGATTCAACTCTCTTAGGTGAACGAACGCACAGCAGAGCAGTTTCAAGGAAACGTTTCTCCTGAGTCTTAGACGAAGTTTCCTGCTGTTTAGTACGTATGCCGGCATTGGGCTGGAAATACCGGTTTTGGGATTCTGCACAGAAAGGGTTTGCAAACCGCTGAATCCACACGTGAGTTTAACTCTGTCAGTTGAATGCACACATTGACAACCATTCAGTTAGATAGCTCCGTTTTGGTTTTAGAAGCAGATATTTCTCTGTACAGCCTATGGTCCCATTCACTCGGGAATATCCCAACGCAGCTCCTAGAAGAAACGTGTTTCTGACTCGCTGAATCTCAACATAGATTCAACTCTCTTAGGTGAACGAACGCACAGAAGAGCAGTTTCAAGGAAACGTTTCTCCTGAGTTTTAGACGAAGTTTCCTGCTGTTTAGTAGGGATGCCGGCATTGGGCTGGAAATAATGGTTTTGGGATTCTGCACAGAAAGGGTTTGCAAACCGCTGAATCCACACGTGAGTTTAACTCTGTCAGTTGAATGCACACATTGACAACTATTCAGTTAGATAGCTCCGTTTTGGTTTTAGAAGCAGATATTTCTCTGTACAGCCTATGGTCCCATTCACTCGGGAATATCCCAACGCAGCTCCTAGAAGAAACTTGTTTCTGACTCGCTGAATCTCAACATAGATTCAACTCTCTTAGGTGAACGAACGCACAGCAGAGCAGTTTCAAGGAAACGTTTCTCCTGAGTTTTAGACGAAGTTTCCTGCTGTTTAGTACGGATGCCGGCATTGGGCTGGACATACCGGTTTTGGGATTCTGCACAGAAAGGGTTTGCAAACCGCTGAATCCACACGTGAGTTTAACTCTGTCAGTTGAATGCACACATTGACAACCATTCAGTTTGATAGCACACTTTTGGTTTTAGAAGCAGATATTTCTCTGTACAGCCTATGGTCCCATTCACTCGGGAATATCCCAACGCACCTCCTAGAAGAAACGTGTTTCTGACTCGCTGAATCTCAACATAGATTCAACTCTCTTAGGTGAACGAACGCACAGCAGAGCAGTTTCAAGGAAACGTTTCTCCTGAGTTTTAGACGAAGTTTCCTGCTGTTTAGTACGTATGCCGGCATTGGGCTGGAAATACCGGTTTTGGGATTCTGCACAGAAAGGGTTTGCAAACCGCTGAATCCACACGTGAGCTTAACTCTGTCAGTTGAATGCACACATTGACAACCATTCAGTTAGATAGCTCCGTTTAGGTTTTAGAAGCAGATATTTCTCTGTACAGCCTATGGTCCCATTCACTCGGGAATATCCCAACGCAGCTCCTAGAAGAAACGTGTTTCTGACTCGCTGAATCTCAACATAGATTCAAATCTCTTAGGTGAACGAACGCACAGCAGAGCAGTTTCAAGGAAACGTTTCTCCTGAGTTTTAGACGAAGTTTCCTGCTCTTTAGTACGTATACCGGCATTGGGCTGGAAATACCGGTTTTGGGATTCTGCACAGAAAGGGTTTGCAAACCGCTGAATCCACACGTGAGTTTAACTCTGTCAGTTGAATGCACACATTGACAACCATTCAGTTTGATAGCACACTTTTGGTTTTAGCAGCAGATATTTCTCTGTACAGCCTATGGTCCCATTCACTCGGGAATATCCCAACGCAGCTCCTAGAAGAAACGTGTTTCTGACTCGCTGAATCTCAACATAGATTCAACTCTCTTAGGTGAACGAACGCACAGCAGAGCAGTTTCAAGGAAACGTTTCTCCTGAGTTTTAGACGAAGTTTCCTGCTGTTTAGTAGGGATGCCGGCATTGGGCTGGAAATACCGGTTTTGGGATTCTGCACAGAAAGGGTTTGCAAACCGCTGAATCCACACGTGAGTTTAACTCTGTCAGTTGAATGCACACATTGACAACCATTCAGTTAGATAGCTCCGTTTTGGTTTTAGAAGCAGATATTTCTCTGTACAGCCTATGGTCCCATTCACTCGGGAATATCCCAACGCAGCTCCTAGAAGAAACGTGTTTCTGACTCGCTGAATCTCAACATAGATTCAACTCTCTTAGGTGAACGAACGCACAGCAGAGCAGTTTCAAGGAAACGTTTCTCCTGAGTTTTAGACGAAGTTTCCTGCTGTTTAGTACGGATGCCGGCATTGGGCTGGACATACCGGTTTTGGGATTCTGCACAGAAAGGGTTTGCAAACCGCTGAATCCACACGTGAGTTTAACTCTGTCAGTTGAATGCACACATTGACAACCATTCAGTTTGATAGCACACTTTTGGTTTTAGAAGCAGATATTTCTCTGTACAGCCTATGGTCCCATTCACTCGGGAATATCCCAACGCACCTCCTAGAAGAAACGTGTTTCTGACTCGCTGAATCTCAACATAGATTCAACTCTCTTAGGTGAACGAACGCACAGCAGAGCAGTTTCAAGGAAACGTTTCTCCTGAGTTTTAGACGAAGTTTCCTGCTGTTTAGTACGTATGCCGGCATTGGGCTGGAAATACCGGTTTTGGGATTCTGCACAGAAAGGGTTTGCAAACCGCTGAATCCACACGTGAGCTTAACTCTGTCAGTTGAATGCACACATTGACAACCATTCAGTTAGATAGCTCCGTTTTGGTTTTAGAAGCAGATATTTCTCTGTACAGCCTATGGTCCCATTCACTCGGGAATATCCCAACGCAGCTCCTAGAAGAAACGTGTTTCTGACTCGCTGAATCTCAACATAGATTCAACTCTCTTAGGTGGTCGAAGGCACAGCAGAGCAGTTTCAAGGAAACGTTTCTCCTGAGTTTTAGACGAAGTTTCCTGCTGTTTAGTACGGATGCCGGCATTGGGCTGGAAATACCGGTTTTGGGATTCTGCACAGAAATGGTTTGCAAACCGCTGAATCCACACGTGAGTTTAACACTGTCAGTTGAATGCACACATTGACAACCATTCAGTTAGATAGCTCCGTTTTGGTTTTAGAAGCAGATATTTCTCTGTACAGCCTATGGTCCCATTCACTCGGGAATATCCCAACGCAGCTCCTAGAAGAAACGTGTTTCTGACTCGCTGAATCTCAACATAGATTCAAATCTCTTAGGTGAACGAACGCACAGCAGAGCAGTTTCAAGGAAACGTTTCCCCTGAGTTTTAGACGAAGTTTCCTGCTCTTTAGTACGTATACCGGAATTGGGCTGGAAATACCGGTTTTGGGATTCTGCACAGAAAGGGTTTGCAAACCGCTGAATCCACACGTGAGTTTAACTCTGTCAGTTGAATGCACACATTGACAACCATTCAGTTTTATAGCACACTTTTGGTTTTAGAAGCAGATATTTCTCTGTACAGCCTACGGTCCCATTCACTCGGGAATATCCCAACGCAGCTCCTAGAAGAAACGTGTTTCTGACTCGCTGAATCTCAACATAGATTCAACTCTCTTAGGTGAACGAACGCACAGAAGAGCAGTTTCAAGGAAACGTTTCTTCTGAGTCTTAGACGAAGTTTCCTGCTGTTTAGTACGTATGCCGGCATTGGGCTGGAAATACCGGTTTTGGGATTCTGCACAGAAAGGGTTTGCAAACCGCTGAATCCACACGTGAGCTTAACTCTGTCAGTTGAATGCACACATTGACAACCATTCAGTTAGATAGCTCCGTTTTGGTTTTAGAAGCAGATATTTCTCTGTACAGCCTATGGTCCCATTCACTCGGGAATATCCCAACGCAGCTCCTAGAAGAAACGTGTTTCTGACTCGCTGAATCTCAACATAGATTCAACTCTCTTAGGTGGTCGAACGCACAGCAGAGCAGTTTCAAGGAAACGTTTCTCCTGAGTTTTAGACGAAGTTTCCTGCTGTTTAGTACGGATGCCGGCATTGGGCTGGAAATACCGGTTTTGGGATTCTGCACAGAAATGGTTTGCAAACCGCTGAATCCACACGTGAGTTTAACACTGTCAGTTGAATGCACACATTGACAACCATTCAGTTAGATAGCTCCGTTTTGGTTTTAGAAGCAGATATTTCTCTGTACAGCCTATGGTCCCATTCACTCGGGAATATCCCAACGCAGCTCCTAGAAGAAACGTGTTTCTGACTCGCTGAATCTCAACATAGATTCAAATCTCTTAGGTGAACGAACGCACAGCAGAGCAGTTTCAAGGAAACGTTTCCCCTGAGTTTTAGACGAAGTTTCCTGCTCTTTAGTACGTATACCGGAATTGGGCTGGAAATACCGGTTTTGGGATTCTGCACAGAAAGGGTTTGCAAACCGCTGAATCCACACGTGAGTTTAACTCTGTCAGTTGAATGCACACATTGACAACCATTCAGTTTTATAGCACACTTTTGGTTTTAGAAGCAGATATTTCTCTGTACAGCCTACGGTCCCATTCACTCGGGAATATCCCAACGCAGCTCCTAGAAGAAACGTGTTTCTGACTCGCTGAATCTCAACATAGATTCAACTCTCTTAGGTGAACGAACGCACAGAAGAGCAGTTTCAAGGAAACGTTTCTTCTGAGTCTTAGACGAAGTTTCCTGCTGTTTAGTACGTATGCCGGCATTGGGCTGGAAATACCGGTTTTGGGATTCTGCACAGAAAGGGTTTGCAAACCGCTGAATCCACACGTGAGCTTAACTCTGTCAGTTGAATGCACACATTGACAACCATTCAGTTAGATAGCTCCGTTTTGGTTTTAGAAGCAGATATTTCTCTGTACAGCCTATGGTCCCATTCACTCGGGAATATCCCAACGCAGCTCCTAGAAGAAACGTGTTTCTGACTCGCTGAATCTCAACATAGATTCAACTCTCTTAGGTGATCGAACGCACAGCAGAGCAGTTTCAAGGAAACGTTTCTCCTGAGTTTTAGACGAAGTTTCCTGCTGTTTAGTACGGATGCCGGCATTGGGCTGGAAATACCGGTTTTGGGATTCTGCACAGAAAGGGTTTGCAAACCGCTGAATCCACACGTGAGTTTAACTCTGTCAGTTGAATGCACACATTGACAACCATTCAGTTAGATAGCTCCGTTTTGGTTTTAGAAGCAGATATTTCTCTGTATATCCTATGGTCCCATTCACTCGGGAATATCCCAACGCAGCTCCTAGAAGAAACGTGTTTCTGACTCGCTGAATCTCAACATAGATTCAACTCTCTTAGGTGATCGAACGCACAGCAGAGCAGTTTCAAGGAAACGTTTCTCCTGAGTTTTAGACGAAGTTTCCTGCTGTTTAGTACGGATGCCGGCATTGGGCTGGAAATACCGGTTTTGGGATTCTGCACAGAAAGGGTTTGCAAACCGCTGAATCCACACGTGAGTTTAACTCTGTCAGTTGAATGCACACATTGACAACCATTCAGTTAGATTGCTCCGTTTTGGTTTTAGAAGCAGATATTTCTCTGTAAAGCCTATGGTCCCATTCACTCGGGAATATCCCAACGCAACTCCTAGAAGAAACGTGTTTCTGACTCGCTGAATCTCAACATAGATTCAACTCTCTTAGGTGAACGAACGCACAGCAGAGCAGTTTCAAGGAAACGTTTCTCCTGAGTTTTAGACGAAGTTTCCTGCTGTTTAGTACGGATGCCGGCATTGGGCTGGAAATACCGGTTTTGGGATTCTGCACAGAAAGTGTTTGCAAACCGCTGAATCCTCACGTGACTTTAACTCTGTCAGTTGAATGCACACATTGACAACCATTCAGTTTGATAGCACACTTTTGGTTTTAGAAGCAGATATTTCTCTGTACAGCCTATGGTCCCATTCACTCGGGAATATCCCAATTCAGCTCCTAGAAGAAACGTGTTTCTGACTCGCTGAATCTCAACATAGATTCAACTCTCTTAGGTGAACGAACGCACAGCAGAGCAGTTTCAAGGAAACGTTTCTCCTGAGTTTTAGACGAAGTTTCCTGCTGTTTAGTACGTATGCCGGCATTGGGCTGGAAATACCGGTTTTGGGATTCTGCACAGAAAGGGTTTGCAAACCGCTGAATCCACACGTCAGTTTAACTCTGTCAGTTGAATGCACACATTGACAACCATTCAGTTAGATAGCTCCGTTTTGGTTTTAGAAGCAGATATTTCTCTGTACAGCCTATGGTCCCATTCACTCGGGAATATCCCAACGCAGCTCCTAGAAGAAACGTGTTTCTGACTCGCTGAATCTCAACATAGATTCAAATCTCTTAGGTGAACGAACGCACAGCAGAGCAGTTTCAAGGAAACGTTTCTCCTGAGTTTTAGACGAAGTTTCCTGCTCTTTAGTACGTATACCGGCATTGGGCTGGAAATACCGGTTTTGGGATTCTGCACAGAAAGGGTTTGCAAACCGCTGAATCCACACGTGAGTTTAACTCTGTCAGTTGAATGTACACATTGACAACCATTCAGTTTGATAGCACACTTTTGGTTTTAGAAGCAGATATTTCTCTGTACAGCCTATGGTCCCATTCACTCGGGAATATCCCAACGCAGCTCCTAGAAGAAACGTGTTTCTGACTCGCTGAATCTCAACATAGATTCAACTCTCTTAGGTGAACGAACGCACAGCAGAGCAGTTTCAAGGAAACGTTTCTCCTGAGTCTTAGACGAAGTTTCCTGCTGTTTAGTACGTATGCCGGCATTGGGCTGGAAATACCGGTTTTGGGATTCTGCACAGAAAGGGTTTGCAAACCGCTGAATCCACACGTGAGTTTAACTCTGTCAGTTGAATGCACACATTGACAACCATTCAGTTAGATAGCTCCGTTTTGGTTTTAGAAGCAGATATTTCTCTGTACAGCCTATGGTCCCATTCACTCGGGAATATCCCAACGCAGCTCCTAGAAGAAACGTGTTTCTGACTCGCTGAATCTCAACATAGATTCAACTCTCTTAGGTGAACGAACGCACAGAAGAGCAGTTTCAAGGAAACGTTTCTCCTGAGTTTTAGACGAAGTTTCCTGCTGTTTAGTAGGGATGCCGGCATTGGGCTGGAAATAATGGTTTTGGGATTCTGCACAGAAAGGGTTTGCAAACCGCTGAATCCACACGTGAGTTTAACTCTGTCAGTTGAATGCACACATTGACAACTATTCAGTTAGATAGCTCCGTTTTGGTTTTAGAAGCAGATATTTCTCTGTACAGCCTATGGTCCCATTCACTCGGGAATATCCCAACGCAGCTCCTAGAAGAAACTTGTTTCTGACTCGCTGAATCTCAACATAGATTCAACTCTCTTAGGTGAACGAACGCACAGCAGAGCAGTTTCAAGGAAACGTTTCTCCTGAGTTTTAGACGAAGTTTCCTGCTGTTTAGTACGGATGCCGGCATTGGGCTGGACATACCGGTTTTGGGATTCTGCACAGAAAGGGTTTGCAAACCGCTGAATCCACACGTGAGTTTAACTCTGTCAGTTGAATGCACACATTGACAACCATTCAGTTTGATAGCACACTTTTGGTTTTAGAAGCAGATATTTCTCTGTACAGCCTATGGTCCCATTCACTCGGGAATATCCCAACGCACCTCCTAGAAGAAACGTGTTTCTGACTCGCTGAATCTCAACATAGATTCAACTCTCTTAGGTGAACGAACGCACAGCAGAGCAGTTTCAAGGAAACGTTTCTCCTGAGTTTTAGACGAAGTTTCCTGCTGTTTAGTACGTATGCCGGCATTGGGCTGGAAATACCGGTTTTGGGATTCTGCACAGAAAGGGTTTGAAAACCGCTGAATCCACACGTGAGCTTAACTCTGTCAGTTGAATGCACACATTGACAACCATTCAGTTAGATAGCTCCGTTTAGGTTTTAGAAGCAGATATTTCTCTGTACAGCCTATGGTCCCATTCACTCGGGAATATCCCAACGCAGCTCCTAGAAGAAACGTGTTTCTGACTCGCTGAATCTCAACATAGATTCAAATCTCTTAGGTGAACGAACGCACAGCAGAGCAGTTTCAAGGAAACGTTTCTCCTGAGTTTTAGACGAAGTTTCCTGCTCTTTAGTACGTATACCGGCATTGGGCTGGAAATACCGGTTTTGGGATTCTGCACAGAAAGGGTTTGCAAACCGCTGAATCCACACGTGAGTTTAACTCTGTCAGTTGAATGCACACATTGACAACCATTCAGTTTGATAGCACACTTTTGGTTTTAGCAGCAGATATTTCTCTGTACAGCCTATGGTCCCATTCACTCGGGAATATCCCAACGCAGCTCCTAGAAGAAACGTGTTTCTGACTCGCTGAATCTCAACATAGATTCAACTCTCTTAGGTGAACGAACGCACAGCAGAGCAGTTTCAAGGAAACGTTTCTCCTGAGTTTTAGACGAAGTTTCCTGCTGTTTAGTAGGGATGCCGGCATTGGGCTGGAAATACCGGTTTTGGGATTCTGCACAGAAAGGGTTTGCAAACCGCTGAATCCACACGTGAGTTTAACTCTGTCAGTTGAATGCACACATTGACAACCATTCAGTTAGATAGCTCCGTTTTGGTTTTAGAAGCAGATATTTCTCTGTACAGCCTATGGTCCCATTCACTCGGGAATATCCCAACGCAGCTCCTAGAAGAAACGTGTTTCTGACTCGCTGAATCTCAACATAGATTCAACTCTCTTAGGTGAACGAACGCACAGCAGAGCAGTTTCAAGGAAACGTTTCTCCTGAGTTTTAGACGAAGTTTCCTGCTGTTTAGTACGGATGCCGGCATTGGGCTGGACATACCGGTTTTGGGATTCTGCACAGAAAGGGTTTGCAAACCGCTGAATCCACACGTGAGTTTAACTCTGTCAGTTGAATGCACACATTGACAACCATTCAGTTTGATAGCACACTTTTGGTTTTAGAAGCAGATATTTCTCTGTACAGCCTATGGTCCCATTCACTCGGGAATATCCCAACGCACCTCCTAGAAGAAACGTGTTTCTGACTCGCTGAATCTCAACATAGATTCAACTCTCTTAGGTGAACGAACGCACAGCAGAGCAGTTTCAAGGAAACGTTTCTCCTGAGTTTTAGACGAAGTTTCCTGCTGTTTAGTACGTATGCCGGCATTGGGCTGGAAATACCGGTTTTGGGATTCTGCACAGAAAGGGTTTGCAAACCGCTGAATCCACACGTGAGCTTAACTCTGTCAGTTGAATGCACACATTGACAACCATTCAGTTAGATAGCTCCGTTTTGGTTTTAGAAGCAGATATTTCTCTGTACAGCCTATGGTCCCATTCACTCGGGAATATCCCAACGCAGCTCCTAGAAGAAACGTGTTTCTGACTCGCTGAATCTCAACATAGATTCAACTCTCTTAGGTGGTCGAAGGCACAGCAGAGCAGTTTCAAGGAAACGTTTCTCCTGAGTTTTAGACGAAGTTTCCTGCTGTTTAGTACGGATGCCGGCATTGGGCTGGAAATACCGGTTTTGGGATTCTGCACAGAAATGGTTTGCAAACCGCTGAATCCACACGTGAGTTTAACACTGTCAGTTGAATGCACACATTGACAACCATTCAGTTAGATAGCTCCGTTTTGGTTTTAGAAGCAGATATTTCTCTGTACAGCCTATGGTCCCATTCACTCGGGAATATCCCAACGCAGCTCCTAGAAGAAACGTGTTTCTGACTCGCTGAATCTCAACATAGATTCAAATCTCTTAGGTGAACGAACGCACAGCAGAGCAGTTTCAAGGAAACGTTTCCCCTGAGTTTTAGACGAAGTTTCCTGCTCTTTAGTACGTATACCGGAATTGGGCTGGAAATACCGGTTTTGGGATTCTGCACAGAAAGGGTTTGCAAACCGCTGAATCCACACGTGAGTTTAACTCTGTCAGTTGAATGCACACATTGACAACCATTCAGTTTTATAGCACACTTTTGGTTTTAGAAGCAGATATTTCTCTGTACAGCCTACGGTCCCATTCACTCGGGAATATCCCAACGCAGCTCCTAGAAGAAACGTGTTTCTGACTCGCTGAATCTCAACATAGATTCAACTCTCTTAGGTGAACGAACGCACAGAAGAGCAGTTTCAAGGAAACGTTTCTTCTGAGTCTTAGACGAAGTTTCCTGCTGTTTAGTACGTATGCCGGCATTGGGCTGGAAATACCGGTTTTGGGATTCTGCACAGAAAGGGTTTGCAAACCGCTGAATCCACACGTGAGCTTAACTCTGTCAGTTGAATGCACACATTGACAACCATTCAGTTAGATAGCTCCGTTTTGGTTTTAGAAGCAGATATTTCTCTGTACAGCCTATGGTCCCATTCACTCGGGAATATCCCAACGCAGCTCCTAGAAGAAACGTGTTTCTGACTCGCTGAATCTCAACATAGATTCAACTCTCTTAGGTGGTCGAACGCACAGCAGAGCAGTTTCAAGGAAACGTTTCTCCTGAGTTTTAGACGAAGTTTCCTGCTGTTTAGTACGGATGCCGGCATTGGGCTGGAAATACCGGTTTTGGGATTCTGCACAGAAATGGTTTGCAAACCGCTGAATCCACACGTGAGTTTAACACTGTCAGTTGAATGCACACATTGACAACCATTCAGTTAGATAGCTCCGTTTTGGTTTTAGAAGCAGATATTTCTCTGTACAGCCTATGGTCCCATTCACTCGGGAATATCCCAACGCAGCTCCTAGAAGAAACGTGTTTCTGACTCGCTGAATCTCAACATAGATTCAAATCTCTTAGGTGAACGAACGCACAGCAGAGCAGTTTCAAGGAAACGTTTCCCCTGAGTTTTAGACGAAGTTTCCTGCTCTTTAGTACGTATACCGGAATTGGGCTGGAAATACCGGTTTTGGGATTCTGCACAGAAAGGGTTTGCAAACCGCTGAATCCACACGTGAGTTTAACTCTGTCAGTTGAATGCACACATTGACAACCATTCAGTTTTATAGCACACTTTTGGTTTTAGAAGCAGATATTTCTCTGTACAGCCTACGGTCCCATTCACTCGGGAATATCCCAACGCAGCTCCTAGAAGAAACGTGTTTCTGACTCGCTGAATCTCAACATAGATTCAACTCTCTTAGGTGAACGAACGCACAGAAGAGCAGTTTCAAGGAAACGTTTCTTCTGAGTCTTAGACGAAGTTTCCTGCTGTTTAGTACGTATGCCGGCATTGGGCTGGAAATACCGGTTTTGGGATTCTGCACAGAAAGGGTTTGCAAACCGCTGAATCCACACGTGAGCTTAACTCTGTCAGTTGAATGCACACATTGACAACCATTCAGTTAGATAGCTCCGTTTTGGTTTTAGAAGCAGATATTTCTCTGTACAGCCTATGGTCCCATTCACTCGGGAATATCCCAACGCAGCTCCTAGAAGAAACGTGTTTCTGACTCGCTGAATCTCAACATAGATTCAACTCTCTTAGGTGATCGAACGCACAGCAGAGCAGTTTCAAGGAAACGTTTCTCCTGAGTTTTAGACGAAGTTTCCTGCTGTTTAGTACGGATGCCGGCATTGGGCTGGAAATACCGGTTTTGGGATTCTGCACAGAAAGGGTTTGCAAACCGCTGAATCCACACGTGAGTTTAACTCTGTCAGTTGAATGCACACATTGACAACCATTCAGTTAGATAGCTCCGTTTTGGTTTTAGAAGCAGATATTTCTCTGTATATCCTATGGTCCCATTCACTCGGGAATATCCCAACGCAGCTCCTAGAAGAAACGTGTTTCTGACTCGCTGAATCTCAACATAGATTCAACTCTCTTAGGTGATCGAACGCACAGCAGAGCAGTTTCAAGGAAACGTTTCTCCTGAGTTTTAGACGAAGTTTCCTGCTGTTTAGTACGGATGCCGGCATTGGGCTGGAAATACCGGTTTTGGGATTCTGCACAGAAAGGGTTTGCAAACCGCTGAATCCACACGTGAGTTTAACTCTGTCAGTTGAATGCACACATTGACAACCATTCAGTTAGATTGCTCCGTTTTGGTTTTAGAAGCAGATATTTCTCTGTAAAGCCTATGGTCCCATTCACTCGGGAATATCCCAACGCAACTCCTAGAAGAAACGTGTTTCTGACTCGCTGAATCTCAACATAGATTCAACTCTCTTAGGTGAACGAACGCACAGCAGAGCAGTTTCAAGGAAACGTTTCTCCTGAGTTTTAGACGAAGTTTCCTGCTGTTTAGTACGGATGCCGGCATTGGGCTGGAAATACCGGTTTTGGGATTCTGCACAGAAAGTGTTTGCAAACCGCTGAATCCTCACGTGACTTTAACTCTGTCAGTTGAATGCACACATTGACAACCATTCAGTTTGATAGCACACTTTTGGTTTTAGAAGCAGATATTTCTCTGTACAGCCTATGGTCCCATTCACTCGGGAATATCCCAATTCAGCTCCTAGAAGAAACGTGTTTCTGACTCGCTGAATCTCAACATAGATTCAACTCTCTTAGGTGAACGAACGCACAGCAGAGCAGTTTCAAGGAAACGTTTCTCCTGAGTTTTAGACGAAGTTTCCTGCTGTTTAGTACGTATGCCGGCATTGGGCTGGAAATACCGGTTTTGGGATTCTGCACAGAAAGGGTTTGCAAACCGCTGAATCCACACGTGAGTTTACCTCTGTCAGTTGAATGCACACATTGACAACCATTCAGTTAGATAGCTCCGTTTTCGTTTTAGAAGCAGATATTTCTCTGTACAGCCTATGGTCCCATTCACTCGGGAATATCCTAACGCAGCTCCTAGAAGAAACGTGTTTCTGACTCGCTGAATCTCAACATAGATTCAACTCTCTTAGGTGATCGAACGCACAGCAGAGCAGTTTCAAGGAAACGTTTCTCCTGAGTTTTAGACGAAGTTTCCTGCTGTTTAGTACGGATGCCGGCATTGGGCTGGAAATACCGGTTTTGGGATTCTGCACAGAAATGGTTTGCAAACCGCTGAATCCACACGTGAGTTTAACTCTGTCAGTTGAATGCACAAATTGACAACCATTCAGTTAGATAGCTCCGTTTTGGTTTTAGAAGCAGATATTTCTCTGTACATCCTATGGTCCCATTCACTCGGGAATATCCCAACGCAGCTCCTAGAAGAAACGTGTTTCTGACTCGCTGAATCTCAACATAAATTCAACTCTCTTAGGTGATCGAACGCACAGCAGAGCAGTTTCAAGGAAACGTTTCTCCTGAGTTTTAGACGAAGTTTCCTGCTGTTTAGTACGTATGCCGGCATTGGGCTGGAAATACCGGTTTTGGGATTCTGCACAGAAATGGTTTGCAAACCGCTGAATCCACACGTGAGTTTAACACTGTCAGTTGAATGCACACATTGACAACCATTCAGTTAGATAGCTCCGTTTTGGTTTTAGAAGCAGATATTTCTCTGTACAGCCTATGGTCCCATTCACTCGGGAATATCCCAACGCAGCTCCTAGAAGAAACGTGTTTCTGACTCGCTGAATCTCAACATAGATTCAAATCTCTTAGGTGAACGAACGCACAGCAGAGCAGTTTCAAGGAAAAGTTTCTCCTGAGTTTTAGACGAAGTTTCCTGCTCTTTAGTACGTATACCGGCATTGGGCTGGAAATACCGGTTTTCGGATTCTGCACAGAAAGGGTTTGCAAACCGCTGAATCCACACGTGAGTTTAACTCTGTCAGTTGAATGCACACATTGACAACCATTCAGTTTTATAGCACACTTTTGGTTTTAGAAGCAGATATTTCTCTGTACAGCCTATGGTCCCATTCACTCGGGAATATCCCAACGCACCTCCTAGAAGAAACGTGTTTCTGACTCGCTGAATCTCAACATAGATTCAACTCTCTTAGGTGAACGAACGCACAGAAGAGCAGTTTCAAGGAAACGTTTCTTCTGAGTCTTAGACGAAGTTTCCTGCTGTTTAGTACGTATGCCGGCATTGGGCTGGAAATACCGGTTTTGGGATTCTGCACAGAAAGGGTTTGCAAACCGCTGAATCCACACGTGAGTTTAACTCTGTCAGTTGAATGCACACATTGACAACCATTCAGTTTGATAGCACACTTTTGGTTTTAGAAGCAGATATTTCTCTGTACAGCCTATGGTCCCATTCACTCGGGAATATCCCAACGCACCTCCTAGAAGAAACGTGTTTCTGACTCGCTGAATCTCAACATAGATTCAACTCTCTTAGGTGAACGAACGCACAGCAGAGCAGTTTCAAGGAAACGTTTCTCCTGAGTTTTAGACGAAGTTTCCTGCTGTTTAGTACGTATGCCGGCATTGGGCTGGAAATACCGGTTTTGGGATTCTGCACAGAAAGGGTTTGCAAACCGCTGAATCCACACGTGAGCTTAACTCTGTCACTTGAATGCACACATTGACAACCATTCAGTTAGATAGCTCCGTTTTGGTTTTAGAAGCAGATATTTCTCTGTACAGCCTATGGTCCCATTCACTCGGGAATATCCCAACGCAGCTCCTAGAAGAAACGTGTTTCTGACTCGCTGAATCTCAACATAGATTCAACTCTCTTAGGTGAACGAACGCACAGCAGAGCAGTTTCAAGGAAACGTTTCTCCTGAGTTTTAGACGAAGTTTCCTGCTGTTTAGTACGGATGCCGGCATTGGGCTGGAAATACCGGTTTTGGGATTCTGCACAGAAAGTGTTTGCAAACCGCTGAATCCACACGTGACTTTAACTCTGTCCGTTGAATGCACACATTGACAACCATTCAGTTTGATAGCACACTTTTGGTTTTAGCAGCAGATATTTCTCTGTACAGCCTATGGTCCCATTCACTCGGGAATATCCCAACGCAGCTCCTAGAAGAAACGTGTTTCTGACTCGCTGAATCTCAACATAGATTCAACTCTCTTAGGTGAACGAACGCACAGCAGAGCAGTTTCAAGGAAACGTTTCTCCTGAGTTTTAGACGAAGTTTCCTGCTGTTTAGTACGTATGCCGGCATTGGGCTGGACATACCGGTTTTGGGATTCTGCACAGAAAGGGTTTGCAAACCGCTGAATCCACACGTGAGTTTAACTCTGTCAGTTGAATGCACACATTGACAACCATTCAGTTAGATAGCTCCGTTTTGGTTTTAGAAGCAGATATTTCTCTGTACATCCTATGGTCCCATTCACTCGGGAATATCCCAACGCAGCTCCTAGAAGAAACGTGTTTCTGACTCGCTGAATCTCAACATAAATTCAACTCTCTTAGGTGATCGAACGCACAGCAGAGCAGTTTCAAGGAAACGTTTCTCCTGAGTTTTAGACGAAGTTTCCTGCTGTTTAGTACGTATGCCGGCATTGGGCTGGAAATACCGGTTTTGGGATTCTGCACAGAAATGGTTTGCAAACCGCTGAATCCACACGTGAGTTTAACACTGTCAGTTGAATGCACACATTGACAACCATTCAGTTAGATAGCTCCGTTTTGGTTTTAGAAGCAGATATTTCTCTGTACAGCCTATGGTCCCATTCACTCGGGAATATCCCAACGCAGCTCCTAGAAGAAACGTGTTTCTGACTCGCTGAATCTCAACATAGATTCAACTCTCTTAGGTGAACGAACGCACAGAAGAGCAGTTTCAAGGAAACGTTTCTCCTGAGTCTTAGACGAAGTTTCCTGCTGTTTAGTACGTATGCCGGCATTGGGCTGGAAATACCGGTTTTGGGATTCTGCACAGAAAGGGTTTGCAAACCGCTGAATCCACACGTGAGTTTAACTCTGTCAGTTGAATGCACACATTGACAACCATTCAGTTAGATAGCTCCGTTTTGGTTTTAGAAGCAGATATTTCTCTGTACAGCCTATGGTCCCATTCACTCGGGAATATCCCAACGCAGCTCCTAGAAGAAACGTGTTTCTGACTCGCTGAATCTCAACATAGATTCAACTCTCTTAGGTGATCGAACGCACAGCAGAGCAGTTTCAAGGAAACGTTTCTCCTGAGTTTTAGACGAAGTTTCCTGCTGTTTAGTACGGATGCCGGCATTGGGCTGGAAATACCGGTTTTGGGATTCTGCACAAAATGGTTTGCAAACCGCTGAATCCACACGTGAGTTTAACTCTGTCAGTTGAATGCACACATTGACAACCATTCAGTTAGATAGCTCCGTTTTGGTTTTAGAAGCAGATATTTCTCTGTACATCCTATGGTCCCATTCACTCGGGAATATCCCAACGCAGCTCCTAGAAGAAACGTGTTTCTGACTCGCTGAATCTCAACATAAATTCAACTCTCTTAGGTGATCGAACGCACAGCAGAGCAGTTTCAAGGAAACGTTTCTCCTGAGTTTTAGACGAAGTTTCCTGCTGTTTAGTACGTATGCCGGCATTGGGCTGGAAATACCGGTTTTGGGATTCTGCACAGAAATGGTTTGCAAACCGCTGAATCCACACGTGAGTTTAACTCTGTCAGTTGAATGTACACATTGACAACCATTCAGTTTGATAGCACACTTTTGGTTTTAGAAGCAGATATTTCTCTGTACAGCCTATGGTCCCATTCACTCGGGAATATCCCAACGCAGCTCCTAGAAGAAACGTGTTTCTGACTCGCTGAATCTCAACATAGATTCAACTCTCTTAGGTGAACGAACGCACAGCAGAGCAGTTTCAAGGAAACGTTTCTCCTGAGTCTTAGACGAAGTTTCCTGCTGTTTAGTACGTATGCCGGCATTGGGCTGGAAATACCGGTTTTGGGATTCTGCACAGAAAGGGTTTGCAAACCGCTGAATCCACACGTGAGTTTAACTCTGTCAGTTGAATGCACACATTGACAACCATTCAGTTAGATAGCTCCGTTTTGGTTTTAGAAGCAGATATTTCTCTGTACAGCCTATGGTCCCATTCACTCGGGAATATCCCAACGCAGCTCCTAGAAGAAACGTGTTTCTGACTCGCTGAATCTCAACATAGATTCAACTCTCTTAGGTGAACGAACGCACAGCAGAGCAGTTTCAAGGAAACGTTTCTCCTGAGTTTTAGACGAAGTTTCCTGCTGTTTAGTACGGATGCCGGCATTGGGCTGGACATACCGGTTTTGGGATTCTGCACAGAAAGGGTTTGCAAACCGCTGAATCCACACGTGAGTTTAACTCTGTCAGTTGAATGCACACATTGACAACCATTCAGTTTGATAGCACACTTTTGGTTTTAGAAGCAGATATTTCTCTGTACAGCCTATGGTCCCATTCACTCGGGAATATCCCAACGCACCTCCTAGAAGAAACGTGTTTCTGACTCGCTGAATCTCAACATAGATTCAACTCTCTTAGGTGAACGAACGCACAGCAGAGCAGTTTCAAGGAAACGTTTCTCCTGAGTTTTAGACGAAGTTTCCTGCTGTTTAGTACGTATGCCGGCATTGGGCTGGAAATACCGGTTTTGGGATTCTGCACAGAAAGGGTTTGCAAACCGCTGAATCCACACGTGAGTTTAACTCTGTCAGTTGAATGCACACATTGACAACCATTCAGTTAGATAGCTCCGTTTTGGTTTTAGAAGCAGATATTTCTCTGTACAGCCTATGGTCCCATTCACTCGGGAATATCCCAACGCAGCTCCTAGAAGAAACGTGTTTCTGACTCGCTGAATCTCAACATAGATTCAAATCTCTTAGGTGAACGAACGCACAGCAGAGCAGTTTCAAGGAAACGTTTCTCCTGAGTTTTAGACGAAGTTTCCTGCTCTTTAGTACGTATACCGGCATTGGGCTGGAAATACCGGTTTTGGGATTCTGCACAGAAAGGGTTTGCAAACCGCTGAATCCACACGTGAGTTTAACTCTGTCAGTTGAATGTACACATTGACAACCATTCAGTTTGATAGCACACTTTTGGTTTTAGAAGCAGATATTTCTCTGTACAGCCTATGGTCCCATTCACTCGGGAATATCCCAACGCAGCTCCTAGAAGAAACGTGTTTCTGACTCGCTGAATCTCAACATAGATTCAACTCTCTTAGGTGAACGAACGCACAGCAGAGCAGTTTCAAGGAAACGTTTCTCCTGAGTCTTAGACGAAGTTTCCTGCTGTTTAGTACGTATGCCGGCATTGGGCTGGAAATACCGGTTTTGGGATTCTGCACAGAAAGGGTTTGCAAACCGCTGAATCCACACGTGAGTTTAACTCTGTCAGTTGAATGCACACATTGACAACCATTCAGTTAGATAGCTCCGTTTTGGTTTTAGAAGCAGATATTTCTCTGTACAGCCTATGGTCCCATTCACTCGGGAATATCCCAACGCAGCTCCTAGAAGAAACGTGTTTCTGACTCGCTGAATCTCAACATAGATTCAACTCTCTTAGGTGAACGAACGCACAGAAGAGCAGTTTCAAGGAAACGTTTCTCCTGAGTTTTAGACGAAGTTTCCTGCTGTTTAGTAGGGATGCCGGCATTGGGCTGGAAATAATGGTTTTGGGATTCTGCACAGAAAGGGTTTGCAAACCGCTGAATCCACACGTGAGTTTAACTCTGTCAGTTGAATGCACACATTGACAACTATTCAGTTAGATAGCTCCGTTTTGGTTTTAGAAGCAGATATTTCTCTGTACAGCCTATGGTCCCATTCACTCGGGAATATCCCAACGCAGCTCCTAGAAGAAACTTGTTTCTGACTCGCTGAATCTCAACATAGATTCAACTCTCTTAGGTGAACGAACGCACAGCAGAGCAGTTTCAAGGAAACGTTTCTCCTGAGTTTTAGACGAAGTTTCCTGCTGTTTAGTACGGATGCCGGCATTGGGCTGGACATACCGGTTTTGGGATTCTGCACAGAAAGGGTTTGCAAACCGCTGAATCCACACGTGAGTTTAACTCTGTCAGTTGAATGCACACATTGACAACCATTCAGTTTGATAGCACACTTTTGGTTTTAGAAGCAGATATTTCTCTGTACAGCCTATGGTCCCATTCACTCGGGAATATCCCAACGCACCTCCTAGAAGAAACGTGTTTCTGACTCGCTGAATCTCAACATAGATTCAACTCTCTTAGGTGAACGAACGCACAGCAGAGCAGTTTCAAGGAAACGTTTCTCCTGAGTTTTAGACGAAGTTTCCTGCTGTTTAGTACGTATGCCGGCATTGGGCTGGAAATACCGGTTTTGGGATTCTGCACAGAAAGGGTTTGCAAACCGCTGAATCCACACGTGAGCTTAACTCTGTCAGTTGAATGCACACATTGACAACCATTCAGTTAGATAGCTCCGTTTTGGTTTTAGAAGCAGATATTTCTCTGTACAGCCTATGGTCCCATTCACTCGGGAATATCCCAACGCAGCTCCTAGAAGAAACGTGTTTCTGACTCGCTGAATCTCAACATAGATTCAACTCTCTTAGGTGAACGAACGCACAGCAGAGCAGTTTCAAGGAAACGTTTCTCCTGAGTTTTAGACGAAGTTTCCTGCTGTTTAGTACGGATGCCGGCATTGGGCTGGAAATACCGGTTTTGGGATTCTGCACAGAAAGTGTTTGCAAACCGCTGAATCCACACGTGACTTTAACTCTGTCCGTTGAATGCACACATTGACAACCATTCAGTTTGATAGCACACTTTTGGTTTTAGCAGCAGATATTTCTCTGTACAGCCTATGGTCCCATTCACTCGGGAATATCCCAACGCAGCTCCTAGAAGAAACGTGTTTCTGACTCGCTGAATCTCAACATAGATTCAACTCTCTTAGGTGAACGAACGCACAGCAGAGCAGTTTCAAGGAAACGTTTCTCCTGAGTTTTAGACGAAGTTTCCTGCTGTTTAGTACGTATGACGGCATTGGGCTGGACATACCGGTTTTGGGATTCTACACAGAAAGGGTTTGCAAACCGCTGAATCCACACGTGAGTTTAACTCTGTCAGTTGAATGCACACATTGACAACCATTCAGTTAGATAGCTCCGTTTTGGTTTTAGAAGCAGATATTTCTCTGTACATCCTATGGTCCCATTCACTCGGGAATATCCCAACGCAGCTCCTAGAAGAAACGTGTTTCTGACTCGCTGAATCTCAACATAAATTCAACTCTCTTAGGTGATCGAACGCACAGCAGAGCAGTTTCAAGGAAACGTTTCTCCTGAGTTTTAGACGAAGTTTCCTGCTGTTTAGTACGTATGCCGGCATTGGGCTGGAAATACCGGTTTTGGGATTCTGCACAGAAATGGTTTGCAAACCGCTGAATCCACACGTGAGTTTAACACTGTCAGTTGAATGCACACATTGACAACCATTCAGTTAGATAGCTCCGTTTTGGTTTTAGAAGCAGATATTTCTCTGTACAGCCTATGGTCCCATTCACTCGGGAATATCCCAACGCAGCTCCTAGAAGAAACGTGTTTCTGACTCGCTGAATCTCAACATAGATTCAACTCTCTTAGGTGATCGAACGCACAGCAGAGCAGTTTCAAGGAAACGTTTCTCCTGAGTTTTAGACGAAGTTTCCTGCTGTTTAGTACGGATGCCGGCATTGGGCTGGAAATACCGGTTTTGGGATTCTGCACAGAAATGGTTTGCAAACCGCTGAATCCACACGTGAGTTTAACTCTGTCAGTTGAATGCACACATTGACAACCATTCAGTTAGATAGCTCCGTTTTGGTTTTAGAAGCAGATATTTCTCTGTACATCCTATGGTCCCATTCACTCGGGAATATCCCAACGCAGCTCCTAGAAGAAACGTGTTTCTGACTCGCTGAATCTCAACATAAATTCAACTCTCTTAGGTGATCGAACGCACAGCAGAGCAGTTTCAAGGAAACGTTTCTCCTGAGTTTTAGACGAAGTTTCCTGCTGTTTAGTACGTATGCCGGCATTGGGCTGGAAATACCGGTTTTGGGATTCTGCACAGAAATGGTTTGCAAACCGCTGAATCCACACGTGAGTTTAACTCTGTCAGTTGAATGTACACATTGACAACCATTCAGTTTGATAGCACACTTTTGGTTTTAGAAGCAGATATTTCTCTGTACAGCCTATGGTCCCATTCACTCGGGAATATCCCAACGCAGCTCCTAGAAGAAACGTGTTTCTGACTCGCTGAATCTCAACATAGATTCAACTCTCTTAGGTGAACGAACGCACAGCAGAGCAGTTTCAAGGAAACGTTTCTCCTGAGTCTTAGACGAAGTTTCCTGCTGTTTAGTACGTATGCCGGCATTGGGCTGGAAATACCGGTTTTGGGATTCTGCACAGAAAGGGTTTGCAAACCGCTGAATCCACACGTGAGTTTAACTCTGTCAGTTGAATGCACACATTGACAACCATTCAGTTAGATAGCTCCGTTTTGGTTTTAGAAGCAGATATTTCTCTGTACAGCCTATGGTCCCATTCACTCGGGAATATCCCAACGCAGCTCCTAGAAGAAACGTGTTTCTGACTCGCTGAATCTCAACATAGATTCAACTCTCTTAGGTGAACGAACGCACAGCAGAGCAGTTTCAAGGAAACGTTTCTCCTGAGTTTTAGACGAAGTTTCCTGCTGTTTAGTACGGATGCCGGCATTGGGCTGGACATACCGGTTTTGGGATTCTGCACAGAAAGGGTTTGCAAACCGCTGAATCCACACGTGAGTTTAACTCTGTCAGTTGAATGCACACATTGACAACCATTCAGTTTGATAGCACACTTTTGGTTTTAGAAGCAGATATTTCTCTGTACAGCCTATGGTCCCATTCACTCGGGAATATCCCAACGCACCTCCTAGAAGAAACGTGTTTCTGACTCGCTGAATCTCAACATAGATTCAACTCTCTTAGGTGAACGAACGCACAGCAGAGCAGTTTCAAGGAAACGTTTCTCCTGAGTTTTAGACGAAGTTTCCTGCTGTTTAGTACGTATGCCGGCATTGGGCTGGAAATACCGGTTTTGGGATTCTGCACAGAAAGGGTTTGCAAACCGCTGAATCCACACGTGAGCTTAACTCTGTCAGTTGAATGCACACATTGACAACCATTCAGTTAGATAGCTCCGTTTTGGTTTTAGAAGCAGATATTTCTCTGTACAGCCTATGGTCCCATTCACTCGGGAATATCCCAACGCAGCTCCTAGAAGAAACGTGTTTCTGACTCGCTGAATCTCAACATAGATTCAACTCTCTTAGGTGAACGAACGCACAGCAGAGCAGTTTCAAGGAAACGTTTCTCCTGAGTTTTAGACGAAGTTTCCTGCTGTTTAGTACGGATGCCGGCATTGGGCTGGAAATACCGGTTTTGGGATTCTGCACAGAAAGTGTTTGCAAACCGCTGAATCCACACGTGACTTTAACTCTGTCCGTTGAATGCACACATTGACAACCATTCAGTTTGATAGCACACTTTTGGTTTTAGCAGCAGATATTTCTCTGTACAGCCTATGGTCCCATTCACTCGGGAATATCCCAACGCAGCTCCTAGAAGAAACGTGTTTCTGACTCGCTGAATCTCAACATAGATTCAACTCTCTTAGGTGAACGAACGCACAGCAGAGCAGTTTCAAGGAAACGTTTCTCCTGAGTTTTAGACGAAGTTTCCTGCTGTTTAGTACGTATGACGGCATTGGGCTGGACATACCGGTTTTGGGATTCTACACAGAAAGGGTTTGCAAACCGCTGAATCCACACGTGAGTTTAACTCTGTCAGTTGAATGCACACATTGACAACCATTCAGTTAGATAGCTCCGTTTTGGTTTTAGAAGCAGATATTTCTCTGTACATCCTATGGTCCCATTCACTCGGGAATATCCCAACGCAGCTCCTAGAAGAAACGTGTTTCTGACTCGCTGAATCTCAACATAAATTCAACTCTCTTAGGTGATCGAACGCACAGCAGAGCAGTTTCAAGGAAACGTTTCTCCTGAGTTTTAGACGAAGTTTCCTGCTGTTTAGTACGTATGCCGGCATTGGGCTGGAAATACCGGTTTTGGGATTCTGCACAGAAATGGTTTGCAAACCGCTGAATCCACACGTGAGTTTAACACTGTCAGTTGAATGCACACATTGACAACCATTCAGTTAGATAGCTCCGTTTTGGTTTTAGAAGCAGATATTTCTCTGTACAGCCTATGGTCCCATTCACTCGGGAATATCCCAACGCAGCTCCTAGAAGAAACGTGTTTCTGACTCGCTGAATCTCAACATAGATTCAACTCTCTTAGGTGATCGAACGCACAGCAGAGCAGTTTCAAGGAAACGTTTCTCCTGAGTTTTAGACGAAGTTTCCTGCTGTTTAGTACGGATGCCGGCATTGGGCTGGAAATACCGGTTTTGGGATTCTGCACAGAAATGGTTTGCAAACCGCTGAATCCACACGTGAGTTTAACTCTGTCAGTTGAATGCACACATTGACAACCATTCAGTTAGATAGCTCCGTTTTGGTTTTAGAAGCAGATATTTCTCTGTACATCCTATGGTCCCATTCACTCGGGAATATCCCAACGCAGCTCCTAGAAGAAACGTGTTTCTGACTCGCTGAATCTCAACATAAATTCAACTCTCTTAGGTGATCGAACGCACAGCAGAGCAGTTTCAAGGAAACGTTTCTCCTGAGTTTTAGACGAAGTTTCCTGCTGTTTAGTACGTATGCCGGCATTGGGCTGGAAATACCGGTTTTGGGATTCTGCACAGAAATGGTTTGCAAACCGCTGAATCCACACGTGAGTTTAACTCTGTCAGTTGAATGTACACATTGACAACCATTCAGTTTGATAGCACACTTTTGGTTTTAGAAGCAGATATTTCTCTGTACAGCCTATGGTCCCATTCACTCGGGAATATCCCAACGCAGCTCCTAGAAGAAACGTGTTTCTGACTCGCTGAATCTCAACATAGATTCAACTCTCTTAGGTGAACGAACGCACAGCAGAGCAGTTTCAAGGAAACGTTTCTCCTGAGTCTTAGACGAAGTTTCCTGCTGTTTAGTACGTATGCCGGCATTGGGCTGGAAATACCGGTTTTGGGATTCTGCACAGAAAGGGTTTGCAAACCGCTGAATCCACACGTGAGTTTAACTCTGTCAGTTGAATGCACACATTGACAACCATTCAGTTAGATAGCTCCGTTTTGGTTTTAGAAGCAGATATTTCTCTGTACAGCCTATGGTCCCATTCACTCGGGAATATCCCAACGCAGCTCCTAGAAGAAACGTGTTTCTGACTCGCTGAATCTCAACATAGATTCAACTCTCTTAGGTGAACGAACGCACAGCAGAGCAGTTTCAAGGAAACGTTTCTCCTGAGTTTTAGACGAAGTTTCCTGCTGTTTAGTACGGATGCCGGCATTGGGCTGGACATACCGGTTTTGGGATTCTGCACAGAAAGGGTTTGCAAACCGCTGAATCCACACGTGAGTTTAACTCTGTCAGTTGAATGCACACATTGACAACCATTCAGTTTGATAGCACACTTTTGGTTTTAGAAGCAGATATTTCTCTGTACAGCCTATGGTCCCATTCACTCGGGAATATCCCAACGCACCTCCTAGAAGAAACGTGTTTCTGACTCGCTGAATCTCAACATAGATTCAACTCTCTTAGGTGAACGAACGCACAGAAGAGCAGTTTCAAGGAAACGTTTCTCCTGAGTTTTAGACGAAGTTTCCTGCTGTTTAGTAGGGATGCCGGCATTGGGCTGGACATACCGGTTTTGGGATTCTGCACAGAAAGGGTTTGCAAACCGCTGAATCCACACGTGAGTTTAACTCTGTCAGTTGAATGCACACATTGACAACCATTCAGTTAGATAGCTCCGTTTTGGTTTTAGAAGCAGATATTTCTCTGTACAGCCTATGGTCCCATTCACTCGGGAATATCCCAACGCAGCTCCTAGAAGAAACGTGTTTCTGACTCGCTGAATCTCAACATAGATTCAAATCTCTTAGGTGAACGAACGCACAGCAGAGCAGTTTCAAGGAAACGTTTCTCCTGAGTTTTAGACGAAGTTTCCTGCTCTTTAGTACGTATACCGGCATTGGGCTGGAAATACCGGTTTTGGGATTCTGCACAGAAAGGGTTTGCAAACCGCTGAATCCACACGTGAGTTTAACTCTGTCAGTTGAATGTACACATTGACAACCATTCAGTTTGATAGCACACTTTTGGTTTTAGAAGCAGATATTTCTCTGTACAGCCTATGGTCCCATTCACTCGGGAATATCCCAACGCAGCTCCTAGAAGAAACGTGTTTCTGACTCGCTGAATCTCAACATAGATTCAACTCTCTTAGGTGAACGAACGCACAGCAGAGCAGTTTCAAGGAAACGTTTCTCCTGAGTCTTAGACGAAGTTTCCTGCTGTTTAGTACGTATGCCGGCATTGGGCTGGAAATACCGGTTTTGGGATTCTGCACAGAAAGGGTTTGCAAACCGCTGAATCCACACGTGAGTTTAACTCTGTCAGTTGAATGCACACATTGACAACCATTCAGTTAGATAGCTCCGTTTTGGTTTTAGAAGCAGATATTTCTCTGTACAGCCTATGGTCCCATTCACTCGGGAATATCCCAACGCAGCTCCTAGAAGAAACGTGTTTCTGACTCGCTGAATCTCAACATAGATTCAACTCTCTTAGGTGAACGAACGCACAGAAGAGCAGTTTCAAGGAAACGTTTCTCCTGAGTTTTAGACGAAGTTTCCTGCTGTTTAGTAGGGATGCCGGCATTGGGCTGGAAATAATGGTTTTGGGATTCTGCACAGAAAGGGTTTGCAAACCGCTGAATCCACACGTGAGTTTAACTCTGTCAGTTGAATGCACACATTGACAACTATTCAGTTAGATAGCTCCGTTTTGGTTTTAGAAGCAGATATTTCTCTGTACAGCCTATGGTCCCATTCACTCGGGAATATCCCAACGCAGCTCCTAGAAGAAACTTGTTTCTGACTCGCTGAATCTCAACATAGATTCAACTCTCTTAGGTGAACGAACGCACAGCAGAGCAGTTTCAAGGAAACGTTTCTCCTGAGTTTTAGACGAAGTTTCCTGCTGTTTAGTACGGATGCCGGCATTGGGCTGGACATACCGGTTTTGGGATTCTGCACAGAAAGGGTTTGCAAACCGCTGAATCCACACGTGAGTTTAACTCTGTCAGTTGAATGCACACATTGACAACCATTCAGTTTGATAGCACACTTTTGGTTTTAGAAGCAGATATTTCTCTGTACAGCCTATGGTCCCATTCACTCGGGAATATCCCAACGCACCTCCTAGAAGAAACGTGTTTCTGACTCGCTGAATCTCAACATAGATTCAACTCTCTTAGGTGAACGAACGCACAGCAGAGCAGTTTCAAGGAAACGTTTCTCCTGAGTTTTAGACGAAGTTTCCTGCTGTTTAGTACGTATGCCGGCATTGGGCTGGAAATACCGGTTTTGGGATTCTGCACAGAAAGGGTTTGCAAACCGCTGAATCCACACGTGAGCTTAACTCTGTCAGTTGAATGCACACATTGACAACCATTCAGTTAGATAGCTCCGTTTTGGTTTTAGAAGCAGATATTTCTCTGTACAGCCTATGGTCCCATTCACTCGGGAATATCCCAACGCAGCTCCTAGAAGAAACGTGTTTCTGACTCGCTGAATCTCAACATAGATTCAAATCTCTTAGGTGAACGAACGCACAGCAGAGCAGTTTCAAGGAAACGTTTCTCCTGAGTTTTAGACGAAGTTTCCTGCTCTTTAGTACGTATACCGGCATTGGGCTGGAAATACCGGTTTTGGGATTCTGCACAGAAAGGGTTTGCAAACCGCTGAATCCACACGTGAGTTTAACTCTGTCAGTTGAATGCACACATTGACAACCATTCAGTTTGATAGCACACTTTTGGTTTTAGCAGCAGATATTTCTCTGTACAGCCTATGGTCCCATTCACTCGGGAATATCCCAACGCAGCTCCTAGAAGAAACGTGTTTCTGACTCGCTGAATCTCAACATAGATTCAACTCTCTTAGGTGAACGAACGCACAGCAGAGCAGTTTCAAGGAAACGTTTCTCCTGAGTCTTAGACGAAGTTTCCTGCTGTTTAGTACGTATGCCGGCATTGGGCTGGAAATACCGGTTTTGGGATTCTGCACAGAAAGGGTTTGCAAACCGCTGAATCCACACGTGAGTTTAACTCTGTCAGTTGAATGCACACATTGACAACCATTCAGTTAGATAGCTCCGTTTTGGTTTTAGAAGCAGATATTTCTCTGTACAGCCTATGGTCCCATTCACTCGGGAATATCCCAACGCAGCTCCTAGAAGAAACGTGTTTCTGACTCGCTGAATCTCAACATAGATTCAACTCTCTTAGGTGAACGAACGCACAGAAGAGCAGTTTCAAGGAAACGTTTCTCCTGAGTTTTAGACGAAGTTTCCTGCTGTTTAGTAGGGATGCCGGCATTGGGCTGGAAATACCGGTTTTGGGATTCTGCACAGAAAGGGTTTGCAAACCGCTGAATCCACACGTGAGTTTAACTCTGTCAGTTGAATGCACACATTGACAACCATTCAGTTAGATAGCTCCGTTTTGGTTTTAGAAGCAGATATTTCTCTGTACAGCCTATGGTCCCATTCACTCGGGAATATCCCAACGCAGCTCCTAGAAGAAACGTGTTTCTGACTCGCTGAATCTCAACATAGATTCAACTCTCTTAGGTGAACGAACGCACAGCAGAGCAGTTTCAAGGAAACGTTTCTCCTGAGTTTTAGACGAAGTTTCCTGCTGTTTAGTACGGATGCCGGCATTGGGCTGGACATACCGGTTTTGGGATTCTGCACAGAAAGGGTTTGCAAACCGCTGAATCCACACGTGAGTTTAACTCTGTCAGTTGAATGCACACATTGACAACCATTCAGTTTGATAGCACACTTTTGGTTTTAGAAGCAGATATTTCTCTGTACAGCCTATGGTCCCATTCACTCGGGAATATCCCAACGCACCTCCTAGAAGAAACGTGTTTCTGACTCGCTGAATCTCAACATAGATTCAACTCTCTTAGGTGAACGAACGCACAGCAGAGCAGTTTCAAGGAAACGTTTCTCCTGAGTTTTAGACGAAGTTTCCTGCTGTTTAGTACGTATGCCGGCATTGGGCTGGAAATACCGGTTTTGGGATTCTGCACAGAAAGGGTTTGCAAACCGCTGAATCCACACGTGAGCTTAACTCTGTCAGTTGAATGCACACATTGACAACCATTCAGTTAGATAGCTCCGTTTTGGTTTTAGAAGCAGATATTTCTCTGTACAGCCTATGGTCCCATTCACTCGGGAATATCCCAACGCAGCTCCTAGAAGAAACGTGTTTCTGACTCGCTGAATCTCAACATAGATTCAACTCTCTTAGGTGGTCGAACGCACAGCAGAGCAGTTTCAAGGAAACGTTTCTCCTGAGTTTTAGACGAAGTTTCCTGCTGTTTAGTACGGATGCCGGCATTGGGCTGGAAATACCGGTTTTGGGATTCTGCACAGAAATGGTTTGCAAACCGCTGAATCCACACGTGAGTTTAACACTGTCAGTTGAATGCACACATTGACAACCATTCAGTTAGATAGCTCCGTTTTGGTTTTAGAAGCAGATATTTCTCTGTACAGCCTATGGTCCCATTCACTCGGGAATATCCCAACGCAGCTCCTAGAAGAAACGTGTTTCTGACTCGCTGAATCTCAACATAGATTCAAATCTCTTAGGTGAACGAACGCACAGCAGAGCAGTTTCAAGGAAACGTTTCCCCTGAGTTTTAGACGAAGTTTCCTGCTCTTTAGTACGTATACCGGAATTGGGCTGGAAATACCGGTTTTGGGATTCTGCACAGAAAGGGTTTGCAAACCGCTGAATCCACACGTGAGTTTAACTCTGTCAGTTGAATGCACACATTGACAACCATTCAGTTTTATAGCACACTTTTGGTTTTAGAAGCAGATATTTCTCTGTACAGCCTACGGTCCCATTCACTCGGGAATATCCCAACGCAGCTCCTAGAAGAAACGTGTTTCTGACTCGCTGAATCTCAACATAGATTCAACTCTCTTAGGTGAACGAACGCACAGCAGAGCAGTTTCAAGGAAACGTTTCTCCTGAGTTTTAGACGAAGTTTCCTGCTGTTTAGTACGGATGCCGGCATTGGGCTGGACATACCGGTTTTGGGATTCTGCACAGAAAGGGTTTGCAAACCGCTGAATCCACACGTGAGTTTAACTCTGTCAGTTGAATGCACACATTGACAACCATTCAGTTTGATAGCACACTTTTGGTTTTAGAAGCAGATATTTCTCTGTACAGCCTATGGTCCCATTCACTCGGGAATATCCCAACGCACCTCCTAGAAGAAACGTGTTTCTGACTCGCTGAATCTCAACATAGATTCAACTCTCTTAGGTGAACGAACGCACAGCAGAGCAGTTTCAAGGAAACGTTTCTCCTGAGTTTTAGACGAAGTTTCCTGCTGTTTAGTACGTATGCCGGCATTGGGCTGGAAATACCGGTTTTGGGATTCTGCACAGAAAGGGTTTGCAAACCGCTGAATCCACACGTGAGCTTAACTCTGTCAGTTGAATGCACACATTGACAACCATTCAGTTAGATAGCTCCGTTTTGGTTTTAGAAGCAGATATTTCTCTGTACAGCCTATGGTCCCATTCACTCGGGAATATCCCAACGCAGCTCCTAGAAGAAACGTGTTTCTGACTCGCTGAATCTCAACATAGATTCAACTCTCTTAGGTGAACGAACGCACAGCAGAGCAGTTTCAAGGAAACGTTTCTCCTGAGTTTTAGACGAAGTTTCCTGCTCTTTAGTACGTATACCGGCATTGGGCTGGAAATACCGGTTTTGGGATTCTGCACAGAAAGGGTTTGCAAACCGCTGAATCCACACGTGAGTTTAACTCTGTCAGTTGAATGCACACATTGACAACCATTCAGTTTGATAGCACACTTTTGGTTTTAGCAGCAGATATTTCTCTGTACAGCCTATGGTCCCATTCACTCGGGAATATCCCAACGCAGCTCCTAGAAGAAACGTGTTTCTGACTCGCTGAATCTCAACATAGATTCAACTCTCTTAGGTGAACGAACGCACAGCAGAGCAGTTTCAAGGAAACGTTTCTCCTGAGTCTTAGACGAAGTTTCCTGCTGTTTAGTACGTATGCCGGCATTGGGCTGGAAATACCGGTTTTGGGATTCTGCACAGAAAGGGTTTGCAAACCGCTGAATCCACACGTGAGTTTAACTCTGTCAGTTGAATGCACACATTGACAACCATTCAGTTAGATAGCTCCGTTTTGGTTTTAGAAGCAGATATTTCTCTGTACAGCCTATGGTCCCATTCACTCGGGAATATCCCAACGCAGCTCCTAGAAGAAACGTGTTTCTGACTCGCTGAATCTCAACATAGATTCAACTCTCTTAGGTGAACGAACGCACAGAAGAGCAGTTTCAAGGAAACGTTTCTCCTGAGTTTTAGACGAAGTTTCCTGCTGTTTAGTAGGGATGCCGGCATTGGGCTGGAAATACCGGTTTTGGGATTCTGCACAGAAAGGGTTTGCAAACCGCTGAATCCACACGTGAGTTTAACTCTGTCAGTTGAATGCACACATTGACAACCATTCAGTTAGATAGCTCCGTTTTGGTTTTAGAAGCAGATATTTCTCTGTACAGCCTATGGTCCCATTCACTCGGGAATATCCCAACGCAGCTCCTAGAAGAAACGTGTTTCTGACTCGCTGAATCTCAACATAGATTCAACTCTCTTAGGTGAACGAACGCACAGCAGAGCAGTTTCAAGGAAACGTTTCTCCTGAGTTTTAGACGAAGTTTCCTGCTGTTTAGTACGGATGCCGGCATTGGGCTGGACATACCGGTTTTGGGATTCTGCACAGAAAGGGTTTGCAAACCGCTGAATCCACACGTGAGTTTAACTCTGTCAGTTGAATGCACACATTGACAACCATTCAGTTTGATAGCACACTTTTGGTTTTAGAAGCAGATATTTCTCTGTACAGCCTATGGTCCCATTCACTCGGGAATATCCCAACGCAGCTCCTAGAAGAAACGTGTTTCTGACTCGCTGAATCTCAACATAGATTCAACTCTCTTAGGTGAACGAACGCACAGCAGAGCAGTTTCAAGGAAACGTTTCTCCTGAGTCTTAGACGAAGTTTCCTGCTGTTTAGTACGTATGCCGGCATTGGGCTGGAAATACCGGTTTTGGGATTCTGCACAGAAAGGGTTTGCAAACCGCTGAATCCACACGTGAGCTTAACTCTGTCAGTTGAATGCACACATTGACAACCATTCAGTTAGATAGCTCCGTTTTGGTTTTAGAAGCAGATATTTCTCTGTACAGCCTATGGTCCCATTCACTCGGGAATATCCCAACGCAGCTCCTAGAAGAAACGTGTTTCTGACTCGCTGAATCTCAACATAGATTCAACTCTCTTAGGTGGTCGAACGCACAGCAGAGCAGTTTCAAGGAAACGTTTCTCCTGAGTTTTAGACGAAGTTTCCTGCTGTTTAGTACGGATGCCGGCATTGGGCTGGAAATACCGGTTTTGGGATTCTGCACAGAAATGGTTTGCAAACCGCTGAATCCACACGTGAGTTTAACACTGTCAGTTGAATGCACACATTGACAACCATTCAGTTAGATAGCTCCGTTTTGGTTTTAGAAGCAGATATTTCTCTGTACAGCCTATGGTCCCATTCACTCGGGAATATCCCAACGCAGCTCCTAGAAGAAACGTGTTTCTGACTCGCTGAATCTCAACATAGATTCAAATCTCTTAGGTGAACGAACGCACAGCAGAGCAGTTTCAAGGAAACGTTTCCCCTGAGTTTTAGACGAAGTTTCCTGCTCTTTAGTACGTATACCGGCATTGGGCTGGAAATACCGGTTTTGGGATTCTGCACAGAAAGGGTTTGCAAACCGCTGAATCCACACGTGAGTTTAACTCTGTCAGTTGAATGCACACATTGACAACCATTCAGTTTTATAGCACACTTTTGGTTTTAGAAGCAGATATTTCTCTGTACAGCCTACGGTCCCATTCACTCGGGAATATCCCAACGCAGCTCCTAGAAGAAACGTGTTTCTGACTCGCTGAATCTCAACATAGATTCAACTCTCTTAGGTGAACGAACGCACAGAAGAGCAGTTTCAAGGAAACGTTTCTTCTGAGTCTTAGACGAAGTTTCCTGCTGTTTAGTACGTATGCCGGCATTGGGCTGGAAATACCGGTTTTGGGATTCTGCACAGAAAGGGTTTGCAAACCGCTGAATCCACACGTGAGCTTAACTCTGTCAGTTGAATGCACACATTGACAACCATTCAGTTAGATAGCTCCGTTTTGGTTTTAGAAGCAGATATTTCTCTGTACAGCCTATGGTCCCATTCACTCGGGAATATCCCAACGCAGCTCCTAGAAGAAACGTGTTTCTGACTCGCTGAATCTCAACATAGATTCAACTCTCTTAGGTGAACGAACGCACAGAAGAGCAGTTTCAAGGAAACGTTTCTCCTGAGTTTTAGACGAAGTTTCCTGCTGTTTAGTAGGGATGCCGGCATTGGGCTGGAAATAATGGTTTTGGGATTCTGCACAGAAAGGGTTTGCAAACCGCTGAATCCACACGTGAGTTTAACTCTGTCAGTTGAATGCACACATTGACAACTGTTCAGTTAGATAGCTCCGTTTTGGTTTTAGAAGCAGATATTTCTCTGTACAGCCTATGGTCCCATTCACTCGGGAATATCCCAACGCAGCTCCTAGAAGAAACTTGTTTCTGACTCGCTGAATCTCAACATAGATTCAACTCTCTTAGGTGAACGAACACACAGCAGTGCAGTTTCAAGGAAACGTTTCTCCTGAGTTTTAGACGAAGTTTCCTGCTGTTTAGTACGGATGCCGGCATTGGGCTGGACATACCGGTTTTGGGATTCTGCACAGAAAGGGTTTGCAAACCGCTGAATCCACACGTGAGTTTAACTCTGTCAGTTGAATGCACACATTGACAACCATTCAGTTTGATAGCACACTTTTGGTTTTAGAAGCAGATATTTCTCTGTACAGCCTATGGTCCCATTCACTCGGGAATATCCCAACGCACCTCCTAGAAGAAACGTGTTTCTGACTCGCTGAATCTCAACATAGATTCAACTCTCTTAGGTGAACGAACGCACAGCAGAGCAGTTTCAAGGAAACGTTTCTCCTGAGTTTTAGACGAAGTTTCCTGCTGTTTAGTACGTATGCCGGCATTGGGCTGGAAATACCGGTTTTGGGATTCTGCACAGAAAGGGTTTGCAAACCGCTGAATCCACACGTGAGCTTAACTCTGTCAGTTGAATGCACACATTGACAACCATTCAGTTAGATAGCTCCGTTTTGGTTTTAGAAGCAGATATTTCTCTGTACAGCCTATGGTCCCATTCACTCGGGAATATCCCAACGCAGCTCCTAGAAGAAACGTGTTTCTGACTCGCTGAATCTCAACATAGATTCAAATCTCTTAGGTGAACGAACGCACAGCAGAGCAGTTTCAAGGAAACGTTTCTCCTGAGTTTTAGACGAAGTTTCCTGCTCTTTAGTACGTATACCGGCATTGGGCTGGAAATACCGGTTTTGGGATTCTGCACAGAAAGGGTTTGCAAACCGCTGAATCCACACGTGAGTTTAACTCTGTCAGTTGAATGCACACATTGACAACCATTCAGTTTGATAGCACACTTTTGGTTTTAGCAGCAGATATTTCTCTGTACAGCCTATGGTCCCATTCACTCGAGAATATCCCAACGCACCTCCTAGAAGAAACGTGTTTCTGACTCGCTGAATCTCAACATAGATTCAACTCTCTTAGGTGAACGAACGCACAGCAGAGCAGTTTCAAGGAAACGTTTCTCCTGAGTCTTAGACGAAGTTTCCTGCTGTTTAGTACGTATGCCGGCATTGGGCTGGAAATACCGGTTTTGGGATTCTGCACAGAAAGGGTTTGCAAACCGCTGAATCCACACGTGAGTTTAACTCTGTCAGTTGAATGCACACATTGACAACCATTCAGTTAGATAGCTCCGTTTTGGTTTTAGAAGCAGATATTTCTCTGTACAGCCTATGGTCCCATTCACTCGGGAATATCCCAACGCAGCTCCTAGAAGAAACGTGTTTCTGACTCGCTGAATCTCAACATAGATTCAACTCTCTTAGGTGAACGAACGCACAGCAGAGCAGTTTCAAGGAAACGTTTCTCCTGAGTCTTAGACGAAGTTTCCTGCTGTTTAGTACGTATGCCGGCATTGGGCTGGAAATACCGGTTTTGGGATTCTGCACAGAAAGGGTTTGCAAACCGCTGAATCCACACGTGAGTTTAACTCTGTCAGTTGAATGCACACATTGACAACCATTCAGTTAGATAGCTCCGTTTTGGTTTTAGAAGCAGATATTTCTCTGTACAGCCTATGGTCCCATTCACTCGGGAATATCCCAACGCAGCTCCTAGAAGAAACGTGTTTCTGACTCGCTGAATCTCAACATAGATTCAACTCTCTTAGGTGAACGAACGCACAGAAGAGCAGTTTCAAGGAAACGTTTCTCCTGAGTTTTAGACGAAGTTTCCTGCTGTTTAGTAGGGATGCCGGCATTGGGCTGGAAATACCGGTTTTGGGATTCTGCACAGAAAGGGTTTGCAAACCGCTGAATCCACACGTGAGTTTAACTCTGTCAGTTGAATGCACACATTGACAACCATTCAGTTAGATAGCTCCGTTTTGGTTTTAGAAGCAGATATTTCTCTGTACAGCCTATGGTCCCATTCACTCGGGAATATCCCAACGCAGCTCCTAGAAGAAACGTGTTTCTGACTCGCTGAATCTCAACATAGATTCAACTCTCTTAGGTGAACGAACGCACAGCAGAGCAGTTTCAAGGAAACGTTTCTCCTGAGTTTTAGACGAAGTTTCCTGCTGTTTAGTACGGATGCCGGCATTGGGCTGGACATACCGGTTTTGGGATTCTGCACAGAAAGGGTTTGCAAACCGCTGAATCCACACGTGAGTTTAACTCTGTCAGTTGAATGCACACATTGACAACCATTCAGTTTGATAGCACACTTTTGGTTTTAGAAGCAGATATTTCTCTGTACAGCCTATGGTCCCATTCACTCGGGAATATCCCAACGCACCTCCTAGAAGAAACGTGTTTCTGACTCGCTGAATCTCAACATAGATTCAACTCTCTTAGGTGAACGAACGCACAGCAGAGCAGTTTCAAGGAAACGTTTCTCCTGAGTTTTAGACGAAGTTTCCTGCTGTTTAGTACGTATGCCGGCATTGGGCTGGAAATACCGGTTTTGGGATTCTGCACAGAAAGGGTTTGCAAACCGCTGAATCCACACGTGAGCTTAACTCTGTCAGTTGAATGCACACATTGACAACCATTCAGTTAGATAGCTCCGTTTTGGTTTTAGAAGCAGATATTTCTCTGTACAGCCTATGGTCCCATTCACTCGGGAATATCCCAACGCAGCTCCTAGAAGAAACGTGTTTCTGACTCGCTGAATCTCAACATAGATTCAACTCTCTTAGGTGGTCGAACGCACAGCAGAGCAGTTTCAAGGAAACGTTTCTCCTGAGTTTTAGACGAAGTTTCCTGCTGTTTAGTACGGATGCCGGCATTGGGCTGGAAATACCGGTTTTGGGATTCTGCACAGAAATGGTTTGCAAACCGCTGAATCCACACGTGAGTTTAACACTGTCAGTTGAATGCACACATTGACAACCATTCAGTTAGATAGCTCCGTTTTGGTTTTAGAAGCAGATATTTCTCTGTACAGCCTATGGTCCCATTCACTCGGGAATATCCCAACGCAGCTCCTAGAAGAAACGTGTTTCTGACTCGCTGAATCTCAACATAGATTCAAATCTCTTAGGTGAACGAACGCACAGCAGAGCAGTTTCAAGGAAACGTTTCCCCTGAGTTTTAGACGAAGTTTCCTGCTCTTTAGTACGTATACCGGAATTGGGCTGGAAATACCGGTTTTGGGATTCTGCACAGAAAGGGTTTGCAAACCGCTGAATCCACACGTGAGTTTAACTCTGTCAGTTGAATGCACACATTGACAACCATTCAGTTTTATAGCACACTTTTGGTTTTAGAAGCAGATATTTCTCTGTACAGCCTACGGTCCCATTCACTCGGGAATATCCCAACGCAGCTCCTAGAAGAAACGTGTTTCTGACTCGCTGAATCTCAACATAGATTCAACTCTCTTAGGTGAACGAACGCACAGCAGAGCAGTTTCAAGGAAACGTTTCTCCTGAGTTTTAGACGAAGTTTCCTGCTGTTTAGTACGGATGCCGGCATTGGGCTGGACATACCGGTTTTGGGATTCTGCACAGAAAGGGTTTGCAAACCGCTGAATCCACACGTGAGTTTAACTCTGTCAGTTGAATGCACACATTGACAACCATTCAGTTTGATAGCACACTTTTGGTTTTAGAAGCAGATATTTCTCTGTACAGCCTATGGTCCCATTCACTCGGGAATATCCCAACGCACCTCCTAGAAGAAACGTGTTTCTGACTCGCTGAATCTCAACATAGATTCAACTCTCTTAGGTGAACGAACGCACAGCAGAGCAGTTTCAAGGAAACGTTTCTCCTGAGTTTTAGACGAAGTTTCCTGCTGTTTAGTACGTATGCCGGCATTGGGCTGGAAATACCGGTTTTGGGATTCTGCACAGAAAGGGTTTGCAAACCGCTGAATCCACACGTGAGCTTAACTCTGTCAGTTGAATGCACACATTGACAACCATTCAGTTAGATAGCTCCGTTTTGGTTTTAGAAGCAGATATTTCTCTGTACAGCCTATGGTCCCATTCACTCGGGAATATCCCAACGCAGCTCCTAGAAGAAACGTGTTTCTGACTCGCTGAATCTCAACATAGATTCAACTCTCTTAGGTGAACGAACGCACAGCAGAGCAGTTTCAAGGAAACGTTTCTCCTGAGTTTTAGACGAAGTTTCCTGCTCTTTAGTACGTATACCGGCATTGGGCTGTAAATACCGGTTTTGGGATTCTGCACAGAAAGGGTTTGCAAACCGCTGAATCCACACGTGAGTTTAACTCTGTCAGTTGAATGCACACATTGACAACCATTCAGTTTGATAGCACACTTTTGGTTTTAGCAGCAGATATTTCTCTGTACAGCCTATGGTCCCATTCACTCGGGAATATCCCAACGCAGCTCCTAGAAGAAACGTGTTTCTGACTCGCTGAATCTCAACATAGATTCAACTCTCTTAGGTGAACGAACGCACAGCAGAGCAGTTTCAAGGAAACGTTTCTCCTGAGTCTTAGACGAAGTTTCCTGCTGTTTAGTACGTATGCCGGCATTGGGCTGGAAATACCGGTTTTGGGATTCTGCACAGAAAGGGTTTGCAAACCGCTGAATCCACACGTGAGTTTAACTCTGTCAGTTGAATGCACACATTGACAACCATTCAGTTAGATAGCTCCGTTTTGGTTTTAGAAGCAGATATTTCTCTGTACAGCCTATGGTCCCATTCACTCGGGAATATCCCAACGCAGCTCCTAGAAGAAACGTGTTTCTGACTCGCTGAATCTCAACATAGATTCAACTCTCTTAGGTGAACGAACGCACAGAAGAGCAGTTTCAAGGAAACGTTTCTCCTGAGTTTTAGACGAAGTTTCCTGCTGTTTAGTAGGGATGCCGGCATTGGGCTGGAAATACCGGTTTTGGGATTCTGCACAGAAAGGGTTTGCAAACCGCTGAATCCACACGTGAGTTTAACTCTGTCAGTTGAATGCACACATTGACAACCATTCAGTTAGATAGCTCCGTTTTGGTTTTAGAAGCAGATATTTCTCTGTACAGCCTATGGTCCCATTCACTCGGGAATATCCCAACGCAGCTCCTAGAAGAAACGTGTTTCTGACTCGCTGAATCTCAACATAGATTCAACTCTCTTAGGTGAACGAACGCACAGCAGAGCAGTTTCAAGGAAACGTTTCTCCTGAGTTTTAGACGAAGTTTCCTGCTGTTTAGTACGGATGCCGGCATTGGGCTGGACATACCGGTTTTGGGATTCTGCACAGAAAGGGTTTGCAAACCGCTGAATCCACACGTGAGTTTAACTCTGTCAGTTGAATGCACACATTGACAACCATTCAGTTTGATAGCACACTTTTGGTTTTAGAAGCAGATATTTCTCTGTACAGCCTATGGTCCCATTCACTCGGGAATATCCCAACGCAGCTCCTAGAAGAAACGTGTTTCTGACTCGCTGAATCTCAACATAGATTCAACTCTCTTAGGTGAACGAACGCACAGCAGAGCAGTTTCAAGGAAACGTTTCTCCTGAGTCTTAGACGAAGTTTCCTGCTGTTTAGTACGTATGCCGGCATTGGGCTGGAAATACCGGTTTTGGGATTCTGCACAGAAAGGGTTTGCAAACCGCTGAATCCACACGTGAGCTTAACTCTGTCAGTTGAATGCACACATTGACAACCATTCAGTTAGATAGCTCCGTTTTGGTTTTAGAAGCAGATATTTCTCTGTACAGCCTATGGTCCCATTCACTCGGGAATATCCCAACGCAGCTCCTAGAAGAAACGTGTTTCTGACTCGCTGAATCTCAACATAGATTCAACTCTCTTAGGTGGTCGAACGCACAGCAGAGCAGTTTCAAGGAAACGTTTCTCCTGAGTTTTAGACGAAGTTTCCTGCTGTTTAGTACGGATGCCGGCATTGGGCTGGAAATACCGGTTTTGGGATTCTGCACAGAAATGGTTTGCAAACCGCTGAATCCACACGTGAGTTTAACACTGTCAGTTGAATGCACACATTGACAACCATTCAGTTAGATAGCTCCGTTTTGGTTTTAGAAGCAGATATTTCTCTGTACAGCCTATGGTCCCATTCACTCGGGAATATCCCAACGCAGCTCCTAGAAGAAACGTGTTTCTGACTCGCTGAATCTCAACATAGATTCAAATCTCTTAGGTGAACGAACGCACAGCAGAGCAGTTTCAAGGAAACGTTTCCCCTGAGTTTTAGACGAAGTTTCCTGCTCTTTAGTACGTATACCGGCATTGGGCTGGAAATACCGGTTTTGGGATTCTGCACAGAAAGGGTTTGCAAACCGCTGAATCCACACGTGAGTTTAACTCTGTCAGTTGAATGCACACATTGACAACCATTCAGTTTTATAGCACACTTTTGGTTTTAGAAGCAGATATTTCTCTGTACAGCCTACGGTCCCATTCACTCGGGAATATCCCAACGCAGCTCCTAGAAGAAACGTGTTTCTGACTCGCTGAATCTCAACATAGATTCAACTCTCTTAGGTGAACGAACGCACAGAAGAGCAGTTTCAAGGAAACGTTTCTTCTGAGTCTTAGACGAAGTTTCCTGCTGTTTAGTACGTATGCCGGCATTGGGCTGGAAATACCGGTTTTGGGATTCTGCACAGAAAGGGTTTGCAAACCGCTGAATCCACACGTGAGCTTAACTCTGTCAGTTGAATGCACACATTGACAACCATTCAGTTAGATAGCTCCGTTTTGGTTTTAGAAGCAGATATTTCTCTGTACAGCCTATGGTCCCATTCACTCGGGAATATCCCAACGCAGCTCCTAGAAGAAACGTGTTTCTGACTCGCTGAATCTCAACATAGATTCAACTCTCTTAGGTGAACGAACGCACAGAAGAGCAGTTTCAAGGAAACGTTTCTCCTGAGTTTTAGACGAAGTTTCCTGCTGTTTAGTAGGGATGCCGGCATTGGGCTGGAAATAATGGTTTTGGGATTCTGCACAGAAAGGGTTTGCAAACCGCTGAATCCACACGTGAGTTTAACTCTGTCAGTTGAATGCACACATTGACAACTGTTCAGTTAGATAGCTCCGTTTTGGTTTTAGAAGCAGATATTTCTCTGTACAGCCTATGGTCCCATTCACTCGGGAATATCCCAACGCAGCTCCTAGAAGAAACTTGTTTCTGACTCGCTGAATCTCAACATAGATTCAACTCTCTTAGGTGAACGAACACACAGCAGTGCAGTTTCAAGGAAACGTTTCTCCTGAGTTTTAGACGAAGTTTCCTGCTGTTTAGTACGGATGCCGGCATTGGGCTGGACATACCGGTTTTGGGATTCTGCACAGAAAGGGTTTGCAAACCGCTGAATCCACACGTGAGTTTAACTCTGTCAGTTGAATGCACACATTGACAACCATTCAGTTTGATAGCACACTTTTGGTTTTAGAAGCAGATATTTCTCTGTACAGCCTATGGTCCCATTCACTCGGGAATATCCCAACGCACCTCCTAGAAGAAACGTGTTTCTGACTCGCTGAATCTCAACATAGATTCAACTCTCTTAGGTGAACGAACGCACAGCAGAGCAGTTTCAAGGAAACGTTTCTCCTGAGTTTTAGACGAAGTTTCCTGCTGTTTAGTACGTATGCCGGCATTGGGCTGGAAATACCGGTTTTGGGATTCTGCACAGAAAGGGTTTGCAAACCGCTGAATCCACACGTGAGCTTAACTCTGTCAGTTGAATGCACACATTGACAACCATTCAGTTAGATAGCTCCGTTTTGGTTTTAGAAGCAGATATTTCTCTGTACAGCCTATGGTCCCATTCACTCGGGAATATCCCAACGCAGCTCCTAGAAGAAACGTGTTTCTGACTCGCTGAATCTCAACATAGATTCAAATCTCTTAGGTGAACGAACGCACAGCAGAGCAGTTTCAAGGAAACGTTTCTCCTGAGTTTTAGACGAAGTTTCCTGCTCTTTAGTACGTATACCGGCATTGGGCTGGAAATACCGGTTTTGGGATTCTGCACAGAAAGGGTTTGCAAACCGCTGAATCCACACGTGAGTTTAACTCTGTCAGTTGAATGCACACATTGACAACCATTCAGTTTGATAGCACACTTTTGGTTTTAGCAGCAGATATTTCTCTGTACAGCCTATGGTCCCATTCACTCGAGAATATCCCAACGCACCTCCTAGAAGAAACGTGTTTCTGACTCGCTGAATCTCAACATAGATTCAACTCTCTTAGGTGAACGAACGCACAGCAGAGCAGTTTCAAGGAAACGTTTCTCCTGAGTCTTAGACGAAGTTTCCTGCTGTTTAGTACGTATGCCGGCATTGGGCTGGAAATACCGGTTTTGGGATTCTGCACAGAAAGGGTTTGCAAACCGCTGAATCCACACGTGAGTTTAACTCTGTCAGTTGAATGCACACATTGACAACCATTCAGTTAGATAGCTCCGTTTTGGTTTTAGAAGCAGATATTTCTCTGTACAGCCTATGGTCCCATTCACTCGGGAATATCCCAACGCAGCTCCTAGAAGAAACGTGTTTCTGACTCGCTGAATCTCAACATAGATTCAACTCTCTTAGGTGAACGAACGCACAGAAGAGCAGTTTCAAGGAAACGTTTCTCCTGAGTTTTAGACGAAGTTTCCTGCTGTTTAGTAGGGATGCCGGCATTGGGCTGGAAATACCGGTTTTGGGATTCTGCACAGAAAGGGTTTGCAAACCGCTGAATCCACACGTGAGTTTACCTCTGTCAGTTGATTGCACACATTGACAACCATTCAGTTAGATAGCTCCGTTTTGGTTTTAGAAGCAGATATTTCTCTGTACAGCCTATGGTCCCATTCACTCGGGAATATCCCAACGCAGCTCCTAGAAGAAACGTGTTTCTGACTCGCTGAATCTCAACATAGATTCAACTCTCTTAGGTGAACGAACGCACAGCAGAGCAGTTTCAAGGAAACGTTTCTCCTGAGTTTTAGACGAAGTTTCCTGCTGTTTAGTACGGATGCCGGCATTGGGCTGGACATACCGGTTTTGGGATTCTGCACAGAAAGGGTTTGCAAACCGCTGAATCCACACGTGAGTTTAACTCTGTCAGTTGAATGCACACATTGACAACCATTCAGTTTGATAGCACACTTTTGGTTTTAGAAGCAGATATTTCTCTGTACAGCCTATGGTCCCATTCACTCGGGAATATCCCAACGCACCTCCTAGAAGAAACGTGTTTCTGACTCGCTGAATCTCAACATAGATTCAACTCTCTTAGGTGAACGAACGCACAGCAGAGCAGTTTCAAGGAAACGTTTCTCCTGAGTTTTAGACGAAGTTTCCTGCTGTTTAGTACGTATGCCGGCATTGGCCTGGAAATACCGGTTTTGGGATTCTGCACAGAAAGGGTTTGCAAACCGCTGAATCCACACGTGAGCTTAACTCTGTCAGTTGAATGCACACATTGACAACCATTCAGATAGATAGCTCCGTTTTGGTTTTAGAAGCAGATATTTCTCTGTACAGCCTATGGTCCCATTCACTCGGGAATATCCCAACGCAGCTCCTAGAAGAAACGTGTTTCTGACTCGCTGAATCTCAACATAGATTCAAATCTCTTAGGTGGTCGAACGCACAGCAGAGCAGTTTCAAGGAAACGTTTCTCCTGAGTTTTAGACGAAGTTTCCTGCTGTTTAGTACGGATGCCGGCATTGGGCTGGAAATACCGGTTTTGGGATTCTGCACAGAAATGGTTTGCAAACCGCTGAATCCACACGTGAGTTTAACACTGTCAGTTGAATGCACACATTGACAACCATTCAGTTAGATAGCTCCGTTTTGGTTTTAGAAGCAGATATTTCTCTGTACAGCCTATGGTCCCATTCACTCGGGAATATCCCAACGCAGCTCCTAGAAGAAACGTGTTTCTGACTCGCTGAATCTCAACATAGATTCAAATCTCTTAGGTGAACGAACGCACAGCAGAGCAGTTTCAAGGAAACGTTTCCCCTGAGTTTTAGACGAAGTTTCCTGCTCTTTAGTACGTATACCGGAATTGGGCTGGAAATACCGGTTTTGGGATTCTGCACAGAAAGGGTTTGCAAACCGCTGAATCCACACGTGAGTTTAACTCTGTCAGTTGAATGCACACATTGACAACCATTCAGTTAGATAGCTCCGTTTTGGTTTTAGCAGCAGATATTTCTCTGTACAGCCTATGGTCCCATTCACTCGAGAATATCCCAACGCAGCTCCTAGAAGAAACGTATTTCTGACTCGCTGAATCTCAACATAGATTCAACTCTCTTAGGTGATCGAACGCACAGCAGAGCAGTTTCAAGGAAACGTTTCTCCTGAGTTTTAGACGAAGTTTCCTGCTGTTTAGTACGGATGCCGGCATTGGGCTGGAAATGCCGGTTTTGGGATTCTGCACAGAAAGGGTTTGCAAACCGCTGAATCCACACGTGAGTTTACCTCTGTCAGTTGAATGCACACATTGACAACCATTCAGTTTGATAGCACCCTTTTGGTTTTAGAAGCAGATATTTCTCTGTACAGCCTATGGTCACATTCACTCGGGAATATCCAAACGCAGCTCCTAGAAGAAACGTGTTTCTGACTCGCTGAATCTCAACATAGTTTCAACTCTCTTAGGTGAACGAACGCAGAGCAGAGCAGTTTCAAGGAAACGTTTCTCCTGAGTTTTAGACGAAGTTTCCTGCTGTTTAGTATGGATGCCGGCATTGAGCTGGAATTACCGGTTTTGGGATTCTGCACAGAAAGGGTTTGTAAACCGCTGAATCCAAACGTGAGTTTAACTCTGTCAGTTGAATGCACACATTGACAACCATTCAGTTAGATACCACCCTTTTGGTTGTAGGAGCAGATATTTCTCTGTACAGCCTATGGTCCCATTCACTCGAGAATATCCCAACGCACCTCCTAGAAGAAACGTATTTCTGACTCGCTGAATCTCAACATAGATTCAACTCTCTTAGGTGATCGAACGCACAGCAGAGCAGTTTCAAGGAAACGTTTCTCCTGAGTTTTAGACGAAGTTTCCTGCTGTTTAGTACGGATGCCGGCATTGGGCTGGACATACCGGTTTTGGGATTCTGCACAGAAAGGGATTGCAAACCGCTGAATCCACACGTGAGTTTAACTCTGTCAGTTGAATGCACACATTGACAACCATTCAGTTAGATAGCTCCGTTTTGGTTTTAGAAGCAGATATTTCTCTGTACAGCCTATGGTCCCATTCACTCGGGAATATCCCAACGCAGCTCCTAGAAGAAACGTGTTTCTGACTCGCTGAATCTCAACATAGATTCAACTCTCTTAGGTGAACGAACGCACAGCAGAGCAGTTTCAAGGAAACGTTTCTCCTGAGTTTTAGACGAAGTTTCCTGCTGTTTAGTACGTATGCCGGCATTGGGCTGGAAATACCGGTTTTGGGATTCTGCACAGAAAGGGTTTGCAAACCGCTGAGTCCACCCGTGAGTTTAACTCTGTCAGTTGAATGCACACATTGAAAACCATTCAGTTAGATATCTCCGTTTTGGTTTTAGAAGCAGATATTTCTCTGTACAGCCTATGGTCCCATTCACTCGGGAATATCCCAACGCAGCTCCTAGAAGAAACGTGTTTCTGACTCGCTGAATCTCAACATAGATTCAACTCTCTTAGGTGAACGAACGCACAGCAGAGCAGTTTCAAGGAAACGTTTCTCCTGAGTTTTAGACGAAGTTTCCTGCTGTTTAGTACGGATGCCGGCATTGGGCTGGACATACCGGTTTTGGGATTCTGCACAGAAAGGGTTTGCAAACCGCTGAATCCACACGTGAGTTTAACTCTGTCAGTTGAATGCACACATTGACAACCATTCAGTTTGATAGCACACTTTTGGTTTTAGAAGCAGATATTTCTCTGTACAGCCTATGGTCCCATTCACTCGGGAATATCCCAACGCACCTCCTATAAGAAACGTGTTTCTGACTCGCTGAATCTCAACATAGATTCAACTCTCTTAGGTGATCGAACGCACAGCAGAGCAGTTTCAAGGAAACGTTTCTCCTGAGTTTTAGACGAAGTTTCCTGCTGTTTAGTACGGATGCCGGCATTGGGCTGGAAATACCGGTTTTGGGATTGTGCACAGAAAGGGTTTGCAAACCGCTGAATCCACACGTGAGTTTAACTCTGTCAGTTGAATGCACACATTGACAACCATTCAGTTAGATAGCTCCGTTTTGGTTTTAGAAGCAGATATTTCTCTGTACAGCCTATGGTCACATTCACTCGGTAATATCCAAACGCAGCTCCTAGAAGAAACGTGTTTCTGACTCGCTGAATCTCAACATAGTTTCAACTCTCTTAGGTGAACGAACGCAGAGCAGAGCAGTTTCAAGGAAACGTTTCTCCTGAGTTTTAGACGAAGTTTCCTGCTGTTTAGTATGGATGCCGGCATTGAGCTGGAATTACCGGTTTTGGGATTCTGCACAGAAAGGGTTTGTAAACCGCTGAATCCAAACGTGAGTTTAACTCTGTCAGTTGAATGCACACATTGACAACCATTCAGTTAGATACCACCCTTTTGGTTGTAGGAGCAGATATTTCTCTGTACAGCCTATGGTCCCATTCACTCGAGAATATCCCAACGCACCTCCTAGAAGAAACGTATTTCTGACTCGCTGAATCTCAACATAGATTCAACTCTCTTAGGTGATCGAACGCACAGCAGAGCAGTTTCAAGGAAACGTTTCTCCTGAGTTTTAGACGAAGTTTCCTGCTGTTTAGTACGGATGCCGGCATTGGGCTGGACATACCGGTTTTGGGATTCTGCACAGAAAGGTTTTGTAAACCGCTGAATCCACACGTGAGTTTAACTCTGTCAGTTGAATGCACACATTGACAACCATTCAGTTAGATAGCTCCGTTTTGGTTTTAGAAGCAGATATTTCTCTGTACAGCCTATGGTCCCATTCACTCGGGAATATCCCAACGCAGCTCCTAGAAGAAACGTGTTTCTGACTCGCTGAATCTCAACATAGATTCAACTCTCTTAGGTGATCGAACGCACAGCAGAGCAGTTTCAAGGAAACGTTTCTCCTGAGTTTTAGACGAAGTTTCCTGCTGTTTAGTACGGATGCCGGCATTGGGCTGGACATACCGGTTTTGGGATTCTGCACAGAAAGGGTTTGCAAACCGCTGAATCCACACGTGAGTTTAACTCTGTCAGTTGAATGCACACATTGACAACCATTCAGTTTGATAGCACACTTTTGGTTTTAGAAGCAGATATTTCTCTGTACAGCCTATGGTCCCATTCACTCGGGAATATCCCAACGCAGCTCCTAGAAGAAACGTGTTTCTGACTCGCTGAATCTCAACATAGATTCAACTCTCTTAGGTGATCGAACGCACAGCAGAGCAGTTTCAAGGAAACGTTTCTCCTGAGTTTTAGACGAAGTTTCCTGCTGTTTAGTACGGATGCCGGCATTGGGCTGGAAATACCGGTTTTGGGATTCTGCACAGAAAGGGTTTGCAAACCGCTGAATCCACACGTGAGTTTAACTCTGTCAGTTGAATGCACACATTGACAACCATTCAGTTAGATAGCTCCGTTTTGGTTTTAGCAGCAGATATTTCTCTGTACAGCCTATGGTCCCATTCACTCGAGAATATCCCAACGCAGCTCCTAGAAGAAACGTATTTCTGAATGGCTGAATCTCAACATAGATTCAACTCTCTTAGGTGATCGAACGCACAGGAGAGCAGTTTCAAGGAAACGTTTCTCCTGAGTTTTAGACGAAGTTTCCTGCTGTTCAGTACGGATGCCGGCATTGGGCTGGAAATGCCGGTTTTGGGATTCTGCACAGAAAGGGTTTGCAAACCGCTGAATCCACACGTGAGTTTAACTCTGTCAGTTGAATGCACACATTGACAACCATTCAGTTAGATAGCTCCGTTTTGGTTTTAGAAGCAGATATTTCTCTGTACATCCTATGGTCCCATTCACTCGGGAATATCCCAACGCAGCTCCTAGAAGAAACGTGTTTCTGACTCGCTGAATCTCAACATAAATTCAACTCTCTTAGGTGATCGAACGCACAGCAGAGCAGTTTCAAGGAAACGTTTCTCCTGAGTTTTAGACGAAGTTTCCTGCTGTTTAGTACGTATGCCGGCATTGGGCTGGAAATACCGGTTTTGGGATTCTGCACAGAAATGGTTTGCAAACCGCTGAATCCACACGTGAGTTTAACTCTGTCAGTTGAATGTACACATTGACAACCATTCAGTTTGATAGCACACTTTTGGTTTTAGAAGCAGATATTTCTCTGTACAGCCTATGGTCCCATTCACTCGGGAATATCCCAACGCAGCTCCTAGAAGAAACGTGTTTCTGACTCGCTGAATCTCAACATAGATTCAACTCTCTTAGGTGAACGAACGCACAGCAGAGCAGTTTCAAGGAAACGTTTCTCCTGAGTCTTAGACGAAGTTTCCTGCTGTTTAGTACGTATGCCGGCATTGGGCTGGAAATACCGGTTTTGGGATTCTGCACAGAAAGGGTTTGCAAACCGCTGAATCCACACGTGAGTTTAACTCTGTCAGTTGAATGCACACATTGACAACCATTCAGTTAGATAGCTCCGTTTTGGTTTTAGAAGCAGATATTTCTCTGTACAGCCTATGGTCCCATTCACTCGGGAATATCCCAACGCAGCTCCTAGAAGAAACGTGTTTCTGACTCGCTGAATCTCAACATAGATTCAACTCTCTTAGGTGAACGAACGCACAGCAGAGCAGTTTCAAGGAAACGTTTCTCCTGAGTTTTAGACGAAGTTTCCTGCTGTTTAGTACGGATGCCGGCATTGGGCTGGACATACCGGTTTTGGGATTCTGCACAGAAAGGGTTTGCAAACCGCTGAATCCACACGTGAGTTTAACTCTGTCAGTTGAATGCACACATTGACAACCATTCAGTTTGATAGCACACTTTTGGTTTTAGAAGCAGATATTTCTCTGTACAGCCTATGGTCCCATTCACTCGGGAATATCCCAACGCACCTCCTAGAAGAAACGTGTTTCTGACTCGCTGAATCTCAACATAGATTCAACTCTCTTAGGTGATCGAACGCACAGCAGAGCAGTTTCAAGGAAACGTTTCTCCTGAGTTTTAGACGAAGTTTCCTGCTGTTTAGTACGGATGCCGGCATTGGGCTGGAAATACCGGTTTTGGGATTGTGCACAGAAAGGGTTTGCAAACCGCTGAATCCACACGTGAGTTTAACTCTGTCAGTTGAATGCACACATTGACAACCATTCAGTTAGATAGCTCCGTTTTGGTTTTAGAAGCAGATATTTCTCTGTACAGCCTATGGTCACATTCACTCGGTAATATCCAAACGCAGCTCCTAGAAGAAACGTGTTTCTGACTCGCTGAATCTCAACATAGTTTCAACTCTCTTAGGTGAACGAACGCAGAGCAGAGCAGTTTCAAGGAAACGTTTCTCCTGAGTTTTAGACGAAGTTTCCTGCTGTTTAGTATGGATGCCGGCATTGAGCTGGAATTACCGGTTTTGGGATTCTGCACAGAAAGGGTTTGTAAACCGCTGAATCCAAACGTGAGTTTAACTCTGTCAGTTGAATGCACACATTGACAACCATTCAGTTAGATACCACCCTTTTGGTTGTAGGAGCAGATATTTCTCTGTACAGCCTATGGTCCCATTCACTCGAGAATATCCCAACGCACCTCCTAGAAGAAACGTATTTCTGACTCGCTGAATCTCAACATAGATTCAACTCTCTTAGGTGATCGAACGCACAGCAGAGCAGTTTCAAGGAAACGTTTCTCCTGAGTTTTAGACGAAGTTTCCTGCTGTTTAGTACGGATGCCGGCATTGGGCTGGACATACCGGTTTTGGGATTCTGCACAGAAAGGGTTTGTAAACCGCTGAATCCACACGTGAGTTTAACTCTGTCAGTTGAATGCACACATTGACAACCATTCAGTTAGATAGCTCCGTTTTGGTTTTAGAAGCAGATATTTCTCTGTACAGCCTATGGTCCCATTCACTCGGGAATATCCCAACGCAGCTCCTAGAAGAAACGTGTTTCTGACTCGCTGAATCTCAACATAGATTCAACTCTCTTAGGTGAACGAACGCACAGCAGAGCAGTTTCAAGGAAACGTTTCTCCTGAGTTTTAGACGAAGTTTCCTGCTGTTTAGTACGTATGCCGGCATTGGGCTGGAAATACCGGTTTTGGGATTCTGCACAGAAAGGGTTTGCAAACCGCTGAGTCCACCCGTGAGTTTAACTCTGTCAGTTGAATGCACACATTGACAACCATTCAGTTAGATAGCTCCGTTTTGGTTTTAGAAGCAGATATTTCTCTGTACAGCCTATGGTCCCATTCACTCGGGAATATCCCAACGCAGCTCCTGGAAGAAACGTGTTTCTGACTCGCTGAATCTCAACATAGATTCAACTCTCTTAGGTGAACGAACGCACAGCAGAGCAGTTTCAAGGAAACGTTTCTCCTGAGTTTTAGACGAAGTTTCCTGCTGTTTAGTACGGATGCCGGCATTGGGCTGGACATACCGGTTTTGGGATTCTGCACAGAAAGGGTTTGCAAACCGCTGAATCCACACGTGAGTTTAACTCTGTCAGTTGAATGCACACATTGACAACCATTCAGTTTGATAGCACACTTTTGGTTTTAGAAGCAGATATTTCTCTGTACAGCCTATGGTCCCATTCACTCGGGAATATCCCAACGCACCTCCTAGAAGAAACGTGTTTCTGACTCGCTGAATCTCAACATAGATTCAACTCTCTTAGGTGATCGAACGCACAGCAGAGCAGTTTCAAGGAAACGTTTCTCCTGAGTTTTAGACGAAGTTTCCTGCTGTTTAGTACGGATGCCGGCATTGGGCTGGAAATACCGGTTTTGGGATTCTGCACAGAAAGGGTTTGCAAACCGCTGAATCCACACGTGAGTTTAACTCTGTCAGTTGAATGCACACATTGACAACCATTCAGTTAGATAGCTCCGTTTTGGTTTTAGCAGCAGATATTTCTCTGTACAGCCTATGGTCCCATTCACTCGAGAATATCCCAACGCAGCTCCTAGAAGAAACGTATTTCTGAATGGCTGAATCTCAACATAGATTCAACTCTCTTAGGTGATCGAACGCACAGGAGAGCAGTTTCAAGGAAACGTTTCTCCTGAGTTTTAGACGAAGTTTCCTGCTGTTCAGTACGGATGCCGGCATTGGGCTGGAAATGCCGGTTTTGGGATTCTGCACAGAAAGGGTTTGCAAACCGCTGAATCCACACGTGAGTTTAACTCTGTCAGTTGAATGCACACATTGACAACCATTCAGTTTGATAGCACCCTTTTGGTTTTAGAAGCAGATATTTCTCTGTACAGCCTATGGTCACATTCACTCGGGAATATCCAAACGCAGCTCCTAGAAGAAACGTGTTTCTGACTCGCTGAATCTCAACATAGTTTCAACTCTCTTAGGTGAACGAACGCAGAGCAGAGCAGTTTCAAGGAAACGTTTCTCCTGAGTTTTAGACGAAGTTTCCTGCTGTTTAGTATGGATGCCGGCACTGAGCTGGAATTACCGGTTTTGGAATTCTGCACAGAAAGGGTTTGTAAACCGCTGAATCCAAACGTGAGTTTAATTCTGTCAGTTGAATGCACACATTGACAACCATTCAGTTAGATACCACCCTTTTGGTTGTAGGAGCAGATATTTCTCTGTACAGCCTATGGTCCCATTCACTCGAGAATATCCCAACGCACCTCCTAGAAGAAACGTATTTCTGACTCGCTGAATCTCAACATAGATTCAACTCTCTTAGGTGATCGAACGCACAGCAGAGCAGTTTCAAGGAAACGTTTCTCCTGAGTTTTAGACGAAGTTTCCTGCTGTTTAGTACGGATGCCGGCATTGGGCTGGACATACCGGTTTTGGGATTCTGCACAGAAAGGGTTTGTAAACCGCTGAATCCACACGTGAGTTCAACTCTGTCAGTTGAATGCACACATTGACAACCATTCATTTAGATAGCTCCGTTTTGGTTTTAGAAGCAGATATTTCTCTGTACAGCCTATGGTCCCATTCACTCGGGAATATCCCAACGCAGCTCCTAGAAGAAACGTGTTTCTGACTCGCTGAATCTCAACATAGATTCAACTCTCTTAGGTGAACGAACGCACAGCAGAGCAGTTTCAAGGAAACGTTTCTCCTGAGTTTTAGACGAAGTTTCCTGCTGTTTAGTACGTATGCCGGCATTGGGCTGGAAATACCGGTTTTGGGATTCTGCACAGAAAGGGTTTGCAAACCGCTGAATCCACACGTGAGCTTAACTCTGTCAGTTGAATGCACACATTGACAACCATTCAGTTAGATAGCTCCGTTTTGGTTTTAGAAGCAGATATTTCTCTGTACAGCCTATGGTCCCATTCACTCGGGAATATCCCAACGCAGCTCCTAGAAGAAACGTGTTTCTGACTCGCTGAATCTCAACATAGATTCAACTCTCTTAGGTGAACGAACGCACAGCAGAGCAGTTTCAAGGAAACGTTTCTCCTGAGTTTTAGACGAAGTTTCCTGCTCTTTAGTACGTATACCGGCATTGGGCTGGAAATACCGGTTTTGGGATTCTGCACAGAAAGGGTTTGCAAACCGCTGAATCCACACGTGAGTTTAACTCTGTCAGTTGAATGCACACATTGACAACCATTCAGTTTGATAGCACACTTTTGGTTTTAGCAGCAGATATTTCTCTGTACAGCCTATGGTCCCATTCACTCGGGAATATCCCAACGCAGCTCCTAGAAGAAACGTGTTTCTGACTCGCTGAATCTCAACATAGATTCAACTCTCTTAGGTGAACGAACGCACAGCAGAGCAGTTTCAAGGAAACGTTTCTCCTGAGTCTTAGACGAAGTTTCCTGCTGTTTAGTACGTATGCCGGCATTGGGCTGGAAATACCGGTTTTGGGATTCTGCACAGAAAGGGTTTGCAAACCGCTGAATCCACACGTGAGTTTAACTCTGTCAGTTGAATGCACACATTGACAACCATTCAGTTAGATAGCTCCGTTTTGGTTTTAGAAGCAGATATTTCTCTGTACAGCCTATGGTCCCATTCACTCGGGAATATCCCAACGCAGCTCCTAGAAGAAACGTGTTTCTGACTCGCTGAATCTCAACATAGATTCAACTCTCTTAGGTGAACGAACGCACAGAAGAGCAGTTTCAAGGAAACGTTTCTCCTGAGTTTTAGACGAAGTTTCCTGCTGTTTAGTAGGGATGCCGGCATTGGGCTGGAAATATCGGTTTTGGGATTCTGCACAGAAAGGGTTTGCAAACCGCTGAATCCACACGTGAGTTTAACTCTGTCAGTTGAATGCACACATTGACAACCATTCAGTTAGATAGCTCCGTTTTGGTTTTAGAAGCAGATATTTCTCTGTACAGCCTATGGTCCCATTCACTCGGGAATATCCCAACGCAGCTCCTAGAAGAAACGTGTTTCTGACTCGCTGAATCTCAACATAGATTCAACTCTCTTAGGTGAACGAACGCACAGCAGAGCAGTTTCAAGGAAACGTTTCTCCTGAGTTTTAGACGAAGTTTCCTGCTGTTTAGTACGGATGCCGGCATTGGGCTGGACATACCGGTTTTGGGATTCTGCACAGAAAGGGTTTGCAAACCGCTGAATCCACACGTGAGTTTAACTCTGTCAGTTGAATGCACACATTGACAACCATTCAGTTTGATAGCACACTTTTGGTTTTAGAAGCAGATATTTCTCTGTACAGCCTATGGTCCCATTCACTCGGGAATATCCCAACGCACCTCCTAGAAGAAACGTGTTTCTGACTCGCTGAATCTCAACATAGATTCAACTCTCTTAGGTGAACGAACGCACAGCAGAGCAGTTTCAAGGAAACGTTTCTCCTGAGTTTTAGACGAAGTTTCCTGCTGTTTAGTACGTATGCCGGCATTGGGCTGGAAATACCGGTTTTGGGATTCTGCACAGAAAGGGTTTGCAAACCGCTGAATCCACACGTGAGCTTAACTCTGTCAGTTGAATGCACACATTGACAACCATTCAGTTAGATAGCTCCGTTTTGGTTTTAGAAGCAGATATTTCTCTGTACAGCCTATGGTCCCATTCACTCGGGAATATCCCAACGCAGCTCCTAGAAGAAACGTGTTTCTGACTCGCTGAATCTCAACATAGATTCAACTCTCTTAGGTGGTCGAACGCACAGCAGAGCAGTTTCAAGGAAACGTTTCTCCTGAGTTTTAGACGAAGTTTCCTGCTGTTTAGTACGGATGCCGGCATTGGGCTGGAAATACCGGTTTTGGGATTCTGCACAGAAATGGTTTGCAAACCGCTGAATCCACACGTGAGTTTAACACTGTCAGTTGAATGCACACTTTGACAACCATTCAGTTAGATAGCTCCGTTTTGGTTTTAGAAGCAGATATTTCTCTGTACAGCCTATGGTCCCATTCACTCGGGAATATCCCAACGCAGCTCCTAGAAGAAACGTGTTTCTGACTCGCTGAATCTCAACATAGATTCAAATCTCTTAGGTGAACGAACGCACAGCAGAGCAGTTTCAAGGAAACGTTTCCCCTGAGTTTTAGACGAAGTTTCCTGCTCTTTAGTACGTATACCGGCATTGGGCTGGAAATACCGGTTTTGGGATTCTGCACAGAAAGGGTTTGCAAACCGCTGAATCCACACGTGAGTTTAACTCTGTCAGTTGAATGCACACATTGACAACCATTCAGTTTTATAGCACACTTTTGGTTTTAGAAGCAGATATTTCTCTGTACAGCCTACGGTCCCATTCACTCGGGAATATCCCAACGCAGCTCCTAGAAGAAACGTGTTTCTGACTCGCTGAATCTCAACATAGATTCAACTCTCTTAGGTGAACGAACGCACAGAAGAGCAGTTTCAAGGAAACGTTTCTTCTGAGTCTTAGACGAAGTTTCCTGCTGTTTAGTACGTATGCCGGCATTGGGCTGGAAATACCGGTTTTGGGATTCTGCACAGAAAGGGTTTGCAAACCGCTGAATCCACACGTGAGCTTAACTCTGTCAGTTGAATGCACACATTGACAACCATTCAGTTAGATAGCTCCGTTTTGGTTTTAGAAGCAGATATTTCTCTGTACAGCCTATGGTCCCATTCACTCGGGAATATCCCAACGCAGCTCCTAGAAGAAACGTGTTTCTGACTCGCTGAATCTCAACATAGATTCAACTCTCTTAGGTGAACGAACGCACAGAAGAGCAGTTTCAAGGAAACGTTTCTCCTGAGTTTTAGACGAAGTTTCCTGCTGTTTAGTAGGGATGCCGGCATTGGGCTGGAAATAATGGTTTTGGGATTCTGCACAGAAAGGGTTTGCAAACCGCTGAATCCACACGTGAGTTTAACTCTGTCAGTTGAATGCACACATTGACAACTGTTCAGTTAGATAGCTCCGTTTTGGTTTTAGAAGCAGATATTTCTCTGTACAGCCTATGGTCCCATTCACTCGGGAATATCCCAACGCAGCTCCTAGAAGAAACTTGTTTCTGACTCGCTGAATCTCAACATAGATTCAACTCTCTTAGGTGAACGAACACACAGCAGTGCAGTTTCAAGGAAACGTTTCTCCTGAGTTTTAGACGAAGTTTCCTGCTGTTTAGTACGGATGCCGGCATTGGGCTGGACATACCGGTTTTGGGATTCTGCACAGAAAGGGTTTGCAAACCGCTGAATCCACACGTGAGTTTAACTCTGTCAGTTGAATGCACACATTGACAACCATTCAGTTTGATAGCACACTTTTGGTTTTAGAAGCAGATATTTCTCTGTACAGCCTATGGTCCCATTCACTCGGGAATATCCCAACGCACCTCCTAGAAGAAACGTGTTTCTGACTCGCTGAATCTCAACATAGATTCAACTCTCTTAGGTGAACGAACGCACAGCAGAGCAGTTTCAAGGAAACGTTTCTCCTGAGTTTTAGACGAAGTTTCCTGCTGTTTAGTACGTATGCCGGCATTGGGCTGGAAATACCGGTTTTGGGATTCTGCACAGAAAGGGTTTGCAAACCGCTGAATCCACACGTGAGCTTAACTCTGTCAGTTGAATGCACACATTGACAACCATTCAGTTAGATAGCTCCGTTTTGGTTTTAGAAGCAGATATTTCTCTGTACAGCCTATGGTCCCATTCACTCGGGAATATCCCAACGCAGCTCCTAGAAGAAACGTGTTTCTGACTCGCTGAATCTCAACATAGATTCAAATCTCTTAGGTGAACGAACGCACAGCAGAGCAGTTTCAAGGAAACGTTTCTCCTGAGTTTTAGACGAAGTTTCCTGCTCTTTAGTACGTATACCGGCATTGGGCTGGAAATACCGGTTTTGGGATTCTGCACAGAAAGGGTTTGCAAACCGCTGAATCCACACGTGAGTTTAACTCTGTCAGTTGAATGCACACATTGACAACCATTCAGTTTGATAGCACACTTTTGGTTTTAGCAGCAGATATTTCTCTGTACAGCCTATGGTCCCATTCACTCGAGAATATCCCAACGCACCTCCTAGAAGAAACGTGTTTCTGACTCGCTGAATCTCAACATAGATTCAACTCTCTTAGGTGAACGAACGCACAGCAGAGCAGTTTCAAGGAAACGTTTCTCCTGAGTCTTAGACGAAGTTTCCTGCTGTTTAGTACGTATGCCGGCATTGGGCTGGAAATACCGGTTTTGGGATTCTGCACAGAAAGGGTTTGCAAACCGCTGAATCCACACGTGAGTTTAACTCTGTCAGTTGAATGCACACATTGACAACCATTCAGTTAGATAGCTCCGTTTTGGTTTTAGAAGCAGATATTTCTCTGTACAGCCTATGGTCCCATTCACTCGGGAATATCCCAACGCAGCTCCTAGAAGAAACGTGTTTCTGACTCGCTGAATCTCAACATAGATTCAACTCTCTTAGGTGAACGAACGCACAGAAGAGCAGTTTCAAGGAAACGTTTCTCCTGAGTTTTAGACGAAGTTTCCTGCTGTTTAGTAGGGATGCCGGCATTGGGCTGGAAATACCGGTTTTGGGATTCTGCACAGAAAGGGTTTGCAAACCGCTGAATCCACACGTGAGTTTACCTCTGTCAGTTGATTGCACACATTGACAACCATTCAGTTAGATAGCTCCGTTTTGGTTTTAGAAGCAGATATTTCTCTGTACAGCCTATGGTCCCATTCACTCGGGAATATCCCAACGCAGCTCCTAGAAGAAACGTGTTTCTGACTCGCTGAATCTCAACATAGATTCAACTCTCTTAGGTGAACGAACGCACAGCAGAGCAGTTTCAAGGAAACGTTTCTCCTGAGTTTTAGACGAAGTTTCCTGCTGTTTAGTACGGATGCCGGCATTGGGCTGGACATACCGGTTTTGGGATTCTGCACAGAAAGGGTTTGCAAACCGCTGAATCCACACGTGAGTTTAACTCTGTCAGTTGAATGCACACATTGACAACCATTCAGTTTGATAGCACACTTTTGGTTTTAGAAGCAGATATTTCTCTGTACAGCCTATGGTCCCATTCACTCGGGAATATCCCAACGCACCTCCTAGAAGAAACGTGTTTCTGACTCGCTGAATCTCAACATAGATTCAACTCTCTTAGGTGAACGAACGCACAGCAGAGCAGTTTCAAGGAAACGTTTCTCCTGAGTTTTAGACGAAGTTTCCTGCTGTTTAGTACGTATGCCGGCATTGGCCTGGAAATACCGGTTTTGGGATTCTGCACAGAAAGGGTTTGCAAACCGCTGAATCCACACGTGAGCTTAACTCTGTCAGTTGAATGCACACATTGACAACCATTCAGATAGATAGCTCCGTTTTGGTTTTAGAAGCAGATATTTCTCTGTACAGCCTATGGTCCCATTCACTCGGGAATATCCCAACGCAGCTCCTAGAAGAAACGTGTTTCTGACTCGCTGAATCTCAACATAGATTCAAATCTCTTAGGTGGTCGAACGCACAGCAGAGCAGTTTCAAGGAAACGTTTCTCCTGAGTTTTAGACGAAGTTTCCTGCTGTTTAGTACGGATGCCGGCATTGGGCTGGAAATACCGGTTTTGGGATTCTGCACAGAAATGGTTTGCAAACCGCTGAATCCACACGTGAGTTTAACACTGTCAGTTGAATGCACACATTGACAACCATTCAGTTAGATAGCTCCGTTTTGGTTTTAGAAGCAGATATTTCTCTGTACAGCCTATGGTCCCATTCACTCGGGAATATCCCAACGCAGCTCCTAGAAGAAACGTGTTTCTGACTCGCTGAATCTCAACATAGATTCAAATCTCTTAGGTGAACGAACGCACAGCAGAGCAGTTTCAAGGAAACGTTTCCCCTGAGTTTTAGACGAAGTTTCCTGCTCTTTAGTACGTATACCGGAATTGGGCTGGAAATACCGGTTTTGGGATTCTGCACAGAAAGGGTTTGCAAACCGCTGAATCCACACGTGAGTTTAACTCTGTCAGTTGAATGCACACATTGACAACCATTCAGTTAGATAGCTCCGTTTTGGTTTTAGCAGCAGATATTTCTCTGTACAGCCTATGGTCCCATTCATTCGAGAATATCCCAACGCAGCTCCTAGAAGAAACGTATTTCTGACTCGCTGAATCTCAACATAGATTCAACTCTCTTAGGTGATCGAACGCACAGCAGAGCAGTTTCAAGGAAACGTTTCTCCTGAGTTTTAGACGAAGTTTCCTGCTGTTTAGTACGGATGCCGGCATTGGGCTGGAAATGCCGGTTTTGGGATTCTGCACAGAAAGGGTTTGCAAACCGCTGAATCCACACGTGAGTTTACCTCTGTCAGTTGAATGCACACATTGACAACCATTCAGTTTGATAGCACCCTTTTGGTTTTAGAAGCAGATATTTCTCTGTACAGCCTATGGTCACATTCACTCGGGAATATCCAAACGCAGCTCCTAGAAGAAACGTGTTTCTGACTCGCTGAATCTCAACATAGTTTCAACTCTCTTAGGTGAACGAACGCAGAGCAGAGCAGTTTCAAGGAAACGTTTCTCCTGAGTTTTAGACGAAGTTTCCTGCTGTTTAGTATGGATGCCGGCATTGAGCTGGAATTACCGGTTTTGGGATTCTGCACAGAAAGGGTTTGTAAACCGCTGAATCCAAACGTGAGTTTAACTCTGTCAGTTGAATGCACACATTGACAACCATTCAGTTAGATACCACCCTTTTGGTTGTAGGAGCAGATATTTCTCTGTACAGCCTATGGTCCCATTCACTCGAGAATATCCCAACGCACCTCCTAGAAGAAACGTATTTCTGACTCGCTGAATCTCAACATAGATTCAACTCTCTTAGGTGATCGAACGCACAGCAGAGCAGTTTCAAGGAAACGTTTCTCCTGAGTTTTAGACGAAGTTTCCTGCTGTTTAGTACGTATGCCGGCATTGGGCTGGACATACCGGTTTTGGGATTCTGCACAGAAAGGGATTGCAAACCGCTGAATCCACACGTGAGTTTAACTCTGTCAGTTGAATGCACACATTGACAACCATTCAGTTAGATAGCTCCGTTTTGGTTTTAGAAGCAGATATTTCTCTGTACAGCCTATGGTCCCATTCACTCGGGAATATCCCAACGCAGCTCCTAGAAGAAACGTGTTTCTGACTCGCTGAATCTCAACATAGATTCAACTCTCTTAGGTGAACGAACGCACAGCAGAGCAGTTTCAAGGAAACGTTTCTCCTGAGTTTTAGACGAAGTTTCCTGCTGTTTAGTACGTATGCCGGCATTGGGCTGGAAATACCGGTTTTGGGATTCTGCACAGAAAGGGTTTGCAAACCGCTGAGTCCACCCGTGAGTTTAACTCTGTCAGTTGAATGCACACATTGAAAACCATTCAGTTAGATATCTCCGTTTTGGTTTTAGAAGCAGATATTTCTCTGTACAGCCTATGGTCCCATTCACTCGGGAATATCCCAACGCAGCTCCTAGAAGAAACGTGTTTCTGACTCGCTGAATCTCAACATAGATTCAACTCTCTTAGGTGAACGAACGCACAGCAGAGCAGTTTCAAGGAAACGTTTCTCCTGAGTTTTAGACGAAGTTTCCTGCTGTTTAGTACGGATGCCGGCATTGGGCTGGACATACCGGTTTTGGGATTCTGCACAGAAAGGGTTTGCAAACCGCTGAATCCACACGTGAGTTTAACTCTGTCAGTTGAATGCACACATTGACAACCATTCAGTTTGATAGCACACTTTTGGTTTTAGAAGCAGATATTTCTCTGTACAGCCTATGGTCCCATTCACTCGGGAATATCCCAACGCACCTCCTATAAGAAACGTGTTTCTGACTCGCTGAATCTCAACATAGATTCAACTCTCTTAGGTGATCGAACGCACAGCAGAGCAGTTTCAAGGAAACGTTTCTCCTGAGTTTTAGACGAAGTTTCCTGCTGTTTAGTACGGATGCCGGCATTGGGCTGGAAATACCGGTTTTGGGATTGTGCACAGAAAGGGTTTGCAAACCGCTGAATCCACACGTGAGTTTAACTCTGTCAGTTGAATGCACACATTGACAACCATTCAGTTAGATAGCTCCGTTTTGGTTTTAGAAGCAGATATTTCTCTGTACAGCCTATGGTCACATTCACTCGGTAATATCCAAACGCAGCTCCTAGAAGAAACGTGTTTCTGACTCGCTGAATCTCAACATAGTTTCAACTCTCTTAGGTGAACGAACGCAGAGCAGAGCAGTTTCAAGGAAACGTTTCTCCTGAGTTTTAGACGAAGTTTCCTGCTGTTTAGTATGGATGCCGGCATTGAGCTGGAATTACCGGTTTTGGGATTCTGCACAGAAAGGGTTTGTAAACCGCTGAATCCAAACGTGAGTTTAACTCTGTCAGTTGAATGCACACATTGACAACCATTCAGTTAGATACCACCCTTTTGGTTGTAGGAGCAGATATTTCTCTGTACAGCCTATGGTCCCATTCACTCGAGAATATCCCAACGCACCTCCTAGAAGAAACGTATTTCTGACTCGCTGAATCTCAACATAGATTCAACTCTCTTAGGTGATCGAACGCACAGCAGAGCAGTTTCAAGGAAACGTTTCTCCTGAGTTTTAGACGAAGTTTCCTGCTGTTTAGTACGGATGCCGGCATTGGGCTGGACATACCGGTTTTGGGATTCTGCACAGAAAGGTTTTGTAAACCGCTGAATCCACACGTGAGTTTAACTCTGTCAGTTGAATGCACACATTGACAACCATTCAGTTAGATAGCTCCGTTTTGGTTTTAGAAGCAGATATTTCTCTGTACAGCCTATGGTCCCATTCACTCGGGAATATCCCAACGCAGCTCCTAGAAGAAACGTGTTTCTGACTCGCTGAATCTCAACATAGATTCAACTCTCTTAGGTGATCGAACGCACAGCAGAGCAGTTTCAAGGAAACGTTTCTCCTGAGTTTTAGACGAAGTTTCCTGCTGTTTAGTACGGATGCCGGCATTGGGCTGGACATACCGGTTTTGGGATTCTGCACAGAAAGGGTTTGCAAACCGCTGAATCCACACGTGAGTTTAACTCTGTCAGTTGAATGCACACATTGACAACCATTCAGTTTGATAGCACACTTTTGGTTTTAGAAGCAGATATTTCTCTGTACAGCCTATGGTCCCATTCACTCGGGAATATCCCAACGCACCTCCTAGAAGAAACGTGTTTCTGACTCGCTGAATCTCAACATAGATTCAACTCTCTTAGGTGATCGAACGCACAGCAGAGCAGTTTCAAGGAAACGTTTCTCCTGAGTTTTAGACGAAGTTTCCTGCTGTTTAGTACGGATGCCGGCATTGGGCTGGAAATACCGGTTTTGGGATTCTGCACAGAAAGGGTTTGCAAACCGCTGAATCCACACGTGAGTTTAACTCTGTCAGTTGAATGCACACATTGACAACCATTCAGTTAGATAGCTCCGTTTTGGTTTTAGCAGCAGATATTTCTCTGTACAGCCTATGGTCCCATTCACTCGAGAATATCCCAACGCAGCTCCTAGAAGAAACGTATTTCTGAATGGCTGAATCTCAACATAGATTCAACTCTCTTAGGTGATCGAACGCACAGGAGAGCAGTTTCAAGGAAACGTTTCTCCTGAGTTTTAGACGAAGTTTCCTGCTGTTCAGTACGGATGCCGGCATTGGGCTGGAAATGCCGGTTTTGGGATTCTGCACAGAAAGGGTTTGCAAACCGCTGAATCCACACGTGAGTTTAACTCTGTCAGTTGAATGCACACATTGACAACCATTCAGTTAGATAGCTCCGTTTTGGTTTTAGAAGCAGATATTTCTCTGTACATCCTATGGTCCCATTCACTCGGGAATATCCCAACGCAGCTCCTAGAAGAAACGTGTTTCTGACTCGCTGAATCTCAACATAAATTCAACTCTCTTAGGTGATCGAACGCACAGCAGAGCAGTTTCAAGGAAACGTTTCTCCTGAGTTTTAGACGAAGTTTCCTGCTGTTTAGTACGTATGCCGGCATTGGGCTGGAAATACCGGTTTTGGGATTCTGCACAGAAATGGTTTGCAAACCGCTGAATCCACACGTGAGTTTAACTCTGTCAGTTGAATGTACACATTGACAACCATTCAGTTTGATAGCACACTTTTGGTTTTAGAAGCAGATATTTCTCTGTACAGCCTATGGTCCCATTCACTCGGGAATATCCCAACGCAGCTCCTAGAAGAAACGTGTTTCTGACTCGCTGAATCTCAACATAGATTCAACTCTCTTAGGTGAACGAACGCACAGCAGAGCAGTTTCAAGGAAACGTTTCTCCTGAGTCTTAGACGAAGTTTCCTGCTGTTTAGTACGTATGCCGGCATTGGGCTGGAAATACCGGTTTTGGGATTCTGCACAGAAAGGGTTTGCAAACCGCTGAATCCACACGTGAGTTTAACTCTGTCAGTTGAATGCACACATTGACAACCATTCAGTTAGATAGCTCCGTTTTGGTTTTAGAAGCAGATATTTCTCTGTACAGCCTATGGTCCCATTCACTCCGGAATATCCCAACGCAGCTCCTAGAAGAAACGTGTTTCTGACTCGCTGAATCTCAACATAGATTCAACTCTCTTAGGTGAACGAACGCACAGCAGAGCAGTTTCAAGGAAACGTTTCTCCTGAGTTTTAGACGAAGTTTCCTGCTGTTTAGTACGGATGCCGGCATTGGGCTGGACATACCGGTTTTGGGATTCTGCACAGAAAGGGTTTGCAAACCGCTGAATCCACACGTGAGTTTAACTCTTTCAGTTGAATGCACACATTGACAACCATTCAGTTAGATAGCTCCGTTTTGGTTTTAGAAGCAGATATTTCTCTGTACAGCCTATGGTCCCATTCACTCGGGAATATCCCAACGCAGCTCCTAGAAGAAACGTGTTTCTGACTCGCTGAATCTCAACATAGATTCAACTCTCTTAGGTGAACGAACGCACAGCAGAGCAGTTTCAAGGAAACGTTTCTCCTGAGTTTTAGACGAAGTTTCCTGCTGTTTAGTACGGATGCCGGCATTGGGCTGGACATACCGGTTTTGGGATTCTGCACAGAAAGGGTTTGCAAACCGCTGAATCCACACGTGAGTTTAACTCTGTCAGTTGAATGCACACATTGACAACCATTCAGTTTGATAGCACACTTTTGGTTTTAGAAGCAGATATTTCTCTGTACAGCCTATGGTCCCATTCACTCGGGAATATCCCAACGCACCTCCTATAAGAAACGTGTTTCTGACTCGCTGAATCTCAACATAGATTCAACTCTCTTAGGTGATCGAACGCACAGCAGAGCAGTTTCAAGGAAACGTTTCTCCTGAGTTTTAGACGAAGTTTCCTGCTGTTTAGTACGGATGCCGGCATTGGGCTGGAAATACCGGTTTTGGGATTGTGCACAGAAAGGGTTTGCAAACCGCTGAATCCACACGTGAGTTTAACTCTGTCAGTTGAATGCACACATTGACAACCATTCAGTTAGATAGCTCCGTTTTGGTTTTAGAAGCAGATATTTCTCTGTACAGCCTATGGTCACATTCACTCGGTAATATCCAAACGCAGCTCCTAGAAGAAACGTGTTTCTGACTCGCTGAATCTCAACATAGTTTCAACTCTCTTAGGTGAACGAACGCAGAGCAGAGCAGTTTCAAGGAAACGTTTCTCCTGAGTTTTAGACGAAGTTTCCTGCTGTTTAGTATGGATGCCGGCATTGAGCTGGAATTACCGGTTTTGGGATTCTGCACAGAAAGGGTTTGTAAACCGCTGAATCCAAACGTGAGTTTAACTCTGTCAGTTGAATGCACACATTGACAACCATTCAGTTAGATACCACCCTTTTGGTTGTAGGAGCAGATATTTCTCTGTACAGCCTATGGTCCCATTCACTCGAGAATATCCCAACGCACCTCCTAGAAGAAACGTATTTCTGACTCGCTGAATCTCAACATAGATTCAACTCTCTTAGGTGATCGAACGCACAGCAGAGCAGTTTCAAGGAAACGTTTCTCCTGAGTTTTAGACGAAGTTTCCTGCTGTTTAGTACGGATGCCGGCATTGGGCTGGACATACCGGTTTTGGGATTCTGCACAGAAAGGGTTTGTAAACCGCTGAATCCACACGTGAGTTTAACTCTGTCAGTTGAATGCACACATTGACAACCATTCAGTTAGATAGCTCCGTTTTGGTTTTAGAAGCAGATATTTCTCTGTACAGCCTATGGTCCCATTCACTCGGGAATATCCCAACGCAGCTCCTAGAAGAAACGTGTTTCTGACTCGCTGAATCTCAACATAGATTCAACTCTCTTAGGTGAACGAACGCACAGCAGAGCAGTTTCAAGGAAACGTTTCTCCTGAGTTTTAGACGAAGTTTCCTGCTGTTTAGTACGTATGCCGGCATTGGGCTGGAAATACCGGTTTTGGGATTCTGCACAGAAAGGGTTTGCAAACCGCTGAGTCCACCCGTGAGTTTAACTCTGTCAGTTGAATGCACACATTGACAACCATTCAGTTAGATAGCTCCGTTTTGGTTTTAGAAGCAGATATTTCTCTGTACAGCCTATGGTCCCATTCACTCGGGAATATCCCAACGCAGCTCCTGGAAGAAACGTGTTTCTGACTCGCTGAATCTCAACATAGATTCAACTCTCTTAGGTGAACGAACGCACAGCAGAGCAGTTTCAAGGAAACGTTTCTCCTGAGTTTTAGACGAAGTTTCCTGCTGTTTAGTACGGATGCCGGCATTGGGCTGGACATACCGGTTTTGGGATTCTGCACAGAAAGGGTTTGCAAACCGCTGAATCCACACGTGAGTTTAACTCTGTCAGTTGAATGCACACATTGACAACCATTCAGTTTGATAGCACACTTTTGGTTTTAGAAGCAGATATTTCTCTGTACAGCCTATGGTCCCATTCACTCGGGAATATCCCAACGCACCTCCTAGAAGAAACGTGTTTCTGACTCGCTGAATCTCAACATAGATTCAACTCTCTTAGGTGATCGAACGCACAGCAGAGCAGTTTCAAGGAAACGTTTCTCCTGAGTTTTAGACGAAGTTTCCTGCTGTTTAGTACGGATGCCGGCATTGGGCTGGAAATACCGGTTTTGGGATTCTGCACAGAAAGGGTTTGCAAACCGCTGAATCCACACGTGAGTTTAACTCTGTCAGTTGAATGCACACATTGACAACCATTCAGTTAGATAGCTCCGTTTTGGTTTTAGCAGCAGATATTTCTCTGTACAGCCTATGGTCCCATTCACTCGAGAATATCCCAACGCAGCTCCTAGAAGAAACGTATTTCTGAATGGCTGAATCTCAACATAGATTCAACTCTCTTAGGTGATCGAACGCACAGGAGAGCAGTTTCAAGGAAACGTTTCTCCTGAGTTTTAGACGAAGTTTCCTGCTGTTCAGTACGGATGCCGGCATTGGGCTGGAAATGCCGGTTTTGGGATTCTGCACAGAAAGGGTTTGCAAACCGCTGAATCCACACGTGAGTTTAACTCTGTCAGTTGAATGCACACATTGACAACCATTCAGTTTGATAGCACCCTTTTGGTTTTAGAAGCAGATATTTCTCTGTACAGCCTATGGTCACATTCACTCGGGAATATCCAAACGCAGCTCCTAGAAGAAACGTGTTTCTGACTCGCTGAATCTCAACATAGTTTCAACTCTCTTAGGTGAACGAACGCAGAGCAGAGCAGTTTCAAGGAAACGTTTCTCCTGAGTTTTAGACGAAGTTTCCTGCTGTTTAGTATGGATGCCGGCACTGAGCTGGAATTACCGGTTTTGGGATTCTGCACAGAAAGGGTTTGTAAACCGCTGAATCCAAACGTGAGTTTAACTCTGTCAGTTGAATGCACACATTGACAACCATTCAGTTAGATACCACCCTTTTGGTTGTAGGAGCAGATATTTCTCTGTACAGCCTATGGTCCCATTCACTCGAGAATATCCCAACGCACCTCCTAGAAGAAACGTATTTCTGACTCGCTGAATCTCAACATAGATTCAACTCTCTTAGGTGATCGAACGCACAGCAGAGCAGTTTCAAGGAAACGTTTCTCCTGAGTTTTAGACGAAGTTTCCTGCTGTTTAGTACGGATGCCGGCATTGGGCTGGACATACCGGTTTTGGGATTCTGCACAGAAAGGGTTTGTAAACCGCTGAATCCACACGTGAGTTCAACTCTGTCAGTTGAATGCACACATTGACAACCATTCAGTTAGATAGCTCCGTTTTGGTTTTAGAAGCAGATATTTCTCTGTACAGCCTATGGTCCCATTCACTCGGGAATATCCCAACGCAGCTCCTAGAAGAAACGTGTTTCTGACTCGCTGAATCTCAACATAGATTCAACTCTCTTAGGTGAACGAACGCACAGCAGAGCAGTTTCAAGGAAACGTTTCTCCTGAGTTTTAGACGAAGTTTCCTGCTGTTTAGTACGTATGCCGGCATTGGGCTGGAAATACCGGTTTTGGGATTCTGCACAGAAAGGGTTTGCAAACCGCTGAGTCCACCCGTGGGTTTAACTCTGTCAGTTGAATGCACACATTGACAACCATTCAGTTAGATAGCTCCGTTTTGGTTTTAGAAGCAGATATTTCTCTGTACAGCCTATGGTCCCATTCACTCGGGAATATCCCAACGCAGCTCCTAGAAGAAACGTGTTTCTGACTCGCTGAATCTCAACATAGATTCAACTCTCTTAGGTGAACGAACGCACAGAAGAGCAGTTTCAAGGAAACGTTTCTCCTGAGTTTTAGACGAAGTTTCCTGCTGTTTAGTACGGATGCCGGCATTGGGCTGGAAATACCGGTTTTGGGATTCTGCACAGAAAGGGTTTGCAAACCGCTGAATCCACACGTGACTTTAACTCTGTCAGTTGAATGCACACATTGACAACCATTCATTTTGATAGCACACTTTTGGTTTTAGAAGCAGATATTTCTCTGTACAGCCTATGGTCCCATTCACTCGGGAATATCCCAACGCAGCTCCTAGAAGAAACGTGTTTCTGACTCGCTGAATCTCAACATAGATTCAACTCTCTTAGGTGATCGAACGCACAGGAGAGCAGTTTCAAGGAAACGTTTCTCCTGAGTTTTAGACGAAGTTTCCTGCTGTTTAGTACGGATGCCGGCATTGGGCTGGAAATACCGTTTTTGGGATTCTGCACAGAAAGGGTTTGCAAACCGCTGAATCCACACGTGAGTTTAACTCTGTCAGTTGAATGCACACATTGACAACCATTCAGTTAGATAGCTCCGTTTTGGTTTTAGAAGCAGATATTTCTCTGTACAGCCTATGGTCCCATTCACTCGGGAATATCCCAACGCAGCTCCTAGAAGAAACGTGTTTCTGACTCGCTGAATCTCAACATAGATTCAACTCTCTTAGGTGAACGAACGCACAGCAGAGCAGTTTCAAGGAAACGTTTCTCCTGAGTTTTAGACGAAGTTTCCTGCTGTTTAGTAGGGATGCCGGCATTGGGCTGGAAATACCGGTTTTGGGATTCTGCACAGAAAGGGTTTGCAAACCGCTGAATCCACACGTGAGTTTAACTCTGTCAGTTGAATGCACACATTGACAACCATTCAGTTAGATAGCTCCGTTTTGGTTTTAGAAGCAGATATTTCTCTGTACAGCCTATGGTCCCATTCACTCGGGAATATCCCAACGCAGCTCCTAGAAGAAACGTGTTTCTGACTCGCTGAATCTCAACATAGATTCAACTCTCTTAGGTGAACGAACGCACAGCAGAGCAGTTTCAAGGAAACGTTTCTCCTGAGTTTTAGACGAAGTTTCCTGCTGTTTAGTACGGATGCCGGCATTGGGCTGGACATACCGGTTTTGGGATTCTGCACAGAAAGGGTTTGCAAACCGCTGAATCCACACGTGAGTTTAACTCTGTCAGTTGAATGCACACATTGACAACCATTCAGTTTGATAGCACACTTTTGGTTTTAGAAGCAGATATTTCTCTGTACAGCCTATGGTCCCATTCACTCGGGAATATCCCAACGCACCTTCTGGAAGAAACGTGTTTCTGACTCGCTGAATCTCAACATAGATTCAACTCTCTTAGGTGAACGAACGCACAGCAGAGCAGTTTCAAGGAAACGTTTCTCCTGAGTTTTAGACGAAGTTTCCTGCTGTTTAGTACGTATGCCGGCATTGGGCTGGAAATACCGGTTTTGGGATTCTGCACAGAAAGGGTTTGCAAACCGCTGAATCCACACGTGAGCTTAACTCTGTCAGTTGAATGCACACATTGACAACCATTCAGTTAGATAGCTCCGTTTTGGTTTTAGAAGCAGATATTTCTCTGTACAGCCTATGGTCCCATTCACTCGGGAATATCCCAACGCAGCTCCTAGAAGAAACGTGTTTCTGACTCGCTGAATCTCAACATAGATTCAACTCTCTTAGGTGAACGAACGCACAGCAGAGCAGTTTCAAGGAAACGTTTCTCCTGAGTTTTAGACGAAGTTTCCTGCTGTTTAGTACGTATGCCGGCATTGGGCTGGAAATACCGGTTTTGGGATTCTGCACAGAAAGTGTTTGCAAACCGCTGAATCCACACGTGACTTTAACTCTGTCAGTTGAATGCACACATTGACAACAATTCAGTTTGATAGCACACTTTTGGTTTTAGAAGCAGATATTTCTCTGTACAGCCTATGGTCCCATTCACTCGGGAATATCCCAACGCAGCTCCTAGAAGAAACGTGTTTCTGACTCGCTGAATCTCAACATAGATTCAACTCTCTTAGGTGAACGAACGCACAGCAGAGCAGTTTCAAGGAAACGTTTCTCCTGAGTTTTAGACGAAGTTTCCTGCTGTTTAGTACGGATGCCGGCATTGGGGTGGACATACCGGTTTTGGGATTCTGCACAGAAAGGGTTTGCAAACCGCTGAATCCACACGTGAGTTTAACTCTGTCAGTTGAATGCACACATTGACAACCATTCAGTTTCATAGCACACTTTTGGTTTTAGAAGCAGATATTTCTCTGTACAGCCTATGGTCCCATTCACTCGGGAATATCCCAACGCAGCTCCTAGAAGAAACGTGTTTCTGACTCGCTGAATCTCAACATAGATTCAACTCTCTTAGGTGATCGAACGCACAGCAGAGCAGTTTCAAGGAAACGTTTCTCCTGAGTTTTAGACGAAGTTTCCTGCTGTTTAGTACGGATGCCGGCATTGGGCTGGAAATACCGGTTTTGGGATTCTGCACAGAAAGGGTTTGCAAACCGCTGAATCCACACGTGAGTTTAACTCTGTCAGTTGAATGCACACATTGACAACCATTCAGTTAGATAGCTCCGTTTTGGTTTTAGAAGCAGATATTTCTCTGTACATCCTATGGTCCCATTCACTCGGGAATATCCCAACGCAGCTCCTAGAAGAAACGTGTTTCTGACTCGCTGAATCTCAACATAGATTCAACTCTCTTAGGTGATCGAACGCACAGCAGAGCAGTTTCAAGGAAACGTTTCTCCTGAGATTTAGACGAAGTTTCCTGCTGTTTAGTACGGATGCCGGCATTGGGCTGGAAATACCGGTTTTGGGATTCTGCACAGAAAGGGTTTGCAAACCGCTGAATCCACACGTGAGTTTAACTCTGTCAGTTGAAATGCACACATTGACAACCATTCAGTTAGATTGCTCCGTTTTGGTTTTAGAAGCAGATATTTCTCTGTACAGCCTATGGTCCCATTTACTCGGGAATATCCCAACGCAGCTCCTAGAAGAAACGTGTTTCTGACTCGCTGAATCTCAACATAGATTCAACTCTCTTAGGTGAACGAACGCTCAGCAGAGCAGTTTCAAGGAAACGTTTCTCCTGAGTTTTAGACGAAGTTTCCTGCTGTTTAGTACGGATGCCGGCATTGGGCTGGAAATACCGGTTTTGGGATTCTGCACAGAAAGTGTTTGCAAACCGCTGAATCCACACGTGACTTTAACTCTGTCAGTTGAATGCACACATTGACAACCATTCAGTTTGATAGCACACTTTTGGTTTTAGAAGCAGATATTTCTCTGTACAGCCTTTGGTCCCATTCACTCGGGAATATCCCAACGCAACTCCTAGAAGAAACGTGTTTCTGACTCGCTGAATCTCAACATAGATTCAACTCTCTTAGGTGAACGAACGCACAGCAGAGCAGTTTCAAGGAAACGTTTCTCCTGAGTTTTAGACGAAGTTTCCTGCTGTTTAGTACGTATGCCGGCATTGGGCTGGAAATACCGGTTTTGGGATTCTGCACAGAAAGGGTTTGCAAACCGCTGAATCCACACGTGAGTTTACCTCTGTCAGTTGAATGCACACATTGACAACCATTCAGTTAGATAGCTCCGTTTTCGTTTTAGAAGCAGATATTTCTCTGTACAGCCTATGGTCCCATTCACTCGGGAATATCCTAACGCAGCTCCTAGAAGAAACGTGTTTCTGACTCGCTGAATCTCAACATAGATTCAACTCTCTTAGGTGATCGAACGCACAGCAGAGCAGTTTCAAGGAAACGTTTCTCCTGAGTTTTAGACGAAGTTTCCTGCTGTTTAGTACGGATGCCGGCATTGGGCTGGAAATACCGGTTTTGGGATTCTGCACAGAAATGGTTTGCAAACCGCTGAATCCACACGTGAGTTTAACTCTGTCAGTTGAATGCACACATTGACAACCATTCAGTTAGATAGCTCCGTTTTGGTTTTAGAAGCAGATATTTCTCTGTACATCCTATGGTCCCATTCACTCGGGAATATCCCAACGCAGCTCCTAGAAGAAACGTGTTTCTGACTCGCTGAATCTCAACATAAATTCAACTCTCTTAGGTGATCGAACGCACAGCAGAGCAGTTTCAAGGAAACGTTTCTCCTGAGTTTTAGACGAAGTTTCCTGCTGTTTAGTACGTATGCCGGCATTGGGCTGGAAATACCGGTTTTGGGATTCTGCACAGAAATGGTTTGCAAACCGCTGAATCCACACGTGAGTTTAACACTGTCAGTTGAATGCACACATTGACAACCATTCAGTTAGATAGCTCCGTTTTGGTTTTAGAAGCAGATATTTCTCTGTACAGCCTATGGTCCCATTCACTCGGGAATATCCCAACGCAGCTCCTAGAAGAAACGTGTTTCTGACTCGCTGAATCTCAACATAGATTCAAATCTCTTAGGTGAACGAACGCACAGCAGAGCAGTTTCAAGGAAACGTTTCTCCTGAGTTTTAGACGAAGTTTCCTGCTCTTTAGTACGTATACCGGAATTGGGCTGGAAATACCGGTTTTGGGATTCTGCACAGAAAGGGTTTGCAAACCGCTGAATCCACACGTGAGTTTAACTCTGTCAGTTGAATGCACACATTGACAACCATTCAGTTTGATAGCACTCTTTTGGTTTTAGAAGCAGATATTTCTCTGTACAGCCTATGGTCCCATTCACTCGGGAATATCCCAACGCAGCTCCTAGAAGAAACGTGTTTCTGACTCCCTGAATCTCAACATAGATTCAACTCTCTTAGGTGAACGAACGCACAGAAGAACAGTTTCAAGGAAACGTTTCTTCTGAGTCTTAGACGAAGTTTCCTGCTGTTTAGTACGTATGCCGGCATTGGGCTGGAAATACCGGTTTTGGGATTCTGCACAGAAAGGGTTTGCAAACCGCTGAATCCACACGTGAGTTTAACTCTGTCAGTTGAATGCACACATTGACAACCATTCAGTTTGATAGCACACTTTTGGTTTTAGAAGCAGATATTTCTCTGTACAGCCTATGGTCCCATTCACTCGGGAATATCCCAACGCACCTCCTAGAAGAAACGTGTTTCTGACTCGCTGAATCTCAACATAGATTCAACTCTCTTAGGTGAACGAACGCACAGCAGAGCAGTTTCAAGGAAACGTTTCTCCTGAGTTTTAGACGAAGTTTCCTGCTGTTTAGTACGTATGCCGGCATTGGGCTGGAAATACCGGTTTTGGGATTCTGCACAGAAAGGGTTTGCAAACCGCTGAATCCACACGTGAGCTTAACTCTGTCACTTGAATGCACACATTGACAACCATTCAGTTAGATAGCTCCGTTTTGGTTTTAGAAGCAGATATTTCTCTGTACAGCCTATGGTCCCATTCACTCGGGAATATCCCAACGCAGCTCCTAGAAGAAACGTGTTTCTGACTCGCTGAATCTCAACATAGATTCAACTCTCTTAGGTGAACGAACGCACAGCAGAGCAGTTTCAAGGAAACGTTTCTCCTGAGTTTTAGACGAAGTTTCCTGCTGTTTAGTACGGATGCCGGCATTGGGCTGGAAATACCGGTTTTGGGATTCTGCACAGAAAGGGTTTGCAAACCGCTGAATCCACACGTGACTTTAACTCTGTCCGTTGAATGCACACATTGACAACCATTCAGTTTGATAGCACACTTTTGGTTTTAGCAGCAGATATTTCTCTGTACAGCCTATGGTCCCATTCACTCGGGAATATCCCAACGCAGCTCCTAGAAGAAACGTGTTTCTGACTCGCTGAATCTCAACATAGATTCAACTCTCTTAGGTGAACGAACGCACAGCAGAGCAGTTTCAAGGAAACGTTTCTCCTGAGTTTTAGACGAAGTTTCCTGCTGTTTAGTACGGATGCCGGCATTGGGCTGGACATACCGGTTTTGGGATTCTGCACAGAAAGGGTTTGCAAACCGCTGAATCCACACGTGAGTTTAACTCTGTCAGTTGAATGCACACATTGACAACCATTCAGTTTGATAGCACACTTTTGGTTTTAGAAGCAGATATTTCTCTGTACATCCTATGGTCCCATTCACTCGGGAATATCCCACCGCAGCTCCTAGAAGAAACGTGTTTCTGACTCGCTGAATCTCAACATAAATTCAACTCTCTTAGGTGATCGAACGCACAGCAGAGCAGTTTCAAGGAAACGTTTCTCCTGAGTTTTAGACGAAGTTTCCTGCTGTTTAGTACGTATGCCGGCATTGGGCTGGAAATACCGGTTTTGGGATTCTGCACAGAAATGGTTTGCAAACCGCTGAATCCACACGTGAGTTTAACACTGTCAGTTGAATGCACACATTGACAACCATTCAGTTAGATAGCTCCGTTTTGGTTTTAGAAGCAGATATTTCTCTGTACAGCCTATGGTCCCATTCACTCGGGAATATCCCAACGCAGCTCCTAGAAGAAACGTGTTTCTGACTCGCTGAATCTCAACATAGATTCAACTCTCTTAGGTGAACGAACGCACAGCAGAGCAGTTTCAAGGAAACGTTTCTCCTGAGTCTTAGACGAAGTTTCCTGCTGTTTAGTACGTATGCCGGCATTGGGCTGGAAATACCGGTTTTGGGATTCTGCACAGAAAGGGTTTGCAAACCGCTGAATCCACACGTGAGTTTAACTCTGTCAGTTGAATGCACACATTGACAACCATTCAGTTAGATAGCTCCGTTTTGGTTTTAGAAGCAGATATTTCTCTGTACAGCCTATGGTCCCATTCACTCGGGAATATCCCAACGCAGCTCCTAGAAGAAACGTGTTTCTGACTCGCTGAATCTCAACATAGATTCAACTCTCTTAGGTGATCGAACGCACAGCAGAGCAGTTTCAAGGAAACGTTTCTCCTGAGTTTTAGATGAAGTTTCCTGCTGTTTAGTACGGATGCCGGCATTGGGCTGGAAATACCGGTTTTGGGATTCTGCACAGAAATGGTTTGCAAACCGCTGAATCCACACGTGAGTTTAACTCTGTCAGTTGAATGCACACATTGACAACCATTCAGTTAGATAGCTCCGTTTTGGTTTTAGAAGCAGATATTTCTCTGTACATCCTATGGTCCCATTCACTCGGGAATATCCCAACGCAGCTCCTAGAAGAAACGTGTTTCTGACTCGCTGAATCTCAACATAAATTCAACTCTCTTAGGTGATCGAACGCACAGCAGAGCAGTTTCAAGGAAACGTTTCTCCTGAGTTTTAGACGAAGTTTCCTGCTGTTTAGTACGTATGCCGGCATTGGGCTGGAAATACCGGTTTTGGGATTCTGCACAGAAATGGTTTGCAAACCGCTGAATCCACACGTGAGTTTAACTCTGTCAGTTGAATGTACACATTGACAACCATTCAGTTTGATAGCACACTTTTGGTTTTAGAAGCAGATATTTCTCTGTACAGCCTATGGTCCCATTCACTCGGGAATATCCCAACGCAGCTCCTAGAAGAAACGTGTTTCTGACTCGCTGAATCTCAACATAGATTCAACTCTCTTAGGTGAACGAACGCACAGCAGAGCAGTTTCAAGGAAACGTTTCTCCTGAGTCTTAGACGAAGTTTCCTGCTGTTTAGTACGTATGCCGGCATTGGGCTGGAAATACCGGTTTTGGGATTCTGCACAGAAAGGGTTTGCAAACCGCTGAATCCACACGTGAGTTTAACTCTGTCAGTTGAATGCACACATTGACAACCATTCAGTTAGATAGCTCCGTTTTGGTTTTAGAAGCAGATATTTCTCTGTACAGCCTATGGTCCCATTCACTCGGGAATATCCCAACGCAGCTCCTAGAAGAAACGTGTTTCTGACTCGCTGAATCTCAACATAGATTCAACTCTCTTAGGTGAACGAACGCACAGCAGAGCAGTTTCAAGGAAACGTTTCTCCTGAGTTTTAGACGAAGTTTCCTGCTGTTTAGTACGGATGCCGGCATTGGGCTGGACATACCGGTTTTGGGATTCTGCACAGAAAGGTTTTGCAAACCGCTGAATCCACACGTTAGTTTAACTCTGTCAGTTGAATGCACACATTGACAACCATTCAGTTTGATAGAACACTTTTGGTTTTAGAAGCAGATATTTCTCTGTACAGCCTATGGTCCCATTCACTCGGGAATATCCCAACGCACCTCCTAGAAGATACGTGTTTCTGAATCGCTGAATCTCAACATAGATTCAACTCTCTTAGGTGAACGAAGGCACAGCAGAGCAGTTTCAAGGAAACGTTTCTCCTGAGTTTTAGACGAAGTTTCCTGCTGTTTAGTACGTATGCCGGCATTGGGCTGGAAATACCGGTTTTGGGATTCTGCACAGAAAGGGTTTGCAAACCGCTGAATCCACACGTGAGCTTAACTCTGTCAGATGAATGCACACATTGACAACCATTCAGTTAGATAGCTCCGTTTTGGTTTTAGAAGCAGATATTTCTCTGTACATCCTATGGTCCCATTCACTCGGGAATATCCCAACGCAGCTCCTAGAAGAAACGTGTTTCTGACTCGCTGAATCTCAACATAGATTCAAATCTCTTAGGTGAACGAACGCACAGCAGAGCAGTTTCAAGGAAACGTTTCTCCTGAGTTTTAGACGAAGTTTCCTGCTCTTTAGTACGTGTACCGGCATTGGGCTGGAAATACCGGTTTTGGGATTCTGCACAGAAAGGGTTTGCAAACCGCTGAATCCACACGTGAGTTTAACTCTGTCAGTTGAATGTACACATTGACAACCATTCAGTTTGATAGCACACTTTTGGTTTTAGAAGCAGATATTTCTCTGTACAGCCTATGGTCCCATTCACTCGGGAATATCCCAACGCAGCTCCTAGAAGAAACGTGTTTCTGACTCGCTGAATCTCAACATAGATTCAACTCTCTTAGGTGAACGAACGCACAGCAGAGCAGTTTCAAGGAAACGTTTCTCCTGAGTCTTAGACGAAGTTTCCTGCTGTTTAGTACGTATGCCGGCATTGGGCTGGAAATACCGGTTTTGGGATTCTGCACAGAAAGGGTTTGCAAACCGCTGAATCCACACGTGAGTTTAACTCTGTCAGTTGAATGCACACATTGACAACCATTCAGTTAGATAGCTCCGTTTTGGTTTTAGAAGCAGATATTTCTCTGTACAGCCTATGGTCCCATTCACTCGGGAATATCCCAACGCAGCTCCTAGAAGAAACGTGTTTCTGACTCGCTGAATCTCAACATAGATTCAACTCTCTTAGGTGAACGAACGCACAGAAGAGCAGTTTCAAGGAAACGTTTCTCCTGAGTTTTAGACGAAGTTTCCTGCTGTTTAGTAGGGATGCCGGCATTGGGCTGGAAATAATGGTTTTGGGATTCTGCACAGAAAGGGTTTGCAAACCGCTGAATCCACACGTGAGTTTAACTCTGTCAGTTGAATGCACACATTGACAACTATTCAGTTAGATAGCTCCGTTTTGGTTTTAGAAGCAGATATTTCTCTGTACAGCCTATGGTCCCATTCACTCGGGAATATCCCAACGCAGCTCCTAGAAGAAACTTGTTTCTGACTCGCTGAATCTCAACATAGATTCAACTCTCTTAGGTGAACGAACGCACAGCAGAGCAGTTTCAAGGAAACGTTTCTCCTGAGTTTTAGACGAAGTTTCCTGCTGTTTAGTACGGATGCCGGCATTGGGCTGGACATACCGGTTTTGGGATTCTGCACAGAAAGGGTTTGCAAACCGCTGAATCCACACGTGAGTTTAACTCTGTCAGTTGAATGCACACATTGACAACCATTCAGTTTGATAGCACACTTTTGGTTTTAGAAGCAGATATTTCTCTGTACAGCCTATGGTCCCATTCACTCGGGAATATCCCAACGCACCTCCTAGAAGAAACGTGTTTCTGACTCGCTGAATCTCAACATAGATTCAACTCTCTTAGGTGAACGAACGCACAGCAGAGCAGTTTCAAGGAAACGTTTCTCCTGAGTTTTAGACGAAGTTTCCTGCTGTTTAGTACGGATGCCGGCATTGGGCTGGAAATACCGGTTTTGGGATTCTGCACAGAAAGGGTTTGCAAACCGCTGAATCCACACGTGAGCTTAACTCTGTCAGTTGAATGCACACATTGACAACCATTCAGTTAGATAGCTCCGTTTTGGTTTTAGAAGCAGATATTTCTCTGTACAGCCTATGGTCCCATTCACTCGGGAATATCCCAACGCAGCTCCTAGAAGAAACGTGTTTCTGACTCGCTGAATCTCAACATAGATTCAAATCTCTTAGGTGAACGAACGCACAGCAGAGCAGTTTCAAGGAAACGTTTCTCCTGAGTTTTAGACGAAGTTTCCTGCTCTTTAGTACGTATACCGGCATTGGGCTGGAAATACCGGTTTTGGGATTCTGCACAGAAAGGGTTTGCAAACCGCTGAATCCACACGTTAGTTTAACTCTGTCAGTTGAATGCACACATTGACAACCATTCAGTTTGATAGCACACTTTTGGTTTTAGCAGCAGATATTTCTCTGTACAGCCTATGGTCCCATTCACTCGGGAATATCCCAACGCAGCTCCTAGAAGAAACGTGTTTCTGACTCGCTGAATCTCAACATAGATTCAACTCTCTTAGGTGAACGAACGCACAGCAGAGCAGTTTCAAGGAAACGTTTCTCCTGAGTTTTAGACGAAGTTTCCTGCTGTTTAGTACGGATGCCGGCATTGGGCTGGACATACCGGTTTTGGGATTCTGCACAGAAATGGTTTGCAAACCGCTGAATCCACACGTGAGTTTAACACTGTCAGTTGAATGCACACATTGACAACCATTCAGTTAGATAGCTCCGTTTTGGTTTTAGAAGCAGATATTTCTCTGTACATCCTATGGTCCCATTCACTCGGGAATATCCCAACGCAGCTCCTAGAAGAAACGTGTTTCTGACTCGCTGAATCTCAACATAGATTCAAATCTCTTAGGTGAACGAACGCACAGCAGAGCAGTTTCAAGGAAACGTTTCCCCTGAGTTTTAGACGAAGTTTCCTGCTCTTTAGTACGTATACCGGAATTGGGCTGGAAATACCGGTTTTGGGATTCTGCACAGAAAGGGTTTGCAAACCGCTGAATCCACACGTGAGTTTAACTCTGTCAGTTGAATGCACACATTGACAACCATTCAGTTTTATAGCACACTTTTGGTTTTAGAAGCAGATATTTCTCTGTACAGCCTATGGTCCCATTCACTCGGGAATATCCCAACGCAGCTCCTAGAAGAAACGTGTTTCTGACTCGCTGAATCTCAACATAGATTCAACTCTCTTAGGTGAACGAACGCACAGAAGAGCAGTTTCAAGGAAACGTTTCTTCTGAGTCTTAGACGAAGTTTCCTGCTGTTTAGTACGTATGCCGGCATTGGGCTGGAAATACCGGTTTTGGGATTCTGCACAGAAAGGGTTTGCAAACCGCTGAATCCACACGTGAGCTTAACTCTGTCAGTTGAATGCACACATTGACAACCATTCAGTTAGATAGCTCCGTTTTGGTTTTAGAAGCAGATATTTCTCTGTACAGCCTATGGTCCCATTCACTCGGGAATATCCCAACGCAGCTCCTAGAAGAAACGTGTTTCTGACTCGCTGAATCTCAACATAGATTCAACTCTCTTAGGTGAACGAACGCACAGCAGAGCAGTTTCAAGGAAACGTTTCTCCTGAGTCTTAGACGAAGTTTCCTGCTGTTTAGTACGTATGCCGGCATTGGGCTGGAAATACCGGTTTTGGGATTCTGCACAGAAAGGGTTTGCAAACCGCTGAATCCACACGTGAGTTTAACTCTGTCAGTTGAATGCACACATTGACAACCATTCAGTTAGATAGCTCCGTTTTGGTTTTAGAAGCAGATATTTCTCTGTACAGCCTATGGTCCCATTCACTCGGGAATATCCCAACGCAGCTCCTAGAAGAAACGTGTTTCTGACTCGCTGAATCTCAACATAGATTCAACTCTCTTAGGTGATCGAACGCACAGCAGAGCAGTTTCAAGGAAACGTTTCTCCTGAGTTTTAGATGAAGTTTCCTGCTGTTTAGTACGGATGCCGGCATTGGGCTGGAAATACCGGTTTTGGGATTCTGCACAGAAATGGTTTGCAAACCGCTGAATCCACACGTGAGTTTAACTCTGTCAGTTGAATGCACACATTGACAACCATTCAGTTAGATAGCTCCGTTTTGGTTTTAGAAGCAGATATTTCTCTGTACATCCTATGGTCCCATTCACTCGGGAATATCCCAACGCAGCTCCTAGAAGAAACGTGTTTCTGACTCGCTGAATCTCAACATAAATTCAACTCTCTTAGGTGATCGAACGCACAGCAGAGCAGTTTCAAGGAAACGTTTCTCCTGAGTTTTAGACGAAGTTTCCTGCTGTTTAGTACGTATGCCGGCATTGGGCTGGAAATACCGGTTTTGGGATTCTGCACAGAAATGGTTTGCAAACCGCTGAATCCACACGTGAGTTTAACTCTGTCAGTTGAATGTACACATTGACAACCATTCAGTTTGATAGCACACTTTTGGTTTTAGAAGCAGATATTTCTCTGTACAGCCTATGGTCCCATTCACTCGGGAATATCCCAACGCAGCTCCTAGAAGAAACGTGTTTCTGACTCGCTGAATCTCAACATAGATTCAACTCTCTTAGGTGAACGAACGCACAGCAGAGCAGTTTCAAGGAAACGTTTCTCCTGAGTCTTAGACGAAGTTTCCTGCTGTTTAGTACGTATGCCGGCATTGGGCTGGAAATACCGGTTTTGGGATTCTGCACAGAAAGGGTTTGCAAACCGCTGAATCCACACGTGAGTTTAACTCTGTCAGTTGAATGCACACATTGACAACCATTCAGTTAGATAGCTCCGTTTTGGTTTTAGAAGCAGATATTTCTCTGTACAGCCTATGGTCCCATTCACTCGGGAATATCCCAACGCAGCTCCTAGAAGAAACGTGTTTCTGACTCGCTGAATCTCAACATAGATTCAACTCTCTTAGGTGAACGAACGCACAGCAGAGCAGTTTCAAGGAAACGTTTCTCCTGAGTTTTAGACGAAGTTTCCTGCTGTTTAGTACGGATGCCGGCATTGGGCTGGACATACCGGTTTTGGGATTCTGCACAGAAAGGTTTTGCAAACCGCTGAATCCACACGTTAGTTTAACTCTGTCAGTTGAATGCACACATTGACAACCATTCAGTTTGATAGAACACTTTTGGTTTTAGAAGCAGATATTTCTCTGTACAGCCTATGGTCCCATTCACTCGGGAATATCCCAACGCACCTCCTAGAAGATACGTGTTTCTGAATCGCTGAATCTCAACATAGATTCAACTCTCTTAGGTGAACGAAGGCACAGCAGAGCAGTTTCAAGGAAACGTTTCTCCTGAGTTTTAGACGAAGTTTCCTGCTGTTTAGTACGTATGCCGGCATTGGGCTGGAAATACCGGTTTTGGGATTCTGCACAGAAAGGGTTTGCAAACCGCTGAATCCACACGTGAGCTTAACTCTGTCAGATGAATGCACACATTGACAACCATTCAGTTAGATAGCTCCGTTTTGGTTTTAGAAGCAGATATTTCTCTGTACATCCTATGGTCCCATTCACTCGGGAATATCCCAACGCAGCTCCTAGAAGAAACGTGTTTCTGACTCGCTGAATCTCAACATAGATTCAAATCTCTTAGGTGAACGAACGCACAGCAGAGCAGTTTCAAGGAAACGTTTCTCCTGAGTTTTAGACGAAGTTTCCTGCTCTTTAGTACGTGTACCGGCATTGGGCTGGAAATACCGGTTTTGGGATTCTGCACAGAAAGGGTTTGCAAACCGCTGAATCCACACGTGAGTTTAACTCTGTCAGTTGAATGTACACATTGACAACCATTCAGTTTGATAGCACACTTTTGGTTTTAGAAGCAGATATTTCTCTGTACAGCCTATGGTCCCATTCACTCGGGAATATCCCAACGCAGCTCCTAGAAGAAACGTGTTTCTGACTCGCTGAATCTCAACATAGATTCAACTCTCTTAGGTGAACGAACGCACAGCAGAGCAGTTTCAAGGAAACGTTTCTCCTGAGTCTTAGACGAAGTTTCCTGCTGTTTAGTACGTATGCCGGCATTGGGCTGGAAATACCGGTTTTGGGATTCTGCACAGAAAGGGTTTGCAAACCGCTGAATCCACACGTGAGTTTAACTCTGTCAGTTGAATGCACACATTGACAACCATTCAGTTAGATAGCTCCGTTTTGGTTTTAGAAGCAGATATTTCTCTGTACAGCCTATGGTCCCATTCACTCGGGAATATCCCAACGCAGCTCCTAGAAGAAACGTGTTTCTGACTCGCTGAATCTCAACATAGATTCAACTCTCTTAGGTGAACGAACGCACAGAAGAGCAGTTTCAAGGAAACGTTTCTCCTGAGTTTTAGACGAAGTTTCCTGCTGTTTAGTAGGGATGCCGGCATTGGGCTGGAAATAATGGTTTTGGGATTCTGCACAGAAAGGGTTTGCAAACCGCTGAATCCACACGTGAGTTTAACTCTGTCAGTTGAATGCACACATTGACAACTATTCAGTTAGATAGCTCCGTTTTGGTTTTAGAAGCAGATATTTCTCTGTACAGCCTATGGTCCCATTCACTCGGGAATATCCCAACGCAGCTCCTAGAAGAAACTTGTTTCTGACTCGCTGAATCTCAACATAGATTCAACTCTCTTAGGTGAACGAACGCACAGCAGAGCAGTTTCAAGGAAACGTTTCTCCTGAGTTTTAGACGAAGTTTCCTGCTGTTTAGTACGGATGCCGGCATTGGGCTGGACATACCGGTTTTGGGATTCTGCACAGAAAGGGTTTGCAAACCGCTGAATCCACACGTGAGTTTAACTCTGTCAGTTGAATGCACACATTGACAACCATTCAGTTTGATAGCACACTTTTGGTTTTAGAAGCAGATATTTCTCTGTACAGCCTATGGTCCCATTCACTCGGGAATATCCCAACGCACCTCCTAGAAGAAACGTGTTTCTGACTCGCTGAATCTCAACATAGATTCAACTCTCTTAGGTGAACGAACGCACAGCAGAGCAGTTTCAAGGAAACGTTTCTCCTGAGTTTTAGACGAAGTTTCCTGCTGTTTAGTACGGATGCCGGCATTGGGCTGGAAATACCGGTTTTGGGATTCTGCACAGAAAGGGTTTGCAAACCGCTGAATCCACACGTGAGCTTAACTCTGTCAGTTGAATGCACACATTGACAACCATTCAGTTAGATAGCTCCGTTTTGGTTTTAGAAGCAGATATTTCTCTGTACAGCCTATGGTCCCATTCACTCGGGAATATCCCAACGCAGCTCCTAGAAGAAACGTGTTTCTGACTCGCTGAATCTCAACATAGATTCAAATCTCTTAGGTGAACGAACGCACAGCAGAGCAGTTTCAAGGAAACGTTTCTCCTGAGTTTTAGACGAAGTTTCCTGCTCTTTAGTACGTATACCGGCATTGGGCTGGAAATACCGGTTTTGGGATTCTGCACAGAAAGGGTTTGCAAACCGCTGAATCCACACGTTAGTTTAACTCTGTCAGTTGAATGCACACATTGACAACCATTCAGTTTGATAGCACACTTTTGGTTTTAGCAGCAGATATTTCTCTGTACAGCCTATGGTCCCATTCACTCGGGAATATCCCAACGCAGCTCCTAGAAGAAACGTGTTTCTGACTCGCTGAATCTCAACATAGATTCAACTCTCTTAGGTGAACGAACGCACAGCAGAGCAGTTTCAAGGAAACGTTTCTCCTGAGTTTTAGACGAAGTTTCCTGCTGTTTAGTACGGATGCCGGCATTGGGCTGGACATACCGGTTTTGGGATTCTGCACAGAAATGGTTTGCAAACCGCTGAATCCACACGTGAGTTTAACACTGTCAGTTGAATGCACACATTGACAACCATTCAGTTAGATAGCTCCGTTTTGGTTTTAGAAGCAGATATTTCTCTGTACATCCTATGGTCCCATTCACTCGGGAATATCCCAACGCAGCTCCTAGAAGAAACGTGTTTCTGACTCGCTGAATCTCAACATAGATTCAAATCTCTTAGGTGAACGAACGCACAGCAGAGCAGTTTCAAGGAAACGTTTCCCCTGAGTTTTAGACGAAGTTTCCTGCTCTTTAGTACGTATACCGGAATTGGGCTGGAAATACCGGTTTTGGGATTCTGCACAGAAAGGGTTTGCAAACCGCTGAATCCACACGTGAGTTTAACTCTGTCAGTTGAATGCACACATTGACAACCATTCAGTTTTATAGCACACTTTTGGTTTTAGAAGCAGATATTTCTCTGTACAGCCTATGGTCCCATTCACTCGGGAATATCCCAACGCAGCTCCTAGAAGAAACGTGTTTCTGACTCGCTGAATCTCAACATAGATTCAACTCTCTTAGGTGAACGAACGCACAGAAGAGCAGTTTCAAGGAAACGTTTCTTCTGAGTCTTAGACGAAGTTTCCTGCTGTTTAGTACGTATGCCGGCATTGGGCTGGAAATACCGGTTTTGGGATTCTGCACAGAAAGGGTTTGCAAACCGCTGAATCCACACGTGAGCTTAACTCTGTCAGTTGAATGCACACATTGACAACCATTCAGTTAGATAGCTCCGTTTTGGTTTTAGAAGCAGATATTTCTCTGTACAGCCTATGGTCCCATTCACTCGGGAATATCCCAACGCAGCTCCTAGAAGAAACGTGTTTCTGACTCGCTGAATCTCAACATAGATTCAAATCTCTTAGGTGAACGAACGCACAGCAGAGCAGTTTCAAGGAAACGTTTCTCCTGAGTTTTAGACGAAGTTTCCTGCTCTTTAGTACGTATACCGGCATTGGGCTGGAAATACCGGTTTTGGGATTCTGCACAGAAAGGGTTTGCAAACCGCTGAATCCACACGTGAGTTTAACTCTGTCAGTTGAATGTACACATTGACAACCATTCAGTTTGATAGCACACTTTTGGTTTTAGAAGCAGATATTTCTCTGTACAGCCTATGGTCCCATTCACTCGGGAATATCCCAACGCAGCTCCTAGAAGAAACGTGTTTCTGACTCGCTGAATCTCAACATAGATTCAACTCTCTTAGGTGAACGAACGCACAGCAGAGCAGTTTCAAGGAAACGTTTCTCCTGAGTCTTAGACGAAGTTTCCTGCTGTTTAGTACGTATGCCGGCATTGGGCTGGAAATACCGGTTTTGGGATTCTGCACAGAAAGGTTTTGCAAACCGCTGAATCCACACGTGAGTTTAACTCTGTCAGTTGAATGCACACATTGACAACCATTCAGTTAGATAGCTCCGTTTTGGTTTTAGAAGCAGATATTTCTCTGTACAGCCTATGGTCCCATTCACTCGGGAATATCCCAACGCAGCTCCTAGAAGAAACGTGTTTCTGACTCGCTGAATCTCAACATAGATTCAACTCTCTTAGGTGAACGAACGCACAGAAGAGCAGTTTCAAGGAAACGTTTCTCCTGAGTTTTAGACGAAGTTTCCTGCTGTTTAGTAGGGATGCCGGCATTGGGCTGGAAATAATGGTTTTGGGATCCTGCACAGAAAGGGTTTGCAAACCGCTGAATCCACACGTGAGTTTAACTCTGTCAGTTGAATGCACACATTGACAACTATTCAGTTAGATAGCTCCGTTTTGGTTTTAGAAGCAGATATTTCTCTGTACAGCCTATGGTCCCATTCACTCGGGAATATCCCAACGCAGCTCCTAGAAGAAACTTGTTTCTGACTCGCTGAATCTCAACATAGATTCAACTCTCTTAGGTGAACGAACGCACAGCAGAGCAGTTTCAAGGAAACGTTTCTCCTGAGTTTTAGACGAAGTTTCCTGCTGTTTAGTACGGATGCCGGCATTGGGCTGGACATACCGGTTTTGGGATTCTGCACAGAAAGGGTTTGCAAACCGCTGAATCCACACGTGAGTTTAACTCTGTCAGTTGAATGCACACATTGACAACCATTCAGTTTTATAGCACACTTTTGGTTTTAGAAGCAGATATTTCTCTGTACAGCCTATGGTCCCATTCACTCGGGAATATCCCAACGCACCTCCTAGAAGAAACGTGTTTCTGACTCGCTGAATCTCAACATAGATTCAACTCTCTTAGGTGAACGAACGCACAGCAGAGCAGTTTCAAGGAAACGTTTCTCCTGAGTTTTAGACGAAGTTTCCTGCTGTTTAGTACGTATGCCGGCATTGGGCTGGAAATACCGGTTTTGGGATTCTGCACAGAAAGGGTTTGCAAACCGCTGAATCCACACGTGAGCTTAACTCTGTCAGTTGAATGCACACATTGACAACCATTCAGTTAGATAGCTCCGTTTTGGTTTTAGAAGCAGATATTTCTCTGTACAGCCTATGGTCCCATTCACTCGGGAATATCCCAACGCAGCTCCTAGAAGAAACGTGTTTCTGACTCGCTGAATCTCAACATAGATTCAAATCTCTTAGGTGAACGAACGCACAGCAGAGCAGTTTCAAGGAAACGTTTCTCCTGAGTTTTAGACGAAGTTTCCTGCTCTTTAGTACGTATACCGGCATTGGGCTGGAAATACCGGTTTTGGGATTCTGCACAGAAAGAGTTTGCAAACCGCTGAATCCACACGTGAGTTTAACTCTGTCAGTTGAATGCACACATTGACAACCATTCAGTTTGATAGCACACTTTTGGTTTTAGCAGCAGATATTTCTCTGTACAGCCTATGGTCCCATTCACTCGGGAATATCCCAACGCAGCTCCTAGAAGAAACGTGTTTCTGACTCGCTGAATCTCAACATAGATTCAACTCTCTTAGGTGAACGAACGCACAGCAGAGCAGTTTCAAGGAAACGTTTCTCCTGAGTCTTAGACGAAGTTTCCTGCTGTTTAGTACGTATGCCGGCATTGGGCTGGAAATACCGGTTTTGGGATTCTGCACAGAAAGGTTTTGCAAACCGCTGAATCCACACGTGAGTTTAACTCTGTCAGTTGAATGCACACATTGACAACCATTCAGTTAGATAGCTCCGTTTTGGTTTTAGAAGCAGATATTTCTCTGTACAGCCTATGGTCCCATTCACTCGGGAATATCCCAACGCAGCTCCTAGAAGAAACGTGTTTCTGACTCGCTGAATCTCAACATAGATTCAACTCTCTTAGGTGAACGAACGCACAGAAGAGCAGTTTCAAGGAAACGTTTCTCCTGAGTTTTAGACGAAGTTTCCTGCTGTTTAGTAGGGATGCCGGCATTGGGCTGGAAATACCGGTTTTGGGATTCTGCACAGAAAGGGTTTGCAAACCGCTGAATCCACACGTGAGTTTAACTCTGTCAGTTGAATGCACACATTGACAACCATTCAGTTAGATAGCTCCGTTTTGGTTTTAGAAGCAGATATTTCTCTGTACAGCCTATGGTCCCATTCACTCGGGAATATCCCAACGCAGCTCCTAGAAGAAACGTGTTTCTGACTCGCTGAATCTCAACATAGATTCAACTCTCTTAGGTGAACGAACGCACAGCAGAGCAGTTTCAAGGAAACGTTTCTCCTGAGTTTTAGACGAAGTTTCCTGCTGTTTAGTACGGATGCCGGCATTGGGCTGGACATACCAGTTTTGGGATTCTGCACAGAAAGGGTTTGCAAACCGCTGAATCCACACGTGAGTTTAACTCTGTCAGTTGAATGCACACATTGACAACCATTCAGTTTGATAGCACACTTTTGGTTTTAGAAGCAGATATTTCTCTGTACAGCCTATGGTCCCATTCACTCGGGAATATCCCAACGCACCTCCTAGAAGAAACGTGTTTCTGACTCGCTGAATCTCAACATAGATTCAACTCTCTTAGGTGAACGAACGCACAGCAGAGCAGTTTCAAGGAAACGTTTCTCCTGAGTTTTAGACGAAGTTTCCTGCTGTTTAGTACGGATGCCGGCATTGGGCTGGAAATACCGGTTTTGGGATTCTGCACAGAAAGGGTTTGCAAACCGCTGAATCCACACGTGAGCTTAACTCTGTCAGTTGAATGCACACATTGACAACCATTCAGTTAGATAGCTCCGTTTTGGTTTTAGAAGCAGATATTTCTCTGTACAGCCTATGGTCCCATTCACTCGGGAATATCCCAACGCAGCTCCTAGAAGAAACGTGTTTCTGACTCGCTGAATCTCAACATAGATTCAACTCTCTTAGGTGGTCGAACGCACAGCAGAGCAGTTTCAAGGAAACGTTTCTCCTGAGTTTTAGACGAAGTTTCCTGCTGTTTAGTACGGATGCCGGCATTGGGCTGGAAATACCGGTTTTGGGATTCTGCACAGAAATGGTTTGCAAACCGCTGAATCCACACGTGAGTTTAACACTGTCAGTTGAATGCACACATTGACAACCATTCAGTTAGATAGCTCCGTTTTGGTTTTAGAAGCAGATATTTCTCTGTACAGCCTATGGTCCCATTCACTCGGGAATATCCCAACGCAGCTCCTAGAAGAAACGTGTTTCTGACTCGCTGAATCTCAACATAGATTCAAATCTCTTAGGTGAACGAACGCACAGCAGAGCAGTTTCAAGGAAACGTTTCCCCTGAGTTTTACACGAAGTTTCCTGCTCTTTAGTACGTATACCGGAATTGGGCTGGAAATACCGGTTTTGGGATTCTGCACAGAAAGGGTTTGCAAACCGCTGAATCCACACGTGAGTTTAACTCTGTCAGTTGAATGCACACATTGACAACCATTCAGTTTTATAGCACACTTTTGGTTTTAGAAGCAGATATTTCTCTGTACAGCCTATGGTCCCATTCACTCGGGAATATCCCAACGCAGCTCCTAGAAGAAACGTGTTTCTGACTCGCTGAATCTCAACATAGATTCAACTCTCTTAGGTGAACGAACGCACAGAAGAGCAGTTTCAAGGAAACGTTTCTTCTGAGTCTTAGACGAAGTTTCCTGCTGTTTAGTACGTATGCCGGCATTGGGCTGGAAATACCGGTTTTGGGATTCTGCACAGAAAGGGTTTGCAAACCGCTGAATCCACACGTGAGTTTAACTCTGTCAGTTGAATGCACACATTGACAACCATTCAGTTTGATAGCACACTTTTGGTTTTAGAAGCAGATATTTCTCTGTACAGCCTATGGTCCCATTCACTCGGGAATATCCCAACGCAGCTCCTAGAAGAAACGTGTTTCTGACTCGCTGAATCTCAACATAGATTCAACTCTCTTAGGTGAACGAACGCACAGCAGAGCAGTTTCAAGGAAACGTTTCTCCTGAGTATTAGACGAAGTTTCCTGCTGTTTAGTACGCATGCCGGCATTGGGCTGGAAATACCGGTTTTGGGATTCTGCACAGAAAGGGTTTGCAAACCGCTGAATCCACACGTGAGCTTAACTCTGTCAGTTGAATGCACACATTGACAACCATTCAGTTAGATAGCTCCGTTTTGGTTTTAGAAGGAGATATTTCTCTGTACAGCCTATGGTCCCATTCACTCGGGAATATCCCAACGCAGCTCCTAGAAGAAACGTGTTTCTGACTCGCTGAATCTCAACATAGATTCAACTCTCTTAGGTGAACGAACGCACAGCAGAGCAGTTTCAAGGAAACGTTTCTCCTGAGTTTTAGACGAAGTTTCCTGCTGTTTAGTACGTATGCCGGCATTGGGCTGGAAATACCGGTTTTGGGATTCTGCACAGAAAGTGTTTGCAAACCGCTGAATCCACACGTGACTTTAACTCTGTCAGTTGAATGCACACATTGACAACCATTCAGTTTGATAGCACACTTTTGGTTTTAGAAGCAGATATTTCTCTGTACAGCCTATGGTCCCATTCACTCGGGAATATCCCAACGCAGCTCCTAGAAGAAACGTGTTTCTGACTCGCTGAATCTCAACATAGATTCAACTCTCTTAGGTGAACGGACGCACAGCAGAGCAGTTTCAAGGAAACGTTTCTCCTGAGTTTTAGACGAAGTTTCCTGCTGTTTAGTACGTATGCCGGCATTGGGCTGGAAATACCGGTTTTGGGATTCTGCACAGAAAGGGTTTGCAAACCGCTGAATCCACACGTGAGCTTAACTCTGTCAGTTGAATGCACACATTGACAACCATTCAGTTAGATAGCTCCGTTTTGGTTTTAGAAGCAGATATTTCTCTGTACAGCCTATGGTCCCATTCACTCGGGAATATCCCAACGCAGCTCCTAGAAGAAACGTGTTTCTGACTCGCTGAATCTCAACATAGATTCAAATCTCTTAGGTGAACGAACGCACAGCAGAGCAGTTTCAAGGAAACGTTTCTCCTGAGTTTTAGACGAAGTTTCCTGCTCTTTAGTACGTATACCGGCATTGGGCTGGAAATACCGGTTTTGGGATTCTGCACAGAAAGGGTTTGCAAACCGCTGAATGCACACGTGAGTTTAACTCTGTCACTTGAATGCACACATTGACAACCATTCAGTTTGATAGCACACTTTTGGTTTTAGCAGCAGATATTTCTCTGTACAGCCTATGGTCCCATTCACTCGGGAATATCCCAACGCAGCTCCTAGAAGAAACGTGTTTCTGACTCGCTGAATCTCAACATAGATTCAACTCTCTTAGGTGAACGAACGCACAGCAGAGCAGTTTCAAGGAAACGTTTCTCCTGAGTCTTAGACGAAGTTTCCTGCTGTTTAGTACGTATGCCGGCATTGGGCTGGAAATACCGGTTTTGGGATTCTGCACAGAAAGGGTTTGCAAACCGCTGAATCCACACGTGAGTTTAACTCTGTCAGTTGAATGCACACATTGACAACCATTCAGTTAGATAGCTCCGTTTTGGTTTTAGAAGCAGATATTTCTCTGTACAGCCTATGGTCCCATTCACTCGGGAATATCCCAACGCAGCTCCTAGAAGAAACGTGTTTCTGACTCGCTGAATCTCAACATAGATTCAACTCTCTTAGGTGAACGAACGCACAGCAGAGCAGTTTCAAGGAAACGTTTCTCCTGAGTTTTAGACGAAGTTTCCTGCTGTTTAGTAGGGATGCCGGCATTGGGCTGGAAATACCGGTTTTGGGATTCTGCACAGAAAGGGTTTGCAAACCGCTGAATCCACACGTGAGTTTAACTCTGTCAGTTGAATGCACACATTGACAACCATTCAGTTAGATAGCTCCGTTTTGGTTTTAGAAGCAGATATTTCTCTGTACAGCCTATGGTCCCATTCACTCGGGAATATCCCAACGCAGCTCCTAGAAGAAACGTGTTTCTGACTCGCTGAATCTCAACATAGATTCAACTCTCTTAGGTGAACGAACGCACAGCAGAGCAGTTTCAAGGAAACGTTTCTCCTGAGTTTTAGACGAAGTTTCCTGCTGTTTAGTACGGATGCCGGCATTGGGCTGGACATACCGGTTTTGGGATTCTGCACAGAAAGGGTTTGCAAACCGCTGAATCCACACGTGAGTTTAACTCTGTCAGTTGAATGCACACATTGACAACCATTCAGTTTGATAGCACACTTTTGGTTTTAGAAGCAGATATTTCTCTGTACAGCCTATGGTCCCATTCACTCGGGAATATCCCAACGCACCTCCTAGAAGAAACGTGTTTCTGACTCGCTGAATCTCAACATAGATTCAACTCTCTTAGGTGAACGAACGCACAGCAGAGCAGTTTCAAGGAAACGTTTCTCCTGAGTTTTAGACGAAGTTTCCTGCTGTTTAGTACGTATGCCGGCATTGGGCTGGAAATACCGGTTTTGGGATTCTGCACAGAAAGGGTTTGCAAACCGCTGAATCCACACGTGAGCTTAACTCTGTCAGTTGAATGCACACATTGACAACCATTCAGTTAGATAGCTCCGTTTTGGTTTTAGAAGCAGATATTTCTCTGTACAGCCTATGGTCCCATTCACTCGGGAATATCCCAACGCAGCTCCTAGAAGAAACGTGTTTCTGACTCGCTGAATCTCAACATAGATTCAACTCTCTTAGGTGATCGAACGCACAGCAGAGCAGTTTCAAGGAAACGTTTCTCCTGAGTTTTAGACGAAGTTTCCTGCTGTTTAGTACGGATGCCGGCATTGGGCTGGAAATACCGGTTTTGGGATTCTGCACAGAAATGGTTTGCAAACCGCTGAATCCACACGTGAGTTTAACTCTGTCAGTTGAATGCACACATTGACAACCATTCAGTTAGATAGCTCCGTTTTGGTTTTAGAAGCAGATATTTCTCTGTACATCCTATGGTCCCATTCACTCGGGAATATCCCAACGCAGCTCCTAGAAGAAACGTGTTTCTGACACGCTGAATCTCAACATAAATTCAACTCTCTTAGGTGATCGAACGCACAGCAGAGCAGTTTCAAGGAAACGTTTCTCCTGAGTTTTAGACGAAGTTTCCTGCTGTTTAGTACGTATGCCGGCATTGGGCTGGAAATACCGGTTTTGGGATTCTGCACAGAAATGGTTTGCAAACCGCTGAATCCACACGTGAGTTTAACACTGTCAGTTGAATGCACACATTGACAACCATTCAGTTAGATAGCTCCGTTTTGGTTTTAGAAGCAGATATTTCTCTGTACAGCCTATGGTCCCATTCACTCGGGAATATCCCAACGCAGCTCCTAGAAGAAACGTGTTTCTGACTCGCTGAATCTCAACATAGATTCAAATCTCTTAGGTGAACGAACGCACAGCAGAGCAGTTTCAAGGAAACGTTTCCCCTGAGTTTTAGACGAAGTTTCCTGCTCTTTAGTACGTATACCGGAATTGGGCTGGAAATACCGGTTTTGGGATTCTGCACAGAAAGGGTTTGCAAACCGCTGAATCCACACGTGAGTTTAACTCTGTCAGTTGAATGCACACATTGACAACCATTCAGTTTTATAGCACACTTTTGGTTTTAGAAGCAGATATTTCTCTGTACAGCCTATGGTCCCATTCACTCGGGAATATCCCAACGCAGCTCCTAGAAGAAACGTGTTTCTGACTCGCTGAATCTCAACATAGATTCAACTCTCTTAGGTGAACGAACGCACAGAAGAGCAGTTTCAAGGAAACGTTTCTTCTGAGTCTTAGACGAAGTTTCCTGCTGTTTAGTACGTATGCCGGCATTGGGCTGGAAATACCGGTTTTGGGATTCTGCACAGAAAGGGTTTGCAAACCGCTGAATCCACACGTGAGTTTAACTCTGTCAGTTGAATGCACACATTGACAACCATTCAGTTTTATAGCACACTTTTGGTTTTAGAAGCAGATATTTCTCTGTACAGCCTATGGTCCCATTCACTCGGGAATATCCCAACGCAGCTCCTAGAAGAAACGTGTTTCTGACTCGCTGAATCTCAACATAGATTCAACTCTCTTAGGTGAACGAACGCACAGCAGAGCAGTTTCAAGGAAACGTTTCTCCTGAGTATTAGACGAAGTTTCCTGCTGTTTAGTACGTATGCCGGCATTGGGCTGGAAATACCGGTTTTGGGATTCTGCACAGAAAGGGTTTGCAAACCGCTGAATCCACACGTGAGCTTAACTCTGTCAGTTGAATGCACACATTGACAACCATTCAGTTAGATAGCTCCGTTTTGGTTTTAGAAGCAGATATTTCTCTGTACAGCCTATGGTCCCATTCACTCGGGAATATCCCAACGCAGCTCCTAGAAGAAACGTGTTTCTGACTCGCTGAATCTCAACATAGATTCAACTCTCTTAGGTGAACGAACGCACAGCAGAGCAGTTTCAAGGAAACGTTTCTCCTGAGTTTTAGACGAAGTTTCCTGCTGTTTAGTACGTATGCCGGCATTGGGCTGGAAATACCGGTTTTGGGATTCTGCACAGAAAGTGTTTGCAAACCGCTGAATCCACACGTGACTTTAACTCTGTCAGTTGAATGCACACATTGACAACCATTCAGTTTGATAGCACACTTTTGGTTTTAGCAGCAGATATTTCTCTGTACAGCCTATGGTCCCATTCACTCGGGAATATCCCAACGCAGCTCCTAGAAGAAACGTGTTTCTGACTCGCTGAATCTCAACATAGATTCAACTCTCTTAGGTGAACGAACGCACAGCAGAGCAGTTTCAAGGAAACGTTTCTCCTGAGTTTTAGACGAAGTTTCCTGCGGTTTAGTACGGATGCCGGCATTGGGCTGGACATACCGGTTTTGGGATTCTGCACAGAAAGGGTTTGCAAACCGCTGAATCCACACGTGAGTTTAACTCTGTCAGTTGAATGCACACATTGACAACCATTCAGTTAGATAGCTCCGTTTTGGTTTTAGAAGCAGATATTTCTCTGTACAGCCTATGGTCCCATTCACTCGGGAATATCCCAACGCAGCTCCTAGAAGAAACGTGTTTCTGACTCACTGAATCTCAACATAGATTCAACTCTCTTAGGTGAACGAACGCACAGCAGAGCAGTTTCAAGGAAACGTTTCTCCTGAGTCTTAGACGAAGTTTCCTGCTGTTTAGTACGTATGCCGGCATTGGGCTGGAAATACCGGTTTTGGGATTCTGCACAGAAAGGGTTTGCAAACCGCTGAATCCACACGTGAGTTTAACTCTGTCAGTTGAATGCACACATTGACAACCATTCAGTTAGATAGCTCCGTTTTGGTTTTAGAAGCAGATATTTCTCTGTACAGCCTATGGTCCCATTCACTCGGGAATATCCCAACGCAGCTCCTAGAAGAAACGTGTTTCTGACTCGCTGAATCTCAACATAGATTCAACTCTCTTAGGTGAACGAACGCACAGCAGAGCAGTTTCAAGGAAACGTTTCTCCTGAGTTTTAGACGAAGTTTCCTGCTGTTTAGTACGGATGCCGGCATTGGGCTGGACATACCGGTTTTGGGATTCTGCACAGAAAGGGTTTGCAAACCGCTGAATCCACACGTGAGTTTAACTCTGTCAGTTGAATGCACACATTGACAACCATTCAGTTTGATAGCACACTTTTGGTTTTAGAAGCAGATATTTCTCTGTACAGCCTATGGTCCCATTCACTCGGGAATATCCCAACGCACCTCCTAGAAGAAACGTGTTTCTGACTCGCTGAATCTCAACATAGATTCAACTCTCTTAGGTGAACGAACGCACAGCAGAGCAGTTTCAAGGAAACGTTTCTCCTGAGTTTTAGACGAAGTTTCCTGCTGTTTAGTACGTATGCCGGCATTGGGCTGGAAATACCGGTTTTGGGATTCTGCACAGAAAGGGTTTGCAAACCGCTGAATCCACACGTGAGCTTAACTCTGTCAGTTGAATGCACACATTGACAACCATTCAGTTAGATAGCTCCGTTTTGGTTTTAGAAGCAGATATTTCTCTGTACAGCCTATGGTCCCATTCACTCGGGAATATCCCAACGCAGCTCCTAGAAGAAACGTGTTTCTGACTCGCTGAATCTCAACATAGATTCAAATCTCTTAGGTGAACGAACGCACAGCAGAGCAGTTTCAAGGAAACGTTTCTCCTGAGTTTTAGACGAAGTTTCCTGCTCTTTAGTACGTATACCGGCATTGGGCTGGAAATACCGGTTTTGGGATTCTGCACAGAAAGGGTTTGCAAACCGCTGAATCCACACGTGAGTTTAACTCTGTCAGTTGAATGTACACATTGACAACCATTCAGTTTGATAGCACACTTTTGGTTTTAGAAGCAGATATTTCTCTGTACAGCCTATGGTCCCATTCACTCGGGAATATCCCAACGCAGCTCCTAGAAGAAACGTGTTTCTGACTCGCTGAATCTCAACATAGATTCAACTCTCTTAGGTGAACGAACGCACAGCAGAGCAGTTTCAAGGAAACGTTTCTCCTGAGTCTTAGACGAAGTTTCCTGCTGTTTAGTACGTATGCCGGCATTGGGCTGGAAATACCGGTTTTGGGATTCTGCACAGAAAGGGTTTGCAAACCGCTGAATCCACACGTGAGTTTAACTCTGTCAGTTGAATGCACACATTGACAACCATTCAGTTTGATAGCACACTTTTGGTTTTAGAAGCAGATATTTCTCTGTACAGCCTATGGTCCCATTCACTCGGGAATATCCCAACGCACCTCCTAGAAGAAACGTGTTTCTGACTCGCTGAATCTCAACATAGATTCAACTCTCTTAGGTGAACGAACGCACAGCAGAGCAGTTTCAAGGAAACGTTTCTCCTGAGTTTTAGACGAAGTTTCCTGCTGTTTAGTACGTATGCCGGCATTGGGCTGGAAATACCGGTTTTGGGATTCTGCACAGAAAGGGTTTGCAAACCGCTGAATCCACACGTGAGCTTAACTCTGTCAGTTGAATGCAAACATTGACAACCATTCAGTTAGATAGCTCCGTTTTGGTTTTAGAAGCAGATATTTCTCTGTACAGCCTATGGTCCCATTCACTCGGGAATATCCCAACGCAGCTCCTAGAAGAAACGTGTTTCTGACTCGCTGAATCTCAACATAGATTCAAATCTCTTAGGTGAACGAACGCACAGCAGAGCAGTTTCAAGGAAACGTTTCTCCTGAGTTTTAGACGAAGTTTCCTGCTCTTTAGTACGTATACCGGCATTGGGCTGGAAATACCGGTTTTGGGATTCTGCACAGAAAGGGTTTGCAAACCGCTGAATCCACACGTGAGTTTAACTCTGTCAGTTGAATGCACACATTGACAACCATTCAGTTTGATAGCACACTTTTGGTTTTAGAAGCAGATATTTCTCTGTACAGCCTATGGTCCCATTCACTCGGGAATATCCCAACGCAGCTCCTAGAAGAAACGTGTTTCTGACTCGCTGAATCTCAACATAGATTCAACTCTCTTAGGTGAACGAACGCACAGCAGAGCAGTTTCAAGGAAACGTTTCTCCTGAGTCTTAGACGAAGTTTCCTGCTGTTTAGTACGTATGCCGGCATTGGGCTGGAAATACCGGTTTTGGGATTCTGCACAGAAACGTTTTGCAAACCGCTGAATCCACACGTGAGTTTAACTCTGTCAGTTGAATGCACACATTGACAACCATTCAGTTAGATAGCTCCGTTTTGGTTTTAGAAGCAGATATTTCTCTGTACAGCCTATGGTCCCATTCACTCGGGAATATCCCAACGCAGCTCCTAGAAGAAACGTGTTTCTGACTCGCTGAATCTCAACATAGATTCAACTCTCTTAGGTGAACGAACGCACAGCAGAGCAGTTTCAAGGAAACGTTTCTCCTGAGTTTTAGACGAAGTTTCCTGCTGTTTAGTAGGGATGCCGGCATTGGGCTGGAAATACCGGTTTTGGGATTCTGCACAGAAAGGGTTTGCAAACCGCTGAATCCACACGTGAGTTTAACTCTGTCAGTTGAATGCACACATTGACAACCATTCAGTTAGATAGCTCCGTTTTGGTTTTAGAAGCAGATATTTCTCTGTACATCCTATGGTCCCATTCACTCGGGAATATCCCAACGCAGCTCCTAGAAGAAACGTGTTTCTGACTCGCTGAATCTCAACATAGATTCAACTCTCTTAGGTGAACGAACGCACAGCAGAGCAGTTTCAAGGAAACGTTTCTCCTGAGTTTTAGACGAAGTTTCCTGCTGTTTAGTACGGATGCCGGCATTGGGCTGGACATACCGGTTTTGGGATTCTGCACAGAAAGGGTTTGCAAACCGCTGAATCCACACGTGAGTTTAACTCTGTCAGTTGAATGCACACATTGACAACCATTCAGTTTGATAGCACACTTTTGGTTTTAGAAGCAGATATTTCTCTGTACAGCCTATGGTCCCATTCACTCGGGAATATCCCAACGCACCTCCTAGAAGAAACGTGTTTCTGACTCGCTGAATCTCAACATAGATTCAACTCTCTTAGGTGAACGAACGCACAGCAGAGCAGTTTCAAGGAAACGTTTCTCCTGAGTTTTAGACGAAGTTTCCTGCTGTTTAGTACGTATGCCGGCATTGGGCTGGAAATACCGGTTTTGGGATTCTGCACAGAAAGGGTTTGCAAACCGCTGAATCCACACGTGAGCTTAACTCTGTCAGTTGAATGCACACATTGACAACCATTCAGTTAGATAGCTCCGTTTTGGTTTTAGAAGCAGATATTTCTCTGTACAGCCTATGGTCCCATTCACTCGGGAATATCCCAACGCAGCTCCTAGAAGAAACGTGTTTCTGACTCGCTGAATCTCAACATAGATTCAAATCTCTTAGGTGAACGAACGCACAGCAGAGCAGTTTCAAGGAAACGTTTATCCTGAGTTTTAGACGAAGTTTCCTGCTGTTTAGTACGGATGCCGGCATTGGGCTGGAAATACCGGTTTTGGGATTCTGCACAGAAAGGGTTTGCAAACCGCTGAATCCACACGTGAGTTTAACTCTGTCAGTTGAATGCACACATAGACAACCATTCAGTTTGATAGCACACTTTTGGTTTTAGAAGCAGATATTTCTCTGTACAGCCTATGGTCCCATTCACTCGGGAATATCCCAACGCACCTCCTAGAAGAAACGTGTTTCTGACTCGCTGAATCTCAACGTAGATTCAACTCTCTTAGGTGATCGAACGCACAGCAGAGCAGTTTCAAGGAAACGTTTCTCCTGAGTTTTAGACGAAGTTTCCTGCTGTTTAGTACGTATGCCGGCATTGGGCTGGAAATACCGGTTTTGGGATTCTGCACAGAAAGGGTTTGCAAACCGCTGAATCCACACGTGAGTTTACCTCTGTCAGTTGAATGCACACATTGACAACCATTCAGTTAGATAGCTCCGTTTTGGTTTTAGAAGCAGATATTTCTCTGTACAGCCTATCGTCCCATTCACTCGGGAATATCCTAACGCAGCTCCTAGAAGAAACGTATTTCTGACTCGCTGAATCTCAACATAGATTCAACTCTCTTAGGTGATCGAACGCACAGCAGAGCAGTTTCAAGGAAACGTTTCTCCTGAGTTTTAGACGAAGTTTCCTGCTGTTTAGTACGGATGCCGGCATTGGGCTGGAAATACCGGTTTTGGGATTCTGCACAGAAATGGTTTGCAAACCGCTGAATCCACACGTGAGTTTAACTCTGTCAGTTGAATGCACACATTGACAACCATTCAGTTAGATAGCTCCGTTTTGGTTTTAGAAGCAGATATTTCTCTGTACATCCTATGGTCCCATTCACTTGGGAATATCCCAACGCAGCTCCTAGAAGAAACGTGTTTCTGACTCGCTGAATCTCAACATAAATTCAACTCTCTTAGGTGATCGAACGCACAGCAGAGCAGTTTCAAGGAAACGTTTCTCCTGAGTTTTAGACGAAGTTTCCTGCTGTTTAGTACGTATGCCGGCATTGGGCTGGAAATACCGGTTTTGGGATTCTGCACAGAAATGGTTTGCAAACCGCTGAATCCACACGTGAGTTTAACTCTGTCAGTTGAATGCACACATTGACAACCATTCAGTTAGATAGCTCCGTTTTGGTTTTAGAAGCAGATATTTCTCTGTACAGCCTATGGTCCCATTCACTCGGGAATATCCCAACGCAGCTCCTAGAAGAAACGAGTTTCTGACTCGCTGAATCTCAACATAGATTCAAATCTCTTAGGTGAACGAACGCACAGCAGAGCAGTTTCAAGGAAACGTTTCTCCTGAATTTTAGACGAAGTTTCCTGCTCTTTAGTACGTATACCGGCATTGGGCTGGAAATACCGGTTTTGGGATTCTGCACAGAAAGGGTTTGCAAACCGCTGAATCCACACGTGAGTTTAACTCTGTCAGTTGAATGTACACATTGACAACCATTCAGTTTGATAGCACACTTTTGGTTTTAGAAGCAGATATTTCTCTGTACAGCCTATGGTCCCATTCACTCGGGAATATCCCAACGCAGCTCCTAGAAGAAACGTGTTTCTGACTCGCTGAATCTCAACATAGATTCAACTCTCTTAGGTGAACGAACGCACAGCAGAGCAGTTTCAAGGAAACGTTTCTCCTGAGTCTTAGACGAAGTTTCCTGCTGTTTAGTACGTATGCCGGCATTGGGCTGGAAATACCGGTTTTGGGATTCTGCACAGAAAGGGTTTGCAAACCGCTGAATCCACACGTGAGTTTAACTCTGTCAGTTGAATGCACACATTGACAACCATTCAGTTAGATAGCTCCGTTTTGGTTTTAGAAGCAGATATTTCTCTGTACAGCCTATGGTCCCATTCACTCGGGAATATCCCAACGCAGCTCCTAGAAGAAACGTGTTTCCGACTCGCTGAATCTCAACATAGATTCAACTCTCTTAGGTGAACGAACGCACAGCAGAGCAGTTTCAAGGAAACGTTTCTCCTGAGTTTTAGACGAAGTTTCCTGCTGTTTAGTACGGATGCCGGCATTGGGCTGGACATACCGGTTTTGGGATTCTGCACAGAAAGGGTTTGCAAACCGCTGAATCCACACGTGAGTTTAACTCTGTCAGTTGAATGCACACATTGACAACCATTCAGTTTTATAGCACACTTTTGGTTTTAGAAGCAGATATTTCTCTGTACAGCCTATGGTCCCATTCACTCGGGAATATCCCAACGCACCTCCTAGAAGAAACGTGTTTCTGACTCGCTGAATCTCAACATAGATTCAACTCTCTTAGGTGAACGAACGCACAGCAGAGCAGTTTCAAGGAAACGTTTCTCCTGAGTTTTAGACGAAGTTTCCTGCTGTTTAGTACGTATGCCGACATTGGGCTGGAAATACCGGTTTTGGGATTCTGCACAGAAAGGGTTTGCAAACCGCTGAATCCACACGTGAGCTTAACTCTGTCAGTTGAATGCACACATTGACAACCATTCAGTTAGATAGCTCCGTTTTGGTTTTAGAAGCAGATATTTCTCTGTACAGCCTATGGTCCCATTCACTCGGGAATATCCCAACGCAGCTCCTAGAAGAAACGTGTTTCTGACTCGCTGAATCTCAACATAGATTCAAATCTCTTAGGTGAACGAACGCACAGCAGAGCAGTTTCAAGGAAACGTTTCTCCTGAGTTTTAGACGAAGTTTCCTGCTGTTTAGTAGGGATGCCGGCATTGGGCTGGAAATACCGGTTTTGGGATTCTGCACAGAAAGGGTTTGCAAACCGCTGAATCCACACGTGAGTTTAACTCTGTCAGTTGAATGCACACATTGACAACCATTCAGTTAGATAGCTCCGTTTTGGTTTTAGAAGCAGATATTTCTCTGTACAGCCTATGGTCCCATTCACTCGGGAATATCCCAACGCAGCTCCTAGAAGAAACGTGTTTCTGACTCGCTGAATCTCAACATAGATTCAACTCTCTTAGGTGAACGAACGCACAGCAGAGCAGTTTCAAGGAAACGTTTCTCCTGAGTCTTAGACGAAGTTTCCTGCTGTTTAGTACGTATGCCGGCATTGGGCTGGAAATACCGGTTTTGGGATTCTGCACAGAAAGGTTTTGCAAACCGCTGAATCCACACGTGAGTTTAACTCTGTCAGTTGAATGCACACATTGACAACCATTCAGTTAGATAGCTCCGTTTTGGTTTTAGAAGCAGATATTTCTCTGTACAGCCTATGGTCCCATTCACTCGGGAATATCCCAACGCAGCTCCTAGAAGAAACGTGTTTCTGACTCGCTGAATCTCAACATAGATTCAACTCTCTTAGGTGAACGAACGCACAGCAGATCAGTTTCAAGGAAACGTTTCTCCTGAGTTTTAGACGAAGTTTCCTGCTGTTTAGTAGGGATGCCGGCATTGGGCTGGAAATACCGGTTTTGGGATTCTGCACAGAAAGGGTTTGCAAACCGCTGAATCCACACGTGAGTTTAACTCTGTCAGTTGAATGCACACATTGACAACCATTCAGTTAGATAGCTCCGTTTTGGTTTTAGAAGCAGATATTTCTCTGTACAGCCTATGGTCCCATTCACTCGGGAATATCCCAACGCAGCTCCTAGAAGAAACGTGTTTCTGACTCGCTGAATCTCAACATAGATTCAACTCTCTTAGGTGAACGAACGCACAGCAGAGCAGTTTCAAGGAAACGTTTCTCCTGAGTTTTAGACGAAGTTTCCTGCTGTTTAGTACGGATGCCGGCATTGGGCTGGACATACCGGTTTTGGGATTCTGCACAGAAAGGGTTTGCAAACCGCTGAATCCACACGTGAGTTTAACTCTGTCAGTTGAATGCACACATTGACAACCATTCAGTTTGATAGCACACTTTTGGTTTTAGAAGCAGATATTTCTCTGTACAGCCTATGGTCCCATTCACTCGGGAATATCCCAACGCAGCTCCTAGAAGAAACGTGTTTCTGACTCGCTGAATCTCAACATAGATTCAACTCTCTTAGGTGAACGAACGCACAGCAGAGCAGTTTCAAGGAAACGTTTCTCCTGAGTTTTAGACGAAGTTTCCTGCTGTTTAGTACGGATGCCGGCATTGGGCTGGAAATACCGGTTTTGGGATTCTGCACAGAAAGGGTTTGCAAACCGCTGAATCCACACGTGAGTTTAACTCTGTCAGTTGAATGCACACATAGACAACCATTCAGTTTGATAGCACACTTTTGGTTTTAGAAGCAGATATTTCTCTGTACAGCCTATAGTCCCATTCACTCGGGAATATCCCAACGCACCTCCTAGAAGAAACGTGTTTCTGACTCGCTGAATCTCAACGTAGATTCAACTCTCTTAGGTGATCGAACGCACAGCAGAGCAGTTTCAAGGAAACGTTTCTCCTGAGTTTTAGACGAAGTTTCCTGCTGTTTAGTACGTATGCCGGCATTGGGCTGGAAATACCGGTTTTGGGATTCTGCACAGAAAGGGTTTGCAAACCGCTGAATCCACACGTGAGTTTACCTCTGTCAGTTGAATGCACACATTGACAACCATTCAGTTAGATAGCTCCGTTTTGGTTTTAGAAGCAGATATTTCTCTGTACAGCCTATGGTCCCATTCACTCGGGAATATCCTAACGCAGCTCCTAGAAGAAACGTATTTCTGACTCGCTGAATCTCAACATAGATTCAACTCTCTTAGGTGATCGAACGCACAGCAGAGCAGTTTCAAGGAAACGTTTCTCCTGAGTTTTAGACGAAGTTTCCTGCTGTTTAGTACGGATGCCGGCATTGGGCTGGAAATACCGGTTTTGGGATTCTGCACAGAAAGGGTTTGCAAACCGCTGAATCCACACGTGACTTTAACTCTGTCAGTTGAATGCACACATTGACAACCATTCAGTTAGATAGCTCCGTTTTGGTTTTAGAAGCAGATATTTCTCTGTACATCCTATGGTCCCATTCACTTGGGAATATCCCAACGCAGCTCCTAGAAGAAACGTGTTTCTGACTCGCTGAATCTCAACATAAATTCAACTCTCTTAGGTGATCGAACGCACAGCAGAGCAGTTTCAAGGAAACGTTTCTCCTGAGTTTTAGACGAAGTTTCCTGCTGTTTAGTACGTATGCCGGCATTGGGCTGGAAATACCGGTTTTGGGATTCTGCACAGAAATGGTTTGCAAACCGCTGAATCCACACGTGAGTTTAACTCTGTCAGTTGAATGCACACATTGACAACCATTCAGTTAGATAGCTCCGTTTTGGTTTTAGAAGCAGATATTTCTCTGTACAGCCTATGGTCCCATTCACTCGGGAATATCCCAACGCACCTCCTAGAAGAAACGTGTTTCTGACTCGCTGAATCTCAACATAGATTCAAATCTCTTAGGTGAACGAACGCACAGCAGAGCAGTTTCAAGGAAACGTTTCTCCTGAGTTTTAGACGAAGTTTCCTGCTGTTTAGTACGGATGCCGGCATTGGGCTGGACATACCGGTTTTGGGATTCTGCACAGAAAGGGTTTGCAAACCGCTGAATCCACACGTGAGTTTAACTCTGTCAGTTGAATGCACACATTGACAACCATTCAGTTTGATAGCACACTTTTGGTTTTAGAAGCAGATATTTCTCTGTACAGCCTATGGTCCCATTCACTCGGGAATATCCCAACGCACCTCCTAGAAGAAACGTGTTTCTGACTCGCTGAATCTCAACATAGATTCAAATCTCTTAGGTGAACGAACGCACAGCAGAGCAGTTTTAAGGAAACGTTTCTCCTGAGTTTTAGACGAAGTTTCCTGCTGTTTAGTACGTATGCCGGCATTGGGCTGGAAATACCGGTTTTGGGATTCTGCACAGAAAGGGTTTGCAAACCGCTGAATCCACACGTGAGCTTAACTCTGTCAGTTGAATGCACACATTGACAACCATTCAGTTAGATAGCTCCGTTTTGGTTTTAGAAGCAGATATTTCTCTGTACAGCCTATGGTCCCATTCACTCGGGAATATCCCAACGCACCTCCTAGAAGAAACGTGTTTCTGACTCGCTGAATCTCAACATAGATTCAAATCTCTTAGGTGAACGAACGCACAGCAGAGCAGTTTCAAGGAAACGTTTCTCCTGAGTTTTAGACGAAGTTTCCTGCTCTTTAGTACGTATACCGGCATTGGGCTGGAAATACCGGTTTTGGGATTCTGCACAGAAAGGGTTTGCAAACCGCTGAATCCACACGTGAGTTTAACTCTGTCAGTTGAATGTACACATTGACAACCATTCAGTTTGATAGCACACTTTTGGTTTTAGAAGCAGATATTTCTCTGTACAGCCTATGGTCCCATTCACTCGGGAATATCCCAACGCAGCTCCTAGAAGAAACGTGTTTCTGACTCGCTGAATCTCAACATAGATTCAACTCTCTTAGGTGAACGAACGCACAGCAGAGCAGTTTCAAGGAAACGTTTCTCCTGAGTCTTAGACGAAGTTTCCTGCTGTTTAGTACGTATGCCGGCATTGGGCTGGAAATACCGGTTTTGGGATTCTGCACAGAAAGGGTTTGCAAACCGCTGAATCCACACGTGAGTTTAACTCTGTCAGTTGAATGCACACATTGACAACCATTCAGTTAGATAGCTCCGTTTTGGTTTTAGAAGCAGATATTTCTCTGTACAGCCTATGGTCCCATTCACTCGGGAATATCCCAACGCAGCTCCTAGAAGAAACGTGTTTCTGACTCGCTGAATCTCAACATAGATTCAACTCTCTTAGGTGAACGAACGCACAGCAGAGCAGTTTCAAGGAAACGTTTCTCCTGAGTTTTAGACGAAGTTTCCTGCTGTTTAGTACGGATGCCGGCATTGGGCTGGACATACCGGTTTTGGGATTCTGCACAGAAAGGGTTTGCAAACCGCTGAATCCACACGTGAGTTTAACTCTGTCAGTTGAATGCACACATTGACAACCATTCAGTTTGATAGCACACTTTTGGTTTTAGAAGCAGATATTTCTCTGTACAGCCTATGGTCCCATTCACTCGGGAATATCCCAACGCACCTCCTAGAAGAAACGTGTTTCTGACTCGCTGAATCTCAACATAGATTCAACTCTCTTAGGTGAACGAACGCACAGCAGAGCAGTTTCAAGGAAACGTTTCTCCTGAGTTTTAGACGAAGTTTCCTGCTGTTTAGTACGTATGCCGGCATTGGGCTGGAAATACCGGTTTTGGGATTCTGCACAGAAAGGGTTTGCAAACCGCTGAATCCACACGTGAGCTTAACTCTGTCAGTTGAATGCACACATTGACAACCATTCAGTTAGATAGCTCCGTTTTGGTTTTAGAAGCAGATATTTCTCTGTACAGCCTATGGTCCCATTCACTCGGGAATATCCCAACGCAGCTCCTAGAAGAAACGTGTTTCTGACTCGCTGAATCTCAACATAGATTCAAATCTCTTAGGTGAACGAACGCACAGCAGAGCAGTTTCAAGGAAACGTTTCTCCTGAGTTTTAGACGAAGTTTCCTGCTCTTTAGTACGTATACCGGCATTGGGCTGGAAATACCGGTTTTGGGATTCTGCACAGAAAGGGTTTGCAAACCGCTGAATCCACACGTGAGTTTAACTCTGTCAGTTGAATGCACACATTGACAACCATTCAGTTTGATAGCACACTTTTGGTTTTAGAAGCAGATATTTCTCTGTACAGCCTATGGTCCCATTCACTCGGGAATATCCCAACGCACCTCCTAGAAGAAACCTGTTTCTGACTCGCTGAATCTCAACAAAGATTCAACTATCTTAGGTGAACGAACGCACAGCAGAGCAGTTTCAAGGAAACGTTTCTCCTGAGTCTTAGACGAAGTTTCCTGCTGTTTAGTACGTATGCCGGCATTGGGCTGGAAATACCGGTTTTGGGATTCTGCACAGAAAGGTTTTGCAAACCGCTGAATCCACACGTGAGTTTATCTCTGTCAGTTGAATGCACACATTGACAACCATTCAGTTAGATAGCTCCGTTTTGGTTTTAGAAGCAGATATTTCTCTGTACAGCCTATGGTCCCATTCACTCGGGAATATCCCAACGCAGCTCCTAGAAGAAACGTGTTTCTGACTCGCTGAATCTCAACATAGATTCAACTCTCTTAGGTGAACGAACGCACAGCAGAGCAGTTTCAAGGAAACGTTTCTCCTGAGTTTTAGACGAAGTTTCCTGCTGTTTAGTAGGGATGCCGGCATTGGGCTGGAAATACCGGTTTTGGGATTCTGCACAGAAAGGGTTTGCAAACCGCTGAATCCACACGTGAGTTTAACTCTGTCAGTTGAATGCACACATTGACAACCATTCAGTTAGATAGCTCCGTTTTGGTTTTAGAAGCAGATATTTCTCTGTACAGCCTATGGTCCCATTCACTCGGGAATATCCCAACGCAGCTCCTAGAAGAAACGTGTTTCTGACTCGCTGAATCTCAACATAGATTCAACTCTCTTAGGTGAACGAACGCACAGCAGAGCAGTTTCAAGGAAACGTTTCTCCTGAGTTTTAGACGAAGTTTCCTGCTGTTTAGTACGGATGCCGGAATTGGGCTGGACATACCGGTTTTGGGATTCTGCACAGAAAGGGTTTGCAAACCGCTGAATCCACACGTGAGTTTAACTCTGTCAGTTGAATGCACACATTGACAACCATTCAGTTTGATAGCACACTTTTGGTTTTAGAAGCAGATATTTCTCTGTACAGCCTATGGTCCCATTCACTCGGGAATATCCCAATGCACCTCCTAGAAGAAACGTGTTTCTGACTCGCTGAATCTCAACATAGATTCAACTCTCTTAGGTGAACGAACGCACAGCAGAGCAGTTTCAAGGAAACGTTTCTCCTGAGTTTTAGACGAAGTTTCCTGCTGTTTAGTACGGATGCCGGCATTGGGCTGGAAATACCGGTTTTGGGATTCTGCACAGAAAGGGTTTGCAAACCGCTGAATCCACACGTGAGCTTAACTCTGTCAGTTGAATGCACACATTGACAACCATTCAGTTAGATAGCTCCGTTTTGGTTTTAGAAGCAGATATTTCTCTGTACAGCCTATGGTCCCATTCACTCGGGAATATCCCAACGCAGCTCCTAGAAGAAACGTGTTTCTGACTCGCTGAATCTCAACATAGATTCAAATCTCTTAGGTGAACGAACGCACAGCAGAGCAGTTTCAAGGAAACGTTTCTCCTGAGTTTTAGACGAAGTTTCCTGCTGTTTAGTACGGATGCCGGCATTGGGCTGGAAATACCGGTTTTGGGATTCTGCACAGAAAGGGTTTGCAAACCGCTGAATCCACACGTGAGTTTAACTCTGTCAGTTGAATGCACACATTGACAACCATTCAGTTTGATAGCACACTTTTGGTTTTAGAAGCAGATATTTCTCTGTACAGCCTATGGTCCCATTCACTCGGGAATATCCCAACGCAGCTCCTAGAAGAAACGTGTTTCTGACTCGCTGAATCTCAACATAGATTCAACTCTCTTAGGTGATCGAACGCACAACAGAGCAGTTTCAAGGAAACGTTTCTCCTGAGTTTTAGACGAAGTTTCCTGCTGTTTAGTACGTATGCCGGCATTGGGCTGGAAATACCGGTTTTGGGATTCTGCACAGAAAGGGTTTGCAAACCGCTGAATCCACACGTGAGTTTACCTCTGTCAGTTGAATGCACACATTGACAACCATTCAGTTAGATAGCTCCGTTTTGGTTTTAGAAGCAGATATTTCTCTGTACAGCCTATGGTCCCATTCACTCGGGAATATCCTAACGCAGCTCCTAGAAGAAACGTGTTTCTGACTCGCTGAATCTCAACATAGATTCAACTCTCTTAGGTGATCGAACGCACAGCAGAGCAGTTTCAAGGAAACGTTTCTCCTGAGTTTTAGACGAAGTTTCCTGCTGTTTAGTACGGATGCCGGCATTGGGCTGGAAATACCGGTTTTGGGATTCTGCACAGAAATGGTTTGCAAACCGCTGAATCCACACGTGAGTTTAACTCTGTCAGTTGAATGCACACATTGACAACCATTCAGTTAGATAGCTCCGTTTTGGTTTTAGAAGCAGATATTTCTCTGTACATCCTATGGTCCCATTCACTCGGGAATATCCCAACGCAGCTCCTAGAAGAAACGTGTTTCTGACTCGCTGAATCTCAACATAAATTCAACTCTCTTAGGTGATCGAACGCACAGCAGAGCAGTTTCAAGGAAACGTTTCTCCTGAGTTTTAGACGAAGTTTCCTGCTGTTTAGTACGTATGCCGGCATTGGGCTGGAAATACCGGTTTTGGGATTCTGCACAGAAATGGTTTGCAAACCGCTGAATCCACACGTGAGTTTAACTCTGTCAGTTGAATGCACACATTGACAACCATTCAGTTAGATAGCTCCGTTTTGGTTTTAGAAGCAGATATTTCTCTGTACAGCCTATGGTCCCATTCACTCGGGAATATCCCAACGCACCTCCTAGAAGAAACGTGTTTCTGACTCGCTGAATCTCAACATAGATTCAAATCTCTTAGGTGAACGAACGCACAGCAGAGCAGTTTCAAGGAAACGTTTCTCCTGAGTTTTAGACGAAGTTTCCTGCTCTTTAGTACGTATACCGGCATTGGGCTGGAAATACCGGTTTTGGGATTCTGCACAGAAAGGGTTTGCAAACCGCTGAATCCACACGTGAGTTTAACTCTGTCAGTTGAATGTACACATTGACAACCATTCAGTTTGATAGCACACTTTTGGTTTTAGAAGCAGATATTTCTCTGTACAGCCTATGGTCCCATTCACTCGGGAATATCCCAACGCAGCTCCTAGAAGAAACGTGTTTCTGACTCGCTGAATCTCAACATAGATTCAACTCTCTTAGGTGAACGAACGCACAGCAGAGCAGTTTCAAGGAAACGTTTCTCCTGAGTCTTAGACGAAGTTTCCTGCTGTTTAGTACGTATGCCGGCATTGGGCTGGAAATACCGGTTTTGGGATTCTGCACAGAAAGGGTTTGCAAACCGCTGAATCCACACGTGAGTTTAACTCTGTCAGTTGAATGCACACATTGACAACCATTCAGTTAGATAGCTCCGTTTTGGTTTTAGAAGCAGATATTTCTCTGTACAGCCTATGGTCCCATTCACTCGGGAATATCCCAACGCAGCTCCTAGAAGAAACGTGTTTCTGACTCGCTGAATCTCAACATAGATTCAACTCTCTTAGGTGAACGAACGCACAGCAGAGCAGTTTCAAGGAAACGTTTCTCCTGAGTTTTAGACGAAGTTTCCTGCTGTTTAGTACGGATGCCGGCATTGGGCTGGACATACCGGTTTTGGGATTCTGCACAGAAAGGGTTTGCAAACCGCTGAATCCACACGTGAGTTTAACTCTGTCAGTTGAATGCACACATTGACAACCATTCAGTTTGATAGCACACTTTTGGTTTTAGAAGCAGATATTTCTCTGTACAGCCTATGGTCCCATTCACTCGGGAATATCCCAACGCACCTCCTAGAAGAAACGTGTTTCTGACTCGCTGAATCTCAACATAGATTCAACTCTCTTAGGTGAACGAACGCACAGCAGAGCAGTTTCAAGGAAACGTTTCTCCTGAGTTTTAGACGAAGTTTCCTGCTGTTTAGTACGTATGCCGGCATTGGGCTGGAAATACCGGTTTTGGGATTCTGCACAGAAAGGGTTTGCAAACCGCTGAATCCACACGTGAGCTTAACTCTGTCAGTTGAATGCACACATTGACAACCATTCAGTTAGATAGCTCCGTTTTGGTTTTAGAAGCAGATATTTCTCTGTACAGCCTATGGTCCCATTCACTCGGGAATATCCCAACGCAGCTCCTAGAAGAAACGTGTTTCTGACTCGCTGAATCTCAACATAGATTCAAATCTCTTAGGTGAACGAACGCACAGCAGAGCAGTTTCAAGGAAACGTTTCTCCTGAGTTTTAGACGAAGTTTCCTGCTCTTTAGTACGTATACCGGCATTGGGCTGGAAATACCGGTTTTGGGATTCTGCACAGAAAGGGTTTGCAAACCGCTGAATCCACACGTGAGTTTAACTCTGTCAGTTGAATGCACACATTGACAACCATTCAGTTTTATAGCACACTTTTGGTTTTAGAAGCAGATATTTCTCTGTACAGCCTATGGTCCCATTCACTCGGGAATATCCCAACGCAGCTCCTAGAAGAAACCTGTTTCTGACTCGCTGAATCTCAACATAGATTCAACTCTCTTAGGTGAACGAACGCACAGCAGAGCAGTTTCAAGGAAACGTTTCTCCTGAGTCTTAGACGAAGTTTCCTGCTGTTTAGTACGTATGCCGGCATTGGGCTGGAAATACCGGTTTTGGGATTCTGCACAGAAAGGTTTTGCAAACCGCTGAATCCACACGTGAGTTTATCTCGGTCAGTTGAATGCACACATTGACAACCATTCAGTTAGATAGCTCCGTTTTGGTTTTAGAAGCAGATATTTCTCTGTACAGCCTATGGTCCCATTCACTCGGGAATATCCCAACGCAGCTCCTAGAAGAAACGTGTTTCTGACTCGCTGAATCTCAACATAGATTCAACTCTCTTAGGTGAACGAACGCACAGCAGAGCAGTTTCAAGGAAACGTTTCTCCTGAGTTTTAGACGAAGTTTCCTGCTGTTTAGTAGGGATGCCGGCATTGGGCTGGAAATACCGGTTTTGGGATTCTGCACAGAAAGGGTTTGCAAACCGCTGAATCCACACGTGAGTTTAACTCTGTCAGTTGAATGCACACATTGACAACCATTCAGTTAGATAGCTCCGTTTTGGTTTTAGAAGCAGATATTTCTCTGTACAGCCTATGGTCCCATTCACTCGGGAATATCCCAACGCAGCTCCTAGAAGAAACGTGTTTCTGACTCGCTGAATCTCAACATAGATTCAACTCTCTTAGGTGAACGAACGCACAGCAGAGCAGTTTCAAGGAAACGTTTCTCCTGAGTTTTAGACGAAGTTTCCTGCTGTTTAGTACGGATGCCGGAATTGGGCTGGACATACCGGTTTTGGGATTCTGCACAGAAAGGGTTTGCAAACCGCTGAATCCACACGTGAGTTTAACTCTGTCAGTTGAATGCACACATTGACAACCATTCAGTTTGATAGCACACTTTTGGTTTTAGAAGCAGATATTTCTCTGTACAGCCTATGGTCCCATTCACTCGGGAATATCCCAATGCACCTCCTAGAAGAAACGTGTTTCTGACTCGCTGAATCTCAACATAGATTCAACTCTCTTAGGTGAACGAACGCACAGCAGAGCAGTTTCAAGGAAACGTTTCTCCTGAGTTTTAGACGAAGTTTCCTGCTGTTTAGTACGTATGCCGGCATTGGGCTGGAAATACCGGTTTTGGGATTCTGCACAGAAAGGGTTTGCAAACCGCTGAATCCACACGTGAGCTTAACTCTGTCAGTTGAATGCACACATTGACAACCATTCAGTTAGATAGCTCCGTTTTGGTTTTAGAAGCAGATATTTCTCTGTACAGCCTATGGTCCCATTCACTCGGGAATATCCCAACGCAGCTCCTAGAAGAAACGTGTTTCTGACTCGCTGAATCTCAACATAGATTCAAATCTCTTAGGTGAACGAACGCACAGCAGAGCAGTTTCAAGGAAACGTTTCTCCTGAGTTTTAGACGAAGTTTCCTGCTGTTTAGTACGGATGCCGGCATTGGGCTGGAAATACCGGTTTTGGGATTCTGCACAGAAAGGGTTTGCAAACCGCTGAATCCACACGTGAGTTTAACTCTGTCAGTTGAATGCACACATTGACAACCATTCAGTTTGATAGCACACTTTTGGTTTTAGAAGCAGATATTTCTCTGTACAGCCTATGGTCCCATTCACTCGGGAATATCCCAACGCAGCTCCTAGAAGAAACGTGTTTCTGACTCGCTGAATCTCAACATAGATTCAACTCTCTTAGGTGATCGAACGCACAACAGAGCAGTTTCAAGGAAACGTTTCTCCTGAGTTTTAGACGAAGTTTCCTGCTGTTTAGTACGTATGCCGGCATTGGGCTGGAAATACCGGTTTTGGGATTCTGCACAGAAAGGGTTTGCAAACCGCTGAATCCACACGTGAGTTTACCTCTGTCAGTTGAATGCACACATTGACAACCATTCAGTTAGATAGCTCCGTTTTGGTTTTAGAAGCAGATATTTCTCTGTACAGCCTATGGTCCCATTCACTCGGGAATATCCTAACGCAGCTCCTAGAAGAAACGTGTTTCTGACTCGCTGAATCTCAACATAGATTCAACTCTCTTAGGTGATCGAACGCACAGCAGAGCAGTTTCAAGGAAACGTTTCTCCTGAGTTTTAGACGAAGTTTCCTGCTGTTTAGTACGGATGCCGGCATTGGGCTGGAAATACCGGTTTTGGGATTCTGCACAGAAATGGTTTGCAAACCGCTGAATCCACACGTGAGTTTAACTCTGTCAGTTGAATGCACACATTGACAACCATTCAGTTAGATAGCTCCGTTTTGGTTTTAGAAGCAGATATTTCTCTGTACATCCTATGGTCCCATTCACTCGGGAATATCCCAACGCAGCTCCTAGAAGAAACGTGTTTCTGACTCGCTGAATCTCAACATAAATTCAACTCTCTTAGGTGATCGAACGCACAGCAGAGCAGTTTCAAGGAAACGTTTCTCCTGAGTTTTAGACGAAGTTTCCTGCTGTTTAGTACGTATGCCGGCATTGGGCTGGAAATACCGGTTTTGGGATTCTGCACAGAAATGGTTTGCAAACCGCTGAATCCACACGTGAGTTTAACTCTGTCAGTTGAATGCACACATTGACAACCATTCAGTTAGATAGCTCCGTTTTGGTTTTAGAAGCAGATATTTCTCTGTACAGCCTATGGTCCCATTCACTCGGGAATATCCCAACGCAGCTCCTAGAAGAAACGTGTTTCTGACTCGCTGAATCTCAACATAGATTCAAATCTCTTAGGTGAACGAACGCACAGCAGAGCAGTTTCAAGGAAACGTTTCTCCTGAGTTTTAGAAGAAGTTTCCTGCTCTTTAGTACGTATACCGGCATTGGGCTGGAAATACCGGTTTTGGGATTCTGCACAGAAAGGGTTTGCAAACCGCTGAATCCACACGTGAGCTTAACTCTGTCAGTTGAATGCACACATTGACAACCATTCAGTTAGATAGCTCCGTTTTGGTTTTAGAAGCAGATATTTCTCTGTACAGACTATGGTCCCATTCACTCGGGAATATCCCAACGCAGCTCCTAGAAGAAACGTGTTTCTGACTCGCTGAATCTCAACATAGATTCAACTCTCTTAGGTGAACGAACGCACAGCAGAGCAGTTTCAAGGAAACGTTTCTCCTGAGTTTTAGACGAAGTTTCCGGCTGTTTAGTACGGATGCCGGCATTGGGCTGTAAATACCGGTTTTGGGATTCTGCACAGAAAGGGTTTGCAAACCGCTGAATCCACACGTGAGTTTAACTCTGTCAGTTGAATGCACACATTGACAACCATTCAGTTTGATAGCACACTTTTGGTTTTAGAAGCAGATATTTCTCTGTACAGCCTATGGTCCCATTCACTCGGGAATATCCCAACGCACCTCCTAGAAGAAACGTGTTTCTGACTCGCGGAATCTCAACATAGATTCAACTCTCTTAGGTGATCGAACGCACAACAGAGCAGTTTCAAGGAAACGTTTCTCCTGAGTTTTAGACGAAGTTTCCTGCTGTTTAGTACGTATGCCGGCATTGGGCTGGAAATACCGGTTTTGGGATTCTGCACAGAAAGGGTTTGCAAACCGCTGAATCCACACGTGAGTTTACCTCTGTCAGTTGAATGCACACATTGACAACCATTCAGTTAGATAGCTCCGTTTTGGTTTTAGAAGCAGATATTTCTCTGTACAGCCTATGGTCCCATTCACTCGGGAATATCCTAACGCAGCTCCTAGAAGAAACGTGTTTCTGACTCGCTGAATCTCAACATAGATTCAACTCTCTTAGGTGATCGAACGCACAGCAGAGCAGTTTCAAGGAAACGTTTCTCCTGAGTTTTAGACGAAGTTTCCTGCTGTTTAGTACGGATGCCGGCATTGGGCTGGAAATACCGGTTTTGGGATTCTGCACAGAAAGGGTTTGCAAACCGCTGAATCCACACGTGAGTTTAACTCTGTCAGTTGAATGCACACATTGACAACCATTCAGTTAGATAGCTCCGTTTTGGTTTTAGAAGCAGATATTTCTCTGTACATCCTATGGTCCCATTCACTCGGGAATATCCCAACGCAGCTCCTAGAAGAAACGTGTTTCTGACTCGCTGAATCTCAACATAAATTCAACTCTCTTAGGTGATCGAACGCACAGCAGAGCAGTTTCAAGGAAACGTTTCTCCTGAGTTTTAGACGAAGTTTCCTGCTGTTTAGTACGTATGCCGGCATTGGGCTGGAAATACCGGTTTTGGGATTCTGCACAGAAATGGTTTGCAAACCGCTGAATCCACACGTGAGTTTAACTCTGTCAGTTGAATGCACACATTGACAACCATTCAGTTAGATAGCTCCGTTTTGGTTTTAGAAGCAGATATTTCTCTGTACAGCCTATGGTCCCATTCACTCGGGAATATCCCAACGCAGCTCCTAGAAGAAACGTGTTTCTGACTCGCTGAATCTCAACATAGATTCAAATCTCTTAGGTGAACGAACGCACAGCAGAGCAGTTTCAATGAAACGTTTCTCCTGAGTCTTAGACGAAGTTTCCTGCTGTTTAGTACGTATGCCGGCATTGGGCTGGAAATACCGGTTTTGGGATTCTGCACAGAAAGGGTTTGCAAACCGCTGAATCCACACGTGAGTTTAACTCTGTCAGTTGAATGCACACATTGACAACCATTCAGTTAGATAGCTCCGTTTTGGTTTTAGAAGCAGATATTTCTCTGTACATCCTATGGTTCCATTCACTCGGGAATATCCCAACGCAGCTCCTAGAAGAAACGTGTTTGTGACTCGCTGAATCTCAACATAAATTCAACTCTCTTAGGTGATCGAACGCACAGCAGAGCAGTTTCAAGGAAACGTTTCTCCTGAGTTTTAGACGAAGTTTCCTGCTGTTTAGTACGTATGCCGGCATTGGGCTGGAAATACCGGTTTTTGGATTCTGCACAGAAATGGTTTGCAAACCGCTGAATCCACACGTGAGTTTAACTCTGTCAGTTGAATGCACACATTGACAACCATTCAGTTAGATAGCTCCGTTTTGGTTTTAGAAGCAGATATTTCTCTGTACAGCCTATGGTCCCATTCACTCGGGAATATCCCAACGCAGCTCCTAGAAGAAACGTGTTTCTGACTCGCTGAATCTCAACATAGATTCAAATCTCTTAGGTGAACGAACGCACAGCAGAGCAGTTTCAAGGAAACGTTTCTCCTGAGTCTTAGACGAAGTTTCCTGCTGTTTAGTACGTATGCCGGCATTGGGCTGGAAATACCGGTTTTGGGATTCTGCACAGAAAGGGTTTGCAAACCGCTGAATCCACACGTGAGTTTAGCTCTGTCAGTTGAATGCACACATTGACAACCATTCAGTTAGATAGCTCCGTTTTGGTTTTAGAAGCAGATATTTCTCTGTACAGCCTATGGTCCCATTCACTCGGGAATATCTCAACGCAGCTCCTAGAAGAAACGTGTTTCTGACTCGCTGAATCTCAACATAGATTCAACTCTCTTAGGTGAACGAACGCACAGAAGAGCAGTTTCAAGGAAACGTTACTCCTGAGTTTTAGACGAAGTTTCCTGCTGTTTAGTAGGGATGCCGGCATTGGGCTGGAAATACCGGTTTTGGGATTCTGCACAGAAAGGGTTTGCAAACCGCTGAATCCACACGTGAGTTTAACTCTGTCAGTTGAATGCACACATTGACAACCATTCAGTTAGATAGCTCCGTTTTGGTTTTAGAAGCAGATATTTCTCTGTACAGCCTATGGTCCCATTCACTCGGGAATATCCCAACGCAGCTCCTAGAAGAAACGTGTTTCTGACTCGCTGAATCTCAACATAGATTCAACTCTCTTAGGTGAACGAACGCACAGCAGAGCAGTTTCAAGGAAACGTTTCTCCTGAGTTTTAGACGAAGTTTCCTGCTGTTTAGTACGGATGCCGGCATTGGGCTGGACATACCGGTTTTGGGATTCTGCACAGAAAGGGTTTGCAAACCGCTGAATCCACACGTGAGTTTAACTCTGTCAGTTGAATGCACACATTGACAACCATTCAGTTTGATAGCACACTTTTGGTTTTAGAAGCAGATATTTCTCTGTACAGCCTATGGTCCCATTCACTCGGGAATATCCCAACGCACCTCCTAGAAGAAACGTGTTTCTGACTCGCTGAATCTCAACATAGATTCAACTCTCTTAGGTGAACGAACGCACAGCAGAGCAGTTTCAAGGAAACGTTTCTCCTGAGTTTTAGACGAAGTTTCCTGCTGTTTAGTACGTATGCCGGCATTGGGCTGGAAATACCGGTTTTGGGATTCTGCACAGAAAGGGTTTGCAAACCGCTGAATCCACACGTGAGCTTAACTCTGTCAGTTGAATGCACACATTGACAACCATTCAGTTAGATAGCTCCGTTTTGGTTTTAGAAGCAGATATTTCTCTGTACAGCCTATGGTCCCATTCACTCGGGAATATCCCAACGCAGCTCCTAGAAGAAACGTGTTTCTGACTCGCTGAATCTCAACATAGATTCAACTCTCTTAGGTGATCGAACGCACAGCAGAGCAGTTTCAAGGAAACGTTTCTCCTGAGTTTTAGACGAAGTTTCCTGCTGTTTAGTACGGATGCCGGCATTGGGCTGGAAATACCGGTTTTGGGATTCTGCACAGAAATGGTTTGCAAACCGCTGAATCCACACGTGAGTTTAACTCTGTCAGTTGAATGCACACATTGACAACCATTCAGTTAGATAGCTCCGTTTTGGTTTTAGAAGCAGATATTTCTCTGTACATCCTATGGTCCCATTCACTCGGGAATATCCCAACGCAGCTCCTAGAAGAAACGTGTTTCTGACTCGCTGAATCTCAACATAGATTCAACTCTCTTAGGTGATCGAACGCACAGCAGAGCAGTTTCAAGGAAACGTTTCTCCTGAGTTTTAGACGAAGTTTCCTGCTGTTTAGTACGTATGCCGGCATTGGGCTGGAAATACCGGTTTTGGGATTCTGCACAGAAATGGTTTGCAAACCGCTGAATCCACACGTGAGTTTAACTCTGTCAGTTGAATGCACACATTGACAACCATTCAGTTAGATAGCTCCGTTTTGGTTTTAGAAGCAGATATTTCTCTGTACAGCCTATGGTCCCATTCACTCGGGAATATCCCAACGCAGCTCCTAGAAGAAACGTGTTTCTGACTCGCTGAATCTCAACATAGATTCAAATCTCTTAGGTGAACGAACGCACAGCAGAGCAGTTTCAAGGAAACGTTTCTCCTGAGTTTTAGAAGAAGTTTCCTGCTCTTTAGTACGTATACCGGCATTGGGCTGGAAATACCGGTTTTGGGATTCTGCACAGAAAGGGTTTGCAAACCGCTGAATCCACACGTGAGTTTAACTCTGTCAGTTGAATGTACACATTGACAACCATTCAGTTTGATAGCACACTTTTGGTTTTAGAAGCAGATATTTCTCTGTACAGCCTATGGTCCCATTCACTCGGGAATATCCCAACGCAGCTCCTAGAAGAAACGTGTTTCTGACTCGCTGAATCTCAACATAGATTCAACTCTCTTAGGTGAACGAACGCACAGCAGAGCAGTTTCAAGGAAACGTTTCTCCTGAGTCTTAGACGAAGTTTCCTGCTGTTTAGTACGTATGCCGGCATTGGGCTGGAAATACCGGTTTTGGGATTCTGCACAGAAAGGGTTTGCAAACCGCTGAATCCACACGTGAGTTTAACTCTGTCAGTTGAATGCACACATTGACAACCATTCAGTTAGATAGCTCCGTTTTGGTTTTAGAAGCAGATATTTCTCTGTACAGCCTATGGTCACATTCACTCGGGAATATCTCAACGCAGCTCCTAGAAGAAACGTGTTTCTGACTCGCTGAATCTCAACATAGATTCAACTCTCTTAGGTGAACGAACGCACAGAAGAGCAGTTTCAAGGAAACGTTACTCCTGAGTTTTAGACGAAGTTTCCTGCTGTTTAGTAGGGATACCGGCATTGGGCTGGAAATACCGGTTTTGGGATTCTGCACAGAAAGGGTTTGCAAACCGCTGAATCCACACGTGAGTTTAACTCTGTCAGTTGAATGCACACATTGACAACCATTCAGTTAGATAGCTCCGTTTTGGTTTTAGAAGCAGATATTTCTCTGTACAGCCTATGGTCCCATTCACTCGGGAATATCCCAACGCAGCTCCTAGAAGAAACGTGTTTCTGACTCGCTGAATCTCAACATAGATTCAACTCTCTTAGGTGAACGAACGCACAGCAGAGCAGTTTCAAGGAAACGTTTCTCCTGAGTTTTAGACGAAGTTTCCTGCTGTTTAGTACGGATGCCGGCATTGGGCTGGACATACCGGTTTTGGGATTCTGCACAGAAAGGGTTTGCAAACCGCTGAATCCACACGTGAGTTTAACTCTGTCAGTTGAATGCACACATTGACAACCATTCAGTTTGATAGCACACTTTTGGTTTTAGAAGCAGATATTTCTCTGTACAGCCTATGGTCCCATTCACTCGGGAATATCCCAACGCACCTCCTAGAAGAAACGTGTTTCTGACTCGCTGAATCTCAACATAGATTCAACTCTCTTAGGTGAACGAACGCACAGCAGAGCAGTTTCAAGGAAACGTTTCTCCTGAGTTTTAGACGAAGTTTCCTGCTGTTTAGTACGTATGCCGGCATTGGGCTGGAAATACCGGTTTTGGGATTCTGCACAGAAAGGGTTTGCAAACCGCTGAATCCACACGTGAGCTTAACTCTGTCAGTTGAATGCACACATTGACAACCATTCAGTTAGATAGCTCCGTTTTGGTTTTAGAAGCAGATATTTCTCTGTACAGCCTATGGTCCCATTCACTCGGGAATATCCCAACGCAGCTCCTAGAAGAAACGTGTTTCTGACTCGCTGAATCTCAACATAGATTCAAATCTCTTAGGTGAATGAACGCACAGCAGAGCAGTTTCAAGGAAACGTTTCTCCTGAGTTTTAGACGAAGTTTCCTGCTCTTTAGTACGTATACCGGCATTGGGCTGGAAATACCGGTTTTGGGATTCTGCACAGAAAGGGTTTGCAAACCGCTGAATCCACACGTGAGTTTAACTCTGTCAGTTGAATGCACACATTGACAACCATTCAGTTTGATAGCACACTTTTGGTTTTAGCAGCAGATATTTCTCTGTACAGCCTATGGTCCCATTCACTCGGGAATATCCCAACGCAGCTCCTAGAAGAAACGTGTTTCTGACTCGCTGAATCTCAACATAGATTCAACTCTCTTAGGTGAACGAACGCACAGCAGAGCAGTTTCAAGGAAACGTTTCTCCTGAGTCTTAGACGAAGTTTCCTGCTGTTTAGTACGTATGCCGGCATTGGGCTGGAAATACCGGTTTTGGGATTCTGCACAGAAAGGTTTTGCAAACCGCTGAATCCACACGTGAGTTTAACTCTGTCAGTTGAATGCACACATTGACAACCATTCAGTTAGATAGCTCCGTTTTGGTTTTAGAAGCAGATATTTCTCTGTACAGCCTATGGTCCCATTCACTCGGGAATATCCCAACGCAGCTCCTAGAAGAAACGTGTTTCTGACTCGCTGAATCTCAACATAGATTCAACTCTCTTAGGTGAACGAACGCACAGCAGAGCAGTTTCAAGGAAACGTTTCTCCTGAGTTTTAGACGAAGTTTCCTGCTGTTTAGTACGGATGCCGGCATTGGGCTGGAAATACCGGTTTTGGGATTCTGCACAGAAAGGGTTTGCAAACCGCTGAATCCACACGTGAGTTTAACTCTGTCAGTTGAATGCACACATTGACAACCATTCAGTTTGATAGCACACTTTTGGTTTTAGAAGCAGATATTTCTCTGTACAGCCTATGGTCCCATTCACTCGGGAATATCCCAACGCACCTCCTAGAAGAAACGTGTTTCTGACTCGCTGAATCTCAACATAGATTCAACTCTCTTAGGTGATCAAACGCACAGCAGAGCAGTTTCAAGGAAACGTTTCTCCTGAGTTTTAGACGAAGTTTCCTGCTGTTTAGTACGTATGCCGGCATTGGGCTGGAAATACCGGTTTTGGGATTCTGCACAGAAAGGGTTTGCAAACCGCTGAATCCACACGTGAGTTTACCTCTGTCAGTTGAATGCACACATTGACAACCATTCAGTTAGATAGCTCCGTTTTGGTTTTAGAAGCAGATATTTCTCTGTACAGCCTATGGTCCCATTCACTCGGGAATATCCCAACGCAGCTCCTAGAAGAAACGTGTTTCTGACTCGCTGAATCTCAACATAGATTCAACTCTCTTAGGTGATCGAACGCACAGCAGAGCAGTTTCAAGGAAACGTTTCTCCTGAGTTTTAGACGAAGTTTCCTGCTGTTTAGTACGTATGCCGGCATTGGGCTGGAAATACCGGTTTTGGGATTCTGCACAGAAATGGTTTGCAAACCGCTGAATCCACACGTGAGTTTAACTCTGTCAGTTGAATGCACACATTGACAACCATTCAGTTAGATAGCTCCGTTTTGGTTTTAGAAGCAGATATTTCTCTGTACAGCCTATGGTCCCATTCACTCGGGAATATCCCAACGCAGCTCCTAGAAGAAACGTGTTTCTGACTCGCTGAATCTCAACATAGATTCAAATCTCTTAGGTGAACGAACGCACAGCAGAGCAGTTTCAAGGAAACGTTTCTCCTGAGTTTTAGAAGAAGTTTCCTGCTCTTTAGTACGTATACCGGCATTGGGCTGGAAATACCGGTTTTGGGATTCTGCACAGAAAGGGTTTGCAAACCGCTGAATCCACACGTGAGTTTAACTCTGTCAGTTGAATGTACACATTGACAACCATTCAGTTTGATAGCACACTTTTGGTTTTAGAAGCAGATATTTCTCTGTACAGCCTATGGTCCCATTCACTCGGGAATATCCCAACGCAGCTCCTAGAAGAAACGTGTTTCTGACTCGCTGAATCTCAACATAGATTCAACTCTCTTAGGTGAACGAACGCACAGCAGAGCAGTTTCAAGGAAACGTTTCTCCTGAGTCTTAGACGAAGTTTCCTGCTGTTTAGTACGTATGCCGGCATTGGGCTGGAAATACCGGTTTTGGGATTCTGCACAGAAAGGGTTTGCAAACCGCTGAATCCACACGTGAGTTTAACTCTGTCAGTTGAATGCACACATTGACAACCATTCAGTTAGATAGCTCCGTTTTGGTTTTAGAAGCAGATATTTCTCTGTACAGCCTATGGTCACATTCACTCGGGAATATCTCAACGCAGCTCCTAGAAGAAACGTGTTTCTGACTCGCTGAATCTCAACATAGATTCAACTCTCTTAGGTGAACGAACGCACAGAAGAGCAGTTTCAAGGAAACGTTACTCCTGAGTTTTAGACGAAGTTTCCTGCTGTTTAGTAGGGATACCGGCATTGGGCTGGAAATACCGGTTTTGGGATTCTGCACAGAAAGGGTTTGCAAACCGCTGAATCCACACGTGAGTTTAACTCTGTCAGTTGAATGCACACATTGACAACCATTCAGTTAGATAGCTCCGTTTTGGTTTTAGAAGCAGATATTTCTCTGTACAGCCTATGGTCCCATTCACTCGGGAATATCCCAACGCAGCTCCTAGAAGAAACGTGTTTCTGACTCGCTGAATCTCAACATAGATTCAACTCTCTTAGGTGAACGAACGCACAGCAGAGCAGTTTCAAGGAAACGTTTCTCCTGAGTTTTAGACGAAGTTTCCTGCTGTTTAGTACGGATGCCGGCATTGGGCTGGACATACCGGTTTTGGGATTCTGCACAGAAAGGGTTTGCAAACCGCTGAATCCACACGTGAGTTTAACTCTGTCAGTTGAATGCACACATTGACAACCATTCAGTTTGATAGCACACTTTTGGTTTTAGAAGCAGATATTTCTCTGTACAGCCTATGGTCCCATTCACTCGGGAATATCCCAACGCACCTCCTAGAAGAAACGTGTTTCTGACACGCTGAATCTCAACATAGATTCAACTCTCTTAGGTGAACGAACGCACAGCAGAGCAGTTTCAAGGAAACGTTTCTCCTGAGTTTTAGACGAAGTTTCCTGCTGTTTAGTACGTATGCCGGCATTGGGCTGGAAATACCGGTTTTGGGATTCTGCACAGAAAGGGTTTGCAAACCGCTGAATCCACACGTGAGCTTAACTCTGTCAGTTGAATGCACACATTGACAACCATTCAGTTAGATAGCTCCGTTTTGGTTTTAGAAGCAGATATTTCTCTGTACAGCCTATGGTCCCATTCACTCGGGAATATCCCAACGCAGCTCCTAGAAGAAACGTGTTTCTGACTCGCTGAATCTCAACATAGATTCAAATCTCTTAGGTGAACGAACGCACAGCAGAGCAGTTTCAAGGAAACGTTTCTCCTGAGTTTTAGACGAAGTTTCCTGCTCTTTAGTACGTATACCGGCATTGGGCTGGAAATACCGGTTTTGGGATTCTGCACAGAAAGGGTTTGCAAACCGCTGAATCCACACGTGAGTTTAACTCTGTCAGTTGAATGCACACATTGACAACCATTCAGTTTGATAGCACACTTTTGGTTTTAGCAGCAGATATTTCTCTGTACAGCCTATGGTCCCATTCACTCGGGAATATCCCAACGCAGCTCCTAGAAGAAACGTGTTTCTGACTCGCTGAATCTCAACATAGATTCAACTCTCTTAGGTGAACGAACGCACAGCAGAGCAGTTTCAAGGAAACGTTTCTCCTGAGTCTTAGACGAAGTTTCCTGCTGTTTAGTACGTATGCCGGCATTGGGCTGGAAATACCGGTTTTGGGATTCTGCACAGAAAGGTTTTGCAAACCGCTGAATCCACACGTGAGTTTAACTCTGTCAGTTGAATGCACACATTGACAACCATTCAGTTAGATAGCTCCGTTTTGGTTTTAGAAGCAGATATTTCTCTGTACAGCCTATGGTCCCATTCACTCGGGAATATCCCAACGCAGCTCCTAGAAGAAACGTGTTTCTGACTCGCTGAATCTCAACATAGATTCAACTCTCTTAGGTGAACGAACGCACAGCAGAGCAGTTTCAAGGAAACGTTTCTCCTGAGTTTTAGACGAAGTTTCCTGCTGTTTAGTACGGATGCCGGCATTGGGCTGGAAATACCGGTTTTGGGATTCTGCACAGAAAGGGTTTGCAAACCGCTGAATCCACACGTGAGTTTAACTCTGTCAGTTGAATGCACACATTGACAACCATTCAGTTTGATAGCACACTTTTGGTTTTAGAAGCAGATATTTCTCTGTACAGCCTATGGTCCCATTCACTCGGGAATATCCCAACGCACCTCCTAGAAGAAACGTGTTTCTGACTCGCTGAATCTCAACATAGATTCAACTCTCTTAGGTGATCAAACGCACAGCAGAGCAGTTTCAAGGAAACGTTTCTCCTGAGTTTTAGACGAAGTTTCCTGCTGTTTAGTACGTATGCCGGCATTGGGCTGGAAATACCGGTTTTGGGATTCTGCACAGAAAGGGTTTGCAAACCGCTGAATCCACACGTGAGTTTACCTCTGTCAGTTGAATGCACACATTGACAACCATTCAGTTAGATAGCTCCGTTTTGGTTTTAGAAGCAGATATTTCTCTGTACAGCCTATGGTCCCATTCACTCGGGAATATCCTAACGCAGCTCCTAGAAGAAACGTGTTTCTGACTCGCTGAATCTCAACATAGATTCAACTCTCTTAGGTGATCGAACGCACAGCAGAGCAGTTTCAAGGAAACGTTTCTCCTGAGTTTTAGACGAAGTTTCCTGCTGTTTAGTACGGATGCCGGCATTGGGCTGGAAATACCGGTTTTGGGATTCTGCACAGAAAGGGTTTGCAAACCGCTGAATCCACACGTGAGTTTAACTCTGTCAGTTGAATGTACACATTGACAACCATTCAGTTTGATAGCACACTTTTGGTGTTAGAAGCAGATATTTCTCTGTACAGCCTATGGTCCCATTCACTCGGGAATATCCCAACGCAGCTCCTAGAAGAAACGTGTTTCTGACTCGCTGAATCTCAACATAGATTGAACTCTCTTAGGTGAACGAACGCACAGCAGAGCAGTTTCAAGGAAACGTTTCTCCTGAGTCTTAGACGAAGTTTCCTGCTGTTTAGTACGTATGCCGGCATTGGGCTGGAAATACCGGTTTTGGGATTCTGCACAGAAAGGGTTTGCAAACCGCTGAATCCACACGTGAGTTTAACTCTGTCAGTTGAATGCACACATTGACAACCATTCAGTTAGATAGCTCCGTTTTGGTTTTAGAAGCAGATATTTCTCTGGACAGCCTATGGTCCCATTCACTCGGGAATATCCCAACGCAGCTCCTAGAAGAAACGTGTTTCTGACTCGCTGAATCTCAACATAGATTCAACTCTCTTAGGTGATCGAACGCACAGCAGAGCAGTTTCAAGGAAACGTTTCTCCTGAGTTTTAGACGAAGTTTCCTGCTGTTTAGTACGGATGCCGGCATTGGGCTGGAAATACCGGTTTTGGGATTCTGCACAGAAAGGGTTTGCAAACCGCTGAATCCACACGTGAGTTTAACTCTGTCAGTTGAATGCACACATTGACAACCATTCAGTTAGATAGCTCCGTTTTGGTTTTAGAAGCAGATATTTCTCTGTACAGCCTATGGTCCCATTCACTCGGGAATATCCCAACGCAGCTCCTAGAAGAAACGTGTTTCTGACTCGCTGAATCTCAACATAGATTCAACTCTCTTAGGTGAACGAACGCACAGCAGAGCAGTTTCAAGGAAACGTTTCTCCTGAGTTTTAGACGAGGTTTCCTGCTGTTTAGTACGGATGCCGGCATTGGGCTGGACATACCGGTTTTGGGATTCTGCACAGAAATGGTTTGCAAACCGCTGAATCCACACGTGAGTTTAACTCTGTCAGTTGAATGCACACTTTGACAACCATTCAGTTAGATAGCTCCGTTTTGGTTTTAGAAGCAGATATTTCTCTGTACAGCCTATGGTCCCATTCACTCGGGAATATCCCAACGCAGCTCCTAGAAGAAACGTGTTTCTGACTCGCTGAATCTCAACATAGTTTCAACTCTCTTAGGTGAACGAACGCACAGCAGAGCAGTTTCAAGGAAACGTTTCTCCTGAGTTTTAGACGAAGTTTCCTGCTGTTTAGTACGGATGCCGGCATTGAGCTGGAATTACCGGTTTTGGGATTCTGCACAGAAAGGGTTTGCAAACCGCTGAATCCAAACGTGAGTTTAACTCTGTCAGTTGAATGCACACATTGACAAGCATTCAGTTAGATACCATCCTTTTGGTTGTAGGAGCAGATATTTCTCTGTACAGCCTATGGTCCCATTCACTCGGGAATATCCCAACGCACCTCCTAGAAGAAACGTGTTTCTGACTCGCTGAATCTCAACATAGATTCAACTCTCTTAGGTGATCGAACGCACAACAGAGCAGTTTCAAGGAAACGTTTCTCCTGAGTTTTAGACGAAGTTTCCTGCTGTTTAGTACGTATGCCGGCATTGGGCTGGAAATACCGGTTTTGGGATTCTGCACAGAAAGGGTTTGCAAACCGCTGAATCCACACGTGAGTTTACCTCTGTCAGTTGAATGCACACATTGACAACCATTCAGTTAGATAGCTCCGTTTTGGTTTTAGAAGCAGATATTTCTCTGTACAGCCTATGGTCCCATTCACTCGGGAATATCCTAACGCAGCTCCTAGAAGAAACGTGTTTCTGACTCGCTGAATCTCAACATAGATTCAACTCTCTTAGGTGATCGAACGCACAGCAGAGCAGTTTCAAGGAAACGTTTCTCCTGAGTTTTAGACGAAGTTTCCTGCTGTTTAGTACGGATGCCGGCATTGGGCTGGAAATACCGGTTTTGGGATTCTGCACAGAAAGGGTTTGCAAACCGCTGAATCCACACGTGAGTTTAACTCTGTCAGTTGAATGCACACATTGACAACCATTCAGTTAGATAGCTCCGTTTTGGTTTTAGAAGCAGATATTTCTCTGTACATCCTATGGTCCCATTCACTCGGGAATATCCCAACGCAGCTCCTAGAAGAAACGTGTTTCTGACTCGCTGAATCTCAACATAAATTCAACTCTCTTAGGTGATCGAACGCACAGCAGAGCAGTTTCAAGGAAACGTTTCTCCTGAGTTTTAGACGAAGTTTCCTGCTGTTTAGTACGTATGCCGGCATTGGGCTGGAAATACCGGTTTTGGGATTCTGCACAGAAATGGTTTGCAAACCGCTGAATCCACACGTGAGTTTAACTCTGTCAGTTGAATGCACACATTGACAACCATTCAGTTAGATAGCTCCGTTTTGGTTTTAGAAGCAGATATTTCTCTGTACAGCCTATGGTCCCATTCACTCGGGAATATCCCAACGCAGCTCCTAGAAGAAACGTGTTTCTGACTCGCTGAATCTCAACATAGATTCAAATCTCTTAGGTGAACGAACGCACAGCAGAGCAGTTTCAAGGAAACGTTTCTCCTGAGTTTTAGAAGAAGTTTCCTGCTCTTTAGTACGTATACCGGCATTGGGCTGGAAATACCGGTTTTGGGATTCTGCACAGAAAGGGTTTGCAAACCGCTGAATCCACACGTGAGCTTAACTCTGTCAGTTGAATGCACACATTGACAACCATTCAGTTAGATAGCTCCGTTTTGGTTTTAGAACCAGATATTTCTCTGTACAGCCTATGGTCCCATTCACTCGGGAATATCCCAACGCAGCTCCTAGAAGAAACGTGTTTCTGACTCGCTGAATCTCAACATAGATTCAACTCTCTTAGGTGAACGAACGCACAGCAGAGCAGTTTCAAGGAAACGTTTCTCCTGAGTTTTAGACGAAGTTTCCGGCTGTTTAGTACGGATGCCGGCATTGGGCTGGAAATACCGGTTTTGGGATTCTGCACAGAAAGGGTTTGCAAACCGCTGAATCCACACGTGAGTTTAACTCTGTCAGTTGAATGCACACATTGACAACCATTCAGTTTGATAGCACACTTTTGGTTTTAGAAGCAGATATTTCTCTGTACAGTCTATGGTCCCATTCACTCGGGAATATCCCAACGCAGCTCCTAGAAGAAACGTGTTTCTGACTCGCTGAATCTCAACATAGATTCAACTCTCTTAGATGATCGAACGCACAACAGAGCAGTTTCAAGGAAACGTTTCTCCTGAGTTTTAGACGAAGTTTCCTGCTGTTTAGTACGTATGCCGGCATTGGGCTGGAAATACCGGTTTTGGGATTCTGCACAGAAAGGGTTTGCAAACCGCTGAATCCACACGTGAGTTTACCTCTGTCAGTTGAATGCACACATTGACAACCATTCAGTTAGATAGCTCCGTTTTGGTTTTAGAAGCAGATATTTCTCTGTACAGCCTATGGTCCCATTCACTCGGGAATATCCTAACGCAGCTCCTAGAAGAAACGTGTTTCTGACTCGCTGAATCTCAACATAGATTCAACTCTCTAAGGTGATCGAACGCACAGCAGAGCAGTTTCAAGGAAACGTTTCTCCTGAGTTTTAGACGAAGTTTCCTGCTGTTTAGTACGGATGCCGGCATTGAGCTGGAATTACCGGTTTTGGGATTCTGCACAGAAAGGGTTTGCAAACCGCTGAATCCAAACGTGAGTTTAACTCTGTCAGTTGAATGCACACATTGACAACCATTCAGTTAGATAGCTCCGTTTTGGTTTTAGAAGCAGATATTTCTCTGTACATCCTATGGTCCCATTCACTCGGGAATATCCCAACGCAGCTCCTAGAAGAAACGTGTTTCTGACTCGCTGAATCTCAACATAAATTCAACTCTCTTAGGTGATCGAACGCACAGCAGAGCAGTTTCAAGGAAACGTTTCTCCTGAGTTTTAGACGAAGTTTCCTGCTGTTTAGTACGTATGCCGGCATTGGGCTGGAAATACCGGTTTTGGGATTCTGCACAGAAATGGTTTGCAAACCGCTGAATCCACACGTGAGTTTAACTCTGTCAGTTGAATGCACACATTGACAACCATTCAGTTAGATAGCTCCGTTTTGGTTTTAGAAGCAGATATTTCTCTGTACAGCCTATGGTCCCATTCACTCGGGAATATCCCAACGCAGCTCCTAGAAGAAACGTGTTTCTGACTCGCTGAATCTCAACATAGATTCAAATCTCTTAGGTGAACGAACGCACAGCAGAGCAGTTTCAAGGAAACGTTTCTCCTGAGTCTTAGACGAAGTTTCCTGCTGTTTAGTACGTATGCCGGCATTGGGCTGGAAATACCGGTTTTGGGATTCTGCACAGAAAGGGTTTGCAAACCGCTGAATCCACACGTGAGTTTAACTCTGTCAGTTGAATGCACACATTGACAACCATTCAGTTAGATAGCTCCGTTTTGGTTTTAGAAGCAGATATTTCTCTGTACATCCTATGGTCCCATTCACTCGGGAATATCCCAACGCAGCTCCTAGAAGAAACGTGTTTGTGACTCGCTGAATCTCAACATAAATTCAACTCTCTTAGGTGATCGAACGCACAGCAGAGCAGTTTCAAGGAAACGTTTCTCCTGAGTTTTAGACGAAGTTTCCTGCTGTTTAGTACGTATGCCGGCATTGGGCTGGAAATACCGGTTTTTGGATTCTGCACAGAAATGGTTTGCAAACCGCTGAATCCACACGTGAGTTTAACTCTGTCAGTTGAATGCACACATTGACAACCATTCAGTTAGATAGCTCCGTTTTGGTTTTAGAAGCAGATATTTCTCTGTACAGCCTATGGTCCCATTCACTCGGGAATATCCCAACGCAGCTCCTAGAAGAAACGTGTTTCTGACTCGCTGAATCTCAACATAGATTCAAATCTCTTAGGTGAACGAACGCACAGCAGAGCAGTTTCAAGGAAACGTTTCTCCTGAGTCTTAGACGAAGTTTCCTGCTGTTTAGTACGTATGCCGGCATTGGGCTGGAAATACCGGTTTTGGGATTCTGCACAGTAAGGGTTTGCAAACCGCTGAATCCACACGTGAGTTTAGCTCTGTCAGTTGAATGCACACATTGACAACCATTCAGTTAGATAGCTCCGTTTTGGTTTTAGAAGCAGATATTTCTCTGTACAGCCTATGGTCCCATTCACTCGGGAATATCTCAACGCAGCTCCTAGAAGAAACGTGTTTCTGACTCGCTGAATCTCAACATAGATTCAACTCTCTTAGGTGAACGAACGCACAGAAGAGCAGTTTCAAGGAAACGTTACTCCTGAGTTTTAAACGAAGTTTCCTGCTGTTTAGTAGGGATGCCGGCATATGGCTGGAAATACCGGTTTTGGGATTCTGCACAGAAAGGGTTTGCAAACCGCTGAATCCACACGTGAGTTTAACTCTGTCAGTTGAATGCACACATTGACAACCATTCAGTTAGATAGCTCCGTTTTGGTTTTAGAAGCAGATATTTCTCTGTACAGCCTATGGTCCCATTCACTCGGGAATATCCCAACGCAGCTCCTAGAAGAAACGTGTTTCTGACTCGCTGAATCTCAACATAGATTCAACTCTCTTAGGTGAACGAACGCACAGCAGAGCAGTTTCAAGGAAACGTTTCTCCTGAGTTTTAGACGAAGTTTCCTGCTGTTTAGTACGGATGCCGGCATTGGGCTGGACATACCGGTTTTGGGATTCTGCACAGAAAGGGTTTGCAAACCGCTGAATCCACACGTGAGTTTAACTCTGTCAGTTGAATGCACACATTGACAACCATTCAGTTTGATAGCACACTTTTGGTTTTAGAAGCAGATATTTCTCTGTACAGCCTATGGTCCCATTCACTCGGGAATATCCCAACGCACCTCCTAGAAGAAACGTGTTTCTGACTCGCTGAATCTCAACATAGATTCAACTCTCTTAGGTGAACGAACGCACAGCAGAGCAGTTTCAAGGAAACGTTTCTCCTGAGTTTTAGACGAAGTTTCCTGCTGTTTAGTACGTATGCCGGCATTGGGCTGGAAATACCGGTTTTGGGATTCTGCACAGAAAGGGTTTGCAAACCGCTGAATCCACACATGAGCTTAACTCTGTCAGTTGAATGCACACATTGACAACCATTCAGTTAGATAGCTCCGTTTTGGTTTTAGAAGCAGATATTTCTCTGTACAGCCTATGGTCCCATTCACTCGGGAATATCCCAACGCAGCTCCTAGAAGAAACGTGTTTCTGACTCGCTGAATCTCAACATAGATTCAAATCTCTTAGGTGAACGAACGCACAGCAGAGCAGTTTCAAGGAAACGTTTCTCCTGAGTCTTAGACGAAGTTTCCTGCTGTTTAGTACGTATGCCGGCATTGGGCTGGAAATACCGGTTTTGGGATTCTGCACAGAAAGGGTTTGCAAACCGCTGAATCCACACGTGAGTTTAACTCTGTCAGTTGAATGCACACATTGACAACCATTCAGTTAGATAGCTCCGTTTTGGTTTTAGAAGCAGATATTTCTCTGTACATCCTATGGTCCCATTCACTCGGGAATATCCCAACGCAGCTCCTAGAAGAAACGTGTTTGTGACTCGCTGAATCTCAACATAAATTCAACTCTCTTAGGTGATCGAACGCACAGCAGAGCAGTTTCAAGGAAACGTTTCTCCTGAGTTTTAGACGAAGTTTCCTGCTGTTTAGTACGTATGCCGGCATTGGGCTGGAAATACCGGTTTTTGGATTCTGCACAGAAAGGGTTTGCAAACCGCTGAATCCACACGTGAGTTTAACTCTGTCAGTTGAATGCACACATTGACAACCATTCAGTTAGATAGCTCCGTTTTGGTTTTAGAAGCAGATATTTCTCTGTACAGCCTATGGTCCCATTCACTCGGGAATATCCCAACGCAGCTCCTAGAAGAAACGTGTTTCTGACTCGCTGAATCTCAACATAGATTCAAATCTCTTAGGTGAACGAACGCACAGCAGAGCAGTTTCAAGGAAACGTTTCTCCTGAGTCTTAGACGAAGTTTCCTGCTGTTTAGTACGTATGCCGGCATTGGGCTGGAAATACCGGTTTTGGGATTCTGCACAGAAAGGGTTTGCAAACCGCTGAATCCACACGTGAGTTTAGCTCTGTCAGTTGAATGCACACATTGACAACCATTCAGTTAGATAGCTCCGTTTTGGTTTTAGAAGCAGATATTTCTCTGTACAGCCTATGGTCCCATTCACTCGGGAATATCTCAACGCAGCTCCTAGAAGAAACGTGTTTCTGACTCGCTGAATCTCAACATAGATTCAACTCTCTTAGGTGAACGAACGCACAGAAGAGCAGTTTCAAGGAAACGTTACTCCTGAGTTTTAGACGAAGTTTCCTGCTGTTTAGTAGGGATGCCGGCATTGGGCTGGAAATACCGGTTTTGGGATTCTGCACAGAAAGGGTTTGCAAACCGCTGAATCCACACGTGAGTTTAACTCTGTCAGTTGAATGCACACATTGACAAGCATTCAGTTAGATACCATCCTTTTGGTTGTAGGAGCAGATATTTCTCTGTACAGCCTATGGTCCCATTCACTCGGGAATATCCCAACGCACCTCCTAGAAGAAACGTGTTTCTGACTCGCTGAATCTCAACATAGATTCAACTCTCTTAGGTGATCGAACGCACAACAGAGCAGTTTCAAGGAAACGTTTCTCCTGAGTTTTAGACGAAGTTTCCTGCTGTTTAGTACGTATGCCGGCATTGGGCTGGAAATACCGGTTTTGGGATTCTGCACAGAAAGGGTTTGCAAACCGCTGAATCCACACGTGAGTTTACCTCTGTCAGTTGAATGCACACATTGACAACCATTCAGTTAGATAGCTCCGTTTTGGTTTTAGAAGCAGATATTTCTCTGTACAGCCTATGGTCCCATTCACTCGGGAATATCCTAACGCAGCTCCTAGAAGAAACGTGTTTCTGACTCGCTGAATCTCAACATAGATTCAACTCTCTTAGGTGATCGAACGCACAGCAGAGCAGTTTCAAGGAAACGTTTCTCCTGAGTTTTAGACGAAGTTTCCTGCTGTTTAGTACGGATGCCGGCATTGGGCTGGAAATACCGGTTTTGGGATTCTGCACAGAAAGGGTTTGCAAACCGCTGAATCCACACGTGAGTTTAACTCTGTCAGTTGAATGCACACATTGACAACCATTCAGTTAGATAGCTCCGTTTTGGTTTTAGAAGCAGATATTTCTCTGTACATCCTATGGTCCCATTCACTCGGGAATATCCCAACGCAGCTCCTAGAAGAAACGTGTTTCTGACTCGCTGAATCTCAACATAAATTCAACTCTCTTAGGTGATCGAACGCACAGCAGAGCAGTTTCAAGGAAACGTTTCTCCTGAGTTTTAGACGAAGTTTCCTGCTGTTTAGTACGTATGCCGGCATTGGGCTGGAAATACCGGTTTTGGGATTCTGCACAGAAATGGTTTGCAAACCGCTGAATCCACACGTGAGTTTAACTCTGTCAGTTGAATGCACACATTGACAACCATTCAGTTAGATAGCTCCGTTTTGGTTTTAGAAGCAGATATTTCTCTGTACAGCCTATGGTCCCATTCACTCGGGAATATCCCAACGCAGCTCCTAGAAGAAACGTGTTTCTGACTCGCTGAATCTCAACATAGATTCAAATCTCTTAGGTGAACGAACGCACAGCAGAGCAGTTTCAAGGAAACGTTTCTCCTGAGTTTTAGAAGAAGTTTCCTGCTCTTTAGTACGTATACCGGCATTGGGCTGGAAATACCGGTTTTGGGATTCTGCACAGAAAGGGTTTGCAAACCGCTGAATCCACACGTGAGCTTAACTCTGTCAGTTGAATGCACACATTGACAACCATTCAGTTAGATAGCTCCGTTTTGGTTTTAGAACCAGATATTTCTCTGTACAGCCTATGGTCCCATTCACTCGGGAATATCCCAACGCAGCTCCTAGAAGAAACGTGTTTCTGACTCGCTGAATCTCAACATAGATTCAACTCTCTTAGGTGAACGAACGCACAGCAGAGCAGTTTCAAGGAAACGTTTCTCCTGAGTTTTAGACGAAGTTTCCGGCTGTTTAGTACGGATGCCGGCATTGGGCTGGAAATACCGGTTTTGGGATTCTGCACAGAAAGGGTTTGCAAACCGCTGAATCCACACGTGAGTTTAACTCTGTCAGTTGAATGCACACATTGACAACCATTCAGTTTGATAGCACACTTTTGGTTTTAGAAGCAGATATTTCTCTGTACAGTCTATGGTCCCATTCACTCGGGAATATCCCAACGCAGCTCCTAGAAGAAACGTGTTTCTGACTCGCTGAATCTCAACATAGATTCAACTCTCTTAGGTGATCGAACGCACAACAGAGCAGTTTCAAGGAAACGTTTCTCCTGAGTTTTAGACGAAGTTTCCTGCTGTTTAGTACGTATGCCGGCATTGGGCTGGAAATACCGGTTTTGGGATTCTGCACAGAAAGGGTTTGCAAACCGCTGAATCCACACGTGAGTTTACCTCTGTCAGTTGAATGCACACATTGACAACCATTCAGTTAGATAGCTCCGTTTTGGTTTTAGAAGCAGATATTTCTCTGTACAGCCTATGGTCCCATTCACTCGGGAATATCCTAACGCAGCTCCTAGAAGAAACGTGTTTCTGACTCGCTGAATCTCAACATAGATTCAACTCTCTAAGGTGATCGAACGCACAGCAGAGCAGTTTCAAGGAAACGTTTCTCCTGAGTTTTAGACGAAGTTTCCTGCTGTTTAGTACGGATGCCGGCATTGAGCTGGAATTACCGGTTTTGGGATTCTGCACAGAAAGGGTTTGCAAACCGCTGAATCCAAACGTGAGTTTAACTCTGTCAGTTGAATGCACACATTGACAACCATTCAGTTAGATAGCTCCGTTTTGGTTTTAGAAGCAGATATTTCTCTGTACATCCTATGGTCCCATTCACTCGGGAATATCCCAACGCAGCTCCTAGAAGAAACGTGTTTCTGACTCGCTGAATCTCAACATAAATTCAACTCTCTTAGGTGATCGAACGCACAGCAGAGCAGTTTCAAGGAAACGTTTCTCCTGAGTTTTAGACGAAGTTTCCTGCTGTTTAGTACGTATGCCGGCATTGGGCTGGAAATACCGGTTTTGGGATTCTGCACAGAAATGGTTTGCAAACCGCTGAATCCACACGTGAGTTTAACTCTGTCAGTTGAATGCACACATTGACAACCATTCAGTTAGATAGCTCCGTTTTGGTTTTAGAAGCAGATATTTCTCTGTACAGCCTATGGTCCCATTCACTCGGGAATATCCCAACGCAGCTCCTAGAAGAAACGTGTTTCTGACTCGCTGAATCTCAACATAGATTCAAATCTCTTAGGTGAACGAACGCACAGCAGAGCAGTTTCAAGGAAACGTTTCTCCTGAGTCTTAGACGAAGTTTCCTGCTGTTTAGTACGTATGCCGGCATTGGGCTGGAAATACCGGTTTTGGGATTCTGCACAGAAAGGGTTTGCAAACCGCTGAATCCACACGTGAGTTTAACTCTGTCAGTTGAATGCACACATTGACAACCATTCAGTTAGATAGCTCCGTTTTGGTTTTAGAAGCAGATATTTCTCTGTACATCCTATGGTCCCATTCACTCGGGAATATCCCAACGCAGCTCCTAGAAGAAACGTGTTTGTGACTCGCTGAATCTCAACATAAATTCAACTCTCTTAGGTGATCGAACGCACAGCAGAGCAGTTTCAAGGAAACGTTTCTCCTGAGTTTTAGACGAAGTTTCCTGCTGTTTAGTACGTATGCCGGCATTGGGCTGGAAATACCGGTTTTTGGATTCTGCACAGAAATGGTTTGCAAACCGCTGAATCCACACGTGAGTTTAACTCTGTCAGTTGAATGCACACATTGACAACCATTCAGTTAGATAGCTCCGTTTTGGTTTTAGAAGCAGATATTTCTCTGTACAGCCTATGGTCCCATTCACTCGGGAATATCCCAACGCAGCTCCTAGAAGAAACGTGTTTCTGACTCGCTGAATCTCAACATAGATTCAAATCTCTTAGGTGAACGAACGCACAGCAGAGCAGTTTCAAGGAAACGTTTCTCCTGAGTCTTAGACGAAGTTTCCTGCTGTTTAGTACGTATGCCGGCATTGGGCTGGAAATACCGGTTTTGGGATTCTGCACAGTAAGGGTTTGCAAACCGCTGAATCCACACGTGAGTTTAGCTCTGTCAGTTGAATGCACACATTGACAACCATTCAGTTAGATAGCTCCGTTTTGGTTTTAGAAGCAGATATTTCTCTGTACAGCCTATGGTCCCATTCACTCGGGAATATCTCAACGCAGCTCCTAGAAGAAACGTGTTTCTGACTCGCTGAATCTCAACATAGATTCAACTCTCTTAGGTGAACGAACGCACAGAAGAGCAGTTTCAAGGAAACGTTACTCCTGAGTTTTAAACGAAGTTTCCTGCTGTTTAGTAGGGATGCCGGCATATGGCTGGAAATACCGGTTTTGGGATTCTGCACAGAAAGGGTTTGCAAACCGCTGAATCCACACGTGAGTTTAACTCTGTCAGTTGAATGCACACATTGACAACCATTCAGTTAGATAGCTCCGTTTTGGTTTTAGAAGCAGATATTTCTCTGTACAGCCTATGGTCCCATTCACTCGGGAATATCCCAACGCAGCTCCTAGAAGAAACGTGTTTCTGACTCGCTGAATCTCAACATAGATTCAACTCTCTTAGGTGAACGAACGCACAGCAGAGCAGTTTCAAGGAAACGTTTCTCCTGAGTTTTAGACGAAGTTTCCTGCTGTTTAGTACGGATGCCGGCATTGGGCTGGACATACCGGTTTTGGGATTCTGCACAGAAAGGGTTTGCAAACCGCTGAATCCACACGTGAGTTTAACTCTGTCAGTTGAATGCACACATTGACAACCATTCAGTTTGATAGCACACTTTTGGTTTTAGAAGCAGATATTTCTCTGTACAGCCTATGGTCCCATTCACTCGGGAATATCCCAACGCACCTCCTAGAAGAAACGTGTTTCTGACTCGCTGAATCTCAACATAGATTCAACTCTCTTAGGTGAACGAACGCACAGCAGAGCAGTTTCAAGGAAACGTTTCTCCTGAGTTTTAGACGAAGTTTCCTGCTGTTTAGTACGTATGCCGGCATTGGGCTGGAAATACCGGTTTTGGGATTCTGCACAGAAAGGGTTTGCAAACCGCTGAATCCACACATGAGCTTAACTCTGTCAGTTGAATGCACACATTGACAACCATTCAGTTAGATAGCTCCGTTTTGGTTTTAGAAGCAGATATTTCTCTGTACAGCCTATGGTCCCATTCACTCGGGAATATCCCAACGCAGCTCCTAGAAGAAACGTGTTTCTGACTCGCTGAATCTCAACATAGATTCAAATCTCTTAGGTGAACGAACGCACAGCAGAGCAGTTTCAAGGAAACGTTTCTCCTGAGTCTTAGACGAAGTTTCCTGCTGTTTAGTACGTATGCCGGCATTGGGCTGGAAATACCGGTTTTGGGATTCTGCACAGAAAGGGTTTGCAAACCGCTGAATCCACACGTGAGTTTAACTCTGTCAGTTGAATGCACACATTGACAACCATTCAGTTAGATAGCTCCGTTTTGGTTTTAGAAGCAGATATTTCTCTGTACATCCTATGGTCCCATTCACTCGGGAATATCCCAACGCAGCTCCTAGAAGAAACGTGTTTGTGACTCGCTGAATCTCAACATAAATTCAACTCTCTTAGGTGATCGAACGCACAGCAGAGCAGTTTCAAGGAAACGTTTCTCCTGAGTTTTAGACGAAGTTTCCTGCTGTTTAGTACGTATGCCGGCATTGGGCTGGAAATACCGGTTTTTGGATTCTGCACAGAAAGGGTTTGCAAACCGCTGAATCCACACGTGAGTTTAACTCTGTCAGTTGAATGCACACATTGACAACCATTCAGTTAGATAGCTCCGTTTTGGTTTTAGAAGCAGATATTTCTCTGTACAGCCTATGGTCCCATTCACTCGGGAATATCCCAACGCAGCTCCTAGAAGAAACGTGTTTCTGACTCGCTGAATCTCAACATAGATTCAAATCTCTTAGGTGAACGAACGCACAGCAGAGCAGTTTCAAGGAAACGTTTCTCCTGAGTCTTAGACGAAGTTTCCTGCTGTTTAGTACGTATGCCGGCATTGGGCTGGAAATACCGGTTTTGGGATTCTGCACAGAAAGGGTTTGCAAACCGCTGAATCCACACGTGAGTTTAGCTCTGTCAGTTGAATGCACACATTGACAACCATTCAGTTAGATAGCTCCGTTTTGGTTTTAGAAGCAGATATTTCTCTGTACAGCCTATGGTCCCATTCACTCGGGAATATCTCAACGCAGCTCCTAGAAGAAACGTGTTTCTGACTCGCTGAATCTCAACATAGATTCAACTCTCTTAGGTGAACGAACGCACAGAAGAGCAGTTTCAAGGAAACGTTACTCCTGAGTTTTAGACGAAGTTTCCTGCTGTTTAGTAGGGATGCCGGCATTGGGCTGGAAATACCGGTTTTGGGATTCTGCACAGAAAGGGTTTGCAAACCGCTGAATCCACACGTGAGTTTAACTCTGTCAGTTGAATGCACACATTGACAACCATTCCGTTAGATAGCTCCGTTTTGGTTTTAGAAGCAGATATTTCTCTGTACAGCCTATGGTCCCATTCACTCGGGAATATCCCAACGCAGCTCCTAGAAGAAACGTGTTTCTGACTCGCTGAATCTCAACATAGATTCAACTCTCTCAGGTGAACGAACGCACAGCAGAGCAGTTTCAAGGAAACGTTTCTCCTGAGTTTTAGACGAAGTTTCCTGCTGTTTAGTACGGATGCCGGCATTGGGCTGGACATACCGGTTTTGGGATTCTGCACAGAAAGGGTTTGCAAACCGCTGAATCCACACGTGAGTTTAACTCTGTCAGTTGAATGCACACATTGACAACCATTCAGTTTGATAGCACACTTTTGGTTTTAGAAGCAGATATTTCTCTGTACAGCCTATGGTCCCATTCACTCGGGAATATCCCAACGCACCTCCTAGAAGAAACGTGTTTCTGACTCGCTGAATCTCAACATAGATTCAACTCTCTTAGGTGAACGAACGCACAGCAGAGCAGTTTCAAGGAAACGTTTCTCCTGAGTTTTAGACGAAGTTTCCTGCTGTTTAGTACGTATGCCGACATTGGGCTGGAAATACCGGTTTTGGGATTCTGCACAGAAAGGGTTTGCAAACCGCTGAATCCACACGTGAGCTTAACTCTGTCAGTTGAATGCACACATTGACAACCATTCAGTTAGATAGCTCCGTTTTGGTTTTAGAAGCAGATATTTCTCTGTACAGCCTATGGTCCCATTCACTCGGGAATATCCCAACGCAGCTCCTAGAAGAAACGTGTTTCTGACTCGCTGAATCTCAACATAGATTCAACTCTCTTAGGTGAACGAACGCACAGAAGAGCAGTTTCAAGGAAACGTTTCTCCTGAGTTTTAGACGAAGTTTCCTGCTGTTTAGTACGGATGCCGGCATTGGGCTGGAAATACCGGTTTTGGGATTCTGCACAGAAAGGGTTTGCAAACCGCTGAATCCACACGTGAGTTTAACTCTGTCAGTTGAATGCACACATTGACAACCATTCAGTTTGATAGCACACTTTTGGTTTTAGAAGCAGATATTTCTCTGTACAGCCTATGGTCCCATTCACTCGGGAATATCCCAACGCACCTCCTAGAAGAAACGTGTTTCTGACTCGCTGAATCTCAACATAGATTCAACTCTCTTAGGTGATCGAACGCACAACAGAGCAGTTTCAAGGAAACGTTTCTCCTGAGTTTTAGACGAAGTTTCCTGCTGTTTAGTACGTATGCCGGCATTGGGCTGGAAATACCGGTTTTGGGATTCTGCACAGAAAGGGTTTGCAAACCGCTGAATCCACACGTGAGTTTAACTCTGTCAGTTGAATGCACACATTGACAACCATTCAGTTAGATAGCTCCGTTTTGGTTTTAGAAGCAGATATTTCTCTGTGCATCCTATGGTCCCATTCACTCGGGAATATCCCAACGCAGCTCCTAGAAGAAACGTGTTTCTGACTCGCTGAATCTCAACATAAATTCAACTCTCTTAGGTGATCGAACGCACAGCAGAGCAGTTTCAAGGAAACGTTTCTCCTGAGTTTTAGACGAAGTTTCCTGCTGTTTAGTACGTATGCCGGCATTGGGATGGAAATACCGGTTTTGGGATTCTGCACAGAAATGGTTTGCAAACCGCTGAATCCACACGTGAGTTTAACTCTGTCAGTTGAATGCACACATTGACAACCATTCAGTTAGATAGCTCCGTTTTGGTTTTAGAAGCAGATATTTCTCTGTACAGCCTATGGTCCCATTCACTCGGGAATATCCCAACGCAGCTCCTAGAAGAAACGTGTTTCTGACTCGATGAATCTCAACATAGATTCAAATCTCTTAGGTGAACGAACGCACAGCAGAGCAGTTTCAAGGAAACGTTTCTCCTGAGTTTTAGAAGAAGTTTCCTGCTCTTTAGTACGTATACCGGCATTGGGCTGGAAATACCGGTTTTGGGATTCTGCACAGAAAGGGTTTGCAAACCGCTAAATCCACACGTGAGCTTAACTCTGTCAGTTGAATGCACACATTGACAACCATTCAGTTAGATAGCTCCGTTTTGGTTTTAGAAGCAGATATTTCTCTGTACAGCCTATGGTCCCATTCACTCGGGAATATCCCAACGCAGCTCCTAGAAGAAACGTGTTTCTGACTCGCTGAATCTCAACATAGATTCAACTCTCTTAGGTGAACGAACGCACAGCAGAGCAGTTTCAAGGAAACGTTTCTCCTGAGTTTTAGACGAAGTTTCCTGCTGTTTAGTACGGATGCCGGCATTGGGCTGGAAATACCGGTTTTGGGATTCTGCACAGAAAGGGTTTGCAAACCGCTGAATCCACACGTGAGTTTAACTCTGTCAGTTGAATGCACACATTGACAACCATTCAGTTAGATAGCTCCGTTTTGGTTTTAGAAGCAGATATTTCTCTGTACAGCCTATGGTCCCATTCACTCGGGAATATCCCAACGCAGCTCCTAGAAGAAACGTGTTTCTGACTCGCTGAATCTCAACATAGATTCAAATCTCTTAGGTGAACGAACGCACAGCAGAGCAGTTTCAAGGAAACGTTTCTCCTGAGTCTTAGACGAAGTTTCCTGCTGTTTAGTACGTATGCCGGCATTGGGCTGGAAATACCGGTTTTGGGATTCTGCACAGAAAGGGTTTGCAAACCGCTGAATCCACACGTGAGTTTAGCTCTGTCAGTTGAATGCACACATTGACAACCATTCAGTTAGATAGCTCCGTTTTGGTTTTAGAAGCAGATATTTCTCTGTACAGCCTATGGTCCCATTCACTCGGGAATATCTCAACGCAGCTCCTAGAAGAAACGTGTTTCTGACTCGCTGAATCTCAACATAGATTCAACTCTCTTAGGTGAACGAACGCACAGAAGAGCAGTTTCAAGGAAACGTTACTCCTGAGTTTTAGACGAAGTTTCCTGCTGTTTAGTAGGGATGCCGGCATTGGGCTGGAAATACCGGTTTTGGGATTCTGCACAGAAAGGGTTTGCAAACCGCTGAATCCACACGTGAGTTTAACTCTGTCAGTTGAATGCACACATTGACAACCATTCCGTTAGATAGCTCCGTTTTGGTTTTAGAAGCAGATATTTCTCTGTACAGCCTATGGTCCCATTCACTCGGGAATATCCCAACGCAGCTCCTAGAAGAAACGTGTTTCTGACTCGCTGAATCTCAACATAGATTCAACTCTCTCAGGTGAACGAACGCACAGCAGAGCAGTTTCAAGGAAACGTTTCTCCTGAGTTTTAGACGAAGTTTCCTGCTGTTTAGTACGGATGCCGGCATTGGGCTGGACATACCGGTTTTGGGATTCTGCACAGAAAGGGTTTGCAAACCGCTGAATCCACACGTGAGTTTAACTCTGTCAGTTGAATGCACACATTGACAACCATTCAGTTTGATAGCACACTTTTGGTTTTAGAAGCAGATATTTCTCTGTACAGCCTATGGTCCCATTCACTCGGGAATATCCCAACGCACCTCCTAGAAGAAACGTGTTTCTGACTCGCTGAATCTCAACATAGATTCAACTCTCTTAGGTGAACGAACGCACAGCAGAGCAGTTTCAAGGAAACGTTTCTCCTGAGTTTTAGACGAAGTTTCCTGCTGTTTAGTACGTATGCCGACATTGGGCTGGAAATACCGGTTTTGGGATTCTGCACAGAAAGGGTTTGCAAACCGCTGAATCCACACGTGAGCTTAACTCTGTCAGTTGAATGCACACATTGACAACCATTCAGTTAGATAGCTCCGTTTTGGTTTTAGAAGCAGATATTTCTCTGTACAGCCTATGGTCCCATTCACTCGGGAATATCCCAACGCAGCTCCTAGAAGAAACGTGTTTCTGACTCGCTGAATCTCAACATAGATTCAACTCTCTTAGGTGAACGAACGCACAGAAGAGCAGTTTCAAGGAAACGTTTCTCCTGAGTTTTAGACGAAGTTTCCTGCTGTTTAGTACGGATGCCGGCATTGGGCTGGAAATACCGGTTTTGGGATTCTGCACAGAAAGGGTTTGCAAACCGCTGAATCCACACGTGAGTTTAACTCTGTCAGTTGAATGCACACATTGACAACCATTCAGTTTGATAGCACACTTTTGGTTTTAGAAGCAGATATTTCTCTGTACAGCCTATGGTCCCATTCACTCGGGAATATCCCAACGCACCTCCTAGAAGAAACGTGTTTCTGACTCGCTGAATCTCAACATAGATTCAACTCTCTTAGGTGATCGAACGCACAACAGAGCAGTTTCAAGGAAACGTTTCTCCTGAGTTTTAGACGAAGTTTCCTGCTGTTTAGTACGTATGCCGGCATTGGGCTGGAAATACCGGTTTTGGGATTCTGCACAGAAAGGGTTTGCAAACCGCTGAATCCACACGTGAGTTTAACTCTGTCAGTTGAATGCACACATTGACAACCATTCAGTTAGATAGCTCCGTTTTGGTTTTAGAAGCAGATATTTCTCTGTGCATCCTATGGTCCCATTCACTCGGGAATATCCCAACGCAGCTCCTAGAAGAAACGTGTTTCTGACTCGCTGAATCTCAACATAAATTCAACTCTCTTAGGTGATCGAACGCACAGCAGAGCAGTTTCAAGGAAACGTTTCTCCTGAGTTTTAGACGAAGTTTCCTGCTGTTTAGTACGTATGCCGGCATTGGGATGGAAATACCGGTTTTGGGATTCTGCACAGAAATGGTTTGCAAACCGCTGAATCCACACGTGAGTTTAACTCTGTCAGTTGAATGCACACATTGACAACCATTCAGTTAGATAGCTCCGTTTTGGTTTTAGAAGCAGATATTTCTCTGTACAGCCTATGGTCCCATTCACTCGGGAATATCCCAACGCAGCTCCTAGAAGAAACGTGTTTCTGACTCGATGAATCTCAACATAGATTCAAATCTCTTAGGTGAACGAACGCACAGCAGAGCAGTTTCAAGGAAACGTTTCTCCTGAGTTTTAGAAGAAGTTTCCTGCTCTTTAGTACGTATACCGGCATTGGGCTGGAAATACCGGTTTTGGGATTCTGCACAGAAAGGGTTTGCAAACCGCTAAATCCACACGTGAGCTTAACTCTGTCAGTTGAATGCACACATTGACAACCATTCAGTTAGATAGCTCCGTTTTGGTTTTAGAAGCAGATATTTCTCTGTACAGCCTATGGTCCCATTCACTCGGGAATATCCCAACGCAGCTCCTAGAAGAAACGTGTTTCTGACTCGCTGAATCTCAACATAGATTCAACTCTCTTAGGTGAACGAACGCACAGCAGAGCAGTTTCAAGGAAACGTTTCTCCTGAGTTTTAGACGAAGTTTCCTGCTGTTTAGTACGGATGCCGGCATTGGGCTGGAAATACCGGTTTTGGGATTCTGCACAGAAAGGGTTTGCAAACCGCTGAATCCACACGTGAGTTTAACTCTGTCAGTTGAATGCACACATTGACAACCATTCAGTTTGATAGCACACTTTTGGTTTTAGAAGCAGATATTTCTCTGTACAGCCTATGGTCCCATTCACTCGGGAATATCCCAACGCACCTCCTAGAAGAAACGTGTTTCTGACTCGCGGAATCTCAACATAGATTCAACTCTCTTAGGTGATCGAACGCACAACAGAGCAGTTTCAAGGAAACGTTTCTCCTGAGTTTTAGACGAAGTTTCCTGCTGTTTAGTACGTATGCCGGCATTGGGCTGGAAATACCGGTTTTGGGATTCTGCACAGAAAGGGTTTGCAAACCGCTGAATCCACACGTGAGTTTACCTCTGTCAGTTGAATGCACACATTGACAACCATTCAGTTAGATAGCTCCGTTTTGGTTTTAGAAGCAGATATTTCTCTGTACAGCCTATGGTCCCATTCACTCGGGAATATCCTAACGCAGCTCCTAGAAGAAACGTGTTTCTGACTCGGTGAATCTCAACATAAATTCAACTCTCTTAGGTGATCGATCGCACAGCAGAGCAGTTTCAAGGAAACGTTTCTCCTGAGTTTTAGACGAAGTTTCCTGCTGTTTAGTACGTATGCCGGCAGTGGGCTGGAAATACCGGTTTTGGGATTCTGCACAGAAATGGTTTGCAAACCGCTGAATCCACACGTGAGTTTAACTCTGTCAGTTGAATGCACACATTGACAACCATTCAGTTAGATAGCTCCGTTTTGGTTTTAGAAGCAGATATTTCTCTGTACAGCCTATGGTCCCATTCACTCGGGAATATCCCAACGCAGCTCCTAGAAGAAACGTGTTTCTGACTCGCTGAATCTCAACATAGATTCAAATCTCTTAGGTGAACGAACGCACAGCAGAGCAGTTTCAAGGAAACGTTTCTCCTGAGTTTTAGAAGAAGTTTCCTGCTCTTTAGTACGTATACCGGCATTGGGCTGGAAATACCGGTTTTGGGATTCTGCACAGAAAGGGTTTGCAAACCGCTGAATCCACACGTGAGTTTAATTCTGTCAGTTGAATGTACACATTGACAACCATTCAGTTTGATAGCACACTTTTGGTTTTAGAAGCAGATATTTCTCTGTACAGCCTATGGTCCCATTCACTCGGGAATATCCCAACGCAGCTCCTAGAAGAAACGTGTTTCTGACTCGCTGAATCTCAACATAGATTCAACTCTCTTAGGTGAACGAACGCACAGCAGAGCAGTTTCAAGGAAACGTTTCTCCTGAGTCTTAGACGAAGTTTCCTGCTGTTTAGTACGTATGCCGGCATTGGGCTGGAAATACCGGTTTTGGGATTCTGCACAGAAAGGGTTTGCAAACCGCTGAATCCACACGTGAGTTTAACTCTGTCAGTTGAATGCACACATTGACAACCATTCAGTTAGATAGCTCCGTTTTGGTTTTAGAAGCAGATATTTCTCTGTACAGCCTATGGTCCCATTCACTCGGGAATATCTCAACGCAGCTCCTAGAAGAAACGTGTTTCTGACTCGCTGAATCTCAACATAGATTCAACTCTCTTAGGTGAACGAAAGCACAGAAGAGCAGTTTCAAGGAAACGTTACTCCTGAGTTTTAGACGAAGTTTCCTGCTGTTTAGTAGGGATACCGGCATTGGGCTGGAAATACCGGTTTTGGGATTCTGCACAGAAAGGGTTTGCAAACCGCTGAATCCACACGTGAGTTTAACTCTGTCAGTTGAATGCACACATTGACAACCATTCAGTTAGATAGCTCCGTTTTGGTTTTAGAAGCAGATATTTCTCTGTACAGCCTATGGTCCCATTCACTCGGGAATATCCCAACGCAGCTCCTAGAAGAAACGTGTTTCTGACTCGCTGAATCTCAACATAGATTCAACTCTCTTAGGTGAACGAACGCACAGCAGAGCAGTTTCAAGGAAACGTTTCTCCTGAGTTTTAGACGAAGTTTCCTGCTGTTTAGTACGGATGCCGGCATTGGGCTGGACATACCGGTTTTGTGATTCTGCACAGAAAGGGTTTGCAAACCGCTGAATCCACACGTGAGTTTAACTCTGTCAGTTGAATGCACACATTGACAACCATTCAGTTTGATAGCACACTTTTGGTTTTAGAAGCAGATATTTCTCTGTACAGCCTATGGTCCCATTCACTCGGGAATATCCCAACGCACCTCCTAGAAGAAACGTGTTTCTGACTCGCTGAATCTCAACATAGATTCAACTCTCTTAGGTGAACGAACGCACAGCAGAGCAGTTTCAAGGAAACGTTTCTCCTGAGTTTTAGACGAAGTTTCCTGCTGTTTAGTACGTATGCCGGCATTGGGCTGGAAATACCGGTTTTGGGATTCTGCACAGAAAGGGTTTGCAAACCGCTGAATCCACACGTGAGCTTAACTCTGTCAGTTGAATGCACACATTGACAACCATTCAGTTAGATAGCTCCGTTTTGGTTTTAGAAGCAGATATTTCTCTGTACAGCCTATGGTCCCATTCACTCGGGAATATCCCAACGCAGCTCCTAGAAGAAACGTGTTTCTGACTCGCTGAATCTCAACATAGATTCAAATCTCTTAGGTGAACGAACGCACAGCGGAGCAGTTTCAAGGAAACGTTTCTCCTGAGTTTTAGACGAAGTTTCCTGCTCTTTAGTACGTATACCGGCATTGGGCTGGAAATACCGGTTTTGGGATTCTGCACAGAAAGGGTTTGCAAACCGCTGAATCCACACGTGAGTTTAACTCTGTCAGTTGAATGCACACATTGACAACCATTCAGTTTGATAGCACACTTTTGGTTTTAGCAGCAGATATTTCTCTGTACAGCCTATGGTCCCATTCACTCGGGAATATCCCAACGCAGCTCCTAGAAGAAACGTGTTTCTGACTCGCTGAATCTCAACATAGATTCAACTCTCTTAGGTGAACGAACGCACAGCAGAGCAGTTTCAAGGAAACGTTTCTCCTGAGTCTTAGACGAAGTTTCCTGCTGTTTAGTACGTATGCCGGCATTGGGCTGGAAATACCGGTTTTGGGATTCTGCACAGAAAGGTTTTGCAAACCGCTGAATCCACACGTGAGTTTAACTCTGTCAGTTGAATGCACACATTGACAACCATTCAGTTAGATAGCTCCGTTTTGGTTTTAGAAGCAGATATTTCTCTGTACAGCCTATGGTCCCATTCACTCGGGAATATCCCAACGCAGCTCCTAGAAGAAACGTGTTTCTGACTCGCTGAATCTCAACATAGATTCAACTCTCTTAGGTGAACGAACGCACAGAAGAGCAGTTTCAAGGAAACGTTTCTCCTGAGTTTTAGGCGAAGTTTCCTGCTGTTTAGTAGGGATGCCGGCATTGGGCTGGAAATACCGGTTTTGGGATTCTGCACAGAAAGGGTTTGCAAACCGCTGAATCCACACGTGAGTTTAACTCTGTCAGTTGAATGCACACATTGACAACCATTCAGTTAGATAGCTCCGTTTTGGTTTTAGAAGCAGATATTTCTCTGTACAGCCTATGGTCCCATTCACTCGGGAATATCCCAACGCAGCTCCTAGAAGAAACGTGTTTCTGACTCGCTGAATCTCAACATAGATTCAACTCTCTTAGGTGAACGAACGCACAGCAGAGCAGTTTCAAGGAAACGTTTCTCCTGAGTTTTAGACGAAGTTTCCTGCTGTTTAGTACGGATGCCGGCATTGGGCTGGAAATACCGGTTTTGGGATTCTGCACAGAAAGGGTTTGCAAACCGCTGAATCCACACGTGAGTTTAACTCTGTCAGTTGAATGTACACATTGACAACCATTCAGTTTGATAGCACACTTTTGGTTTTAGAAGCAGATATTTCTCTGTACAGCCTATGGTCCCATTCACTCGGGAATATCCCAACGCAGCTCCTAGAAGAAACGTGTTTCTGACTCGCTGAATCTCAACATAGATTCAACTCTCTTAGGTGAACGAACGCACAGCAGAGCAGTTTCAAGGAAACGTTTCTCCTGAGTCTTAGACGAAGTTTCCTGCTGTTTAGTACGTATGCCGGCATTGGGCTGGAAATACCGGTTTTGGGATTCTGCACAGAAAGGGTTTGCAAACCGCTGAATCCACACGTGAGTTTAACTCTGTCAGTTGAATGCACACATTGACAACCATTCAGTTAGATAGCTCCGTTTTGGTTTTAGAAGCAGATATTTCTCTGTACAGCCTATGGTCCCATTCACTCGGGAATATCCCAACGCAGCTCCTAGAAGAAACGTGTTTCTGACTCGCTGAATCTCAACATAGATTCAACTCTCTTAGGTGAACGAACGCACAGCAGAGCAGTTTCAAGGAAACGTTTCTCCTGAGTTTTAGACGAGGTTTCCTGCTGTTTAGTACGGATGCCGGCATTGGGCTGGACATACCGGTTTTGGGATTCTGCACAGAAATGGTTTGCAAACCGCTGAATCCACACGTGAGTTTAACTCTGTCAGTTGAATGCACACTTTGACAACCATTCAGTAAGATAGCTCCGTTTTGGTTTTAGAAGCAGATATTTCTCTGTACAGCCTATGGTCCCATTCACTCGGGAATATCCCAACGCAGCTCCTAGAAGAAACGTGTTTCTGACTCGCTGAATCTCAACATAGTTTCAACTCTCTTAGGTGAACGAACGCACAGCAGAGCAGTTTCAAGGAAACGTTTCTCCTGAGTTTTAGACGAAGTTTCCTGCTGTTTAGTACGGATGCCGGCATTGAGCTGGAATTACCGGTTTTGGGATTCTGCACAGAAAGGGTTTGCAAACCGCTGAATCGAAACGTGAGTTTAACTCTGTCAGTTGAATGCACACATTGACAACCATTCAGTTAGATACCATCCTTTTGGTTGTAGGAGCAGATATTTCTCTGTACAGCCTATGGTACCATTCACTCGGGAATATCCCAACGCACCTCCTAGAAGAAACGTGTTTCTGACTCGCTGAATCTCAACATAGATTCAACTGTCTTAGGTGAACGAACGCACAGCAGAGCAGTTTCAAGGAAACGTTTCTCCTGAGTTTTAGACGAAGTTTCCTGCTGTTTAGTACGTATGCCGGCATTGGGCTGGAAATGCCGGTTTTGGGATTCTGCACAGAAAGGGTTTGCAAACTGCTGAATCCACACGTGAGTTTAACTCTGTCAGTTGAATGCACACATTGACAACCATTCAGTTAGATAGCTCCGTTTTGGTTTTAGAAGCAGATATTTCTCTGTACAGCCTATGGTCACATTCACTCGGGAATATCCAAACGCAGCTCCTAGAAGAAACGTGTTTCTGACTCGCTGAATCTCAACATAGATTCAACTCTCTTAGGTGAACGAACGCACAGCAGAGCAGTTTCAAGGAAACGTTTCTCCTGAGTTTTAGACGAAGTTTCCTGCTGTTTAGTACGGATGCCGGCATTGGGCTGGAAATACCGGTTTTGGGATTCTGCACAGAAAGGGTTTGCAAACCGCTGAATCCACACGTGAGTTTAACTCTGTCAGTTGAATGCACACATTGACAACCATTCAGTTTGATAGCACACTTTTGGTTTTGGAAGCAGATATTTCTCTGTACAGCCTATGGTCCCATTCACTCGGGAATATCCCAAAGCAGCTCCTAGCATAAACGTGTTTCTGACTCGCTGAATCTGAACATAGATTCAACTCTCTTAGTTGAACGAACGCACAGCAGAGCAGTTTCAAGGAAACGTTTCTCCTGAGTTTTAGACGAAGTTTCCTGCTGTTTAGTACGTATACCGGCATTGGGCTGGAAATACCGGTTTTGGGATTCTGCACAGAAAGGGTTTGCAAACCGCTGAATCCACACGTGACTTTAACTCTGTCAGTTGAATGCACACATTGACAACCATTCAGTTAGATAGCTCCGTTTTGGTTTTAGAAGCAGATATTTCTCTGTACAGCCTATGGTCCCATTCACTCGGGAATATCCCAACGCAGCTCCTAGAAGAAACGTGTTTCTGACTCGCTGAATCTCAACATAGATTCAACTCTCTTAGGTGAACGAACGCACAGCAGAGCAGTTTCAAGGAAACGTTTCTCCTGAGTCTTAGACGAAGTTTCCTGCTGTTTAGTACGTATGCCGGCATTGGGCTGGAAATACCGGTTTTGGGATTCTGCACAGAAAGGGTTTGCAAACCGCTGAATCCACACGTGAGTTTAACTCTGTCAGTTGAATGCAGCCATTGACATCCATTCAGTTAGATAGCTCCGTTTTGGTTTTAGAAGCAGATATTTCTCTGTACATCCTATGGTCACATTCACTCGGGAATATCCAAACGCAGCTCCTAGAAGAAACGTGTTTCTGACTCGCTGAATCTCAACATAGATTCAACTCTCTTAGGTGAACGAACGCACAGCAGAGCAGTTTCAAGGAAACGTTTCTCCTGAGTTTTAGACGAAGTTTCCTGCTGTTTAGTACGGATGCCGGCATTGGGCTGGAAATACCGGTTTTGGGATTCTGCACAGAAAGGGTTTGCAAACCGCTGAATCCACACGTGAGTTTAACTCTGTCAGTTGAATGCACACATTGACAACCATTCAGTTTGATAGCACACTTTTGGTTTTAGAAGCAGATATTTCTCTGTACAGCCTATGGTCCCATTCACTCGGGAATATCCCAACGCAGCTCCTAGAAGAAACGTGTTTCTGACTCGCTGAATCTCAACATAGATTCAACTCTCTTAGGTGAACGAACGCACAGCAGAGCAATTTCAAGGAAACGTTTCTCCTGAGTCTTAGACGAAGTTTCCTGCTGTTTAGTACGTATGCCGGCATTGGGCTGGAAATACCGGTTTTGGGATTCTGCACAGAAAGGGTTTGCAAACCGCTGAATCCACACGTGAGTTTAACTCTGTCAGTTGAATGCACACATTGACAACCATTCTGTTAGATAGCTCCGTTTTGGTTTTAGAAGCAGATATTTCTCTGTACAGCCTATGGTCCCATTCACTCGGGAATATCACAACGCACCTCCTAGAAGAAACGTGTTTCTGACTCGCTGAATCTCAACATAGATTCAACTCTCTTAGGTGAACGAACGCACAGCAGAGCAGTTTCAAGGAAACATTTCTCCTGAGTTTTAGACGAAGTTTCCTGCTGTTTAGTACGGATGCCGGCATTGGGCTGGACATACCGGTTTTGGGATTCTGCACAGAAATGGTTTGCAAACCGCTGAATCCACACGTGAGTTTAACTCCGTCAGTTGAATGCACACATTGACAACCATTGAGTTAGATAGCTCCGTTTTGGTTTTAGAAGCAGATATTTCTCAGTACAGCCTATGGTCCCATTCACTCGGGAATATCCCAACTCAGCTCCGAGCATAAACGTGTTTCTAACTCGCTGAATGTCAACATAGTTTCAACTCTCGTAGGTGAACGAACGCACAGAAGAGCTGTTTCAAGGAAACGTTTCTCCTGAGTTTTAGACGAAGTTTCCTGCTGTTTAGTACGGATGCCGGCATTGAGCTGGAATTACCGGTTTTGGGATTCTGCACAGAAAGAGTTTGTAAACCGCTGAATCCAAACGTGAGTTTAACTCTGTCAGTTGAATGCACACATTGACAACCATTCAGTTAGATACCACCCTTTTGGTTGTAGGAGCAGATATTTCTCTGTACAGCCGATGGTCCCATTCACTCGGGAATATCCCAATGAACCTCCTAGAAGAAACGTGTTTCTGACTCGCTGAATCTCAACATAGATTCAACTCTCTTAGGTGATCGAACGCACAGCAGAGCAGTTTCAAGGAAACGTTTCTCCTGAGTTTTAGACGAAGTTTCCTGCTGTTTAGTACGGATGCCGGCATTGGGCTGGAAATACCGGTTTTGGGATTCTGCACAGAAAGGGTTTCAAACCGCTGAATCCACATGTGACTTTAACTCTGTCAGTTGAATGCACACATTGACCACCATTCAGTTAGATAGCTCCGTTTTGGTTTTAGAAGCAGATATTTCTCTGTACAGCCTATGGTCCCATTCACTCGGGAATATCCCAACGCAGCTCCTAGAAGAAACGTGTTTCTGACTCGCTGAATCTCAACATAGATTCAACTCTCTTAGGTGAACGAACGCACAGCAGAGCAGTTTCAAGGAAACGTTTCTCCTGAGTTTTAGACGAAGTTTCCTACTGTTTAGTACGTATGCCGGCATTGGGCTGGAAATACCGGTTTTGGGATTCTGCACAGAAAGGGTTTGCAAACCGCTGAATCCACACGTGAGTTTAACTCTGTCAGTTGAATGCACACATTGACAACCATTCAGTTTGATAGCACACTTTTGGTTTTAGAAGCAGATATTTCTCTGTACAGCCTATGGTCCCATTCCCTCGGGAATATCCCAACGCAGCTCCTAGAAGAAACGTGTTTCTGACTCGCTGAATCTCAACATAGATTCCACTCTCTTAGGTGAACGAACGCACAGCAGAGCAATTTCAAGGAAACGTTTCTCCTGAGTCTTAGACGAAGTTTCCTGCTGTTTAGTACGTATGCCGGCATTGGGCTGGAAATACCGGTTTTGGGATTCTGCACAGAAAGGGTTTGCAAACCGCTGAATCCACACGTGAGTTTAACTCTGTCAGTTGAATGCACACATTGACAGCCATTCAGTTTGATAGCACACTTTTGGTTTTAGAAGCAGATATTTCTCTGTACACCCTATGGTCCCATTCACTCGAGAATATCCCAATGCAGCTCCTAGAAGAAACGTGTTTCTGACTCGCTGTATCTCAACATAGATTCAACTCTCTTAGGTGAACGAACGCACAGCAGAGCAGTTTCAAGGAAATGTTTCTCCTGAGATTTGGACGAAGTTTCCTGCTGTTTAGTACGGATGCCGGCATTGGACTGGGAATCCTGGTTTTGGGATTCTGCACAGAAAGGGTTTGCAAACCGCTGAATCCACACGTGAGTTTAACTCTGTCAGTTGAATGCACACATTGAAAACCATTCAGTTTGATAGCACACTTTTGGTTTTAGAAGCAGATATTTCTCTGTACAGCCTATGGTCCCATTCACTCGGGAATATCCCAACGCAACTCCTAGAAGAAACGTGTTTCTGACTCGCTGAATCTCAACATAGTTTCAACTCTCTTAGGTGAACGAAAGCACAGCAAAGCAGTTTCAAGGAAACGTTTCTCCTGAGTTTTAGACGAAGTTTCCTGCTGTTTAGTACGGATGCCGGCATTGAGCTGGAATTACCGGTTTTGGGATTCTGCACAGAAAGGGTTTGCAAACCGCTGAATCCAAACGTGAGTTTAACTCTGTCAGTTGAATGCACACATTGACAACCATTCAGTTATATACCACCCTTTTGGTTGTAGGAGCAGATATTTCTCTGTACAGCCTATGGTCCCATTCACTCGGGAATATCCCAACGCACCTCCTAGAAGAAACCTGTTTCTGACTCGCTGAATCTCAACATAGATTCAACTCTCTTAGGTGAACGAACGCACAGCAGAGCAGTTTCAAGGAAACGTTTCTCCTGAGTTTTATACGAAGTTTCCTGCTGTTTAGTACGGATGCCGGCATTGGGCTGGAAATACCGGTTTTGGGATTCTGCACAGAAAGGGTTTGCAAACCGCTGAATCCACACGTGAGTTTAACTCTGTCAGTTGAATGCACACATTGACAACCATTCAGTTAGATAGCTCCGTTTTGGTTTTAGAAGCAGATATTTCTCTGTACAGCCTATGGTCCCATTCACTCGGGAATATCCCAACGCAGCTCCTGGAAGAAACGTGTTTCTGACTCGCTGAATCTCAACACAGATTCAACTCTCTTAGGTGAACGAACGCACAGCAGAGCAGTTTCAAGGAAACGTTTCTCCTGAGTTTTAGACGAAATTTCCTGCTGTTTAGTACGGTTGCCGGCATTGGGCTGGACATACCGGTTTTGGGATTCTGCACAGAAATGGTTTGCAAACCGCTGAATCCACACGTGAGTTTAACTCTGTCAGTTGAATGCACACTTTGACAACCATTCAGTTAGATAGCTCCGTTTTGGTTTTAGAAGCAGATATTTCTCTGTACAGCCTATGGTCCCATTCACTCGGGAATATCCCAACGCAGCTCCTAGCATAAACGTGTTTCTGACTCGCTGAATCTCAACATAGTTTCAACTCTCTTAGGTGAACGAACGCACAGCAGAGCAGTTTCAAGGAAACGTTTCTCCTGAGTTTTAGACGAAGTTTCCTGCTGTTTAGTACGGATGCCGGCATTGAGCTGGAATTACCGGTTTTGGGATTCTGCACAGAAAGGGTTTGTAAACCGCTGAATCCAAACGTGAGTTTAACTCTGTCAGTTGAATGCACACATTGACAACAATTCAGTTAGATACCACCCTTTTGGTTGTAGGAGCAGATATTTCTCTGTACAGCCTATGGTCCCCTTCACTCGGGAATATCCCAACGCACCTCCTAGAAGAAACGTGTTTCTGACTCGCTGAATCTCAACATAGATTCAACGCTCTTAGGTGATCGAACGCACGGCAGAGCACTTTCAAGGAAACGTTTCTCCTGAGTTTTAGACGAAGCTTCCTGCTGTTTAGTACGGATGCCGGCATTGGGCTGGAAATACCGGTTTTGGGATTCTGCACAGAAAGGGTTTGCAAACCGCTGAATCCACACGTGAGTTTAACTCTGTCAGTTGAATGCACACATTGACAACCATTCAGTTTGATAGCACACTTTTGGTTTTAGAAGCAGATATTTCTCTGTACAGCCTATGGTCCCATTCACTCGGGAATATCCCAACGCAGCTCCTAGAAGAAACGTGTTTCTGACTCGCTGAATCTCAACATAGATTCAACTCTCTTAGGTGAACGAACGCACAGCAAAGCAGTTTCAAGGAAACGTTTCTCCTGAGATTTAGACGAAGTTTCCTGCTGTTTAGTACGGATGCCGGCATTGGGCTGGAAATACTGGTTTTGGGATTCTGCACAGAAAGGGTTTGCAAACCGCTGAATCCACATGTGAGTTTAACTCTGTCAGTTGAATGCACACATTGACAACCATTCAGTTAGATAGCTCCGTTTTGGTTTTAGAAGCAGATATTTCTCTGTACAGCCTATGGTCCCATTCACTCGGGAATATCCCAACGCAGCTCCTAGCATAAACGTGTTTCTGACTCGCTGAATCTCAACATAGTTTCAACTCTCTTAGGTGAACGAACGCACAGCAGAGCAGTTTCAAGGAAACGTTTCTCCTGAGTTTTAGACGAAGTTTCCTGCTGTTTAGTACGGATGCCGGCATTGAGCGGGAATTACCGGTTTTGGGATTCTGCACAGAAAGGGTTTGTAAACCGCTGAATCCAAACGTGAGTTTAACTCTGTCAGTTGAATGCACACATTGACAACAATTCAGTTAGATACCACCCTTTTGGTTGTAGGAGCAGATATTTCTCTGTACAGCCTATGGTCCCATTCACTCGGGAATATCCCAACGCAGCTCCTAGAAGAAACGTGTTTCTGACTCGCTGAATCTCAACATAGATTCAACACTCTAAGGTGAACGAACGCACAGCAGAGCAGTTTCAAGGAAACGTTTCTCCTGAGTTTTAGACGAAGTTTCCTGCTGTTTAGTACGTATGCCGGCATTGGGCTGGAAATACCGGTTTTGGGATTCTGCACAGAAAGGGTTTGCAAACCGCTGAATGCACACGTGACTTTAACTCTGTCAGTTGAATGCACACATTGACAACCATTCAGTTTGATAGCACACTTTTGGTTTTAGAAGCAGATATTTCTCTGTACAGCCTATGGTCCAATTCACTCGGGAATATCCCAGCGCTACTCCTAGAAGAAACGTGTTTCTGACTCGCTGAATCTCAACATAGTTTCAACTCTCTTAGGTGAACGAAAGCACAGCAAAGCAGTTTCAATGAAACGTTTCTCCTGAGTTTTAGACGAAGTTTCCTGCTGTTTAGTACGGATGCCGGCATTGAGCTGGAATTACCGGTTTTGGGATTCTGCACAGAAAGGGTTTGCAAACCACTGAATCCAAACGTGAGTTTAACTCTGTCAGTTGAATGCACACATTGACAACCATTCAGTTAGATAGCTCCGTTTTGGTTTTAGAAGCAGATATTTCTCTGTACAGCCTATGGTCCCATTCACTCGGGAATATCCCAACGCACCTCCTAGAAGAAACCTGTTTCTGACTCGCTGTATCTCAACATAGATTCAACTCTCTTAGGTGAACGAACGCACAGCAGAGCAGTTTCAAGGAAATGTTTCTCCTGAGATTTGGACGAAGTTTCCTGCTGTTTAGTACGGATGCCGGCATTGGACTGGGAATCCTGGTTTTGGGATTCTGCACAGAAAGGGTTTGCAAACCGCTGAATCCACACGTGAGTTTAACTCTGTCAGTTGAATGCACACATTGACAACCATTCAGTTAGATAGCTCCGTTTTGGTTTTAGAAGCAGATATTTCTCTGTACAGCCTATGGTCCCATTCACTCGGGAATATCCCAACGCAACTCCTAGAAGAAACGTGTTTCTGACTCGCTGAATCTCAACATAGTTTCAACTCTCTTAGGTGAACGAAAGCACAGCAAAGCAGTTTCAAGGAAACGTTTCTCCTGAGTTTTAGACGAAGTTTCCTGCTGTTTAGTACGGATGCCGGCATTGAGCTGGAATTACCGGTTTTGGGATTCTGCACAGAAAGGGTTTGCAAACCGCTGAATCCAAACGTGAGTTTAACTCTGTCAGTTGAATGCACACATTGACAACCATTCAGTTAGATACCACCCTTTTGGTTGTAGGAGCAGATATTTCTCTGTACAGCCTATGGTCCCATTCACTCGGGAATATCCCAACGCACCTCCTAGAAGAAACCTGTTTCTGACTCGCTGAATCTCAACATAGATTCAACTCTCTTAGGTGATCGAACGCACAGCAGAGCAGTTTCAAGGAAACGTTTCTCCTGAGTTTTATACGAAGTTTCCTGCTGTTTAGTACGGATGCCGGCATTGGGCTGGAAATACCGGTTTTGGGATTCTGCACAGAAAGGGTTTGCAAACCGCTGAATCCACACGTGAGTTTAACTCTGTCAGTTGAATGCACACATTGACAACCATTCAGTTAGATAGCTCCGTTTTGGTTTTAGAAGCAGATATTTCTCTGTACAGCCTATGGTCCCATTCACTCGGGAATATCCCAACGCAGCTCCTGGAAGAAACGTGTTTCTGACTCGCTGAATCTCAACACAGATTCAACTCTCTTAGGTGAACGAACGCACAGCAGAGCAGTTTCAAGGAAACGTTTCTCCTGAGTTTTAGACGAAATTTCCTGCTGTTTAGTACGGATGCCGGCAATGGGCTGGACATACCGGTTTTGGGATTCTGCACAGAAATGGTTTGCAAACCGCTGAATCCACACGTGAGTTTAACTCTGTCAGTTGAATGCACACTTTGACAACCATTCAGTTAGATAGCTCCGTTTTGGTTTTAGAAGCAGATATTTCTCTGTACAGCCTATGGTCCCATTCACTCGGGAATATCCCAACGCAGCTCCTAGCATAAACGTGTTTCTGACTCGCTGAATCTCAACATAGTTTCAACTCTCTTAGGTGAACGAACGCACAGCAGAGCAGTTTCAAGGAAACGTTTCTCCTGAGTTTTAGACGAAGTTTCCTGCTGTTTAGTACGGATGCCGGCATTGAGCTGGAATTACCGGTTTTGGGATTCTGCACAGAAAGGGTTTGTGAACCGCTGAATCCAAACGTGAGTTTAACTCTGTCAGTTGAATGCACACATTGACAACAATTCAGTTAGATACCACCCTTTTGGTTGTAGGAGCAGATATTTCTCTGTACAGCCTATGGTCCCATTCACTCGGGAATATCCCAACGCACCTCCTAGAAGAAACGTGTTTCTGACTCGCTGAATCTCAACATAGATTCAACGCTCTTAGGTGATCGAACGCACAGCAGAGCAGTTTCAAGGAAACGTTTCTCCTGAGTTTTAGACGAAGTTTCCTGCTGTTTAGTACGGATGCCGGCATTGGGCTGGAAATACCGGTTTTGGGATTCTGCACAGAAAGGGTTTGCAAACCGCTGAATCCACACGTGAGTTTAACTCTGTCAGTTGAATGCACACATTGACAGCCATTCAGTTTGATAGCACACTTTTGGTTTTAGAAGCAGATATTTCTCTGTACAGCCTATGGTCCCATTCACTCGGGAATATCCCAATGCAGCTCCTAGAAGAAACGTGTTTCTGACTCGCTGAATCTCAACATAGATTCAACTCTCTTAGGTGAACGAACGCACAGCAGAGCAGTTTAAAGGAAACGTTTCTCCTGAGTTTTAGACGAAATTTCCTGCTGTTTAGTACGGATGCCGCCATTGGGCTGGAAATACCGGTTTTGGGATTCTGCACAGAAAGGGTTTGCAAACCGCTGAATCCACACGTGTGTTTAACTCTGTCAGTTGAATGCACACATTGACAACCATTCAGTTAGATAGCTCCGTTTTGGTTTTAGAAGCAGATATTTCTCTGTACAGCCTATGGTCCCATTCACTCGGGAATATCCCAATGCAGCTCCTAGAAGAAACGTGTTTCTGACTCGCTGAATCTCAACATAGATTCAACTCTCTTAGGTGAACGAACGCACAGCAGAGCAGTTTAAAGGAAACGTTTCTCCTGAGTTTTAGACGAAGTTTCCTGCTGTTTAGTACGTATGCCGGCATTGGGCTGGAAATACCGGTTTTGGGATTCTGCACAGAAAGGGTTTGCAAACCGCTGAATCCACATGTGAGTTTAACTCTGTCAGTTGAATGCACACATTGACAACAATTCAGTTAGATACCACCCTTTTGGTTGTAGGAGCAGATATTTCTCTGTACAGCCTATGGTCCCATTCACTCGGGAATATCCCAACGCACCTCCTAGAAGAAACGTGTTTCTGACTCGCTGAATCTCAACATAGATTCAACTCTCTTAGGTGATCGAACGCACAGCAGAGCAGTTTCAAGGAAACGTTTCTCCTGAGTTTTAGACGAAGTTTCCTGCTGTTTAGTACGGATGCCGGCATTGGGCTGGAAATACCGGTTTTGGGATTCTGCACAGAAAGGGTTTGCAAACCGCTGAATCCACACGTGACTTTAACTCTGTCAGTTGAATGCACACATTGACAACCATTCAGTTTGATAGCACACTTTTGGTTTTAGAAGCAGATATTTCTCTGTACAGCCTATGGTCCCATTCACTCGGGAATATCCCAACGCAGCTCCTAGAAGAAACGTGTTTCTGACTCGCTGAATCTCAACATAGATTCAACACTCTAAGGTGAACGAACGCACAGCAGAGCAGTTACAAGGAAACGTTTCTCCTGAGTTTTAGACGAAGTTTCCTGCTGTTTAGTACGTATGCCGGCATTGGGCTGGAAATACCGGTTTTGGGATTCTGCACAGAAAGGGTTTGCAAACCGCTGAATCCACACGTGAGTTTACCTCTGTCAGTTGAATGCACACATTGACAACCATTCAGTTAGATAGCTCCGTTTTGGTTTTAGAAGCAGATATTTCTCTGTACAGCCTATGGTCCCATTCACTCGGGAATATCCCAACGCAGCTCCTAGAAGAAACGTGTTTCTGACTCGCTGAATCTCAACATAGATTCAACTCTCTTAGGTGAACGAACGCACAGAAGAGCAGTTTCAAGGAAACGTTTCTCCTGAGTTTTAGGCGAAGTTTCCTGCTGTTTAGTAGGGATGCCGGCATTGGGCTGGAAATACCGGTTTTGGGATTCTGCACAGAAAGGGTTTGCAAACCGCTGAATCCACACGTGAGTTTAACTCTGTCAGTTGAATGCACACATTGACAACCATTCAGTTAGATAGCTCCGTTTTGGTTTTAGAAGCAGATATTTCTCTGTACAGCCTATGGTCCCATTCACTCGGGAATATCCCAACGCAGCTCCTAGAAGAAACGTGTTTCTGACTCGCTGAATCTCAACATAGATGCAACTCTCTTAGGTGAACGAACGCACAGCAGAGCAGTTTCAAGGAAACGTTTCTCCTGAGTTTTAGACGAAGTTTCCTGCTGTTTAGTACAGATGCCGGCATTGGGCTGGACATACCGGTTTTGGGATTCTGCACAGAAAGGGTTTGCAAACCGCTGAATCCACACGTGAGTTTAACTCTGTCAGTTGAATGCACACATTGACAACCATTCAGTTTGATAGCACACTTTTGGTTTTAGAAGCAGATATTTCTCTGTACAGCCTATGGTCCCATTCACTCGGGAATATCCCAACGCACCTCCTAGAAGAAACGTGTTTCTGACTCGCTGAATCTCAACATAGATTCAACTCTCTTAGATGAACGAACGCACAGCAGAGCAGTTTCAAGGAAACGTTTCTCCTGAGTTTTAGACGAAGTTTCCTGCTGTTTAGTACGTATGCCGGCATTGGGCTGGAAATACCGGTTTTGGGATTCTGCACAGAAAGGGTTTGCAAACCGCTGAATCCACACGTGAGCTTAACTCTCTCAGTTGAATGCACACATTGACAACCATTCAGTTAGATAGCTCCGTTTTGGTTTTAGAAGCAGATATTTCTCTGTACAGCCTATGGTCCCATTCACTCGGGAATATCCCAACGCAGCTCCTAGAAGAAACGTGTTTCTGACTCGCTGAATCTCAACATAGATTCAACTCTCTTAGGTGAACGAACGCACAGCAGAGCAGTTTCAAGGAAACGTTTCTCCTGAGTTTTAGACGAAGTTTCCTGCTGTTTAGTACGGATGCCGGCATTGGGCTGGAAATACCGGTTTTGGGATTCTGCACAGAAAGGGTTTGCAAACCGCTGAATCCACCCGTGAGTTTAACTCTGTCAGTTGAATGCACACATTGACAACCATTCAGTTTGATAGCACACTTTTGGTTTTAGAAGCAGATATTTCTCTGTACAGCCTATGGTCCCATTCACTCGGGAATATCCCAACGCACCTCCTAGAAGAAACGTGTTTCTGACTCGCTGAATCTCAACATAGATTCAACTCTCTTAGGTGATCAAATGCACAGCAGAGCAGTTTCAAGGAAACGTTTCTCCTGAGTTTTAGACGAAGTTTCCTGCTGTTTAGTACGTATGCCGGCATTGGGCTGGAAATACCGGTTTTGGGATTCTGCACAGAAAGGGTTTGCAAACCGCTGAATCCACACGTGAGTTTACCTCTGTCAGTTGAATGCACACATTGACAACCATTCAGTTAGATAGCTCCGTTTTGGTTTTAGAAGCAGATATTTCTCTGTACAGCCTATGGTCCCATTCACTCGGGAATATCCTAACGCAGCTCCTAGAAGAAACGTGTTTCTGACTCGCTGAATCTCAACCTAGATTCAACTCTCTTAGGTGATCGAACGCACAGCAGAGCAGTTTCAAGGAAACGTTTCTCCTGAGTTTTAGACGAAGTTTCCTGCTGTTTAGTACGGATGCCGGCATTGGGCTGGAAATACCGGTTTTGGGATTCTGCACAGAAAGGGTTTGCAAACCGCTGAATCCACACGTGAGTTTAACTCTGTCAGTTGAATGCACACATTGACAACCATTCAGTTAGATAGCTCCGTTTTGGTTTTAGAAGCAGATATTTCTCTGTACATCCTATGGTCCCATTCACTCGGGAATATCCCAACGCAGCTCCTAGAAGAAACGTGTTTCTGACTCGCTGAATCTCAACATAAATTCAACTCTCTTAGGTGATCGAACGCACAGCAGAGCAGTTTCAAGGAAACGTTTCTCCTGAGTTTTAGACGAAGTTTCCTGCTGTTTAGTACGTATGCCGGCATTGGGCTGGAAATACCGGTTTTGGGATTCTGCACAGAAATGGTTTGCAAACCGCTGAATCCACACGTGAGTTTAACTCTGTCAGTTGAATGCACACATTGACAACCATTCAGTTAGATAGCTCCGTTTTGGTTTTAGAAGCAGATATTTCTCTGTACAGCCTATGGTCCCATTCACTCGGGAATATCCCAACGCAGCTCCTAGAAGAAACGTGTTTCTGACTCGCTGAATCTCAACATAGATTCAACTCTCTTAGGTGAACGAACGCACAGAAGAGCAGTTTCAAGGAAACGTTTCTCCTGAGTTTTAGGCGAAGTTTCCTGCTGTTTAGTAGGGATGCCGGCATTGGGCTGGAAATACCGGTTTTGGGATTCTGCACAGTAAGGGTTTGCAAACCGCTGAATCCACACGTGAGTTTAACTCTGTCAGTTGAATGCACACATTGACAACCATTCAGTTAGATAGCTCCGTTTTGGTTTTAGAAGCAGATATTTCTCTGTACAGCCTATGGTCCCATTCACTCGGGAATATCCCAACGCAGCTCCTAGAAGAAACGTGTTTCTGACTCGCTGAATCTCAACATAGATTCAACTCTCTTAGGTGAACGAACGCACAGCAGAGCAGTTTCAAGGAAACGTTTCTCCTGAGTTTTAGACGAAGTTTCCTGCTGTTTAGTACGGATGCCGGCATTGGGCTGGAAATACCGGTTTTGGGATTCTGCACAGAAAGGGTTTGCAAACCGCTGAATCCACACGTGAGTTTAACTCTGTCAGTTGAATGCACACATTGACAACCATTCAGTTTGATAGCACACTTTTGGTTTTAGAAGCAGATATTTCTCTGTACAGCCTATGGTCCCATTCACTCGGGAATATCCCAACGCACCTCCTAGAAGAAACGTGTTTCTGACTCGCTGAATCTCAACATAGATTCAACTCTCTTAGGTGAACGAACGCACAGCAGAGCAGTTTCAAGGAAACGTTTCTCCTGAGTTTTAGACGAAGTTTCCTGCTGTTTAGTACGTATGCCGGCATTGGGCTGGAAATACCGGTTTTGGGATTCTGCACAGAAAGGGTTTGCAAACCGCTGAATCCACACGTGAGCTTAATTCTGTCAGTTGAATGCACACATTGACAACCATTCAGTTAGATAGCTCCGTTTTGGTTTTAGAAGCAGATATTTCTCTGTACAGCCTATGGTCCCATTCACTCGGGAATATCCCAACGCAGCTCCTAGAAGAAACGTGTTTCTGACTCGCTGAATCTCAACATAGATTCAAATCTCTTAGGTGAACGAACGCACAGCAGAGCAGTTTCAAGGAAACGTTTCTCCTGAGTTTTAGACGAAGTTTCCTGCTCTTTAGTACGTATACCGGCATTGGGCTGGAAATACCGGTTTTGGGATTCTGCACAGAAAGGGTTTGCAAACCGCTGAATCCACACGTGAGTTTAACTCTGTCAGTTGAATGCACACATTGACAACCATTCAGTTTGATAGCACACTTTTGGTTTTAGCAGCAGATATTTCTCTGTACAGCCTATGGTCCCATTCACTCGGGAATATCCAAACGCAGCTCCTAGAAGAAACGTGTTTCTGACTCGCTGAATCTCAACATAGATTCAACTCTCTTAGGTGAACGAACGCACAGCAGAGCAGTTTCAAGGAAACGTTTCTCCTGAGTCTTAGACGAAGTTTCCTGCTGTTTAGTACGTATGCCGGCATTGGGCTGGAAATACCGGTTTTGGGATTCTGCACAGAAAGGTTTTGCAAACCGCTGAATCCACACGTGAGTTTAACTCTGTCAGTTGAATGCACACATTGACAACCATTCAGTTAGATAGCTCCGTTTTGGTTTTAGAAGCAGATATTTCTCTGTACAGCCTATGGTCCCATTCACTCGGGAATATCCCAACGCAGCTCCTAGAAGAAACGTGTTTCTGACTCGCTGAATCTCAACATAGATTCAACTCTCTTAGGTGAACGAACGCACAGAAGAGCAGTTTCAAGGAAACGTTTCTCCTGAGTTTTAGGCGAAGTTTCCTGCTGTTTAGTAGGGATGCCGGCATTGGGCTGGAAATACCGGTGTTGGGATTCTGCACAGAAAGGGTTTGCAAACCGCTGAATCCACACGTGAGTTTAACTCTGTCAGTTGAATGCACACATTGACAACCATTCAGTTAGATAGCTCCGTTTTGGTTTTAGAAGCAGATATTTCTCTGTACAGCCTATGGTCCCATTCACTCGGGAATATCCCAACGCAGCTCCTAGAAGAAACGTGTTTCTGACTCGCTGAATCTCAACATAGATTCAACTCTCTTAGGTGAACGAACGCACAGCAGAGCAGTTTCAAGGAAACGTTTCTCCTGAGTTTTAGACGAAGTTTCCTGCTGTTTAGTACGGATGCCGGCATTGGGCTGGACATACCGGTTTTGGGATTCTGCACAGAAAGGGTTTGCAAACCGCTGAATCCACACGTGAGTTTAACTCTGTCAGTTGAATGCACACATTGACAACCATTCAGTTTGATAGCACACTTTTGGTTTTAGAAGCAGATATTTCTCTGTACAGCCTATGGTCCCATTCACTCGGGAATATCCCAACGCACCTCCTAGAAGAAACGTGTTTCTGACTCGCTGAATCTCAACATAGATTCAACTCTCTTAGGTGAACGAACGCACAGCAGAGCAGTTTCAAGGAAACGTTTCTCCTGAGTTTTAGACGAAGTTTCCTGCTGTTTAGTACGTATGCCGGCATTGGGCTGGAAATACCGGTTTTGGGATTCTGCACAGAAAGGGTTTGCAAACCGCTGAATCCACACGTGAGCTTAACTCTCTCAGTTAAATGCACACATTGACAACCATTCAGTTAGATAGCTCCGTTTTGGTTTTAGAAGCAGATATTTCTCTGTACAGCCTATGGTCCCATTCACTCGGGAATATCCCAACGCAGCTCCTAGAAGAAACGTGTTTCTGACTCGCTGAATCTCAACATAGATTCAACTCTCTTAGGTGAACGAACGCACAGCAGAGCAGTTTCAAGGAAACGTTTCTCCTGAGTTTTAGACGAAGTTTCCTGCTGTTTAGTACGGATGCCGGCATTGGGCTGGAAATACCGGTTTTGGGATTCTGCACAGAAAGGGTTTGCAAACCGCTGAATCCACACGTGAGTTTAACTCTGTCAGTTGAATGCACACATTGACAACCATTCAGTTTGATAGCACACTTTTGGTTTTAGAAGCAGATATTTCTCTGTACAGCCTATGGTCCCATTCACTCGGGAATATCCCAACGCACCTCCTAGAAGAAACGTGTTTCTGACTCGCTGAATCTCAACATAGATTCAACTCTCTTAGGTGATCAAACGCACAGCAGAGCAGTTTCAAGGAAACGTTTCTCCTGAGTTTTAGACGAAGTTTCCTGCTGTTTAGTACGGATGCCGGCATTGGGCTGGAAATACCGGTTTTGGGATTTTGCACAGAAAGGGTTTGCAAACCGCTGAATCCACACGTGAGTTTAACTCTGTCAGTTGAATGCACACATTGACAACCATTCAGTTAGATAGCTCCGTTTTGGTTTTAGAAGCAGATATTTCTCTGTACAGCCTATGGTCCCATTCACTCGGGAATATCCCAACGCAGCTCCTAGAAGAAACGTGTTTCTGACTCGCTGAATCTCAACATAGATTCAAATCTCTTAGGTGAAAGATCGCACAGCAGAGCAGTTTCAAGGAAACGTTTCTCCTGAGTTTTAGACGAAGTTTCCTGCTCTTTAGTACGTATACCGGCATTGGGCTGGAAATACCGGTTTTGGGATTCTGCACAGAAAGGGTTTGCAAACCGCTGAATCCACACGTGAGTTTAACTCTGTCAGTTGAATGTACACATTGACAACCATTCAGTTTGATAGCACACTTTTGGTTTTAGAAGCAGATATTTCTCTGTACAGCCTATGGTCCCATTCACTCGGGAATATCCCAACGCAGCTCCTAGAAGAAACGTGTTTCTGACTCGCTGAATCTCAACATAGATTCAACTCTCTTAGGTGAACGAACGCACAGCAGAGCAGTTTCAAGGAAACGTTTCTCCTGAGTCTTAGACGAAGTTTCCTGCTGTTTAGTACGTATGCCGGCATTGGGCTGGAAATACCGGTTTTGGGATTCTGCACAGAAAGGGTTTGCAAACCGCTGAATCCACACGTGAGTTTACCTCTGTCAGTTGAATGCACACATTGACAACCATTCAGTTAGATAGCTCCGTTTTGGTTTTAGAAGCAGATATTTCTCTGTACAGCCTATGGTCCCATTCACTCGGGAATATCCTAACGCAGCTCCTAGAAGAAACGTGTTTCTGACTCGCTGAATCTCAACATAGATTCAACTCTCTTAGGTGATCGAACGCACAGCAGAGCAGTTTCAAGGAAACGTTTCTCCTGAGTTTTAGACGAAGTTTCCTGCTGTTTAGTACGGATGCCGGCATTGGGCTGGAAATACCGGTTTTGGGATTCTGCACAGAAAGGGTTTGCAAACCGCTGAATCCACACGTGAGTTTAACTCTGTCAGTTGAATGCACACATTGACAACCATTCAGTTAGATAGCTCCGTTTTGGTTTTAGAAGCAGATATTTCTCTGTACATCCTATGGTCCCATTCACTCGGGAATATCCCAACGCAGCTCCTAGAAGAAACGTGTTTCTGACTCGCTGAATCTCAACATAAATTCAACTCTCTTAGGTGATCGAACGCACAGCAGAGCAGTTTCAAGGAAACGTTTCTCCTGAGTTTTAGACGAAGTTTCCTGCTGTTTAGTACGTATGCCGGCATTGGGCTGGAAATACCGGTTTTGGGATTCTGCACAGAAATGGTTTGCAAACCGCTGAATCCACACGTGAGTTTAACTCTGTCAGTTGAATACACACATTGACAACCATTCAGTTAGATAGCTCCGTTTTGGTTTTAGAAGCAGATATTTCTCTGTACAGCCTATGGTCCCATTCACTCGGGAATATCCCAACGCAGCTCCTAGAAGAAACGTGTTTCTGACTCGCTGAATCTCAACATAGATTCAACTCTCTTAGGTGAACGAACGCACAGAAGAGCAGTTTCAAGGAAACGTTACTCCTGAGTTTTAGACGAAGTTTCCTGCTGTTTAGTAGGGATGCCGGCATTGGGCTGGAAATACCGGTTTTGGGATTCTGCACAGAAAGGGTTTGCAAACCGCTGAATCCACACGTGAGTTTAACTCTGTCAGTTGAATGCACACATTGACAACCATTCAGTTAGATAGCTCCGTTTTGGTTTTAGAAGCAGATATTTCTCTGTACAGCCTATGGTCCCATTCACTCGGGAATATCCCAACGCAGCTCCTAGAAGAAACGTGTTTCTGACTCGCTGAATCTCAACATAGATTCAACTCTCTTAGGTGAACGAACGCACAGCAGAGCAGTTTCAAGGAAACGTTTCTCCTGAGTTTTAGACGAAGTTTCCTGCTGTTTAGTACGGATGCCGGCATTGGGCTGGAAATACCGGTTTTGGGATTCTGCACAGAAAGGGTTTGCAAACCGCTGAATCCACACGTGAGTTTAACTCTGTCAGTTGAATGCACACATTGACAACCATTCAGTTTGATAGCACACTTTTGGTTTTAGAAGCAGATATTTCTCTGTACAGCCTATGGTCCCATTCACTCGGGAATATCCCAACGCACCTCCTAGAAGAAACGTGTTTCTGACTCGCTGAATCTCAACATAGATTCAACTCTCTTAGGTGAACGAACGCACAGCAGAGCAGTTTCAAGGAAACGTTTCTCCTGAGTTTTAGACGAAGTTTCCTGCTGTTTAGTACGTATGCCGGCATTGGGCTGGAAATACCGGTTTTGGGATTCTGCACAGAAAGGGTTTGCAAACCGCTGAATCCACACGTGAGCTTAATTCTGTCAGTTGAATGCACACATTGACAACCATTCAGTTAGATAGCTCCGTTTTGGTTTTAGAAGCAGATATTTCTCTGTACAGCCTATGGTCCCATTCACTCGGGAATATCCCAACGCAGCTCCTAGAAGAAACGTGTTTCTGACTCGCTGAATCTCAACATAGAATCAAATCTCTTAGGTGAACGAACGCACAGCAGAGCAGTTTCAAGGAAACGTTTCTCCTGAGTTTTAGACGAAGTTTCCTGCTCTTTAGTACGTATACCGGCATTGGGCTGGAAATACCGGTTTTGGGATTCTGCACAGAAAGGGTTTGCAAACCGCTGAATCCACACGTGAGTTTAACTCTGTCAGTTGAATGCACACATTGACAACCATTCAGTTTGATAGCACACTTTTGGTTTTAGCAGCAGATATTTCTCTGTACAGCCTATGGTCCCATTCACTCGGGAATATCCCAACGCAGCTCCTAGAAGAAACGTGTTTCTGACTCGCTGAATCTCAACATAGATTCAACTCTCTTAGGTGAACGAACGCACAGCAGAGCAGTTTCAAGGAAACGTTTCTCCTGAGTCTTAGACGAAGTTTCCTGCTGTTTAGTACGTATGCCGGCATTGGGCTGGAAATACCGGTTTTGGGATTCTGCACAGAAAGGTTTTGCAAACCGCTGAATCCACACGTGAGTTTAACTCTGTCAGTTGAATGCACACATTGACAACCATTCAGTTAGATAGCTCCGTTTTGGTTTTAGAAGCAGATATTTCTCTGTACAGCCTATGGTCCCATTCACTCGGGAATATCCCAACGCAGCTCCTAGAAGAAACGTGTTTCTGACTCGCTGAATCTCAACATAGATTCAACTCTCTTAGGTGAACGAACGCACAGCAGAGCAGTTTCAAGGAAACGTTTCTCCTGAGTCTTAGACGAAGTTTCCTGCTGTTTAGTACCTATGCCGGCATTGGGCTGGAAATACCGGTTTTGGGATTCTGCACAGAAAGGTTTTGCAAACCGCTGAATCCACACGTGAGTTTAACTCTGTCAGTTGAATGCACACATTGACAACCATTCAGTTAGATAGCTCCGTTTTGGTTTTAGAAGCAGATATTTCTCTGTACAGCCTATGGTCCCATTCACTCGGGAATATCCCAACGCAGCTCCTAGAAGAAACGTGTTTCTGACTCGCTGAATCTCAACATAGATTCAACTCTCTTAGGTGAACGAACGCACAGAAGAGCAGTTTCAAGGAAACGTTTCTCCTGAGTTTTAGACGAAGTTTCCTGCTGTTTAGTACGGATGCCGGCATTGGGCTGGAAATACCGGTTTTGGGATTCTGCACAGAAAGGGTTTGCAAACCGCTGAATCCACACGTGAGTTTAACTCTGTCAGTTGAATGCACACATTGACAACCATTCAGTTAGATAGCTCCGTTTTGGTTTTAGAAGCAGATATTTCTCTGTACAGCCTATGGTCCCATTCACTCGGGAATATCCCAACGCAGCTCCTAGAAGAAACGTGTTTCTGACTCGCTGAACCTCAACATAGATTCAACTCTCTTAGGTGAACGAACGCACAGCAGAGCAGTTTCAAGGAAACGTTTCTCCTGAGTTTTAGACGAAGTTTCCTGCTGTTTAGTACGGATGCCGGCATTGGGCTGGACATACCGGTTTTGGGATTCTGCACAGAAAGGGTTTGCAAACCGCTGAATCCACACGTGAGCTTAACTCTCTCAGTTAAATGCACACATTGACAACCATTCAGTTAGATAGCTCCGTTTTGGTTTTAGAAGCAGATATTTCTCTGTACAGCCTATGGTCCCATTCACTCGGGAATATCCCAACGCAGCTCCTAGAAGAAACGTGTTTCTGACTCGCTGAATCTCAACATAGATTCAACTCTCTTAGGTGAACGAACGCACAGCAGAGCAGTTTCAAGGAAACGTTTCTCCTGAGTTTTAGACGAAGTTTCCTGCTGTTTAGTACGGATGCCGGCATTGGGCTGGAAATACCGGTTTTGGGATTCTGCACAGAAAGGGTTTGCAAACCGCTGAATCCACACGTGAGTTTAACTCTGTCAGTTGAATGCACACATTGACAACCATTCAGTTTGATAGCACACTTTTGGTTTTAGAAGCAGATATTTCTCTGTACAGCCTATGGTCCCATTCACTCGGGAATATCCCAACGCACCTCCTAGAAGAAACGTGTTTCTGACTCGCTGAATCTCAACATAGATTCAACTCTCTTAGGTGATCAAACGCACAGCAGAGCAGTTTCAAGGAAACGTTTCTCCTGAGTTTTAGACGAAGTTTCCTGCTGTTTAGTACGGATGCCGGCATTGGGCTGGAAATACCGGTTTTGGGATTTTGCACAGAAAGGGTTTGCAAACCGCTGAATCCACACGTGAGTTTAACTCTGTCAGTTGAATGCACACATTGACAACCATTCAGTTAGATAGCTCCGTTTTGGTTTTAGAAGCAGATATTTCTCTGTACAGCCTATGGTCCCATTCACTCGGGAATATCCCAACGCAGCTCCTAGAAGAAACGTGTTTCTGACTCGCTGAATCTCAACATAGATTCAAATCTCTTAGGTGAAAGATCGCACAGCAGAGCAGTTTCAAGGAAACGTTTCTCCTGAGTTTTAGACGAAGTTTCCTGCTCTTTAGTACGTATACCGGCATTGGGCTGGAAATACCGGTTTTGGGATTCTGCACAGAAAGGGTTTGCAAACCGCTGAATCCACACGTGAGTTTAACTCTGTCAGTTGAATGTACACATTGACAACCATTCAGTTTGATAGCACACTTTTGGTTTTAGAAGCAGATATTTCTCTGTACAGCCTATGGTCCCATTCACTCGGGAATATCCCAACGCAGCTCCTAGAAGAAACGTGTTTCTGACTCGCTGAATCTCAACATAGATTCAACTCTCTTAGGTGAACGAACGCACAGCAGAGCAGTTTCAAGGAAACGTTTCTCCTGAGTCTTAGACGAAGTTTCCTGCTGTTTAGTACGTATGCCGGCATTGGGCTGGAAATACCGGTTTTGGGATTCTGCACAGAAAGGGTTTGCAAACCGCTGAATCCACACGTGAGTTTACCTCTGTCAGTTGAATGCACACATTGACAACCATTCAGTTAGATAGCTACGTTTTGGTTTTAGAAGCAGATATTTCTCTGTACAGCCTATGGTCCCATTCACTCGGGAATATCCTAACGCAGCTCCTAGAAGAAACGTGTTTCTGACTCGCTGAATCTCAACATAGATTCAACTCTCTTAGGTGATCGAACGCACAGCAGAGCAGTTTCAAGGAAACGTTTCTCCTGAGTTTTAGACGAAGTTTCCTGCTGTTTAGTACGGATGCCGGCATTGGGCTGGAAATACCGGTTTTGGGATTCTGCACAGAAAGGGTTTGCAAACCGCTGAATCCACACGTGAGTTTAACTCTGTCAGTTGAATGCACACATTGACAACCATTCAGTTAGATAGCTCCGTTTTGGTTTTAGAAGCAGATATTTCTCTGTACATCCTATGGTCCCATTCACTCGGGAATATCCCAACGCAGCTCCTAGAAGAAACGTGATTCTGACTCGCTGAATCTCAACATAAATTCAACTCTCTTAGGTGATCGAACGCACAGCAGAGCAGTTTCAAGTAAACGTTTCTCCTGAGTTTTAGACGAAGTTTCCTGCTGTTTAGTACGTATGCCGGCATTGGGCTGGAAATACCGGTTTTGGGATTCTGCACAGAAATGGTTTGCAAACCGCTGAATCCACACGTGAGTTTAACTCTGTCAGTTGAATACACACATTGACAACCATTCAGTTAGATAGCTCCGTTTTGGTTTTAGAAGCAGATATTTCTCTGTACAGCCTATGGTCCCATTCACTCGGGAATATCCCAACGCAGCTCCTAGAAGAAACGTGTTTCTGACTCGCTGAATCTCAACATAGATTCAACTCTCTTAGGTGAACGAACGCACAGAAGAGCAGTTTCAAGGAAACGTTACTCCTGAGTTTTAGACGAAGTTTCCTGCTGTTTAGTAGGGATGCCGGCATTGGGCTGGAAATACCGGTTTTGGGATTCTGCACAGAAAGGGTTTGCAAACCGCTGAATCCACACGTGAGTTTAACTCTGTCAGTTGAATGCACACATTGACAACCATTCAGTTAGATAGCTCCGTTTTGGTTTTAGAAGCAGATATTTCTCTGTACAGCCTATGGTCCCATTCACTCGGGAATATCCCAACGCAGCTCCTAGAAGAAACGTGTTTCTGACTCGCTGAATCTCAACATAGATTCAACTCTCTTAGGTGAACGAACGCACAGCAGAGCAGTTTCAAGGAAACGTTTCTCCTGAGTTTTAGACGAAGTTTCCTGCTGTTTAGTACGGATGCCGGCATTGGGCTGGAAATACCGGTTTTGGGATTCTGCACAGAAAGGGTTTGCAAACCGCTGAATCCACACGTGAGTTTAACTCTGTCAGTTGAATGCACACATTGACAACCATTCAGTTTGATAGCACACTTTTGGTTTTAGAAGCAGATATTTCTCTGTACAGCCTATGGTCCCATTCACTCGGGAATATCCCAACGCACCTCCTAGAAGAAACGTGTTTCTGACTCGCTGAATCTCAACATAGATTCAACTCTCTTAGGTGAACGAACGCACAGCAGAGCAGTTTCAAGGAAACGTTTCTCCTGAGTTTTAGACGAAGTTTCCTGCTGTTTAGTACGTATGCCGGCATTGGGCTGGAAATACCGGTTTTGGGATTCTGCACAGAAAGGGTTTGCAAACCGCTGAATCCACACGTGAGCTTAATTCTGTCAGTTGAATGCACACATTGACAACCATTCAGTTAGATAGCTCCGTTTTGGTTTTAGAAGCAGATATTTCTCTGTACAGCCTATGGTCCCATTCACTCGGGAATATCCCAACGCAGCTCCTAGAAGAAACGTGTTTCTTACTCGCTGAATCTCAACATAGATTCAAATCTCTTAGGTGAACGAACGCACAGCAGAGCAGTTTCAAGGAAACGTTTCTCCTGAGTCTTAGACGAAGTTTCCTGCTGTTTAGTACGTATGCCGGCATTGGGCTGGAAATACCGGTTTTGGGATTCTGCACAGAAAGGTTTTGCAAACCGCTGAATCCACACGTGAGTTTAACTCTGTCAGTTGAATGCACACATTGACAACCATTCAGTTAGATAGCTCCGTTTTGGTTTTAGAAGCAGATATTTCTCTGTACAGCCTATGGTCCCATTCACTCGGGAATATCCCAACGCAGCTCCTAGAAGAAACGTGTTTCTGACTCGCTGAATCTCAACATAGATTCAACTCTCTTAGGTGAACGAACGCACAGAAGAGCAGTTTCAAGGAAACGTTTCTCCTGAGTTTTAGGCGAAGTTTCCTGCTGTTTAGTAGGGATGCCGGCATTGGGCTGGAAATACCGGTTTTGGGATTCTGCACAGAAAGGTTTTGCAAACCGCTGAATCCACACGTGAGTTTAACTCTGTCAGTTGAATGCACACATTGACAACCATTCAGTTTGATAGCACACTTTTGGTTTTAGAAGCAGATATTTCTCTGTACAGCCTATGGTCCCATTCACTCGGGAATATCCCAACGCAGCTCCTAGAAGAAACGTGTTTCTGACTCGCTGAATCTCAACATAGATTCAACTCTCTTAGGTGAACGAACGCACAGCAGAGCAGTTTCAAGGAAACGTTTCTCCTGAGTTTTAGACGAAGTTTCCTGCTGTTTAGTACGGATGCCGGCATTGGGCTGGACATACCGGTTTTGGGATTCTGCACAGAAAGGGTTTGCAAACCGCTGAATCCACACGTGAGTTTAACTCTGTCAGTTGAATGCACACATTGACAACCATTCAGTTTGATAGCACACTTTTGGTTTTAGAAGCAGATATTTCTCTGTACAGCCTATGGTCCCATTCACTCGGGAATATCCCAACGCACCTCCTAGAAGAAACGTGTTTCTGACTCGCTGAATCTCAACATAGATTCAACTCTCTTAGGTGAACGAACGCACAGCAGAGCAGTTTCAAGGAAACGTTTCTCCTGAGTTTTAGACGAAGTTTCCTGCTGTTTAGTACGTATGCCGGCATTGGGCTGGAAATACCGGTTTTGGGATTTTGCACAGAAAGGGTTTGCAAACCGCTGAATCCACACGTGAGTTTAACTCTGTCAGTTGAATGCACACATTGACAACCATTCAGTTAGATAGCTCCGTTTTGGTTTTAGAAGCAGATATTTCTCTGTACAGCCTATGGTCCCATTCACTCGGGAATATCCCAACGCAGCTCCTAGAAGAAACGTGTTTCTGACTCGCTGAATCTCAACATAGATTCAAATCTCTTAGGTGAACGATCGCACAGCAGAGCAGTTTCAAGGAAACGTTTCTCCTGAGTTTTAGACGAAGTTTCCTGCTCTTTAGTACGTATACCGGCATTGGGCTGGAAATACCGGTTTTGGGATTCTGCACAGAAAGGGTTTGCAAACCGCTGAATCCACACGTGAGTTTAACTCTGTCAGTTGAATGTACACATTGACAACCATTCAGTTTGATAGCACACTTTTGGTTTTAGAAGCAGATATTTCTCTGTACAGCCTATGGTCCCATTCACTCGGGAATATCCCAACGCAGCTCCTAGAAGAAACGTGTTTCTGACTCGCTGAATCTCAACATAGATTCAACTCTCTTAGGTGAACGAACGCACAGCAGAGCAGTTTCAAGGAAACGTTTCTCCTGAGTCTTAGACGAAGTTTCCTGCTGTTTAGTACGTATGCCGGCATTGGGCTGGAAATACCGGTTTTGGGATTCTGCACAGAAAGGTTTTGCAAACCGCTGAATCCACACGTGAGTTTAACTCTGTCAGTTGAATGCACACATTGACAACCATTCAGTTAGATAGCTCCGTTTTGGTTTTAGAAGCAGATATTTCTCTGTACAGCCTATGGTCCCATTCACTCGGGAATATCCCAACGCAGCTCCTAGAAGAAACGTGTTTCTGACTCGCTGAATCTCAACATAGATTCAACTCTCTTAGGTGAACGAACGCACAGAAGAGCAGTTTCAAGGAAACGTTTCTCCTGAGTTTTAGGCGAAGTTTCCTGCTGTTTAGTAGGGATGCCGGCATTGGGCTGGAAATACCGGTTTTGGGATTCTGCACAGAAAGGGTTTGCAAACCGCTGAATCCACACGTGAGTTTAACTCTGTCAGTTGAATGCACACATTGACAACCATTCAGTTAGATAGCTCCGTTTTGGTTTTAGAAGCAGATATTTCTCTGTACAGCCTATGGTCCCATTCACTCGGGAATATCCCAACGCAGCTCCTAGAAGAAACGTGTTTCTGACTCGCTGAATCTCAACATAGATTCAACTCTCTTAGGTGAACGAACGCACAGCAGAGCAGTTTCAAGGAAACGTTTCTCCTGAGTTTTAGACGAAGTTTCCTGCTGTTTAGTACGGATGCCGGCATTGGGCTGGACATACCGGTTTTGGGATTCTGCACAGAAAGGGTTTGCAAACCGCTGAATCCACACGTGAGTTTAACTCTGTCAGTTGAATGCACACATTGACAACCATTCAGTTTGATAGCACACTTTTGGTTTTAGAAGCAGATATTTCTCTGTACAGCCTATGGTCCCATTCACTCGGGAATATCCCAACGCACCTCCTAGAAGAAACGTGTTTCTGACTCGCTGAATCTCAACATAGATTCAACTCTCTTAGGTGAACGAACGCACAGCAGAGCAGTTTCAAGGAAACGTTTCTCCTGAGTTTTAGACGAAGTTTCCTGCTGTTTAGTACGTATGCCGGCATTGGGCTGGAAATACCGGTTTTGGGATTCTGCACAGAAAGGGTTTGCAAACCGCTGAATCCACACATGAGCTTAACTCTCTCAGTTAAATGCACACATTGACAACCATTCAGTTAGATAGCTCCGTTTTGGTTTTAGAAGCAGATATTTCTCTGTACAGCCTATGGTCCCATTCACTCGGGAATATCCCAACGCAGCTCCTAGAAGAAACGTGTTTCTGACTCGCTGAATCTCAACATAGATTCACCTCTCTTAGGTGAACGAACGCACAGCAGAGCAGTTTCAAGGAAACGTTTCTCCTGAGTCTTAGACGAAGTTTCCTGCTGTTTAGTACGTATGCCGGCATTGGGCTGGAAATACCGGTTTTGGGATTCTGCACAGAAAGGGTTTGCAAACCGCTGAATCCACACGTGAGTTTAACTCTGTCAGTTGAATGCACACATTGACAACCATTCAGTTAGATAGCTCCGTTTTGGTTTTAGAAGCAGATATTTCTCTGTACAGCCTATGGTCCCATTCACTCGGGAATATCCCAACGCAGCTCCTAGAAGAAACGTGTTTCTGACTCGCTGAATCTCAACATAGATTCAACTCTCTTAGGTGATCAAACGCACAGCAGAGCAGTTTCAAGGAAACGTTTCTCCTGAGTTTTAGACGAAGTTTCCTGCTGTTTAGTACGTATGCCGGCATTGGGCTGGAAATACCGGTTTTGGGATTCTGCACAGAAAGGGTTTGCAAACCGCTGAATCCACACGTGAGTTTACCTCTGTCAGTTGAATGCACACATTGACAACCATTCAGTTAGATAGCTCCGTTTTGGTTTTAGAAGCAGATATTTCTCTGTACAGCCTATGGTCCCATTCACTCGGGAATATCCCAACGCAGCTCCTAGAAGAAACGTGTTTCTGACTCGCTGAATCTCAACATAGATTCAACTCTCTTAGGTGATCGAACGCACAGCAGAGCAGTTTCAAGGAAACGTTTCTCCTGAGTTTTAGACGAAGTTTCCTGCTGTTTAGTACGTATGCCGGCATTGGGCTGGAAATACCGGTTTTGGGATTCTGCACAGAAAGGGTTTGCAAACCGCTGAATCCACACGTGAGTTTAACTCTGTCAGTTGAATGCACACATTGACAACCATTCAGTTAGATAGCTCCGTTTTGGTTTTAGAAGCAGATATTTCTCTGTACATCCTATGGTCCCATTCACTCGGGAATATCCCAACGCAGCTCCTAGAAGAAACGTGTTTCTGACTCGCTGAATCTCAACATAAATTCAACTCTCTTAGGTGATCGAACGCACAGCAGAGCAGTTTCAAGGAAACGTTTCTCCTGAGTTTTAGACGAAGTTTCCTGCTGTTTAGTACGTATGCCGGCATTGGGCTGGAAATACCGGTTTTGGGATTCTGCACAGAAATGGTTTGCAAACCGCTGAATCCACACGTGAGTTTAACTCTGTCAGTTGAATACACACATTGACAACCATTCAGTTAGATAGCTCCGTTTTGGTTTTAGAAGCAGATATTTCTCTGTACAGCCTATGGTCCCATTCACTCGGGAATATCCCAACGCAGCTCCTAGAAGAAACGTGTTTCTGACTCGCTGAATCTCAACATAGATTCAACTCTCTTAGGTGAACGAACGCACAGAAGAGCAGTTTCAAGGAAACGTTACTCCTGAGTTTTAGACGAAGTTTCCTGCTGTTTAGTAGGGATGCCGGCATTGGGCTGGAAATACCGGTTTTGGGATTCTGCACAGAAAGGGTTTGCAAACCGCTGAATCCACACGTGAGTTTAACTCTGTCAGTTGAATGCACACATTGACAACCATTCAGTTAGATAGCTCCGTTTTGGTTTTAGAAGCAGATATTTCTCTGTACAGCCTATGGTCCCATTCACTCGGGAATATCCCAACGCAGCTCCTAGAAGAAACGTGTTTCTGACTCGCTGAATCTCAACATAGATTCAACTCTCTTAGGTGAACGAACGCACAGCAGAGCAGTTTCAAGGAAACGTTTCTCCTGAGTTTTAGACGAAGTTTCCTGCTGTTTAGTACGGATGCCGGCATTGGGCTGGAAATACCGGTTTTGGGATTCTGCACAGAAAGGGTTTGCAAACCGCTGAATCCACACGTGAGTTTAACTCTGTCAGTTGAATGCACACATTGACAACCATTCAGTTTGATAGCACACTTTTGGTTTTAGAAGCAGATATTTCTCTGTACAGCCTATGGTCCCATTCACTCGGGAATATCCCAACGCAGCTCCTAGAAGAAACGTGTTTCTGACTCCCTGAATCTCAACATAGATTCAACTCTCTTAGGTGAACGAACGCACAGCAGAGCAGTTTCAAGGAAACGTTTCTCCTGAGTTTTAGACGAAGTTTCCTGCTGTTTAGTACGTATGCCGGCATTGGGCTGGAAATACCGGTTTTGGGATTCTGCACAGAAAGGGTTTGCAAACCGCTGAATCCACACGTGAGCTTAATTCTGTCAGTTGAATGCACACATTGACAACCATTCAGTTAGATAGCTCCGTTTTGGTTTTAGAAGCAGATATTTCTCTGTACAGCCTATGGTCCCATTCACTCGGTAATATCCCAACGCAGCTCCTAGAAGAAACGTGTTTCTGACTCGCTGAATCTCAACATAGATTCAAATCTCTTAGGTGAACGAACGCACAGCAGAGCAGGTTCAAGGAAACGTTTCTCCTGAGTTTTAGACGAAGTTTCCTGCTCTTTAGTACGTATACCGGCATTGGGCTGGAAATACCGGTTTTGGGATTCTGCACAGAAAGGGTTTGCAAACCGCTGAATCCACACGTGAGTTTAACTCTGTCAGTTGAATGCACACATTGACAACCATTCAGTTTGATAGCACACTTTTGGTTTTAGCAGCAGATATTTCTCTGTACAGCCTATGGTCCCATTCACTCGGGAATATCCCAACGCAGCTCCTAGAAGAAACGTGTTTCTGACTCGCTGAATCTCAACATAGATTCAACTCTCTTAGGTGAACGAACGCACAGCAGAGCAGTTTCAAGGAAACGTTTCTCCTGAGTCTTAGACGAAGTTTCCTGCTGTTTAGTACGTATGCCGGCATTGGGCTGGAAATACCGGTTTTGGGATTCTGCACAGAAAGGTTTTGCAAACCGCTGAATCCACACGTGAGTTTAACTCTGTCAGTTGAATGCACACATTGACAACCATTCAGTTAGATAGCTCCGTTTTGGTTTTAGAAGCAGATATTTCTCTGTACAGCCTATGGTCCCATTCACTCGGGAATATCCCAACGCAGCTCCTAGAAGAAACGTGTTTCTGACTCGCTGAATCTCAACATAGATTCAACTCTCTTAGGTGAACGAACGCACAGAAGAGCAGTTTCAAGGAAACGTTTCTCCTGAGTTTTAGGCGAAGTTTCCTGCTGTTTAGTAGGGATGCCGGCATTGGGCTGGAAATACCGGTTTTGGGATTCTGCACAGAAAGGGTTTGCAAACCGCTGAATCCACACGTGAGTTTAACTCTGTCAGTTGAATGCACACATTGACAACCATTCAGTTAGATAGCTCCGTTTTGGTTTTAGAAGCAGATATTTCTCTGTACAGCCTATGGTCCCATTCACTCGGGAATATCCCAACGCAGCTCCTAGAAGAAACGTGTTTCTGACTCGCTGAATCTCAACATAGATTCAACTCTCTTAGGTGAACGAACGCACAGCAGAGCAGTTTCAAGGAAACGTTTCTCCTGAGTTTTAGACGAAGTTTCCTGCTGTTTAGTACGGATGCCGGCATTGGGCTGGAAATACCGGTTTTGGGATTCTGCACAGAAAGGGTTTGCAAACCGCTGAATCCACACGTGAGTTTAACTCTGTCAGTTGAATGCACACATTGACAACCATTCAGTTAGATAGCTCCGTTTTGGTTTTAGAAGCAGATATTTCTCTGTACAGCCTATGGTCCCATTCACTCGGGAATATCCCAACGCACCTCCTAGAAGAAACGTGTTTCTGACTCGCTGAATCTCAACATAGATTCAACTCTCTTAGGTGATCAAACGCACAGCAGAGCAGTTTCAAGGAAACGTTTCTCCTGAGTTTTAGACGAAGTTTCCTGCTGTTTAGTACGTATGCCGGCATTAGGCTGGAAATACCGGTTTTGGGATTTTGCACAGAAAGGGTTTGCAAACCGCTGAATCCACACGTGAGTTTAACTCTGTCAGTTGAATGCACACATTGACAACCATTCAGTTAGATAGCTCCGTTTTGGTTTTAGAAGCAGATATTTCTCTGTACAGCCTATGGTCCCATTCACTCGGGAATATCCCAATGCAGCTCCTAGAAGAAACGTGTTTCTGACTCGCTGAATCTCAACATAGATTCAAATCTCTTAGGTGAACGATCGCACAGCAGAGCAGTTTCAAGGAAACGTTTCTCCTGAGTTTTAGACGAAGTTTCCTGCTCTTTAGTACGTATACCGGCATTGGGCTGGAAATACCGGTTTTGGGATTCTGCACAGAAAGGGTTTGCAAACCGCTGAATCCACACGTGAGTTTAACTCTGTCAGTTGAATGTACACATTGACAACCATTCAGTTTGATAGCACACTTTTGGTTTTAGAAGCAGATATTTCTCTGTACAGCCTATGGTCCCATTCACTCGGGAATATCCCAACGCAGCTCCTAGAAGAAACGTGTTTCTGACTCGCTGAATCTCAACATAGATTCAACTCTCTTAGGTGAACGAACGCACAGCAGAGCAGTTTCAAGGAAACGTTTCTCCTGAGTCTTAGACGAAGTTTCCTGCTGTTTAGTACGTATGCCGGCATTGGGCTGGAAATACCGGTTTTGGGATTCTGCACAGAAAGGGTTTGCAAACCGCTGAATCCACACGTGAGTTTAACTCTGTCAGTTGAATGCACACATTGACAACCATTCAGTTAGATAGCTCCGTTTTGGTTTTAGAAGCAGATATTTCTCTGTACAGCCTATGGTCCCATTCACTCGGGAATATCCCAACGCAGCTCCTAGAAGAAACGTGTTTCTGACTCGCTGAATCTCAACATAGATTCAGCTCTCTTAGGTGATCGAACGCACAGCAGAGCAGTTTCAAGGAAACGTTTCTCCTGAGTTTTAGACGAAGTTTCCTGCTGTTTAGTACGGATGCCGGCATTGGGCTGGAAATACCGGTTTTGGGATTCTGCACAGAAAGGGTTTGCAAACCGCTGAATCCACACGTGAGTTTAACTCTGTCAGTTGAATGCACACATTGACAACCATTCAGTTAGATAGCTCCGTTTTGGTTTTAGAAGCAGATATTTCTCTGTACAGCCTATGGTCCCATTCACTCGGGAATATCCCAACGCAGCTCCTAGAAGAAACGTGTTTCTGACTCGCTGAATCTCAACATAGATTCAACTCTCTTAGGTGAACGAACGCACAGCAGAGCAGTTTCAAGGAAACGTTTCTCCTGAGTTTTAGACGAGGTTTCCTGCTGTTTAGTACGGATGCCGGCATTGGGCTGGACATACCGGTTTTGGGATTCTGCACAGAAATGGTTTGCAAACCGCTGAATCCACACGTGAGTTTAACTCTGTCAGTTGAATGCACACTTTGACAACCATTCAGTTAGATAGCTCCGTTTTGGTTTTAGAAGCAGATATTTCTCTGTACAGCCTATGGTCCCATTCACTCGGGAATATCCCAACGCAGCTCCTAGAAGAAACGTGTTTCTGACTCGCTGAATCTCAACATAGTTTCAACTCTCTTAGGTGAACGAACGCACAGCAGAGCAGTTTCAAGGAAACGTTTCTCCTGAGTTTTAGACGAAGTTTCCTGCTGTTTAGTACGGATGCCGGCATTGAGCTGGAATTACCGGTTTTGGGATTCTGCACAGAAAGGGTTTGCAAACCGCTGATTCCAAACGTGAGTTTAACTCTGTCAGTTGAATGCACACATTGACAACCATTCAGTTAGATACCATCCTTTTGGTTGTAGGAGCAGATATTTCTCTGTACAGCCTATGGTACCATTCACTCGGGAATATCCCAACGCACCTCCTAGAAGAAACGTGTTTCTGACTCGCTGAATCTCAACATAGATTCAACTCTCTTAGGTGATCGAACGCACAGCAGAGCAGTTTCAAGGAAACGTTTCTCCTGAGTTTTAGACGAAGTTTCCTGCTTTTTAGTACGGATGCCGGCATTGGGCTGGAAATACCGGTTTTGGGATTCTGCACAGAAAGGGTTTGCAAACCGCTGAATCCACACGTGAGTTTAACTCTGTCAGTTTAATGCACACATTGACAACCATTCAGTTAGATAGCTCCGTTTTGGTTTTAGAAGCAGATATTTCTCTGTACAGCCTATGGTCCCATTCACTCGGAAATATCCCAACGGAGCTCCTAGAAGAAACGTGTTTCTGACTCGCTGAATCTCAACATAGATTCAACTCTCTTAGGTGAACGAACGCACAGCAGAGCAGTTTCAAGGAAACGATTCTCCTGAGTTTTAGACGAAGTTTCCTGCTGTTTAGTACGTATGCCGGCATTGGGCTGGAAATGCCGGTTTTGGGATTCTGCACAGAAAGGGTTTGCAAACTGCTGAATCCACACGTGAGTTTAACTCTGTCAGTTGAATGCACACATTGACAACCATTCAGTTAGATAGCTCCGTTTTGGTTTTAGAAGCAGATATTTCTCTGTACAGCCTATGGTCACATTCACTCGGGAATATCCAAACGCAGCTCCTAGAAGAAACGTGTTTCTGACTCGCTGAATCTCAACATAGATTCAACTCTCTTAGGTGAACGAACGCACAGCAGAGCAGTTTCAAGGAAACGTTTCTCCTGAGTTTTAGACGAAGTTTCCTGCTGTTTAGTACGGATGCCGGCATTGGGCTGGAAATACCGGTTTTGGGATTCTGCACAGAAAGGGTTTGCAAACCGCTGAATCCACACGTGAGTTTAACTCTGTCAGTTGAATGCTCACATTGACAACCATTCAGTTTGATAGCACACTTTTGGTTTTGGAAGCAGATATTTCTCTGTACAGCCTATGGTCCCATTCACTCGGGAATATCCCAACGCAGCTCCTAGCATAAACGTGTTTCTGACTCGCTGAATCTGAACATAGATTCAACTCTCTTAGTTGAACGAACGCACAGCAGAGCAGTTTCAAGGAAACGTTTCTCCTGAGATTTAGACGAAGTTTCCTGCTGTTTAGTACGTATACCGGCATTGGGCTGGAAATACCGGTTTTGGGATTCTGCACAGAAAGGGTTTGCAAACCGCTGAATCCACACGTGAGTTTAACTCTGTCAGTTGAATGCACACATTGACAACCATTCAGTTAGATAGCTCCGTTTTGGTTTTAGAAGCAGATATTTCTCTGTACAGCCTATGGTCCCATTCACTCGGGAATATCCCAACGCAGCTCCTAGAAGAAACGTGTTTCTGACTCGCTGAATCTCAACATAGATTCAACTCTCTTAGGTGAACGAACGCACAGCAGAGCAGTTTCAAGGAAACGTTTCTCCTGAGTCTTAGACGAAGTTTCCTGCTGTTTAGTACGTATGCCGGCATTGGGCTGGAAATACCGGTTTTGGGATTCTGCACAGAAAGGGTTTGCAAACCGCTGAATCCACACGTGAGTTTAACTCTGTCAGTTGAATGCAGCCATTGACATCCATTCAGTTAGATAGCTCCGTTTTGGTTTTAGAAGCAGATATTTCTCTGTACATCCTATGGTCACATTCACTCGGGAATATCCAAACGCAGCTCCTAGAAGAAACGTGTTTCTGACTCGCTGAATCTCAACATAGATTCAACTCTCTTAGGTGAACGAACGCACAGCAGAGCAGTTTCAAGGAAACGTTTCTCCTGAGTTTTAGACGAAGTTTCCTGCTGTTTAGTACGTATGCCGGCATTGGGCTGGAAATACCGGTTTTGGGATTCTGCACAGAAAGGGTTTGCAAACCGCTGAATCCACACGTGAGTTTAACTCTGTCAGTTGAATGCACACATTGACAACCATTCAGTTTGATAGCACACTTTTGGTTTTAGAAGCAGATATTTCTCTGTACAGCCTATGGTCCCATTCACTCGGGAATATCCCAACGCAGCTCCTAGAAGAAACGTGTTTCTGACTCGCTGAATCTCAACATAGATTCAACTCTCTTAGGTGAACGAACGCACAGCAGAGCAGTTTCAAGGAAACGTTTCTCCTGAGTTTTAGACGAAGTTTCCTGCTGTTTAGTACGGATGCCGGCATTGGGCTGGACATACCGGTTTTGGGATTCTGCACAGAAAGGGTTTGCAAACCGCTGAATCCACACGTGAGTTTAACTCTGTCAGTTGAATGCACACATTGACAACCATTCAGTTTGATAGCACACTTTTGGTTTTAGAAGCAGATATTTCTCTGTACAGCCTATGGTCCCTTTCACTCGGGAATATCCCAACGCACCTCCTAGAAGAAACGTGTTTCTGACTCGCTGAATCTCAACATAGATTCAACTCTCTTAGGTGAACGAACGCACAGCAGAGCAGTTTCAAGGAAACGTTTCTCCTGAGTTTTAGACGAAGTTTCCTGCTGTTTAGTACGTATGCCGGCATTGGGCTGGAAATACCGGTTTTGGGATTCTGCACAGAAAGGGTTTGCAAACCGCTGAATCCACACGTGAGCTTAATTCTGTCAGTTGAATGCACACATTGACAACCATTCAGTTAGATAGCTCCGTTTTGGTTTTAGAAGCAGATATTTCTCTGTACAGCCTATGGTCCCATTCACTCGGGAATATCCCAACGCAGCTCCTAGAAGAAACGTGTTTCTGACTCGCTGAATCTCAACATAGATTCAAATCTCTTAGGTGAACGAACGCACAGCAGAGCAGTTTCAAGGAAACGTTTCTCCTGAGTTTTAGACGAAGTTTCCTGCTCTTTAGTACGTATACCGGCATTGGGCTGGAAATACCGGTTTTGGGATTCTGCACAGAAAGGGTTTGCAAACCGCTGAATCCACACGTGAGTTTAACTCTGTCAGTTGAATGCACACATTGACAACCATTCAGTTTGATAGCACACTTTTGGTTTTAGCAGCAGATTTTTCTCTGTACAGCCTATGGTCCCATTCACTCGGGAATATCCCAACGCAGCTCCTAGAAGAAACGTGTTTCTGACTCGCTGAATCTCAACATAGATTCAACTCTCTTAGGTGAACGAACGCACAGCAGAGCAGTTTCAAGGAAACGTTTCTCCTGAGTCTTAGACGAAGTTTCCTGCTGTTTAGTACGTATGCCGGCATTGGGCTGGAAATACCGGTTTTGGGATTCTGCACAGAAAGGTTTTGCAAACCGCTGAATCCACACGTGAGTTTAACTCTGTCAGTTGAATGCACACATTGACAACCATTCAGTTAGATAGCTCCGTTTTGGTTTTAGAAGCAGATATTTCTCTGTACAGCCTATGGTCCCATTCACTCGGGAATATCCCAACGCAGCTCCTAGAAGAAACGTGTTTCTGACTCGCTGAATCTCAACATAGATTCAACTCTCTTAGGTGAACGAACGCACAGAAGAGCAGTTTCAAGGAAACGTTTCTCCTGAGTTTTAGGCGAAGTTTCCTGCTGTTTAGTAGGGATGCCGGCATTGGGCTGGAAATACCGGTTTTGGGATTCTGCACAGAAAGGGTTTGCAAACCGCTGAATCCACACGTGAGTTTAACTCTGTCAGTTGAATGCACACATTGACAACCATTCAGTTAGATAGCTCCGTTTTGGTTTTAGAAGCAGATATTTCTCTGTACAGCCTATGGTCCCATTCACTCGGGAATATCCCAACGCAGCTCCTAGAAGAAACGTGTTTCTGACTCGCTGAATCTCAACATAGATTCAACTCTCTTAGGTGAACGAACGCACAGCAGAGCAGTTTCAAGGAAACGTTTCTCCTGAGTTTTAGACGAAGTTTCCTGCTGTTTAGTACGGATGCCGGCATTGGGCTGGACATACCGGTTTTGGGATTCTGCACAGAAAGGGTTTGCAAACCGCTGAATCCACACGTGAGTTTAACTCTGTCAGTTGAATGCACACATTGACAACCATTCAGTTTGATAGCACACTTTTGGTTTTAGAAGCAGATATTTCTCTGTACAGCCTATGGTCCCATTCACTCGGGAATATCCCAACGCACCTCCTAGAAGAAACGTGTTTCTGACTCGCTGAATCTCAACATAGATTCAACTCTCTTAGGTGAACGAACGCACAGCAGAGCAGTTTCAAGGAAACGTTTCTCCTGAGTTTTAGACGAAGTTTCCTGCTGTTTAGTACGTATGCCGGCATTGGGCTGGAAATACCGGTTTTGGGATTCTGCACAGAAAGGGTTTGCAAACCGCTGAATCCACACGTGAGCTTAACTCTCTCAGTTAAATGCACACATTGACAACCATTCAGTTAGATAGCTCCGTTTTGGTTTTAGAAGCAGATATTTCTCTGTACAGCCTATGGTCCCATTCACTCGGGAATATCCCAACGCAGCTCCTAGAAGAAACGTGTTTCTGACTCGCTGAATCTCAACATAGATTCAAATCTCTTAGGTGAACGATCGCACAGCAGAGCAGTTTCAAGGAAACGTTTCTCCTGAGTTTTAGACGAAGTTTCCGGCTCTTTAGTACGTATACCGGCATTGGGCTGGAAATACCGGTTTTGGGATTCTGCACAGAAAGGGTTTGCAAACCGCTGAATCCACACGTGAGTTTAACTCTGTCAGTTGAATGTACACATTGACAACCATTCAGTTTGATAGCACACTTTTGGTTTTAGAAGCAGATATTTCTCTGTACAGCCTATGGTCCCATTCACTCGGGAATATTCCAACGCAGCTCCTAGAAGAAACGTGTTTCTGACTCGCTGAATCTCAACATAGATTCAACTCTCTTAGGTGAACAAACGCACAGCAGAGCAGTTTCAAGGAAACGTTTCTCCTGAGTCTTAGACGAAGTTTCCTGCTGATTAGTACGTATGCCGGCATTGGGCTGGAAATACCGGTTTTGGGATTCTGCACAGAAAGGGTTTGCAAACCGCTGAATCCACACGTGAGTTTAACTCTGTCAGTTGAATGCACACATTGACAACCATTCAGTTAGATAGCTCCGTTTTGGTTTTAGAAGCAGATATTTCTCTGTACAGCCTATGGTCCCATTCACTCGGGAATATCCCAACGCAGCTCCTAGAAGAAACGTGTTTCTGACTCGCTGAATCTCAACATAGATTCAACTCTCTTAGGTGATCGAACGCACAGCAGAGCAGTTTCAAGGAAACGTTTCTCCTGAGTTTTAGACGAAGTTTCCTGCTGTTTAGTACGGATGCCGGCATTGGGCTGGAAATACCGGTTTTGGGATTCTGCACAGAAAGGGTTTGCAAACCGCTGAATCCACACGTGAGTTTAACTCTGTCAGTTGAATGCACACATTGACAACCATTCAGTTAGATAGCTCCGTTTTGGTTTTAGAAGCAGATATTTCTCTGTACAGCCTATGGTCCCATTCACTCGGGAATATCCCAACGCAGCTCCTAGCATAAACGTGTTTCTGACTCGCTGAATCTCAACATAGATTCAACTCTCTTAGGTGAACGAACGCACAGCAGAGCAGTTTCAAGGAAACGTTTCTCCTGAGTTTTAGACGAGGTTTCCTGCTGTTTAGTACGGATGCCGGCATTGGGCTGGACATACCGGTTTTGGGATTCTGCACAGAAATGGTTTGCAAACCGCTGAATCCACACGTGAGTTTAACTCTGTCAGTTGAATGCACACTTTGACAACCATTCAGTTAGATAGCTCCGTTTTGGTTTTAGAAGCAGATATTTCTCTGTACAGCCTATGGTCCCATTCACTCGGGAATATCCCAACGCAGCTCCTAGAAGAAACGTGTTTCTGACTCGCTGAATCTCAACATAGTTTCAACTCTCTTAGGTGAACGAACGCACAGCAGAGCAGTTTCAAGGAAACGTTTCTCCTGAGTTTTAGACGAAGTTTCCTGCTGTTTAGTACGGATGCCGGCATTGAGCTGGAATTACCGGTTTTGGGATTCTGCACAGAAAGGGTTTGCAAACCGCTGAATCCAAACGTGAGTTTAACTCTGTCAGTTGAATGCACACATTGACAACCATTCAGTTAGATACCATCCTTTTGGTTGTAGGAGCAGATATTTCTCTGTACAGCCTATGGTCCCATTCACTCGGGAATATCCCAACGCACCTCCTAGAAGAAACGTGTTTCTGACTCGCTGAATCTCAACATAGATTCAACTCTCTTAGGTGATCGAACGCACAGCAGAGCAGTTTCAAGGAAACGTTTCTCCTGAGTTTTAGACGAAGTTTCCTGCTGTTTAGTACGGATGCCGGCATTGGGCTGGAAATACCGGTTTTGGGATTCTGCACAGAAAGGGTTTGCAAACCGCTGAATCCACACGTGAGTTTAACTCTGTCAGTTTAATGCACACATTGACAACCATTCAGTTAGATAGCTCCGTTTTGGTTTTAGAAGCAGATATTTCTCTGTACAGCCTATGGTCCCATTCACTCGGGAATATCCCAACGGAGCTCCTAGAAGAAACGTGTTTCTGACTCGCTGAATCTCAACATAGATTCAACTCTCTTAGGTGAACGAACGCACAGCAGAGCAGTTTCAAGGAAACGTTTCTCCTGAGTTTTAGACGAAGTTTCCTGCTGTTTAGTACGTATGCCGGCATTGGGCTGGAAATGCCGGTTTTGGGATTCTGCACAGAAAGGGTTTGCAAACTGCGGAATCCACACGTGAGTTTAACTCTGTCAGTTGAATGCACACATTGACAACCATTCAGTTAGATAGCTCCGTTTTGGTTTTAGAAGCAGATATTTCTCTGTACAGCCTATGGTCACATTCACTCGGGAATATCCAAACGCAGCTCCTAGAAGAAACGTGTTTCTGACTCGCTGAATCTCAACATAGATTCAACTCTCTTAGGTGAACGAACGCACAGCAGAGCAGTTTCAAGGAAACGTTTCTCCTGAGTTTTAGACGAAGTTTCCTGCTGTTTAGTACGGATGCCGGCATTGGGCTGGAAATACCGGTTTTGGGATTCTGCACAGAAAGGGTTTGCAAACCGCTGAATCCACACGTGAGTTTAACTCTGTCAGTTGAATGCACACATTGACAACCATTCAGTTTGATAGCACACTTTTGGTTTTGGAAGCAGATATTTCTCTGTACAGCCTATGGTCCCATTCACTCGGGAATATCCCAACGCAGCTCCTAGCATAAACGTGTTTCTGACTCGCTGAATCTGAACATAGATTCAACTCTCTTAGTTGAACGAACGCACAGCAGAGCAGTTTCAAGGAAACGTTTCTCCTGAGTTTTAGACGAAGTTTCCTGCTGTTTAGTACGTATACCGGCATTGGGCTGGAAATACCGGTTTTGGGATTCTGCACAGAAAGGGTTTGCAAACCGCTGAATCCACACGTGAGTTTAACTCTGTCAGTTGAATGCACACATTGACAACCATTCAGTTAGATAGCTCCGTTTTGGTTTTAGAAGCAGATATTTCTCTGTACATCCTATGGTCACATTCACTCGGGAATATCCAAACGCAGCTCCTAGAAGAAACGTGTTTCTGACTCGCTGAATCTCAACATAGATTCAACTCTCTTAGGTGAACGAACGCACAGCAGAGCAGTTTCAAGGAAACGTTTCTCCTGAGTTTTAGACGAAGTTTCCTGCTGTTTAGTACGGATGCCGGCATTGGGCTGGAAATACCGGTTTTGGGATTCTGCACAGAAAGGGTTTGCAAACCGCTGAATCCACACGTGAGTTTAACTCTGTCAGTTGAATGCACACATTGACAACCATTCAGTTTGATAGCACACTTTTGGTTTTAGAAGCAGATATTTCTCTGTACAGCCTATGGTCCCATTCACTCGGGAATATCCCAACGCAGCTCCTAGAAGAAACGTGTTTCTGACTCGCTGAATCTCAACACAGATTCAACTCTCTTAGGTGAACGAACGCACAGCAGAGCAATTTCAAGGAAACGTTTCTCCTGAGTCTTAGACGAAGTTTCCTGCTGTTTAGTACCTATGCCGGCATTGGGCTGGAAATACCGGTTTTGGGATTCTGCACAGAAAGGGTTTGCAAACCGCTGAATCCACACGTGAGTTTAACTCTGTCAGTTGAATGCACACATTGACAACCATTCTGTTAGATAGCTCCGTTTTGGTTTTAGAAGCAGATATTTCTCTGTACAGCCTATGGTCCCATTCACTCGGGAATATCCCAACGCACCTCCTAGAAGAAACGTGTTTCTGGCTCGCTGAATCTCAACATAGATTCAACTCTCTTAGGTGAACGAACGCACAGCAGAGCAGTTTCAAGGAAACATTTCTCCTGAGTTTTAGACGAAGTTTCCTGCTGTTTAGTACGGATTCCGGCATTGGGCTGGACATACCGGTTTTGGGATTCAGCACAGAAATGGTTTGCAAACCGCTGAATCCACACGTGAGTTTAACTCCGTCAGTTGAATGCACACATTGACAACCATTGAGTTAGATAGCTCCGTTTTGGTTTTAGAAGCAGATATTTCTCAGTACAGCCTATGGTCCCATTCACTCGGGAATATCCCAACTCAGCTCCTAGCATAAACGTGTTTCTAACTCGCTGAATGTCAACATAGTTTCAACTCTCGTAGGTGAACGAACGCACAGAAGAGCAGTTTCAAGGAAACGTTTCTCCTGAGTTTTAGACGAAGTTTCCTGCTGTTTAGTACGGATGCCGGCATTGAGCTGGAATTACCGGTTTTGGGATTCTGCACAGAAAGAGTTTGTAAACCGCTGAATCCAAACGTGAGTTTAACTCTGTCAGTTGAATGCACACATTGACAACCATTCAGTTAGATACCACCCTTTTGGTTGTAGGAGCAGATATTTCTCTGTACAGCCGATGGTCCCATTCACTCGGGAATATCCCAATGCACCTCCTAGAAGAAACGTGTTTCTGACTCGCTGAATCTCAACATAGATTCAACTCTCTTAGGTGATCGAACGCACAGCAGAGCAGTTTCAAGGAAACGTTTCTCCTGAGTTTTAGACGAACTTTCCTGCTGTTTAGTACGGATGCCGGCATTGGGCTGGAAATACCGGTTTTGGGATTCTGCACAGAAAGGGTTTCAAACCGCTGAATCCACATGTGACTTTAACTCTGTCAGTTGAATGCACACATTGACAACCATTCAGTTAGATAGCTCCGTTTTGGTTTTAGAAGCAGATATTTCTCTGTACAGCCTATGGTCCCATTCACTCGGGAATATCCCAACGCAGCTCCTAGAAGAAACGTGTTTCTGACTCGCTGAATCTCAACATAGATTCAACTCTCTTAGGTGAACGAACGCACAGCAGAGCAGTTTCAAGGAAACGTTTCTCCTGAGTTTTAGACGAAGTTTCCTGCTGTTTAGTACGTATGCCGGCATTGGGCTGGAAATACCGGTTTTGGGATTCTGCACAGAAAGGGTTTGCAAACCGCTGAATCCACACGTGAGTTTAACTCTGTCAGTTGAATGCACACATTGACAACCATTCAGTTTGATAGCACACTTTTGGTTTTAGAAGCAGATATTTCTCTGTACAGCCTATGCTCCCATTCCCTCGGGAATATCCCAACGCAGCTCCTAGAAGAAACGTGTTTCTGACTCGCTGAATCTGAACATAGATTCAACTCTCTTAGGTGAACGAACACACAGCAGAGCAATTTCAAGGAAACGTTTCTCCTGAGTCTTAGACGAAGTTTCCTGCTGTTTAGTACGTATGCCGGCATTGGGCTGGAAATACCGGTTTTGGGATTCTGCACAGAAAGGGTTTGCAAACCGCTGAATCCACACGTGAGTTTAACTCTGTCAGATGAATGCACACATTGACAGCCATTCAGTTTGATAGCACACTTTTGGTTTTAGAAGCAGATATTTCTCTGTACACCCTATGGTCCCATTCACTCGGGAATATCCCAATGCAGCTCCTAGAAGAAACGTGTTTCTGACTTGCTGTATCTCAACATAGATTCAACTCTCTTAGGTGAACGAACGCACAGCAGAGCAGTTTCAAGGAAATGTTTCTCCTGAGATTTGGACGAAGTTTCCTGCTGTTTAGTACGGATGCCGGCATTGGACTGGGAATCCTGGTTTTGGGATTCTGCACAGAAAGGGTTTGCAAACCGCTGAATCCACACGTGAGTTTAACTCTGTCAGTTGAATGCACACATTGACAACCATTCAGTTTGATAGCACACTTTTGGTTTTAGAAGCAGATATTTCTCTGTACAGCCTATGGTCCCATTCACTCGGGAATATCCCAACGCAACTCCTAGAAGAAACGTGTTTCTGACTCGCTGAATCTCAACATAGTTTCAACTCTCTTAGGTGAACGAAAGCACAGCAAAGCCGTTTCAAGGAAACGTTTCTCCTGAGTTTTAGACGAAGTTTCCTGCTGTTTAGTACGGATGCCGGCATTGAGCTGGAATTACCGGTTTTGGGATTCTGCACAGAAAGGGTTTGCAAACCGCTGAATCCAAACGTGAGTTTAACTCTGTCAGTTGAATGCACACATTGACAACCATTCAGTTAGATACCACCCTTTTGGTTGTAGGAGCAGATATTTCTCTGTACAGCCTATGGTCCCATTCACTCGGGAATATCCCAACGCACCTCCTAGAAGAAACCTGTTTCTGACTCGCTGAATCTCAACATAGATTCAACTCTCTTAGGTGATCGAACGCACAGCAGAGCAGTTTCAAGGAAACGTTTCTCCTGAGTTTTATACGAAGTTTCCTGCTGTTTAGTACGGATGCCGGCATTGGGCTGGAAATACCGGTTTTGGGATTCTGCACAGAAAGGGTTTGCAAACCGCTGAATCCACACGTGAGTTTAACTCTGTCAGTTGAATGCACACATTGACAACCATTCAGTTAGATAGCTCCGTTTTGGTTTTAGAAGCAGATATTTCTCTGTACAGCCTATGGTCCCATTCACTCGGGAATATCCCAACGCAGCTCCTGGAAGAAACGTGTTTCTGACTCGCTGAATCTCAACACAGATTCAACTCTCTAGGTGAACGAACGCACAGCAGAGCAGTTTCAAGGAAACGTTTCTCCTGAGTTTTAGACGAAATTTCCTGCTGTTTAGTACGGATGCCGGCATTGGGCTGGACATACCGGTTTTGGGATTCTGCACAGAAATGGTTTGCAAACCGCTGAATCCACACGTGAGTTTAACTCTGTCAGTTGAATGCACACATTGACAACCATTCAGTTAGATAGCTCCGTTTTGGTTTTAGAAGCAGATATTTCTCTGTACAGCCTATGGTCCCATTCACTCGGGAATATCCCAACGCAGCTCCTAGCATAAACGTGTTTCTGACTCGCTGAATCTCAACATAGTTTCAACTCTCTTAGGTGAACGAACGCACAGCAGAGCAGTTTCAAGGAAACGTTTCTCCTGAGTTTTAGACGAAGTTTCCTGCTGTTTAGTACGGATGCCGGCATTGAGCTGGAATTACCGGTTTTGGGATTCTGCACAGAAAGGGTTTGTAAACCGCTGAATCCAAACGTGAGTTTAACTCTGTCAGTTGAATGCACACATTGACAACAATTCAGTTAGATACCACCCTTTTGGTTGTAGGAGCAGATATTTCTCTGTACAGCCTATGGTCCCCTTCACTCGGGAATATCCCAACGCAGCTCCTAGAAGAAACGTGTTTCTGACTCGCTGAATCTCAACATAGATTCAACGCTCTTAGGTGATCGAACGCACAGCAGAGCAGTTTCAAGGAAACGTTTCTCCTGAGTTTTAGACGGAGCTTCCTGCTGTTTAGTACGGATGCCGGCATTGGGCTGGAAATACCGGTTTTGGGATTCTGCACAGAAAGGGTTTGCAAACCGCTGAATCCACACGTGAGTTTAACTCTGTCAGTTGAATGCACACATTAACAGCCATTCAGTTTGATAGCACACTTTTGGTTTTAGAAGCAGATATTTCTCTGTACAGCCTATGGTCCCATTCACTCGGGAATATCCCAATGCAGCTCCTAGAAGAAACGTGTTTCTGACTCGCTGAATCTCAACATAGATTCAACTCTCTTCGGTGAACGAACGCACAGCAGAGCAGTTTAAAGGAAACGTTTCTCCTGAGTTTTAGACGAAGTTTCCTGCTGTTTAGTACGGATGCCGCCATTGGGCTGGAAATACCGGTTTTGGGATTCTGCACAGAAAGGGTTTGCAAACCGCTGAATCCACACGTGTGTTTAACTCTGTCAGTTGAATGCACACATTGACAACCATTCAGTTAGATAGCTCCGTTTTGGTTTTAGAAGCAGATATTTCTCTGTACAGCCTATGGTCCCATTCACTCGGGAATATCCCAATGCAGCTCCTAGAAGAAACGTGTTTCTGACTCGCTGAATCTCAACATAGATTCAACTCTCTTAGGTGAACGAACGCACAGCAGAGCAGTTTAAAGGAAACGTTTCTCCTGAGTTTTAGACGAAGTTTCCTGCTGTTTAGTACGTATGCCGGCATTGGGCTGGAAATACCGGTTTTGGGATTCTGCACAGAAAGGGTTTGCAAACCGCTGAATCCACATGTGAGTTTAACTCTGTCAGTTGAATGCACACATTGACAACCATTCAGTTTGATAGCACACTTTTGGTTTTAGAAGCAGATATTTCTCTGTACAGCCTATGGTCCCATTCACTCGGGAATATCCCAACGCAGCTCCTAGAAGAAACGTGTTTCTGACTCGCTGAATCTCAACATAGATTCAACTCTCTTAGGTGAACGAACGCACAGCAAAGCAGTTTCAAGGAAACGTTTCTCCTGAGATTTAGACGAAGTTTCCTGCTGTTTAGTACGGATGCCGGCATTGGGCTGGAAATACTGGTTTTGGGATTCTGCACAGAAAGGGTTTGCAAACCGCTGAATCCACATGTGAGTTTAACTCTGTCAGTTGAATGCACACATTGACAACCATTCAGTTAGATAGCTCCGTTTTGGTTTTAGAAGCAGATATTTCTCTGTACAGCCTATGGTCCCATTCACTCGGGAATATCCCAACGCAGCTCCTAGCATAAACGTGTTTCTGACTCGCTGAATCTCAACATAGTTTCAACTCTCTTAGGTGAACGAACGCACAGCAGAGCAGTTTCAAGGAAACGTTTCTCCTGAGTTTTAGACGAAGTTTCCTGCTGTTTAGTACGGATGCCGGCATTGAGCTGGAATTACCGGTTTTGGGATTCTGCACAGAAAGGGTTTGTAAACCGCTGAATCCAAACGTGAGTTTAACTCTGTCAGTTGAATGCACACATTGACAACCATTCAGTTAGATACCACCCTTTTGGTTGTAGGAGCAGATATTTCTCTGTACAGCCGATGGTCCCATTCACTCGGGAATATCCCAATGCACCTCCTAGAAGAAACGTGTTTCTGACTCGCTGAATCTCAACATAGATTCAACTCTCTTAGGTGATCGAACGCACAGCAGAGCAGTTTCAAGGAAACGTTTCTCCTGAGTTTTAGACGAACTTTCCTGCTGTTTAGTACGGATGCCGGCATTGGGCTGGAAATACCGGTTTTGGGATTCTGCACAGAAAGGGTTTCAAACCGCTGAATCCACATGTGACTTTAACTCTGTCAGTTGAATGCACACATTGACAACCATTCAGTTAGATAGCTCCGTTTTGGTTTTAGAAGCAGATATTTCTCTGTACAGCCTATGGTCCCATTCACTCGGGAATATCCCAACGCAGCTCCTAGAAGAAACGTGTTTCTGACTCGCTGAATCTCAACATAGATTCAACTCTCTTAGGTGAACGAACGCACAGCAGAGCAGTTTCAAGGAAACGTTTCTCCTGAGTTTTAGACGAAGTTTCCTGCTGTTTAGTACGTATGCCGGCATTGGGCTGGAAATACCGGTTTTGGGATTCTGCACAGAAAGGGTTTGCAAACCGCTGAATCCACACGTGAGTTTAACTCTGTCAGTTGAATGCACACATTGACAACCATTCAGTTTGATAGCACACTTTTGGTTTTAGAAGCAGATATTTCTCTGTACAGCCTATGCTCCCATTCCCTCGGGAATATCCCAACGCAGCTCCTAGAAGAAACGTGTTTCTGACTCGCTGAATCTGAACATAGATTCAACTCTCTTAGGTGAACGAACACACAGCAGAGCAATTTCAAGGAAACGTTTCTCCTGAGTCTTAGACGAAGTTTCCTGCTGTTTAGTACGTATGCCGGCATTGGGCTGGAAATACCGGTTTTGGGATTCTGCACAGAAAGGGTTTGCAAACCGCTGAATCCACACGTGAGTTTAACTCTGTCAGATGAATGCACACATTGACAGCCATTCAGTTTGATAGCACACTTTTGGTTTTAGAAGCAGATATTTCTCTGTACACCCTATGGTCCCATTCACTCGGGAATATCCCAATGCAGCTCCTAGAAGAAACGTGTTTCTGACTCGCTGTATCTCAACATAGATTCAACTCTCTTAGGTGAACGAACGCACAGCAGAGCAGTTTCAAGGAAATGTTTCTCCTGAGATTTGGACGAAGTTTCCTGCTGTTTAGTACGGATGCCGGCATTGGACTGGGAATCCTGGTTTTGGGATTCTGCACAGAAAGGGTTTGCAAACCGCTGAATCCACACGTGAGTTTAACTCTGTCAGTTGAATGCACACATTGACAACCATTCAGTTTGATAGCACACTTTTGGTTTTAGAAGCAGATATTTCTCTGTACAGCCTATGGTCCCATTCACTCGGGAATATCCCAACGCAACTCCTAGAAGAAACGTGTTTCTGACTCGCTGAATCTCAACATAGTTTCAACTCTCTTAGGTGAACGAAAGCACAGCAAAGCCGTTTCAAGGAAACGTTTCTCCTGAGTTTTAGACGAAGTTTCCTGCTGTTTAGTACGGATGCCGGCATTGAGCTGGAATTACCGGTTTTGGGATTCTGCACAGAAAGGGTTTGCAAACCGCTGAATCCAAACGTGAGTTTAACTCTGTCAGTTGAATGCACACATTGACAACCATTCAGTTAGATACCACCCTTTTGGTTGTAGGAGCAGATATTTCTCTGTACAGCCTATGGTCCCATTCACTCGGGAATATCCCAACGCACCTCCTAGAAGAAACCTGTTTCTGACTCGCTGAATCTCAACATAGATTCAACTCTCTTAGGTGATCGAACGCACAGCAGAGCAGTTTCAAGGAAACGTTTCTCCTGAGTTTTAGACGAAGTTTCCTGCTGTTTAGTACGGATGCCGGCATTGGGCTGGAAATACCGGTTTTGGGATTCTGCACAGAAAGGGTTTGCAAACCGCTGAATCCACACGTGAGTTTAACTCTGTCAGTTGAATGCACACATTGACAACCATTCAGTTAGATAGCTCCGTTTTGGTTTTAGAAGCAGATATTTCTCTGTACAGCCTATGGTCCCATTCACTCGGGAATATCCCAACGCAGCTCCTGGAAGAAACGTGTTTCTGACTCGCTGAATCTCAACACAGATTCAACTCTCTTAGGTGAACGAACGCACAGCAGAGCAGTTTCAAGGAAACGTTTCTCCTGAGTTTTAGACGAAATTTCCTGCTGTTTAGTACGGATGCCGGCATTGGGCTGGACATACCGGTTTTGGGATTCTGCACAGAAATGGTTTGCAAACCGCTGAATCCACACGTGAGTTTAACTCTGTCAGTTGAATGCACACATTGACAACCATTCAGTTAGATAGCTCCGTTTTGGTTTTAGAAGCAGATATTTCTCTGTACAGCCTATGGTCCCATTCACTCGGGAATATCCCAACGCAGCTCCTAGCATAAACGTGTTTCTGACTCGCTGAATCTCAACATAGTTTCAACTCTCTTAGGTGAACGAACGCACAGCAGAGCAGTTTCAAGGAAACGTTTCTCCTGAGTTTTAGACGAAGTTTCCTGCTGTTTAGTACGGATGCCGGCATTGAGCTGGAATTACCGGTTTTGGGATTCTGCACAGAAAGGGTTTGTAAACCGCTGAATCCAAACGTGAGTTTAACTCTGTCAGTTGAATGCACACATTGACAACAATTCAGTTAGATACCACCCTTTTGGTTGTAGGAGCAGATATTTCTCTGTACAGCCTATGGTCCCCTTCACTCGGGAATATCCCAACGCAGCTCCTAGAAGAAACGTGTTTCTGACTCGCTGAATCTCAACATAGATTCAACGCTCTTAGGTGATCGAACGCACAGCAGAGCAGTTTCAAGGAAACGTTTCTCCTGAGTTTTAGACGGAGCTTCCAGCTGTTTAGTACGGATGCCGGCATTGGGCTGGAAATACCGGTTTTGGGATTCTGCACAGAAAGGGTTTGCAAACCGCTGAATCCACACGTGAGTTTAACTCTGTCAGTTGAATGCACACACTAACAGCCATTCAGTTTGATAGCACACTTTTGGTTTTAGAAGCAGATATTTCTCTGTACAGCCTATGGTCCCATTCACTCGGGAATATCCCAATGCAGCTCCTAGAAGAAACGTGTTTCTGACTCGCTGAATCTCAACATAGATTCAACTCTCTTCGGTGAACGAACGCACAGCAGAGCAGTTTAAAGGAAACGTTTCTCCTGAGTTTTAGACGAAGTTTCCTGCTGTTTAGTACGGATGCCGCCATTGGGCTGGAAATACCGGTTTTGGGATTCTGCACAGAAAGGGTTTGCAAACCGCTGAATCCACACGTGTGTTTAACTCTGTCAGTTGAATGCACACATTGACAACCATTCAGTTAGATAGCTCCGTTTTGGTTTTAGAAGCAGATATTTCTCTGTACAGCCTATGGTCCCATTCACTCGGGAATATCCCAATGCAGCTCCTAGAAGAAACGTGTTTCTGACTCGCTGAATCTCAACATAGATTCAACTCTCTTAGGTGAACGAACGCACAGCAGAGCAGTTTCAAGGAAACGTTTCTCCTGAGTTTTAGACGAAGTTTCCTGCTGTTTAGTACGTATGCCGGCATTGGGCTGGAAATACCGGTTTTGGGATTCTGCACAGAAAGGGTTTGCAAACCGCTGAATCCACATGTGAGTTTAACTCTGTCAGTTGAATGCACACATTGACAACCATTCAGTTTGATAGCACACTTTTGGTTTTAGAAGCAGATATTTCTCTGTACAGCCTATGGTCCCATTCACTCGGGAATATCCCAACGCAGCTCCTAGAAGAAACGTGTTTCTGACTCGCTGAATCTCAACATAGATTCAACTCTCTTAGGTGAACGAACGCACAGCAAAGCAGTTTCAAGGAAACGTTTCTCCTGAGATTTAGACGAAGTTTCCTGCTGTTTAGTACGGATGCCGGCATTGGGCTGGAAATACTGGTTTTGGGATTCTGCACAGAAAGGGTTTGCAAACCGCTGAATCCACATGTGAGTTTAACTCTGTCAGTTGAATGCACACATTGACAACCATTCAGTTAGATAGCTCCGTTTTGGTTTTAGAAGCAGATATTTCTCTGTACAGCCTATGGTCCCATTCACTCGGGAATATCCCAACGCAGCTCCTAGCATAAACGTGTTTCTGACTCGCTGAATCTCAACATAGTTTCAACTCTCTTAGGTGAACGAACGCACAGCAGAGCAGTTTCAAGGAAACGTTTCTCCTGAGTTTTAGACGAAGTTTCCTGCTGTTTAGTACGGATGCCGGCATTGAGCTGGAATTACCGGTTTTGGGATTCTGCACAGAAAGGGTTTGTAAACCGCTGAATCCAAACGTGAGTTTAACTCTGTCAGTTGAATGCACACATTGACAACAATTCAGTTAGATACCACCCTTTTGGTTGTAGGAGCAGATATTTCTCTGTACAGCCTATGGTCCCCTTCACTCGGGAATATCCCAACGCAGCTCCTAGAAGAAACGTGTTTCTGACTCGCTGAATCTCAACATAGATTCAACGCTCTTAGGTGATCGAACGCACAGCAGAGCAGTTTCAAGGAAACGTTTCTCCTGAGTTTTAGACGGAGCTTCCTGCTGTTTAGTACGGATGCCGGCATTGGGCTGGAAATACCGGTTTTGGGATTCTGCACAGAAAGGGTTTGCAAACCGCTGAATCCACACGTGAGTTTAACTCTGTCAGTTGAATGCACACATTAACAGCCATTCAGTTTGATAGCACACTTTTGGTTTTAGAAGCAGATATTTCTCTGTACAGCCTATGGTCCCATTCACTCGGGAATATCCCAATGCAGCTCCTAGAAGAAACGTGTTTCTGACTCGCTGAATCTCAACATAGATTCAACTCTCTTCGGTGAACGAACGCACAGCAGAGCAGTTTAAAGGAAACGTTTCTCCTGAGTTTTAGACGAAGTTTCCTGCTGTTTAGTACGGATGCCGCCATTGGGCTGGAAATACCGGTTTTGGGATTCTGCACAGAAAGGGTTTGCAAACCGCTGAATCCACACGTGTGTTTAACTCTGTCAGTTGAATGCACACATTGACAACCATTCAGTTAGATAGCTCCGTTTTGGTTTTAGAAGCAGATATTTCTCTGTACAGCCTATGGTCCCATTCACTCGGGAATATCCCAATGCAGCTCCTAGAAGAAACGTGTTTCTGACTCGCTGAATCTCAACATAGATTCAACTCTCTTAGGTGAACGAACGCACAGCAGAGCAGTTTAAAGGAAACGTTTCTCCTGAGTTTTAGACGAAGTTTCCTGCTGTTTAGTACGTATGCCGGCATTGGGCTGGAAATACCGGTTTTGGGATTCTGCACAGAAAGGGTTTGCAAACCGCTGAATCCACATGTGAGTTTAACTCTGTCAGTTGAATGCACACATTGACAACCATTCAGTTTGATAGCACACTTTTGGTTTTAGAAGCAGATATTTCTCTGTACAGCCTATGGTCCCATTCACTCGGGAATATCCCAACGCAGCTCCTAGAAGAAACGTGTTTCTGACTCGCTGAATCTCAACATAGATTCAACTCTCTTAGGTGAACGAACGCACAGCAAAGCAGTTTCAAGGAAACGTTTCTCCTGAGATTTAGACGAAGTTTCCTGCTGTTTAGTACGGATGCCGGCATTGGGCTGGAAATACTGGTTTTGGGATTCTGCACAGAAAGGGTTTGCAAACCGCTGAATCCACATGTGAGTTTAACTCTGTCAGTTGAATGCATACATTGACAACCATTCAGTTAGATAGCTCCGTTTTGGTTTTAGAAGCAGATATTTCTCTGTACAGCCTATGGTCCCATTCACTCGGGAATATCCCAACGCAGCTCCTAGCATAAACGTGTTTCTGACTCGCTGAATCTCAACATAGTTTCAACTCTCTTAGGTGAACGAACGCACAGCAGAGCAGTTTCAAGGAAACGTTTCTCCTGAGTTTTAGACGAAGTTTCCTGCTGTTTAGTACGGATGCCGGCATTGAGCTGGAATTACCGGTTTTGGGATTCTGCACAGAAAGGGTTTGTAAACCGCTGAATCCAAACGTGAGTTTAACTCTGTCAGTTGAATGCACACATTGACAACAATTCAGTTAGATACCACCCTTTTGGTTGTAGGAGCAGATATTTCTCTGTACAGCCTATGGTCCCATTCACTCGGGAATATCCCAACGCACCTCCTAGAAGAAACGTGTTTCTGACTCGCTGAATCTCAACATAGATTGAACTCTCTTAGGTGATCGAACGCACAGCAGTGCAGTTTCAAGGAAACGTTTCTCCTGAGTTTTAGACGAAGTTTCCTGCTGTTTAGTACGGATGCCAGCATTGGGCTGGAAATACCGGTTTTGGGATTCTGCACAGAAAGGGTTTGCAAACCGCTGAATCCACACGTGACTTTAACTCTGTCAGTTGAATGCACACATTGACAACCATTCAGTTTGATAGCACACTTTTGGTTTTAGAAGCAGATATTTCTCTGTACAGCCTATGGTCCCATTCACTCGGGAATATCCCAACGCAGCTCCTAGAAGAAACGTGTTTCTGACTCGCTGAATCTCAACATAGATTCAACACTCTAAGTTGAACGAACGCACAGCAGAGCAGTTTCAAGGAAACGTTTCTCCTGAGTTTTAGACGAAGTTTCCTGCTGTTTAGTACGTATGCCGGCATTGGGCTGGAAATACCGGTTTTGGGATTCTGCACAGAAAGGGTTTGCAAACCGCTGAATGCACACGTGACTTTAAATCTGTCAGTTGAATGCACACATTGACAACCATTCAGTTTGATAGCACACTTTTGGTTTTAGAAGCAGATATTTCTCTGTACAGCCTATGGTCCCATTCACTCGGGAATATCCCAACGCACCTCCTAGAAGAAACCTGTTTCTGACTCGCTGTATCTCAACATAGATTCAACTCTCTTAGGTGAACGAACGCACAGCAGAGCAGTTTCAAGGAAATGTTTCTCCTGAGATTTGGACGAAGTTTCCTGCTGTTTAGTACGGATGCCGGCATTGGACTGGGAATCCTGGTTTTGGGATTCTGCACAGAAAGGGTTTGCAAACCGCTGAATCCACACGTGAGTTTAACTCTGTCAGTTGAATGCACAGATTGACAACCATTCAGTTTGATAGCACACTTTTGGTTTTAGAAGCAGATATTTCTCTGTACAGCCTATGGTCCCATTCACTCGGGAATATCCCAACGCAACTCCTAGAAGAAACGTGTTTCTGACTCGCTGAATCTCAACATAGTTTCAACTCTCTTAGGTGAACGAAAGCACAGCAAAGCAGTTTCAAGGAAACGTTTCTCCTGAGTTTTAGACGAAGTTTCCTGCTGTTTAGTACGGATGCCGGCATTGAGCTGGAATTACCGGTTTTGGGATTCTGCACAGAAAGGGTTTGCAAACCGCTGAATCCAAACGTGAGTTTAACTCTGTCAGTTGAATGCACACATTGACAACCATTCAGTTAGATACCACCCTTTTGGTTGTAGGAGCAGATATTTCTCTGTACAGCCTATGGTCCCATTCACTCGGGAATATCCCAACGCACCTCCTAGAAGAAACCTGTTTCTGACTCGCTGAATCTCAACATAGATTCAACTCTCTTAGGTGATCGAACGCACAGCAGAGCAGTTTCAAGGAAACGTTTCTCCTGAGTTTTATACGAAGTTTCCTGCTGTTTAGTACGGATGCCGGCATTGGGCTGGAAATACCGGTTTTGGGATTCTGCACAGAAAGGGTTTGCAAACCGCTGAATCCACACGTGAGTTTAACTCTGTCAGTTGAATGCACACATTGACAACCATTCAGTTAGATAGCTCCGTTTTGGTTTTAGAAGCAGATATTTCTCTGTACAGCCTATGGTCCCATTCACTCGGGAATATCCCAACGCAGCTCCTGGAAGAAACGTGTTTCTGACTCGCTGAATCTCAACACAGATTCAACTCTCTTAGGTGAACGAACGCACAGCAGAGCAGTTTCAAGGAAACGTTTCTCCTGAGTTTTAGACGAAATTTCCTGCTGTTTAGTACGGATGCCGGCATTGGGCTGGACATACCGGTTTTGGGATTCTGCACAGAAATGGTTTGCAAACCGCTGAATCCACACGTGAGTTTAACTCTGTCAGTTGAATGCACACTTTGACAACCATTCAGTTAGATAGCTCCGTTTTGGTTTTAGAAGCAGATATTTCTCTGTACAGCCTATGGTCCCATTCACTCGGGAATATCCCAACGCAGCTCCTAGCATAAACGCGTTTCTGACTCGCTGAATCTCAACATAGTTTCAACTCTCTTAGGTGAACGAACGCACAGCAGAGCAGTTTCAAGGAAACGTTTCTCCTGAGTTTTAGACGAAGTTTCCTGCTGTTTAGTACGGATGCCGGCATTGAGCTGGAATTACCGGTTTTGGGATTCTGCACAGAAAGGGTTTGTAAACCGCTGAATCCAAACGTGAGTTTAACTCTGTCAGTTGAATGCACACATTGACAACAATTCAGTTAGATACCACCCTTTTGGTTGTAGGAGCAGATATTTCTCTGTACAGCCTATGGTCCCATTCACTCGGGAATATCCCAACGCACCTCCTAGAAGAAACGTGTTTCTGACTCGCTGAATCTCAACATAGATTCAACTCTCTTAGGTGATCGAACGCACAGCAGAGCAGTTTCAAGGAAACGTTTCTCCTGAGTTTTAGACGAAGTTTCCTGCTGTTTAGTACGGATGCCGGCATTGGGCTGGAAATACCGGTTTTGGGATTCTGCACAGAAAGGGTTTGCAAACCGCTGAATCCACACGTGAGTTTAACTCTGTCAGTTGAATGCACACATTGACAGCCATTCAGTTTGATAGCACACTTTTGGTTTTAGAAGCAGATATTTCTCTGTACAGCCTATGGTCCCATTCACTCGGGAATATCCCAATGCAGCTCCTTGAAGAAACGTGTTTCTGACTCGCTGAATCTCAACATAGATTCAACTCTCTTAGGTGAACGAACGCACAGCAGAGCAGTTTAAAGGAAACGTTTCTCCTGAGTTTTAGACGAAGTTTCCTGCTGTTTAGTACGGATGCCGCCATTGGGCTGGAAATACCGGTTTTGGGATTCTGCACAGAAAGGGTTTGCAAACCGCTGAATCCACATGTGAGTTTAACTCTGTCAGTTGAATGCACACATTGACAACCATTCAGTTAGATAGCTCCGTTTTGGTTTTAGAAGCAGATATTTCTCTGTACAGCCTATGGTCCCATTCACTCGGGAATATCCCAACGCAGCTCCTAGCATAAACGTTTTTCTGACTCGCTGAATCTCAACATAGTTTCAACTCTCTTAGGTGAACGAACGCACAGCAGAGCAGTTTCAAGGAAACGTTTCTCCTGAGTTTTAGACGAAGTTTCCTGCTGTTTAGTACGGATGCCGGCATTGAGCTGGAATTACCGGTTTTGGGATTCTGCACAGAAAGGGTTTGTAAACCGCTGAATCCAAACGTGAGTTTAACTCTGTCAGTTGAATGCACACATTGACAACAATTCAGTTAGATACCACCCTTTTGGTTGTAGGAGCAGATATTTCTCTGTACAGCCTATGGTCCCATTCACTCGGGAATATCCCAACGCACCTCGTAGAAGAAACGTGTTTCTGACTCGCTGAATCTCAACATAGATTCAACTCTCTTAGGTGATCGAACGCACAGCAGAGCAGTTTCAAGGAAACGTTTCTCCTGAGTTTTAGACGAAGTTTCCTGCTGTTTAGTACGGATGCCGGCATTGGGCTGGAAATACCGGTTTTGGGATTCTGCACAGAAAGGGTTTGCAAACCGCTGAATCCACACGTGACTTTAACTCTGTCAGTTGAATGCACACATTGACAACCATTCAGTTTGATAGCACACTTTTGGTTTTAGAAGCAGATATTTCTCTGTACAGCCTATGGTCCCATTCACTCGGGAATATCCCAACGCAGCTCCTAGAAGAAACGTGTTTCTGACTCGCTGAATCTCAACATAGATTCAACACTCTAAGGTGAACGAACGCACAGCAGAGCAGTTACAAGGAAACGTTTCTCCTGAGTTTTAGACGAAGTTTCCTGCTGTTTAGTACGTATGCCGGCATTGGGCTGGAAATACCGGTTTTGGGATTCTGCACAGAAAGGGTTTGCAAACCGCTGAATGCACACGTGACTTTAACTGTCAGTTGAATGCACACATTGACAACCATTCAGTTTGATAGCACACTTTTGGTTTTAGAAGCAGATATTTCTCTGTACAGCCTATGGTCCAATTCACTCGGGAATATCCCAACGCAACTCCTAGAAGAAACGTGTTTCTGACTCGCTGAATCTCAACATAGTTTCAACTCTCTTAGGTGAACGAAAGCACAGCAAAGCAGTTTCAATGAAACGTTTCTCCTGAGTTTTAGACGAAGTTTCCTGCTGTTTAGTACGGATGCCGGCATTGAGCTGGAATTACCGGTTTTGGGATTCTGCACAGAAAGGGTTTGCAAACTACTGAATCCAAACGTGAGTTTCACTCTGTCAGTTGAATGCACACATTGACAACCATTCAGTTAGATAGCTCCGTTTTGGTTTTAGAAGCAGATATTTCTCTGTACAGCCTATGGTCCCATTCACTCGGGAATATCCCAACGCACCTCCTAGAAGAAACCTGTTTCTGACTCGCTGAATCTCAACATAGATTCAACTCTCTTAGGTGATCGAACGCACAGCAGAGCAGTTTCAAGGAAACGTTTCTCCTGAGTTTTATACGAAGTTTCCTGCTGTTTAGTACGGATGCCGGCATTGGGCTGGAAATACCGGTTTTGGGATTCTGCACAGAAAGGGTTTGCAAACCGCTGAATCCACATGTGAGTTTAACTCTGTCAGTTGAATGCACACATTGACAACCATTCAGTTAGATAGCTCCGTTTTGGTTTTAGAAGCAGATATTTCTCTGTACAGCCTATGGTCCCATTCACTCGGGAATATCCGAACGCAGCTCCTGGAAGAAACGTGTTTCTGACTCGCTGAATCTCAACACAGATTCAACTCTCTTAGGTGAACGAACGCACAGCAGAGCAGTTTCAAGGAAACGTTTCTCCTGAGTTTTAGACGAAGTTTCCTGCTGTTTAGTACGGATGCCGGCATTGGGCTGGACATACCGGTTTTGGGATTCTGCACAGAAATGGTTTGCAAACCGCTGAACCCACACGTGAGTTTAACTCTGTCAGTTGAATGCACACATTGACAACCATTCAGTTAGATAGCACACTTTTGGTTTTAGAAGCAGATATTTCTCTGTACAGCCTATGGTCCCATTCACTCGGGAATATCCCAACGCAGCTCCTAGCATAAACGTGTTTCTGACTCACTGAATATCAACATAGTTTCAACTCTCTTAGGTGAACGAACGCACAGCAGAGCAGTTTCAAGGAAACGTTTCTCCTGAATATTAGACGAAGATTCCTGCTGTTTAGTACGGATGCCGGCATTGAGCTGGAATTACCGGTTTTGGGATTCTGCACAGAAAGGGTTTGTAAACCGCTGAATCCAAACGTGAGTTTAACTCTGTCAGTTGAATGCACACATTGACAACAATTCACTTAGATACCACCCTTTTGGTTGTAGGAGCAGATATTTCTCTGTACAGCCTATGGTCCCATTCACTCGGGAATATCCCAACGCACCTCCTAGAAGAAACGTGTTTCTGACTCGCTGAATCTCAACATAGATTCAACTCTCTTAGGTGATCGAACGCACAGCAGAGCAGTTTCAAGGAAACGTTTCTTCTGAGTTTTAGACGAAGTTTCCTGCTGTTTAGTACGGATGCCGGCATTGGGCTGGAAATACCGGTTTTGGGATTCTGCACAGAAAGGGTTTGCAAACCGCTGAATCCACACGTGAGTTTAACTCTGTCAGTTGAATGCACACATTGACAGCCATTCAGTTTGATAGCACACTTTTGGTTTTAGAAGCAGATATTTCTCTGTACAGCCTATGGTCCCATTCACTCGGGAATATCCCAACGCAGCTCCTAGAAGAAACGTGTTTCTGACTCGCTGAATCTCAACATAGATTCAACACTCTAAGGTGAACGAACGCACAGCAGGGCAGTTTCAAGGAAACGTTTCTCCTGAGTTTTAGACGAAGTTTCCTGCTGTTTAGTACGTATGCCGGCATTGGGCTGGAAATACCGTTTTTGGGATTCTGCACAGAACGAGTTTGCAAACCGCTGAATCCACACGTGAGTTTAACTCTGTCAGTTGAATGCACACATTGACAGCCATTCAGTTTGATAGCACACTTTTGGTTTTAGAAGCAGATATTTCTCTGTACAGCCTATGGTCCCATTCACTCGGGAATATCCCAATGCAGCTCCTTGAAGAAACGTGTTTCTGACTCGCTGAATCTCAACATAGATTCAACTCTCTTAGGTGAACGAACGCACAGCAGAGCAGTTTAAAGGAAACGTTTCTCCTGAGTTTTAGACGAAGTTTCCTGCTGTTTAGTACGGATGCCGCCATTGGGCTGGAAATACCGGTTTTGGGATTCTGCACAGAAAGGGTTTGCAAACCGCTGAATCCACACGTGTGTTTAACTCTGTCAGTTGAATGCACACATTGACAACCATTCAGTTAGATAGCTCCGTTTTGGTTTTAGAAGCAGATATTTCTCTGTACAGCCTATGGTCCCATTCACTCGGGAATATCCCAATGCAGCTCCTAGAAGAAACGTGTTTCTGACTCGCTGAATCTCAACATAGATTCAACTCTCTTAGGTGAACGAACGCACAGCAGAGCAGTTTAAAGGAAACGTTTCTCCTGAGTTTTAGACGAAGTTTCCTGCTGTTTAGTACATATGCCGGCATTGGGCTGGAAATACCGGTTTTGGGATTCTGCACAGAAAGGGTTTGCAAACCGCTGAATCCACATGTGAGTTTAACTCTGTCAGTTGAATGCACACATTGACAACCATTCAGTTTGATAGCACACTTTTGGTTTTAGAAGCAGATATTTCTCTGTACAGCCTATGGTCCCATTCACTCGGGAATATCCCAACGCAGCTCCTAGAAGAAACGTGTTTCTGACTCGCTGAATCTCAACATAGATTCAACTCTCTTAGGTGAACGAACGCACAGCAAAGCAGTTTCAAGGAAACGTTTCTCCTGAGATTTAGACGAAGTTTCCTGCTGTTTAGTACGGATGCCGGCATTGGGCTGGAAATACTGGTTTTGGGATTCTGCACAGAAAGGGTTTGCAAACCGCTGAATCCACATGTGAGTTTAACTCTGTCAGTTGAATGCACACATTGACAACCATTCAGTTAGATAGCTCCGTTTTGGTTTTAGAAGCAGATATTTCTCTGTACAGCCTATGGTCCCATTCACTCGGGAATATCCCAACGCAGCTCCTAGCATAAACGTTTTTCTGACTCGCTGAATCTCAACATAGTTTCAACTCTCTTAGGTGAACGAACGCACAGCAGAGCAGTTTCAAGGAAACGTTTCTCCTGAGTTTTAGACGAAGTTTCCTGCTGTTTAGTACGGATGCCGGCATTGAGCTGGAATTACCGGTTTTGGGATTCTGCACAGAAAGGGTTTGTAAACCGCTGAATCCAAACGTGAGTTTAACTCTGTCAGTTGAATGCACACATTGACAACAATTCAGTTAGATACCACCCTTTTGGTTGTAGGAGCAGATATTTCTCTGTACAGCCTATGGTCCCATTCACTCGGGAATATCCCAACGCACCTCGTAGAAGAAACGTGTTTCTGACTCGCTGAATCTCAACATAGATTCAACTCTCTTAGGTGATCGAACGCACAGCAGAGCAGTTTCAAGGAAACGTTTCTCCTGAGTTTTAGACGAAGTTTCCTGCTGTTTAGTACGGATGCCGGCATTGGGCTGGAAATACCGGTTTTGGGATTCTGCACAGAAAGGGTTTGCAAACCGCTGAATCCACACGTGACTTTAACTCTGTCAGTTGAATGCACACATTGACAACCATTCAGTTTGATAGCACACTTTTGGTTTTAGAAGCAGATATTTCTCTGTACAGCCTATGGTCCCATTCACTCGGGAATATCCCAACGCAGCTCCTAGAAGAAACGTGTTTCTGACTCACTGAATCTCAACATAGATTCAACACTCTAAGGTGAACGAACGCACAGCAGAGCAGTTACAAGGAAACGTTTCTCCTGAGTTTTAGACGAAGTTTCCTGCTGTTTAGTACGTATGCCGGCATTGGGCTGGAAATACCGGTTTTGGGATTCTGCACAGAAAGGGTTTGCAAACCGCTGAATGCACACGTGACTTTAACTCTGTCAGTTGAATGCACACATTGACAACCATTCAGTTTGATAGCACACTTTTGGTTTTAGAAGCAGATATTTCTCTGTACAGCCTATGGTCCAATTCACTCGGGAATATCCCAACGCAACTCCTAGAAGAAACGTGTTTCTGACTCGCTGAATCTCAACATAGTTTCAACTCTCTTAGGTGAACGAAAGCACAGCAAAGCAGTTTCAATGAAACGTTTCTCCTGAGTTTTAGACGAAGTTTCCTGCTGTTTAGTACGGATGCCGGCATTGAGCTGGAATTACCGGTTTTGGGATTCTGCACAGAAAGGGTTTGCAAACCACTGAATCCAAACGTGAGTTTAACTCTGTCAGTTGAATGCACACATTGACAACCATTCAGTTAGATAGCTCCGTTTTGGTTTTAGAAGCAGATATTTCTCTGTACAGCCTATGGTCCCATTCACTCGGGAATATCCCAACGCACCTCCTAGAAGAAACCTGTTTCTGACTCGCTGAATCTCAACATAGATTCAACTCTCTTAGGTGATCGAACGCACAGCAGAGCAGTTTCAAGGAAACGTTTCTCCTGAGTTTTATACGAAGTTTCCTGCTGTTTAGTACGGATGCCGGCATTGGGCTGGAAATACCGGTTTTGGGATTCTGCACAGAAAGGGTTTGCAAACCGCTGAATCCACATGTGAGTTTAACTCTGTCAGTTGAATGCACACATTGACAACCATTCAGTTAGATAGCTCCGTTTTGGTTTTAGAAGCAGATATTTCTCTGTACACCCTATGGTCCCATTCACTCGGGAATATCCGAACGCAGCTCCTGGAAGAAACGTGTTTCTGACTCGCTGAATCTCAACACAGATTCAACTCTCTTAGGTGAACGAACGCACAGCAGAGCAGTTTCAAGGAAACGTTTCTCCTGAGTTTTAGACGAAGTTTCCTGCTGTTTAGTACGGATGCCGGCATTGGGCTGGACATACCGGTTTTGGGATTCTGCACAGAAATGGTTTGCAAACCGCTGAACCCACACGTGAGTTTAACTCTGTCAGTTGAATGCACACTTTGACAACCATTCAGTTAGATAGCTCCGTTTTGGTTTTAGAAGCAGATATTTCTCTGTACAGCCTATGGTCCCATTCACTCGGGAATATCCCAACGCAGCTCCTAGCATAAACGTGTTTCTGACTCACTGAATCTCAACATAGTTTCAACTCTCTTAGGTGAACGAACGCACAGCAGAGCAGTTTCAAGGAAACGTTTCTCCTGAATATTAGACGAAGATTCCTGCTGTTTAGTACGGATGCCGGCATTGAGCTGGAATTACCGGTTTTGGGATTCTGCACAGAAAGGGTTTGTAAACCGCTGAATCCAAACGTGAGTTTAACTCTGTCAGTTGAATGCACACATTGACAACAATTCACTTAGATACCACCCTTTTGGTTGTAGGAGCAGATATTTCTCTGTACAGCCTATGGTCCCATTCACTCGGGAATATCCCAACGCACCTCCTAGAAGAAACGTGTTTCTGACTCGCTGAATCTCAACATAGATTCAACTCTCTTAGGTGATCGAACGCACAGCAGAGCAGTTTCAAGGAAACGTTTCTTCTGAGTTTTAGACGAAGTTTCCTGCTGTTTAGTACGGATGCCGGCATTGGGCTGGAAATACCGGTTTTGGGATTCTGCACAGAAAGGGTTTGCAAACCGCTGAATCCACACGTGAGTTTAACTCTGTCAGTTGAATGCACACATTGACAGCCATTCAGTTTGATAGCACACTTTTGGTTTTAGAAGCAGATATTTCTCTGTACAGCCTATGGTCCCATTCACTCGGGAATATCCCAACGCAGCTCCTAGAAGAAACGTGTTTCTGACTCGCTGAATCTCAACATAGATTCAACACTCTAAGGTGAACGAACGCACAGCAGGGCAGTTTCAAGGAAACGTTTCTCCTGAGTTTTAGACGAAGTTTCCTGCTGTTTAGTACATATGCCGGCATTGGGCTGGAAATACCGTTTTTGGGATTCTGCACAGAACGAGTTTGCAAACCGCTGAATCCACACGTGACTTTCACTCTGTCAGTTGAATGCACACATTGACAACCATTGAGTTAGATAGCTCCGTTTTGGTTTTAGAAGCAGATATTTCTCTGTACAGCCTATGGTCCCATTCACTCGGGAATATCCCAACGCAGCTCCTAGAAGAAACGTGTTTCTGACTCGCTGAATCTCAAAATAGATTCAACTCTCTTAGGTGAACGAACGCACAACAGAGCAGTTTCAAGGAAACGTTTCTCCTGAGTTTTAGACGAAGTTTCCTGCTGTTTAGTACGGATGCCGGCATTGGGCTGGAAATACCGGTTTTGGGATTCTGCACAGAAAGGGTTTGCAAACCGCTGAATCCACACGTGTGTTTAACTCTGTCACTTGAATGCACACATTGACAACCATTCAATTAGATAGCTCCGTTTTGGTTTTAGAAGCAGATATTTCTCTGTACAGCCTATGGTCCCATTCACTCGGGAATATCCCAATGCAGCTCCTAGAAGAAACGTGTTTCTGACTCGCTGAATCTCAACATATATTCAACTCTCTTAGGTGAACGAACGCACAGCAGAGCAGTTTAAAGGAAACGTTTCTCCTGAGTTTTAGACGAAGTTTCCTGCTGTTTAGTACGTATGCCGGCATTGGGCTGGAATTACCGGTTTTGGGATTCTGCACAGAATGGGTTTGCAAACCGCTGAATCCACACGTGAGTTTAACTCTGTCAGTTGAATGCACACATTGACAACCATTCAGTTTGATAGCACACTTTTGGTTTTAGAAGCAGATATTTCTCTGTACAGCCTATGGTCCCATTCACTCGGGAATATCCCAACGCAGCTCCTAGAAGAAACGTGTTTCTGACTCGCTGAATCTCAACATAGATTCAACTCTCTTAGGTGAACGAACGCACAGCAGAGCAGTTTCAAGGAAACGTTTCTCCTGAGTTTCAGACGAAGTTTCCTGCTGTTTAGTACGTATGCCGGCATTGGGCTGGAAATACCGGTTTTGGGATTCTGCACAGAAAGGATTTGCAAACCGCTGAATCCACACGTGAGTTTAACTCTGTCACTTGAATGCACACATTGACAACCATTCAGTTAGATAGCTCCGTTTTGGTTTTAGAAGCAGATATTTCTCTGTACAGCCTATGGTCCCATTCACTCGGGAATATCCCAACGCAGCTCCTAGTAGAAACGTGTTTCTGACTCGCTGAATCTCAACATAGATTCAACTCTCTTAGGTGAACGAACACACAGCAGTGCAGTTTCAAGGAAACGTTTCTCCTGAGTTTTAGACGAAGTTTCCTGCTGTTTAGTACGGAAGCCGGCATTGGGCTGGAAATACCGGTTTTGGGATTCTGCACAGAAAGGGTTTGCAAACCGCTGAATCCACACGTGAGTTTAACTCTGTCAGTTGAATGCACACATTGACAACCATTCAGTTTGATAGCACACTTTTGGTTTTAGAAGCAGATATTTCTCTGTACAGCCTATGGTCCCATTCACTCGGGAATATCCCAACGCACCTCCTAGAAGAAACATGTTTCTGACTCGCTGAATCTCAACATAGATTCAACTCTCTTAGGTGATCGAACGCACAGCAGAGCAGTTTCAAGGAAACGTTTCTCCTGAGTTTTAGACGAAGTTTCCTGCTGTTTAGTACGTATGCCGGCATTGGGCTGGAAATACCGGTTTTGGGATTCTGCACAGAAAGGGTTTGCAAACCGCTGAATCCACACGTGAGTTTACCTCTGTCAGTTGAATGCACACATTGACAACCATTCAGTTAGATAGCTCCGTTTTGGTTTTAGAATCAGATATTTCTCTGTACAGCCTATGGTCCCATTCACTCGGGAATATCCTAACGCAGCTCCTAGAAGAAACGTGTTTCTGACTCGCTGAATCTCAACATAGATTCAACTCTCTTAGGTGATCGAACGCACAGCAGAGCAGTTTCAAGGAAACGTTTCTCCTGAGTTTTAGACGAAGTTTCCTGCTGTTTAGTACGGATGCCGGCATTGGGCTGGAAATACCGGTTTTGGGATTCTGCACAGAAATGGTTTGCAAACCGCTGAATCCACACGTGAGTTTAACTCTGTCAGTTGAATGCACACATTGACAACCATTCAGTTAGATAGCTCCGTTTTGGTTTTAGAAGCAGATATTTCTCTGTACATCCTATGGTCCCATTCACTCGGGAATATCCCAACGCAGCTCCTAGAAGAAACGTGTTTCTGACTCGCTGAATCTCAACATAAATTCAACTCTCTTAATTGATCGAACGCACAGCAGAGCAGTTTCAAGGAAACGTTTCTCCTGAGTTTTAGACGAAGTTTCCTGCTCTTTAGTACGTATACCGGCATTGGGCTGGAAATACCGGTTTTGGGATTCTGCACAGAAAGGGTTTACAAACCGCTGAATCCACACGTGAGTTTAACTCTGTCAGTTGAATGTACACATTGACAACCATTCAGTTTGATAGCACACTTTTGGTTTTAGAAGCAGATATTTCTCTGTACAGCCTATGGTCCCATTCACTCGGGAATATCCCAACGCAGCTCCTAGAAGAAACGTGTTTCTGACTCGCTGAATCTCAACATAGATTCAACTCTCTTAGGTGAACGAACGCACAGCAGAGCAGTTTCAAGGAAACGTTTCTCCTGAGTCTTAGACGAAGTTTCCTGCTGTTTAGTACGTATGCCGGCATTGGGCTGGAAATACCGGTTTTGGGATTCTGCACAGAAAGGGTTTGCAAACCGCTGAATCCACACGTGAGTTTAACTCTGTCAGTTGAATGCACACATTGACAACCATTCAGTTAGAAAGCTCCGTTTTGGTTTTAGAAGCAGATATTTCTCTGTACAGCCTATGGTCCCATTCACTCGGGAATATCCCAACGCAGCTCCTAGAAGAAACGTGTTTCTGACTCGCTGAATCTCAACATAGATTCAACTCTCTTAGGTGAACGAACGCACAGCAGAGCAGTTTCAAGGAAACGTTTCTCCTGAGTTTTAGACGAAGTTTCCTGCTGTTTAGTAGGGATGCCGGCATTGGGCTGGAAATACCGGTTTTGGGATTCTGCACAGAAAGGGTTTGCAAACCGCTGAATCCACACGTGAGTTTAACTCTGTCAGTTGAATGCACACATTGACAACCATTCAGTTAGATAGCACACTTTTGGTTTTAGAAGCAGATATTTCTCTGTACAGCCTATGGTCCCATTCACTCGGGAATATCCCAACGCAGCTCCTAGAAGAAACGTGTTTCTGACTCGCTGAATCTCAACATAGATTCAACTCTCTTAGGTGAACGAACGCACAGCAGAGCAGTTTCAAGGAAACGTTTCTCCTGAGTTTTAGACGAAGTTTCCTGCTGTTTAGTACGGATGCCGGCATTGGGCTGGACATACCGGTTTTGGGATTCTGCACAGAAAGGGTTTGCAAACCGCTGAATCCACACGTGAGTTTAACTCTGTCAGTTGAATGCACACATTGACAACCATTCAGTTTGATAGCACACTTTTGGTTTTAGAAGCAGATATTTCTCTGTACAGCCTATGGTCCCATTCACTCGGGAATATCCCAACGCACCTCCTAGAAGAAACGTGTTTCTGACTCGCTGAATCTCAACATAGATTCAACTCTCTTAGGTGAACGAACGCACAGCAGAGCAGTTTCAAGGAAACGTTTCTCCTGAGTTTTAGACGAAGTTTCCTGCTGTTTAGTACGTATGCCGGCATTGGGCTGGAAATACCGGTTTTGGGATTCTGCACAGAAAGGGTTTGCAAACCGCTGAATCCACACGTGAGCTTAACTCTGTCAGTTGAATGCACACATTGACAACCATTCAGTTAGATAGCTCCGTTTTGGTTTTAGAAGCAGATATTTCTCTGTACAGCCTATGGTCCCATTCACTCGGGAATATCCCAACGCAGCTCCTAGAAGAAACGTGTTTCTGACTCGCTGAATCTCAACATAGATTCAACTCTCTTAGGTGAACGAACGCACAGCAGAGCAGTTTCAAGGAAACGTTTCTCCTGAGTTTTAGACGAAGTTTCCTGCTGTTTAGTACGTATGCCGGCATTGGGCTGGAAATACCGGTTTTGGGATTCTGCACAGAAAGGGTTTGCAAACCGCTGAATCCACACGTGAGTTTAACTCTGTCAGTTGAATGCACACATTGACAACCATTGAGTTAGATAGCTCCGTTTTGGTTTTAGAAGCAGATATTTCTCTGTACAGCCTATGGTCCCATTCACTCGGGAATATCCCAATGCAGCTCCTAGAAGAAACGTGCTTCTGACTCGCTGAATCTCAACATAGATTCAACTCTCTTAGGTGAACGAACGCACAGCAGAGCAGTTTAAAGGAAACGTTTCTCCTGAGTTTTAGACGAAGTTTCCTGCTGTTTAGTACGTATGCCGGCATTGGGCTGGAAATACCGGTTTTGGGATTCTGCACAGAAAGGGTTTCAAACCGCTGAATCCACATGTGAGTTTAACTCTGTCAGTTGAATGCACACATTGACAACCATTCAGTTTGATAGCACACTTTTGGTTTTAGAAGCAGATATTTCTCTGTACAGCCTATGGTCCCATTCACTCGGGAATATCCCAATGCAGCTCCTAGAAGAAACGTGTTTCTGACTCGCTGAATCTCAACATAAATTCAACTCTCTTAGGTGATCGAACGCACAGCAGAGCAGTTTCAAGGAAACGTTTCTCCTGAGTTTTAGACGAACTTTCCTGCTGTTTATTACGGATGCCGGCATTGGGCTGGAAATACCGGTTTTGGGATTCTGCACAGAAAGGGTTTGCAAACCGCTGAATCCACACGTGAGTTTAGCTCTGTCAGTTGAATGCACACATTGACAACCATTCAGTTTGATAGCACCGTTTTGGTTTTAGAAGCAGATATTTCTCTGTACAGCCTATGGTCCCATTCACTCGGGAATATCCCAACGCAGCTCCTAGAAGAAACGTGTTTCTGACTCGCTGAATCTCAACATAGTTTCAACTCTCTTAGGTGAACGAAAGCACAGCAAAGCAGTTTCAAGGAAACGTTTCTCCTGAGTTTTAGACGAAGTTTCCTGCTGTTTAGTACGGATGCCGGCATTGAGCTGGAATTACCGGTTTTGGGATTCTGCACAGAATGGGTTTGCAAACCGCTGAATCCACACGTGAGTTTAACTCTGTCAGTTGAATGCACACATTGACAACCATTCAGTTTGATAGCACACTTTTGGTTTTAGAAGCAGATATTTCTCTGTACAGCCTATGGTCCCATTCACTCGGGAATATCCCAACGCAGCTCCTAGAAGAAACGTGTTTCTGACTCGCTGAATCTCAACATAGATTCAACTCTCTTAGGTGAACGAACGCACAGCAGAGCAGTTTCAAGGAAACGTTTCTCCTGAGTTTCAGACGAAGTTTCCTGCTGTTTAGTACGTATGCCGGCATTGGGCTGGAAATACCGGTTTTGGGATTCTGCACAAAAAGGGTTTGCAAACCGCTGAATCCACACGTGAGTTTAACTCTGTCACTTGAATGCACACATTGACAACCATTCAGTTAGATAGCTCCGTTTTGGTTTTAGAAGCAGATATTTCTCTGTACAGCCTATGGTCCCATTCACTCGGGAATATCCCAACGCAGCTCCTAGTAGAAACGTGTTTCTGACTCGCTGAATCTCAACATAGATTCAACTCTCTTAGGTGAACGAACACACAGCAGTGCAGTTTCAAGGAAACGTTTCTCCTGAGTTTTAGACGAAGTTTCCTGCTGTTTAGTACGGATGCCGGCATTGGGCTGGAAATACCGGTTTTGGGATTCGGCACAGAAAGGGTTTGCAAACCGCTGAATCAACACGTGAGTTTAACTCTGTCAGTTGAATGCACACATTGACAACCATTCAGTTTGATAGCACACTTTTGGTTTTAGAAGCAGATATTTCTCTGTACAGCCTATGGTCCCATTCACTCGGGAATATCCCAACGCACCTCCTAGAAGAAACAGGTTTCTGACTCGCTGAATCTCAACATAGATTCAACTCTCTTAGGTGATCGAACGCACAGCAGAGCAGTTTCAAGGAAACGTTTCTCCTGAGTTTTAGACGAAGTTTCCTGCTGTTTAGTACGTATGCCGGCATTGGGCTGGAAATACCGGTTTTGGGATTCTGCACAGAAAGGGTTTGCAAACCGCTGAATCCACACGTGAGTTTACCTCTGTCAGTTGAATGCACACATTGACAACCATTCAGTTAGATAGCTCCGTTTTGGTTTTAGAAGCAGATATTTCTCTGTACAGCCTATGGTCCCATTCACTCGGGAATATCCTAACGCAGCTCCTAGAAGAAACGTGTTTCTGACTCGCTGAATCTCAACATAGATTCAACTCTCTTAGGTGATCGAACGGACAGCAGAGCAGTTTCAAGGAAACGTTTCTCCTGAGTTTTAGACGAAGTTTCCTGCTGTTTAGTACGGATGCCGGCATTGGGCTGGAAATACCGGTTTTGGGATTCTGCACAGAAATGGTTTGCAAACCGCTGAATCCACACGTGAGTTTAACTCTGTCAGTTGAATGCACACATTGACAACCATTCAGTTAGATAGCTCCGTTTTGGTTTTAGAAGCAGATATTTCTCTGTACATCCTATGGTCCCATTCACTCGGGAATATCCCAACGCAGCTCCTAGAAGAAACGTGTTTCTGACTCGCTGAATCTCAACATAAATTCAACTCTCTTAATTGATCGAACGCACAGCAGAGCAGTTTCAAGGAAACGTTTCTCCTGAGTTTTAGACGAAGTTTCCTGCTCTTTAGTACGTATACCGGCATTGGGCTGGAAATAGCGGTTTTGGGATTCTGCACAGAAAGGGTTTACAAACCGCTGAATCCACACGTGAGTTTAACTCTGTCAGTTGAATGCACACATTGACAACCATTCAGTTAGATAGCTCCGTTTTGGTTTTAGAAGCAGATATTTCTCTGTACAGCCTATGGTCCCATTCACTCGGGAATATCCCAACGCAGCTCCTAGAAGAAACGTGTTTCTGACTCGCTGAATCTCAACATAGATTCAACTCTCTTAGGTGATCGAACGCACAGCAGAGCAGTTTCAAGGAAACGTTTCTCCTGAGTTTTAGACGAAGTTTCCTGCTGTTTAGTACGTATGCCGGCATTGGGCTGGAAATACCGGTTTTGGGATTCTGCACAGAAAGGGTTTGCAAACCGCTGAATCCACACGTGAGTTTAACTCTGTCAGTTGAATGCACACATTGACAACCATTCAGTTAGATAGCTCCGTTTTGGTTTTAGAAGCAGATATTTCTCTGTACAGCCTATGGTCCCATTCACTCGGGAATATCCCAACGCAGCTCCTAGAAGAAACGTGTTTCTGACTCGCTGAATCTCAACATAGATTCAACTCTCTTAGGTGAACGAACGCACAGCAGAGCAGTTTCAAGGAAACGTTTCTCCTGAGTTTTAGACGAAGTTTCCTGCTGTTTAGTAGGGATGCCGGCATTGGGCTGGAAATACCGGTTTTGGGATTCTGCACAGAAAGGGTTTGCAAACCGCTGAATCCACACGTGAGTTTAACTCTGTCAGTTGAATGCACACATTGACAACCATTCAGTTAGATAGCTCCGTTTTGGTTTTAGAAGCAGATATTTCTCTGTACAGCCTATGGTCCCATTCACTCGGGAATATCCCAACGCAGCTCCTAGAAGAAACGTGTTTCTGACTCGCTGAATCTCAACATAGATTCAACTCTCTTAGGTGAACGAACGCACAGAAGAGCAGTTTCAAGGAAACGTTTCTCCTGAGTTTTAGACGAAGTTTCCTGCTGTTTAGTACGGATGCCGGCATTGGGCTGGACATACCGGTTTTGGGATTCTGCACAGAAAGGGTTTGCAAACCGCTGAATCCACACGTGAGTTTAACTCTGTCAGTTGAATGCACACATTGACAACCATTCAGTTTGATAGCACACTTTTGGTTTTAGAAGCAGATATTTCTCTGTACAGCCTATGGTCCCATTCACTCGGGAATATACCAACGCACCTCCTAGAAGAAACGTGTTTCTGACTCGCTGAATCTCAACATAGATTCAACTCTCTTAGGTGAACGAACGCACAGCAGAGCAGTTTCAAGGAAACGTTTCTCCTGAGTTTTAGACGAAGTTTCCTGCTGTTTAGTACGTATGCCGGCATTGGGCTGGAAATACCGGTTTTGGGATTCTGCACAGAAAGGGTTTGCAAACCGCTGAATCCACACGTGAGCTTAACTCTGTCAGTTGAATGCACACATTGACAACCATTCAGTTAGATAGCTCCGTTTTGGTTTTAGAAGCAGATATTTCTCTGTACAGCCTATGGTCCCATTCACTCGGGAATATCCCAACGCAGCTCCTAGAAGAAACGTGTTTCTGACTCGCTGAATCTCAACATAGATTCAACTCTCTTAGGTGAACGAACGCACAGCAGAGCAGTTTCAAGGAAACGTTTCTCCTGAGTTTTAGACGAAGTTTCCTGCTGTTTAGTACGGATGCCGGCATTGGGCTGGAAATACCGGTTTTGGGATTCTGCACAGAAAGTGTTTGCAAACCGCTGAATCCACACGTGAGTTTAACTCTGTCAGTTGAATGCACACATTGACAACCATTCAGTTTGATAGCACACTTTTGGTTTTAGCAGCAGATATTTCTCTGTACAGCCTATGGTCCCATTCACTCGGGAATATCCCAACGCAGCTCCTAGAAGAAACGTGTTTCTGACTCGCTGAATCTCAACATAGATTCAACTCTCTTAGGTGAACGAACGCACAGCAGAGCAGTTTCAAGGAAACGTTTCTCCTGAGTTTTAGACGAAGTTTCCTGCTGTTTAGTACAGATGCCGGCATTGGGCTGGACATACCGGTTTTGGGATTCTGCACAGAAAGGGTTTGCAAACCGCTGAATCCACACGTGAGTTTAACTCTGTCAGTTGAATGCACACATTGACAACCATTCAGTTTGATAGCACACTTTTGGTTTTAGAAGCAGATATTTCTCAGTACAGCCTATGGTCCCATTCACTCGGGAATATCCCAACGCACCTCCTAGAAGAAACGTGTTTCTGACTCGCTGAATCTCAACATAGATTCAACTCTCTTAGGTGATCGAACGCACAGCAGAGCAGTTTCAAGGAAACGTTTCTCCTGAGTTTTAGACGAAGTTTCCTGCTGTTTAGTACGGATGCCGGCATTGGGCTGGAAATACCGGTTTTGGGATTCTGCACAGAAAGGGTTTGCAAACCGCTGAATCCACACGTGAGTTTAACTCTGTCAGTTGAATGCACACATTGACAACCATTCAGTTAGATAGCTCCGTTTTGGTTTTAGAAGCAGATATTTCTCTGTACAGCCTATGGTCCCATTCACTCGGGAATATCCCAACGCAGCTCCTAGAAGAAACGTGTTTCTGACTCGCTGAATCTCAACATAGATTCAACTCTCTTAGGTGATCGAACGCACAGCAGAGCAGTTTCAAGGAAACGTTTCTCCTGAGTTTTAGACGAAGTTTCCTGCTGTTTAGTACGTATGCCGGCATTGGGCTGGAAATACCGGTTTTGGGATTCTGCACAGAAAGGGTTTGCAAACCGCTGAATCCACACGTGAGTTTAACTCTGTCAGTTGAATGCACACATTGACAACCATTCAGTTAGATAGCTCCGTTTTGGTTTTAGAAGCAGATATTTCTCTGTACAGCCTATGGTCCCATTCACTCGGGAATATCCCAACGCAGCTCCTAGAAGAAACGTGTTTCTGACTCGCTGAATCTCAACATAGATTCAACTCTCTTAGGTGAACGAACGCACAGCAGAGCAGTTTCAAGGAAACGTTTCTCCTGAGTTTTAGACGAAGTTTCCTGCTGTTTAGTACGGATGCCGGCATTGGGCTGGAAATACCGGTTTTGGGATTCTGCACAGAAAGGGTTTGCAAACCGCTGAATCCACACGTGACTTTAACTCTGTCAGTTGAATGCACACATTGACAACCATTCAGTTTGATAGCACACTTTTGGTTTTAGAAGCAGATATTTCTCTGTACAGCCTATGGTCCCATTCACTCGGGAATATCCCAACGCACCTCCTAGAAGAAACGTGTTTCTGACTCGCTGAATCTCAACATAGATTCAACTCTCTTAGGTGAACGAACGCACAGCAGAGCAGTTTCAAGGAAACGTTTCTCCTGAGTTTTAGACGAAGTTTCCTGCTGTTTAGTACGGATGCCGGCATTGGGCTGGAAATACCGGTTTTGGGATTCTGCACAGAAAGGGTTTGCAAACCGCTGAATCCACACGTGAGCTTAACTCTGTCAGTTGAATGCACACATTGACAACCATTCAGTTAGATAGCTCCGTTTTGGTTTTAGAAGCAGATATTTCTCTGTACAGCCTATGGTCCCATTCACTCGGGAATATCCCAACGCAGCTCCTAGAAGAAACGTGTTTCTGACTCGCTGAATCTCAACATAGATTCAACTCTCTTAGGTGAACGAACGCACAGCAGAGCAGTTTCAAGGAAACGTTTATCCTGAGTTTTAGACGAAGTTTCCTGCTGTTTAGTACGGATGCCGGCATTGGGCTGGAAATACCGGTTTTGGGATTCTGCACAGAAAGTGTTTGCAAACCGCTGAATCCACACGTGAGTTTAACTCTGTCAGTTGAATGCACACATTGACAACCATTCAGTTTGATAGCACACTTTTGGTTTTAGCAGCAGATATTTCTCTGTACAGCCTATGGTCCCATTCACTCGGGAATATCCCAACGCAGCTCCTAGAAGAAACGTGTTTCTGACTCGCTGAATCTCAACATAGATTCAACTCTCTTAGGTGAACGAACGCACAGCAGAGCAGTTTCAAGGAAACGTTTCTCCTGAGTTTTAGACGAAGTTTCCTGCTGTTTAGTACAGATGCCGGCGTTGGGCTGGACATACCGGTTTTGGGATTCTGCACAGAAAGGGTTTGCAAACCGCTGAATCCACACGTGAGTTTAACTCTGTCAGTTGAATGCACACATTGACAACCATTCAGTTTGATAGCACACTTTTGGTTTTAGAAGCAGATATTTCTCTGTACAGCCTATGGTCCCATTCACTCGGGAATATCCCAACGCACCTCCTAGAAGAAACGTGTTTCTGACTCGCTGAATCTCAACATAGATTCAACTCTCTTAGGTGATCGAACGCACAGCAGAGCAGTTTCAAGGAAACTTTTCTCCTGAATTTTAGACGAAGTTTCCTGCTGTTTAGTACGGATGCCGGCATTGGGCTGGAAATACCGGTTTTGGGATTCTGCACAGAAAGGGTTTGCAAACCGCTGAATCCACACGTGAGTTTAACTCTGTCAGTTGAATGCACACATTGACAACCATTCAGTTAGATAGCTCCGTTTTGGTTTTAGAAGCAGATATTTCTCTGTACAGCCTATGGTCCCATTCACTCGGGAATATCCCAACGCAGCTCCTAGAAGAAACGTGTTTCTGACTCGCTGAATCTCAACATAGATTCAACTCTCTTAGGTGATCGAACGCACAGCAGAGCAGTTTCAAGGAAACGTTTCTCTTGAGTTTTAGACGAAGTTTCCTGCTGTTTAGTACGGATGCCGGCATTGGGCTGGAAATACCGGTTTTGGGATTCTGCACAGAAAGGGTTTGCAAACCGCTGAATCCACACGTGAGTTTAACTCTGTCAGTTGAATGCACACATTGACAACCATTCAGTTAGATAGCTCCGTTTTGGTTTTAGAAGCAGATATTTCTCTGTACAGCCTATGGTCCCATTCACTCGGGAATATCCCAACGCAGCTCCTAGAAGAAACGTGTTTCTGACTCGCTGAATCTCAACATAGATTCAACTCTCTTAGGTGAACGAACGCACAGCAGAGCAGTTTCAAGGAAACGTTTCTCCTGAGTTTTAGACGAAGTTTCCTGCTGTTTAGTAGGGATGCCGGCATTGGGCTGGAAATACCGGTTTTGGGATTCTGCACAGAAAGGGTTTGCAAACCGCTGAATCCACACGTGAGTTTAACTCTGTCAGTTGAATGCACACATTGACAACCATTCAGTTAGATAGCTCCGTTTTGGTTTTAGAAGCAGATATTTCTCTGTACAGCCTATGGTCCCATTCACTCGGGAATATCCCAACGCAGCTCCTAGAAGAAACGTGTTTCTGACTCGCTGAATCTCAACATAGATTCAACTCTCTTAGGTGAACGAACGCACAGCAGAGCAGTTTCAAGGAAACGTTTCTCCTGAGTTTTAGACGAAGTTTCCTGCTGTTTAGTACGGATGCCGGCATTGGGCTGGACATACCGGTTTTGGGATTCTGCACAGAAAGGGTTTGCAAACCGCTGAATCCACACGTGAGTTTAACTCTGTCAGTTGAATGCACACATTGACAACCATTCAGTTTGATAGCACACTTTTGGTTTTAGAAGCAGATATTTCTCTGTACAGCCTATGGTCCCATTCACTCGGGAATATCCCAACGCACCTCCTAGAAGAAACGTGTTTCTGACTCGCTGAATCTCAACATAGATTCAACTCTCTTAGGTGATCGAACGCACAGCAGAGCAGTTTCAAGGAAACGTTTCTCCTGAGTTTTAGACGAAGTTTCCTGCTGTTTAGTACGGATGCCGGCATTGGGCTGGAAATACCGGTTTTGGGATTCTGCACAGAAAGGGTTTGCAAACCGCTGAATCCACACGTGAGTTTAACTCTGTCAGTTGAATGCACACATTGACAACCATTCAGTTAGATAGCTCCGTTTTGGTTTTAGAAGCAGATATTTCTCTGTACAGCCTATGGTCCCATTCACTCGGGAATATCCCAACGCAGCTCCTAGAAGAAACGTGTTTCTGACTCGCTGAATCTCAACATAGATTCAACTCTCTTAGGTGATCGAACGCACAGCAGAGCAGTTTCAAGGAAACGTTTCTCCTGAGTTTTAGACGAAGTTTCCTGCTGTTTAGTACGGATGCCGGCATTGGGCTGGAAATACCGGTTTTGGGATTCTGCACAGAAAGGGTTTGCAAACCGCTGAATCCACACGTGAGTTTAACTCTGTCAGTTGAATGCACACATTGACAACCATTCAGTTAGATAGCTCCGTTTTGGTTTTAGAAGCAGATATTTCTCTGTACAGCCTATGGTCCCATTCACTCGGGAATATCCCAACGCAGCTCCTAGAAGAAACGTGTTTCTGACTCGCTGAATCTCAACATAGATTCAACTCTCTTAGGTGAACGAACGCACAGCAGAGCAGTTTCAAGGAAACGTTTCTCCTGAGTTTTAGACGAAGTTTCCTGCTGTTTAGTAGGGATGCCGGCATTGGGCTGGAAATACCGGTTTTGGGATTCTGCACAGAAAGGGTTTGCAAACCGCTGAATCCACACGTGAGTTTAACTCTGTCAGTTGAATGCACACATTGACAACCATTCAGTTAGATAGCTCCGTTTTGGTTTTAGAAGCAGATATTTCTCTGTACAGCCTATGGTCCCATTCACTCGGGAATATCCCAACGCAGCTCCTAGAAGAAACGTGTTTCTGACTCGCTGAATCTCAACATAGATTCAACTCTCTTAGGTGAACGAACGCACAGCAGAGCAGTTTCAAGGAAACGTTTCTCCTGAGTTTTAGACGAAGTTTCCTGCTGTTTAGTACGGATGCCGGCATTGGGCTGGACATACCGGTTTTGGGATTCTGCACAGAAAGTGTTTGCAAACCGCTGAATCCACACGTGAGTTTAACTCTGTCAGTTGAATGCACACATTGACAACCATTCAGTTTGATAGCACACTTTTGGTTTTAGAAGCAGATATTTCTCTGTACAGCCTATGGTCCCATTCACTCGGGAATATCCCAACGCACCTCCTAGAAGAAACGTGTTTCTGACTCGCTGAATCTCAACATAGATTCAACTCTCTTAGGTGAACGAACGCACAGCAGAGCAGTTTCAAGGAAACGTTTCTCCTGAGTTTTAGACGAAGTTTCCTGCTGTTTAGTACGTATGCCGGCATTGGGCTGGAAATACCGGTTTTGGGATTCTGCACAGAAAGGGTTTGCAAACCGCTGAATCCACACGTGAGCTTAACTCTGTCAGTTGAATGCACACATTGACAACCATTCAGTTAGATAGCTCCGTTTTGGTTTTAGAAGCAGATATTTCTCTGTACAGCCTATGGTCCCATTCACTCGGGAAAATCCCAACGCAGCTCCTAGAAGAAACGTGTTTCTGACTCGCTGAATCTCAACATAGATTCAACTCTCTTAGGTGAACGAACGCACAGCAGAGCAGTTTCAAGGAAACGTTTCTCCTGAGTTTTAGACGAAGTTTCCTGCTGTTTAGTACGGATGCCGGCATTGGGCTGGAAATACCGGTTTTGGGATTCTGCACAGAAAGTGTTTGCAAACCGCTGAATCCACACGTGAGTTTAACTCTGTCAGTTGAATGCACACATTGACAACCATTCAGTTTGATAGCACACTTTTGGTTTTAGCAGCAGATATTTCTCTGTACAGCCTATGGTCCCATTCACTCGGGAATATCCCAACGCAGCTCCTAGAAGAAACGTGTTTCTGACTCGCTGAATCTCAACATAGATTCAACTCTCTTAGGTGAACGAACGCACAGCAGAGCAGTTTCAAGGAAACGTTTCTCCTGAGTTTTAGACGAAGTTTCCTGCTGTTTAGTACAGATGCCGGCATTGGGCTGGACATACCGGTTTTGGGATTCTGCACAGAAAGGGTTTGCAAACCGCTGAATCCACACGTGAGTTTAACTCTGTCAGTTGAATGCACACATTGACAACCATTCAGTTTGATAGCACACTTTTGGTTTTAGAAGCAGATATTTCTCAGTACAGCCTATGGTCCCATTCACTCGGGAATATCCCAACGCACCTCCTAGAAGAAACGTGTTTCTGACTCGCTGAATCTCAACATAGATTCAACTCTCTTAGGTGATCGAACGCACAGCAGAGCAGTTTCAAGGAAACGTTTCTCCTGAGTTTTAGACGAAGTTTCCTGCTGTTTAGTACGGATGCCGGCATTGGGCTGGAAATACCGGTTTTGGGATTCTGCACAGAAAGGGTTTGCAAACCGCTGAATCCACACGTGAGTTTAACTCTGTCAGTTGAATGCACACATTGACAACCATTCAGTTAGATAGCTCCGTTTTGGTTTTAGAAGCAGATATTTCTCTGTACAGGCTATGGTCCCATTCACTCGGGAATATCCCAACGCAGCTCCTAGAAGAAACGTGTTTCTGACTCGCTGAATCTCAACATAGATTCAACTCTCTTAGGTGATCGAACGCACAGCAGAGCAGTTTCAAGGAAACGTTTCTCCTGAGTTTTAGACGAAGTTTCCTGCTGTTTAGTACGTATGCCGGCATTGGGCTGGAAATACCGGTTTTGGGATTCTGCACAGAAAGGGTTTGCAAACCGCTGAATCCACACGTGAGTTTAACTCTGTCAGTTGAATGCACACATTGACAACCATTCAGTTAGATAGCTCCGTTTTGGTTTTAGAAGCAGATATTTCTCTGTACAGCCTATGGTCCCATTCACTCGGGAATATCCCAACGCAGCTCCTAGAAGAAACGTGTTTCTGACTCGCTGAATCTCAACATAGATTCAACTCTCTTAGGTGAACGAACGCACAGCAGAGCAGTTTCAAGGAAACGTTTCTCCTGAGTTTTAGACGAAGTTTCCTGCTGTTTAGTACGGATGCCGGCATTGGGCTGGAAATACCGGTTTTGGGATTCTGCACAGAAAGTGTTTGCAAACCGCTGAATCCACACGTGACTTTAACTCTGTCAGTTGAATGCACACATTGACAACCATTCAGTTTGATAGCACACTTTTGGTTTTAGAAGCAGATATTTCTCTGTACAGCCTATGGTCCCATTCACTCGGGAATATCCCAACGCAACTCCTAGAAGAAACGTGTTTCTGACTCGCTGAATCTCAACATAGATTCAACTCTCTTAGGTGAACGAACGCACAGCAGAGCAGTTTCAAGGAAACGTTTCTCCTGAGTTTTAGACGAAGTTTCCTGCTGTTTAGTACGTATGCCGGCATTGGGCTGGAAATACCGGTTTTGGGATTCTGCACAGAAAGGGTTTGCAAACCGCTGAATCCACACGTGAGCTTAACTCTGTCAGTTGAATGCACACATTGACAACCATTCAGTTAGATAGCTCCGTTTTGGTTTTAGAAGCAGATATTTCTCTGTACAGCCTATGGTCCCATTCACTCGGGAATATCCCAACGCAGCTCCTAGAAGAAACGTGTTTCTGACTCGCTGAATCTCAACATAGATTCAACTCTCTTAGGTGAACGAACGCACAGCAGAGCAGTTTCAAGGAATCGTTTATCCTGAGTTTTAGACGAAGTTTCTTGCTGTTTAGTACGGATGCCGGCATTGGGCTGGAAATACCGGTTTTGGGATTCTGCACAGAAAGTGTTTGCAAACCGCTGAATATACACGTGAGTTTAACTCTGTCAGTTGAATGCACACATTGACAACCATTCAGTTTGATAGCACACTTTTGGTTTTAGCAGCAGATATTTCTCTGTACAGCCTATGGTCCCATTCACTCGGGAATATCCCAACGCAGCTCCTAGAAGAAACGTGTTTCTGACTCGCTGAATCTCAACATAGATTCAACTCTCTTAGGTGAACGAACGCACAGCAGAGCAGTTTCAAGGAAACGTTTCTCCTGAGTTTTAGACGAAGTTTCCTGCTGTTTAGTACAGATGCCGGCGTTGGGCTGGACATACCGGTTTTGGGATTCTGCACAGAAAGGGTTTGCAAACCGCTGAATCCACACGTGAGTTTAACTCTGTCAGTTGAATGCACACATTGAAAACCATTCAGTTTGATAGCACACTTTTGGTTTTAGAAGCAGATATTTCTCTGTACAGCCTATGGTCCCATTCACTCGGGAATATCCCAACGCACCTCCTAGAAGAAACGTGTTTCTGACTCGCTGAATCTCAACATAGATTCAACTCTCTTAGGTGATCGAACGCACAGCAGAGCAGTTTCAAGGAAACGTTTCTCCTGAGTTTTAGACGAAGTTTCCTGCTGTTTAGTACGGATGCCGGCATTGGGCTGGAAATACCGGTTTTGGGATTCTGCACAGAAAGGGTTTGCAAACCGCTGAATCCACACGTGAGTTTAACTCTGTCAGTTGAATGCACACATTGACAACCATTCAGTTAGATAGCTCCGTTTTGGTTTTAGAAGCAGATATTTCTCTGTACAGCCTATGGTCCCATTCACTCGGGAATATCCCAACGCAGCTCCTAGAAGAAACGTGTTTCTGACTCGCTGAATCTCAACATAGATTCAACTCTCTTAGGTGATCGAACGCACAGCAGAGCAGTTTCAAGGAAACGTTTCTCCTGAGTTTTAGACGAAGTTTCCTGCTGTTTAGTACGGATGCCGGCATTGGGCTGGAAATACCGGTTTTGGGATTCTGCACAGAAAGGGTTTGCAAACCGCTGAATCCACACGTGAGTTTAACTCTGTCAGTTGAATGCACACATTGACAACCATTCAGTTAGATAGCTCCGTTTTGGTTTTAGAAGCAGATATTTCTCTGTACAGCCTATGGTCCCATTCACTCGGGAATATCCCAACGCAACTCCTAGAAGAAACGTGTTTCTGACTCGCTGAATCTCAACATAGATTCAACTCTCTTAGGTGAACGAACGCACAGCAGAGCAGTTTCAAGGAAACGTTTCTCCTGAGTTTTAGACGAAGTTTCCTGCTGTTTAGTACGGATGCCGGCATTGGGCTGGACATACCGGTTTTGGGATTCTGCACAGAAAGGGTTTGCAAACCGCTGAATCCACACGTGAGTTTAACTCTGTCAGTTGAATGCACACATTGACAACCATTCAGTTTGATAGCACACTTTTGGTTTTAGAAGCAGATATTTCTCTGTACAGCCTATGGTCCCATTCACTCGGGAATATCCCAACGCACCTCCTAGAAGAAACGTGTTTCTGACTCGCTGAATCTCAACATAGATTCAACTCTCTTAGGTGAACGAACGCACAGCAGAGCAGTTTCAAGGAAACGTTTCTCCTGAGTTTTAGACGAAGTTTCCTGCTGTTTAGTACGTATGCCGGCATTGGGCTGGAAATACCGGTTTTGGGATTCTGCACAGAAAGGGTTTGCAAACCGCTGAATCCACACGTGAGCTTAACTCTGTCAGTTGAATGCACACATTGACAACCATTCAGTTAGATAGCTCCGTTTTGGTTTTAGAAGCAGATATTTCTCTGTACAGCCTATGGTCCCATTCACTCGGGAATATCCCAACGCAGATCCTAGAAGAAACGTGTTTCTGACTCGCTGAATCTCAACATAGATTCAACTCTCTTAGGTGAACGAACGCACAGCAGAGCAGTTTCAAGGAAACGTTTCTCCTGAGTTTTAGACGAAGTTTCCTGCTGTTTAGTACAGATGCCGGCGTTGGGCTGGACATACCGGTTTTGGGATTCTGCACAGAAAGGGTTTGCAAACCGCTGAATCCACACGTGAGTTTAACTCTGTCAGTTGAATGCACACATTGACAACCATTCAGTTTGATAGCACACTTTTGGTTTTAGAAGCAGATATTTCTCTGTACAGCCTATGGTCCCATTCACTCGGGAATATCCCAACGCAGCTCCTAGAAGAAACGTGTTTCTGACTCGCTGAATCTCAACATAGATTCAACTCTCTTAGGTGAACGAACGCACAGCAGAGCAGTTTCAAGGAAACGTTTCTCCTGAGTTTTAGACGAAGTTTCCTGCTGTTTAGTACAGATGCCGGCGTTGGGCTGGACATACCGGTTTTGGGATTCTGCACAGAAAGGGTTTGCAAACCGCTGAATCCACACGTGAGTTTAACTCTGTCAGTTGAATGCACACATTGACAACCATTCAGTTTGATAGCACACTTTTGGTTTTAGAAGCAGATATTTCTCTGTACAGCCTATGGTCCCATTCACTCGGGAATATCCCAACGCAGCTCCTAGAAGAAACGTGTTTCTGACTCGCTGAATCTCAACATAGATTCAACTCTCTTAGGTGATCGAACGCACAGCAGAGCAGTTTCAAGGAAACGTTTCTCCTGAGTTTTAGACGAAGTTTCCTGCTGTTTAGTACGGATGCCGGCATTGGGCTGGAAATACCGGTTTTGGGATTCTGCACAGAAAGGGTTTGCAAACCGCTGAATCCACACGTGAGTTTAACTCTGTCAGTTGAATGCACACATTGACAACCATTCAGTTAGATAGCTCCGTTTTGGTTTTAGAAGCAGATATTTCTCTGTACAGCCTATGGTCCCATTCACTCGGGAATATCCCAACGCAGCTCCTAGAAGAAACGTGTTTCTGACTCGCTGAATCTCAACATAGATTCAACTCTCTTAGGTGATCGAACGCACAGCAGAGCAGTTTCAAGGAAACGTTTCTCCTGAGTTTTAGACGAAGTTTCCTGCTGTTTAGTACGGATGCCGGCATTGGGCTGGAAATACCGGTTTTGGGATTCTGCACAGAAAGGGTTTGCAAACCGCTGAATCCACACGTGAGTTTAACTCTGTCAGTTGAATGCACACATTGACAACCATTCAGTTAGATAGCTCCGTTTTGGTTTTAGAAGCAGATATTTCTCTGTACAGCCTATGGTCCCATTCACTCGGGAATATCCCAACGCAGCTCCTAGAAGAAACGTGTTTCTGACTCGCTGAATCTCAACATAGATTCAACTCTCTTAGGTGAACGAACGCACAGCAGAGCAGTTTCAAGGAAACGTTTCTCCTGAGTTTTAGACGAAGTTTCCTGCTGTTTAGTACGGATGCCGGCATTGGACTGGAAATACCGGTTTTGGGATTCTGCACAGAAAGTGTTTGCAAACCGCTGAATCCACACGTGACTTTAACTCTGTCAGTTGAATGCACACATTGACAACCATTCAGTTTGATAGCACACTTTTGGTTTTAGAAGCAGATATTTCTCTGTACAGCCTATGGTCCCATTCACTCGGGAATATCCCAACGCAACTCCTAGAAGAAACGTGTTTCTGACTCGCTGAATCTCAACATAGATTCAACTCTCTTAGGTGAACGAACGCACAGCAGAGCAGTTTCAAGGAAACGTTTCTCCTGAGTTTTAGACGAAGTTTCCTGCTGTTTAGTACGTCTGCCGGCATTGGGCTGGAAATACCGGTTTTGGGATTCTGCACAGAAAGGGTTTGCAAACCGCTGAATCCACACGTGAGTTTACCTCTGTCAGTTGAATGCACACATTGACAACCATTCAGTTAGATAGCTCCGTTTTGGTTTTAGAAGCAGATATTTCTCTGTACAGCCTATGGTCCCATTCACTCGGGAATATCCTAACGCAGCTCCTAGAAGAAACGTGTTTCTGACTCGCTGAATCTCAACATAGATTCAACTCTCTTAGGTGATCGAAGGCACAGCAGAGCAGTTTCAAGGAAACGTTTCTCCTGAGTTTTAGACGAAGTTTCCTGCTGTTTAGCACGGATGCCGGCATTGGGCTGGAAATACCGGTTTTGGGATTCTGCACAGAAATGGTTTGCAAACCGCTGAATCCACACGTGAGTTTAACTCTGTCAGTTGAATGCACACATTGACAACCATTCAGTTAGATAGCTCCGTTTTGGTTTTAGAAGCAGATATTTCTCTGTACATCCTATGGTCCCATTCACTCGGGAATATCCCAACGCAGCTCCTAGAAGAATCGTGTTTCTGACTCGCTGAATCTCAACATAGATTCAACTCTCTTAGGTGATCGAACGCACAGCAGAGCAGTTTCAAGGAAACGTTTCTCCTGAGTTTTAGACGAAGTTTCCTGCTGTTTAGTACGGATGCCGGCATTGGGCTGGAAATACCGGTTTTGGGATTCTGCACAGAAAGGGTTTGCAAACCGCTGAATCCACACGTGACTTTAACTCTGTCAGTTGAATGCACACATGGACAACCATTCAGTTAGATAGCTCCGTTTTGGTTTTAGAAGCAGATATTTCTCTGTACAGCCTATGGTCCCATTCACTCGGGAATATCCCAACGCAGCTCCTAGAAGAAACGTGTTTCTGACTCGCTGAATCTCAACATAGATTCAACTCTCTTAGGTGAACGAACGCACAGCAGAGCAGTTTCAAGGAAACGTTTCTCCTGAGTTTTAGACGAAGTTTCCTGCTGTTTAGTACGGATGCCGGCATTGGGCTGGAAATACCGGTTTTGGGATTCTGCACAGAAAGGGTTTGCAAACCGCTGAATCCACACGTGACTTTAACTCTGTCAGTTGAATGCACACATTGACAACCATTCAGTTTGATAGCACACTTTTGGTTTTAGAAGCAGATATTTCTCTGTACAGCCTATGGTCCCATTCACTCGGGAATATCCCAACGCAGCTCCTAGAAGAAACGTGTTTCTGACTTGCTGAATCTCAACATAGTTTCAACTGTCTTAGGTGAACGAACGCACAGCAGAGCAGTTTCAAGGAAACGTTTCTCCTGAGTTTTAGACGAAGTTTCCTGCTGTTTAGTACGGATGCCGGCATTGGGCTGGAAATACCAGTTTTGGGATTCTGCACAGAAAGGGTTTGCAAACCGCTGAATCCACACGTGAGTTTAACTCTGTCAGTTGAATGCACACATTGACAACCATTCAGTTAGATAGCACAATTTTGGTTTTAGAAGCAGATATTTCTCTGTACAGCCTATGGTCCCATTCACTCGGGAATATCCCAACGCAACTCCTAGAAGAAACGTGTTTCTGACTCGCTGAATCTCAACATAGATTCAACTCTCTTAGGTGAACGAAGGCACAGCAGAGCAGTTTCAAGGAAACGTTTCTCCTGAGTTTTAGACGAAGTTTCCTGCTGTTTAGTACGTATGCCGGCATTGGGCTGGAAATACCGGTTTTGGGATTCTGCACAGAAAGGGTTTGCAAACCGCTGAATCCACACGTGAGCTTAACTCTGTCAGTTGAATGCACACATTGACAACCATTCAGTTAGATAGCTCCGTTTTGGTTTTAGAAGCAGATATTTCTCTGTACAGCCTATGGTCCCATTCACTCGGGAATATCCTAACGCAGCTCCTAGAAGAAACGTGTTTCTGACTCGCTGAATCTCAACATAGATTCAACTCTCTTAGGTGAACGAACGCACAGCAGAGCAGTTTCAAGGAAACGTTTCTCCTGAGTTTTAGACGAAGTTTCCTGCTGTTTAGTACGGATGCCGGCATTGGGCTGGACATACCGGTTTTGGGATTCTGCACAGAAAGGGTTTGCAAACCGCTGAATCCACACGTGACTTTAACTCTGTCAGTTGAATGCACACATTGACAACCATTCAGTTAGATAGCACAATTTTGGTTTTAGAAGCAGATATTTCTCTGTACAGCCTATGGTCCCATTCACTCGGGAATATCCCAACGCAACTCCTAGAAGAAACGTGTTTCTGACTCGCTGAATCTCAACATAGATTCAACTCTCTTAGGTGAACGAAGGCACAGCAGAGCAGTTTCAAGGAAACGTTTCTCCTGAGTTTTAGACGAAGTTTCCTGCTGTTTAGTACGTATGCCGGCATTGGGCTGGAAATACCGGTTTTGGGATTCTGCACAGAAAGGGTTTGCAAACCGCTGAATCCACACGTGAGCTTAACTCTGTCAGTTGAATGCACACATTGACAACCATTCAGTTAGATAGCTCCGTTTTGGTTTTAGAAGCAGATATTTCTCTGTACAGCCTATGGTCCCATTCACTCGGGAATATCCTAACGCAGCTCCTAGAAGAAACGTGTTTCTGACTCGCTGAATCTCAACATAGATTCAACTCTCTTAGGTGAACGAACGCACAGCAGAGCAGTTTCAAGGAAACGTTTCTCCTGAGTTTTAGACGAAGTTTCCTGCTGTTTAGTACGGATGCCGGCATTGGGCTGGACATACCGGTTTTGGGATTCTGCACAGAAATGGTTTGCAAACCGCTGAATCCACACGTGAGTTTAACTCTGTCAGTTGAATGCACACTTTGACAACCATTCAGTTAGATAGCTCCGTTTTGGTTTTAGAAGCAGATATTTCTCTGTACAGCCTATGGTCCCATTCACTCGGGAATATCCCAACGCAGCTCCTAGCATAAACGTGTTTCTGACTCGCTGAATCTCAACATAGTTTCAACTCTCTTAGGTGAACGAACGCACAGCAGAGCAGTTTCAAGGAAACGTTTCTCCTGAGTTTTAGACGAAGTTTCCTGCTGTTTAGTACGGATGCCGGCATTGAGCTGGAATTACCGGTTTTGGGATTCTGCACAGAAAGGGTTTGCAAACCGCTGAATCCAAACGTGAGTTTAACTCTGTCAGTTGAATGCACACATTGACAACCATTCAGTTAGATACCATCCTTTTGGTTGTAGGAGCAGATATTTCTCTGTACAGCCTATGGTCCCATTCACTCGGGAATATCCCAACGCACCTCCTAGAAGAAACGTGTTTCTGACTCGCTGAATCTCAACATAGATTCAACTCTCTTAGGTGATCGAACGCACAGCAGAGCAGTTTCAAGGAAACGTTTCTCCTGAGTTTTATACGAAGTTTCCTGCTGTTTAGTACGGATGCCGGCATTGGGCTGGAAATACCGGTTTTGGGATTCTGCACAGAAAGGGTTTGCAAACCGCTGAATCCACACGTGAGTTTAACTCTGTCAGTTGAATGCACACATTGACAACCATTCAGTTAGATAGCTCCGTTTTGGTTTTAGAAGCAGATATTTCTCTGTACAGCCTATGGTCCCATTCACTCGGGAATATCCCAACGGAGCTCCTAGAAGAAACGTGTTTCTGACTCGCTGAATCTCAACATAGATTCAACTCTCTTAGGTGAACGAACGCACAGCAGAGCAGTTTCAAGGAAACGTTTCTCCTGAGTTTTAGACGAAGTTTCCTGCTGTTTAGTACGGATGCCGGCATTGGGCTGGAAATACCGGTTTTGGGATTCTGCACAGAAAGGGTTTGCAAACTGCTGAATCCACACGTGAGTTTAACTCTGTCAGTTGAATGCACACATTGGCAACCATTCAGTTAGATAGCTCCGTTTTGGTTTTAGAAGCAGATATTTCTCTGTACAGCCTATGGTCACATTCACTCGGGAATATCCAAACGCAGCTCCTAGAAGAAACGTGTTTCTGACTCGCTGAATCTCAACATAGATTCAACTCTCTTAGGTGAACGAACGCACAGCAGAGCAGTTTCAAGGAAACGTTTCTCCTGAGTTTTAGACGAAGTTTCCTGCTGTTTAGTACGGATGCCGGCATTGGGCTGGAAATACCGGTTTTGGGATTCTGCACAGAAAGGGTTTGCAAACCGCTGAATCCACACGTGAGTTTAACTCTGTCAGTTGAATGCACACCTTGACAACCATTCAGTTTGATAGCACACTTTTGGTTTTAGAAGCAGATATTTCTCTGTACAGCCTATGGTCCCATTCACTCGGGAATATCCCAACGCAGCTCCTAGCATAAACGTGTTTCTGACTCGCTGAATCTCAACATAGATTCAACTCTCTTAGTTGAACGAACGCACAGCAGAGCAGTTTCAAGGAAACGTTTCTCCTGAGTTTTAGACGAAGTTTCCTGCTGTTTAGTACGTATACCGGCATTGGGCTGGAAATACCGGTTTTGGGATTCTGCACAGAAAGGGTTTGCAAACCTCTGAATCCACACGTGAGTTTAACTCTGTCAGTTGAATGCACACATTGACAACCATTCAGTTAGATAGCACACTTTTGGTTTTAGAAGCAGATATTTCTCTGTACAGCCTATGGTCCCATTCACTCGGGAATATCCCAACGCAGCTCCTAGAAGAAACGTGTTTCTGACTCGCTGAATCTAAACATAGATTCAACTCTCTTAGGTGAACGAACGCACAGCAGAGCAGTTTCAAGGAAACGTTTCTCCTGAGTTTTAGACGAAGTTTCCTGCTGTTTAGTACGGATGCCGGCATTGGGCTGGAAATACCGGTTTTGGGATTCTGCACAGAAAGGGTTTGCAAATCGCTGAATCCACACGTGAGTTTAACTCTGTCAGTTGAATGCACACATTGACAACCATTCAGTTTGATAGCACACTTTTGGTTTTAGAAGCAGATATTTCTCTGTACAGCCTATGGTCCCATTCACTCGGGAATATCCCAACGCAGCTCCTAGAAGAAACGTGTTTCTGACTCGCTGAACCTCAACATAGATTCAACTCTCTTAGGTGAACGAACGCACAGCAGAGCAGTTTCAAGGAAACGTTTCTCCTGAGTTTTAGACGAAGTTTCCTGCTGTTTAGTACGTATGCCGGGATTGGGCTGGAAATACCGGTTTTGGGATTCTGCACAGAAAGGGTTTGCAAACCGCTGAATCCACACGTGAGTTTAACTCTGTCAGTTGAATGCACACATTGACAACCATTCAGTTTGATAGCACACTTTTGGTTTTAGAAGCAGATATTTCTCTGTACAGCCTATGGTCCCATTCACTCGGGAATATCCCAATGCAGCTCCTAACATAAACGTGTTTCTGACTCGCTGAATCTCAACATAGATTCAACTCTCTTAGGTGAACGAACGCACAGCAGAGCAATTTCAAGGAAACGTTTCTCCTGAGTCTTAGACGAAGTTTCCTGCTGTTTAGTACGTATGCCGGCATTGGGCTGGAAATACCGGTTTTGGGATTCTGCACAGAAAGGGTTTGCAAACCGCTGAATCCACACGTGAGTTTAACTCTGTCAGTTGAATGCACACATTGACAACCATTCAGTTAGATAGCTCCGTTTTGGTTTTAGAAGCAGATATTTCTCTGTACAGCCTATGGTCCCATTCACTCGGGAATATCCCAACGCAGCTCCTAGAAGAAACGTGTTTCTGACTCGCTGAATCTCAACATAGATTCAACTCTCTTAGGTGAACGAACGCACAGCAGAGCAGTTTCAAGGAAACATTTCTCCTGAGTTTTAGACGAAGTTTCCTGCTGTTTAGTACGGATGCCGGCATTGGGCTGGAAATACCGGATTTGGGATTCTGCACAGAAATGGTTTGCAAACCGCTGAATCCACACGTGAGTTTAACTCCGTCAGTTGAATGCACACATTGACAACCATTGAGTTAGATAGCTCCGTTTTGGTTTTAGAAGCAGATATTTCTCAGTACAGCCTATGGTCCCATTCACTCGGGAATATCCCAACTCAGCTCCTAGCATAAACGTGTTTCTAACTCGCTGAATGTCAACATAGTTTCAACTCTCGTAGGTGAACGAACGCACAGAAGAGCAGTTTCAAGGAAACGTTTCTCCTGAGTTTTAGACGAAGTTTCCTGCTGTTTAGTACGGATGCCGGCATTGAGCTGGAATTACCGGTTTTGGGATTCTGCACAGAAAGGGTTTGTAAACCGCTGAATCCAAACGTGAGTTTAACTCTGTCAGTTGAATGCACACATTGACAACCATTCAGTTAGATACCACCCTTTTGGTTGTAGGAGCAGATATTTCTCTGTTCAGCCGATGGTCCCATTCACTCGGGAATATCCCAATGCACCTCCTAGAAGAAACGTGTTTCTGACTCGCTGAATCTCAACATAGATTCAACTCTCTTAGGTGATCGAACGCACAGCAGAGCAGTTTCAAGGAAACGTTTCTCCTGAGTTTTAGACGAAGTTTCCTGCTGTTTAGTACGGATGCCGGCATTGGGCTGGAAATACCGGTTTTGGGATTCTGCACAGAAAGGATTTGCAAACCGCTGAATCCACGTGTGAGTTTAACTTTGTCAGTTGAATGCAAACATTGACAACCATTCAGTTAGATAGCTCCGTTTTGGTTTTAGAAGCAGATATTTCTCTATACAGCCTATGGTCCCATTCACTCGGGAATATCCCAACGCAGCTCCTAGAAGAAACGTGTTTCTGACTCGCTGAATCTCAACATAGATTCAACTCTCTTAGGTGAACGAACGCACAGCAGAGCAGTTTCAAGGAAACGTTTCTCCTGAGTTTTAGACGAAGTTTCCTGCTGTTTAGTACGGATGCCGGCATTGGGCTGGACATACCGGTTTTGGGATTCTGCACAGAAAAGGTTTGCAAACCGCTGAATCCACACGTGAGTTTAACTCTGTCAGTTGAATGCACACTTTGACAACCATTCAGTTAGATAGCTCGGTTTTGGTTTTAGAAGCAGATATTTCTCTGTACAGCCTATGGTCCCATTCACTCGGGAATATCCCAACGCAGCTCCTAGCATAAACGTGTTTCTGACTCGCTGAATCTCAACATAGTTTCAACTCTCTTCGGTGAACGAACGCACAGCAGAGCAGTTTCAAGGAAACGTTTATCCTGAGTTTTAGACGAAGTTTCCTGCTATTTAGTACGGATGCCGGCATTGAGCTGGAATTACCGGTTTGGGGATTCTGCACGGAAAGGGTTTGTAAACCGCTGAATCCAAACGTGAGTTTAACTCTGTCAGTTGAATGCACACATTGACAACCATTCAGTTAGATACCACCCTTTTGGTTGTAGGAGCAGATATTTCTCTGTACAGCCTATGGTCCCATTCACTCGGGAATATCCCAACGCACCTTCTAGAAGAAAGGTGTTTCTGACTCGCTGAATCTCACCATAGATTCAACTCTCTTAGGTGATCGAACGCACAGCAGAGCAGTTTCAAGGAAACGTTTCTCCTGAGTTTTAGACGAAGTTTCCTGCTGTTTAGTACGTATGCCGGCATTGGGTTGGAAATACCGGTTTTGGTATTCTGCACAGAAAGGGTTTGCAAACCGCTGTATCCACATGTGAGTTTAACTCTGTCAGTTGAATGCACACATTGACAACCATTCAGTTTGACAGCACACTTTTGGTTTTAGAAGCAGATATTTCTCTGTACAGCCTATGGTCCCATTCACTCGGGAATATCCCAATGCAGCTCCTAGAAGAAACGTGTTTCTGACTCGCTGAATCTCAACATAGATTCAACTCTCTTAGGTGAACGAACGCACAGCAGAGCAGTTTCAAGGAAACGTTTCTCCTGAGATTTAGACGAAGTTTCCTGCTGTTTAGTACGGATGCCGGCATTGGGCTGGAAATACTGGTTTTGGGATTCTGCACAGAAAGGGTTTGCAAACCGCTGAATCCACACGTGAGTTTAACTCTGTCAGTTGAATGCACACATTAACAACCATTCAGTTTGATAGCACCGTTTTGGTTTTAGAAGCAGATATTTCTCTGTACAGCCTATGGTCCCATTCACTCGGGAATATCCCAACGCAGCTCCTAGAAGAAACGTGTTTCTGACTCGCTGAATCTCAACATAGTTTCAACTCTCTTAGGTGAACGAAAGCACAGCAAAGCAGTTTCAAGGAAACGTTTCTCCTGAGTTTTAGACGAAGTTTCCTGCTGTTTAGTACGGATGCCGGCATTGAGCTGGAATTACCGGTTTTGGGATTCTGCACAGAAACGGTTTGCAAACCGCTGAATCCACACGTGAGTTTAACTCTGTCAGTTGAATGCACACATTGACAACCATTCAGTTTGATAGCACACTTTTGGTTTTAGAAGCAGATATTTCTCTGTACAGCCTATGGTCCCATTCACTCGGGAATATCCCAACGCAGCTCCTAGAAGAAACGTGTTTCTGACTCGCTGAATCTCAACATAGATTCAACTCTCTTAGGTGAACGAATGCACAGCAGAGCAGTTTCAAGGAAACGTTTCTCCTGAGTTTTAGACGAAGTTTCCTGCTGTTTAGTACGTATGCCGGCATTGGGCTGGAAATACCGGTTTTGGGATTCTGCACAGAAAGGATTTGCAAACCGCTGAATCCACACGTGACTTTAACTCTGTCAGTTGAATGCACACATTGACAACCATTCAGTTAGATAGCTCCGTTTTGGTTTTAGAAGCAGATATTTCTCTGTACAGCCTATGGTCCCATTCACTCGGGAATATCCCAACGCAGCTCCTAGTAGAAACGTGTTTCTGACTCGCTGAATCTCAACATAGATTCAACTCTCTTAGGTGAACGAACACACAGCAGTGCAGTTTCAAGGAAACGTTTCTCCTGAGTTTTAGACGAAGTTTCCTGCTGTTTAGTACGGATGCCGGCATTGGGCTGGAAATACCGGTTTTGGGATTCTGCACAGAAAGGGTTTGCAAACCGCTGAATCCACACGTGAGTTTAACTCTGTCAGTTGAATGCACACATTGACAACCATTCAGTTAGATAGCTCCGTTTTGGTTTTAGAAGCAGATATTTCTCTGTACAGCCTATGGTCCCATTCACTCGGGAATATCCCAATGCAGCTCCTAGAAGAAACGTGTTTCTGACTCGCTGAATCTCAACATAGATTCAACTCTCTTAGGTGAACGAACGCACAGCAGAGCAGTTTCAAGGAAACGTTTCTCCTGAGTTTTAGACGAAGTTTCCTGCTGTTTAGTACGTATGCCGGCATTGGGTTGGAAATACCGGTTTTGGTATTCTGCACAGAAAGGGTTTGCAAACCGCTGAATCCACATGTGAGTTTAACTCTGTCAGTTGAATGCACACATTGACAACCATTCAGTTTGATAGCACACTTTTGGTTTTAGAAGCAGATATTTCTCTGTACAGCCTATGGTCCCATTCACTCGGGAATATCCCAATGCAGCTCCTAGAAGAAACGTGTTTCTGACTCGCTGAATCTCAACATAGATTCAACTCTCTTAGGTGAACGAACTCACAGCAGAGCAGTTTCAAGGAAACGTTTCTCCTGAGATTTAGACGAAATTTCCTGCTGTTTAGTACGGATGCCGGCATTGGGCTGGAAATTCTGGTTTTGGGATTCTGCACAGAAAGGGTTTGCAAACCGCTGAATCCACACGTGAGTTTAACTCTGTCAGTTGAATGCACACATTGACAACCATTCAGTTTGATAGCACCGTTTTGGTTTTAGAAGCAGATATTTCTCTGTACAGCCTATGGTCCCATTCACTCGGGAATATCCCAACGCAGCTCCTAGAAGAAACGTGTTTCTGACTCGCTGAATCTCAACATAGTTTCAACTCTCTTAGGTGAACGAAAGCACAGCAGAGCAGTTTCAAGGAAACGTTTCTCCTGAGTTTTAGACGAAGTTTCCTGCTGTTTAGTACGGATGCCGGCATTGAGCTGGAATTACTGGTTTTGGGATTCTGCACAGAAAGGGTTTGTAAACCGCTGAATCCAAACGTGAGTTTAACTCTGTCAGTTGAATGCACACATTGACAACCATTCAGTTAGATACCACCCTTTTGGTTGTAGGAGCAGATATTTCTCTATACAGCCTATGGTCCCATTCACTCGGGAATATCCCAACGCACCTCCTAGAAGAAACGTGTTTCTGACTCGTTGAATCTCAACATAGATTCAACTCTCTTAGGTGATCGAACACACAGCAGAGCAGTTTCAAGGAAACGTTTCTCCTGAGTTTTAGACGAAGTTTCCTGCTGTTTAGTACGGATGCCGGCATTGGGCTGGAAATACCGGTTTTGGGATTCTGCACAGAAAGGGTTTGCAAACCGCTGAATCCACATGTGAGTTTAACTCTGTCAGTTGAATGCACACATTGACAACCATTCAGTTAGATAGCTCCGTTTTGGTTTTAGAAGCAGATATTTCTCTGTACAGCCTATGGTCCCATTCACTCGGGAATATCCCAATGCAGCTCCTAGAAGAAACGTGTTTCTGACTCGCTGAATCTCAACATAGATTCAACTCTCTTAGGTGAACGAACGCACAGCAGAGCAGTTTCAAGGAAACGTTTCTCCTGAGTTTTAGACGAAGTTTCCTGCTGTTTAGTACGGATGCCGGCATTGGGCTGGAAATACCGGTTTTGGGATTCTGCACAGAAAGGGTTTGCAAACCGCTGAATCCACATGTGAGTTTAACTCTGTCAGTTGAATGCACACATTGACAACCATTCAGTTAGATAGCTCCGTTTTGGTTTTAGAAGCAGATATTTCTCTGTACAGCCTATGGTCCCATTCACTCGGGAATATCCCAACGCAGCTCCTAGAAGAAACGTGTTTCTGACTCGCTGAATCTCAACATAGATTCAACTCTCTTAGGTGAACGAACGCACAGCAGAGCAGTTTCAAGGAAACGTTTCTCCTGAGTTTTAGACGAAGTTTCCTGCTTTTTAGTACGTATGCCGGCATTGGGCTGGAAATACCGGTTTTGGGATTCTGCACAGAAAGGATTTGCAAACCGCTGAATCCACACGTGAGTTTAACTCTGTCACTTGAATGCACACATTGACAACCATTCAGTTAGATAGCTCCGATTTGGTTTTAGAAGCAGATATTTCTCTGTACAGCCTATAGTCCCATTCACTCGGGAATATCCCAACGCAGCTCCTAGTAGAAACGTGTTTCGGACTCGCTGAATCTCAACATAGATTCAACTCTCTTAGGTGAACGAACACACAGCAGTGCAGTTTCAAGGAAACGTTTCTCCTGAGTTTTAAACGAAGTTTCCTGCTGTTTAGTACGGATGCCGGCATTGGGCTGGAAATACCGGTTTTGGGATTCTGCACAGAAAGGGTTTGCAAACCGCTGAATCCACACGTGAGTTTAACTCTGTCAGTTGAATGCACACATTGACAACCATTCAGTTAGATAGCTCCGTTTTGGTTTTAGAAGCAGATATTTCTCTGTACAGCCTATGGTCCCATTCACTCGGGAATATCCCAATGCAGCTCCTAGAAGAAACGTGTTTCTGACTCGCTGAATCTCAACATAGATTCAACTCTCTTAGGTGAAGGAACGCACAGCAGAGCAGTTTCAAGGAAACGTTTCTCCTGAGTTTTAGACGAAGTTTCCTGCTGTTTAGTACGTATGCCGGCATTGGGTTGGAAATACCGGTTTTGGTATTCTGCACAGAAAGGATTTGCAAACCGCTGAATCCACATGTGAGTTTAACTCTGTCAGTTGAATGCACACATTGACAACCATTCAGTTTGATAGCACACTTTTGGTTTTAGAAGCAGATATTTCTCTGTACAGCCTATGGTCCCATTCACTCGGGAATATCCCAATGCAGCTCCTAGAAGAAACGTGTTTCTGACTCGCTGAATCTCAACATAGATTCAACTCTCTTAGGTGAACGAACGCACAGCAGAGCAGTTTCAAGGAAACGTTTCTCCTGAGATTTAGACGAAATTTCCTGCTGTTTTGTACGGATGCCGGCATTGGGCTGGAAATACTGGTTTTGGGATTCTGCACAGAAAGGGTTTGCAAACCGCTGAATCCACACGTGAGTTTAACTCTGTCAGTTGAATGCACACATTGACAACCATTCAGTTTGATAGCACCGTTTTGGTTTTAGAAGCAGATATTTCTCTGTACAGCCGATGGTCCCATTCACTCGGGAATATCCCAACGCAGCTCCTAGAAGAAACGTGTTTCTGACTCGCTGAATCTCAACATAGTTTCAACTCTCTTAGGTGAACGAAAGCACAGCAAAGCAGTTTCAAGGAAACGTTTCTCCTGAGTTTTAGACGAAGTTTCCTGCTGTTTAGTACGGATGCCGGCATTGAGCTGGAATTACTGGTTTTGGGATTCTGCACAGAAAGGGTTTGTAAACCGCTGAATCCAAACGTGAGTTTAACTCTGTCAGTTGAATGCACACATTGACAACCATTCAGTTAGATACCACCCTTTTGGTTGTAGGAGCAGATATTTCTCTATACAGCCTATGGTCCCATTCACTCGGGAATATCCCAACGCAGCTCCTAGAAGAAACGTGTTTCTGACTCGCTGAATCTCAACATAGATTCAACTCTCTTAGGTGAACGAACGCACAGCAGAGCAGTTTCAAGGAAACGTTTCTCCTGAGTTTTAGACGAAGTTTCCTGCTGTTTAGTACGGATGCCGGCATTGGGCTGGACATACCGGTTTTGGGATTCTGCACAGAAAGGGTTTGCAAACCGCTGAATCCACACGTGAGTTTAACTCTGTCAGTTGAATGCACACTTTGACAACCATTCAGTTAGATAGCTCCGTTTTGGTTTTAGAAGCAGATATTTCTCTGTATAGCCTATGGTCCCATTCACTCGGGAATATCCCAACGCAGCTCCTAGAAGAAACGTGTTTCTGACTCGCTGAATCTCAACATAGTTTCAACTCTCTTAGGTGAACGAACGCACAGCAGAGCAGTTTCAAGGAAACGTTTATCCTGAGTTTTAGACGAAGTTTCCTGCTATTTAGTACGGATGCCGGCATTGAGCTGGAATTCCCGGTTTTGGGATTCTGCACAGAAAGGGTTTGTAAACCGCTGAATCCAAACGTGAGTTAAACTCTGTCAGTTGAATGCACACATTGACAACCATTCAGTTAGATACCACCCTTTTGGTTGTAGGAGCAGATATTTCTCTGTACAGCCTATGGTCCCATTCACTCGGGAATATCCCAACGCACCTCCTAGAAGAAAGGTGTTTCTGACTCGCTGAATCTCACCATAGATTCAACTCTCTTAGGTGATCGAACGCACAGCAGAGCATTTTCAAGGAAACGTTTCTCCTGAGTTTTAGACGAAGTTACCTGCTGTTTACTACGGATGCCGGCATTGGGCTGGAAATACCGGTTTTGGGATTCTTCACAGAAAGGGTTTGCAAACCGCTGAATCCACACGTGAGTTTAACTCTGTCAGTTGAATGCACACATTGACAACTATTCAGTTAGATAGCTCCGTTTTGGTTTTAGAATCAGATATTTCTCTGTACAGCCTATGGTCACATTCACTCGGGAATATCCCAACGCAGCTCCTAGAAGAAACGTGTTTCTGACTCGCTGAATCTCAACATAGATTCAACTCTCTTAGGTGAACGAACGCACAGCAGAGCAGTTTCAAGGAAACGTTTCTCCTGAGTTTTAGACGAAGTTTCCTGCTGTTTAGTACGGATGCCGGCATTGGGCTGGAAATACCGGTTTTGGGATTCTGCACAGAAAGGGTTTGCAAACCGCTGAATCCACACGTGAGATTAACTCTGTCAGTTGAATGCACACATTGACAACCATTCAGTTTGATAGCACGCTTTTGGTTTTAGAAGCAGATATTTCTCTGTACAGCCTATGGTCCCATTCACTCGGGAATATCCCAACGCAGCTCCTAGAAGAAACGTGTTTCTGACTCGCTGAATCTCAACATAGATTCAACTCTCTTAGGTGAACGAACGCACAGCAGAGCAGTTTAAAGGAAACGTTTCTCCTGAGTTTTAGACGGAGTTTCCTGCTGTTTAGTACGTATGCCGGCATTGGGCTGGAAATACCGGTTTTGGGATTCTGCACAGAAAGGGTTTGCAAACCGCTGAATCCACACGTGAGTTTAACTCTGTCAGTTGAATGCACACATTGACAACCATTCAGTTAGATAGCTCCGTTTTGGTTTTAGAAGCAGATATTTCTCTGTACAGCCTATGGTCCCATTCATTCGGGAATATCCCAACGCAGCTCCTAGAAGAAACGTGTTTCTGACTCGCTGAATCTCAACATAGATTCAACTCTCTTAGGTGAACGAACGCACAGCAGAGCAATTTCAAGGAAACGTTTCTCCTGAGTCTTAGACGAAGTTTCCTGCTGTTTAGTACGGATGCCGGCATTGGGCTGGAAATACCGGTTTTGGGATTCTGCACAGAAAGGGTTTGCAAACCGCTGAATCCACACGTGAGTTTAACTCTGTCAGTTGAATGCACACATTGACAACCATTAAGTTAGATAGCTCCGTTTTGGTTTTAGAAGCAGATATTTCTCTGTACAGCCTATGGTCCCATTCACTCGGGAATATCCCAACGCAGCTCCTAGAAGAAACGTGTTTCTGACTCGCTGAATCTCAACATAGATTCAACTCTCTTAGGTGAACGAACGCACAGCAGTGTAGTTTCAAGGAAACGTTTCTCCTGAGTTTTAGACGAAGTTTCCTGCTGTTTAGTACGGATGCCGGCATTGGGCTGGAAATACCGGTTTTGGGATTCTGCACAGAAAGGGTTTGCAAACCGCTGAATCCACATGTGAGTTTAACTCTGTCAGTTGAATGCACACATTGACAACCATTCAGTTAGATAGCTCCGTTTTGGTTTTAGAAGCAGCTATTTCTCTGTACAGCCTATGGTCCCATTCACTCGGGAATATCCCAACGCAGCTCCTAGAAGAAACGTGTTTCTGACTCGCTGAATCTCAACATAGATTCAACTCTCTTAGGTGAACGAACGCACAGCAGAGCAGTTTCAAGGAAACGTTTCTCCTGAGTTTTAGACGAAGTTTCCTGCTGTTTAGTACGTATACCGGCATTGGGCTGGAAATACCGGTTTTGGGATTCTGCACAGAAATGGTTTGCAAACCGCTGAATCCACACGTGAGTTTAACTCTGTCAGTTGAATGCACACTTTGACAACCATTCAGTTAGATAGCTCCGTTTTGGTTTTAGAAGCAGATATTTCTCTGTACAGCCTATGGTCCCATTCACTCGGGAATATCCCAACGCAGCTCCTAGCATAAACGTGTTTCTGACTCGCTGAATCTCAACATAGTTTCAACTCTCTTAGGTGAACGAACGCACAGCAGAGCAGTTTCAAGGAAACGTTTCTCCTGAGTTTTAGACGAAGTTTCCTGCTGTTTAGTACAGATGCCGGCATTGAGCTGGAATTACCGGTTTTGGGATTCTGCACAGAAAGGGTTTGTAAACCGCTGAATCCAAACGTGAGTTTAACTCTGTCAGTTGAATGCACACATTGACAACCATTCAGTTAGATACCACCCTTGTGGTTGTAGGAGCAGATATTTCTCTGTACAGCCTATGGTCCCATTCACTCGGGAATATCCCAACGCACCTCCTAGAAGAAACGTGTTTCTGACTCGCTGAATCTCAACATAGATTCAACTCTCTTAGGTGATCGAACGCACAGCAGAGCAGTTTCACGGAAACGTTTCTCCTGAGTTTTAGACGAAGTTTCCTGCTGTTTAGTACGGATGCCGGCATTGGGCTGGAAATACCGGTTTTGGGATTCTGCACAGAAAGGGTTTGCAAACCGCTGAATCCACACGTGAGTTTAACTCTGTCAGTTGAATGCACACATTGACAACCATTCAGTTAGATAGCTCCGTTTTGGTTTTAGAAGCAGATATTTCTCTGTACAGCCTATGGTCCCATTCACTCGGGAATATCCCAACGCAGCTCCTAGAAGAAACGTGTTTCTGACTCGCTGAATCTCAACATAGATTCAACTCTCTTAGGTGAACGAACGCACAGCAGAGCAGTTTCAAGGAAACGTTTCTCCTGAGTTTTAGACGAAGTTTCCTGCTGTTTAGTACGGATGCCGGCATTGGGCTGGAAATACCGGTTTTGGGATTCTGCACAGAAAGGGTTTGCAAACCGCTGAATCCACACGTGAGTTTAACTCTGTCAGTTGAATGCACACATTGACAACCATTCAGTTAGATAGCTCCGTTTTGGTTTTAGAAGCAGATATTTCTCTGTACAGCCTATGGTCCCATTCACTCGGGAATATCCCAACGCAGCTCCTAGAAGAAACGTGTTTCTGACTCGCTGAATCTCAACATAGATTCAACTCTCTTAGGTGAACGAACGCACAGCAGAGCAGTTTCAAGGAAACGTTTCTCCTGAGTTTTAGACGAAGTTTCCTGCTGTTTAGTACGTATGCCGGCATTGGGCTGGACATACCGGTTTTGGGATTCTGCACAGAAATGGTTTGCAAACCGCTGAATCCACACGTGAGTTTAACTCTGTCAGTTGAATGCACACTTTGACAACCATTCAGTTAGATAGCTCCGTTTTGGTTTTAGAAGCAGATATTTCTCTGTACAGCCTATGGTCCCATTCACTCGGGAATATCCCATCGCAGCTCCTAGCATAAACGTGTTTCTGACTCGCTGAATCTCAACATAGTTTCAACTCTCTTAGGTGAACGAACGCACAGCAGAGCAGTTTCAAGGAAACGTTTCTCCTGAGTTTTAGACGAAGTTTCCTGCTGTTTAGTACAGATGCCGGCATTGAGCTGGAATTACCGGTTTTGGGATTCTGCACAGAAAGGGTTTGTAAACCGCTGAATTCAAACGTGAGTTTAACTCTGTCAGTTGAATGCACACATTGACAACCATTCAGTTAGATACCACCCTTTTGGTTGTAGGAGCAGATATTTCTCTGTACAGCCTATGGTCCCATTCACTCGGGAATATCCCAACGCACCTCCTAGAAGAAACGTGTTTCTGACTCGCTGAATCTCAACATAGATTCAACTCTCTTAGGTGATCGAACACACAGCAGAGCAGTTTCAGGGAAACGTTTCTCCTGAGTTTTAGACGAAGTTTCCTGCTGTTTAGTACGGATGCCGGCATTGGGCTGGAAATACCGGTTTTGGGATTCTGCACAGAAAGGGTTTGCAAACCGCTGAATCCACACGTGAGTTTAACTCTGTCAGTTGAATGCACACATTGACAACCATTCAGTTAGATAGCTCCGTTTTGGTTTTAGAAGCAGATATTTCTCTGTACAGCCTATGGTCCCATTCACTCGGGAATATCCCAACGCAGCTCCTAGAAGAAACGTGTTTCTGACTCGCTGAATCTCAACATAGATTCAACTCTCTTAGGTGAACGAACGCACAGCAGTGCAGTTTCAAGGAAACGTTTCTCCTGAGTTTCAGACGAAGTTTCCTGCTGTTTAGTACGGATGCCGGCATTGGGCTGGAAATACCGGTTTTGGGATTCTGCACAGAAAGGGTTTGCAAACCGCTGAATCCACACGTGAGTTTAACTCTGTCAGTTGAATGCACACATTGACAACTATTCAGTTAGATAGCTCCGTTTTGGTTTTAGAATCAGATATTTCTCTGTACAGCCTATGGTCACATTCACTCGGGAATATCCCAACGCAGCTCCTAGCATAAACGTGTTTCTGACTCGCTGAATCTCAACATAGATTCAACTCTCTTAGGTGAACGAACGCACAGCAGAGCAGTTTCAAGGAAACGTTTCTCCTGAGTTTTAGACGAAGTTTCCTGCTGTTTAGTACGGATGCCGGCATTGGGCTGGAAATACCGGTTTTGGGATTCTGCACAGAAAGGGTTTGCAAACCGCTGAATCCACACGTGAGATTAACTCTGTCAGTTGAATGCACACATTGACAACCATTCAGTTAGATAGCTCCGTTTTGGTTTTAGAAGCAGATATTTCTCTGTACAGCCTATGGTCCCATTCATTCGGGAATATCCCAACGCAGCTCCTAGAAGAAACGTGTTTCTGACTCGCTGAATCTCAACATAGATTCAACTCTCTTAGGTGAACGAACGCACAGCAGAGCAGTTTCAAGGAAACGTTTCTCCTGAGTTTTAGACGAAGTTTCCTGCTGTTTAGTACGTATGCCGGCATTGGGCTGGAAATACCGGTTTTGGGATTCTGCACAGAAAGGGTTTGCAAACCGCTGAATCCACACGTGAGTTTAACTCTGTCAGTTGAATGCACACATTGACAACCATTCAGTTAGATAGCTCCGTTTTGGTTTTAGAAGCAGATATTTCTCTGTACAGCCTATGGTCCCATTCATTCGGGAATATCCCAACGCAGCTCCTAGAAGAAACGTGTTTCTGACTCGCTGAATCTCAACATAGATTCAACTCTCTTAGGTGAACGAACGCACAGCAGAGCAATTTCAAGGAAACGTTTCTCCTGAGTCTTAGACGAAGTTTCCTGCTGTTTAGTACGGATGCCGGCATTGGGCTGGAAATACCGGTTTTGGGATTCTGCACAGAAAGGGTTTGCAAACCGCTGAATCCACACGTGAGTTTAACTCTGTCAGTTGAATGCACACATTGACAACCATTAAGTTAGATAGCTCCGTTTTGGTTTTAGAAGCAGATATTTCTCTGTACAGCCTATGGTCCCATTCACTCGGGAATATCCCAACGCAGCTCCTAGAAGAAACGTGTTTCTGACTCGCTGAATCTCAACATAGATTCAACTCTCTTAGGTGAACGAACGCACAGCAGTGTAGTTTCAAGGAAACGTTTCTCCTGAGTTTTAGACGAAGTTTCCTGCTGTTTAGTACGGATGCCGGCATTGGGCTGGAAATACCGGTTTTGGGATTCTGCACAGAAAGGGTTTGCAAACCGCTGAATCCACATGTGAGTTTAACTCTGTCAGTTGAATGCACACATTGACAACCATTCAGTTAGATAGCTCCGTTTTGGTTTTAGAAGCAGCTATTTCTCTGTACAGCCTATGGTCCCATTCACTCGGGAATATCCCAACGCAGCTCCTAGAAGAAACGTGTTTCTGACTCGCTGAATCTCAACATAGATTCAACTCTCTTAGGTGAACGAACGCACAGCAGAGCAGTTTCAAGGAAACGTTTCTCCTGAGTTTTAGACGAAGTTTCCTGCTGTTTAGTACGTATACCGGCATTGGGCTGGAAATACCGGTTTTGGGATTCTGCACAGAAATGGTTTGCAAACCGCTGAATCCACACGTGAGTTTAACTCTGTCAGTTGAATGCACACTTTGACAACCATTCAGTTAGATAGCTCCGTTTTGGTTTTAGAAGCAGATATTTCTCTGTACAGCCTATGGTCCCATTCACTCGGGAATATCCCAACGCAGCTCCTAGCATAAACGTGTTTCTGACTCGCTGAATCTCAACATAGTTTCAACTCTCTTAGGTGAACGAACGCACAGCAGAGCAATTTCAAGGAAACGTTTCTCCTGAGTTTTAGACGAAGTTTCCTGCTGTTTAGTACAGATGCCGGCATTGAGCTGGAATTACCGGTTTTGGGATTCTGCACAGAAAGGGTTTGTAAACCGCTGAATCCAAACGTGAGTTTAACTCTGTCAGTTGAATGCACACATTGACAACCATTCAGTTAGATACCACCCTTGTGGTTGTAGGAGCAGATATTTCTCTGTACAGCCTATGGTCCCATTCACTCGGGAATATCCCAACGCACCTCCTAGAAGAAACGTGTTTCTGACTCGCTGAATCTCAACATAGATTCAACTCTCTTAGGTGATCGAACGCACAGCAGAGCAGTTTCACGGAAACGTTTCTCCTGAGTTTTAGACGAAGTTTCCTGCTGTTTAGTACGGATGCCGGCATTGGGCTGGAAATACCGGTTTTGGGATTCTGCACAGAAAGGGTTTGCAAACCGCTGAATCCACACGTGAGTTTAACTCTGTCAGTTGAATGCACACATTGACAACCATTCAGTTAGATAGCTCCGTTTTGGTTTTAGAAGCAGATATTTCTCTGTACAGCCTATGGTCCCATTCACTCGGGAATATCCCAACGCAGCTCCTAGAAGAAACGTGTTTCTGACTCGCTGAATCTCAACATAGATTCAACTCTCTTAGGTGAACGAACGCACAGCAGAGCAGTTTCAAGGAAACGTTTCTCCTGAGTTTTAGACGAAGTTTCCTGCTGTTTAGTACGGATGCCGGCATTGGGCTGGAAATACCGGTTTTGGGATTCTGCACAGAAAGGGTTTGCAAACCGCTGAATCCACACGTGAGTTTAACTCTGTCAGTTGAATGCACACATTGACAACCATTCAGTTAGATAGCTCCGTTTTGGTTTTAGAAGCAGATATTTCTCTGTACAGCCTATGGTCACATTCACTCGGGAATATCCCAACGCAGCTCCTAGAAGAAACGTGTTTCTGACTTTCTGAATCTCAACATAGATTCAACTCTCTTAGGTGAACGAACGAACAGCAGTGCAGTTTCAAGGAAACGTTTCTCCTGAGTTTTAGACGAAGTTTCCTGCTGTTTAGTACGGATGCCGGCATTGGGCTGGAAATACCGGTTTTGGGATTCTGCACAGAAAGGGTTTGCAAACCGCTGAATCCACATGTGAGTTTAACTCTGTCAGTTGAATGCACACATTGACAACCATTCAGTTAGATAGCTCCGTTTTGGTTTTAGAAGCAGATATTTCTCTGTACAGCCTATGGTCCCATTCACTCGGGAATATCCCAACGCAGCTCCTAGAAGAAACGTGTTTCTGACTCGCTGAATCTCAACATAGATTCAACTCTCTTAGGTGAACGAACGCACAGCAGAGCAGTTTCAAGGAAACGTTTCTCCTGAGTTTTAGACGAAGTTTCCTGCTGTTTAGTACGTATGCCGGCATTGGGCTGGACATACCGGTTTTGGGATTCTGCACAGAAATGGTTTGCAAACCGCTGAATCCACACGTGAGTTTAACTCTGTCAGTTGAATGCACACTTTGACAACCATTCAGTTAGATAGCTCCGTTTTGGTTTTAGAAGCAGATATTTCTCTGTACAGCCTATGGTCCCATTCACTCGGGAATATCCCATCGCAGCTCCTAGCATAAACGTGTTTCTGACTCGCTGAATCTCAACATAGTTTCAACTCTCTTAGGTGAACGAATGCACAGCAGAGCAGTTTCAAGGAAACGTTTCTCCTGAGTTTTAGACGAAGTTTCCTGCTGTTTAGTACAGATGCCGGCATTGAGCTGGAATTACCGGTTTTGGGATTCTGCACAGAAAGGGTTTGTAAACCGCTGAATTCAAACGTGAGTTTAACTCTGTCAGTTGAATGCACACATTGACAACCATTCAGTTAGATACCACCCTTTTGGTTGTAGGAGCAGATATTTCTCTGTACAGCCTATGGTCCCATTCACTCGGGAATATCCCAACGCACCTCCTAGAAGAAACGTGTTTCTGACTCGCTGAATCTCAACATAGATTCAACTCTCTTAGGTGATCGAACACACAGCAGAGCAGTTTCAGGGAAACGTTTCTCCTGAGTTTTAGACGAAGTTTCCTGCTGTTTAGTACGGATGCCGGCATTGGGCTGGAAATACCGGTTTTGGGATTCTGCACAGAAAGGGTTTGCAAACCGCTGAATCCACACGTGAGTTTAACTCTGTCAGTTGAATGCACACATTGACAACCATTCAGTTAGATAGCTCCGTTTTGGTTTTAGAAGCAGATATTTCTCTGTACAGCCTATGGTCCCATTCACTCGGGAATATCCCAACGCAGCTCCTAGAAGAAACGTGTTTCTGACTCGCTGAATCTCAACATAGATTCAACTCTCTTAGGTGAACGAACGCACAGCAGTGCAGTTTCAAGGAAACGTTTCTCCTGAGTTTCAGACGAAGTTTCCTGCTGTTTAGTACGGATGCCGGCATTGGGCTGGAAATACCGGTTTTGGGATTCTGCACAGAAAGGGTTTGCAAACCGCTGAATCCACACGTGAGTTTAACTCTGTCAGTTGAATGCACACATTGACAACTATTCAGTTAGATAGCTCCGTTTTGGTTTTAGAATCAGATATTTCTCTGTACAGCCTATGGTCACATTCACTCGGGAATATCCCAACGCAGCTCCTAGAAGAAACGTGTTTCTGACTCGCTGAATCTCAACATAGATTCAACTCTCTTAGGTGAACGAACGCACAGCAGAGCAGTTTCAAGGAAACGTTTCTCCTGAGTTTTAGACGAAGTTTCCTGCTGTTTAGTACGGATGCCGGCATTGGGCTGGAAATACCGGTTTTGGGATTCTGCACAGAAAGGGTTTGCAAACCGCTGAATCCACACGTGAGATTAACTCTGTCAGTTGAATGCACACATTGACAACCATTCAGTTAGATAGCTCCGTTTTGGTTTTAGAAGCAGATATTTCTCTGTACAGCCTATGGTCCCATTCACTCGGGAATATCCCAATGCAGCTCCTAGAAGAAACGTGTTTCTGACTCGCTGAATCTCAACATAGATTCAACTCTCTTAGGTGAACGAACGCACAGCAGAGCAGTTTCAAGGAAACGTTTCTCCTGAGATTTAGACGAAATTTCCTGCTGTTTTGTACGGATGCCGGCATTGGGCTGGAAATACTGGTTTTGGGATTCTGCACAGAAAGGGTTTGCAAACCGCTGAATCCACACGTGAGTTTAACTCTGTCAGTTGAATGCACACATTGACAACCATTCAGTTTGATAGCACCGTTTTGGTTTTAGAAGCAGATATTTCTCTGTACAGCCGATGGTCCCATTCACTCGGGAATATCCCAACGCAGCTCCTAGAAGAAACGTGTTTCTGACTCGCTGAATCTCAACATAGTTTCAACTCTCTTAGGTGAACGAAAGCACAGCAAAGCAGTTTCAAGGAAACGTTTCTCCTGAGTTTTAGACGAAGTTTCCTGCTGTTTAGTACGGATGCCGGCATTGAGCTGGAATTACTGGTTTTGGGATTCTGCACAGAAAGGGTTTGTAAACCGCTGAATCCAAACGTGAGTTTAACTCTGTCAGTTGAATGCACACATTGACAACCATTCAGTTAGATACCACCCTTTTGGTTGTAGGAGCAGATATTTCTCTATACAGCCTATGGTCCCATTCACTCGGGAATATCCCAACGCAGCTCCTAGAAGAAACGTGTTTCTGACTCGCTGAATCTCAACATAGATTCAACTCTCTTAGGTGAACGAACGCACAGCAGAGCAGTTTCAAGGAAACGTTTCTCCTGAGTTTTAGACGAAGTTTCCTGCTGTTTAGTACGGATGCCGGCATTGGGCTGGACATACCGGTTTTGGGATTCTGCACAGAAAGGGTTTGCAAACCGCTGAATCCACACGTGAGTTTAACTCTGTCAGTTGAATGCACACTTTGACAACCATTCAGTTAGATAGCTCCGTTTTGGTTTTAGAAGCAGATATTTCTCTGTATAGCCTATGGTCCCATTCACTCGGGAATATCCCAACGCAGCTCCTAGAAGAAACGTGTTTCTGACTCGCTGAATCTCAACATAGTTTCAACTCTCTTAGGTGAACGAACGCACAGCAGAGCAGTTTCAAGGAAACGTTTATCCTGAGTTTTAGACGAAGTTTCCTGCTATTTAGTACGGATGCCGGCATTGAGCTGGAATTCCCGGTTTTGGGATTCTGCACAGAAAGGGTTTGTAAACCGCTGAATCCAAACGTGAGTTAAACTCTGTCAGTTGAATGCACACATTGACAACCATTCAGTTAGATACCACCCTTTTGGTTGTAGGAGCAGATATTTCTCTGTACAGCCTATGGTCCCATTCACTCGGGAATATCCCAACGCACCTCCTAGAAGAAAGGTGTTTCTGACTCGCTGAATCTCACCATAGATTCAACTCTCTTAGGTGATCGAACGCACAGCAGAGCATTTTCAAGGAAACGTTTCTCCTGAGTTTTAGACGAAGTTACCTGCTGTTTACTACGGATGCCGGCATTGGGCTGGAAATACCGGTTTTGGGATTCTTCACAGAAAGGGTTTGCAAACCGCTGAATCCACACGTGAGTTTAACTCTGTCAGTTGAATGCACACATTGACAACTATTCAGTTAGATAGCTCCGTTTTGGTTTTAGAATCAGATATTTCTCTGTACAGCCTATGGTCACATTCACTCGGGAATATCCCAACGCAGCTCCTAGAAGAAACGTGTTTCTGACTCGCTGAATCTCAACATAGATTCAACTCTCTTAGGTGAACGAACGCACAGCAGAGCAGTTTCAAGGAAACGTTTCTCCTGAGTTTTAGACGAAGTTTCCTGCTGTTTAGTACGGATGCCGGCATTGGGCTGGAAATACCGGTTTTGGGATTCTGCACAGAAAGGGTTTGCAAACCGCTGAATCCACACGTGAGATTAACTCTGTCAGTTGAATGCACACATTGACAACCATTCAGTTTGATAGCACGCTTTTGGTTTTAGAAGCAGATATTTCTCTGTACAGCCTATGGTCCCATTCACTCGGGAATATCCCAACGCAGCTCCTAGAAGAAACGTGTTTCTGACTCGCTGAATCTCAACATAGATTCAACTCTCTTAGGTGAACGAACGCACAGCAGAGCAGTTTAAAGGAAACGTTTCTCCTGAGTTTTAGACGGAGTTTCCTGCTGTTTAGTACGTATGCCGGCATTGGGCTGGAAATACCGGTTTTGGGATTCTGCACAGAAAGGGTTTGCAAACCGCTGAATCCACACGTGAGTTTAACTCTGTCAGTTGAATGCACACATTGACAACCATTCAGTTAGATAGCTCCGTTTTGGTTTTAGAAGCAGATATTTCTCTGTACAGCCTATGGTCCCATTCATTCGGGAATATCCCAACGCAGCTCCTAGAAGAAACGTGTTTCTGACTCGCTGAATCTCAACATAGATTCAACTCTCTTAGGTGAACGAACGCACAGCAGAGCAATTTCAAGGAAACGTTTCTCCTGAGTCTTAGACGAAGTTTCCTGCTGTTTAGTACGGATGCCGGCATTGGGCTGGAAATACCGGTTTTGGGATTCTGCACAGAAAGGGTTTGCAAACCGCTGAATCCACACGTGAGTTTAACTCTGTCAGTTGAATGCACACATTGACAACCATTAAGTTAGATAGCTCCGTTTTGGTTTTAGAAGCAGATATTTCTCTGTACAGCCTATGGTCCCATTCACTCGGGAATATCCCAACGCAGCTCCTAGAAGAAACGTGTTTCTGACTCGCTGAATCTCAACATAGATTCAACTCTCTTAGGTGAACGAACGCACAGCAGTGTAGTTTCAAGGAAACGTTTCTCCTGAGTTTTAGACGAAGTTTCCTGCTGTTTAGTACGGATGCCGGCATTGGGCTGGAAATACCGGTTTTGGGATTCTGCACAGAAAGGGTTTGCAAACCGCTGAATCCACATGTGAGTTTAACTCTGTCAGTTGAATGCACACATTGACAACCATTCAGTTAGATAGCTCCGTTTTGGTTTTAGAAGCAGCTATTTCTCTGTACAGCCTATGGTCCCATTCACTCGGGAATATCCCAACGCAGCTCCTAGAAGAAACGTGTTTCTGACTCGCTGAATCTCAACATAGATTCAACTCTCTTAGGTGAACGAACGCACAGCAGAGCAGTTTCAAGGAAACGTTTCTCCTGAGTTTTAGACGAAGTTTCCTGCTGTTTAGTACGTATACCGGCATTGGGCTGGAAATACCGGTTTTGGGATTCTGCACAGAAATGGTTTGCAAACCGCTGAATCCACACGTGAGTTTAACTCTGTCAGTTGAATGCACACTTTGACAACCATTCAGTTAGATAGCTCCGTTTTGGTTTTAGAAGCAGATATTTCTCTGTACAGCCTATGGTCCCATTCACTCGGGAATATCCCAACGCAGCTCCTAGCATAAACGTGTTTCTGACTCGCTGAATCTCAACATAGTTTCAACTCTCTTAGGTGAACGAACGCACAGCAGAGCAGTTTCAAGGAAACGTTTCTCCTGAGTTTTAGACGAAGTTTCCTGCTGTTTAGTACAGATGCCGGCATTGAGCTGGAATTACCGGTTTTGGGATTCTGCACAGAAAGGGTTTGTAAACCGCTGAATCCAAACGTGAGTTTAACTCTGTCAGTTGAATGCACACATTGACAACCATTCAGTTAGATACCACCCTTGTGGTTGTAGGAGCAGATATTTCTCTGTACAGCCTATGGTCCCATTCACTCGGGAATATCCCAACGCACCTCCTAGAAGAAACGTGTTTCTGACTCGCTGAATCTCAACATAGATTCAACTCTCTTAGGTGATCGAACGCACAGCAGAGCAGTTTCACGGAAACGTTTCTCCTGAGTTTTAGACGAAGTTTCCTGCTGTTTAGTACGGATGCCGGCATTGGGCTGGAAATACCGGTTTTGGGATTCTGCACAGAAAGGGTTTGCAAACCGCTGAATCCACACGTGAGTTTAACTCTGTCAGTTGAATGCACACATTGACAACCATTCAGTTAGATAGCTCCGTTTTGGTTTTAGAAGCAGATATTTCTCTGTACAGCCTATGGTCCCATTCACTCGGGAATATCCCAACGCAGCTCCTAGAAGAAACGTGTTTCTGACTCGCTGAATCTCAACATAGATTCAACTCTCTTAGGTGAACGAACGCACAGCAGAGCAGTTTCAAGGAAACGTTTCTCCTGAGTTTTAGACGAAGTTTCCTGCTGTTTAGTACGGATGCCGGCATTGGGCTGGAAATACCGGTTTTGGGATTCTGCACAGAAAGGGTTTGCAAACCGCTGAATCCACACGTGAGTTTAACTCTGTCAGTTGAATGCACACATTGACAACCATTCAGTCAGATAGCTCCGTTTTGGTTTTAGAAGCAGATATTTCTCTGTACAGCCTATGGTCCCATTCACTCGGGAATATCCCAACGCAGCTCCTAGAAGAAACGTGTTTCTGACTTTCTGAATCTCAACATAGATTCAACTCTCTTAGGTGAACGAACGAACAGCAGTGCAGTTTCAAGGAAACGTTTCTCCTGAGTTTTAGACGAAGTTTCCTGCTGTTTAGTACGGATGCCGGCATTGGGCTGGAAATACCGGTTTTGGGATTCTGCACAGAAAGGGTTTGCAAACCGCTGAATCCACATGTGAGTTTAACTCTGTCAGTTGAATGCACACATTGACAACCATTCAGTTAGATAGCTCCGTTTTGGTTTTAGAAGCAGATATTTCTCTGTACAGCCTATGGTCCCATTCACTCGGGAATATCCCAACGCAGCTCCTAGAAGAAACGTGTTTCTGACTCGCTGAATCTCAACATAGATTCAACTCTCTTAGGTGAACGAACGCACAGCAGAGCAGTTTCAAGGAAACGTTTCTCCTGAGTTTTAGACGAAGTTTCCTGCTGTTTAGTACGTATGCCGGCATTGGGCTGGACATACCGGTTTTGGGATTCTGCACAGAAATGGTTTGCAAACCGCTGAATCCACACGTGAGTTTAACTCTGTCAGTTGAATGCACACTTTGACAACCATTCAGTTAGATAGCTCCGTTTTGGTTTTAGAAGCAGATATTTCTCTGTACAGCCTATGGTCCCATTCACTCGGGAATATCCCATCGCAGCTCCTAGCATAAACGTGTTTCTGACTCGCTGAATCTCAACATAGTTTCAACTCTCTTAGGTGAACGAACGCACAGCAGAGCAGTTTCAAGGAAACGTTTCTCCTGAGTTTTAGACGAAGTTTCCTGCTGTTTAGTACAGATGCCGGCATTGAGCTGGAATTACCGGTTTTGGGATTCTGCACAGAAAGGGTTTGTAAACCGCTGAATTCAAACGTGAGTTTAACTCTGTCAGTTGAATGCACACATTGACAACCATTCAGTTAGATACCACCCTTTTGGTTGTAGGAGCAGATATTTCTCTGTACAGCCTATGGTCCCATTCACTCGGGAATATCCCAACGCACCTCCTAGAAGAAACGTGTTTCTGACTCGCTGAATCTCAACATAGATTCAACTCTCTTAGGTGATCGAACACACAGCAGAGCAGTTTCAGGGAAACGTTTCTCCTGAGTTTTAGACGAAGTTTCCTGCTGTTTAGTACGGATGCCGGCATTGGGCTGGAAATACCGGTTTTGGGATTCTGCACAGAAAGGGTTTGCAAACCGCTGAATCCACACGTGAGTTTAACTCTGTCAGTTGAATGCACACATTGACAACCATTCAGTTAGATAGCTCCGTTTTGGTTTTAGAAGCAGATATTTCTCTGTACAGCCTATGGTCCCATTCACTCGGGAATATCCCAACGCAGCTCCTAGAAGAAACGTGTTTCTGACTCGCTGAATCTCAACATAGATTCAACTCTCTTAGGTGAACGAACGCACAGCAGTGCAGTTTCAAGGAAACGTTTCTCCTGAGTTTCAGACGAAGTTTCCTGCTGTTTAGTACGGATGCCGGCATTGGGCTGGAAATACCGGTTTTGGGATTCTGCACAGAAAGGGTTTGCAAACCGCTGAATCCACACGTGAGTTTAACTCTGTCAGTTGAATGCACACATTGACAACTATTCAGTTAGATAGCTCCGTTTTGGTTTTAGAATCAGATATTTCTCTGTACAGCCTATGGTCACATTCACTCGGGAATATCCCAACGCAGCTCCTAGCATAAACGTGTTTCTGACTCGCTGAATCTCAACATAGATTCAACTCTCTTAGGTGAACGAACGCACAGCAGAGCAGTTTCAAGGAAACGTTTCTCCTGAGTTTTAGACGAAGTTTCCTGCTGTTTAGTACGGATGCCGGCATTGGGCTGGAAATACCGGTTTTGGGATTCTGCACAGAAAGGGTTTGCAAACCGCTGAATCCACACGTGAGATTAACTCTGTCAGTTGAATGCACACATTGACAACCATTCAGTTAGATAGCTCCGTTTTGGTTTTAGAAGCAGATATTTCTCTGTACAGCCTATGGTCCCATTCATTCGGGAATATCCCAACGCAGCTCCTAGAAGAAACGTGTTTCTGACTCGCTGAATCTCAACATAGATTCAACTCTCTTAGGTGAACGAACGCACAGCAGAGCAGTTTCAAGGAAACGTTTCTCCTGAGTTTTAGACGAAGTTTCCTGCTGTTTAGTACGTATGCCGGCATTGGGCTGGAAATACCGGTTTTGGGATTCTGCACAGAAAGGGTTTGCAAACCGCTGAATCCACACGTGAGTTTAACTCTGTCAGTTGAATGCACACATTGACAACCATTCAGTTAGATAGCTCCGTTTTGGTTTTAGAAGCAGATATTTCTCTGTACAGCCTATGGTCCCATTCATTCGGGAATATCCCAACGCAGCTCCTAGAAGAAACGTGTTTCTGACTCGCTGAATCTCAACATAGATTCAACTCTCTTAGGTGAACGAACGCACAGCAGAGCAATTTCAAGGAAACGTTTCTCCTGAGTCTTAGACGAAGTTTCCTGCTGTTTAGTACGGATGCCGGCATTGGGCTGGAAATACCGGTTTTGGGATTCTGCACAGAAAGGGTTTGCAAACCGCTGAATCCACACGTGAGTTTAACTCTGTCAGTTGAATGCACACATTGACAACCATTAAGTTAGATAGCTCCGTTTTGGTTTTAGAAGCAGATATTTCTCTGTACAGCCTATGGTCCCATTCACTCGGGAATATCCCAACGCAGCTCCTAGAAGAAACGTGTTTCTGACTCGCTGAATCTCAACATAGATTCAACTCTCTTAGGTGAACGAACGCACAGCAGTGTAGTTTCAAGGAAACGTTTCTCCTGAGTTTTAGACGAAGTTTCCTGCTGTTTAGTACGGATGCCGGCATTGGGCTGGAAATACCGGTTTTGGGATTCTGCACAGAAAGGGTTTGCAAACCGCTGAATCCACATGTGAGTTTAACTCTGTCAGTTGAATGCACACATTGACAACCATTCAGTTAGATAGCTCCGTTTTGGTTTTAGAAGCAGCTATTTCTCTGTACAGCCTATGGTCCCATTCACTCGGGAATATCCCAACGCAGCTCCTAGAAGAAACGTGTTTCTGACTCGCTGAATCTCAACATAGATTCAACTCTCTTAGGTGAACGAACGCACAGCAGAGCAGTTTCAAGGAAACGTTTCTCCTGAGTTTTAGACGAAGTTTCCTGCTGTTTAGTACGTATACCGGCATTGGGCTGGAAATACCGGTTTTGGGATTCTGCACAGAAATGGTTTGCAAACCGCTGAATCCACACGTGAGTTTAACTCTGTCAGTTGAATGCACACTTTGACAACCATTCAGTTAGATAGCTCCGTTTTGGTTTTAGAAGCAGATATTTCTCTGTACAGCCTATGGTCCCATTCACTCGGGAATATCCCAACGCAGCTCCTAGCATAAACGTGTTTCTGACTCGCTGAATCTCAACATAGTTTCAACTCTCTTAGGTGAACGAACGCACAGCAGAGCAATTTCAAGGAAACGTTTCTCCTGAGTTTTAGACGAAGTTTCCTGCTGTTTAGTACAGATGCCGGCATTGAGCTGGAATTACCGGTTTTGGGATTCTGCACAGAAAGGGTTTGTAAACCGCTGAATCCAAACGTGAGTTTAACTCTGTCAGTTGAATGCACACATTGACAACCATTCAGTTAGATACCACCCTTGTGGTTGTAGGAGCAGATATTTCTCTGTACAGCCTATGGTCCCATTCACTCGGGAATATCCCAACGCACCTCCTAGAAGAAACGTGTTTCTGACTCGCTGAATCTCAACATAGATTCAACTCTCTTAGGTGATCGAACGCACAGCAGAGCAGTTTCACGGAAACGTTTCTCCTGAGTTTTAGACGAAGTTTCCTGCTGTTTAGTACGGATGCCGGCATTGGGCTGGAAATACCGGTTTTGGGATTCTGCACAGAAAGGGTTTGCAAACCGCTGAATCCACACGTGAGTTTAACTCTGTCAGTTGAATGCACACATTGACAACCATTCAGTTAGATAGCTCCGTTTTGGTTTTAGAAGCAGATATTTCTCTGTACAGCCTATGGTCCCATTCACTCGGGAATATCCCAACGCAGCTCCTAGAAGAAACGTGTTTCTGACTCGCTGAATCTCAACATAGATTCAACTCTCTTAGGTGAACGAACGCACAGCAGAGCAGTTTCAAGGAAACGTTTCTCCTGAGTTTTAGACGAAGTTTCCTGCTGTTTAGTACGGATGCCGGCATTGGGCTGGAAATACCGGTTTTGGGATTCTGCACAGAAAGGGTTTGCAAACCGCTGAATCCACACGTGAGTTTAACTCTGTCAGTTGAATGCACACATTGACAACCATTCAGTTAGATAGCTCCGTTTTGGTTTTAGAAGCAGATATTTCTCTGTACAGCCTATGGTCCCATTCACTCGGGAATATCCCAACGCAGCTCCTAGAAGAAACGTGTTTCTGACTTTCTGAATCTCAACATAGATTCAACTCTCTTAGGTGAACGAACGAACAGCAGTGCAGTTTCAAGGAAACGTTTCTCCTGAGTTTTAGACGAAGTTTCCTGCTGTTTAGTACGGATGCCGGCATTGGGCTGGAAATACCGGTTTTGGGATTCTGCACAGAAAGGGTTTGCAAACCGCTGAATCCACATGTGAGTTTAACTCTGTCAGTTGAATGCACACATTGACAACCATTCAGTTAGATAGCTCCGTTTTGGTTTTAGAAGCAGATATTTCTCTGTACAGCCTATGGTCCCATTCACTCGGGAATATCCCAACGCAGCTCCTAGAAGAAACGTGTTTCTGACTCGCTGAATCTCAACATAGATTCAACTCTCTTAGGTGAACGAACGCACAGCAGAGCAGTTTCAAGGAAACCTTTCTCCTGAGTTTTAGACGAAGTTTCCTGCTGTTTAGTACGTATGCCGGCATTGGGCTGGACATACCGGTTTTGGGATTCTGCACAGAAATGGTTTGCAAACCGCTGAATCCACACGTGAGTTTAACTCTGTCAGTTGAATGCACACTTTGACAACCATTCAGTTAGATAGCTCCGTTTTGGTTTTAGAAGCAGATATTTCTCTGTACAGCCTATGGTCCCATTCACTCGGGAATATCCCATCGCAGCTCCTAGCATAAACGTGTTTCTGACTCGCTGAATCTCAACATAGTTTCAACTCTCTTAGGTGAACGAACGCACAGCAGAGCAGTTTCAAGGAAACGTTTCTCCTGAGTTTTAGACGAAGTTTCCTGCTGTTTAGTACAGATGCCGGCATTGAGCTGGAATTACCGGTTTTGGGATTCTGCACAGAAAGGGTTTGTAAACCGCTGAATTCAAACGTGAGTTTAACTCTGTCAGTTGAATGCACACATTGACAACCATTCAGTTAGATACCACCCTTTTGGTTGTAGGAGCAGATATTTCTCTGTACAGCCTATGGTCCCATTCACTCGGGAATATCCCAACGCACCTCCTAGAAGAAACGTGTTTCTGACTCGCTGAATCTCAACATAGATTCAACTCTCTTAGGTGATCGAACACACAGCAGAGCAGTTTCAGGGAAACGTTTCTCCTGAGTTTTAGACGAAGTTTCCTGCTGTTTAGTACGGATGCCGGCATTGGGCTGGAAATACCGGTTTTGGGATTCTGCACAGAAAGGGTTTGCAAACCGCTGAATCCACACGTGAGTTTAACTCTGTCAGTTGAATGCACACATTGACAACCATTCAGTTAGATAGCTCCGTTTTGGTTTTAGAAGCAGATATTTCTCTGTACAGCCTATGGTCCCATTCACTCGGGAATATCCCAACGCAGCTCCTAGAAGAAACGTGTTTCTGACTCGCTGAATCTCAACATAGATTCAACTCTCTTAGGTGAACGAACGCACAGCAGTGCAGTTTCAAGGAAACGTTTCTCCTGAGTTTCAGACGAAGTTTCCTGCTGTTTAGTACGGATGCCGGCATTGGGCTGGAAATACCGGTTTTGGGATTCTGCACAGAAAGGGTTTGCAAACCGCTGAATCCACACGTGAGTTTAACTCTGTCAGTTGAATGCACACATTGACAACTATTCAGTTAGATAGCTCCGTTTTGGTTTTAGAATCAGATATTTCTCTGTACAGCCTATGGTCACATTCACTCGGGAATATCCCAACGCAGCTCCTAGAAGAAACGTGTTTCTGACTCGCTGAATCTCAACATAGATTCAACTCTCTTAGGTGAACGAACGCACAGCAGAGCAGTTTCAAGGAAACGTTTCTCCTGAGTTTTAGACGAAGTTTCCTGCTGTTTAGTACGGATGCCGGCATTGGGCTGGAAATACCGGTTTTGGGATTCTGCACAGAAAGGGTTTGCAAACCGCTGAATCCACACGTGAGATTAACTCTGTCAGTTGAATGCACACATTGACAACCATTCAGTTAGATAGCTCCGTTTTGGTTTTAGAAGCAGATATTTCTCTGTACAGCCTATGGTCCCATTCATTCGGGAATATCCCAACGCAGCTCCTAGAAGAAACGTGTTTCTGACTCGCTGAATCTCAACATAGATTCAACTCTCTTAGGTGAACGAACGCACAGCAGAGCAGTTTCAAGGAAACGTTTCTCCTGAGTTTTAGACGAAGTTTCCTGCTGTTTAGTACGTATGCCGGCATTGGGCTGGAAATACCGGTTTTGGGATTCTGCACAGAAAGGTTTTGCAAACCGCTGAATCCACACGTGAGTTTAACTCTGTCAGTTGAATGCACACATTGACAACCATTCAGTTAGATAGCTCCGTTTTGGTTTTAGAAGCAGATATTTCTCTGTACAGCCTATGGTCCCATTCATTCGGGAATATCCCAACGCAGCTCCTAGAAGAAACGTGTTTCTGACTCGCTGAATCTCAACATAGATTCAACTCTCTTAGGTGAACGAACGCACAGCAGAGCAATTTCAAGGAAACGTTTCTCCTGAGTCTTAGACGAAGTTTCCTGCTGTTTAGTACGGATGCCGGCATTGGGCTGGAAATACCGGTTTTGGGATTCTGCACAGAAAGGGTTTGCAAACCGCTGAATCCACACGTGAGTTTAACTCTGTCAGTTGAATGCACACATTGACAACCATTAAGTTAGATAGCTCCGTTTTGGTTTTAGAAGCAGATATTTCTCTGTACAGCCTATGGTCCCATTCACTCGGGAATATCCCAACGCAGCTCCTAGAAGAAACGTGTTTCTGACTCGCTGAATCTCAACATAGATTCAACTCTCTTAGGTGAACGAACGCACAGCAGTGTAGTTTCAAGGAAACGTTTCTCCTGAGTTTTAGACGAAGTTTCCTGCTGTTTAGTACGGATGCCGGCATTGGGCTGGAAATACCGGTTTTGGGATTCTGCACAGAAAGGGTTTGCAAACCGCTGAATCCACATGTGAGTTTAACTCTGTCAGTTGAATGCACACATTGACAACCATTCAGTTAGATAGCTCCGTTTTGGTTTTAGAAGCAGCTATTTCTCTGTACAGCCTATGGTCCCATTCACTCGGGAATATCCCAACGCAGCTCCTAGAAGAAACGTGTTTCTGACTCGCTGAATCTCAACATAGATTCAACTCTCTTAGGTGAACGAACGCACAGCAGAGCAGTTTCAAGGAAACGTTTCTCCTGAGTTTTAGACGAAGTTTCCTGCTGTTTAGTACGTATACCGGCATTGGGCTGGAAATACCGGTTTTGGGATTCTGCACAGAAATGGTTTGCAAACCGCTGAATCCACACGTGAGTTTAACTCTGTCAGTTGAATGCACACTTTGACAACCATTCAGTTAGATAGCTCCGTTTTGGTTTTAGAAGCAGATATTTCTCTGTACAGCCTATGGTCCCATTCACTCGGGAATATCCCAACGCAGCTCCTAGCATAAACGTGTTTCTGACTCGCTGAATCTCAACATAGTTTCAACTCTCTTAGGTGAACGAACGCACAGCAGAGCAGTTTCAAGGAAACGTTTCTCCTGAGTTTTAGACGAAGTTTCCTGCTGTTTAGTACAGATGCCGGCATTGAGCTGGAATTACCGGTTTTGGGATTCTGCACAGAAAGGGTTTGTAAACCGCTGAATCCAAACGTGAGTTTAACTCTGTCAGTTGAATGCACACATTGACAACCATTCAGTTAGATACCACCCTTTTGGTTGTAGGAGCAGATATTTCTCTGTACAGCCTATGGTCCCATTCACTCGGGAATATCCCAACGCACCTCCTAGAAGAAACGTGTTTCTGACTCGCTGAATCTCAACATAGATTCAACTCTCTTAGGTGATCGAACGCACAGCAGAGCAGTTTCACGGAAACGTTTCTCCTGAGTTTTAGACGAAGTTTCCTGTTGTTTAGTACGGATGCCGGCATTGGGCTGGAAATACCGGTTTTGGGATTCTGCACAGAAAGGGTTTGCAAACCGCTGAATCCACACGTGAGTTTAACTCTGTCAGTTGAATGCACACATTGACAACCATTCAGTTAGATAGCTCCGTTTTGGTTTTAGAAGCAGATATTTCTCTGTACAGCCTATGGTCCCATTCACTCGGGAATATCCCAACGCAGCTCCTAGAAGAAACGTGTTTCTGACTCGCTGAATCTCAACATAGATTCAACTCTCTTAGGTGAACGAACGCACAGCAGTGCAGTTTCAAGGAAACGTTTCTCCTGAGTTTTAGACGAAGTTTCCTGCTGTTTAGTACGGATGCCGGCATTGGGCTGGAAATACCGGTTTTGGGATTCTGCACAGAAAGGGTTTGCAAACCGCTGAATCCACACGTGAGTTTAACTCTGTCAGTTGAATGCACACATTGACAACCATTCAGTTAGATAGCTCCGTTTTGGTTTTAGAAGCAGATATTTCTCTGTACAGCCTATGGTCCCATTCACTCGGGAATATCCCAACGCAGCTCCTAGAAGAAACGTGTTTCTGACTTTCTGAATCTCAACATAGATTCAACTCTCTTAGGTGAACGAACGAACAGCAGTGCAGTTTCAAGGAAACGTTTCTCCTGAGTTTTAGACGAAGTTTCCTGCTGTTTAGTACGGATGCCGGCATTGGGCTGGAAATACCGGTTTTGGGATTCTGCACAGAAAGGGTTTGCAAACCGCTGAATCCACATGTGAGTTTAACTCTGTCAGTTGAATGCACACATTGACAACCATTCTGTTAGATAGCTCCGTTTTGGTTTTAGAAGCAGATATTTCCCTGTACAGCCTATGGTCCCATTCACTCGGGAATATCCCAACGCAGCTCCTAGAAGAAACGTGTTTCTGACTCGCTGAATCTCAACATAGATTCAACTCTCTTAGGTGAACGAACGCACAGCAGAGCAGTTTCAAGGAAACGTTTCTCCTGAGTTTTAGACGAAGTTTCCTGCTGTTTAGTACGTATGCCGGCATTGGGCTGGACATACCGGTTTTGGGATTCTGCACAGAAATGGTTTGCAAACCGCTGAATCCACACGTGAGTTTAACTCTGTCAGTTGAATGCACACTTTGACAACCATTCAGTTAGATAGCACACTTTTGGTTTTAGAAGCAGATATTTCTCTGTACAGCCTATGGTCCCATTCACTCGGGAATATCCCAACGCAGCTCCTAGAAGAAACGTGTTTCTGACTCGCTGAATCTCAACATAGATTCAACTGTCTTAGGTGAACGAACGCACAGCAGAGCAGTTTCAAGGAAACGTTTCTCCTGAGTTTTAGACGAAGTTTCCTGCTGTTTAGTACGTATGCCGGCATTGGGCTGGAAAAACCGGTTTTGGGATTCTGCACAGAAAGGGTTTGCAAACCGCTGAATCCACACGTGAGTTTAACTCTGTCAGTTGAATGCACACATTGACAACCATTCAGTTAGATAGCTCCGTTTTGGTTTTAGAAGCAGATATTTCTCTGTACAGCCTATGGTCCCATTCACTCGGGAATATCCCAACGCAGCTCCTAGAAGAAACGTGTTTCTGACTCGCTGAATCTCAGCATAGATTCAACTCTCTTAGGTGAACGAACGCACAGCAGAGCAGTTTCAAGGAAACGTTTCTCCTGAGTTTTAGACGAAGTTTCCTACTGTTTTGTACAGATGCCGGCATTGGGCTGGACCTACCGGTTTTGGGATTCTGCACAGAAATGGTTTGCAAACCGCTGAATACACACGTGAGTTTAACTCTGTCAGTTGAATGCACACATTGACAATCATTCAGTTAGATAGCTCCGTTTTAGTATTAGAAGCAGATATTTCTCTGTACAGCCTATGGTCCCATTCACTCGGGAATATCCCAACGCAGCTCCTAGCATAAACGTGTTTCTGACTCGCTGAATCTCAGCATAGTTTCAACTCTCTTAGGTGAACGAACGCACAGCAGAGCAGTTTCAAGGAAACATTTCTCCTGAGTTTTAGACGAAGTTTCCTGCTGTTTAGTACGGATGCCAGCATTGGGCTGGAAATACCGGTTTTGGGATTCTGCACAGAAAGGGTTTGCAAACCGCTGAATCCACACGTGAGTTTAACTCTGTCAGTTGAATGCAAACATTGACAACCATTCAGTTTGATAGCACACTTTTGGTTTTAGAAGCAGATATTTCTCTGTACAGCCTATGGTCCCATTCACTCGGGAATATCCCAATGCAGCTCCTAGAAGAAACGTGTTTCTGACTCGCTGAATCTCAACATAGATTCAACTCTCTTAGGTGAACGAACGCACAGCCGTGCAGTTTCAAGGAAACGTTTCTCCTGAGTCTTAGACGAAGTTTCCTGCTGTTTAGTACGTATGCCGGCATTGGGCTGGAAATACCGGTTTTTGGATTCTGCACAGAAAGGGTTTGCAAACCGCTGAATCCACACGTGAGTTTAACTCTGTCAGTTGAATGCACACATTGACAACCATTCAGTTAGATAGCTCCGTTTTGGTTTTAGAAGCAGATATTTCTCTGTACAGCCTATGGTCACATTCACTCGGGAATATCCCAATGCAGCTCCTAGAAGAAACGTGTTTCTGACTCGCTGAATCTCAACATAGATTCAACTCTCTTAGGTGAACGAACGCACAGCAGAGCAGTTTCAAGGAAACGTTTCTCCTGAGTTTTAGACGAAGGTTCCTGCTGTTTAGTACGGATGCCGGCATTGGGCTGGAAATACCGGTTATGGGATTCTGCACAGAAAGGGTTTGCAAACCGCTGAATCCACACGTGAGTTTAACTCTGTCAGTTCAATGCACACATTGACAACCATTCAGTTTGATAGCACACTTTTGGTTTTAGAAGCAGATATTTCTCTGTACAGCCTATGGTCCCATTCACTCGGGAATATCCCAACGCAGCTCCTAGAAGAAACGTGTTTCTGACTCGCTGAATCTCAACATAGATTCAACTCTCTTAGGTGAACGAACGCACAGCAGAGCAGTTTCAAGGAAACGTTTCTCCTGAGTTTTAGACGAAGTTTCCTGCTGTTTAGTACGGATGCCGGCATTGGGCTGGAAATACCGGTTTTGGGATTCTGCACAGAAAGGGTTTGCAAACCGCTGAATCCACACGTGAGTTTAACTCTGTCAGTTGAATGCACACATTGACAACCATTCAGTTTGATAGCACACTTTTGGTTTTAGAAGCAGATATTTCTCTGTACAGCCTATGGTCCCATTCACTCGGGAATATCCCAACGCAGATCCTAGAAGAAACGTGTTTCTGACTCGCTGAATCTCAACATAGATTCAACTCTCTTAGGTGAACGAACGCACAGCAGAGCAGTTTCAAGGAAACGTTTCTCCTGAGTTTTAGACGAAGTTTCCTGCTGTTTAGTACGGATGCCGGCATTGGGCTGGAAATACCGGTTTTGGGATTCTGCACAGAAAGGGTTTGCAAACCGCTGAATCCACACGTGAGTTTAACTCTGTCAGTTGAATGCACACATTGACAACCATTCAGTTAGATAGCTCCGTTTTGGTTTTAGAAGCAGATATTTCTCTGTACAGCCTATGGTCCCATTCACTCGGGAATATCCCAACTCAGCTCCTACCATAAACGTGTTTCTGACTCGCTGAATCTCAACATAGTTTCAACTCTCTTAGGTGAACGAACGCACAGCAGAGCAGTTTCAAGGAAACGTTTCTCCTGAGTTTTAGACGAAGTTTCCTGCTGTTTAGTACGGATGCCGGCATTGAGCTGGAATTACCGGTCTTGGGATTCTGCACAGAAAGGGTTTGTAAACCGCTGAATCCAAACGTGAGTTTAACTCTGTCAGTTGAATGCACACATTGACAACCATTCAGTTAGATACCACCCTTTTGGTTGTAGGAGCAGATATTTCTCTGTACAGCCTATGGTCCCATTCACTCGGGAATATCCCAATGAGCCTCCTAGAAGAAACGTGTTTCTGACTCGCTGAATCTCAACATAGATTCAACTCTCTTAGGTGAACGAACGCACAGCAGTGCAGTTTCAAGGAAACGTTTCTCCTGAGTTTTAGACGAAGTTTCCTGCTGTTTACTACGGATGTCGGCATTGGGCTGGAAATACCGGTTTTGGGATTCTGCACAGAAAGGGTTTGCAAACCGCTGAATCCACACGTGAGTTAAACTCTGTCAGTTGAATGCACACATTGACAACCATTCAGTTAGATAGCTCCGTTTTGGTTTTAGAAGCAGATATTTCTCTGTACAGCCTATGGTCCCATTCACTCGGGAATATCCCAATGCAGCTCCTAGAAGAAACGTGTTTCTGACTCGCTGAATCTCAACATAGATTCAACTCTCTTAGGTGAACGAACGCACAGCAGAGCAGTTTCAAGGAAACGTTTCTCCTGAGTTTTAGACGAAGTTTCCTGCTGTTTAGTACGTATGCCGGCATTGGGCTGGAAATACCGGTTTTGGGATTCTGCACAGAAAGGGTTTGCAAACCGCTGAATCCACATGTGAGTTTAACTCTGTCAGTTGAATGCACACATTGACAACCATTCAGTTTGATAGCACACTTTTGGTTTTAGAAGCAGATATTTCTCTGTACAGCCTATGGTCCCATTCACTCGGGAATATCCCAACGCAGCTCGTAGAAGAAACGTGTTTCTGACTCGCTGAATCTCAACATAGATTCAACTCTCTTAGGTGAACGAACGCACAGCAGAGCAGTTTCAAGGAAACGTTTCTCCTGAGATTTAGACGAAGTTTCCTGCTGTTTAGTACGGATGCCGGCATTGGGCTGGAAATACTGGTTTTGGGATTCTGCACAGAAAGGGTTTGCAAACCGCTGAATCCACACGTGAGTTTAACTCTGTCAGTTGAATGCACACATTGACAACCATTCAGTTTGATAGCACCGTTTTGGTTTTAGAAGCAGATATTTCTCTGTACAGCCTATGGTCCCATTCACTCGGGAATATCCCAACGCAGCTCCTAGAAGAAACGTGTTTCTGACTCGCTGAATCTCAACTTAGTTTCAACTCTCTTAGGTGAACGAACGCACAGAAGAGCAGTTTCAAGGAAACGTTTCTCCTGAGTTTTAGACGAAGTTTCCTGCTGTTTAGTACGGATGCCGGCATTGAGCTGGAATTACCGGTTTTGGGATTCTGCACAGAAAGGGTTTGCAAACCGCTGAATCCAAACGTGAGTTTAACTCCGTCAGTTGAATGCACACATTGACAACCATTCAGTTAGATACCACCCTTTTGGTTGTAGGAGCAGATATTTCTCTGTACAGCCTATGGTCCCATTCACTCGGGAATATCCCAACGCACCTCTTAGAGGAAACGTGTTTCTGACTCGCTGAATCTCAACATAGATTCAACTCTCTTAGGTGATCGAACGCACAGCAGAGCAGTTTCAAGGAAACGTTTCTCCTGAGTTTTAGACGAAGTTTCCTGCTGTTTAGTACGGATGCCGGCATTGGGCTGGAAATACCGGTTTTGGGATTCTGCACAGAAAGGGTTTGCAAACCTCTGAATCCACATGTGAGTTTAACTCTGTCAGTTGAATGCACACATTGACAACCATTCAGTTAGATAGCTCCGTTTTGGTTTTAGAAGCAGATATTTCTCTGTACAGCCTATGGTCCCATTCACTCGGGAATATCCCAACGCAGCTCCTAGAAGAAACGTGTTTCTGACTCGCTGAATCTCAACATAGATTCAACTCTCTTAGGTGAACGAACGCACAGCAGAGCAGTTTCAAGGAAACGTTTCTCCTGAGTTTTAGACGAAGTTTCCTGCTGTTTAGTACGGATGCCGGCATTGGGCTGGACATACCGGTTTTGGGATTCTGCACAGAAAGGGTTTGCAAACCGCTGAATCCACACGTGAGTTTAACTCTGTCAGTTGAATGCACACATTGACAACCATTCAGTTTGATAGCACCCTTTTGGTTTTAGAAGCAGATATTTCTCTGTACAGCCTATGGTCCCATTCACTCGGGAATATCCCAACGCAGCTCCTAGAAGAAACGTGTTTCTGACTCGCTGAATCTCAACATAGATTCAACTCTCTTAGGTGAACGAAGACACAGCAGAGCAGTTTCAAGGAAACGTTTCTCCTGAGTTTTAGACGAAGTTTCCTGCTGTTTAGTACGGATGCCGGCATTGGGCTGGAAATACCGGTTTTGGGATTCTGCACAGAAAGGGTTTGCAAACCGCTGAATCCACACGTGACTTTCACTCTGTCAGTTGAATGCACACATTGACAACCATTCAGTTAGATAGCTCCGTTTTGGTTTTAGAAGCAGATATTTCTCTGTACAGCCTATGGTCCCATTCACTCGGGAATATCCCAACGCAGCTCCTAGAAGAAACGTGTTTCTGACACGCTGAATCTCAACATAGATTCAACTCTCTTAGGTGAACGAAGGCACAGCAGAGCAGTTTCAAGGAAACGTTTCTCCTGAGTCTTAGACGAAGTTTCCTGCTGTTTAGTACGGATGCCGGCATTGGGCTGGAAATACCGGTTTTGGGATTCTGCACAGAAAGGGTTTGCAAACCGCTGAATCCACACGTGAGTTTAACTCTGTCAGTTGAATGCACACATTGACAACCATTCAGTTAGAAAGCACACTTTTGGTTTTAGAAGCAGATAATTCTCTGTACAGCCTATGGTCCCATTCACTCAGGAATATCCCAACGCAACTCCTAGAAGAAACGTGTTTCTGACTCGCTGAATCTCAACATAGATTCAACTCTCTTAGGTGAACGAACGCACAGCAGAGCAGTTTCAAGGAAACGTTTCTCCTGAGTTTTAGACGAAGTTTCCTGCTGTTTAGTACGTATGCCGGCATTGGGCTGGAAATACCGGTTTTGGGATTCTGCACAGAAAGGGTTTGTAAACCGCTGAATCCAATCGTCAGTTTAACTCTGTCAGTTGAATGCACACATTGACAACCATTCAGTTAGATACCACCCTTTTGGTTGTAGGAGCAGATATATCTCTGTACAGCCTATGGTCCCATTCACTCGGGAATATCCCAACGCAGCTCCTAGAAGAAACGTGTTTCTGACTCGCTGAATCTCAACATAGATTCAACTCTCTTAGGTGATCGAACGCACAGCAGAGCAGTTTCAAGGAAACGTTTCTCTTGAGTTTTAGACGAAGTTTCCTGCTGTTTAGTACAGATGCCGGCATTGGGCTGGAAATACCGGTTTTGGGATTCTGCACAGAAAGGGTTTGCAAACCGCTGAATCCACACGTGAGTTTAACACTGTCAGTTGAATGCAAACATTGACAACCATTCAGTTAGATAGCACACTTTTGGTTTTAGAAGCAGATATTTCTCTGTACAGCCTATGGTCCCATTCACTCGGGAATATCCCAACGCAGCTCCTAGAAGAAACGTGTTTCTGACTCGCTGAATCTCAACATAGATTCAACTGTCTTAGGTGAACGAACGCACAGCAGAGCAGTTTCAAGGAAACGTTTCTCCTGAGTTTTAGACGAAGTTTCCTGCTGTTTAGTACGTATGCCGGCATTGGGCTGGAAAAACCGGTTTTGGGATTCTGCACAGAAAGGGTTTGCAAACCGCTGAATCCACACGTGAGTTTAACTCTGTCAGTTGAATGCACACATTGACAACCATTCAGTTAGATAGCTCCGTTTTGGTTTTAGAAGCAGATATTTCTCTGTACAGCCTATGGTCCCATTCACTCGGGAATATCCCAACGCAGCTCCTAGAAGAAACGTGTTTCTGACTCGCTGAATCTCAGCATAGATTCAACTCTCTTAGGTGAACGAACGCACAGCAGAGCAGTTTCAAGGAAACGTTTCTCCTGAGTTTTAGACGAAGTTTCCTACTGTTTTGTACAGATGCCGGCATTGGGCTGGACCTACCGGTTTTGGGATTCTGCACAGAAATGGTTTGCAAACCGCTGAATACACACGTGAGTTTAACTCTGTCAGTTGAATGCACACATTGACAATCATTCAGTTAGATAGCTCCGTTTTAGTATTAGAAGCAGATATTTCTCTGTACAGCCTATGGTCCCATTCACTCGGGAATATCCCAACGCAGCTCCTAGCATAAACGTGTTTCTGACTCGCTGAATCTCAGCATAGTTTCAACTCTCTTAGGTGAACGAACGCACAGCAGAGCAGTTTCAAGGAAACATTTCTCCTGAGTTTTAGACGAAGTTTCCTGCTGTTTAGTACGGATGCCAGCATTGGGCTGGAAATACCGGTTTTGGGATTCTGCACAGAAAGGGTTTGCAAACCGCTGAATCCACACGTGAGTTTAACTCTGTCAGTTGAATGCAAACATTGACAACCATTCAGTTTGATAGCACACTTTTGGTTTTAGAAGCAGATATTTCTCTGTACAGCCTATGGTCCCATTCACTCGGGAATATCCCAATGCAGCTCCTAGAAGAAACGTGTTTCTGACTCGCTGAATCTCAACATAGATTCAACTCTCTTAGGTGAACGAACGCACAGCCGTGCAGTTTCAAGGAAACGTTTCTCCTGAGTCTTAGACGAAGTTTCCTGCTGTTTAGTACGTATGCCGGCATTGGGCTGGAAATACCGGTTTTTGGATTCTGCACAGAAAGGGTTTGCAAACCGCTGAATCCACACGTGAGTTTAACTCTGTCAGTTGAATGCACACATTGACAACCATTCAGTTAGATAGCTCCGTTTTGGTTTTAGAAGCAGATATTTCTCTGTACAGCCTATGGTCACATTCACTCGGGAATATCCCAATGCAGCTCCTAGAAGAAACGTGTTTCTGACTCGCTGAATCTCAACATAGATTCAACTCTCTTAGGTGAACGAACGCACAGCAGAGCAGTTTCAAGGAAACGTTTCTCCTGAGTTTTAGACGAAGGTTCCTGCTGTTTAGTACGGATGCCGGCATTGGGCTGGAAATACCGGTTATGGGATTCTGCACAGAAAGGGTTTGCAAACCGCTGAATCCACACGTGAGTTTAACTCTGTCAGTTCAATGCACACATTGACAACCATTCAGTTTGATAGCACACTTTTGGTTTTAGAAGCAGATATTTCTCTGTACAGCCTATGGTCCCATTCACTCGGGAATATCCCAACGCAGCTCCTAGAAGAAACGTGTTTCTGACTCGCTGAATCTCAACATAGATTCAACTCTCTTAGGTGAACGAACGCACAGCAGAGCAGTTTCAAGGAAACGTTTCTCCTGAGTTTTAGACGAAGTTTCCTGCTGTTTAGTACGGATGCCGGCATTGGGCTGGAAATACCGGTTTTGGGATTCTGCACAGAAAGGGTTTGCAAACCGCTGAATCCACACGTGAGTTTAACTCTGTCAGTTGAATGCACACATTGACAACCATTCAGTTTGATAGCACACTTTTGGTTTTAGAAGCAGATATTTCTCTGTACAGCCTATGGTCCCATTCACTCGGGAATATCCCAACGCAGATCCTAGAAGAAACGTGTTTCTGACTCGCTGAATCTCAACATAGATTCAACTCTCTTAGGTGAACGAACGCACAGCAGAGCAGTTTCAAGGAAACGTTTCTCCTGAGTTTTAGACGAAGTTTCCTGCTGTTTAGTACGGATGCCGGCATTGGGCTGGAAATACCGGTTTTGGGATTCTGCACAGAAAGGGTTTGCAAACCGCTGAATCCACACGTGAGTTTAACTCTGTCAGTTGAATGCACACATTGACAACCATTCAGTTAGATAGCTCCGTTTTGGTTTTAGAAGCAGATATTTCTCTGTACAGCCTATGGTCCCATTCACTCGGGAATATCCCAACTCAGCTCCTACCATAAACGTGTTTCTGACTCGGTGAATCTCAACATAGTTTCAACTCTCTTAGGTGAACGAACGCACAGCAGAGCAGTTTCAAGGAAACGTTTCTCCTGAGTTTTAGACGAAGTTTCCTGCTGTTTAGTACGGATGCCGGCATTGAGCTGGAATTACCGATCTTGGGATTCTGCACAGAAAGGGTTTGTAAACCGCTGAATCCAAACGTGAGTTTAACTCTGTCAGTTGAATGCACACATTGACAACCATTCAGTTAGATACCACCCTTTTGGTTGTAGGAGCAGATATTTCTCTGTACAGCCTATGGTCCCATTCACTCGGGAATATCCCAATGAGCCTCCTAGAAGAAACGTGTTTCTGACTCGCTGAATCTCAACATAGATTCAACTCTCTTAGGTGAACGAACGCACAGCAGTGCAGTTTCAAGGAAACGTTTCTCCTGAGGTTTAGACGAAGTTTCCTGCTGTTTACTACGGATGTCGGCATTGGGCTGGAAATACCGGTTTTGGGATTCTGCACAGAAAGGGTTTGCAAACCGCTGAATCCACACGTGAGTTAAACTCTGTCAGTTGAATGCACACATTGACAACCATTCAGTTAGATAGCTCCGTTTTGGTTTTAGAAGCAGATATTTCTCTGTACAGCCTATGGTCCCATTCACTCGGGAATATCCCAACGCAGCTCGTAGAAGAAACGTGTTTCTGACTCGCTGAATCTCAACATAGATTCAACTCTCTTAGGTGAACGAACGCACAGCAGAGCAGTTTCAAGGAAACGTTTCTCCTGAGTTTTAGACGAAGTTTCCTGCTGTTTAGTACGGATGCCGGCATTGGGCTGGACATACCGGTTTTGGGATTCTGCACAGAAAGGCTTTGCAAACCGCTGAATCCACACGTGAGTTTAACTCTGTCAGTTGAATGCACACATTGACAACCATTCAGTTTGATAGCACCCTTTTGGTTTTAGAAGCAGATATTTCTCTGTACAGCCTATGGTCCCATTCACTCGGGAATATCCCAACGCAGCTCCTAGAAGAAACGTGTTTCTGACTCGCTGAATCTCAACATAGATTCAACTCTCTTAGGTGAACGAAGACACAGCAGAGCAGTTTCAAGGAAACGTTTCTCCTGAGTTTTAGACGAAGTTTCCTGCTGTTTAGTACGGATGCCGGCATTGGGCTGGAAATACCGGTTTTGGGATTCTGCACAGAAAGGGTTTGCAAACCGCTGAATCCACACGTGACTTTCACTCTGTCAGTTGAATGCACACATTGACAACCATTCAGTTAGATAGCTCCGTTTTGGTTTTAGAAGCAGATATTTCTCTGTACAGCCTATGGTCCCATTCACTCGGGAATATCCCAACGCAGCTCCTAGAAGAAACGTGTTTCTGACACGCTGAATCTCAACATAGATTCAACTCTCTTAGGTGAACGAAGGCACAGCAGAGCAGTTTCAAGGAAACGTTTCTCCTGAGTCTTAGACGAAGTTTCCTGCTGTTTAGTACGGATGCCGGCATTGGGCTGGAAATACCGGTTTTGGGATTCTGCACAGAAAGGGTTTGCAAACCGCTGAATCCACACGTGAGTTTAACTCTGTCAGTTGAATGCACACATTGACAACCATTCAGTTAGAAAGCACACTTTTGGTTTTAGAAGCAGATAATTCTCTGTACAGCCTATGGTCCCATTCACTCAGGAATATCCCAACGCAACTCCTAGAAGAAACGTGTTTCTGACTCGCTGAATCTCAACATAGATTCAACTCTCTTAGGTGAACGAACGCACAGCAGAGCAGTTTCAAGGAAACGTTTCTCCTGAGTTTTAGACGAAGTTTCCTGCTGTTTAGTACGTATGCCGGCATTGGGCTGGAAATACCGGTTTTGGGATTCTGCACAGAAAGGGTTTGTAAACCGCTGAATCCAATCGTCAGTTTAACTCTGTCAGTTGAATGCACACATTGACAACCATTCAGTTAGATACCACCCTTTTGGTTGTAGGAGCAGATATATCTCTGTACAGCCTATGGTCCCATTCACTCGGGAATATCCCAACGCAGCTCCTAGAAGAAACGTGTTTCTGACTCGCTGAATCTCAACATAGATTCAACTCTCTTAGGTGATCGAACGCACAGCAGAGCAGTTTCAAGGAAACGTTTCTCTTGAGTTTTAGACGAAGTTTCCTGCTGTTTAGTACAGATGCCGGCATTGGGCTGGAAATACCGGTTTTGGGATTCTGCACAGAAAGGGTTTGCAAACCGCTGAATCCACACGTGAGTTTAACACTGTCAGTTGAATGCAAACATTGACAACCATTCAGTTAGATAGCACACTTTTGGTTTTAGAAGCAGATATTTCTCTGTACAGCCTATGGTCCCATTCACTCGGGAATATCCCAACGCAGCTCCTAGAAGAAACGTGTTTCTGACTCGCTGAATCTCAACATAGATTCAACTGTCTTAGGTGAACGAACGCACAGCAGAGCAGTTTCAAGGAAACGTTTCTCCTGAGTTTTATACGAAGTTTCCTGCTGTTTAGTACGTATGCCGGCATTGGGCTGGAAAAACCGGTTTTGGGATTCTGCACAGAAAGGGTTTGCAAACCGCTGAATCCACACGTGAGTTTAACTCTGTCAGTTGAATGCACACATTGACAACCATTCAGTTAGATAGCTCCGTTTTGGTTTTAGAAGCAGATATTTCTCTGTACAGCCTATGGTCCCATTCACTCGGGAATATCCCAACGCAGCTCCTAGAAGAAACGTGTTTCTGACTCGCTGAATCTCAGCATAGATTCAACTCTCTTAGGTGAACGAACGCACAGCAGAGCAGTTTCAAGGAAACGTTTCTCCTGAGTTTTAGACGAAGTTTCCTACTGTTTTGTACAGATGCCGGCATTGGGCTGGACCTACCGGTTTTGGGATTCTGCACAGAAATGGTTTGCAAACCGCTGAATACACACGTGAGTTTAACTCTGTCAGTTGAATGCACACATTGACAATCATTCAGTTAGATAGCTCCGTTTTAGTATTAGAAGCAGATATTTCTCTGTACAGCCTATGGTCCCATTCACTCGGGAATATCCCAACGCAGCTCCTAGCATAAACGTGTTTCTGACTCGCTGAATCTCAGCATAGTTTCAACTCTCTTAGGTGAACGAACGCACAGCAGAGCAGTTTCAAGGAAACATTTCTCCTGAGTTTTAGACGAAGTTTCCTGCTGTTTAGTACGGATGCCAGCATTGGGCTGGAAATACCGGTTTTGGGATTCTGCACAGAAAGGGTTTGCAAACCGCTGAATCCACACGTGAGTTTAACTCTGTCAGTTGAATGCAAACATTGACAACCATTCAGTTTGATAGCACACTTTTGGTTTTAGAAGCAGATATTTCTCTGTACAGCCTATGGTCCCATTCACTCGGGAATATCCCAATGCAGCTCCTAGAAGAAACGTGTTTCTGACTCGCTGAATCTCAACATAGATTCAACTCTCTTAGGTGAACGAACGCACAGCCGTGCAGTTTCAAGGAAACGTTTCTCCTGAGTCTTAGACGAAGTTTCCTGCTGTTTAGTACGTATGCCGGCATTGGGCTGGAAATACCGGTTTTTGGATTCTGCACAGAAAGGGTTTGCAAACCGCTGAATCCACACGTGAGTTTAACTCTGTCAGTTGAATGCACACATTGACAACCATTCAGTTAGATAGCTCCGTTTTGGTTTTAGAAGCAGATATTTCTCTGTACAGCCTATGGTCACATTCACTCGGGAATATCCCAATGCAGCTCCTAGAAGAAACGTGTTTCTGACTCGCTGAATCTCAACATAGATTCAACTCTCTTAGGTGAACGAACGCACAGCAGAGCAGTTTCAAGGAAACGTTTCTCCTGAGTTTTAGACGAAGGTTCCTGCTGTTTAGTACGGATGCCGGCATTGGGCTGGAAATACCGGTTATGGGATTCTGCACAGAAAGGGTTTGCAAACCGCTGAATCCACACGTGAGTTTAACTCTGTCAGTTCAATGCACACATTGACAACCATTCAGTTTGATAGCACACTTTTGGTTTTAGAAGCAGATATTTCTCTGTACAGCCTATGGTCCCATTCACTCGGGAATATCCCAACGCAGCTCCTAGAAGAAACGTGTTTCTGACTCGCTGAATCTCAACATAGATTCAACTCTCTTAGGTGAACGAACGCACAGCAGAGCAGTTTCAAGGAAACGTTTCTCCTGAGTTTTAGACGAAGTTTCCTGCTGTTTAGTACGGATGCCGGCATTGGGCTGGAAATACCGGTTTTGGGATTCTGCACAGAAAGGGTTTGCAAACCGCTGAATCCACACGTGAGTTTAACTCTGTCAGTTGAATGCACACATTGACAACCATTCAGTTTGATAGCACACTTTTGGTTTTAGAAGCAGATATTTCTCTGTACAGCCTATGGTCCCATTCACTCGGGAATATCCCAACGCAGATCCTAGAAGAAACGTGTTTCTGACTCGCTGAATCTCAACATAGATTCAACTCTCTTAGGTGAACGAACGCACAGCAGAGCAGTTTCAAGGAAACGTTTCTCCTGAGTTTTAGACGAAGTTTCCTGCTGTTTAGTACGTATGCCGGCATTGGGCTGGAAATACCGGTTTTGGGATTCTGCACAGAAAGGGTTTGCAAACCGCTGAATCCACACGTGAGTTTAACTCTGTCAGTTGAATGCACACATTGACAACCATTCAGTTAGATAGCTCCGTTTTGGTTTTAGAAGCAGATATTTCTCTGTACAGCCTATGGTCCCATTCACTCGGGAATATCCCAACTCAGCTCCTACCATAAACGTGTTTCTGACTCGCTGAATCTCAACATAGTTTCAACTCTCTTAGGTGAACGAACGCACAGCAGAGCAGTTTCAAGGAAACGTTTCTCCTGAGTTTTAGACGAAGTTTCCTGCTGTTTAGTACGGATGCCGGCATTGAGCTGGAATTACCGGTCTTGGGATTCTGCACAGAAAGGGTTTGTAAACCGCTGAATCCAAACGTGAGTTTAACTCTGTCAGTTGAATGCACACATTGACAACCATTCAGTTAGATACCACCCTTTTGGTTGTAGGAGCAGATATTTCTCTGTACAGCCTATGGTCCCATTCACTCGGGAATATCCCAATGAGCCTCCTAGAAGAAACGTGTTTCTGACTCGCTGAATCTCAACATAGATTCAACTCTCTTAGGTGAACGAACGCACAGCAGTGCAGTTTCAAGGAAACGTTTTTCCTGAGTTTTAGACGAAGTTTCCTGCTGTTTACTACGGATGTCGGCATTGGGCTGGAAATACCGGTTTTGGGATTCTGCACAGAAAGGGTTTGCAAACCGCTGAATCCACACGTGAGTTAAACTCTGTCAGTTGAATGCACACATTGACAACCATTCAGTTAGATAGCTCCGTTTTGGTTTTAGAAGCAGATATTTCTCTGTACAGCCTATGGTCCCATTCACTCGGGAATATCCCAATGCAGCTCCTAGAAGAAACGTGTTTCTGACTCGCTGAATCTCAACATAGATTCAACTCTCTTAGGTGAACGAACGCACAGCAGAGCAGTTTCAAGGAAACGTTTCTCCTGAGTTTTAGACGAAGTTTCCTGCTGTTTAGTACGTATGCCGGCATTGGGCTGGAAATACCGGTTTTGGGATTCTGCACAGAAAGGGTTTGCAAACCGCTGAATCCACATGTGAGTTTAACTCTGTCAGTTGAATGCACACATTGACAACCATTCAGTTTGATAGCACACTTTTGGTTTTAGAAGCAGATATTTCTCTGTACAGCCTATGGTCCCATTCACTCGGGAATATCCCAACGCAGCTCGTAGAAGAAACGTGTTTCTGACTCGCTGAATCTCAACATAGATTCAACTCTCTTAGGTGAACGAACGCACAGCAGAGCAGTTTCAAGGAAACGTTTCTCCTGAGATTTAGACGAAGTTTCCTGCTGTTTAGTACGGATGCCGGCATTGGGCTGGAAATACTGGTTTTGGGATTCTGCACAGAAAGGGTTTGCAAACCGCTGAATCCACACGTGAGTTTAACTCTGTCAGTTGAATGCACACATTGACAACCATTCAGTTTGATAGCACCGTTTTGGTTTTAGAAGCAGATATTTCTCTGTACAGCCTATGGTCCCATTCACTCGGGAATATCCCAACGCAGCTCCTAGAAGAAACGTGTTTCTGACTCGCTGAATCTCAACTTAGTTTCAACTCTCTTAGGTGAACGAACGCACAGAAGAGCAGTTTCAAGGAAACGTTTCTCCTGAGTTTTAGACGAAGTTTCCTGCTGTTTAGTACGGATGCCGGCATTGAGCTGGAATTACCGGTTTTGGGATTCTGCACAGAAAGGGTTTGCAAACCGCTGAATCCAAACGTGAGTTTAACTCCGTCAGTTGAATGCACACATTGACAACCATTCAGTTAGATACCACCCTTTTGGTTGTAGGAGCAGATATTTCTCTGTACAGCCTATGGTCCCATTCACTCGGGAATATCCCAACGCACCTCTTAGAAGAAACGTGTTTCTGACTCGCTGAATCTCAACATAGATTCAACTCTCTTAGGTGATCGAACGCACAGCAGAGCAGTTTCAAGGAAACGTTTCTCCTGAGTTTTAGACGAAGTTTCCTGCTGTTTAGTACGGATGCCGGCATTGGGCTGGAAATACCGGTTTTGGGATTCTGCACAGAAAGGGTTTGCAAACCTCTGAATCCACATGTGAGTTTAACTCTGTCAGTTGAATGCACACATTGACAACCATTCAGTTAGATAGCTCCGTTTTGGTTTTAGAAGCAGATATTTCTCTGTACAGCCTATGGTCCCATTCACTCGGGAATATCCCAACGCAGCTCCTAGAAGAAACGTGTTTCTGACTCGCTGAATCTCAACATAGATTCAACTCTCTTAGGTGAACGAACGCACAGCAGAGCCGTTTCAAGGAAACGTTTCTCCTGAGTTTTAGACGAAGTTTCCTGCTGTTTAGTACGGATGCCGGCATTGGGCTGGACATACCGGTTTTGGGATTCTGCACAGAAAGGGTTTGCAAACCGCTGAATCCACACGTGAGTTTAACTCTGTCAGTTGAATGCACACATTGACAACCATTCAGTTTGATAGCACCCTTTTGGTTTTAGAAGCAGATATTTCTCTGTACAGCCTATGGTCCCATTCACTCGGGAATATCCCAACGCAGCTCCTAGAAGAAACGTGTTTCTGACTCGCTGAATCTCAACATAGATTCAACTCTCTTAGGTGAACGAAGACACAGCAGAGCAGTTTCAAGGAAACGTTTCTCCTGAGTTTTAGACGAAGTTTCCTGCTGTTTAGTACGGATGCCGGCATTGGGCTGGAAATACCGGTTTTGGGATTCTGCACAGAAAGGGTTTGCAAACCGCTGAATCCACACGTGACTTTCACTCTGTCAGTTGAATGCACACATTGACAACCATTCAGTTTGATAGCACACTTTTGGTTTTAGAAGCAGATATTTCTCTGTACAGCCTATGGTCCCATTCACTCGGGAATATCCCATCGCAGCTCCTAGAAGAAACGTGTTTCTGACACGCTGAATCTCAACATAGATTCACCTCTCTTAGGTGAACGAAAGCACAGCAGAGCAGTTTCAAGGAAACGTTTCTCCTGAGTTTTAGACGAAGTTTCCTGCTGTTTAGTACGGATGCCGGCATTGGGCTGGAAATACCAGTTTTGGGATTCTGCACAGAAAGGGTTTGCAAACCGCTGAATCCACACGTGAGTTTAACTCTGTCAGTTGAATGCACACATTGACAACCATTCAGTTAGATAGCTCCGTTTTGGTTTTAGAAGCAGATATTTCTCTGTACAGCCTATGGTCCCATTCACTCGGGAATATCCCAACGCAGCTCCTAACATAAACGTGTTTCTGACTCGCTGAATCTCAACATAGTTTCAACTCTCTTAGGTGAACGAACGCACAGCAGAGCAGTTTCAAGGAAACGTTTCTCCTGAGTTTTAGACGAAGTTTCCTGCTGTTTAGTACGGATGCCGGCATTGAGCTGGAATTACCGGTTTTGGGATTCTGCACAGAAAGGGTTTGTAAACCGCTGAATCCAAACGTCAGTTTAACTCTGTCAGTTGAATGCACACATTGACAACCATTCAGTTAGATACCACCCTTTTGGTTGTAGGAGCAGATATTTCTCTGTACAGCCTATGGTCCCATTCACTCGGGAATATCCCATCGCACTTCCTAGAAGAAACGTGTTTCTGACTCGCTGAATCTCAACATAGATTCAACTCTCTTAGGTGATCGAACGCACAGCAGAGCAGTTTCAAGGAAACGTTTTCCTGAGTTTTAGACGAAGTTTCCTGCTGTTTAGTACGGATGCCGGCATTGGGCTGGAAATACCGGTTTTGGGATTCTGCACAGAAAGGGTTTGCAAACCGCTGAATCCACACGTGAGTTTAACTCTGTCAGTTGAATGCACACATTGACAACCATTCAGTTAGATAGCTCCGTATTGGTTTTAGAAGCAGATATTTCTCTGTACAGCCTATGGTCACATTCACTCGGGAATATCCCAACGCAGCTCCTAGAAGAAACGTGTTTCTGACTCGCTGAATCTCAACATAGATTCAAATCTCTTAGGTGAACGAACGCACAGCAGAGCAGTTTCAAGGAAACGTTTCTCCTGAGTTTTAGACGAAGTTTCCTGCTGTTTAGTACGTATGCCGGCATTGGGCTGGAAATACCGGTTTTGGGATTCTGCACAGAAAGGGTTTGCAAACCGCTGAATCCACACGTGAGTTTAACTCTGTCAGTTGAATGCACACATTGACAACCATTCAGTTTGATAGCACACTTTTGGTTTTAGAAGCAGATATTTCTCTGTACAGCCTATGGTCCCATTCACTTGGGAATATCCCAACGCAGCTCCTAGAAGAAACGTGTTTCTGACTCGCTGAATCTCAACATAGATTCAACTCTCTTAGGTGAACGAACGCACAGCAGAGCAGTTTCAAGGAAACGTTTCTCCTGAGTTTTAGACGAAGTTTCCTGCTGTTTAGTACGGATGCCGGCATTGGGCTGGAAATACCGGTTTTGGGATTCTGCACAGAAAGGGTTTGCAAACCGCTGAATCCACACGTGAGTTTAACTCTGTCAGTTGAATGCACACATTGACAACCATTCAGTTTGATAGCACACTTTTGGTTTTAGAAGCAGATATTTCTCTGTACAGCCTATGGTCCCATTCACTCGGGAATATCCCAACGCAGCTCCTAGAAGAAACGTGTTTCTGACTCGCTGAATCTCAACATAGATTCAACTCTCTTAGGTGAACGAACGCACAGCAGAGCAGTTTCAAGGAAACGTTTCTCCTGAGTCTTAGACGAAGTTTCCTGCTGTTTAGTACGGATGCCGGCATTGGGCTGGAAATACCGGTTTTGGGATTCTGCACAGAAAGGGTTTGCAAACCGCTGAATCCACACGTGAGTTTAACTCTGTCAGTTGAATGCACACATTGACAACCATTCAGTTAGAAAGCACACTTTTGGTTTTAGAAGCAGATAATTCTCTGTACAGCCTATGGTCCCATTCACTCAGGAATATCCCAACGCAACTCCTAGAAGAAACGTGTTTCTGACTCGCTGAATCTCAACATAGATTCAACTCTCTTAGGTGAACGAACGCACAGCAGAGCAGTTTCAAGGAAACGTTTCTCCTGAGTTTTAGACGAAGTTTCCTGCTGTTTAGTACGTATGCCGGCATTGGGCTGGAAATACCGGTTTTGGGATTCTGCACAGAAAGGGTTTGTAAACCGCTGAATTCAAACGTCAGTTTAACTCTGTCAGTTGAATGCACACATTGACAACCATTCAGTTAGATACCACCCTTTTGGTTGTAGGAGCAGATATTTCTCTGTACAGCCTATGGTCCCATTCACTCGGGAATATCCCAACGCACCTCCTAGAAGAAACGTGTTTCTGACTCGCTGAATCTCAACATAGATTCAACTCTCTTAGGTGATCGAACGCACAGCAGAGCAGTTTCAAGGAAACGTTTCTCCTGAGTTTTAGACGAAGTTTCCTGCTGTTTAGTACAGATGCCGGCATTGGGCTGGAAATACCGGTTTTGGGATTCTGCACAGAAAGGGTTTGCAAACCGCTGAATCCACACGTGAGTTTAACTCTGTCAGTTGAATGCAAACATTGACAACCATTCAGTTAGATAGCACACTTTTGGTTTTAGAAGCAGATATTTCTCTGTACAGCCTATGGTCCCATTCACTCGGGAATATCCCAACGCACCTCTTAGAAGAAACGTGTTTCTGACTCGCTGAATCTCAACATAGATTCAACTCTCTTAGGTGAACGAACGCACAGCCGTGCAGTTTCAAGGAAACGTTTCTCCTGAGTCTTAGACGAAGTTTCCTGCTGTTTAGTACGTATGCCGGCATTGGGCTGGAAATACCGGTTTTTGGATTCTGCACAGAAAGGGTTTGCAAACCGCTGAATCCACACGTGAGTTTAACTCTGTCAGTTGAATGCACACATTGACAACCATTCAGTTAGATAGCTCGGTTTTGGTTTTAGAAGCAGATATTTCTCTGTACAGCCTATGGTCACATTCACTCGGGAATATCCCAATGCAGCTCCTAGAAGAAACGTGTTTCTGACTCGCTGAATCTCAACATAGATTCAACTCTCTTAGGTGAACGAACGCACAGCAGAGCAGTTTCAAGGAAACGTTTCTCCTGAGTTTTAGACGAAGGTTCCTGCTGTTTAGTACGGATGCCGGCATTGGGCTGGAAATACCGGTTATGGGATTCTGCACAGAAAGGGTTTGCAAACCGCTGAATCCACACGTGAGTTTAACTCTGTCAGTTCAATGCACACATTGACAACCATTCAGTTTGATAGCACACTTTTGGTTTTAGAAGCAGATATTTCTCTGTACAGCCTATGGTCCCATTCACTCGGGAATATCCCAACGCAGCTCCTAGAAGAAACGTGTTTCTGACTCGCTGAATCTCAACATAGATTCAACTCTCTTAGGTGAACGAACGCACAGCAGAGCAGTTTCAAGGAAACGTTTCTCCTGAGTTTTAGACGAAGTTTCCTGCTGTTTAGTACGTATGCCGGCATTGGGCTGGAAATACCGGTTTTGGGATTCTGCACAGAAAGGGTTTGCAAACCGCTGAATCCACACGTGAGTTTAACTCCGTCAGTTGAATGCACACATTGACAACCATTCAGTTTGATAGCACACTTTTGGTTTTAGAAGCAGATATTTCTCTGTACAGCCTATGGTCCCATTCACTCGGGAATATCCCAACGCAGATCCTAGAAGAAACGTGTTTCTGACTCGCTGAATCTCAACATAGATTCAACTCTCTTAGGTGAACGAACGCACAGCAGAGCAGTTTCAAGGAAACGTTTCTCCTGAGTTTTAGACGAAGTTTCCTGCTGTTTAGTACGGATGCCGGCATTGGGCTGGAAATACCGGTTTTGGGATTCTGCACAGAAAGGGTTTGCAAACCGCTGAATCCACACGTGAGTTTAACTCTGTCAGTTGAATGCACACATTGACAACCATTCAGTTAGATAGCTCCGTTTTGGTTTTAGAAGCAGATATTTCTCTGTACAGCCTATCGTCCCATTCACTCGGGAATATCCCAACTCAGCTCCTACCATAAACGTGTTTCTGACTCGCTGAATCTCAACATAGTTTCAACTCTCTTAGGTGAACGAACGCACAGCAGAGCAGTTTCAAGGAAACGTTTCTCCTGAGTTTTAGACGAAGTTTCCTGCTGTTTAGTACGGATGCCGGCATTGAGCTGGAATTACCGGTCTTGGGATTCTGCACAGAAAGGGTTTGTAAACCGCTGAATCCAAACGTGAGTTTAACTCTGTCAGTTGAATGCACACATTGACAACCATTCAGTTAGATACCACCCTTTTGGTTGTAGGAGCAGATATTTCTCTGTACAGCCTATGGTCCCATTCACTCGGGAATATCCCAATGAGCCTCCTAGAAGAAACGTGTTTCTGACTCGCTGAATCTCAACATAGATTCAACTCTCTTAGGTGAACGAACGCACAGCAGTGCAGTTTCAAGGAAACGTTTCTCCTGAGTTTTAGACGAAGTTTCCTGCTGTTTACTACGGATGTCGGCATTGGGCTGGAAATACCGGTTTTGGGATTCTGCACAGAAAGGGTTTGCAAACCGCTGAATCCACACGTGAGTTAAACTCTGTCAGTTGAATGCACACATTGACAACCATTCAGTTAGATAGCTCCGTTTTGGTTTTAGAAGCAGATATTTCTCTGTACAGCCTATGGTCCCATTCACTCGGGAATATCCCAATGCAGCTCCTAGAAGAAACGTGTTTCTGACTCGCTGAATCTCAACATAGATTCAACTCTCTTAGGTGAACGAACGCACAGCAGAGCAGTTTCAAGGAAACGTTTCTCCTGAGTTTTAGACGAAGTTTCCTGCTGTTTAGTACGTATGCCGGCATTGGGCTGGAAATACCGGTTTTGGGATTCTGCACAGAAAGGGTTTGCAAACCGCTGAATCCACATGTGAGTTTAACTCTGTCAGTTGAATGCACACATTGACAACCATTCAGTTTGATAGCACACTTTTGGTTTTAGAAGCAGATATTTCTCTGTACAGCCTATGGTCCCATTCACTCGGGAATATCCCAACGCAGCTCGTAGAAGAAACGTGTTTCTGACTCGCTGAATCTCAACATAGATTCAACTCTCTTAGGTGAACGAACGCACAGCAGAGCAGTTTCAAGGAAACGTTTCTCCTGAGATTTAGACGAAGTTTCCTGCTGTTTAGTACGGATGCCGGCATTGGGCTGGAAATACTGGTTTTGGGATTCTGCACAGAAAGGGTTTGCAAACCGCTGAATCCACACGTGAGTTTAACTCTGTCAGTTGAATGCACACATTGACAACCATTCAGTTTGATAGCACCGTTTTGGTTTTAGAAGCAGATATTTCTCTGTACAGCCTATGGTCCCATTCACTCGGGAATATCCCAACGCAGCTCCTAGAAGAAACGTGTTTCTGACTCGCTGAATCTCAACTTAGTTTCAACTCTCTTAGGTGAACGAACGCACAGAAGAGCAGTTTCAAGGAAACGTTTCTCCTGAGTTTTAGACGAAGTTTCCTGCTGTTTAGTACGGATGCCGGCATTGAGCTGGAATTACCGGTTTTGGGATTCTGCACAGAAAGGGTTTGCAAACCGCTGAATCCAAACGTGAGTTTAACTCCGTCAGTTGAATGCACACATTGACAACCATTCAGTTAGATACCACCCTTTTGGTTGTAGGAGCAGATATTTCTCTGTACAGCCTATGGTCCCATTCACTCGGGAATATCCCAACGCACCTCTTAGAAGAAACGTGTTTCTGACTCGCTGAATCTCAACATAGATTCAACTCTCTTAGGTGATCGAACGCACAGCAGAGCAGTTTCAAGGAAACGTTTCTCCTGAGTTTTAGACGAAGTTTCCTGCTGTTTAGTACGGATGCCGGCATTGGGCTGGAAATACCGGTTTTGGGATTCTGCACAGAAAGGGTTTGCAAACCTCTGAATCCACATGTGAGTTTAACTCTGTCAGTTGAATGCACACATTGACAACCATTCAGTTAGATAGCTCCGTTTTGGTTTTAGAAGCAGATATTTCTCTGTACAGCCTATGGTCCCATTCACTCGGGAATATCCCAACGCAGCTCCTAGAAGAAACGTGTTTCTGACTCGCTGAATCTCAACATAGATTCAACTCTCTTAGGTGAACGAACGCACAGCAGAGCAGTTTCAAGGAAACGTTTCTCCTGAGTTTTAGACGAAGTTTCCTGCTGTTTAGTACGGATGCCGGCATTGGGCTGGACATACCGGTTTTGGGATTCTGCACAGAAAGGGTTTGCAAACCGCTGAATCCACACGTGAGTTTAACTCTGTCAGTTGAATGCACACATTGACAACCATTCAGTTTGATAGCACCCTTTTGGTTTTAGAAGCAGATATTTCTCTGTACAGCCTATGGTCCCATTCACTCGGGAATATCCCAACGCAGCTCCTAGAAGAAACGTGTTTCTGACTCGCTGAATCTCAACATAGATTCAACTCTCTTAGGTGAACGAACACACAGCAGAGCAGTTTCAAGGAAACGTTTCTCCTGAGTTTTAGACGAAGTTTCCTGCTGTTTAGTACGGATGCCGGCATTGGGCTGGAAATACCGGTTTTGGGATTCTGCACAGAAAGGGTTTGCAAACCGCTGAATCCACACGTGACTTTCACTCTGTCAGTTGAATGCACACATTGACAACCATTCAGTTTGATAGCACACTTTTGGTTTTAGAAGCAGATATTTCTCTGTACAGCCTATGGTCCCATTCACTCGGGAATATCCCATCGCAGCTCCTAGAAGAAACGTGTTTCTGACACGCTGAATCTCAACATAGATTCACCTCTCTTAGGTGAACGAAAGCACAGCAGAGCAGTTTCAAGGAAACGTTTCTCCTGAGTTTTAGACGAAGTTTCCTGCTGTTTAGTACGGATGCCGGCATTGGGCTGGAAATACCAGTTTTGGGATTCTGCACAGAAAGGGTTTGCAAACCGCTGAATCCACACGTGAGTTTAACTCTGTCAGTTGAATGCACACATTGACAACCATTCAGTTAGATAGCTCCGTTTTGGTTTTAGAAGCAGATATTTCTCTGTACAGCCTATGGTCCCATTCACTCGGGAATATCCCAACGCAGCTCCTAACATAAACGTGTTTCTGACTCGCTGAATCTCAACATAGTTTCAACTCTCTTAGGTGAACGAACGCACAGCAGAGCAGTTTCAAGGAAACGTTTCTCCTGAGTTTTAGACGAAGTTTCCTGCTGTTTAGTACGGATGCCGGCATTGAGCTGGAATTACCGGTTTTGGGATTCTGCACAGAAAGGGTTTGTAAACCGCTGAATCCAAACGTGAGTTTAACTCTGTCAGTTGAATGCACACATTGACAACCATTCAGTTAGATACCACCCTTTTGGTTGTAGGAGCAGATATTTCTCTGTACAGCCTATGGTCCCATTCACTCGGGAATATCCCATCGCACTTCCTAGAAGAAACGTGTTTCTGACTCGCTGAATCTCAACATAGATTCAACTCTCTTAGGTGATCGAACGCACAGCAGAGCAGTTTCAAGGAAACGTTTTCCTGAGTTTTAGACGAAGTTTCCTGCTGTTTAGTACGGATGCCGGCATTGGGCTGGAAATACCGGTTTTGGGATTCTGCACAGAAAGGGTTTGCAAACCGCTGAATCCACACGTGAGTTTAACTCTGTCAGTTGAATGCACACATTGACAACCATTCAGTTAGATAGCTCCGTATTGGTTTTAGAAGCAGATATTTCTCTGTACAGCCTATGGTCACATTCACTCGGGAATATCCCAACGCAGCTCCTAGAAGAAACGTGTTTCTGACTCGCTGAATCTCAACATAGATTCAAATCTCTTAGGTGAACGAACGCACAGCAGAGCAGTTTCAAGGAAACGTTTCTCCTGAGTTTTAGACGAAGTTTCCTGCTGTTTAGTACGTATGCCGGCATTGGGCTGGAAATACCGGTTTTGGGATTCTGCACAGAAAGGGTTTGCAAACCGCTGAATCCACACGTGAGTTTAACTCTGTCAGTTGAATGCACACATTGACAACCATTCAGTTTGATAGCACACTTTTGGTTTTAGAAGCAGATATTTCTCTGTACAGCCTATGGTCCCATTCACTTGGGAATATCCCAACGCAGCTCCTAGAAGAAACGTGTTTCTGACTCGCTGAATCTCAACATAGATTCAACTCTCTTAGGTGAACGAACGCACAGCAGAGCAGTTTCAAGGAAACGTTTCTCCTGAGTTTTAGACGAAGGTTCCTGCTGTTTAGTACGGATGCCGGCATTGGGCTGGAAATACCGGTTATGGGATTCTGCACAGAAAGGGTTTGCAAACCGCTGAATCCACACGTGAGTTTAACTCTGTCAGTTCAATGCACACATTGACAACCATTCAGTTTGATAGCACACTTTTGGTTTTAGAAGCAGATATTTCTCTGTACAGCCTATGGTCCCATTCACTCGGGAATATCCCAACGCAGCTCCTAGAAGAAACGTGTTTCTGACTCGCTGAATCTCAACATAGATTCAACTCTCTTAGGTGAACGAACGCACAGCAGAGCAGTTTCAAGGAAACGTTTCTCCTGAGTTTTAGACGAAGTTTCCTGCTGTTTAGTACGTATGCCGGCATTGGGCTGGAAATACCGGTTTTGGGATTCTGCACAGAAAGGGTTTGCAAACCGCTGAATCCACACGTGAGTTTAACTCCGTCAGTTGAATGCACACATTGACAACCATTCAGTTTGATAGCACACTTTTGGTTTTAGAAGCAGATATTTCTCTGTACAGCCTATGGTCCCATTCACTCGGGAATATCCCAACGCAGATCCTAGAAGAAACGTGTTTCTGACTCGCTGAATCTCAACATAGATTCAACTCTCTTAGGTGAACGAACGCACAGCAGAGCAGTTTCAAGGAAACGTTTCTCCTGAGTTTTAGACGAAGTTTCCTGCTGTTTAGTACGGATGCCGGCATTGGGCTGGAAATACCGGTTTTGGGATTCTGCACAGAAAGGGTTTGCAAACCGCTGAATCCACACGTGAGTTTAACTCTGTCAGTTGAATGCACACATTGACAACCATTCAGTTAGATAGCTCCGTTTTGGTTTTAGAAGCAGATATTTCTCTGTACAGCCTATCGTCCCATTCACTCGGGAATATCCCAACTCAGCTCCTACCATAAACGTGTTTCTGACTCGCTGAATCTCAACATAGTTTCAACTCTCTTAGGTGAACGAACGCACAGCAGAGCAGTTTCAAGGAAACGTTTCTCCTGAGTTTTAGACGAAGTTTCCTGCTGTTTAGTACGGATGCCGGCATTGAGCTGGAATTACCGGTCTTGGGATTCTGCACAGAAAGGGTTTGTAAACCGCTGAATCCAAACGTGAGTTTAACTCTGTCAGTTGAATGCACACATTGACAACCATTCAGTTAGATACCACCCTTTTGGTTGTAGGAGCAGATATTTCTCTGTACAGCCTATGGTCCCATTCACTCGGGAATATCCCAATGAGCCTCCTAGAAGAAACGTGTTTCTGACTCGCTGAATCTCAACATAGATTCAACTCTCTTAGGTGAACGAACGCACAGCAGTGCAGTTTCAAGGAAACGTTTCTCCTGAGTTTTAGACGAAGTTTCCTGCTGTTTACTACGGATGTCGGCATTGGGCTGGAAATACCGGTTTTGGGATTCTGCACAGAAAGGGTTTGCAAACCGCTGAATCCACACGTGAGTTAAACTCTGTCAGTTGAATGCACACATTGACAACCATTCAGTTAGATAGCTCCGTTTTGGTTTTAGAAGCAGATATTTCTCTGTACAGCCTATGGTCCCATTCACTCGGGAATATCCCAATGCAGCTCCTAGAAGAAACGTGTTTCTGACTCGCTGAATCTCAACATAGATTCAACTCTCTTAGGTGAACGAACGCACAGCAGAGCAGTTTCAAGGAAACGTTTCTCCTGAGTTTTAGACGAAGTTTCCTGCTGTTTAGTACGTATGCCGGCATTGGGCTGGAAATACCGGTTTTGGGATTCTGCACAGAAAGGGTTTGCAAACCGCTGAATCCACATGTGAGTTTAACTCTGTCAGTTGAATGCACACATTGACAACCATTCAGTTTGATAGCACACTTTTGGTTTTAGAAGCAGATATTTCTCTGTACAGCCTATGGTCCCATTCACTCGGGAATATCCCAACGCAGCTCGTAGAAGAAACGTGTTTCTGACTCGCTGAATCTCAACATAGATTCAACTCTCTTAGGTGAACGAACGCACAGCAGAGCAGTTTCAAGGAAACGTTTCTCCTGAGATTTAGACGAAGTTTCCTGCTGTTTAGTACGGATGCCGGCATTGGGCTGGAAATACTGGTTTTGGGATTCTGCACAGAAAGGGTTTGCAAACCGCTGAATCCACACGTGAGTTTAACTCTGTCAGTTGAATGCACACATTGACAACCATTCAGTTTGATAGCACCGTTTTGGTTTTAGAAGCAGATATTTCTCTGTACAGCCTATGGTCCCATTCACTCGGGAATATCCCAACGCAGCTCCTAGAAGAAACGTGTTTCTGACTCGCTGAATCTCAACTTAGTTTCAACTCTCTTAGGTGAACGAACGCACAGAAGAGCAGTTTCAAGGAAACGTTTCTCCTGAGTTTTAGACGAAGTTTCCTGCTGTTTAGTACGGATGCCGGCATTGAGCTGGAATTACCGGTTTTGGGATTCTGCACAGAAAGGGTTTGCAAACCGCTGAATCCAAACGTGAGTTTAACTCCGTCAGTTGAATGCACACATTGACAACCATTCAGTTAGATACCACCCTTTTGGTTGTAGGAGCAGATATTTCTCTGTACAGCCTATGGTCCCATTCACTCGGGAATATCCCAACGCACCTCTTAGAAGAAACGTGTTTCTGACTCGCTGAATCTCAACATAGATTCAACTCTCTTAGGTGATCGAACGCACAGCAGAGCAGTTTCAAGGAAACGTTTCTCCTGAGTTTTAGACGAAGTTTCCTGCTGTTTACTACGGATGCCGGCATTGGGCTGGAAATACCGGTTTTGGGATTCTGCACAGAAAGGGTTTGCAAACCTCTGAATCCACATGTGAGTTTAACTCTGTCAGTTGAATGCACACATTGACAACCATTCAGTTAGATAGCTCCGTTTTGGTTTTAGAAGCAGATATTTCTCTGTACAGCCTATGGTCCCATTCACTCGGGAATATCCCAACGCAGCTCCTAGAAGAAACGTGTTTCTGACTCGCTGAATCTCAACATAGATTCAACTCTCTTAGGTGAACGAACGCACAGCAGAGCAGTTTCAAGGAAACGTTTCTCCTGAGTTTTAGACGAAGGTTCCTGCTGTTTAGTACGGATGCCGGCATTGGGCTGGACATACCGGTTTTGGGATTCTGCACAGAAAGGGTTTGCAAACCGCTGAATCCACACGTGAGTTTAACTCTGTCAGTTGAATGCACACATTGACAACCATTCAGTTTGATAGCACCCTTTTGGTTTTAGAAGCAGATATTTCTCTGTACAGCCTATGGTCCCATTCACTCGGGAATATCCCAACGCAGCTCCTAGAAGAAACGTGTTTCTGACTCGCTGAATCTCAACATAGATTCAACTCTCTTAGGTGAACGAACACACAGCAGAGCAGTTTCAAGGAAACGTTTCTCCTGAGTTTTAGACGAAGTTTCCTGCTGTTTAGTACGGATGCCGGCATTGGGCTGGAAATACCGGTTTTGGGATTCTGCACAGAAAGGGTTTGCAAACCGCTGAATCCACACGTGACTTTCACTCTGTCAGTTGAATGCACACATTGACAACCATTCAGTTTGATAGCACACTTTTGGTTTTAGAAGCAGATATTTCTCTGTACAGCCTATGGTCCCATTCACTCGGGAATATCCCATCGCAGCTCCTAGAAGAAACGTGTTTCTGACACGCTGAATCTCAACATAGATTCACCTCTCTTAGGTGAACGAAAGCACAGCAGAGCAGTTTCAAGGAAACGTTTCTCCTGAGTTTTAGACGAAGTTTCCTGCTGTTTAGTACGGATGCCGGCATTGGGCTGGAAATACCAGTTTTGGGATTCTGCACAGAAAGGGTTTGCAAACCGCTGAATCCACACGTGAGTTTAACTCTGTCAGTTGAATGCACACATTGACAACCATTCAGTTAGATAGCTCCGTTTTGGTTTTAGAAGCAGATATTTCTCTGTACAGCCTATGGTCCCATTCACTCGGGAATATCCCAACGCAGCTCCTAACATAAACGTGTTTCTGACTCGCTGAATCTCAACATAGTTTCAACTCTCTTAGGTGAACGAACGCACAGCAGAGCAGTTTCAAGGAAACGTTTCTCCTGAGTTTTAGACGAAGTTTCCTGCTGTTTAGTACGGATGCCGGCATTGAGCTGGAATTACCGGTTTTGGGATTCTGCACAGAAAGGGTTTGTAAACCGCTGAATCCAAACGTGAGTTTAACTCTGTCAGTTGAATGCACACATTGACAACCATTCAGTTAGATACCACCCTTTTGGTTGTAGGAGCAGATATTTCTCTGTACAGCCTATGGTCCCATTCACTCGGGAATATCCCATCGCACTTCCTAGAAGAAACGTGTTTCTGACTCGCTGAATCTCAACATAGATTCAACTCTCTTAGGTGATCGAACGCACAGCAGAGCAGTTTCAAGGAAACGTTTTCCTGAGTTTTAGACGAAGTTTCCTGCTGTTTAGTACGGATGCCGGCATTGGGCTGGAAATACCGGTTTTGGGATTCTGCACAGAAAGGGTTTGCAAACCGCTGAATCCACACGTGAGTTTAACTCTGTCAGTTGAATGCACACATTGACAACCATTCAGTTAGATAGCTCCGTATTGGTTTTAGAAGCAGATATTTCTCTGTACAGCCTATGGTCACATTCACTCGGGAATATCCCAACGCAGCTCCTAGAAGAAACGTGTTTCTGACTCGCTGAATCTCAACATAGATTCAAATCTCTTAGGTGAACGAACGCACAGCAGAGCAGTTTCAAGGAAACGTTTCTCCTGAGTTTTAGACGAAGTTTCCTGCTGTTTAGTACGTATGCCGGCATTGGGCTGGAAATACCGGTTTTGGGATTCTGCACAGAAAGGGTTTGCAAACCGCTGAATCCACACGTGAGTTTAACTCTGTCAGTTGAATGCACACATTGACAACCATTCAGTTTGATAGCACACTTTTGGTTTTAGAAGCAGATATTTCTCTGTACAGCCTATGGTCCCATTCACTTGGGAATATCCCAACGCAGCTCCTAGAAGAAACGTGTTTCTGACTCGCTGAATCTCAACATAGATTCAACTCTCTTAGGTGAACGAACGCACAGCAGAGCAGTTTCAAGGAAACGTTTCTCCTGAGTTTTAGACGAAGTTTCCTGCTGTTTAGTACGGATGCCGGCATTGGGCTGGAAATACCGGTTTTGGGATTCTGCACAGAAAGGGTTTGCAAACCGCTGAATCCACACGTGAGTTTAACTCTGTCAGTTGAATGCACACATTGACAACCATTCAGTTTGATAGCACACTTTTGGTTTTAGAAGCAGATATTTCTCTGTACAGCCTATGGTCCCATTCACTCGGGAATATCCCAACGCAGCTCCTAGAAGAAACGTGTTTCTGACTCGCTGAATCTCAACATAGATTCAACTCTCTTAGGTGAACGAACGCACAGCAGAGCAGTTTCAAGGAAACGTTTCTCCTGAGTCTTAGACGAAGTTTCCTGCTGTTTAGTACGGATGCCGGCATTGGGCTGGAAATACCGGTTTTGGGATTCTGCACAGAAAGGGTTTGCAAACCGCTGAATCCACACGTGAGTTTAACTCTGTCAGTTGAATGCACACATTGACAACCATTCAGTTAGAAAGCACACTTTTGGTTTTAGAAGCAGATAATTCTCTGTACAGCCTATGGTCCCATTCACTCAGGAATATCCCAACGCAACTCCTAGAAGAAACGTGTTTCTGACTCGCTGAATCTCAACATAGATTCAACTCTCTTAGGTGAACGAACGCACAGCAGAGCAGTTTCAAGGAAACGTTTCTCCTGAGTTTTAGACGAAGTTTCCTGCTGTTTAGTACGTATGCCGGCATTGGGCTGGAAATACCGGTTTTGGGATTCTGCACAGAAAGGGTTTGTAAACCGCTGAATTCAAACGTCAGTTTAACTCTGTCAGTTGAATGCACACATTGACAACCATTCAGTTAGATACCACCCTTTTGGTTGTAGGAGCAGATATTTCTCTGTACAGCCTATGGTCCCATTCACTCGGGAATATCCCAACGCACCTCCTAGAAGAAACGTGTTTCTGACTCGCTGAATCTCAACATAGATTCAACTCTCTTAGGTGATCGAACGCACAGCAGAGCAGTTTCAAGGAAACGTTTCTCCTGAGTTTTAGACGAAGTTTCCTGCTGTTTAGTACAGATGCCGGCATTGGGCTGGAAATACCGGTTTTGGGATTCTGCACAGAAAGGGTTTGCAAACCGCTGAATCCACACGTGAGTTTAACTCTGTCAGTTGAATGCAAACATTGACAACCATTCAGTTAGATAGCACACTTTTGGTTTTAGAAGCAGATATTTCTCTGTACAGCCTATGGTCCCATTCACTCGGGAATATCCCAACGCACCTCTTAGAAGAAACGTGTTTCTGACTCGCTGAATCTCAACATAGATTCAACTCTCTTAGGTGAACGAACGCACAGCCGTGCAGTTTCAAGGAAACGTTTCTCCTGAGTCTTAGACGAAGTTTCCTGCTGTTTAGTACGTATGCCGGCATTGGGCTGGAAATACCGGTTTTTGGATTCTGCACAGAAAGGGTTTGCAAACCGCTGAATCCACACGTGAGTTTAACTCTGTCAGTTGAATGCACACATTGACAACCATTCAGTTAGATAGCTCGGTTTTGGTTTTAGAAGCAGATATTTCTCTGTACAGCCTATGGTCACATTCACTCGGGAATATCCCAATGCAGCTCCTAGAAGAAACGTGTTTCTGACTCGCTGAATCTCAACATAGATTCAACTCTCTTAGGTGAACGAACGCACAGCAGAGCAGTTTCAAGGAAACGTTTCTCCTGAGTTTTAGACGAAGGTTCCTGCTGTTTAGTACGGATGCCGGCATTGGGCTGGAAATACCGGTTATGGGATTCTGCACAGAAAGGGTTTGCAAACCGCTGAATCCACACGTGAGTTTAACTCTGTCAGTTCAATGCACACATTGACAACCATTCAGTTTGATAGCACACTTTTGGTTTTAGAAGCAGATATTTCTCTGTACAGCCTATGGTCCCATTCACTCGGGAATATCCCAACGCAGCTCCTAGAAGAAACGTGTTTCTGACTCGCTGAATCTCAACATAGATTCAACTCTCTTAGGTGAACGAACGCACAGCAGAGCAGTTTCAAGGAAACGTTTCTCCTGAGTTTTAGACGAAGTTTCCTGCTGTTTAGTACGTATGCCGGCATTGGGCTGGAAATACCGGTTTTGGGATTCTGCACAGAAAGGGTTTGCAAACCGCTGAATCCACACGTGAGTTTAACTCCGTCAGTTGAATGCACACATTGACAACCATTCAGTTTGATAGCACACTTTTGGTTTTAGAAGCAGATATTTCTCTGTACAGCCTATGGTCCCATTCACTCGGGAATATCCCAACGCAGATCCTAGAAGAAACGTGTTTCTGACTCGCTGAATCTCAACATAGATTCAACTCTCTTAGGTGAACGAACGCACAGCAGAGCAGTTTCAAGGAAACGTTTCTCCTGAGTTTTAGACGAAGTTTCCTGCTGTTTAGTACGGATGCCGGCATTGGGCTGGAAATACCGGTTTTGGGATTCTGCACAGAAAGGGTTTGCAAACCGCTGAATCCACACGTGAGTTTAACTCTGTCAGTTGAATGCACACATTGACAACCATTCAGTTAGATAGCTCCGTTTTGGTTTTAGAAGCAGATATTTCTCTGTACAGCCTATCGTCCCATTCACTCGGGAATATCCCAACTCAGCTCCTACCATAAACGTGTTTCTGACTCGCTGAATCTCAACATAGTTTCAACTCTCTTAGGTGAACGAACGCACAGCAGAGCAGTTTCAAGGAAACGTTTCTCCTGAGTTTTAGACGAAGTTTCCTGCTGTTTAGTACGGATGCCGGCATTGAGCTGGAATTACCGGTCTTGGGATTCTGCACAGAAAGGGTTTGTAAACCGCTGAATCCAAACGTGAGTTTAACTCTGTCAGTTGAATGCACACATTGACAACCATTCAGTTAGATACCACCCTTTTGGTTGTAGGAGCAGATATTTCTCTGTACAGCCTATGGTCCCATTCACTCGGGAATATCCCAATGAGCCTCCTAGAAGAAACGTGTTTCTGACTCGCTGAATCTCAACATAGATTCAACTCTCTTAGGTGAACGAACGCACAGCAGTGCAGTTTCAAGGAAACGTTTCTCCTGAGTTTTAGACGAAGTTTCCTGCTGTTTACTACGGATGTCGGCATTGGGCTGGAAATACCGGTTTTGGGATTCTGCACAGAAAGGGTTTGCAAACCGCTGAATCCACACGTGAGTTAAACTCTGTCAGTTGAATGCACACATTGACAACCATTCAGTTAGATAGCTCCGTTTTGGTTTTAGAAGCAGATATTTCTCTGTACAGCCTATGGTCCCATTCACTCGGGAATATCCCAATGCAGCTCCTAGAAGAAACGTGTTTCTGACTCGCTGAATCTCAACATAGATTCAACTCTCTTAGGTGAACGAACGCACAGCAGAGCAGTTTCAAGGAAACGTTTCTCCTGAGTTTTAGACGAAGTTTCCTGCTGTTTAGTACGTATGCCGGCATTGGGCTGGAAATACCGGTTTTGGGATTCTGCACAGAAAGGGTTTGCAAACCGCTGAATCCACATGTGAGTTTAACTCTGTCAGTTGAATGCACACATTGACAACCATTCAGTTTGATAGCACACTTTTGGTTTTAGAAGCAGATATTTCTCTGTACAGCCTATGGTCCCATTCACTCGGGAATATCCCAACGCAGCTCGTAGAAGAAACGTGTTTCTGACTCGCTGAATCTCAACATAGATTCAACTCTCTTAGGTGAACGAACGCACAGCAGAGCAGTTTCAAGGAAACGTTTCTCCTGAGATTTAGACGAAGTTTCCTGCTGTTTAGTACGGATGCCGGCATTGGGCTGGAAATACTGGTTTTGGGATTCTGCACAGAAAGGGTTTGCAAACCGCTGAATCCACACGTGAGTTTAACTCTGTCAGTTGAATGCACACATTGACAACCATTCAGTTTGATAGCACCGTTTTGGTTTTAGAAGCAGATATTTCTCTGTACAGCCTATGGTCCCATTCACTCGGGAATATCCCAACGCAGCTCCTAGAAGAAACGTGTTTCTGACTCGCTGAATCTCAACTTAGTTTCAACTCTCTTAGGTGAACGAACGCACAGAAGAGCAGTTTCAAGGAAACGTTTCTCCTGAGTTTTAGACGAAGTTTCCTGCTGTTTAGTACGGATGCCGGCATTGAGCTGGAATTACCGGTTTTGGGATTCTGCACAGAAAGGGTTTGCAAACCGCTGAATCCAAACGTGAGTTTAACTCCGTCAGTTGAATGCACACATTGACAACCATTCAGTTAGATACCACCCTTTTGGTTGTAGGAGCAGATATTTCTCTGTACAGCCTATGGTCCCATTCACTCGGGAATATCCCAACGCACCTCTTAGAAGAAACGTGTTTCTGACTCGCTGAATCTCAACATAGATTCAACTCTCTTAGGTGATCGAACGCACAGCAGAGCAGTTTCAAGGAAACGTTTCTCCTGAGTTTTAGACGAAGTTTCCTGCTGTTTAGTACGGATGCCGGCATTGGGCTGGAAATACCGGTTTTGGGATTCTGCACAGAAAGGGTTTGCAAACCTCTGAATCCACATGTGAGTTTAACTCTGTCAGTTGAATGCACACATTGACAACCATTCAGTTAGATAGCTCCGTTTTGGTTTTAGAAGCAGATATTTCTCTGTACAGCCTATGGTCCCATTCACTCGGGAATATCCCAACGCAGCTCCTAGAAGAAACGTGTTTCTGACTCGCTGAATCTCAACATAGATTCAACTCTCTTAGGTGAACGAACGCACAGCAGAGCAGTTTCAAGGAAACGTTTCTCCTGAGTTTTAGACGAAGTTTCCTGCTGTTTAGTACGGATGCCGGCATTGGGCTGGACATACCGGTTTTGGGATTCTGCACAGAAAGGGTTTGCAAACCGCTGAATCCACACGTGAGTTTAACTCTGTCAGTTGAATGCACACATTGACAACCATTCAGTTTGATAGCACCCTTTTGGTTTTAGAAGCAGATATTTCTCTGTACAGCCTATGGTCCCATTCACTCGGGAATATCCCAACGCAGCTCCTAGAAGAAACGTGTTTCTGACTCGCTGAATCTCAACATAGATTCAACTCTCTTAGGTGAACGAACACACAGCAGAGCAGTTTCAAGGAAACGTTTCTCCTGAGTTTTAGACGAAGTTTCCTGCTGTTTAGTACGGATGCCGGCATTGGGCTGGAAATACCGGTTTTGGGATTCTGCACAGAAAGGGTTTGCAAACCGCTGAATCCACACGTGACTTTCACTCTGTCAGTTGAATGCACACATTGACAACCATTCAGTTTGATAGCACACTTTTGGTTTTAGAAGCAGATATTTCTCTGTACAGCCTATGGTCCCATTCACTCGGGAATATCCCATCGCAGCTCCTAGAAGAAACGTGTTTCTGACACGCTGAATCTCAACATAGATTCACCTCTCTTAGGTGAACGAAAGCACAGCAGAGCAGTTTCAAGGAAACGTTTCTCCTGAGTTTTAGACGAAGTTTCCTGCTGTTTAGTACGGATGCCGGCATTGGGCTGGAAATACCAGTTTTGGGATTCTGCACAGAAAGGGTTTGCAAACCGCTGAATCCACACGTGAGTTTAACTCTGTCAGTTGAATGCACACATTGACAACCATTCAGTTAGATAGCTCCGTTTTGGTTTTAGAAGCAGATATTTCTCTGTACAGCCTATGGTCCCATTCACTCGGGAATATCCCAACGCAGCTCCTAACATAAACGTGTTTCTGACTCGCTGAATCTCAACATAGTTTCAACTCTCTTAGGTGAACGAACGCACAGCAGAGCAGTTTCAAGGAAACGTTTCTCCTGAGTTTTAGACGAAGTTTCCTGCTGTTTAGTACGGATGCCGGCATTGAGCTGGAATTACCGGTTTTGGGATTCTGCACAGAAAGGGTTTGTAAACCGCTGAATCCAAACGTGAGTTTAACTCTGTCAGTTGAATGCACACATTGACAACCATTCAGTTAGATACCACCCTTTTGGTTGTAGGAGCAGATATTTCTCTGTACAGCCTATGGTCCCATTCACTCGGGAATATCCCATCGCACTTCCTAGAAGAAACGTGTTTCTGACTCGCTGAATCTCAACATAGATTCAACTCTCTTAGGTGATCGAACGCACAGCAGAGCAGTTTCAAGGAAACGTTTTCCTGAGTTTTAGACGAAGTTTCCTGCTGTTTAGTACGGATGCCGGCATTGGGCTGGAAATACCGGTTTTGGGATTCTGCACAGAAAGGGTTTGCAAACCGCTGAATCCACACGTGAGTTTAACTCTGTCAGTTGAATGCACACATTGACAACCATTCAGTTAGATAGTTCCGTATTGGTTTTAGAAGCAGATATTTCTCTGTACAGCCTATGGTCACATTCACTCGGGAATATCCCAACGCAGCTCCTAGAAGAAACGTGTTTCTGACTCGCTGAATCTCAACATAGATTCAAATCTCTTAGGTGAACGAACGCACAGCAGAGCAGTTTCAAGGAAACGTTTCTCCTGAGTTTTAGACGAAGTTTCCTGCTGTTTAGTACGTATGCCGGCATTGGGCTGGAAATACCGGTTTTGGGATTCTGCACAGAAAGGGTTTGCAAACCGCTGAATCCACACGTGAGTTTAACTCTGTCAGTTGAATGCACACATTGACAACCATTCAGTTTGATAGCACACTTTTGGTTTTAGAAGCAGATATTTCTCTGTACAGCCTATGGTCCCATTCACTTGGGAATATCCCAACGCAGCTCCTAGAAGAAACGTGTTTCTGACTCGCTGAATCTCAACATAGATTCAACTCTCTTAGGTGAACGAACGCACAGCAGAGCAGTTTCAAGGAAACGTTTCTCCTGAGTTTTAGACGAAGGTTCCTGCTGTTTAGTACGGATGCCGGCATTGGGCTGGAAATACCGGTTATGGGATTCTGCACAGAAAGGGTTTGCAAACCGCTGAATCCACACGTGAGTTTAACTCTGTCAGTTCAATGCACACATTGACAACCATTCAGTTTGATAGCACACTTTTGGTTTTAGAAGCAGATATTTCTCTGTACAGCCTATGGTCCCATTCACTCGGGAATATCCCAACGCAGCTCCTAGAAGAAACGTGTTTCTGACTCGCTGAATCTCAACATAGATTCAACTCTCTTAGGTGAACGAACGCACAGCAGAGCAGTTTCAAGGAAACGTTTCTCCTGAGTTTTAGACGAAGTTTCCTGCTGTTTAGTACGTATGCCGGCATTGGGCTGGAAATACCGGTTTTGGGATTCTGCACAGAAAGGGTTTGCAAACCGCTGAATCCACACGTGAGTTTAACTCCGTCAGTTGAATGCACACATTGACAACCATTCAGTTTGATAGCACACTTTTGGTTTTAGAAGCAGATATTTCTCTGTACAGCCTATGGTCCCATTCACTCGGGAATATCCCAACGCAGATCCTAGAAGAAACGTGTTTCTGACTCGCTGAATCTCAACATAGATTCAACTCTCTTAGGTGAACGAACGCACAGCAGAGCAGTTTCAAGGAAACGTTTCTCCTGAGTTTTAGACGAAGTTTCCTGCTGTTTAGTACGGATGCCGGCATTGGGCTGGAAATACCGGTTTTGGGATTCTGCACAGAAAGGGTTTGCAAACCGCTGAATCCACACGTGAGTTTAACTCTGTCAGTTGAATGCACACATTGACAACCATTCAGTTAGATAGCTCCGTTTTGGTTTTAGAAGCAGATATTTCTCTGTACAGCCTATCGTCCCATTCACTCGGGAATATCCCAACTCAGCTCCTACCATAAACGTGTTTCTGACTCGCTGAATCTCAACATAGTTTCAACTCTCTTAGGTGAACGAACGCACAGCAGAGCAGTTTCAAGGAAACGTTTCTCCTGAGTTTTAGACGAAGTTTCCTGCTGTTTAGTACGGATGCCGGCATTGAGCTGGAATTACCGGTCTTGGGATTCTGCACAGAAAGGGTTTGTAAACCGCTGAATCCAAACGTGAGTTTAACTCTGTCAGTTGAATGCACACATTGACAACCATTCAGTTAGATACCACCCTTTTGGTTGTAGGAGCAGATATTTCTCTGTACAGCCTATGGTCCCATTCACTCGGGAATATCCCAATGAGCCTCCTAGAAGAAACGTGTTTCTGACTCGCTGAATCTCAACATAGATTCAACTCTCTTAGGTGAACGAACGCACAGCAGTGCAGTTTCAAGGAAACGTTTCTCCTGAGTTTTAGACGAAGTTTCCTGCTGTTTACTACGGATGTCGGCATTGGGCTGGAAATACCGGTTTTGGGATTCTGCACAGAAAGGGTTTGCAAACCGCTGAATCCACACGTGAGTTAAACTCTGTCAGTTGAATGCACACATTGACAACCATTCAGTTAGATAGCTCCGTTTTGGTTTTAGAAGCAGATATTTCTCTGTACAGCCTATGGTCCCATTCACTCGGGAATATCCCAATGCAGCTCCTAGAAGAAACGTGTTTCTGACTCGCTGAATCTCAACATAGATTCAACTCTCTTAGGTGAACGAACGCACAGCAGAGCAGTTTCAAGGAAACGTTTCTCCTGAGTTTTAGACGAAGTTTCCTGCTGTTTAGTACGTATGCCGGCATTGGGCTGGAAATACCGGTTTTGGGATTCTGCACAGAAAGGGTTTGCAAACCGCTGAATCCACATGTGAGTTTAACTCTGTCAGTTGAATGCACACATTGACAACCATTCAGTTTGATAGCACACTTTTGGTTTTAGAAGCAGATATTTCTCTGTACAGCCTATGGTCCCATTCACTCGGGAATATCCCAACGCAGCTCGTAGAAGAAACGTGTTTCTGACTCGCTGAATCTCAACATAGATTCAACTCTCTTAGGTGAACGAACGCACAGCAGAGCAGTTTCAAGGAAACGTTTCTCCTGAGATTTAGACGAAGTTTCCTGCTGTTTAGTACGGATGCCGGCATTGGGCTGGAAATACTGGTTTTGGGATTCTGCACAGAAAGGGTTTGCAAACCGCTGAATCCACACGTGAGTTTAACTCTGTCAGTTGAATGCACACATTGACAACCATTCAGTTTGATAGCACCGTTTTGGTTTTAGAAGCAGATATTTCTCTGTACAGCCTATGGTCCCATTCACTCGGGAATATCCCAACGCAGCTCCTAGAAGAAACGTGTTTCTGACTCGCTGAATCTCAACTTAGTTTCAACTCTCTTAGGTGAACGAACGCACAGAAGAGCAGTTTCAAGGAAACGTTTCTCCTGAGTTTTAGACGAAGTTTCCTGCTGTTTAGTACGGATGCCGGCATTGAGCTGGAATTACCGGTTTTGGGATTCTGCACAGAAAGGGTTTGCAAACCGCTGAATCCAAACGTGAGTTTAACTCCGTCAGTTGAATGCACACATTGACAACCATTCAGTTAGATACCACCCTTTTGGTTGTAGGAGCAGATATTTCTCTGTACAGCCTATGGTCCCATTCACTCGGGAATATCCCAACGCACCTCTTAGAAGAAACGTGTTTCTGACTCGCTGAATCTCAACATAGATTCAACTCTCTTAGGTGATCGAACGCACAGCAGAGCAGTTTCAAGGAAACGTTTCTCCTGAGTTTTAGACGAAGTTTCCTGCTGTTTAGTACGGATGCCGGCATTGGGCTGGAAATACCGGTTTTGGGATTCTGCACAGAAAGGGTTTGCAAACCTCTGAATCCACATGTGAGTTTAACTCTGTCAGTTGAATGCACACATTGACAACCATTCAGTTAGATAGCTCCGTTTTGGTTTTAGAAGCAGATATTTCTCTGTACAGCCTATGGTCCCATTCACTCGGGAATATCCCAACGCAGCTCCTAGAAGAAACGTGTTTCTGACTCGCTGAATCTCAACATAGATTCAACTCTCTTAGGTGAACGAACGCACAGCAGAGCAGTTTCAAGGAAACGTTTCTCCTGAGTTTTAGACGAAGTTTCCTGCTGTTTAGTACGGATGCCGGCATTGGGCTGGACATACCGGTTTTGGGATTCTGCACAGAAAGGGTTTGCAAACCGCTGAATCCACACGTGAGTTTAACTCTGTCAGTTGAATGCACACATTGACAACCATTCAGTTTGATAGCACCCTTTTGGTTTTAGAAGCAGATATTTCTCTGTACAGCCTATGGTCCCATTCACTCGGGAATATCCCAACGCAGCTCCTAGAAGAAACGTGTTTCTGACTCGCTGAATCTCAACATAGATTCAACTCTCTTAGGTGAACGAACACACAGCAGAGCAGTTTCAAGGAAACGTTTCTCCTGAGTTTTAGACGAAGTTTCCTGCTGTTTAGTACGGATGCCGGCATTGGGCTGGAAATACCGGTTTTGGGATTCTGCACAGAAAGGGTTTGCAAACCGCTGAATCCACACGTGACTTTCACTCTGTCAGTTGAATGCACACATTGACAACCATTCAGTTTGATAGCACACTTTTGGTTTTAGAAGCAGATATTTCTCTGTACAGCCTATGGTCCCATTCACTCGGGAATATCCCATCGCAGCTCCTAGAAGAAACGTGTTTCTGACACGCTGAATCTCAACATAGATTCACCTCTCTTAGGTGAACGAAAGCACAGCAGAGCAGTTTCAAGGAAACGTTTCTCCTGAGTTTTAGACGAAGTTTCCTGCTGTTTAGTACGGATGCCGGCATTGGGCTGGAAATACCAGTTTTGGGATTCTGCACAGAAAGGGTTTGCAAACCGCTGAATCCACACGTGAGTTTAACTCTGTCAGTTGAATGCACACATTGACAACCATTCAGTTAGATAGCTCCGTTTTGGTTTTAGAAGCAGATATTTCTCTGTACAGCCTATGGTCCCATTCACTCGGGAATATCCCAACGCAGCTCCTAACATAAACGTGTTTCTGACTCGCTGAATCTCAACATAGTTTCAACTCTCTTAGGTGAACGAACGCACAGCAGAGCAGTTTCAAGGAAACGTTTCTCCTGAGTTTTAGACGAAGTTTCCTGCTGTTTAGTACGGATGCCGGCATTGAGCTGGAATTACCGGTTTTGGGATTCTGCACAGAAAGGGTTTGTAAACCGCTGAATCCAAACGTGAGTTTAACTCTGTCAGTTGAATGCACACATTGACAACCATTCAGTTAGATACCACCCTTTTGGTTGTAGGAGCAGATATTTCTCTGTACAGCCTATGGTCCCATTCACTCGGGAATATCCCATCGCACTTCCTAGAAGAAACGTGTTTCTGACTCGCTGAATCTCAACATAGATTCAACTCTCTTAGGTGATCGAACGCACAGCAGAGCAGTTTCAAGGAAACGTTTTCCTGAGTTTTAGACGAAGTTTCCTGCTGTTTAGTACGGATGCCGGCATTGGGCTGGAAATACCGGTTTTGGGATTCTGCACAGAAAGGGTTTGCAAACCGCTGAATCCACACGTGAGTTTAACTCTGTCAGTTGAATGCACACATTGACAACCATTCAGTTAGATAGCTCCGTATTGGTTTTAGAAGCAGATATTTCTCTGTACAGCCTATGGTCACATTCACTCGGGAATATCCCAACGCAGCTCCTAGAAGAAACGTGTTTCTGACTCGCTGAATCTCAACATAGATTCAAATCTCTTAGGTGAACGAACGCACAGCAGAGCAGTTTCAAGGAAACGTTTCTCCTGAGTTTTAGACGAAGTTTCCTGCTGTTTAGTACGTATGCCGGCATTGGGCTGGAAATACCGGTTTTGGGATTCTGCACAGAAAGGGTTTGCAAACCGCTGAATCCACACGTGAGTTTAACTCTGTCAGTTGAATGCACACATTGACAACCATTCAGTTTGATAGCACACTTTTGGTTTTAGAAGCAGATATTTCTCTGTACAGCCTATGGTCCCATTCACTTGGGAATATCCCAACGCAGCTCCTAGAAGAAACGTGTTTCTGACTCGCTGAATCTCAACATAGATTCAACTCTCTTAGGTGAACGAACGCACAGCAGAGCAGTTTCAAGGAAACGTTTCTCCTGAGTTTTAGACGAAGTTTCCTGCTGTTTAGTACGGATGCCGGCATTGGGCTGGAAATACCGGTTTTGGGATTCTGCACAGAAAGGGTTTGCAAACCGCTGAATCCACACGTGAGTTTAACTCTGTCAGTTGAATGCACACATTGACAACCATTCAGTTAGATAGCTCCGTTTTGGTTTTAGAAGCAGATATTTCTCTGTACAGCCTATGGTCCCATTCACTCGGGAATATCCCAACGCAGCTCCTAGAAGAAACGTGTTTCTGACTCGCTGAATCTCAACATAGATTCAACTCTCTTAGGTGAACGAACGCACAGCAGAGCAGTTTCAAGGAAACGTTTCTCCTGAGTCTTAGACGACGTTTCCTGCTGTTTAGTACGGATGCCGGCATTGGGCTGGAAATACCGGTTTTGGGATTCTGCACAGAAAGGGTTTGCAAACCGCTGAATCCACACGTGAGTTTAACTCTGTCAGTTGAATGCACACATTGACAACCATTCAGTTAGAAAGCACACTTTTGGTTTTAGAAGCAGATAATTCTCTGTACAGCCTATGGTCCCATTCACTCAGGAATATCCCAACGCAACTCCTAGAAGAAACGTGTTTCTGACTCGCTGAATCTCAACATAGATTCAACTCTCTTAGGTGAACGAACGCACAGCAGAGCAGTTTCAAGGAAACGTTTCTCCTGAGTTTTAGACGAAGTTTCCTGCTGTTTAGTACGTATGCCGGCATTGGGCTGGAAATACCGGTTTTGGGATTCTGCACAGAAAGGGTTTGTAAACCGCTGAATTCAAACGTCAGTTTAACTCTGTCAGTTGAATGCACACATTGACAACCATTCAGTTAGATACCACCCTTTTGGTTGTAGGAGCAGATATTTCTCTGTACAGCCTATGGTCCCATTCACTCGGGAATATCCCAACGCACCTCCTAGAAGAAACGTGTTTCTGACTCGCTGAATCTCAACATAGATTCAACTCTCTTAGGTGATCGAACGCACAGCAGAGCAGTTTCAAGGAAACGTTTCTCCTGAGTTTTAGACGAAGTTTCCTGCTGTTTAGTACAGATGCCGGCATTGGGCTGGAAATACCGGTTTTGGGATTCTGCACAGAAAGGGTTTGCAAACCGCTGAATCCACACGTGAGTTTAACTCTGTCAGTTGAATGCAAACATTGACAACCATTCAGTTAGATAGCACACTTTTGGTTTTAGAAGCAGATATTTCTCTGTACAGCCTATGGTCCCATTCACTCGGGAATATCCCAACGCAGCTCCTAGAAGAAACGTGTTTCTGACTCGCTGAATCTCAACATAGATTCAACTCTCTTAGGTGAACGAACGCACAGCAGAGCAGTTTCAAGGAAACGTTTCTCCTGAGTTTTAGACGAAGTTTCCTGCTGTTTAGTACGTATGCCGGCATTGGGCTGGAAAAACCGGTTTTGGGATTCTGCACAGAAAGGGTTTGCAAACCGCTGAATCCACATGTGAGTTTAACTCTGTCAGTTGAATGCACACATTGACAACCATTCAGTTTGATAGCACACTTTTGGTTTTAGAAGCAGATATTTCTCTGTACAGCCTATGGTCCCATTCACTCGGGAATATCCCAACGCAGCTCGTAGAAGAAACGTGTTTCTGACTCGCTGAATCTCAACATAGATTCAACTCTCTTAGGTGAACGAACGCACAGCAGAGCAGTTTCAAGGAAACGTTTCTCCTGAGATTTAGACGAAGTTTCCTGCTGTTTAGTACGGATGCCGGCATTGGGCTGGAAATACTGGTTTTGGGATTCTGCACAGAAAGGGTTTGCAAACCGCTGAATCCACACGTGAGTTTAACTCAGTCAGTTGAATGCACACATTGACAACCATTCAGTTTGATAGCACCGTTTTGGTTTTAGAAGCAGATATTTCTCTGTACAGCCTATGGTCCCATTCACTCGGGAATATCCCAACGCAGCTCCTAGAAGAAACGTGTTTCTGACTCGCTGAATCTCAACTTAGTTTCAACTCTCTTAGGTGAACGAACGCACAGAAGAGCAGTTTCAAGGAAACGTTTCTCCTGAGTTTTAGACGAAGTTTCCTGCTGTTTAGTACGGATGCCGGCATTGAGCTGGAATTACCGGTTTTGGGATTCTGCACAGAAAGGGTTTGCAAACCGCTGAATCCAAACGTGAGTTTAACTCCGTCAGTTGAATGCACACATTGACAACCATTCAGTTAGATACCACCCTTTTGGTTGTAGGAGCAGATATTTCTCTGTACAGCCTATGGTCCCATTCACTCGGGAATATCCCAACGCACCTCTTAGAAGAAACGTGTTTCTGACTCGCTGAATCTCAACATAGATTCAACTCTCTTAGGTGATCGAACGCACAGCAGAGCAGTTTCAAGGAAACGTTTCTCCTGAGTTTTAGACGAAGTTTCCTGCTGTTTAGTACGGATGCCGGCATTGGGCTGGAAATACCGGTTTTGGGATTCTGCACAGAAAGGGTTTGCAAACCTCTGAATCCACATGTGAGTTTAACTCTGTCAGTTGAATGCACACATTGACAACCATTCAGTTTGATAGCACACTTTTGGTTTTAGAAGCAGATATTTCTCTGTACAGCCTATGGTCCCATTCACTCGGGAATATCCCAACGCAGCTCCTAGAAGAAACGTGTTTCTGACTCGCTGAATCTCAACATAGATTCAACTCTCTTAGGTGAACGAACGCACAGCAGAGCAGTTTCAAGGAAACGTTTCTCCTGAGTTTTAGACGAAGTTTCCTGCTGTTTAGTACGGATGCTGGCATTGGGCTGGACATACCGGTTTTGGGATTCTGCACAGAAAGGGTTTGCAAACCGCTGAATCCACACGTGAGTTTAACTCTGTCAGTTGAATGCACACATTGACAACCATTCAGTTTGATAGCACCCTTTTGGTTTAAGAAGCAGATATTTCTCTGTAAAGCCTATGGTCCCATTCACTCGGGAATATCCCAACGCAGCTCCTAGAAGAAACGTGTTTCTGACTCGCTGAATCTCAACATAGATTCAACTCTCTTAGGTGAACGAACGCACAGCAGAGCAGTTTCAAGGAAACGTTTCTCCTGAGTTTTAGACGAAGTTTCCTGCTGTTTAGTACGGATGCCGGCATTGGGCTGGAAATACCGGTTTTGGGATTCTGCACAGAAAGGGTTTGCAAACCGCTGAATCCACACGTGAGTTTAACTCTGTCAGTTGAATGCACACATTGACAACCATTCAGTTTGATAGCACACTTTTGGTTTTAGAAGCAGATATTTCTCTGTACAGCCTATGGTCCCATTCACTCGGGAATATCCCAACGCAGCTCCTAGAAGAAACGTGTTTCTGACTCGCTGAATCTCAACATAGATTCAACTCTCTTAGGTGAACGAACGCACAGCAGAGCAGTTTCAAGGAAACGTTTCTCCTGAGTCTTAGACGAAGTTTCCTGCTGTTTAGTACGGATGCCGGCATTGGGCTGGAAATACCGGTTTTGGGATTCTGCACAGAAAGGGTTTGCAAACCGCTGAATCCACACGTGAGTTTAACTCTGTCAGTTGAATGCACACATTGACAACCATTCAGTTAGATAGCACACTTTTGGTTTTAGAAGCAGATAATTCTCTGTACAGCCTATGGTCCCATTCACTCGGGAATATCCCAACGCAGCTCGTAGAAGAAACGTGTTTCTGACTCGCTGAATCTCAACACAGATTCAACTCTCTTAGGTGAACGAACGCACAGCAGATCAGTTTCAAGGAAACGTTTCTCCTGAGTTTTAGACGAAGTTTCCTGCTGTTTAGTACGGATGCCGGCATTGGGCTGGACATACCGGTTTTGGGATTCTGCACAGAAAGGGTTTGCAAACCGCTGAATCCACACGTGAGTTTAACTCTGTCAGTTGAATGCACACATTGACAACCATTCAGTTTGATAGCACCCTTTTGGTTTTAGAAGCAGATATTTCTCTGTACAGCCTATGGTCCCATTCACTCGGGAATATCCCAACGCAGCTCCTAGAAGAAACGTGTTTCTGACTCGCTGAATCTCAACATAGATTCAACTCTCTTAGGTGAACGAACGCACAGCAGAGCAGTTTCAAGGAAACGTTTCTCCTGAGTTTTAGACGAAGTTTCCTGCTGTTTAGTACGGATGCCGGCATTGGGCTGGAAATACCGGTTTTGGGATTCTGCACAGAAAGGGTTTGCAAACCGCTGAATCCACACGTGACTTTCACTCTGTCAGTTGAACGCACACATTGACAACCATTCAGTTTGATAGCACACTTTTGGTTTTAGAAGCAGATATTTCTCTGTACAGCCTATGGTCCCATTCACTCGGGAATATCCCATCGCAGCTCCTAGAAGAAACGTGTTTCTGACACGCTGAATCTCAACATAGATTCAACTCTCTTAGGTGAACGAAAGCACAGCAGAGCAGTTTCAAGGAAACGTTTCTCCTGAGTTTTAGAAGAAGTTTCCTGCTGTTTAGTACGGATGCCGGCATTGGGCTGGAAATACCAGTTTTGGGATTCTGCACAGAAAGGGTTTGCAAACCGCTGAATCCACACGTGAGTTTAACTCTGTCAGTTGAATGCACACATTGACAACCATTCAGTTAGATAGCTCCGTTTTGGTTTTAGAAGCAGATATTTCTCTGTACAGCCTATGGTCCCATTCACTCGGGAATATCCCAACGCAGCTCCTAACATAAACGTGTTTCTGACTCGCTGAATCTCAACATAGTTTCAACTCTCTTAGGTGAACGAACGCACAGCAGAGCAGTTTCAAGGAAACGTTTCTCCTGAGTTTTAGACGAAGTTTCCTGCTGTTTAGTACGGATGCCGGCATTGAGCTGGAATTACCGGTTTTGGGATTCTGCACAGAAAGGGTTTGTAAACCGCTGAATCCACACGTGAGTTTAACTCTGTCAGTTGAATGCACACATTGACAACCATTCAGTTAGATACCACCCTTTTGGTTGTAGGAGCAGATATTTCTCTGTACAGCCTATGGTCCCATTCACTCGGGAATATCCCAACGCACTTCCTAGAAGAAACGTGTTTCTGACTCGCTGAATCTCAACATAGATTCAACTCTCTTAGGTGATCGAACGCACAGCAGAGCAGTTTCAAGGAAACGTTTTCCTGAGTTTTAGACGAAGTTTCCTGCTGTTTAGTACGGATGCCGGCATTGGGCTGGAAATACCGGTTTTGGGATTCTGCACAGAAAGGGTTTGCAAACCGCTGAATCCACACGTGAGTTTAACTCTGTCAGTTGAATGCACACATTGACAACCATTCAGTTAGATAGCTCCGTATTGGTTTTAGAAGCAGATATTTCTCTGTACAGCCTATGGTCCCATTCACTCGGGAATATCCCAACGCAGCTCCTAGAAGAAACGTGTTTCTGACTCGCTGAATCTCAACATAGATTCAACTCTCTTAGGTGAACGAACGCACAGCAGAGCAGTTTCAAGGAAACGTTTCTCCTGAGTCTTAGACGAAGTTTCCTGCTGTTTAGTACGTATGCCGGCATTGGGCTGGAAAAACCGGTTTTGGGATTCTGCACAGAAAGGGTTTGCAAACCGCTGAATCCACATGTGAGTTTAACTCTGTCAGTTGAATGCACACATTGACAACCATTCAGTTTGATAGCACACTTTTGGTTTTAGAAGCAGATATTTCTCTGTACAGCCTATGGTCCCATTCACTCGGGAATATCCCAACGCAGCTCCTAGAAGAAACGTGTTTCTGACTCGCTGAATCTCAACACAGATTCAACTCTCTTAGGTGAACGAACGCACAGCAGAGCAGTTTCAAGGAAACGTTTCTCCTGAGATTTAGACGAAGTTTCCTGCTGTTTAGTACGGATGCCGGCATTGGGCTGGAAATACTGGTTTTGGGATTCTGCACAGAAAGGGTTTGCAAACCGCTGAATCCACACGTGAGTTTAACTCTGTCAGTTGAATGCACACATTGACAACCATTCAGTTTGATAGCACCGTTTTGGTTTTAGAAGCAGATATTTCTCTGTACAGCCTATGGTCCCATTCACTCGGGAATATCCCAACGCAGCTCCTAGAAGAAACGTGTTTCTGACTCGCTGAATCTCAACTTAGTTTCAAGTCTCTTAGGTGAACGAACGCACAGAAGAGCAGTTTCAAGGAAACGTTTCTCCTGAGTTTTAGACGAAGTTTCCTGCTGTTTAGTACGGATGCCGGCATTGAGCTGGAATTACCGGTTTTGGGATTCTGCACAGAAAGGGTTTGCAAACCGCTGAATCCAAACGTGAGTTTAACTCCGTCAGTTGAATGCACACATTGACAACCATTCAGTTAGATACAACCCTTTTGGTTGTAGGAGCAGATATTTCTCTGTACAGCCTATGGTCCCATTCACTCGGGAATATCCCAACGCACCTCTTAGAAGAAACGTGTTTCTGACTCGCTGAATCTCAACATAGATTCAACTCTCTTAGGTGATCGAACGCACAGCAGAGCAGTTTCAAGGAAACGTTTCTCCTGAGTTTTAGACGAAGTTTCCTGCTGTTTAGTACGGATGCCGGCATTGGGCTGGAAATACCGGTTTTGGGATTCTGCACAGAAAGGGTTTGCAAACCTCTGAATCCACATGTGAGTTTAACTCTGTCAGTTGAATGCACACATTGACAACCATTCAGTTAGATAGCTCCGTTTTGGTTTTAGAAGCAGATATTTCTCTGTACAACCTATGGTCCCATTCACTCGGGAATATCCCAACGCAGCTCCTAGAAGAAACGTGTTTCTGACTCGCTGAATCTCAACATAGATTCAACTCTCTTAGGTGAACGAACGCACAGCAGAGCAGTTTCAAGGAAACGTTTCTCCTGAGTTTTAGACGAAGTTTCCTGCTGTTTAGTACGGATGCCGGCATTGGGCTGGACATACCGGTTTTGGGATTCTGCACAGAAAGGGTTTGCAAACCGCTGAATCCACACGTGAGTTTAACTCTGTCAGTTGAATGCACACATTGACAACCATTCAGTTTGATAGCACACTTTTGGTTTTAGAAGCAGATATTTCTCTGTACAGCCTATGGTCCCATTCACTCGGGAATATCCCAACGCAGCTCCTAGAAGAAACGTGTTTCTGACTCGCTGAATCTCAACATAGATTCAACTCTCTTAGGTGAACGAACGCACAGCAGAGCAGTTTCAAGGAAACGTTTCTCCTGAGTTTTAGACGAAGTTTCCTGCTGTTTAGTACGGATGCCGGCATTGGGCTGGAAATACCGGTTTTGGGATTCTGCACAGAAAGGGTTTGCAAACCGCTGAATCCACACGTGAGTTTAACTCTGTCAGTTGAATGCACACATTGACAACCATTCAGTTTGATAGCACACTTTTGGTTTTAGAAGCAGATATTTCTCTGTACAGCCTATGGTCCCATTCACTCGGGAATATCCCATCGCAGCTCCTAGAAGAAACGTGTTTCTGACACGCTGAATCTCAACATAGATTCAACTCTCTTAGGTGAACGAAAGCACAGCAGAGCAGTTTCAAGGAAACGTTTCTCCTGAGTTTTAGACGAAGTTTCCTGCTGTTTAGTACGGATGCCGGCATTGGGCTGGAAATACCAGTTTTGGGATTCTGCACAGAAAGGGTTTGCAAACCGCTGAATCCACACGTGAGTTTAACTCTGTCAGTTGAATGCACACATTGACAACCATTCAGTTAGATAGCTCCGTTTTGGTTTTAGAAGCAGATATTTCTCTGTACAGCCTATGGTCCCATTCACTCGGGAATATCCCAACGCAGCTCCTAACATAAACGTGTTTCTGACTCGCTGAATCTCAACATAGTTTCAACTCTCTTAGGTGAACGAACGCACAGCAGAGCAGTTTCAAGGAAACGTTTCTCCTGAGTTTTAGACGAAGTTTCCTGCTGTTTAGTACGGATGCCGGCATTGAGCTGGAATTACGGGTTTTGGGATTCTGCACAGAAAGGGTTTGTAAACCGCTGAATCCAAACGTGAGTTTAACTCTGTCAGTTGAATGCACACATTGACAACCATTCAGTTAGATACCACCCTTTTGGTTGTAGGAGCAGATATTTCTCTGTACAGCCTATGGTCCCATTCACTCGGGAATATCCCAACGCACTTCCTAGAAGAAACGTGTTTCTGACTCGCTGAATCTCAACATAGATTCAACTCTCTTAGGTGATCGAACGCACAGCAGAGCAGTTTCAAGGAAACGTTTCTCCTGAGTTTTAGACGAAGTTTCCTGCTGTTTAGTACGGATGCCGGCATTGGGCTGGAAATACCGGTTTTGGGATTCTGCACAGAAAGGGTTTGCAAACCGCTGAATCCACACGTGAGTTTAACTCTGTCAGTTGAATGCACACATTGACAACCATTCAGTTAGATAGCTCCGTATTGGTTTTAGAAGCAGATATTTCTCTGTACAGCCTATGGTCACATTCACTCGGGAATATCCCAACGCAGCTCCTAGAAGAAACGTGTTTCTGACTCGCTGAATCTCAACATAGATTCAAATCTCTTAGGTGAACGAACGCACAGCAGAGCAGTTTCAAGGAAACGTTTCTCCTGAGTTTTAGACGAAGTTTCCTGCTGTTTAGTACGTATGCCGGCATTGGGCTGGAAATACCGGTTTTGGGATTCTGCACAGAAAGGGTTTGCAAACCGCTGAATCCACACGTGAGTTTAACTCTGTCAGTTGAATGCACACATTGACAACCATTCAGTTTGATAGCACCCTTTTGGTTTTAGAAGCAGATATTTCTCTGTACAGCCTATGGTCCCATTCACTCGGGAATATCCCAACGCAGCTCCTAGAAGAAACGTGTTTCTGACTCGCTGAATCTCAACATAGATTCAACTCTCTTAGGTGAACGAACGCACAGCAGAGCAGTTTCAAGGAAACGTTTCTCCTGAGTCTTATACGAAGTTTCCTGCTGTTTAGTACGGATGCCGGCATTGGGCTGGAAATACCGGTTTTGGGATTCTGCACAGAAAGGGTTTGCAAACCGCTGAATCCACACGTGAGTTTAACTCTGTCAGTTGAATGCACACATTGACAACCATTCAGTTAGAAAGCACACTTTTGGTTTTAGAAGCAGATAATTCTCTGTACAGCCTATGGTCCCATTCACTCAGGAATATCCCAACGCAACTCCTAGAAGAAACGTGTTTCTGACTCGCTGAATCTCAACATAGATTCAACTCTCTTAGGTGAACGAACGCACAGCAGAGCAGTTTCAAGGAAACGTTTCTCCTGAGTTTTAGACGAAGTTTCCTGCTGTTTAGTACGGATGCCGGCATTGGGCTGGAAATACCGGTTTTGGGATTCTGCACAGAAAGGGTTTGCAAACCGCTGAATCCACACGTGAGTTTAACTCTGTCAGTTGAATGCACACATTGACAACCATTCAGTTAGATAGCTCCGTTTTGGTTTTAGAAGTAGATATTTCTCTGTACAGCCTATGGTCCCATTCACTCGGGAATATCCCAACGCAGCTCCTAGAAGAAACGTGTTTCTGACTCGCTGAATCTCAACATAGATTCAACTCTCTTAGGTGAACGAACGCACAGCAGAGCAGTTTCAAGGAAACGTTTCTCCTGAGTTTTAGACGAAGTTTCCTGCTGTTTAGTACGGATGCCGGCATTGGGCTGGAAATACCGGTTTTGGGATTCTGCACAGAAAGGGTTTGCAAACCGCTGAATCCACACGTGAGTTTAACTCTGTCAGTTGAATGCACACATTGACAACCATTCTGTTTGATAGCACCCTTTTGGTTTTAGAAGCAGATATTTCTCTGTACAGCCTATGGTCCGATTCACTCGGGAATATCCCAACGCAGCTCCTAGAAGAAACGTGTTTCTGACTCGCTGAATCTCAACATAGATTCAACTCTCTTAGGTGAACGAACGCACAGCAGAGCAGTTTCAAGGAAACGTTTCTCCTGAGTTTTAGACGAAGTTTCCTGCTGTTTAGTACGGATGCCGGCATTGGGCTGGAAATACCGGTTTTGGGATTCTGCACAGAAAGGGTTTGCAAACCGCTGAATCCACACGTGAGTTTAACTCTGTCAGTTGAATGCACATATTGACAACCATTCAGTTTGATAGCACACTTTTGGTTTTAGAAGCAGATATTTCTCTGTACAGCCTATGGTCCCATTCACTCGGGAATATCCCAACGCAGCTCCTAGAAGAAACGTGTTTCTGACTCGCTGAATCTCAACATAGATTCAACTCTCTTAGGTGAACGAACGCACAGCAGAGCAGTTTCAAGGAAACGTTTCTCCTGAGTCTTAGACGAAGTTTCCTGCTGTTTAGTACGGATGCCGGCATTGGGCTGGAAATACCGGTTTTGGGATTCTGCACAGAAAGGGTTTGCAAACCGCTGAATCCACACGTGAGTTTAACTCTGTCAGTTGAAAGCACACATTGACAACCATTCAGTTAGATAGCACACTTTTGGTTTTAGAAGCAGATAATTCTCTGTACAGCCTATGGTCCCATTCACTCAGGAATATCCCAACGCAACTCCTAGAAGAAACGTGTTTCTGACTCGCTGAATCTCAACATAGATTCAACTCTCTTAGGTGAACGAACGCACAGCAGAGCAGTTTCAAGGAAACGTTTCTCCTGAGTTTTAGACGAAGTTTCCTGCTGTTTAGTACGTATGCCGGCATTGGGCTGGAAATACCGGTTTTGGGATTCTGCACAGAAAGGGTTTGTAAACCGCTGAATCCAAACGTCAGTTTAACTCTGTCAGTTGAATGCACACATTGACAACCATTCAGTTAGATACCACCCTTTTGGTTGTAGGAGCAGATATTTCTCTGTACAGCCTATGGTCCCATTCACTCGGGAATATCCCAACGCACCTCCTAGAAGAAACGTGTTTCTGACTCGCTGAATCTCAACATAGATTCAACTCTCTTAGGTGATCGAACGCACAGCAGAGCAGTTTCAAGGAAACGTTTCTCCTGAGTTTTAGACGAAGTTTCCTGCTGTTTAGTACAGATGCCGGCATTGGGCTGGAAATACCGGTTTTGGGATTCTGCACAGAAAGGGTTTGCAAACCGCTGAATCCACACGTGAGTTTAACTCTGTCAGTTGAATGCAAACATTGACAACCATTCAGTTAGATAGCACACTTTTGGTTTTAGAAGCAGATAATTCTCTGCACAGCCTATGGTCCCATTCACTCGGGAATATCCCAACGCAGCTCCTAGAAGAAACGTGTTTCTGACTCGCTGAATCTCAACATAGATTCAACTGTCTTAGGTGAACGAACGCACAGCAGAGCAGTTTCAAGGAAACGTTTCTCCTGAGTTTTAGACGAAGTTTCCTGCTGTTTAGTACGTATGCCGGCATTGGGCTGGAAAAACCGGTTTTGGGATTCTGCACAGAAAGGGTTTGCAAACCGCTGAATCCACACGTGAGTTTAACTCTGTCAGTTGAATGCACACATTGACAACCATTCAGTTAGATAGCTAAGTTTTGGTTTTAGAAGCAGATATTTCTCTGTACAGCCTATGGTCCCATTCACTCGGGAATATCCCAACGCAGCTCCTAGAAGAAACGTGTTTCTGACTCGCTGAATCTCAACATAGATTCAACTCTCTTAGGTGAACGAACGCACAGCAGAGCAGTTTCAAGGAAACGTTTCTCCTGAGTTTTAGACGAAGTTTCCTGCTGTTTAGTACGTATGCCGGCATTGGGCTGGAAATACCGGTTTTGGGATTCTGCACAGAAAGGGTTTGCAAACCGCTGAATCCACACGTGAGTTTAACTCTGTCAGTTGAATGCACACATTGACAACCATTCTGTTTGATAGCACCCTTTTGGTTTTAGAAGCAGATATTTCTCTGTACAGCCTATGGTCCCATTCACTCGGGAATATCCCAACGCAGCTCCTAGAAGAAACGTGTTTCTGACTCGCTGAATCTCAACATAGATTCAACTCTCTTAGGTGAACGAATGCACAGCAGAGCAGTTTCAAGGAAACGTTTCTCCTGAGTCTTAGACGAAGTTTCCTGCTGTTTAGTACGTATGCCGGCATTGGGCTGGAAATACCGGTTTTGGGATTCTGCACAGAAAGGGTTTGCAAACCGCTGAATCCACACGTGAGTTTAACTCTGTCACTTGAATGCAGACATTGACAACCATTCAGTTAGATAGCTCCGTTTTGGTTTTAGAAGCAGATATTTCTCTGTACAGCCTATGGTCCCATTCACTCGGGAATATCCCAACGCAGCTCCTAGAAGAAACGTGTTTCTGACTCGCTGAATCTCAACATAGATTCAACTCTCTTAGGTGAACGAACGCACAGCAGAGCAGTTTCAAGGAAACGTTTCTCCTGAGTTTTAGACGAAGTTTCCTGCTGTTTAGTACGGATGCCGGCATTGGGCTGGAAATACCGGTTTCGGGATTCTGCACAGAAAGGGTTTGCAAACCGTTGAATCCACACGTGAGTTTAACCCTGTCAGTTGAATGCACACATTGACAACCATTCAGTTTGATAGCACACTTTTGGTTTTAGAAGCAGATATTTCTCTGTACAGCCTATGGTCCCATTCACTCGGGAATATCCCAACGCAGCTCCTAGAAGAAACGTGTTTCTGACTCGCTGAATCTCAACATAGATTCAACTCTCTTAGGTGAACGAACGCACAGCAGAGCAGTTTCAAGGAAACGTTTCTCCTGAGTCTTAGACGAAGTTTCCTGCTGTTTAGTACGGATGCCGGCATTGGGCTGGAAATACCGGTTTTGGGATTCTGCACAGAAAGGGTTTGCAAACCGCTGAATCCACACGTGAGTTTAACTCTGTCAGTTGAATGCACACATTGACAACCATTCAGTTAGATAGCACACTTTTGGTTTTAGAAGCAGATAATTCTCTGTACAGCCTATGGTCCCATTCACTCAGGAATATCCCAACGCAACTCCTAGAAGAAACGTGTTTCTGACTCGCTGAATCTCAACATAGATTCAACTCTCTTAGGTGAACGAACGCACAGCAGAGCAGTTTCAAGGAAACGTTTCTCCTGAGTTTTAGACGAAGTTTCCTGCTGTTTAGTACGTATGCCGGCATTGGGCTGGAAATACCGGTTTTGGGATTCTGCACAGAAAGGGTTTGTAAACCGCTGAATCCAAACGTCAGTTTAACTCTGTCAGTTGAATGCACACATTGACAACCATTCAGTTAGATACCACCCTTTTGGTTGTAGGAGCAGATATTTCTCTGTACAGCCTATGGTCCCATTCACTCGGGAATATCCCAACGCACCTCCTAGAAGAAACGTGTTTCTGACTCGCTGAATCTCAACATAGATTCAACTCTCTTAGGTGATCGAACGCACAGCAGAGCAGTTTCAAGGAAACGTTTCTCCTGAGTTTTAGACGAAGTTTCCTGCTGTTTAGTACAGATGCCGGCATTGGGCTGGAAATACCGGTTTTGGGATTCTGCACAGAAAGGGTTTTGCAAACCGCTGAATCCACACGTGAGTTTAACTCTGTCAGTTGAAAGCAAACATTGACAACCATTCAGTTAGATAGCACACTTTTGGTTTTAGAAGCAGATAATTCTCTGTACAGCCTATGGTCCCATTCACTCGGGAATATCCCAACGCAGCTCCTAGAAGAAACGTGTTTCTGACTCGCTGAATCTCAACATAGATTCAACTGTCTTAGGTGAACGAACGCACAGCAGAGCAGTTTCAAGGAAACGTTTCTCCTGAGTTTTAGACGAAGTTTCCTGCTGTTTAGTACGTATGCCGGCATTGGGCTGGAAAAACCGGTTTTGGGATTCTGCACAGAAAGGGTTTGCAAACCGCTGAATCCACACGTGAGTTTAACTCTGTCAGTTGAATGCACACATTGACAACCATTCAGTTAGATAGCTCCGTTTTGGTTTTAGAAGCAGATATTTCTCTGTACAGCCTATGGTCCCATTCACTCGGGAATATCCCAACGCAGCTCCTAGAAGAAACGTGTTTCTGACTCGCTGAATCTCAACATAGATTCAACTCTCTTAGGTGAACGAACGCACAGCAGAGCAGTTTCCAGGAAACGTTTCTCCTGAGTTTTAGACGAAGTTTCCTGCTGTTTAGTACGTATGCCGGCATTGGGCTGGAAATACCGGTTTTGGGATTCTGCACAGAAAGGGTTTGCAAACCGCTGAATCCACACGTGAGTTTAACTCTGTCAGTTGAATGCACACATTGACAACCATTCTGTTTGATAGCACCCTTTTGGTTTTAGAAGCAGATATTTCTCTGTACAGCCTATGGTCCCATTCACTCGGGAATATCCCAACGCAGCTCCTAGAAGAAACGTGTTTCTGACTCGCTGAATCTCAACATAGATTCAACTCTCTTAGGTGAACGAATGCACAGCAGAGCAGTTTCAAGGAAACGTTTCTCCTGAGTCTTAGACGAAGTTTCCTGCTGTTTAGTACGTATGCCGGCATTGGGCTGGAAATACCGGTTTTGGGATTCTGCACAGAAAGGGTTTGCAAACCGCTGAATCCACACGTGAGTTTAACTCTGTCAGTTGAATGCAGACATTGACAACCATTCAGTTAGATAGCTCCGTTTTGGTTTTAGAAGCAGATATTTCTCTGTACAGCCTATGGTCCCATTCACTCGGGAATATCCCAACGCAACTCCTAGAAGAAACGTGTTTCTGACTCGCTGAATCTCAACATAGATTCAACTCTCTTAGGTGAACGAACGCACAGCAGAGCAGTTTCAAGGAAACGTTTCTCCTGAGTCTTAGACGAAGTTTCCTGCTGTTTAGTACGGATGCCGGCATTGGGCTGGAAATACCGGTTTTGGAATTCTGCACAGAAAGGGTTTGCAAACCGCTGAATCCACACGTGAGTTTAACTCTGTCAGTTGAATGCACACATTGACAACCATTCAGTTAGAAAGCACACTTTTGGTTTTAGAAGCAGATAATTCTCTGTACAGTCTATGGTCCCATTCACTCAGGAATATCCCAATGCAACTCCTAGAAGAAACGTGTTTCTGACTCGCTGAATCTCAACATAGATTCAACTCTCTTAGGTGAACGAACGCACAGCAGAGCAGTTTCAAGGAAACGTTTCTCCTGAGTTTTAGACGAAGTTTCCTGCTGTTTAGAACGTATGCCGGCATTGGGCTGGAAATACCGGTTTTGGGATTCTGCACAGAAAGGGTTTGTAAACCGCTGAATCCAAACGTCAGTTTAACTCTGTCAGTTGAATGCACACATTGACAACCATTCGGTTAGATACCACCCTTTTGGTTGTAGGAGCAGATATTTCTCTGTACAGCATATGGTCCGATTCACTCGGGAATATCCCAACGCACCTCCTAGAAGAAACGTGTTTCTGACTCGCTGAATCTCAACATAGATTCAACTCTCTTAGGTTATCGAACTCACAGCAGAGCAGTTTCAAGGAAACGTTTCTCCTGAGTTTTAGACGAAGTTTCCTGCTGCTTAGTACAGATGCCGGCATTGGGCTGGAAATACCGGTTTTGGGATTCTGCACAGAAAGGGTTTGCAAACCGCTGAATCCACACGTGAGTTTAACTCTGTCAGTTGAATGCAAACATTGACAACCATTCAGTTAGATAGCACACTTTTGGTTTTAGAAGCAGATATTTCTCTGTACAGCCTATGGTCCCATTCACTCGGGAATATCCCAACGCAGCTCCTAGAAGAAACGTGTTTCTGACTCGCTGAATCTCAACATAGATTCAACTGTCTTAGGTGAACGAACGCACAGCAGAGCAGTTTCAAGGAAACGTTTTCCTGAGTTTTAGACGAAGTTTCCTGCTGTTTAGTACGGATGCCGGCATTGGGCTGGAAATACCGGTTTTGGGATTCTGCACAGAAAGGGTTTGCAAACCGCTGAATCCACACGTGAGTTTAACTCTGTCAGTTGAATGCACACATTGACAACCATTCAGTTAGTTAGCTCCGTATTGGTTTAAGAAGCAGATATTTCTCTGTACAGCCTATGGTCACATTCACTCGGGAATATCCCAACGCAGCTCCTAGAAGAAACGTGTTTCTGACTCGCTGAATCTCAACATAGATTCAACTCTCTTAGGTGAACGAACGCACAGCAGAGCAGTTTCAAGGAAACGTTTCTCCTGAGTCTTAGACGAAGTTTCCTGCTGTTTAGTACGGATGCCGGCATTGGGCTGGAAATACCGGTTTTGGGATTCTGCACAGAAAGGGTTTGCAAACCGCTGAATCCACACGTGAGTTTAACTCTGTCAGTTGAATGCACACATTGACAACCATTCAGTTAGAAAGCACACTTTTGGTTTTAGAAGCAGATAATTCTCTGTACAGCCTATGGTCCCATTCACTCAGGAATATCCCAACACAACTCCTAGAAGAAACGTGTTTCTGACTCGCTGAATCTCAACATAGATTCAACTCTCTTAGGTGAACGAACGCACAGCAGAGCAGTTTCAAGGAAACGTTTCTCCTGAGTTTTAGACGAAGATTCCTGCTGTTTAGTACGTATGCCGGCATTGGGCTGGAAATACCGGTTTTGGGATTCTGCACAGAAAGGGTTTGTAAAGCGCTGAATCCAAACGTCAGTTTAACTCTGTCAGTTGAATGCACACATTGACAACCATTCAGTTAGATACCACCCTTTTGGTTGTAGGAGCAGATATTTCTCTGTACAGCCTATGGTCCCATTCACTCGGGAATATCCCAACGCACCTCCTAGAAGAAACGTGTTTCTGACTCGCTGAATCTCAACATAGATTCAACTCTCTTAGGTGATCGAACGCACAGCAGAGCAGTTTCAAGGAAACGTTTCTCCTGAGTTTTAGACGAAGTTTCCTGCTGTTTAGTACAGATGCCGGCATTGGGCTGGAAATACCGGTTTTGGGATTCTGCACAGAAAGGGTTTGCAAACCGCTGAATCCACACGTGAGTTTAACTCTGTCAGTTGAATGCACACATTGACAACCATTCAGTTAGATAGCTCCGTTTTGGTTTTAGAAGCAGATATTTCTCTGTACAGCCTATGGTCCCATTCACTCGGGAATATCCCAACGCAGCTCCTAGAAGAAACGTGTTTCTGACTCGCTGAATCTCAACATAGATTCAACTCTCTTAGGTGAACGAACGCACAGCAGAGCAGTTTCAAGGAAACGTTTCTCCTGAGTTTTAGACGAAGTTTCCTGCTGTTTAGTACGGATGCCGGCATTGGGCTGGAAATACCGGTTTTGGGATTCTGCACAGAAAGGGTTTGCAAACCGCTGAATCCACACGTGAGTTTAACTCTGTCAGTTGAATGCACACATTGACAACCATTCTGTTTGATAGCACCCTTTTGGTTTTAGAAGCAGATATTTCTCTGTACAGCCTATGGTCCCATTCACTCGGGAATATCCCAACGCAGCTCCTAGAAGAAACGTGTTTCTGACTCGCTGAATCTCAACATACATTCAACTCTCTTAGGTGAACGAACGCACAGCAGAGCAGTTTCAAGGAAACGTTTCTCCTGAGTTTTAGACGAAGTTTCCTGCTGTTTAGTACGGATGCCGGCATTGGGCTGGAAATACCGGTTTTGGGATTCTGCACAGAAAGGGTTTGCAAACCGCTGAATCCACACGTGAGTTTAACTCTGTCAGTTGAATGCACACATTGACAACCATTCAGTTTGATAGCACACTTTTGGTTTTAGAAGCAGATATTTCTCTGTACAGCCTATGGTCCCATTCACTCGGGAATATCCCAATGCAGCTCCTAGAAGAAACGTGTTTCTGACTCGCTGAATCTCAACATAGATTCAACTCTCTTAGGTGAACGAACGCACAGCAGAGCAGTTTCAAGGAAACGTTTCTCCTGAGTCTTAGACGAAGTTTCCTGCTGTTTAGTACGGATGCCGGCATTGGGCTGGAAATACCGGTTTTGGGATTCTGCACAGAAAGGGTTTGCAAACCGCTGAATCCACACGTGAGTTTAACTCTGTCAGTTGAATGCACACATTGACAACCATTCAGTTAGAAAGCACACTTTTGGTTTTAGAAGCAGATAATTCTCTGTACAGCCTATGGTCCCATTCACTCGGGAATATCCCAACGCACCTCCTAGAAGAAACGTGTTTCTGACTCGCTGAATCTCAACATAGATTCAACTCTCTTAGGTGATCGAACGCACAGCAGAGCAGTTTCAAGGAAACGTTTCTCCTGAGTTTTAGACGAAGTTTCCTGCTGTTTAGTACAGATGCCGGCATTGGGCTGGAAATACCGGTTTTGGGATTCTGCACAGAAAGGGTTTGCAAACCGCTGAATCCACACGTGAGTTTAACTCTGTCAGTTGAATGCAAACATTGACAACCATTCAGTTAGATAGCACACTTTTGGTTTTAGAAGCAGATATTTCTCTGTACAGCCTATGGTCCCATTCACTCGGGAATATCCCAACGCAGCTCCTAGAAGAAACGTGTTTCTGACTCGCTGAATCTCAACATAGATTCAACTCTCTTAGGTGAACGAACGCACAGCAGAGCAGTTTCAAGGAAACGTTTCTTCTGAGTTTTAGACGAAGTTTCCTGCTGTTTAGTACGTATGCCGGCATTGGGCTGGAAAAACCGGTTTTGGGATTCTGCACAGAAAGGGTTTGCAAACCGCTGAATCCACACGTGAGTTTAACTCTGTCAGTTGAATGCACACATTGACAACCATTCAGTTTGATAGCACACTTTTGGTTTTAGAAGCAGATATTTCTCTGTACAGCCTATGGTCCCATTCACTCGGGAATATCCCAACGCAGCTCCTAGAAGAAACGTGTTTCTGACTCGCTGAATCTCAACATAGATTCAACTCTCTTAGGTGAACGAACGCACAGCAGAGCAGTTTCAAGGAAACGTTTCTCCTGAGTCTTAGACGAAGTTTCCTGCTGTTTAGTACGTATGCCGGCATTGGGCTGGAAAAACCGGTTTTGGGATTCTGCACAGAAAGGGTTTGCAAACCGCTGAATCCACATGTGAGTTTAACTCTGTCAGTTGAATGCACACATTGACAACCATTCAGTTTGATAGCACACTTTTGGTTTTAGAAGCAGATATTTCTCTGTACAGCCTATGGTCCCATTCACTCAGGAATATCCCAACGCAGCTCGTAGAAGAAACGTGTTTCTGACTCGCTGAATCTCAACACAGATTCAACTCTCTTAGGTGAACGAACGCACAGCAGAGCAGTTTCAAGGAAACGTTTCTCCTGAGATTTAGACGAAGTTTCCTGCTGTTTAGTACGGATGCCGGCATTGGGATGGAAATACTGGTTTTGGGATTCTGCACAGAAAGGGTTTGCAAACCGCTGAATCCACACGTGAGTTTAACTCTGTCAGTTGAATGCACACATTGACAACCATTCAGTTTGATAGCACCGTTTTGGTTTTAGAAGCAGATATTTCTCTGTACAGCCTATGGTCCCATTCACTCGGGAATATCCCAACGCAGCTCCTAGAAGAAACGTGTTTCTGACTCGCTGAATCTCAACTTAGTTTCAAGTCTCTTAGGTGAACGAACGCACAGAAGAGCAGTTTCAAGGAAACGTTTCTCCTGAGTTTTAGACGAAGTTTCCTGCTGTTTAGTACGGATGCCGGCATTGAGCTGGAATTACCGGTTTTGGGATTCTGCACAGAAAGGGTTTGCAAACCGCTGAATCCAAACGTGAGTTTAACTCCGTCAGTTGAATGCACACATTGACAACCATTCAGTTAGATACCACCCTTTTGGTTGTAGGAGCAGATATTTCTCTGTACAGCCTATGGTCCCATTCACTCGGGAATATCCCAACGCACCTCTTAGAAGAAACGTGTTTCTGACTCGCTGAATCTCAACATAGATTCAACTCTCTTAGGTGATCGAACGCACAGCAGAGCAGTTTCAAGGAAACGTTTCTCCTGAGTTTTAGACGAAGTTTCCTGCTGTTTAGTACGGATGCCGGCATTGGGCTGGAAATACCGGTTTTGGGATTCTGCACAGAAAGGGTTTGCAAACCTCTGAATCCACATGTGAGTTTAACTCTGTCAGTTGAATGCACACATTGACAACCATTCAGTTAGATAGCTCCGTTTTGGTTTTAGAAGCAGATATTTCTCTGTACAACCTATGGTCCCATTCACTCGGGAATATCCCAACGCAGCTCCTAGAAGAAACGTGTTTCTGACTCGCTGAATCTCAACATAGATTCAACTCTCTTAGGTGAACGAACGCACAGCAGAGCAGTTTCAAGGAAACGTTTCTCCTGAGTTTTAGACGAAGTTTCCTGCTGTTTAGTACGGATGCCGGCATTGGGCTGGACATACCGGTTTTGGGATTCTGCACAGAAAGGGTTTACAAACCGCTGAATCCACACGTGAGTTTAACTCTGTCAATTGAATGCACACATTGACAACCATTCAGTTTGATAGCACCCTTTTGGTTTTAGAAGCAGATATTTCTCTGTACAGCCTATGGTCCCATTCACTCGGGAATATCCCAACGCAGCTCCTAGAAGAAACGTGTTTCTGACTCGCTGAATCTCAACATAGATTCAACTCTCTTAGGTGAACGAACGCACAGCAGAGCAGTTTCAAGGAAACGTTTCTCCTGAGTTTTAGACGAAGTTTCCTGCTGTTTAGTACGGATGCCGGCATTGTGCTGGAAATACCGCTTTTGGGATTCTGCACAGAAAGGGTTTGCAAACCGCTGAATCCACACGTGACTTTCACTCTGTCAGTTGAATGCACACATTGACAACCATTCAGTTTGATAGCACACTTTTGGTTTTAGAAGCAGATATTTCTCTGTACAGCCTATGGTCCCATTCACTCGGCAATATCCCATCGCAGCTCCTAGAAGAAACGTGTTTCTGACACGCTGAATCTCAACATAGATTCAACTCTCTTAGGTGAACGAAAGCACAGCAGAGCAGTTTCAAGGAAACGTTTCTCCTGAGTTTTAGACGAAGTTTCCTGCTGTTTAGTACGGATGCCGGCATTGGGCTGGAAATACCAGTTTTGGGATTCTGCACAGAAAGGGTTTGCAAACCGCTGAATCCACACGTGAGTTTAACTCTGTCAGTTGAATGCACACATTGACAACCATTCAGTTAGATAGCTCCGTTTTGGTTTTAGAAGCAGATATTTCTCTGTACAGCCTATGGTCCCATTCACTCGGGAATATCCCAACGCAGCTCCTAACATAAACGTGTTTCTGACTCGCTGAATCTCAACATAGTTTCAACTCTCTTAGGTGAACGAACGCACAGCAGAGCAGTTTCAAGGAAACGTTTCTCCTGAGTTTTAGACGAAGTTTCCTGCTGTTTAGTACGGATGCCGGCATTGAGCTGGAATTACGGGTTTTGGGATTCTGCACAGAAAGGGTTTGTAAACCGCTGAATCCAAACGTGAGTTTAACTCTGTCAGTTGAATGCACACATTGACAACCATTCAGTTAGATGCCACCCTTTTGGTTGTAGGAGCAGATATTTCTCTGTACAGCCTATGGTCCCATTCACTCGGGAATATCCCAACGCACTTCCTAGAAGAAACGTGTTTCTGACTCGCTGAATCTCAACATAGATTCAACTCTCTTAGGTGATCGAACGCACAGCAGAGCAGTTTCAAGGAAACGTTTTCCTGAGTTTTAGACGAAGTTTCCTGCTGTTTAGTACGGATGCCGGCATTGGGCTGGAAATACCGGTTTTGGGATTCTGCACAGAAAGGGTTTGCAAACCGCTGAATCCACACGTGAGTTTAACTCTGTCAGTTGAATGCACACATTGACAACCATTCAGTTAGATAGCTCCGTATTGGTTTTAGAAGCAGATATTTCTCTGTACAGCCTATGGTCACATTCACTCGGGAATATCCCAACGCAGCTCCTAGAAGAAACGTGTTTCTGACTCGCTGAATCTCAACATAGATTCAAATCTCTTAGGTGAACGAACGCACAGCAGAGCAGTTTCAAGGAAACGTTTCTCCTGAGTTTTAGACGAAGTTTCCTGCTGTTTAGTACGTATGCCGGCATTGGGCTGGAAATACCGGTTTTGGGATTCTGCACAGAAAGGGTTTGCAAACCGCTGAATCCACACGTGAGTTTAACTCTGTCAGTTGAATGCACACATTGACAACCATTCAGTTTGATAGCACACTTTTGGTTTTAGAAGCAGATATTTCTCTGTACAGCCTATGGTCCCATTCACTCGGGAATATCCCAACGCAGCTCCTAGAAGAAACGTGTTTCTGACTCGCTGAATCTCAACATAGATTCAACTCTCTTAGGTGAACGAACGCACAGCAGAGCAGTTTCAAGGAAACGTTTCTCCTGAGTTTTAGACGAAGTTTCCTGCTGTTTAGTACGGATGCCGGCATTGGGCTGGAAATACCGGTTTTGGGATTCTGCACAGAAAGGGTTTGCAAACCGCTGAATCCACACGTGAGTTTAACTCTGTCAGTTGAATGCACACATTGACAACCATTCAGTTTGAAAGCACACTTTTGGTTTTAGAAGCAGATATTTCTCTGTACAGCCTATGGTCCCATTCACTCGGGAATATCCCAACGCAGCTCCTAGAAGAAACGTGTTTCTGACTCGCTGAATCTCAACATAGTTTCAACTCTCTTAGGTGAACGAACGCACAGCAGAGCAGTTTCAAGGAAACGTTTCTCCTGAGTCTTAGACGAAGTTTCCTGCTGTTTAGTACGGATGCCGGCATTGGGCTGGAAATACCGGTTTTGGGATTCTGCACAGAAAGGGTTTGCAAACCGCTGAATCCACACGTGAGTTTAACTCTGTCAGTTGAATGCACACATTGACAACCATTCAGTTAGAAAGCACACTTTTGGTTTTAGAAGCAGATAATTCTCTGTACAGCCTATGGTCCCATTCACTCAGGAATATCCCAACGCAACTCCTAGAAGAAACGTGTTTCTGACTCGCTGAATCTCAACATAGATTCAACTCTCTTAGGTGAACGAACGCACAGCAGAGCAGTTTCAAGGAAACGTTTCTCCTGAGTTTTAGACGAAGTTTCCTGCTGTTTAGTACGTATGCCGGCATTGGGCTGGAAATACCGGTTTTGGGATTCTGCACAGAAAGGGTTTGTAAACCGCTGAATCCAAACGTCAGTTTAACTCTCTCAGTTGAATGCACACATTGACAACCATTCAGTTAGATACCACCCTTTTGGTTGTAGGAGCAGATATTTCTCTGTACAGCCTATGGTCCCATTCACTCGGGAATATCCCAACGCACCTCCTAGAAGAAACGTGTTTCTGACTCGCTGAATCTCAACATAGATTCAACTCTCTTAGGTGATCGAACGCACAGCAGAGCAGTTTCAAGGAAACGTTTCTCCTGAGTTTTAGACGAAGTTTCCTGCTGTTTAGTACAGATGCCGGCATTGGGCTGGAAATACCGGTTTTGGGATTCTGCACAGAAAGGGTTTGCAAACCGCTGAATCCACACGTGAGTTTAACTCTGTCAGTTGAATGCAAACATTGACAACCATTCAGTTAGATAGCACACTTTTGGTTTTAGAAGCAGATAATTCTCTGTACAGCCTATGGTCCCATTCACACGGGAATATCCCAACGCAGCTCCTAGAAGAAACGTGTTTCTGACTCGCTGAATCTCAACATAGATTCAACTGTCTTAGGTGAACGAACGCACAGCAGAGCAGTTTCAAGGAAACGTTTCTCCTGAGTTTTAGACGAAGTTTCCTGCTGTTTAGTACGTATGCCGGCATTGGGCTGGAAAAACCGGTTTTGGGATTCTGCACAGAAAGGGTTTGCAAACCGCTGAATCCACACGTGAGTTTAACTCTGTCAGTTGAATGCACACATTGACAACCATTCAGTTAGATAGCTCCGTTTTGGTTTTAGAAGCAGATATTTCTCTGTACAGCCTATGGTCCCATTCACTCGGGAATATCCCAACGCAGCTCCTAGAAGAAACGTGTTTCTGACTCGCTGAATCTCAACATAGATTCAACTCTCTTAGGTGAACGAACGCACAGCAGAGCAGTTTCAAGGAAACGTTTCTCCTGAGTTTTAGACGAAGTTTCCTGCTGTTTAGTACGTATGCCGGCATTGGGCTGGAAATACCGGTTTTGGGATTCTGCACAGAAAGGGTTTGCAAACCGCTGAATCCACACGTGAGTTTAACTCTGTCAGTTGAATGCACACATTGACAACCATTCTGTTTGATAGCACCCTTTTGGTTTTAGAAGCAGATATTTCTCTGTACAGCCTATGGTCCCATTCACTCGGGAATATCCCAACGCAGCTCCTAGAAGAAACGTGTTTCTGACTCGCTGAATCTCAACATAGATTCAACTCTCTTAGGTGAACGAATGCACAGCAGAGCAGTTTCAAGGAAACGTTTCTCCTGAGTCTTAGACGAAGTTTCCTGCTGTTTAGTACGTATGCCGGCATTGGGCTGGAAATACCGGTTTTGGGATTCTGCACAGAAAGGGTTTGCAAACCGCTGAATCCACACGTGAGTTTAACTCTGTCAGTTGAATGCAGACATTGACAACCATTCAGTTAGATAGCTCCGTTTTGGTTTTAGAAGCAGATATTTCTCTGTACAGCCTATGGTCCCATTCACTCGGGAATATCCCAACGCAGCTCCTAGAAGAAACGTGTTTCTGACTCGCTGAATCTCAACATAGATTCAACTCTCTTAGGTGAACGAACGCACAGCAGAGCAGTTTCAAGGAAACGTTTCTCCTGAGTCTTAGACGAAGTTTCCTGCTGTTTAGTACGGATGCCGGCATTGGGCTGGAAATACCGGTTTTGGGATTCTGCACAGAAAGGGTTTGCAAACCGCTGAATCCACACGTGAGTTTAACTCTGTCAGTTGAATGCACACATTGACAACCATTCAGTTAGAAAGCACACTTTTGGTTTTAGAAGCAGATAATTCTCTGTACAGTCTATGGTCCCATTCACTCAGGAATATCCCAACGCAACTCCTAGAAGAAACGTGTTTCTGACTCGCTGAATCTCAACATAGATTCAACTCTCTTAGGTGAACGAACGCACAGCCGAGCAGTTTCAAGGAAACGTTTCTCCTGAGTTTTAGACGAAGTTTCCTGCTGTTTAGTACGTATGCCGGCATTGGGCTGGAAATACCGGTTTTGGGATTCTGCACAGAAAGGGTTTGTAAAGCGCTGAATCCAAACGTCAGTTTAACTCTGTCAGTTGAATGCACACATTGACAACCATTCAGTTAGATACCACCCTTTTGGTTGTAGGAGCAGATATTTCTCTGTACAGCCTATGGTCCCATTCACTCGGGAATATCCCAACGCACCTCCTAGAAGAAACGTGTTTCTGACTCGCTGAATCTCAACATAGATTCAACTCTCTTAGGTGATCGAACGCACAGCAGAGCAGTTTCAAGGAAACGTTTCTCCTGAGTTTTAGACGAAGTTTCCTGCTGTTTAGTACAGATGCCGGCATTGGGCTGGAAATACCGGTTTTGGGATTCTGCACAGAAAGGGTTTGCAAACCGCTGAATCCACACGTGAGTTTAACTCTGTCAGTTGAATGCACACATTGACAACCATTCAGTTAGATAGCTCCGTTTTGGTTTTAGAAGCAGATATTTCTCTGTACAGCCTATGGTCCCATTCACTCGGGAATATCCCAACGCAGCTCCTAGAAGAAACGTGTTTCTGACTCGCTGAATCTCAACATAGATTCAACTCTCTTAGGTGAACGAACGCACAGCAGAGCAGTTTCAAGGAAACGTTTCTCCTGAGTTTTAGACGAAGTTTCCTGCTGTTTAGTACGGATGCCGGCATTGGGCTGGAAATACCGGTTTTGGGATTCTGCACAGAAAGGGTTTGCAAACCGCTGAATCCACACGTGAGTTTAACTCTGTCAGTTGAATGCACACATTGACAACCATTCTGTTTGATAGCACCCTTTTGGTTTTAGAAGCAGATATTTCTCTGTACAGCCTATGGTCCCATTCACTCGGGAATATCCCAACGCAGCTCCTAGAAGAAACGTGTTTCTGACTCGCTGAATCTCAACATACATTCAACTCTCTTAGGTGAACGAACGCACAGCAGAGCAGTTTCAAGGAAACGTTTCTCCTGAGTTTTAGACGAAGTTTCCTGCTGTTTAGTACGGATGCCGGCATTGGGCTGGAAATACCGGTTTTGGGATTCTGCACAGAAAGGGTTTGCAAACCGCTGAATCCACACGTGAGTTTAACTCTGTCAGTTGAATGCACACATTGACAACCATTCAGTTTGATAGCACACTTTTGGTTTTAGAAGCAGATATTTCTCTGTACAGCCTATGGTCCCATTCACTCGGGAATATCCCAATGCAGCTCCTAGAAGAAACGTGTTTCTGACTCGCTGAATCTCAACATAGATTCAACTCTCTTAGGTGAACGAACGCACAGCAGAGCAGTTTCAAGGAAACGTTTCTCCTGAGTCTTAGACGAAGTTTCCTGCTGTTTAGTACGGATGCCGGCATTGGGCTGGAAATACCGGTTTTGGGATTCTGCACAGAAAGGGTTTGCAAACCGCTGAATCCACACGTGAGTTTAACTCTGTCAGTTGAATGCACACATTGACAACCATTCAGTTAGAAAGCACACTTTTGGTTTTAGAAGCAGATAATTCTCTGTACAGCCTATGGTCCCATTCACTCGGGAATATCCCAACGCACCTCCTAGAAGAAACGTGTTTCTGACTCGCTGAATCTCAACATAGATTCAACTCTCTTAGGTGATCGAACGCACAGCAGAGCAGTTTCAAGGAAACGTTTCTCCTGAGTTTTAGACGAAGTTTCCTGCTGTTTAGTACAGATGCCGGCATTGGGCTGGAAATACCGGTTTTGGGATTCTGCACAGAAAGGGTTTGCAAACCGCTGAATCCACACGTGAGTTTAACTCTGTCAGTTGAATGCAAACATTGACAACCATTCAGTTAGATAGCACACTTTTGGTTTTAGAAGCAGATATTTCTCTGTACAGCCTATGGTCCCATTCACTCGGGAATATCCCAACGCAGCTCCTAGAAGAAACGTGTTTCTGACTCGCTGAATCTCAACATAGATTCAACTCTCTTAGGTGAACGAACGCACAGCAGAGCAGTTTCAAGGAAACGTTTCTTCTGAGTTTTAGACGAAGTTTCCTGCTGTTTAGTACGTATGCCGGCATTGGGCTGGAAAAACCGGTTTTGGGATTCTGCACAGAAAGGGTTTGCAAACCGCTGAATCCACACGTGAGTTTAACTCTGTCAGTTGAATGCACACATTGACAACCATTCAGTTTGATAGCACACTTTTGGTTTTAGAAGCAGATATTTCTCTGTACAGCCTATGGTCCCATTCACTCGGGAATATCCCAACGCAGCTCCTAGAAGAAACGTGTTTCTGACTCGCTGAATCTCAACATAGATTCAACTCTCTTAGGTGAACGAACGCACAGCAGAGCAGTTTCAAGGAAACGTTTCTCCTGAGTCTTAGACGAAGTTTCCTGCTGTTTAGTACGTATGCCGGCATTGGGCTGGAAAAACCGGTTTTGGGATTCTGCACAGAAAGGGTTTGCAAACCGCTGAATCCACATGTGAGTTTAACTCTGTCAGTTGAATGCACACATTGACAACCATTCAGTTTGATAGCACACTTTTGGTTTTAGAAGCAGATATTTCTCTGTACAGCCTATGGTCCCATTCACTCGGGAATATCCCAACGCAGCTCGTAGAAGAAACGTGTTTCTGACTCGCTGAATCTCAACACAGATTCAACTCTCTTAGGTGAACGAACGCACAGCAGAGCAGTTTCAAGGAAACGTTTCTCCTGAGATTTAGACGAAGTTTCCTGCTGTTTAGTACGGATGCCGGCATTGGGATGGAAATACTGGTTTTGGGATTCTGCACAGAAAGGGTTTGCAAACCGCTGAATCCACACGTGAGTTTAACTCTGTCAGTTGAATGCACACATTGACAACCATTCAGTTTGATAGCACCGTTTTGGTTTTAGAAGCAGATATTTCTCTGTACAGCCTATGGTCCCATTCACTCGGGAATATCCCAACGCAGCTCCTAGAAGAAACGTGTTTCTGACTCGCTGAATCTCAACTTAGTTTCAAGTCTCTTAGGTGAACGAACGCACAGAAGAGCAGTTTCAAGGAAACGTTTCTCCTGAGTTTTAGACGAAGTTTCCTGCTGTTTAGTACGGATGCCGGCATTGAGCTGGAATTACCGGTTTTGGGATTCTGCACAGAAAGGGTTTGCAAACCGCTGAATCCAAACGTGAGTTTAACTCCGTCAGTTGAATGCACACATTGACAACCATTCAGTTAGATACCACCCTTTTGGTTGTAGGAGCAGATATTTCTCTGTACAGCCTATGGTCCCATTCACTCGGGAATATCCCAACGCACCTCTTAGAAGAAACGTGTTTCTGACTCGCTGAATCTCAACATAGATTCAACTCTCTTAGGTGATCGAACGCACAGCAGAGCAGTTTCAAGGAAACGTTTCTCCTGAGTTTTAGACGAAGTTTCCTGCTGTTTAGTACGGATGCCGGCATTGGGCTGGAAATACCGGTTTTGGGATTCTGCACAGAAAGGGTTTGCAAACCTCTGAATCCACATGTGAGTTTAACTCTGTCAGTTGAATGCACACATTGACAACCATTCAGTTAGATAGCTCCGTTTTGGTTTTAGAAGCAGATATTTCTCTGTACAACCTATGGTCCCATTCACTCGGGAATATCCCAACGCAGCTCCTAGAAGAAACGTGTTTCTGACTCGCTGAATCTCAACATAGATTCAACTCTCTTAGGTGAACGAACGCACAGCAGAGCAGTTTCAAGGAAACGTTTCTCCTGAGTTTTAGACGAAGTTTCCTGCTGTTTAGTACGGATGCCGGCATTGGGCTGGACATACCGGTTTTGGGATTCTGCACAGAAAGGGTTTGCAAACCGCTGAATCCACACGTGAGTTTAACTCTGTCAGTTGAATGCACACATTGACAACCATTCAGTTTGATAGCACCCTTTTGGTTTTAGAAGCAGATATTTCTCTGTACAGCCTATGGTCCCATTCACTCGGGAATATCCCAACGCAGCTCCTAGAAGAAACGTGTTTCTGACTCGCTGAATCTCAACATAGATTCAACTCTCTTAGGTGAACGAACGCACAGCAGAGCAGTTTCAAGGAAACGTTTCTCCTGAGTTTTAGACGAAGTTTCCTGCTGTTTAGTACGGATGCCGGCATTGTGCTGGAAATACCGCTTTTGGGATTCTGCACAGAAAGGGTTTGCAAACCGCTGAATCCACACGTGACTTTCACTCTGTCAGTTGAATGCACACATTGACAACCATTCAGTTTGATAGCACACTTTTGGTTTTAGAAGCAGATATTTCTCTGTACAGCCTATGGTCCCATTCACTCGGGAATATCCCATCGCAGCTCCTAGAAGAAACGTGTTTCTGACACGCTGAATCTCAACATAGATTCAACTCTCTTAGGTGAACGAAAGCACAGCAGAGCAGTTTCAAGGAAACGTTTCTCCTGAGTTTTAGACGAAGTTTCCTGCTGTTTAGTACGGATGCCGGCATTGGGCTGGAAATACCAGTTTTGGGATTCTGCACAGAAAGGGTTTGCAAACCGCTGAATCCACACGTGAGTTTAACTCTGTCAGTTGAATGCACACATTGACAACCATTCAGTTAGATAGCTCCGTTTTGGTTTTAGAAGCAGATATTTCTCTGTACAGCCTATGGTCCCATTCACTCGGGAATATCCCAACGCAGCTCCTAACATAAACGTGTTTCTGACTCGCTGAATCTCAACATAGTTTCAACTCTCTTAGGTGAACGAACGCACAGCAGAGCAGTTTCAAGGAAACGTTTCTCCTGAGTTTTAGACGAAGTTTCCTGCTGTTTAGTACGGATGCCGGCATTGAGCTGGAATTACGGGTTTTGGGATTCTGCACAGAAAGGGTTTGTAAACCGCTGAATCCAAACGTGAGTTTAACTCTGTCAGTTGAATGCACACATTGACAACCATTCAGTTAGATGCCACCCTTTTGGTTGTAGGAGCAGATATTTCTCTGTACAGCCTATGGTCCCATTCACTCGGGAATATCCCAACGCACTTCCTAGAAGAAACGTGTTTCTGACTCGCTGAATCTCAACATAGATTCAACTCTCTTAGGTGATCGAACGCACAGCAGAGCAGTTTCAAGGAAACGTTTTCCTGAGTTTTAGACGAAGTTTCCTGCTGTTTAGTACGGATGCCGGCATTGGGCTGGAAATACCGGTTTTGGGATTCTGCACAGAAAGGGTTTGCAAACCGCTGAATCCACACGTGAGTTTAACTCTGTCAGTTGAATGCACACATTGACAACCATTCAGTTAGATAGCTCCGTATTGGTTTTAGAAGCAGATATTTCTCTGTACAGCCTATGGTCACATTCACTCGGGAATATCCCAACGCAGCTCCTAGAAGAAACGTGTTTCTGACTCGCTGAATCTCAACATAGATTCAAATCTCTTAGGTGAACGAACGCACAGCAGAGCAGTTTCAAGGAAACGTTTCTCCTGAGTTTTAGACGAAGTTTCCTGCTGTTTAGTACGTATGCCGGCATTGGGCTGGAAATACCGGTTTTGGGATTCTGCACAGAAAGGGTTTGCAAACCGCTGAATCCACACGTGAGTTTAACTCTGTCAGTTGAATGCACACATTGACAACCATTCAGTTTGATAGCACACTTTTGGTTTTAGAAGCAGATATTTCTCTGTACAGCCTATGGTCCCATTCACTCGGGAATATCCCAACGCAGCTCCTAGAAGAAACGTGTTTCTGACTCGCTGAATCTCAACATAGATTCAACTCTCTTAGGTGAACGAACGCACAGCAGAGCAGTTTCAAGGAAACGTTTCTCCTGAGTTTTAGACGAAGTTTCCTGCTGTTTAGTACGGATGCCGGCATTGGGCTGGAAATACCGGTTTTGGGATTCTGCACAGAAAGGGTTTGCAAACCGCTGAATCCACACGTGAGTTTAACTCTGTCAGTTGAATGCACACATTGACAACCATTCAGTTTGAAAGCACACTTTTGGTTTTAGAAGCAGATATTTCTCTGTACAGCCTATGGTCCCATTCACTCGGGAATATCCCAACGCAGCTCCTAGAAGAAACGTGTTTCTGACTCGCTGAATCTCAACATAGTTTCAACTCTCTTAGGTGAACGAACGCACAGCAGAGCAGTTTCAAGGAAACGTTTCTCCTGAGTCTTAGACGAAGTTTCCTGCTGTTTAGTACGGATGCCGGCATTGGGCTGGAAATACCGGTTTTGGGATTCTGCACAGAAAGGGTTTGCAAACCGCTGAATCCACACGTGAGTTTAACTCTGTCAGTTGAATGCACACATTGACAACCATTCAGTTAGAAAGCACACTTTTGGTTTTAGAAGCAGATAATTCTCTGTACAGCCTATGGTCCCATTCACTCAGGAATATCCCAACGCAACTCCTAGAAGAAACGTGTTTCTGACTCGCTGAATCTCAACATAGATTCAACTCTCTTAGGTGAACGAACGCACAGCAGAGCAGTTTCAAGGAAACGTTTCTCCTGAGTTTTAGACGAAGTTTCCTGCTGTTTAGTACGTATGCCGGCATTGGGCTGGAAATACCGGTTTTGGGATTCTGCACAGAAAGGGTTTGTAAACCGCTGAATCCAAACGTCAGTTTAACTCTCTCAGTTGAATGCACACATTGACAACCATTCAGTTAGATACCACCCTTTTGGTTGTAGGAGCAGATATTTCTCTGTACAGCCTATGGTCCCATTCACTCGGGAATATCCCAACGCACCTCCTAGAAGAAACGTGTTTCTGACTCGCTGAATCTCAACATAGATTCAACTCTCTTAGGTGATCGAACGCACAGCAGAGCAGTTTCAAGGAAACGTTTCTCCTGAGTTTTAGACGAAGTTTCCTGCTGTTTAGTACAGATGCCGGCATTGGGCTGGAAATACCGGTTTTGGGATTCTGCACAGAAAGGGTTTGCAAACCGCTGAATCCACAAGTGAGTTTAACTCTGTCAGTTGAATGCAAACATTGACAACCATTCAGTTAGATAGCACACTTTTGGTTTTAGAAGCAGATATTTCTCTGTACAGCCTATGGTCCCATTCACTCGGGAATATCCCAACGCAGCTCCTAGAAGAAACGTGTTTCTGACTCGCTGAATCTCAACATAGATTCAACTCTCTTAGGTGAACGAACGCACAGCAGAGCAGTTTCAAGGAAACGTTTCTCCTGAGTTTTAGACGAAGTTTCCTGCTGTTTAGTACGGATGCCGGCATTGGGCTGGAAATACCGGTTTCGGGATTCTGCACAGAAAGGGTTTGCAAACCGCTGAATCCACACGTGAGTTTAACTCTGTCAGTTGAATGCACACATTGACAACCATTCAGTTAGATAGCTCCGTTTTGGTTTTAGAAGCAGATATTTCTCTGTACAGCCTATGGTCCCATTCACTCGGGAATATCCCAACGCAGCTCCTAGAAGAAACGTGTTTCTGACTCGCTGAATCTCAACATAGATTCAACTCTCTTAGGTGAACGAACGCACAGCAGAGCAGTTTCAAGGAAACGTTTCTCCTGAGTTTTAGACGAAGTTTCCTGCTGTTTAGTACGGATGCCGGCATTGGGCTGGAAATACCGGTTTTGGGATTCTGCACAGAAAGGGTTTGCAAACCGCTGAATCCACACGTGAGTTAAACTCTGTCAGTTGAATGCACACATTGACAACCATTCTGTTTGATAGCACCCTTTTGGTTTTAGAAGCAGATATTTCTCTGTACAGCCTATGGTCCCATTCACTCGGGAATATCCCAACGCAGCTCCTAGAAGAAACGTGTTTCTGACTCGCTGAATCTCAACATAGATTCAACTCTCTTAGGTGAACGAACGCACAGCAGAGCAGTTTCAAGGAAACGTTTCTCCTGAGTTTTAGACGAAGTTTCCTGCTGTTTAGTACGGATGCCGGCATTGGGCTGGAAATACCGGTTTTGGGATTCTGCACAGAAAGGGTTTGCAAACCGCTGAATCCACACGTGAGTTTAACTCTGTCAGTTGAATGCACACATTGACAACCATTCAGTTTGATAGCACACTTTTGGTTTTAGAAGCAGATATTTCTCTGTACAGCCTATGGTCCCATTCACTCGGGAATATCCCAACGCAGCTCCTAGAAGAAACGTGTTTCTGACTCGCTGAATCTCAACATAGATTCAACTCTCTTAGGTGAACGAACGCACAGCAGAGCAGTTTCAAGGAAACGTTTCTCCTGAGTCTTAGACGAAGTTTCCTGCTGTTTAGTACGGATGCCGGCATTGGGCTGGAAATACCGGTTTTGGGATTCTGCACAGAAAGGGTTTGCAAACCGCTGAATCCACACGTGAGTTTAACTCTGTCAGTTGAATGCACACATTGACAACCATTCAGTTAGATAGCACACTTTTGGTTTTAGAAGCAGATAATTCTCTGTACAGCCTATGGTCCCATTCACTCAGGAATATCCCAACGCAACTCCTAGAAGAAACGTGTTTCTGACTCGCTGAATCTCAACATAGATTCAACTCTCTTAGGTGAACGAACGCACAGCAGAGCAGTTTCAAGGAAACGTTTCTCCTGAGTTTTAGACGAAGTTTCCTGCTGTTTAGTACGTATGCCGGCATTGGGCTGGAAATACCGGTTTTGGGATTCTGCACAGAAAGGGTTTGTAAACCGCTGAATCCAAACGTCAGTTTAACTCTGTCAGTTGAATGCACACATTGACAACCATTCAGTTAGATACCACCCTTTTGGTTGTAGGAGCAGATATTTCTCTGTACAGCCTATGGTCCCATTCACACGGGAATATCCCAACGCACCTCCTAGAAGAAACGTGTTTCTGACTCGCTGAATCTCAACATAGATTCAACTCTCTTAGGTGATCGAACGCACAGCAGAGCAGTTTCAAGGAAACGTTTCTCCTGAGTTTTAGACGAAGTTTCCTGCTGTTTAGTACAGATGCCGGCATTGGGCTGGAAATACCGGTTTTGGGATTCTGCACAGAAAGGGTTTGCAAACCGCTGAATCCACACGTGAGTTTAACTCTGTCAGTTGAATGCAAACATTGACAACCATTCAGTTAGATAGCACACTTTTGGTTTTAGAAGCAGATAATTCTCTGTACAGCCTATGGTCCCATTCACACGGGAATATCCCAACGCAGCTCCTAGAAGAAACGTGTTTCTGACTCGCTGAATCTCAACATAGATTCAACTGTCTTAGGTGAACGAACGCACAGCAGAGCAGTTTCAAGGAAACGTTTCTCCTGAGTTTTAGACGAAGTTTCCTGCTGTTTAGTACGTATGCCGGCATTGGGCTGGAAAAACCGGTTTTGGGATTCTGCACAGAAAGGGTTTGCAAACCGCTGAATCCACACGTGAGTTTAACTCTGTCAGTTGAATGCACACATTGACAACCATTCAGTTAGATAGCTCCGTTTTGGTTTTAGAAGCAGATATTTCTCTGTACAGCCTATGGTCCCATTCACTCGGGAATATCCCAACGCAGCTCCTAGAAGAAACGTGTTTCTGACTCGCTGAATCTCAACATAGATTCAACTCTCTTAGGTGAACGAACGCACAGCAGAGCAGTTTCAAGGAAACGTTTCTCCTGAGTTTTAGACGAAGTTTCCTGCTGTTTAGTACGTATGCCGGCATTGGGCTGGAAATACCGGTTTTGGGATTCTGCACAGAAAGGGTTTGCAAACCGCTGAATCCACACGTGAGTTTAACTCTGTCAGTTGAATGCACACATTGACAACCATTCTGTTTGATAGCACCCTTTTGGTTTTAGAAGCAGATATTTCTCTGTACAGCCTATGGTCCCATTCACTCGGGAATATCCCAACGCAGCTCCTAGAAGAAACGTGTTTCTGACTCGCTGAATCTCAACATAGATTCAACTCTCTTAGGTGAACGAATGCACAGCAGAGCAGTTTCAAGGAAACGTTTCTCCTGAGTCTTAGACGAAGTTTCCTGCTGTTTAGTACGTATGCCGGCATTGGGCTGGAAATACCGGTTTTGGGATTCTGCACAGAAAGGGTTTGCAAACCGCTGAATCCACACGTGAGTTTAACTCTGTCAGTTGAATGCAGACATTGACAACCATTCAGTTAGATAGCTCCGTTTTGGTTTTAGAAGCAGATATTTCTCTGTACAGCCTATGGTCCCATTCACTCGGGAATATCCCAACGCAGCTCCTAGAAGAAACGTGTTTCTGACTCGCTGAATCTCAACATAGATTCAACTCTCTTAGGTGAACGAACGCACAGCAGAGCAGTTTCAAGGAAACGTTTCTCCTGAGTCTTAGACGAAGTTTCCTGCTGTTTAGTACGGATGCCGGCATTGGGCTGGAAATACCGGTTTTGGGATTCTGCACAGAAAGGGTTTGCAAACCGCTGAATCCACACGTGAGTTTAACTCTGTCAGTTGAATGCACACATTGACAACCATTCAGTTAGAAAGCACACTTTTGGTTTTAGAAGCAGATAATTCTCTGTACAGTCTATGGTCCCATTCACTCAGGAATATCCCAACGCAACTCCTAGAAGAAACGTGTTTCTGACTCGCTGAATCTCAACATAGATTCAACTCTCTTAGGTGAACGAACGCACAGCCGAGCAGTTTCAAGGAAACGTTTCTCCTGAGTTTTAGACGAAGTTTCCTGCTGTTTAGTACGTATGCCGGCATTGGGCTGGAAATACCGGTTTTGGGATTCTGCACAGAAAGGGTTTGTAAACCGCTGAATCCAAACGTCAGTTTAACTCTGTCAGTTGAATGCACACATTGACAACCATTCGGTTAGATACCACCCTTTTGGTTGTAGGGGCAGATATTTCTCTGTACAGCCTATGGTCCCATTCACTCGGGAATATCCCAACGCACCTCCTAGAAGAAACGTGTTTCTGACTCGCTGAATCTCAACATAGATTCAACTCTCTTAGGTGATCGAACGCACAGCAGAGCAGTTTCAAGGAAACGTTTCTCCTGAGTTTTAGACGAAGTTTCCTGCTGTTTAGTACAGATGCCGGCATTGGGCTGGAAATACCGGTTTTGGGATTCTGCACAGAAAGGGTTTGCAAACCGCTGAATCCACACGTGAGTTTAACTCTGTCAGTTGAATGCAAACATTGACAACCATTCAGTTAGATAGCACACTTTTGGTTTTAGAAGCAGATATTTCTCTGTACAGCCTATGGTCCCATTCACTCGGGAATATCCCAACGCAGCTCCTAGAAGAAACGTGTTTCTGACTCGCTGAATCTCAACATAGATTCAACTGTCTTAGGTGAACGAAGGCACAGCAGAGCAGTTTCAAGGAAACGTTTCTCCTGAGTTTTAGACGAAGTTTCCTGCTGTTTAGTACGTATGCCGGCATTGGGCTGGAAAAACCGGTTTTGGGATTCTGCACAGAAAGGGTTTGCAAACCGCTGAATCCACACGTGAGTTTAACTCTGTCAGTTGAATGCACACATTGACAACCATTCAGTTAGATAGCTCCGTTTTGGTTTTAGAAGCAGATATTTCTCTGTACAGCCTATGGTCCCATTCACTCGGGAATATCCCAACGCAGCTCCTAGAAGAAACGTGTTTCTGACTCGCTGAATCTCAACATAGATTCAACTCTCTTAGGTGAACGAACGCACAGCAGAGCAGTTTCAAGGAAACGTTTCTCCTGAGTTTTAGACGAAGTTTCCTGCTGTTTAGTACGTATGCCGGCATTGGGCTGGAAATACCGGTTTTGGGATTCTGCACAGAAAGGGTTTGCAAACCGCTGAATCCACACGTGAGTTTAACTCTGTCAGTTGAATGCACACATTGACAACCATTCTGTTTGATAGCACCCTTTGGTTTTAGAAGCAGATATTTCTCTGTACAGCCTATGGTCCCATTCACTCGGGAATATCCCAACGCAGCTCCTAGAAGAAACGTGTTTCTGACTCGCTGAATCTCAACATAGATTCAACTCTCTTAGGTGAACGAATGCACAGCAGAGCAGTTTCAAGGAAACGTTTCTCCTGAGTCTTAGACGAAGTTTCCTGCTGTTTAGTACGTATGCCGGCATTGGGCTGGAAATACCGGTTTTGGGATTCTGCACAGAAAGGGTTTGCAAACCGCTGAATCCACACGTGAGTTTAACTCTGTCAGTTGAATGCAGACATTGACAACCATTCAGTTAGATAGCTCCGTTTTGGTTTTAGAAGCAGATATTTCTCTGTACAGCCTATGGTCCCATTCACTCGGGAATATCCCAACGCAGCTCCTAGAAGAAACGTGTTTCTGACTCGCTGAATCTCAACATACATTCAACTCTCTTAGGTGAACGAACGCACAGCAGAGCGGTTTCAAAGACACGTTTCTCCTGAGTTTTAGACGAAGTTTCCTGCTGTTTAGTACGATGCCGGCATTGGGCTGGACATACCGGTTTTGGGATTCTGCACAGAAATGGTTTGCAAACCGCTGAATCCACACGTGAGTTTAACTCTGTCAGTTGAATGCACACATTGACAACCATTCAGTTAGATAGCTCCGTTTTGGTTTTAGAAGCAGATATTTCTCTGTACAGCCTATGGTCCCATTCACTCGGGAATATCCCAACGCAGCTCCTAGAAGAAACGTGTTTCTGACTCGCTGAATCTCAGCATAGATTCAACTCTCTTAGGTGAACGAACGCACAGCAGAGCAGTTTCAAGGAAACGTTTCTCCTGAGTTTTAGACGAAGTTTCCTACTGTTTTGTACAGATGCCGGCATTGGTCTGGACCTACCGGTTTTGGGATTCTGCACAGGAATGGTTTGCAAACCGCTGAATACACACGTGAGTTTAACTCTGTCAGTTGAATGCACACATTGACAATCATTCAGTTAGATAGCTCCGTTTTAGTATTAGAAGCAGATATTTCTCTGTACAGCCTATGGTCCCATTCACTCGGGAATATCCCAACGCAGCTCCTAGCATAAACGTGTTTCTGACTCGCTGAATCTCAGCATAGTTTCAACTCTCTTAGGTGAACGAACGCACAGCAGAGCAGTTTCAAGGAAACATTTCTCCTGAGTTTTAGACGAAGTTTCCTGCTGTTTAGTACGGATGCCGGCATTGGGCTGGAAATACCGGTTTTGGGATTCTGCACAGAAAGGGTTTGCAAACCGCTGAATCCACACGTGAGTTTAACTCTGTCAGTTGAATGCAAACATTGACAACCATTCAGTTTGATAGCACACTTTTGGTTTTAGAAGCAGATATTTCTCTGTACAGCCTATGGTCCCATTCACTCGGGAATATCCCAACGCAGCTCCTAGAAGAAACGTGTTTCTGACTCGCTGAATCTCAACATAGATTCAACTCTCTTAGGTGAACGAACGCACAGCCGAGCAGTTTCAAGGAAACGTTTCTCCTGAGTCTTAGACGAAGTTTCCTGCTGTTTAGTACGTATGCCGGCATTGGGCTGGAAATACCGGTTTTTGGATTCTGCACAGAACGGGTTTGCAAACCGCTGAATCCACACGTGAGTTTAACTCTGTCAGTTGAATGCACACATTGACAACCATTCAGTTAGATAGCTCCGTTTTGGTTTTAGAAGCAGATATTTCTCTGTACAGCCTATGGTCCCATTCACTCGGGAATATCCCAACGCAGCTCCTAGAAGAAACGTGTTTCTGACTCGCTGAATCTCAACATAGATTCAACTCTCTTAGGTGAACGAACGCACAGCAGAGCGGTTTCAAAGACACGTTTCTCCTGAGTTTTAGACGAAGTTTCCTGCTGTTTAGTACGATGCCGGCATTGGGCTGGACATACCGGTTTTGGGATTCTGCACAGAAATGGTTTGCAAACCGCTGAATCCACACGTGAGTTTAACTCTGTCAGTTGAATGCACACATTGACAACCATTCAGTTAGATAGCTCCGTTTTGGTTTTAGAAGCAGATATTTCTCTGTACAGCCTATGGTCCCATTCACTCGGGAATATCCCAACGCAGCTCCTAGAAGAAACGTGTTTCTGACTCGCTGAATCTCAGCATAGATTCAACTCTCTTAGGTGAACGAACGCACAGCAGAGCAGTTTCAAGGAAACGTTTCTCCTGAGTTTTAGACGAAGTTTCCTACTGTTTTGTACAGATGCCGGCATTGGTCTGGACCTACCGGTTTTGGGATTCTGCACAGAAATGGTTTGCAAACCGCTGAATACACACGTGAGTTTAACTCTGTCAGTTGAATGCACACATTGACAATCATTCAGTTAGATAGCTCCGTTTTAGTATTAGAAGCAGATATTTCTCTGTACAGCCTATGGTCCCATTCACTCGGGAATATCCCAACGCAGCTCCTAGCATAAACGTGTTTCTGACTCGCTGAATCTCAGCATAGTTTCAACTCTCTTAGGTGAACGAACGCACAGCAGAGCAGTTTCAAGGAAACATTTCTCCTGAGTTTTAGACGAAGTTTCCTGCTGTTTAGTACGGATGCCGGCATTGGGCTGGAAATACCGGTTTTGGGATTCTGCACAGAAAGGGTTTGCAAACCGCTGAATCCACACGTGAGTTTAACTCTGTCAGTTGAATGCAAACATTGACAACCATTCAGTTTGATAGCACACTTTTGGTTTTAGAAGCAGATATTTCTCTGTACAGCCTATGGTCCCATTCACTCGGGAATATCCCAACGCAGCTACTAGAAGAAACGTGTTTCTGACTCGCTGAATCTCAACATAGATTCAACTCTCTTAGGTGAACGAACGCACAGCCGAGCAGTTTCAAGGAAACGTTTCTCCTGAGTCTTAGACGAAGTTTCCTGCTGTTTAGTACGTATGCCGGCATTGGGCTGGAAATACCGGTTTTGGGATTCTGCACAGAAAGGGTTTGCAAACCGCTGAATCCACACGTGAGTTTAACTCTGTCAGTTGAATGCACACATTGACAACCATTCAGTTAGATAGCTCCGTTTTGGTTTTAGAAGCAGATATTTCTCTGTACAGCCTATGGTCACATTCACTCGGGAATATCCCAATGCAGCTCCTAGAAGAAACGTGTTTCTGACTCGCTGAATCTCAACATAGATTCAACTCTCTTAGGTGAACGAATGCACAGCAGAGCAGTTTCAAGGAAACGTTTCTCCTGAGTTTTAGACGAAGGTTCCTGCTGTTTAGTACGGATGCCGGCATTGGGCTGGAAATACCGGTTTTGGGATTCTGCACAGAAAGGGTTTGCAAACCGCTGAATCCACACGTGAGTTTAACTCTGTCAGTTCAATGCACACATTGACAACCATTCAGTTTGATAGCACACTTTTGGTTTTAGAAGCAGATATTTCTCTGTACAGCCTATGGTCCCATTCACTCGGGAATATCCCAACGCAGCTCCTAGAAGAAACGTGTTTCTGACTCGCTGAATCTCAACATAGATTCAACTCTCTTAGGTGAACGAACGCACAGCAGAGCAGTTTCAAGGAAACGTTTCTCCTGAGTTTTAGACGAAGTTTCCTGCTGTTTAGTACGTATGCCGGCATTGGGCTGGAAATACCGGTTTTGGGATTCTGCACAGAAAGGGTTTGCAAACCGCTGAATCCACACGTGAGTTTAACTCTGTCAGTTGAATGCACACATTGACAACCATTCAGTTTGATAGCACACTTTTGGTTTTAGAAGCAGATATTTCTCTGTACTGCCTATGGTCCCATTCACTCGGGAATATCCCAACGCAGCTCCTAGAAGAAACGTGTTTCTGACTCGCTGAATCTCAACATAGATTCAACTCTCTTAGGTGAACGAACGCACAGCAGAGCAGTTTCAAGGAAACGTTTCTCCTGAGTTTTAGACGAAGTTTCCTGCTGTTTAGTACGGATGCCGGCATTGGGCTGGAAATACCGGTTTTGGGATTCTGCACAGAAAGGGTTTGTAAACCGCTGAATCCACACGTGAGTTTAACTCTGTCAGTTGAATGCACACATTGACAACCATTCAGTTAGAAAGCACACTTTTGGTTTTAGAAGCAGATAATTCTCTGTACAGCCTATGGTCCCATTCACTCGGGAATATCCCAACACAGCTCCTAGAAGAAACGTGTTTCTGACTCGCTGAATCTCAACATAGATTCAACTCTCTTAGGTGAACGAACGCACAGCAGAGCAGTTTCAAGGAAACATTTCTCCTGAGTTTTAGACGAAGTTTCCTGCTGTTTAGTACGGATGCCGGCATTGGGCTGGACATACCGGTTTTGGGATTCTGCACAGAAATGGTTTGCAAACCGCTGAATCCACACGTGAGTTTAACTCCGTCAGTTGAATGCACACATTGACAACCATTCAGTTAGATAGCTCCGTTTTGGTTTTAGAAGCAGATATTTCTCTGTACAGCCTATGGTCCCATTCACTCGGGAATATCCCAACTCAGCTCCTAGCATAAACGTGTTTCTGACTCGCTGAATCTCAACATAGTTTCAACTCTCTTAGGTGAACGAACGCACAGAAGAGCAGTTTCAAGGAAACGTTTCTCCTGAGTTTTAGACGAAGTTTCCTGCTGTTTAGTACGGATGCCGGCATTGAGCTGGAATTACCGGTTTTGGGATTCTGCACAGAAAGGGTTTGTAAACCGCTGAATCCAAACGTGAGTTTAACTCTGTCAGTTGAATGCACACATTGACAACCATTCGGTTAGATACCACCCTTTTGGTTGTAGGAGCAGATATTTCTCTGTACAGCCTATGGTCCCATTCACTCGGGAATATCCCAACGCAGCTCCTAGAAGAAACGTGTTTCTGACTCGCTGAATCTCAACATAGATTCAACTCTCTTAGGTGATCGAACGCACAGCAGAGCAGTTTCAAGGAAACGTTTCTCCTGAGTTTTAGACGAAGTTTCCTGCTGTTTAGTACGGATGCCGGCATTGGGCTGGAAATACCGGTTTTGGGATTCTGCACAGAAAGGGTTTGCAAACCGCTGAATCCACACGTGAGTTTAACTCTGTCAGTTGAATGCACACATTGACAACCATTCAGTTAGATAGCTCCGTTTTGGTTTTAGAAGCAGATATTTCTCTGTACAGCCTATGGTCACATTCACTCGGGAATATCCCAATGCAGCTCCTAGAAGAAACGTGTTTCTGACTCGCTGAATCTCAACATAGATTCAAGTCTCTTAGGTGAACGAATGCACAGCAGAGCAGTTTCAAGGAAACGTTTCTCCTGAGTTTTAGACGAAGGTTCCTGCTGTTTAGTACGGATGCCGGCATTGGGCTGGAAATACCGGTTTTGGGATTCTGCACAGAAAGGGTTTGCAAACCGCTGAATCCACACGTGAGTTTAACTCTGTCAGTTCAATGCACACATTGACAACCATTCAGTTTGATAGCACACTTTTGGTTTTAGAAGCAGATATTTCTCTGTACAGCCTATGGTCCCATTCACTCGGGAATATCCCAACGCAGCTCCTAGAAGAAACGTGTTTCTGACTCGCTGAATCTCAACATAGATTCAACTCTCTTAGGTGAACGAACGCACAGCAGAGCAGTTTCAAGGAAACGTTTCTCCTGAGTTTTAGACGAAGTTTCCTGCTGTTTAGTACGTATGCCGGCATTGGGCTGGAAATACCGGTTTTGGGATTCTGCACAGAAAGGGTTTGCAAACCGCTGAATCCACACGTGAGTTTAACTCTGTCAGTTGAATGCACACATTGACAACCATTCAGTTTGATAGCACACTTTTGGTTTTAGAAGCAGATATTTCTCTGTACAGCCTATGGTCCCATTCACTCGGGAATATCCCAACGCAGCTCCTAGAAGAAACGTGTTTCTGACTCGCTGAATCTCAACATAGATTCAACTCTCTTAGGTGAACGAACGCACAGCAGAGCAGTTTCAAGGAAACGTTTCTCCTGAGTTTTAGACGAAGTTTCCTGCTGTTTAGTACGGATGCCGGCATTGGGCTGGAAATACCGGTTTTGGGATTCTGCACAGAAAGGGTTTGCAAACTGCTGAATCCACACGTGAGTTTAACTCTGTCAGTTGAATGCACACATTGACAACCATTCAGTTAGAAAGCACACTTTTGGTTTTAGAAGCAGATAATTCTCTGTACAGCCTATGGTCCCATTCACTCGGGAATATCCCAACACAGCTCCTAGAAGAAACGTGTTTCTGACTCGCTGAATCTCAACATAGATTCAACTCTCTTAGGTGAACGAACGCACAGCAGAGCAGTTTCAAGGAAACATTTCTCCTGAGTTTTAGACGAAGTTTCCTGCTGTTTAGTACGGATGCCGGCATTGGGCTGGACATACCGGTTTTGGGATTCTGCACAGAAATGGTTTGCAAACCGCTGAATCCACACGTGAGTTTAACTCCGTCAGTTGAATGCACACATTGACAACCATTCAGTTAGATAGCTCCGTTTTGGTTTTAGAAGCAGATATTTCTCTGTACAGCCTATGGTCCCATTCACTCGGGAATATCCCAACTCAGCTCCTAGCAAAAACGTGTTTCTGACTCGCTGAATCTCAACATAGTTTCAACTCTCTTAGGTGAACGAACGCACAGAAGAGCAGTTTCAAGGAAACGTTTCTCCTGAGTTTTAGACGAAGTTTCCTGCGGTTTAGTACGGATGCCGGCATTGAGCTGGAATTACCGGTTTTGGGATTCTGCACAGAAAGGGTTTGTAAACCGCTGAATCCAAACGTGAGTTTAACTCTGTCAGTTGAATGCACACATTGACAACCATTCGGTTAGATACCACCCTTTTGGTTGTAGGAGCAGATATTTCTCTGTACAGCCTATGGTCCCATTCACTCGGGAATATCCCAATGCACCTCCTAGAAGAAACGTGTTTCTGACTCGCTGAATCTCAACATAGATTCAACTCTCTTAGGTGATCGAACGCACAGCAGAGCAGTTTCAAGGAAACGTTTCTCCTGAGTTTTAGACGAAGTTTCCTGCTGTTTAGTACGGATGCCGGCATTGGGCTGGAAATACCGGTTTTGGGATTCTGCACAGAAAGGGTTTGCAAACCGCTGAATCCACACGTGAGTTTAACTCTGTCAGTTGAATGCACACATTGACAACCATTCAGTTAGATAGCTCCGTTTTGGTTTTAGAAGCAGATATTTCTCTGTACAGACTATGGTCCCATTCACTCGGGAATATCCCAACGCAGCTCCTAGAAGAAACGTGTTTCTGACTCGCTGAATCTCAACATAGATTCAACTCTCTTAGGTGAACGAACGCACAGCAGTGCAGTTTCAAGGAAACGTTTCTCCTGAGTTTTAGACGAAGTTTCCTGCTGTTTAGTACGGATGCCGGCATTGGGCTGGAAATACCGGTTTTGGGATTCTGCACAGAAAGGGTTTGCAAACCGCTGAATCCACACGTGAGTTTAACTCTGTCAGTTGAATGCACACATTGACAACCATTCAGTTAGATAGCTCCGTTTTGGTTTTAGAAGCAGATATTTCTCTGTACAGCCTATGGTCCCATTCACTCGGGAATATCCCAACGCAGCTCCTAGCATAAACGTGTTTCTGACTCGCTGAATCTCAGCATAGTTTCAACTCTCTTAGGTGAACGAACGCACAGCAGAGCAGTTTCAAGGAAACATTTCTCCTGAGTTTTAGACGAAGTTTCCTGCTGTTTAGTACGGATGCCGGCATTGGGCTGGAAATACCGGTTTTGGGATTCTGCACAGAAAGGGTTTGCAAACCGCTGAATCCACACGTGAGTTTAACTCTGTCAGTTGAATGCAAACATTGACAACCATTCAGTTTGATAGCACACTTTTGGTTTTAGAAGCAGATATTTCTCTGTACAGCCTATGGTCCCATTCACTCGGGAATATCCCAACGCAGCTCCTAGAAGAAACGTGTTTCTGACTCGCTGAATCTCAACATAGATTCAACTCTCTTAGGTGAACGAACGCACAGCCGAGCAGTTTCAAGGAAACGTTTCTCCTGAGTCTTAGACGAAGTTTCCTGCTGTTTAGTACGTATGCCGGCGTTGGGCTGGAAATACCGGTTTTGGGATTCTGCACAGAAAGGGTTTGCAAACCGCTGAATCCACACGTGAGTTTAACTCTGTCAGTTGAATGCACACATTGACAACCATTCAGTTAGATAGCTCCGTTTTGGTTTTAGAAGCAGATATTTCTCTGTACAGACTATGGTCCCATTCACTCGGGAATATCCCAACGCAGCTCCTAGAAGAAACGTGTTTCTGACTCGCTGAATCTCAACATAGATTCAACTCTCTTAGGTGAACGAACGCACAGCAGTGCAGTTTCAAGGAAACGTTTCTCCTGAGTTTTAGACGAAGTTTCCTGCTGTTTAGTACGGATGCCGGCATTGGGCTGGAAATACCGGTTTTGGGATTCTGCACAGAAAGGGTTTGCAAACCGCTGAATCCACACGTGAGTTTAACTCTGTCAGTTGAATGCACACATTGACAACCATTCAGTTAGATAGCACACTTTTGGTTTTAGAAGCAGATATTTCTCTGTACAGCCTATGGTCCCATTCACTCGGGAATATCCCAACGCAGCTCCTAGCATAAACGTGTTTCTGACTCGCTGAATCTCAGCATAGTTTCAACTCTCTTAGGTGAACGAACGCACAGCAGAGCAGTTTCAAGGAAACATTTCTCCTGAGTTTTAGACGAAGTTTCCTGCTGTTTAGTACGGATGCCGGCATTGGGCTGGAAATACCGGTTTTGGGATTCTGCACAGAAAGGGTTTGCAAACCGCTGAATCCACACGTGAGTTTAACTCTGTCAGTTGAATGCAAACATTGACAACCATTCAGTTTGATAGCACACTTTTGGTTTTAGAAGCAGATATTTCTCTGTACAGCCTATGGTCCCATTCACTCGGGAATATCCCAACGCAGCTCCTAGAAGAAACGTGTTTCTGACTCGCTGAATCTCAACATAGATTCAACTCTCTTAGGTGAACGAACGCACAGCCGAGCAGTTTCAAGGAAACGTTTCTCCTGAGTCTTAGACGAAGTTTCCTGCTGTTTAGTACGTATGCCGGCATTGGGCTGGAAATACCGGTTTTTGGATTCTGCACAGAAAGGGTTTGCAAACCGCTGAATCCACACGTGAGTTTAACTCTCTCAGTTGAATGCACACATTGACAACCGTTCAGTTAGATAGCTCCGTTTTGGTTTTAGAAGCAGATATTTCTCTGTACAGCCTATGGTCACATTCACTCGGGAATATCCCAATGCACCTCCTAGAAGAAACGTGTTTCTGACTCGCTGAATCTCAACATAGATTCAACTCTCTTAGGTGAACGAATGCACAGCAGAGCAGTTTCAAGGAAACGTTTCTCCTGAGTTTTAGACGAAGGTTCCTGCTGTTTAGTACGGATGCCGGCATTGGGCTGGAAATACCGGTTTTGGGATTCTGCACAGAAAGGGTTTGCAAACCGCTGAATCCACACGTGAGTTTAACTCTGTCAGTTCAATGCACACATTGACAACCATTCAGTTTGATAGCACACTTTTGGTTTTAGAAGCAGATATTTCTCTGTACAGCCTATGGTCCCATTCACTCGGGAATATCCCAACGCAGCTCCTAGAAGAAACGTGTTTCTGACTCGCTGAATCTCAACATAGATTCAACTCTCTTAGGTGAACGAACGCACAGCAGAGCAGTTTCAAGGAAACGTTTCTCCTGAGTTTTAGACGAAGTTTCCTGCTGTTTAGTACGTATGCCGGCATTGGGCTGGAAATACCGGTTTTGGGATTCTGCACAGAAAGGGTTTGCAAACCGCTGAATCCACACGTGAGTTTAACTCTGTCAGTTGAATGCACACATTGACAACCAGTCAGTTTGATAGCACACTTTTGGTTTTAGAAGCAGATATTTCTCTGTACAGCCTATGGTCCCATTCACTCGGGAATATCCCAACGCAGATCCTAGAAGAAACGTGTTTCTGACTCGCTGAATCTCAACATAGATTCAACTCTCTTAGGTGAACGAACGCACAGCAGAGCAGTTTCAAGGAAACGTTTCTCCTGAGTTTTAGACGAAGTTTCCTGCTGTTTAGTACGGATGCCGGCATTGGGCTGGAAATACCGGTTTTGGGATTCTGCACAGAAAGGGTTTGCAAACCGCTGAATCCACACGTGAGTTTAACTCTGTCAGTTGAATGCACACATTGACAACCATTCAGTTAGAAAGCACACTTTTGGTTTTAGAAGCAGATAATTCTCTGTACAGCCTATGGTCCCATTCACTCGGGAATATCCCAACACAGCTCCTAGAAGAAACGTGTTTCTGACTCGCTGAATCTCAACATAGATTCAACTCTCTTAGGTGAACGAACGCACAGCAGAGCAGTTTCAAGGAAACATTTCTCCTGAGTTTTAGACGAAGTATCCTGCTGTTTAGTACGGATGCCGGCATTGGGCTGGACATACCGGTTTTGGGATTCTGCACAGAAATGGTTTGCAAACCGCTGAATCCACACGTGAGTTTAACTCCGTCAGTTGAATGCACACATTGACAACCATTCAGTTAGATAGCTCCGTTTTCGTTTTAGAAGCAGATATTTCTCTGTACAGCCTATGGTCCCATTCACTCGGGAATATCCCAACTCAGCTCCTAGCATAAACGTGTTTCTGACTCGCTGAATCTCAACATAGTTTCAACTCTCTTAGGTGAACGAACGCACAGAAGAGCAGTTTCAAGGAAACGTTTCTCCTGAGTTTTAGACGAAGTTTCCTGCTGTTTAGTACGGATGCCGGCATTGAGCTGGAATTACCGGTTTTGGGATTCTGCACAGAAAGGGTTTGTAAACCGCTGAATCCAAACGTGAGTTTAACTCTGTCAGTTGAATGCACACATTGACAACCATTCGGTTAGATACCACCCTTTTGGTTGTAGGAGCAGATATTTCTCTGTACAGCCTATGGTCCCATTCACTCGAGAATATCCCAATGCACCTCCTAGAAGAAACGTGTTTCTGACTCGCTGAATCTCAACATAGATTCAACTCTCTTAGGTGATCGAACGCACAGCAGAGCAGTTTCAAGGAAACGTTTCTCCTGAGTTTTAGACGAAGTTTCCTGCTGTTTAGTACGGATGCCGGCATTGGGCTGGAAATACCGGTTTTGGGATTCTGCACAGAAAGGGTTTGCAAACCGCTGAATCCACACGTGAGTTTAACTCTGTCAGTTGAATGCACACATTGACAACCATTCAGTTAGATAGCTCCGTTTTGGTTTTAGAAGCAGATATTTCTCTGTACAGACTATGGTCCCATTCACTCGGGAATATCCCAACGCAGCTCCTAGAAGAAACGTGTTTCTGACTCGCTGAATCTCAACATAGATTCAACTCTCTTAGGTGAACGAACGCACAGCAGTGCAGTTTCAAGGAAACGTTTCTCCTGAGTTTTAGACGAAGTTTCCTGCTGTTTAGTACGGATGCCGGCATTGGGCTGGAAATACCGGTTTTGGGATTCTGCACAGAAAGGGTTTGCAAACCGCTGAATCCACACGTGAGTTTAACTCTGTCAGTTGAATGCACACATTGACAACCATTCAGTTAGATAGCACACTTTTGGTTTTAGAAGCAGATATTTCTCTGTACAGCCTATGGTCACATTCACTCGGGAATATCCCAACGCAGCTCCTAGAAGAAACGTGTTTCTGACTCGCTGAATCTCAACATAGATTCAACTCTCTTAGGTGAACGAACGCACAGCAGAGCAGTTTCAAGGAAACGTTTCTCCTGAGTTTTAGACGAAGTTTCCTGCTGTTTAGTACGGATGCCGGCATTGGGCTGGAAATACCGGTTTTGGGATTCTGCACAGAAAGGGTTTGCAAACCGCTGAATCCACACGTGAGTTTAACTCTGTCAGTTGAATGCACACATTGACAACCATTCAGTTTGATAGCACACTTTTGGTTTTAGAAGCAGATATTTCTCTGTACAGCCTATGGTCCCATTCACTCGGAATATCCCAACGCAGCTCCTAGAAGAAACGTGTTTCTGACTCGCTGAATCTCAACATAGATTCAACTCTCTTAGGTGAACGAACGCACAGCAGAGCAGTTTCAAGGAAACGTTTCTCCTGAGTTTTAGACGAAGTTTCCTGCTGTTTAGTACGTATGCCGGCATTGGGCTAGAAATACCGGTTTTGGGATTCTGCACAGAAAGGGTTTGCAAACCGCTGAATCCACACGTGAGTTTAACTCTGTCAGTTGAATGCACACATTGACAACCATTCAGTTTGATAGCACACTTTTGGTTTTAGAAGCAGATATTTCTCTGTACAGCCTATGGTCCCATTCACTCGGGAATATCCCAACGCAGCTCCTAGAAGAAACGTGTTTCTGACTCGCTGAATCTCAACATAGATTCAACTCTCTTAGGTGAACGAACGCACAGCAGAGCAATTTCAAGGAAACGTTTCTCCTGAGTCTTAGACGAAGTTTCCTGCTGTTTAGTACGGATGCCGGCATTGGGCTGGAAATACCGGTTTTGGGATTCTGCACAGAAAGGGTTTGCAAACCGCTGAATCCACACGTGAGTTTAACTCTGTCAGTTGAATGCACACATTGACAACCATTCAGTTAGATAGCTCCGTTTTGGTTTTAGAAGCAGATATTTCTCTGTACAGCCTATGGTCCCATTCACTCGGGAATATCCCAACGCAGCTCCTAGAAGAAACGTGTTTCTGACTCGCTGAATCTCAACATAGATTCAACTCTCTTAGGTGAACGAACGCACAGCAGAGCAGTTTCAAGGAAACATTTCTCCTGAGTTTTAGACGAAGTTTCCTGCTGTTTAGTACGGATGCCGGCATTGGGCTGGACATACCGGTTTTGGGATTCTGCACAGAAATGGTTTGCAAACCGCTGAATCCACACGTGAGTTTAACTCCGTCAGTTGAATGCACACATTGACAACCATTCAGTTAGATAGCTCCGTTTTGGTTTTAGAAGCAGATATTTCTCTGTACAGCCTATGGTCCCATTCACTCGGGAATATCCCAACTCAGCTCCTAGCATAAACGTGTTTCTGACTCGCTGAATCTCAACATAGTTTCAACTCTCTTAGGTGAACGAACGCACAGCAGAGCAGTTTCAAGGAAACGTTTCTCCTGAGTTTTAGACGAAGTTTCCTGCTGTTTAGTACGGATGCCGGCATTGAGCTGGAATTACCGGTTTTTGGATTCTGCACAGAAAGGGTTTGTAAACCGCTGAATCCAAACGTGAGTTTAACTCTGTCAGTCGAATGCACACATTGACAACCATTCAGTTAGATACCACCCTTTTGGTTGTAGGAGCAGATATTTCTCTGTACAGCCTATGGTCCCATTCACTCGGGAATATCCCAATGAGCCTCCTAGAAGAAACGTGTTTCTGACTCGCTGAATCTCAACATAGATTCAACTCTCTTAGGTGATCGAACGCACAGCAGAGCAGTTTCAAGGAAACGTTTCTCCTGAGTTTTAGACGAAGTTTCCTGCTGTTTAGTACGGATGCCGGCATTGGGCTGGAAATACCGGTTTTGGGATTCTGCACAGAAAGGGTTTGCAAACCGCTGAATCCACACGTGAGTTAAACTCTGTCAGTTGAATGCACACATTGACAACCATTCAGTTAGATAGCTCCGTTTTGGTTTTAGAAGCAGATATTTCTCTGTACAGCCTATGGTCACATTCACTCGGGAATATCCCAATGCAGCTCCTAGAAGAAATGTGTTTCTGACTCGCTGAATCTCAACATAGATTCAACTCTCTTAGGTGAACGAACGCACAGCAGAGCAGTTTCAAGGAAACGTTTCTCCTGAGTTTTAGACGAAGTTTCCTGCTGTTTAGTACGTATGCCGGCATTGGACTGGAAATACCGGTTTTGGGATTCTGCACAGAAAGGGTTTGCAAACCGCTGAATCCACCTGTGAGTTTAACTCTGTCAGTTGAATGCACACATTGACAACCATTCAGTTTGATAGCACACTTTTGGTTTTAGAAGCAGATATTTCTCTGTACAGCCTATGGTCCCATTCACTCGGGAATATCCCAACGCAGCTCGTAGAAGAAACGTGTTTCTGACTCGCTGAATCTCAACATAGATTCAACTCTCTTAGGTGAACGAACGCACAGAAGAGCAGTTTCAAGGAAACGTTTCTCCTGAGTCTTAGACGAAGTTTCCTGCTGTTTAGTACGGATGCCGGCATTGGGCTGGAAATACCGGTTTTGGGATTCTGCACAGAAAGGGTTTGCAAACCGCTGAATCCACACGTGAGTTTAACTCTGTCAGTTGAATGCACACATTGACAACCATTCAGTTAGAAAGCACACTTTTGGTTTTAGAAGCAGATAATTCTCTGTACAGCCTATGGTCCCATTCACTCAGGAATATCCCAACGCAACTCCTAGAAGAAACGTGTTTCTGACTCGCTGAATCTCAACATAGATTCAACTCTCTTAGGTGAACGAACGCACAGCAGAGCAGTTTCAAGGAAACGTTTCTCCTGAGTTTTAGACGAAGTTTCCTGCTGTTTAGTACGTATGCCGGCATTGGGCTGGAAATACCGGTTTTGGGATTCTGCACAGAAAGGGTTTGTAAACCGCTGAATCCAAACGTCAGTTTAACTCTGTCATTTGAATGCACACATTGACAACCATTCAGTTAGATACCACCCTTTTGGTTGTAGGAGCAGATATTTCTCTGTACAGCCTATGGTCCCATTCACTCGGGAATATCCCAACGCACCTCCTAGAAGAAACGTGTTTCTGACTCGCTGAATCTCAACATAGATTCAACTCTCTTAGGTGAACGAACGCACAGCCGAGCAGTTTCAAGGAAACGTTTCTCCTGAGTCTTAGACGAAGTTTCCTGCTGTTTAGTACGTATGCCGGCATTGGGCTGGAAATACCGGTTTTTGGATTCTGCACAGAAAGGGTTTGCAAACCGCTGAATCCACACGTGAGTTTAACTCTGTCAGTTGAATGCACACATTGACAACCATTCAGTTAGATAGCTCCGTTTTGGTTTTAGAAGCAGATATTTCTCTGTACAGCCTATGATCACATTCACTCGGGAATATCCCAATGCAGCTCCTAGAAGAAACGTGTTTCTGACTCGCTGAATCTCAACATAGATTCAACTCTCTTAGGTGAACGAACGCACAGCAGAGCAGTTTCAAGGAAACGTTTCTCCTGAGTCTTAGACGAAGTTTCCTGCTGTTTAGTACGGATGCCGGCATTGGGCTGGAAATACCGGTTTTGGGATTCTGCACAGAAAGGGTTTGCAAACCGCTGAATCCACACGTGAGTTTAACTCTGTCAGTTGAATGCACACATTGACAACCATTCAGTTAGATAGCTCCGTTTTGGTTTTAGAAGCAGATATTTCTCTGTACAGACTATGGTCCCATTCACTCGGGAATATCCCAACGCAGCTCCTAGAAGAAACGTGTTTCTGACTCGCTGAATCTCAACATAGATTCAACTCTCTTAGGTGAACGAACGCACAGCAGTGCAGTTTCAAGGAAACGTTTCTCCTGAGTTTTAGACGAAGTTTCCTGCTGTTTAGTACGGATGCCGGCATTGGGCTGGAAATACCGGTTTTGGGATTCTGCACAGAAAGGGTTTGCAAACCGCTGAATCCACACGTGAGTTTAACTCTGTCAGTTGAATGCACACATTGACAACCATTCAGTTAGATAGCACACTTTTGGTTTTAGAAGCAGATATTTCTCTGTACAGCCTATGGTCACATTCACTCGGGAATATCCCAACGCAGCTCCTAGAAGAAACGTGTTTCTGACTCGCTGAATCTCAACATAGATTCAACTCTCTTAGGTGAACGAACGCACAGCAGAGCAGTTTCAAGGAAACGTTTCTCCTGAGTTTTAGACGAAGTTTCCTGCTGTTTAGTACGGATGCCGGCATTGGGCTGGAAATACCGGTTTTGGGATTCTGCACAGAAAGGGTTTGCAAACCGCTGAATCCACACGTGAGTTTAACTCTGTCAGTTGAATGCACACATTGACAACCATTCAGTTTGATAGCACACTTTTGGTTTTAGAAGCAGATATTTCTCTGTACAGCCTATGGTCCCATTCACTCGGGAATATCCCAACGCAGCTCCTAGAAGAAACGTGTTTCTGACTCGCTGAATCTCAACATAGATTCAACTCTCTTAGGTGAACGAACGCACAGCAGAGCAGTTTCAAGGAAACGTTTCTCCTGAGTTTTAGACGAAGTTTCCTGCTGTTTAGTACGTATGCCGGCATTGGGCTAGAAATACCGGTTTTGGGATTCTGCACAGAAAGGGTTTGCAAACCGCTGAATCCACACGTGAGTTTAACTCTGTCAGTTGAATGCACACATTGACAACCATTCAGTTTGATTGCACACTTTTGGTTTTAGAAGCAGATATTTCTCTGTACAGCCTATGGTCCCATTCACTCGGGAATATCCCAACGCAGCTCCTAGAAAAAACGTGTTTCTGACTCGCTGAATCTCAACATAGATTCAACTCTCTTAGGTGAACGAACGCACAGCAGAGCAATTTCAAGGAAACGTTTCTCCTGAGTCTTAGACGAAGTTTCCTGCTGTTTAGTACGGATGCCGGCATTGGGCTGGAAATACCGGTTTTGGGATTCTGCACAGAAAGGGTTTGCAAACCGCTGAATCCACACGTGAGTTTAACTCTGTCAGTTGAATGCACACATTGACAACCATTCAGTTAGATAGCTCCGTTTTGGTTTTAGAAGCAGATATTTCTCTGTACAGCCTATGGTCCCATTCACTCGGGAATATCCCAACGCAGCTCCTAGAAGAAACGTGTTTCTGACTCGCTGAATCTCAACATAGATTCAACTCTCTTAGGTGAACGAACGCACAGCAGAGCAGTTTCAAGGAAACATTTCTCCTGAGTTTTAGACGAAGTTTCCTGCTGTTTAGTACGGATGCCGGCATTGGGCTGGACATACCGGTTTTGGGATTCTGCACAGAAATGGTTTGCAAACCGCTGAATCCACACGTGAGTTTAACTCCGTCAGTTGAATGCACACATTGACAACCATTCAGTTAGATAGCTCCGTTTTGGTTTTAGAAGCAGATATTTCTCTGTACAGCCTATGGTCCCATTCACTCGGGAATATCCCAACTCAGCTCCTAGCATAAACGTGTTTCTGACTCGCTGAATCTCAACATAGTTTCAACTCTCTTAGGTGAACGAACGCACAGCAGAGCAGTTTCAAGGAAACGTTTCTCCTGAGTTTTAGACGAAGTTTCCTGCTGTTTAGTACGGATGCCGGCATTGAGCTGGAATTACCGGTTTTGGGATTCTGCACAGAAAGGGTTTGTAAACCGCTGAATCCAAACGTGAGTTTAACTCTGTCAGTTGAATGCACACATTGACAACCATTCAGTTAGATACCACCCTTTTGGTTGTAGGAGCAGATATTTCTCTGTACAGCCTATGGTCCCATTCACTCGGGAATATCCCAATGAGCCTCCTAGAAGAAACGTGTTTCTGACTCGCTGAATCTCAACATAGATTCAACTCTCTTAGGTGATCGAACGCACAGCAGAGCAGTTTCAAGGAAACGTTTCTCCTGAGTTTTAGACGAAGTTTCCTGCTGTTTAGTACGGATGCCGGCATTGGGCTGGAAATACCGGTTTTGGGATTCTGCACAGAAAGGGTTTGCAAACCGCTGAATCCACACGTGAGTTAAACTCTGTCAGTTGAATGCACACATTGACAACCATTCAGTTAGATAGCTCCGTTTTGGTTTTAGAAGCAGATATTTCTCTGTACAGCCTATGGTCCCATTCACTCGGGAATATCCCAATGCAGCTCCTAGAAGAAACGTGTTTCTGACTCGCTGAATCTCAACATAGATTCAACTCTCTTAGGTGAACGAACGCACAGCAGAGCAGTTTCAAGGAAACGTTTCTCCTGAGTTTTAGACGAAGTTTCCTGCTGTTTAGTACGTATGCCGGCATTGGACTGGAAATACCGGTTTTGGGATTCTGCACAGAAAGGGTTTGCAAACCGCTGAATCCACCTGTGAGTTTAACTCTGTCAGTTGAATGCACACATTGACAACCATTCAGTTTGATAGCACACTTTTGGTTTTAGAAGCAGATATTTCTCTGTACAGCCTATGGTCCCATTCACTCGGGAATATCCCAACGCAGCTCCTAGAAGAAACGTGTTTCTGACTCGCTGAATCTCAACATAGTTTCAACTCTCTTAGGTGAACGAACGCACAGAAGAGCAGTTTCAAGGAAACGTTTCTCCTGAGTCTTAGACGAAGTTTCCTGCTGTTTAGTACGGATGCCGGCATTGGGCTGGAAATACCGGTTTTGGGATTCTGCACAGAAAGGGTTTGCAAACCGCTGAATCCACACGTGAGTTTAACTCTGTCAGTTGAATGCACACATTGACAACCATTCAGTTAGAAAGCACACTTTTGGTTTTAGAAGCAGATAATTCTCTGTACAGCCTATGGTCCCATTCACTCAGGAATATCCCAACGCAACTCCTAGAAGAAACGTGTTTCTGACTCGCTGAATCTCAACATAGATTCAACTCTCTTAGGTGAACGAACGCACAGCAGAGCAGTTTCAAGGAAACGTTTCTCCTGAGTTTTAGACGAAGTTTCCTGCTGTTTAGTACGTATGCCGGCATTGGGCTGGAAATACCGGTTTTGGGATTCTGCACAGAAAGGGTTTGTAAACCGCTGAATCCAAACGTCAGTTTAACTCTGTCAGTTGAATGCACACATTGACAACCATTCAGTTAGATACCACCCTTTTGGTTGTAGGAGCAGATATTTCTCTGTACAGCCTATGGTCCCATTCACTCGGGAATATCCCAACGCACCTCCTAGAAGAAACGTGTTTCTGACTCGCTGAATCTCAACATAGATTCAACTCTCTTAGGTGAACGAACGCACAGCCGAGCAGTTTCAAGGAAACGTTTCTCCTGAGTCTTAGACGAAGTTTCCTGCTGTTTAGTACGTATGCCGGCATTGGGCTGGAAATACCGGTTTTTGGATTCTGCACAGAAAGGGTTTGCAAACCGCTGAATCCACAAGTGAGTTTAACTCTGTCAGTTGAATGCACACATTGACAACCATTCAGTTAGATAGCTCCGTTTTGGTTTTAGAAGCAGATATTTCTCTGTACAGCCTATGGTCCCATTCACTCGGGAATATCCCAACGAAGCTCCTAGAAGAAACGTGTTTCTGACTCGCTGAATCTCAACATAGATTCAACTCTCTTAGGTGAACGAACGCACAGCAGTGCAGTTTCAAGGAAACGTTTCTCCTGAGTTTTAGACGAAGTTTCCTGCTGTTTAGTACGGATGTCGGCATTGGGCTGGAAATACCGGTTTTGGGATTCTGCACAGAAAGGGTTTGCAAACCGCTGAATCCACACGTGAGTTTAACTCTGTCAGTTGAATGCACACATTGACAACCATTCAGTTAGATAGCTCCGTTTTGGTTTTAGAAGCAGATATTTCTCTGTACAGCCTATGGTCCCATTCACTCGGGAATATCCCAATGCAGCTCCTAGAAGAAACGTGTTTCTGACTCGCTGAATCTCAACATAGATTCAACTCTCTTAGGTGAACGAACGCACAGCAGAGCAGTTTCAAGGAAACGTTTCTCCTGAGTTTTAGACGAAGTTTCCTGCTGTTTAGTACGTATGCCGGCATTGGACTGGAAATACCGGTTTTGGGATTCTGCACAGAAAGGGTTTGCAAACCGCTGAATCCACCTGTGAGTTTAACTCTGTCAGTTGAATGCACACATTGACAACCATTCAGTTTGATAGCACACTTTTGGTTTTAGAAGCAGATATTTCTCTGTACAGCCTATGGTCCCATTCACTCGGGAATATCCCAACGCAGCTCGTAGAAGAAACGTGTTTCTGACTCGCTGAATCTCAACATAGATTCAACTCTCTTAGGTGAACGAACGCACAGAAGAGCAGTTTCAAGGAAACGTTTCTCCTGAGATTTAGACGAAGTTTCCTGCTGTTTAGTACGGATGCCGGCATTGGGCTGGAAATACTGGTTTTGGGATTCTGCACAGAAAGGGTTTGCAAACCGCTGAATCCACACGTGAGTTTAACTCTGTCAGTTGAATGCACACATTGACAACCATTCAGTTTGATAGCACCGTTTTGGTTTTAGAAGCAGATATTTCTCTGTACAGCCTATGGTCCCATTCACTCGGGAATATCCCAACGCAGCTCCTAGAAGAAACGTGTTTCTGACTCGCTGAATCTCAACATAGATTCAACTCTCTTAGGTGATCGAACGCACAGCAGAGCAGTTTCAAGGAAACGTTTCTCCTGAGTTTTAGACGAAGTTTCCTGCTGTTTAGTACGGATGCCGGCATTGGGCTGGAAATACCGGTTTTGGGATTCTGCACAGAAAGGGTTTGCAAACCGCTGAATCCACACGTGACTTTCAATCTGTCAGTTGAATGCACACATTGACAACCATTCAGTTTGATAGCACACTTTTGGTTTTAGAAGCAGATATTTCTCTGTACAGCCCATGGTCCCATTCACTCGGGAATATCCCATCGCAGCTCCTAGAAGAAACGTGTTTCTGACTCGCTGAATCTCAACATAGTTTCAACTCTCTTAGGTGAACGAACGCACAGCAGAGCAGTTTCAAGGAAACGTTTCTCCTGAGTTTTAGACGAAGTTTCCTGCTGTTTAGTACGGATGCCGGTATTGAGCTGGAATTACCGGTTTTGGGATTCTGCACAGAAAGGGTTTGTAAACCGCTGAATCCAAACGTGAGTTTAACTCTGTCAGTTGAATGCACACATTGACAACCATTCAGTTAGATACCAACTTTTGGTTGTAGGAGCAGATATTTCTCTGTACAGCCTATGGTCCCATTCACTCGGGAATATCCCAACGCAGCTCCTAGAAGAAACGTGTTTCTGACTCGCTGAATCTCAACATAGATTCAACTCTCTTAGGTGATCGAACGCACAGCAGAGCAGTTTCAAGGAAACGTTTTCCTGAGGTTTAGACGAAGTTTCCTGCTGTTTAGTACGGATGCCGGCATTGGGCTGGAAATACCGGTTTTGGGATTCTGCACAGAAAGGGTTTGCAAACCGCTGAATCCACACGTGAGTTTAACTCTGTCAGTTGAATGCACACATTGACAACCATTCAGTTAGATAGCTCCGTATTGGTTTTAGAAGCAGATATTTCTCTGTACAGCCTATGGTCACATTCACTCGGGAATATTCCAACGCAGCTCCTAGAAGAAACGTGTTTCTGACTCGCTGAATCTCAACATAGATTCAAATCTCTTAGGTGAACGAACGCACAGCAGAGCAGTTTCAAGGAAACGTTTCTCCTGAGTTTTAGACGAAGTTTCCTGCTGTTTAGTACGTATGCCGGCATTGGGCTGGAAATACCGGTTTTTGGATTCTGCACAGAAAGGGTTTGCAAACCGCTGAATCCACACGTGAGTTTAACTCTGTCAGTTGAATGCACACATTGACAACCATTCAGTTTGATAGCACACTTTTGGTTTTAGAAGCAGATATTTCTCTGTACAGCCTATGGTCCCATTCACTCGGGAATATCCCAACGCAGCTCCTAGAAGAAACGTGTTTCTGACTCGCTGAATCTCAACATAGATTCAACTCTCTTAGGTGAACGAACGCACAGCAGAGCAGTTTCAAGGAAACGTTTCTCCTGAGTTTTAGACGAAGTTTCCTGCTGTTTAGTACGGATGCCGGCATTGGGCTGGAAATACCGGTTTTGGGATTCTGCACAAAAAGGGTTTGCAAACCGCTGAATCCACACGTGAGTTTAACTCTGTCAGTTGAATGCACACATTGACAACCATTCAGTTTGATAGCACACTTTTGGTTTTAGAAGCAGATATTTCTCTGTACAGCCTATGGTCCCATTCACTCGGGAATATCCCAACGCAGCTCCTAGAAGAAACGTGTTTCTGACTCGCTGAATCTCAACATAGATTCAACTCTCTTAGGTGAACGAACGCACAGCAGAGCAGTTTCAAGGAAACGTTTCTCCTGAGTCTTAGACGAAGTTTCCTGCTGTTTAGTACGGATGCCGGCATTGGGCTGGAAATACCGGTTTTGGGATTCTGCACAGAAAGGGTTTGCAAACCGCTGAATCCACACGTGAGTTTAACTCTGTCAGTTGAATGCACACATTGACAACCATTCAGTTAGAAAGCACACTTTTGGTTTTAGAAGCAGATAATTCTCTGTACAGCCTATGGTCCCATTCACTCAGGAATATCCCAACGCAACTCCTAGAAGAAACGTGTTTCTGACTCGCTGAATCTCAACATAGATTCAACTCTCTTAGGTGAACGAACGCACAGCAGAGCAGTTTCAAGGAAACGTTTCTCCTGAGTTTTAGACGAAGTTTCCTGCTGTTTAGTACGTATGCCGGCATTGGGCTCGAAATACCGGTTTTGGGATTCTGCACAGAAAGGGTTTGTAAACCGCTGAATCCAAACATCAGTTTAACTCTGTCAGTTGAATGCACACATTGACAACCATTCAGTTAGATACCACCCTTTTGGTTGTAGGAGCAGATATTTCTCTGTACAGCCTATGGTCCCATTCACTCGGGAATATCCCAACGCAGCTCCTAGAAGAAACGTGTTTCTGACTCGCTGAATCTCAACATAGATTCAACTGTCTTAGGTGAACGAACGCACAGCAGAGCAGTTTCAAGGAAACGTTTCTCCTGAGTTTTAGACGAAGTTTCCTGCTGTTTAGTACGTATGCCGGCATTGGGCTGGAAATACCGGTTTTTGGATTCTGCACAGAAAGGGTTTGCAAACCGCTGAATCCACACGTGAGTTTAACTCTGTCAGTTGAATGCACACATTGACAACCATTCAGTTTGATAGCACACTTTTGGTTTTAGAAGCAGATATTTCTCTGTACAGCCTATGGTCCCATTCACTCGGGAATATCCCAACGCAGCTCCTAGAAGAAACGTGTTTCTGACTCGCTGAATCTCAACATAGATTCAACTCTCTTAGGTGAACGAACGCACAGCAGAGCAGTTTCAAGGAAACGTTTCTCCTGAGTTTTAGACGAAGTTTCCTGCTGTTTAGTACGGATGCCGGCATTGGGCTGGAAATACCGGTTTTGGGATTCTGCACAAAAAGGGTTTGCAAACCGCTGAATCCACACGTGAGTTTAACTCTGTCAGTTGAATGCACACATTGACAACCATTCAGTTTGATAGCACACTTTTGGTTTTAGAAGCAGATATTTCTCTGTACAGCCTATGGTCCCATTCACTCGGGAATATCCCAACGCAGCTCCTAGAAGAAACGTGTTTCTGACTCGCTGAATCTCAACATAGATTCAACTCTCTTAGGTGAACGAACGCACAGCAGAGCAGTTTCAAGGAAACGTTTCTCCTGAGTCTTAGACGAAGTTTCCTGCTGTTTAGTACGGATGCCGGCATTGGGCTGGAAATACCGGTTTTGGGATTCTGCACAGAAAGGGTTTGCAAACCGCTGAATCCACACGTGAGTTTAACTCTGTCAGTTGAATGCACACATTGACAACCATTCAGTTAGAAAGCACACTTTTGGTTTTAGAAGCAGATAATTCTCTGTACAGCCTATGGTCCCATTCACTCAGGAATATCCCAACGCAACTCCTAGAAGAAACGTGTTTCTGACTCGCTGAATCTCAACATAGATTCAACTCTCTTAGGTGAACGAACGCACAGCAGAGCAGTTTCAAGGAAACGTTTCTCCTGAGTTTTAGACGAAGTTTCCTGCTGTTTAGTACGTATGCCGGCATTGGGCTCGAAATACCGGTTTTGGGATTCTGCACAGAAAGGGTTTGTAAACCGCTGAATCCAAACATCAGTTTAACTCTGTCAGTTGAATGCACACATTGACAACCATTCAGTTAGATACCACCCTTTTGGTTGTAGGAGCAGATATTTCTCTGTACAGCCTATGGTCCCATTCACTCGGGAATATCCCAACGCAGCTCCTAGAAGAAACGTGTTTCTGACTCGCTGAATCTCAACATAGATTCAACTGTCTTAGGTGAACGAACGCACAGCAGAGCAGTTTCAAGGAAACGTTTCTCCTGAGTTTTAGACGAAGTTTCCTGCTGTTTAGTACGTATGCCGGCATTGGGCTGGAAAAACCGGTTTTGGGATTCTGCACAGAAAGGGTTTGCAAACCGCTGAATCCACACGTGAGTTTAACTCTATCACTTGAATGCACACATTGACAACCATTCAGTTAGATAGCTCCGTTTTGGTTTTAGAAGCAGATATTTCTCTGTACAGCCTATGGTCCCATTCACTCGGGAATATCCCAACGCAGCTCCTAGAAGAAACGTGTTTCTGACTCGCTGAATCTCAACATAGATTCAACTCTCTTAGGTGAACGAACGCACAGCAGAGCAGTTTCAAGGAAACGTTTCTCCTGAGTTTTAGACGAAGTTTCCTGCTGTTTAGTACGGATGCCGGCATTGGGCTGGAAATACCGGTTTTGGGATTCTGCACAGAAAGGGTTTGCAAACCGCTGAATCCACACGTGAGTTTAACTCTGTCAGTTGAATGCACACATTGACAACCATTCAGTTTGATAGCACACTTTTGGTTTTAGAAGCAGATATTTCTCTGTACAGCCTATGGTCCCATTCACTCGGGAATATCCCAACGCAGCTCCTAGAAGAAACGTGTTTCTGACTCGCTGAATCTCAACATAGATTCAACTCTCTTAGGTGAACGAACGCACAGCAGAGCAGTTTCAAGGAAACGTTTCTCCTGAGTCTTAGACGAAGTTTCCTGCTGTTTAGTACGGATGCCGGCATTGGGCTGGAAATACCGGTTTTGGGATTCTGCACAGAAAGGGTTTGCAAACCGCTGAATCCACACGTGAGTTTAACTCTGTCAGTTGAATGCACACATTGACAACCATTCAGTTAGATAGCACACTTTTGGTTTTAGAAGCAGATATTTCTCTGTACAGCCTATGGTCACATTCACTCGGGAATATCCCAACGCAGCTCCTAGAAGAAACGTGTTTCTGACTCGCTGAATCTCAACATAGATTCAACTCTCTTAGGTGAACGAACGCACAGCAGAGCAGTTTCAAGGAAACGTTTCTCCTGAGTTTTAGACGAAGTTTCCTGCTGTTTAGTACGGATGCCGGCATTGGGCTGGAAATACCGGTTTTGGGATTCTGCACAGAAAGGGTTTGCAAACCGCTGAATCCACACGTGAGTTTAACTCTGTCAGTTGAATGCACACATTGACAACCATTCAGTTTGATAGCACACTTTTGGTTTTAGAAGCAGATATTTCTCTGTACAGCCTATGGTCCCATTCACTCGGGAATATCCCAACGCAGCTCCTAGAAGAAACGTGTTTCTGACTCGCTGAATCTCAACATAGATTCAACTCTCTTAGGTGAACGAACGCACAGCAGAGCAGTTTCAAGGAAACGTTTCTCCTGAGTCTTAGACGAAGTTTCCTGCTGTTTAGTACGGATGCCGGCATTGGGCTGGAAATACCGGTTTTGGGATTCTGCACAGAAAGGGTTTGCAAACCGCTGAATCCACACGTGAGTTTAACTCTGTCAGTTGAATGCACACATTGACAACCATTCAGTTAGATAGCACACTTTTGGTTTTAGAAGCAGATATTTCTCTGTACAGCCTATGGTCACATTCACTCGGGAATATCCCAACGCAGCTCCTAGAAGAAACGTGTTTCTGACTCGCTGAATCTCAACATAGATTCAACTCTCTTAGGTGAACGAACGCACAGCAGAGCAGTTTCAAGGAAACGTTTCTCCTGAGTTTTAGACGAAGTTTCCTGCTGTTTAGTACGGATGCCGGCATTGGACTGGAAATACCGGTTTTGGGATTCTGCACAGAAAGGGTTTGTAAACCGCTGAATCCAAACGTCAGTTTAACTCTGTCAGTTGAATGCACACATTGACAACCATTCAGTTAGATACCACCCTTTTGGTTGTAGGAGCAGATATTTCTCTGTACAGCCTATGGTCCCATTCACTCGGGAATATCCCAACGCAGCTCCTAGAAGAAACGTGTTTCTGACTCGCTGAATCTCAACATAGATTCAACTGTCTTAGGTGAACGAACGCACAGCAGAGCAGTTTCAAGGAAACGTTTCTCCTGAGTTTTAGACGAAGTTTCCTGCTGTTTAGTACGTATGCCGGCATTGGGCTGGAAAAACCGGTTTTGGGATTCTGCACAGAAAGGGTTTGCAAACCGCTGAATCCACACGTGAGTTTAACTCTGTCACTTGAATGCACACATTGACAACCATTCAGTTAGATAGCTCCGTTTTGGTTTTAGAAGCAGATATTTCTCTGTACAGCCTATGGTCCCATTCACTCGGGAATATCCCAACGCAGCTCCTAGAAGAAACGTGTTTCTGACTCGCTGAATCTCAACATAGATTCAACTCTCTTAGGTGAACGAACGCACAGCAGAGCAGTTTCAAGGAAACGTTTCTCCTGAGTTTTAGACGAAGTTTCCTGCTGTTTAGTACGGATGCCGGCATTGGGCTGGAAATACCGGTTTTGGGATTCTGCACAGAAAGGGTTTGCAAACCGCTGAATCCACACGTGAGTTTAACTCTGTCAGTTGAATGCACACATTGACAACCATTCAGTTTGATAGCACACTTTTGGTTTTAGAAGCAGATATTTCTCTGTACAGCCTATGGTCCCATTCACTCGGGAATATCCCAACGCAGCTCCTAGAAGAAACGTGTTTCTGACTCGCTGAATCTCAACATAGATTCAACTCTCTTAGGTGAACGAACGCACAGCAGAGCAGTTTCAAGGAAACGTTTCTCCTGAGTCTTAGACGAAGTTTCCTGCTGTTTAGTACGGATGCCGGCATTGGGCTGGAAATACCGGTTTTGGGATTCTGCACAGAAAGGGTTTGCAAACCGCTGAATCCACACGTGAGTTTAACTCTGTCAGTTGAATGCACACATTGACAACCATTCAGTTAGATAGCACACTTTTGGTTTTAGAAGCAGATATTTCTCTGTACAGCCTATGGTCACATTCACTCGGGAATATCCCAACGCAGCTCCTAGAAGAAACGTGTTTCTGACTCGCTGAATCTCAACATAGATTCAACTCTCTTAGGTGAACGAACGCACAGCAGAGCAGTTTCAAGGAAACGTTTCTCCTGAGTTTTAGACGAAGTTTCCTGCTGTTTAGTACGGATGCCGGCATTGGGCTGGAAATACCGGTTTTGGGATTCTGCACAGAAAGGGTTTGCAAACCGCTGAATACACACGTGAGTTTAACTCTGTCAGTTGAATGCACACATTGACAACCATTCAGTTTGATAGCACACTTTTGGTTTTAGGAGCAGATATTTCTCTGTACAGCCTATGGTCCCATTCACTCGGAATATCCCAACGCAGCTCCTAGAAGAAACGTGTTTGTGACTCGCTGAATCTCAACATAGATTCAACTCTCTTAGGTGAACGAATGCACAGCAGAGCAGTTTCAAGGAAACGTTTCTCCTGAGTCTTAGACGAAGTTTCCTGCTGTTTAGTACGTATGCCGGCATTGGGCTGGAAATACCGGTTTTGGGATTCTGCACAGAAAGGGTTTGCAAACCGCTGAATCCACACGTGAGTTTAACTCTGTCAGTTGAATGCACACATTGACAACCATTCAGTTTGATAGCACACTTTTGGTTTTAGAAGCAGATATTTCTCTGTGCAGCCTATGGTCCCATTCACTCGGGAATATCCCAACGCAGCTCCTAGAAAAAACGTGTTTCTGACTCGCTGAATCTCAACATAGATTCAACTCTCTTAGGTGAACGAACGCACAGCAGAGCAATTTCAAGGAAACGTTTCTCCTGAGTCTTAGACGAAGTTTCCTGCTGTTTAGTACGGATGCCTGCATTGGGCTGGAAATACCGGTTTTGGGATTCTGCACAGAAAGGGTTTGCAAACCGCTGAATCCACACGTGAGTTTAACTCTGTCAGTTGAATGCACACATTGACAACCATTCAGTTAGATAGCTCCGTTTTGGTTTTAGAAGCAGATATTTCTCTGTACAGCCTATGGTCCCATTCACTCGGGAATATCCCAACGCAGCTCCTAGAAGAAACGTGTTTCTGACTCGCTGAATCTCAACATAGATTCAACTCTCTTAGGTGAACGAACGCACAGCAGAGCAGTTTCAAGGAAACATTTCTCCTGAGTTTTAGACGAAGTTTCCTGCTGTTTAGTACGGATGCCGGCATTGGGCTGGACATACCGGTTTTGGGATTCTGCACAGAAATGGTTTGCAAACCGCTGAATCCACACGTGAGTTTAACTCCGTCAGTTGAATGCACACATTGACAACCATTCAGTTAGATAGCTCCGTTTTGGTTTTAGAAGAAGATATTTCTCTGTACAGCCTATGGTCCCATTCACTCGGGAATATCCCAACTCAGCTCCTAGCATAAACGTGTTTCTGACTCGCTGAATCTCAACATAGTTTCAACTCTCTTAGGTGAACGAACGCACAGCAGAGCAGTTTCAAGGAAACGTTTCTCCTGAGTTTTAGACGAAGTTTCCTGCTGTTTAGTACGGATGCCGGCATTGGGCTGGAAATACCGGTTTTTGGATTCTGCACAGAAAGGGTTTGTAAACCGCTGAATCCAAACGTGAGTTTAACTCTGTCAGTTGAATGCACACATTGACAACCATTCAGTTAGATACCACCCTTTTGGTTGTAGGAGCAGATATTTCTCTGTACAGCCTATGGTCCCATTCACTCGGGAATATCCCAATGAGCCTCCTAGAAGAAACGTGTTTCTGACTCGCTGAATCTCAACATAGATTCAACTCTCTTAGGTGATCGAACGCACAGCAGAGCAGTTTCAAGGAAACGTTTCTCCTGAGTTTTAGACGAAGTTTCCTGCTGTTTAGTACGGATGCCGGCATTGGGCTGGAAATACCGGTTTTGGGATTCTGCACAGAAAGGGTTTGCAAACCGCTGAATCCACACGTGAGTTTAACTCTGTCAGTTGAATGCACACATTGACAACCATTCAGTTAGATAGCTCCGTTTTGGTTTTAGAAGCAGATATTTCTCTGTACAGCCTATGGTCCCATTCACTCGGGAATATCCCAACGCAGCTCCTAGAAGAAACGTGTTTCTGACTCGCTGAATCTCAACATAGATTCAACTCTCTTAGGTGAACGAACGCACAGCAGAGCAGTTTCAAGGAAACGATTCTCCTGAGATTTAGACGAAGTTTCCTGCTGTTTAGTACGGATGCCGGCATTGGGCTGGAAATACTGGTTTTGGGATTCTGCACAGAAAGGGTTTGCAAACCGCTGAATCCACACGTGAGTTTAACTATGTCAGTTGAATGCACAGATTGACAACCATTCAGTTTGATAGCACCGTTTTGGTTTTAGAAGCAGATATTTCTCTGTACAGCCTATGGTCCCATTCACTCGGGAATATCCCAACGCAGCTCCTAGAAGAAACGTGTTTCTGACTCGCTGAATCTCAACATAGTTTCAACTCTCTTAGGTGAACGAACGCACAGAAGAGCAGTTTCAAGGAAACGTTTCTCCTGAGTTTTAGACGAAGTTTCCTGCTGTTTAGTACGGATGCCGGCATTGAGCTGGAATTACCGGTTTTGGGATTCTGCACAGAAAGGGTTTGCAAACCGCTGAATCCAAACGTGAGTTTAACTCCGTCAGTTGAATGCACACATTGACAACCATTCAGTTAGATACCACCCTTTTGGTTGTAGGAGCAGATATTTCTCTGTACAGCCTATGGTCCCATTCACTCGGGAATATCCCAACGCAGCTCCTAGAAGAAACGTGTTTCTGACTCGCTGAATCTCAACATAGATTCAACTCTATTAGGTGATCGAACGCACAGCAGAGCAGTTTCAAGGAAACGTTTCTCCTGAGTTTTAGACGAAGTTTCCTGCTGTTTAGTACGGATGCCGGCATTGGGCTGGAAATACCGGTTTTGGGATTCTGCACAGAAAGGGTTTGCAAACCGCTGAATCCACATGTGAGTTTAACTCTGTCAGTTGAATGCACACATTGACAACCATTCAGTTAGATAGCTACGTTTTGGTTTTAGAAGCAGATATTTCTCTGTACAGCCTATGGTCCCATTCACTCGGGAATATCCCAACGCAGCTCCTAGAAGAAACGTGTTTCTGACTCGCTGAATCTCAACATAGATTCAACTCTCTTAGGTGAACGAACGCACAGCAGAGCAGTTTCAAGGAAACGTTTCTCCTGAGTTTTAGACGAAGTTTCCTGCTGTTTAGTACGGATGCCGGCATTGGACTGGAAATACCGGTTTTGGGATTCTGCACAGAAAGGGTTTGCAAACCGCTGAATCCACACGTGAGTTTAACTCTGTCAGTTGAATGCACACATTGACAACCATTCAGTTTGATAGCACACTTTTGGTTTTAGAAGCAGATATTTCTCTGTACAGCCTATGGTCCCATTCACTCGGGAATATCCCAACGCAGCTCCTAGAAGAAACGTGTTTCTGACTCGCTGAATCTCAACATAGATTCAACTCTCTTAGGTGAACGAACGCACAGCAGAGCAGTTTCAAGGAAACGTTTCTCCTGAGTCTTAGACGAAGTTTCCTGCTGTTTAGTACGGATGCCGGCATTGGGCTGGAAATACCGGTTTTGGGATTCTGCACAGAAAGGGTTTGCAAACCGCTGAATCCACACGTGAGTTTAACTCTGTCAGTTGAATGCACACATTGACAACCATTCAGTTTGATAGCACACTTTTGGTTTTAGAAGCAGATATTTCTCTGTACAGCCTATGGTCCCATTCACTCGGAAATATCCCAACGCAGCTCCTAGAAGAAACGTGTTTCTGACTCGCTGAATCTCAACATAGATTCAACTCTCTTAGGTGAACGAACGCACAGCAGAGCAGTTTCAAGGAAACGTTTCTCCTGAGATTTAGACGAAGTTTCCTGCTGTTTAGTACGGATGCCGGCATTGGGCTGGAAATACTGGTTTTGGGATTCTGCACAGAAAGGGTTTGCAAACCGCTGAATCCACACGTGAGTTTAACTATGTCAGTTGAATGCACAGATTGACAACCATTCAGTTTGATAGCACCGTTTTGGTTTTAGAAGCAGATATTTCTCTGTACAGCCTATGGTCCCATTCACTCGGGAATATCCCAACGCAGCTCCTAGAAGAAACGTGTTTCTGACTCGCTGAATCTCAACATAGTTTCAACTCTCTTAGGTGAACGAACGCACAGAAGAGCAGTTTCAAGGAAACGTTTCTCCTGAGTTTTAGACGAAGTTTCCTGCTGTTTAGTACGGATGCCGGCATTGAGCTGGAATTACCGGTTTTGGGATTCTGCACAGAAAGGGTTTGCAAACCGCTGAATCCAAACGTGATTTTAACTCCGTCAGTTGAATGCACACATTGACAACCATTCAGTTAGATACCACCCTTTTGGTTGTAGGAGCAGATATTTCTCTGTACAGCCTATGGTCCCATTCACTCGGGAATATCCCAACGCACCTCCTAGAAGAAACGTGTTTCTGACTCGCTGAATCTCAACATAGATTCAACTCTCTTAGGTGAACGAACGCACAGCAGAGCAATTTCAAGGAAACGTTTCTCCTGAGTCTTAGACGAAGTTTCCTGCTGTTTAGTACGGATGCCTGCATTGGGCTGGAAATACCGGTTTTGGGATTCTGCACAGAAAGGGTTTGCAAACCGCTGAATCCACACGTGAGTTTAACTCTGTCAGTTGAATGCACACATTGACAACCATTCAGTTAGATAGCTCCGTTTTGGTTTTAGAAGCAGATATTTCTCTGTACAGCCTCTGGTCCCATTCACTCGGGAATATCCCAACGCAGCTCCTAGAAGAAACGTGTTTCTGACTCGCTGAATCTCAACATAGATTCAACTCTCTTAGGTGAACGAACGCACAGCAGAGCAGTTTCAAGGAAACATTTCTCCTGAGTTTTAGACGAAGTTTCCTGCTGTTTAGTACGGATGCCGGCATTGGGCTGGACATACCGGTTTTGGGATTCTGCACAGAAATGGTTTGCAAACCGCTGAATCCACACGTGAGTTTAACTCCGTCAGTTGAATGCACACATTGACAACCATTCAGTTAGATAGCTCCGTTTTGGTTTTAGAAGCAGATATTTCTCTGTACAGCCTATGGTCCCATTCACTCGGGAATATCCCAACTCAGCTCCTAGCATAAACGTGTTTCTGACTCGCTGAATCTCAACATAGTTTCAACTCTCTTAGGTGAACGAACGCACAGCAGAGCAGTTTCAAGGAAACGTTTCTCCTGAGTTTTAGACGAAGTTTCCTGCTGTTTAGTACGGATGCCGGCATTGGGCTGGAAATACCGGTTTTTGGATTCTGCACAGAAAGGGTTTGTAAACCGCTGAATCCAAACGTGAGTTTAACTCTGTCAGTTGAATGCACACATTGACAACCATTCAGTTAGATACCACCCTTTTGGTTGTAGGAGCAGATATTTCTCTGTACAGCCTATGGTCCCATTCACTCGGGAATATCCCAATGAGCCTCCTAGAAGAAACGTGTTTCTGACTCGCTGAATCTCAACATAGATTCAACTCTCTTAGGTGATCGAACGCACAGCAGAGCAGTTTCAAGGAAACGTTTCTCCTGAGTTTTAGACGAAGTTTCCTGCTGTTTAGTACGGATGCCGGCATTGGGCTGGAAATACCGGTTTTGGGATTCTGCACAGAAAGGGTTTGCAAACCGCTGAATCCACACGTGAGTTTAACTCTGTCAGTTGAATGCACACATTGACAACCATTCAGTTAGATAGCTCCGTTTTGGTTTTAGAAGCAGATATTTCTCTGTACAGCCTATGGTCCCATTCACTCGGGAATATCCCAACGCAGCTCCTAGAAGAAACGTGTTTCTGACTCGCTGAATCTCAACATAGATTCAACTCTCTTAGGTGAACGAACGCACAGCAGAGCAGTTTCAAGGAAACGTTTCTCCTGAGATTTAGACGAAGTTTCCTGCTGTTTAGTACGGATGCCGGCATTGGGCTGGAAATACTGGTTTTGGGATTCTGCACAGAAAGGGTTTGCAAACCGCTGAATCCACACGTGAGTTTAACTATGTCAGTTGAATGCACAGATTGACAACCATTCAGTTTGATAGCACCGTTTTGGTTTTAGAAGCAGATATTTCTCTGTACAGCCTATGGTCCCATTCACTCGGGAATATCCCAACGCAGCTCCTAGAAGAAACGTGTTTCTGACTCGCTGAATCTCAACATAGTTTCAACTCTCTTAGGTGAACGAACGCACAGAAGAGCAGTTTCAAGGAAACGTTTCTCCTGAGTTTTAGACGAAGTTTCCTGCTGTTTAGTACGGATGCCGGCATTGAGCTGGAATTACCGGTTTTGGGATTCTGCACAGAAAGGGTTTGCAAACCGCTGAATCCAAACGTGAGTTTAACTCCGTCAGTTGAATGCACACATTGACAACCATTCAGTTAGATACCACCCTTTTGGTTGTAGGAGCAGATATTTCTCTGTACAGCCTATGGTCCCATTCACTCGGGAATATCCCAACGCACCTCCTAGAAGAAACGTGTTTCTGACTCGCTGAATCTCAACATAGATTCAACTCTATTAGGTGATCGAACGCACAGCAGAGCAGTTTCAAGGAAACGTTTCTCCTGAGTTTTAGACGAAGTTTCCTGCTGTTTAGTACGGATGCCGGCATTGGGCTGGAAATACCGGTTTTGGGATTCTGCACAGAAAGGGTTTGCAAACCGCTGAATCCACATGTGAGTTTAACTCTGTCAGTTGAATGCACACATTGACAACCATTCAGTTAGATAGCTCCGTTTTGGTTTTAGAAGCAGATATTTCTCTGTACAGCCTATGGTCCCATTCACTCGGGAATATCCCAACGCAGCTCCTAGAAGAAACGTGTTTCTGACTCGCTGAATCTCAACATAGATTCAACTCTCTTAGGTGAACGAACGCACAGCAGAGCAGTTTCAAGGAAACGTTTCTCCTGAGTTTTAGACGAAGTTTCCTGCTGTTTAGTACGTATGCCGGCATTGGGCTGGAAATACCGGTTTTGGGATTCTGCACAGAAAGGGTTTGCAAACCGCTGAATCCACACGTGAGTTTAACTCTGTCAGTTGAATGCACACATTGACAACCATTCAGTTTGATAGCACACTTTTGGTTTTAGAAGCAGATATTTCTCTGTACAGCCTATGGTCCCATTCACTCGGGAATATCCCAACGCAGCTCCTAGAAGAAACGTGTTTCTGACTCGCTGAATCTCAACATAGATTCAACTCTCTTAGGTGAACGAACGCACAGCAGAGCAGTTTCAAGGAAACGTTTCTCCTGAGTCTTAGACGAAGTTTCCTGCTGTTTAGTACGGATGCCGGCATTGGGCTGGAAATACCGGTTTTGGGATTCTGCACAGAAAGGGTTTGCAAACCGCTGAATCCACACGTGAGTTTAACTCTGTCAGTTGAATGCACACATTGACAACCATTCAGTTAGAAAGCACACTTTTGGTTTTAGAAGCAGATAATTCTCTGTACAGCCTATGGTCCCATTCACTCAGGAATATCCCAACGCAACTCCTAGAAGAAACGTGTTTCTGACTCGCTGAATCTCAACATAGATTCAACTCTCTTAGGTGAACGAACGCACAGCAGAGCAGTTTCAAGGAAACGTTTCTCCTGAGTTTTAGACGAAGTTTCCTGCTGTTTAGTACGTATGCCGGCATTGGGCTGGAAATACCGGTTTTGGGATTCTGCACAGAAAGGGTTTGTAAACCGCTGAATCCAAACGTCAGTTTAATTCTGTCAGTTGAATGCACACATTGACAACCATTCAGTTAGATACCACCCTTTTGGTTGTAGGAGCAGATATTTCTCTGTACAGCCTATGGTCCCATTCACTCGGGAATATCCCAACGCACCTCCTAGAAGAAACGTGTTTCTGACTCGCTGAATCTCAACATAGATTCAACTCTCTTAGGTGATCGAACGCACAGCAGAGCAGTTTCAAGGAAACGTTTCTCCTGAGTTTTAGACGAAGTTTCCTGCTGTTTAGTACAGATGCCGGCATTGGGCTGGAAATACCGGTTTTGGGATTCTGCACAGAAAGGGTTTGCAAACCGCTGAATCCACACGTGAGTTTAACTCTGTCAGTTGAATGCAAACATTGACAACCATTCAGTTAGATAGCACACTTTTGGTTTTAGAAGCAGATATTTCTCTGTACAGCCTATGGTCCCATTCACTCGGGAATATCCCAACGCAGCTCCTAGAAGAAACGTGTTTCTGACTCGCTGAATCTCAACATAGATTCAACTGTCTTAGGTGAACGAACGCACAGCAGAGCAGTTTCAAGGAAACGTTTCTCCTGAGTTTTAGACGAAGTTTCCTGCTGTTTAGTACGTATGCCGGCATTGGGCTGGAAAAACCGGTTTTGGGATTCTGCACAGAAAGGGTTTGCAAACCGCTGAATCCACACGGGAGTTTAACTCTGTCAGTTGAATGCACACATTGACAACCATTCAGTTAGATAGCTCCGTTTTGGTTTTAGAAGCAGATATTTCTCTGTACAGCCTATGGTCCCATTCACTCGGGAATATCCCAACGCAGCTCCTAGAAGAAACGTGTTTCTGACTCGCTGAATCTCAGCATAGATTCAACTCTCTTAGGTGAACGAACGCACAGCAGAGCAGTTTCAAGGAAACGTTTCTCCTGAGTTTTAGACGAAGTTTCCTGCTGTTTAGTACGGATGCCGGCATTGGGCTGGAAATACCGGTTTTGGGATTCTGCACAGAAAGGGTTTGCAAACCGCTGAATACACACGTGAGTTTAACTCTGTCAGTTGAATGCACACATTGACAACCATTCAGTTTGATAGCACACTTTTGGTTTTAGAAGCAGATATTTCTCTGTACAGCCTATGGTCCCATTCACTCGGGAATATCCCAACGCAGCTCCTAGAAGAAACGTGTTTCTGACTCGCTGAATCTCAACATAGATTCAACTCTCTTAGGTGAACGAACGCACAGCAGAGCAGTTTCAAGGAAACGTTTCTCCTAAGTCTTAGACGAAGTTTCCTGCTGTTTAGTACGGATGCCGGCATTGGGCTGGAAATACCGGTTTTGGGATTCTGCACAGAAAGGGTTTGCAAACCGCTGAATCCACACGTGAGTTTAACTCTGTCAGTTGAATGCACACATTGACAACCATTCAGTTAGAAAGCACAATTTTGGTTTTAGAAGCAGATAATTCTCTGTACAGCCTATGGTCCCATTCACTCAGGAATATCCCAACGCAACTCCTAGAAGAAACGTGTTTCTGACTCGCTGAATCTCAACATAGATTCAACTCTCTTAGGTGAACGAACGCACAGCAGAGCAGTTTCAAGGAAACATTTCTCCTGAGTTTTAGACGAAGTTTCCTGCTCTTTAGTACGTATGCCGGCATTGGGCTGGAAATACCGGTTTTGGGATTCTGCACAGAAAGGGTTTGTAAACCGCTGAATCCAAACGTCAGTTTAACTCTGTCAGTTGAATGCACACATTGACAACCATTCAGTTAGATACCACCCTTTTGGTTGTAGGAGCAGATATTTCTCTGTACAGCCTATGGTCCCATTCACTCGGGAATATCCCAACGCACCTCCTAGAAGAAACGTGTTTCTGACTCGCTGAATCTCAACATAGATTCAACTCTCTTAGGTGAACGAACGCACAGCAGAGCAGTTTCAAGGAAACGTTTCTCCTGAGTTTTAGACGAAGTTTCCTGCTGTTTAGTACAGATGCCGGCATTGGACTGGAAATACCGGTTTTGGGATTCTGCACAGAAAGGGTTTGCAAACCGCTGAATCCACACGTGAGTTTAACTCTGTCAGTTGAATGCACACATTGACAACCATTCAGTTAGATAGCTCCGTTTTGGTTTTAGAAGCAGATATTTCTCTGTACAGCCTATGGTCACATTCACTCGGGAATATCCCAATGCAGCTCCTAGAAGAAACGTGTTTCTGACTCGCTGAATCTCAACATAGATTCAACTCTCTTAGGTGAACGAACGCACAGCAGAGCAGTTTCAAGGAAACGTTTCTCCTGAGTTTTAGACGAAGGTTCCTGCTGTTTAGTACGGATGCCGGCATTGGGCTGGAAATACCGGTTTTGGGATTCTGCACAGAAAGGGTTTGCAAACCGCTGAATCCACACGTGAGTTTAACTCTGTCAGTTGAATGCACACATTGACAACCATTCAGTTAGATAGCTCCGTTTTGGTTTTAGAAGCAGATATTTCTCTGTACAGCCTATGGTCCCATTCACTCGGGAATATCCCAACGCAGCTCCTAGAAGAAACGTGTTTCTGACTCGCTGAATCTCAACATAGATTCAACTCTCTTAGGTGAACGAACGCAGAGCAGAGCAGTTTCAAGGAAACGTTTCTCCTGAGTTTTAGACGAAGTTTCCTCCTGTTTAGTACAGATGCCGGCATTGGGCTGGAAATACCGGTTTTGGGATTCTGCACAGAAAGGCTTTGCAAACCGCTGAATCCACACGTGAGTTTAACTCTGTCAGTTGAATGCAAACATTGACAACCATTCAGTTAGATAGCACACTTTTGGTTTTAGAAGCAGATATTTCTCTGTACAGCCTATGGTCCCATTCACTCGGGAATATCCCAACGCAGCTCCTAGAAGAAACGTGTTTCTGACTCGCTGAATCTCAACATAGATTCAACTCTCTTAGGTGAACGAACGCACAGCAGAGCAGTTTCAAGGAAACGTTTCTCCTGAGTTTTAGACGAAGTTTCCTGCTGTTTAGTACAGATGCCGGCATTGGGCTGGAAATACCGGTTTTGGGATTCTGCACAGAAAGGCTTTGCAAACCGCTGAATCCACACGTGAGTTTAACTCTGTCAGTTGAATGCAAACATTGACATCCATTCAGTTAGATAGCACACTTTTGGTTTTAGAAGCAGATATTTCTCTGTACAGCCTATGGTCCCATTCACTCGGGAATATCCCAACGCAGCTCCTAGAAGAAACGTGTTTCTGACTCGCTGAATCTCAACATAGATTCAACTGTCTTAGGTGAACGAACGCACAGCAGAGCAGTTTCAAGGAAACGTTTCTCCTGAGTTTTAGACGAAGTTTCCTGCTGTTTAGTACGTATGCCGGCATTGGGCTGGAAATACCGGTTTTGGGATTCTGCACAGAAAGGGTTTGCAAACCGCTGAATCCACACGTGAGTTTAACTCTGTCAGTTGAATGCACACATTGACAACCATTCAGTTAGATAGCTCCGTTTTGGTTTTAGAAGCAGATATTTCTCTGTACAGCCTATGGTCCCATTCACTCGGGAATATCCCAACGCAGCTCCTAGAAGAAACGTGTTTCTGACTCGCTGAATCTCAACATAGATTCAACTCTCTTAGGTGAACGAACGCACAGCAGAGCAGTTTCAAGGAAACGTTTCTCCTGAGTTTTAGACGAAGTTTCCTGCTGTTTAGTACGTATGCCGGCATTGGGCTGGAAATACCGGTTTTGGGATTCTGCACAGAAAGGGTTTGCAAACCGCTGAATCCACACGTGAGTTTAACTCTGTCAGTTGAATGCACACATTGACAACCATTCTGTTTGATAGCACCCTTTTGGTTTTAGAAGCAGATATTTCTCTGTACAGCCTATGGTCCCATTCACTCGGGAATATCCCAACGCAGCTCCTAGAAGAAACGTGTTTCTGACTCGCTGAATCTCAACATAGATTCAACTCTCTTAGGTGAACGAATGCACAGCAGAGCAGTTTCAAGGAAACGTTTCTCCTGAGTCTTAGACGAAGTTTCCTGCTGTTTAGTACGTATGCCGGCATTGGGCTGGAAATACCGGTTTTGGGATTCTGCACAGAAAGGGTTTGCAAACCGCTGAATCCACACGTGAGTTTAACTCTGTCAGTTGAATGCACACATTGACAACCATTCAGTTAGATAGCTCCGTTTTGGTTTTAGAAGCAGATATTTCTCTGTACAGCCTATGGTCCCATTCACTCGGGAATATCCCAACGCAGCTCCTAGAAGAAACGTGTTTCTGACTCGCTGAATCTCAACATAGATTCAACTCTCTTAGGTGAACGAACGCACAGCAGAGCAGTTTCAAGGAAACGTTTCTCCTGAGTTTTAGACGAAGTTTCCTGCTGTTTAGTACGGATGCCGGCATTGGGCTGGAAATACCGGTTTTGGGATTCTGCACAGAAAGGGTTTGCAAACCGCTGAATCCACACGTGAGTTTAACTCTGTCAGTTGAATGCACACATTGACAACCATTCTGTTTGATAGCACCCTTTTGGTTTTAGAAGCAGATATTTCTCTGTACAGCCTATGGTCCCATTCACTCGGGAATATCCCAACGCAGCTCCTAGAAGAAACGTGTTTCTGACTCGCCGAATCTCAACATAGATTCAACTCTCTTAGGTGAACGAATGCACAGCAGAGCAGTTTCAAGGAAACGTTTCTCCTGAGTCTTAGACGAAGTTTCCTGCTGTTTAGTACGTATGCCGGCATTGGGCTGGAAATACCGGTTTTGGGATTCTGCACAGAAAGGGTTTGCAAACCGCTGAATCCACACGTGAGTTTAACTCTGTCAGTTGAATGCAGACATTGACAACCATTCAGTTAGATAGCTCCGTTTTGGTTTTAGAAGCAGATATTTCTCTGTACAGCCTATGGTCCCATTCACTCGGGAATATCCCAACGCAGCTCCTAGAAGAAACGTGTTTCTGACTCGCTGAATCTCAACATAGATTCAACTCTCTTAGGTGAACGAATGCACAGCAGAGCAGTTTCAAGGAAACGTTTTTCCTGAGTTTTAGACGAAGTTTCCTACTGTTTTGTACAGATGCCGGCATTGGGCTGGACCTACCGGTTTTGGGATTCTGCACAGAAATGGTTTGCAAACCGCTGAATACACACGTGAGTTTAACTCTGTCAGTTGAATGCACACATTGACAACCATTCAGTTAGATAGCTCCGTTTTAGTATTAGAAGCAGATATTTCTCTGTACAGCCTATGGTCCCATTCACTCGGGAATATCCCAACGCAGCTCCTAGCATAAACGTGTTTCTGACTCGCTGAATCTCAGCATAGTTTCAACTCTCTTAGGTGAACGAACGCACAGCAGAGCAGTTTCAAGGAAACATTTCTCCTGAGTTTTAGACGAAGTTTCCTGCTGTTTAGTACGGATGCCGGCATTGGGCTGGAAATACCGGTTTTGGGATTCTGCACAGAAAGGGTTTGCAAACCGCTGAATCCACACGTGAGTTTAACTCTGTCAGTTGAATGCACACATTGACAACCATTCAGTTAGATAGCTCCGTTTTGGTTTTAGAAGCAGATATTTCTCTGTACAGCCTATGGTCCCATTCACTCGGGAATATCCCAATGCAGCTCCTAGAAGAAACGTGTTTCTGACTCGCTGAATCTCAACATAGATTCAACTCTCTTAGGTGAACGAACGCACAGCAGAGCAGTTTCAAGGAAACGTTTCTCCTGAGTTTTAGACGAAGGTTCCTGCTGTTTAGTACGGATGCCGGCATTGGGCTGGAAATACCGGTTTTGGGATTCTGCACAGAAAGGGTTTGCAAACCGCTGAATCCACACGTGAGTTTAACTCTGTCAGTTCAATGCACACATTGACAACCATTCAGTTTGATAGCACACTTTTGGTTTTAGAAGCAGATATTTCTCTGTACAGCCTATGGTCCCATTCACTCGGGAATATCCCAACGCAGCTCCTAGAAGAAACGTGTTTCTGACTCGCTGAATCTCAGCATAGTTTCAACTCTCTTAGGTGAACGAACTCACAGCAGAGCAGTTTCAAGGAAACATTTCTCCTGAGTTTTAGACGAAGTTTCCTGCTGTTTAGTACGGATGCCGGCATTGGGCTGGAAATACCGGTTTTGGGATTCTGCACAGAAAGGGTTTGCAAACCGCTGAATCCACACGTGAGTTTAACTCTGTCAGTTGAATGCACACATTGACAACCATTCAGTTAGATAGCTCCGTTTTGGTTTTAGAAGCAGATATTTCTCTGTACAGCCTATGGTCACATTCACTCGGGAATATCCCAACGCAGCTCCTAGCATAAACGTGTTTCTGACTCGCTGAATCTCAACATAGATTCAACTCTCTTAGTTGAACGAACGCACAGCAGAGCAGTTTCAAGGAAACGTTTCTCCTGAGTTTTAGACGAAGGTTCCTGCTGTTTAGTACGGATGCCGGCATTGGGCTGGAAATACCGGTTTTGGGATTCTGCACAGAAAGGGTTTGCAAACCGCTGAATCCACACGTGAGTTTAACTCTGTCAGTTCAATGCACACATTGACAACCATTCAGTTTGATAGCACACTTTTGGTTTTAGAAGCAGATATTTCTCTGTACAGCCTATGGTCCCATTCACTCGGGAATATCCCAACGCAGCTCCTAGAAGAAACGTGTTTCTGACTCGCTGAATCTCAACATAGATTCAACTCTCTTAGGTGAACGAACGCACAGCAGAGCAGTTTCAAGGAAACGTTTCTCCTGAGTTTTAGACGAAGTTTCCTGCTGTTTAGTACGTATGCCGGCATTGGGCTGGAAATACCGGGTTTGGGATTCTGCACAGAAAGGGTTTGCAAACCGCTGAATCCACATGTGAGTTTAACTCTGTCAGTTGAATGCACACATTGACAACCATTCAGTTTGATAGCACACTTTTGGTTTTAGAAGCAGATATTTCTCTGTACAGCCTATGGTCCCATTCACTCGGGAATATCCCAACGCAGCTCGTAGAAGAAACGTGTTTCTGACTCGCTGAATCTCAACATAGATTCAACTCTCTTAGGTGAACGAACGCACAGCAGAGCAGTTTCAAGGAAACGTTTCTCCTGAGATTTAGACGAAGTTTCCTGCTGTTTAGTACGGATGCCGGCATTGGGCTGGAAATACTGGTTTTGGGATTCTGCACAGAAAGGGTTTGCAAACCGCTGAATCCACACGTGAGTTTAACTCTGTCAGTTGAATGCACACATTGACAACCATTCAGTTAGATAGCTCCGTTTTGGTTTTAGAAGCAGATATTTCTCTGTACAGCCTATGGTCCCATTCACTCGGGAATATCCCAACGCAGCTCCTAGAAGAAACGTGTTTCTGACTCGCTGAATCTCAACATAGTTTCAACTCTCTTAGGTGAACGAACGCACAGAAGAGCAGTTTCAAGGAAACGTTTCTCCTGAGTTTTAGACGAAGTTTCCTGCTGTTTAGTACGGATGCCGGCATTGAGCTGGAATTACCGGTTTTGGGATTCTGCACAGAAAGGGTTTGCAAACCGCTGAATCCACACGTGACTTTCACTCTGTCAGTTGAATGCACACATTGACAACCATTCAGTTTGATAGCACACTTTTGGTTTTAGAAGCAGATATTTCTCTGTACAGCCTATGGTCCCATTCACTCGGGAATATCCCATCGCAGCTCCTAGAAGAAACGTGTTTCTGACACGCTGAATCTCAACATTGATTCAACTCTCTTAGGTGAACGAAAGCACAGCAGAGCAGTTTCAAGGAAACGTTTCTCCTGAGTTTTAGACGAAGTTTCCTGCTGTTTAGTACGAATGCCAGCATTGGGCTGGAAATACCAGTTTTGGGATTCTGCACAGAAAGGGTTTGCAAACCGCTGAATCCACACGTGAGTTTAACTCTGTCAGTTGAATGCACACATTGACAACCATTCAGTTAGATAGCACACTTTTGGTTTTAGAAGCAGATATTTCTCTGTACAGCCTATAGTCCCATTCACTCAGGAATATCCCAACGCAACTCCTAGAAGAAACGTGTTTCTGACTCGCTGAATCTCAACATAGATTCAACTCTCTTAGGTGAACGAACGCACAGCAGAGCAGGTTCAAGGAAACGTTTCTCCTGAGTTTTAGACGAAGTTTCCTGCTGTTTAGTACGTATGCCGGCATTGGGCTGGAAATACCGGTTTTGGGATTCTGCACAGAAAGGGTTTGTAAACCGCTGAATCCAAACGTCAGTTTAACTCTGTCAGTTGAATGCACACATTGACAACCATTCAGTTAGATACCACCCTTTTGGTTGTAGGAGCAGATATTTCTCTGTACAGCCTATAGTCCCATTCACTCGGGAATATCCCAACGCACCTCCTAGAAGAAACGTGTTTCTGACTCGCTGAATCTCAACATAGATTCAACTCTCTTAGGTGAACGAACGCACAGCAGAGCAGTTTCAAGGAAACGTTTCTCCTGAGTTTTAGACGAAGTTTCCTGCTGTTTAGTACGTATGCCGGCATTGGGATGGAAATACCGGTTTTGGGATTCTGCACAGAAAGGGTTTGCAAACCGCTGAATCCACACGTGAGTTTAACTCTGTCAGTTGAATGCACACATTGACAACCATTCAGTTAGATAGCTCCGTTTTGGTTTTAGAAGCAGATATTTCTCTGTACAGCCTATGGTCCCATTCACTCGGGAATATCCCAACGCAGCTCCTAGCATAAACGTGTTTCTGACTCGCTGAATCTCAACATAGTTTCAACTCTCTTAGGTGAACGAGCGCACAGCAGAGCAGTTTCAAGGAAACGTTTCTCCTGAGTTTTAGACGAAGTTTCCTGCTGTTTAGTACGGATGCCGGCATTGAGCTGGAATTACCGGTTTTGGGATTCTGCACAGAAAGGGTTTGTAAACCGCTGAATCCAACCGTCAGTTTAACTCTGTCAGTTGAATGCACACATTGACAACCATTCAGTTAGATACCACCCTTTTGGTTGTAGGAGCAGATATTTCTCTGTACAGCCTATGGTCCCATTCACTCGGGAATATCCCAACGCAGCTCCTAGAAGAAACGTGTTTCTGACTCGCTGAATCTCAACATAGATTCAACTCTCTTAGGTGATCGAACGCACAGCAGAGCAGTTTCAAGGAAACGTTTTCCTGAGTTTTAGACGAAGTTTCCTGCTGTTTAGTACGGATGCCGGCATTGGGCTGGAAATACCGGTTTTGGGATTCTGCACAGAAAGGGTTTGCAAACCGCTGAATCCACACGTGAGTTTAACTCTGTCAGTTGAATGCACACATTGACAACCATTCAGTTAGATAGCTCCGTTTTGGTTTTAGAAGCAGATATTTCTCTGTACAGCCTATGGTCACATTCACTCGGGAATATCCCAACGCAGCTCCTAGAAGAAACGTGTTTCTGACTCGCTGAATCTCAACATAGATTCACATCTCTTAGGTGAACGAACGCACAGCAGAGCAGTTTCAAGGAAACGTTTCTCCTGAGTTTTAGACGAAGTTTCCTGCTGTTTAGTACGTATGCCGGCATTGGGCTGGAAATACCGGTTTTGGGATTCTGCACAGAAAGGGTTTGCAAACCGCTGAATCCACACGTGAGTTTAACTCTGTCAGTTGAATGGACACATTGACAACCATTCAGTTTGATAGCACACTTTTGGTTTTAGAAGCAGATATTTCTCTGTACAGCCTATGGTCCCATTCACTCGGGAATATCCCAACGCAGCTCCTAGAAGAAACGTGTTTCTGACTCGCTGAATCTCAACATAGATTCAACTCTCTTAGGTGAACGAACGCACAGCAGAGCAGTTTCAAGGAAACGTTTCTCCTGAGTCTTAGACGAAGTTTCCTGCTGTTTAGTACGGATGCCGGCATTGGGCTGGAAATACCGGTTTTGGGATTCTGCACAGAAAGGGTTTGCAAACCGCTGAATCCACACGTGAGTTTAACTCTGTCAGTTGAATGCACACATTGACAACCATTCAGTTAGAAAGCACACTTTTGGTTTTAGAAGCAGATAATTCTCTGTACAGCCTATGGTCCCATTCACTCAGGAATATCCCAACGCAACTCCTAAAAGAAACGTGTTTCTGACTCGCTGAATCTCAACATAGATTCAACTCTCTTAGGTGAACGAATGCACAGCAGAGCAGTTTCAAGGAAACGTTTCTCCTGAGTTTTAGACGAAGTTTCCTGCTGTTTAGTACGGATGCCGGCATTGGGCTGGAAATACCGGTTTTGGGATTCTGCACAGAAAGGGTTTGTAAACCGCTGAATCCAAACGTCAGTTTAACTCTGTCAGTTGAATGCACACATAGACAACCATTCAGTTAGATACCACCCTTTTGGTTGTAGGAGCAGATATTTCTCTGTACAGCCTATGGTCCCATTCACTCGGGAATATCCCAACGCACCTCCTAGAAGAAACGTGTTTCTGACTCGCTGAATCTCAACATAGATTCAACTCTCTTAGGTGAACGAACGCACAGCAGAGCAGTTTCAAGGAAACGTTTCTCCTGAGTTTTAGACGAAGTTTCCTGCTGTTTAGTACAGATGCCGGCATTGGGCTGGAAATACCGGTTTTGGGATTCTGCACAGAAAGGGTTTGCAAACCGCTGAATCCACACGTGAGTTTAACTCTGTCAGTTGAATGCAAACATTGACAACCATTCAGTTAGATAGCACACTTTTGGTTTTAGAAGCAGATATTTCTCTGTACAGCCTATGGTCCCATTCACTCGGGAATATCCTAACGCAGCTCCTAGAAGAAACGTGTTTCTGACTCGCTGAATCTCAACATAGATTCAACTCTCTTAGGTGAACGAACGCACAGCAGAGCAGTTTCAAGGAAACGTTTCTCCTGAGTTTTAGACGAAGTTTCCTGCTGTTTAGTACGTATGCCGGCATTGGGCTGGAAAAACCGGTTTTGGGATTCTGCACAGAAAGGGTTTGCAAACCGCTGAATCCACACGTGAGTTTAACTCTGTCAGTTGAATGCACACATTGACAACCATTCAGTTAGATAGCTCCGTTTTGGTTTTAGAAGCAGATATTTCTCTGTACAGCCTATGGTCCCATTCACTCGGGAATATCCCAACGCAGCTCCTAGAAGAAACGTGTTTCTGACTCGCTGAATCTCAACATAGATTCAACTCTCTTAGGTGAACGAACGCACAGCAGAGCAGTTTCAAGGAAACGTTTCTCCTGAGTTTTAGACGAAGTTTCCTGCTGTTTAGTACGTATGCCGGCATTGGGCTGGAAATACCGGTTTTGGGATTCTGCACAGAAAGGGTTTGCAAACCGCTGAATCCACACGTGAGTTTAACTCTGTCAGTTGAATGCACACATTGACAACCATTCTGTTTGATAGCACCCTTTTGGTTTTAGAAGCAGATATTTCTCTGTACAGCCTATGGTCCCATTCACTCGGGAATATCCCAACGCAGCTCCTAGAAGAAACGTGTTTCTGACTCGCTGAATCTCAACATAGATTCAACTCTCTTAGGTGAACGAACGCACAGCAGAGCAGTTTCAAGGAAACGTTTCTCCTGAGTTTTAGACGAAGTTTCCTGCTGTTTAGTACGGATGCCGGCATTGGGCTGGAAATACCGGTTTTGGGATTCTGCACAGAAAGGGTTTGCAAACCGCTGAATCCACACGTGAGTTTAACTCTGTCAGTTGAATGCACACATTGACAACCATTCAGTTTGATAGCACACTTTTGGTTTTAGAAGCAGATATTTCTCTGTACAGCCTATGGTCCCATTCACTCGGGAATATCCCAACGCAGCTCCTAGAAGAAACGTGTTTCTGACTCGCTGAATCTCAACATAGATTCAACTCTCTTAGGTGAACGAACGCACAGCAGAGCAGTTTCAAGGAAACGTTTCTCCTGAGTTTTAGACGAAGTTTCCTGCTGTTTAGTACGGATGCCGGCATTGGGCTGGAAATACCGGTTTTGGGATTCTGCACAGAAAGGGTTTGCAAACCGCTGAATCCACACGTGAGTTTAACTCTGTCAGTTGAATGCACACATTGACAACCATTCTGTTAGAAAGCACACTTTTGGTTTTAGAAGCAGATAATTCTCTGTACAGCCTATGGTCCCATTCACTCAGGAATATCCCAACGCAGCTCCTAGAAGAAACGTGTTTCTGACTCGCTGAATCTCAACATAGATTCAACTCTCTTAGGTGAACGAACGCACAGCAGAGCAGTTTCAAGGAAACGTTTCTCCTGAGTTTTAGACGAAGTTTCCTGCTGTTTAGTACGTATGCCGGCATTGGGCTGGAAATACCGGTTTTGGGATTCTGCACAGAAAGGATTTGTAAACCGCTGAATCCAAACGTCAGTTTAACTCTGTCAGTTGAATGCACACATTGACAACCATTCAGTTAGATACCACCCTTTTGGTTGTAGGAGCAGATATTTCTCTGTACAGCCTATGGTCCCATTCACTCGGGAATATCCCAACGCACCTCCTAGAAGAAACGTGTTTCTGACTCGCTGAATCTCAACATAGATTCAACTCTCTTAGGTGAACGAACGCACAGCAGAGCAGTTTCAAGGAAACGCTTCTCCTGAGTTTTAGACGAAGTTTCCTGCTGTTTAGTACAGATGCCGGCATTGGGCTGGAAATACCGGTTTTGGGATTCTGCACAGAAAGGGTTTGCAAACCGCTGAATCCACACGTGAGTTTAACTCTGTCAGTTGAATGCAAACATTGACAACCATTCAGTTAGATAGCACACTTTTGGTTTTAGAAGCAGATATTTCTCTGTACAGCCTATGGTCCCATTCACTCGGGAATATCCCAACGCAGCTCCTAGAAGAAACGTGTTTCTGACTCGCTGAATCTCAACATAGATTCAACTGTCTTAGGTGAACGAACGCACAGCAGAGCAGTTTCAAGGAAACGTTTCTCCTGAGTTTTAGACGAAGTTTCCTGCTGTTTAGTACGGATGCCGGCATTGGGCTGGAAATACCGGTTTTGGGATTCTGCACAGAAAGGGTTTGCAAACCGCTGAATCCACACGTGAGTTTAACTCTGTCAGTTAAATGCACACATTGACAACCATTCAGTTAGATAGCTCCGTATTGGTTTTAGAAGCAGATATTTCTCTGTACAGCCTATGGTCACATTCACTCGGGAATATCCCAACGCAGCTCCTAGAAGAAACGTGTTTCTGACTCGCTGAATCTCAACATAGATTCAAATCTCTTAGGTGAACGAACGCACAGCAGAGCAGTTTCAAGGAAACGTTTCTCCTGAGTTTTAGACGAAGTTTCCTGCTGTTTAGTACGTATGCCGGCATTGGGCTGGAAATACCGGTTTTGGGATTCTGCACAGAAAGGGTTTGCAAACCGCTGAATCCACACGTGAGTTTAACTCTGTCAGTTGAATGCACACATTGACAACCATTCAGTTTGATAGCACACTTTTGGTTTTAGAAGCAGATATTTCTCTGTACAGCCTATGGTCACATTCACTCGGGAATATCCCAACGCAGCTCCTAGAAGAAACGTGTTTCTGACTCGCTGAATCTCAACATAGATTCAACTCTCTTAGGTGAACGAACGCACAGCAGAGCAGTTTCAAGGAAACGTTTCTCCTGAGTTTTAGACGAAATTTCCTGCTGTTTAGTACGGATGCCGGCATTGGGCTGGAAATACCGGTTTTGGGATTCTGCACAGAAAGGGTTTGCAAACCGCTGAATCCACACGTGAGTTTAACTCTGTCAGTTGAATGCACACATTGACAACCATTCAGTTTGATAGCACACTTTTGGTTTTAGAAGCAGATATTTCTCTGTACAGCCTATGGTCCCATTCACTCGGGAATATCCCAACGCAGCTCCTAGAAGAAACGTGTTTCTGACTCGCTGAATCTCAACATAGATTCAACTCTCTTAGGTGAACGAACGCACAGCAGAGCAGTTTCAAGGAAACGTTTCTCCTGAGTCTTAGACGAAGTTTCCTGCTGTTTAGTACGGATGCCGGCATTGGGCTGGAAATACCGGTTTTGGGATTCTGCACAGAAAGGGTTTGCAAACCGCTGAATCCACACGTGAGTTTAACTCTGTCAGTTGAATGCACACATTGACAACCATTCAGTTAGAAAGCACACTTTTGGTTTTAGAAGCAGATAATTCTCTGTACAGCCTATGGTCCCATTCACTCAGGAATATCCCAACACAACTCCTAGAAGAAACGTGTTTCTGACTCGCTGAATCTCAACATAGATTCAACTCTCTTAGGTGAACGAACGCACAGCAGAGCAGTTTCAAGGAAACGTTTCTCCTGAGTTTTAGACGAAGTTTCCTGCTGTTTAGTACGTATGCCGGCATTGGGCTGGAAATACCGGTTTTGGGATTCTGCACAGAAAGGGTTTGTAAACCGCTGAATCCAAACGTCAGTTTAACTCTGTCAGTTGAATGCACACATTGACAACCATTCAGTTAGATACCACCCTTTTGGTTGTAGGAGCAGATATTTCTCTGTACAGCCTATGGTCCCATTCACTCGGGAATATCCCAACGCAGCTCCTAGAAGAAACGTGTTTCTGACTCGCTGAATCTCAACATAGATTCAACTCTCTTAGGTGATCGAACGCACAGCAGAGCAGTTTCAAGGAAACGTTTCTCCTGAGTTTTAGACGAAGTTTCCTGCTGTTTAGTACGGATGCCGGCATTGGGCTGGAAATACCGGTTTTGGGATTCTGCACAGAAAGGGTTTGCAAACCGCTGAATCCACACGTGAGTTTAACTCTGTCAGTTGAATGCAAACATTGACAACCATTCAGTTTGATAGCACACTTTTGGTTTTAGAAGCAGATATTTCTCTGTACAGCCTATGGTCCCATTCACTCGGGAATATCCCAACGCAGCTCCTAGAAGAAACGTGTTTCTGACTCGCTGAATCTCAACATAGATTCAACTGTCTTAGGTGAACGAACGCACAGCAGAGCAGTTTCAAGGAAACGTTTCTCCTGAGTTTTAGACGAAGTTTCCTGCTGTTTAGTACGTATGCCGGCATTGGGCTGGAAAAACCGGTTTTGGGATTCTGCACAGAAAGGGTTTGCAAACCGCTGAATCCACACGTGAGTTTAACTCTGTCAGTTGAATGCACACATTGACAACCATTCAGTTAGATAGCTCCGTTTTGGTTTTAGAAGCAGATATTTCTCTGTACAGCCTATGGTCCCATTCACTCGGGAATATCCCAACGCAGCTCCTAGAAGAAACGTGTTTCTGACTCGCTGAATCTCAACATAGATTCAACTCTCTTAGGTGAACGAACGCACAGCAGAGCAGTTTCAAGGAAACGTTTCTCCTGAGTTTTAGACGAAGTTTCCTGCTGTTTAGTACGTATGCCGGCATTGGGCTGGAAATACCGGTTTTGGGATTCTGCACAGAAAGGGTTTGCAAACCGCTGAATCCACACGTGAGTTTAACTCTGTCAGTTGAATGCACACATTGACAACCATTCTGTTTGATAGCACCCTTTTTGTTTTAGAAGCAGATATTTCTCTGTACAGCCTATGGTCCCATTCACTCGGGAATATCCCAACGCAGCTCCTAGAAGAAACGTGTTTCTGACTCGCTGAATCTCAACATAGATTCAACTCTCTTAGGTGAACGAACGCACAGCAGTGCAGTTTCAAGGAAACGTTTCTCCTGAGTTTTAGACGAAGTTTCCTGCTGTTTAGTACGGATGCCGGCATTGGGCTGGAAATACCGGTTTTGGGATTCTGCACAGAAAGGGTTTGCAAACCGCTGAATCCACACGTGAGTTTAACTCTGTCAGTTGAATGCACACATTGACAACCATTCAGTTTGATAGCACACTTTTGGTTTTAGAAGCAGATATTTCTCTGTACAGCCTATGGTCCCATTCACTCGGGAATATCCCAACGCAGCTCCTAGAAGAAACGTGTTTCTGACTCGCTGAATCTCAACATAGATTCAACTCTCTTAGGTGAACGAACGCACAGCAGAGCAGTTTCAAGGAAACGTTTCTCCTGAGTCTTAGACGAAGTTTCCTGCTGTTTAGTACGGATGCCGGCATTGGGCTGGAAATACCGGTTTTGGGATTCTGCACAGAAAGGGTTTGCAAACCGCTGAATCCACACGTGAGATTAACTCTGTCAGTTGAATGCACACATTGACAACCATTCAGTTAGAAAGCACACTTTTGGTTTTAGAAGCAGATAATTCTCTGTACAGCCTATGGTCCCATTCACTCAGGAATATCCCAACGCAACTCCTAGAAGAAACGTGTTTCTGACTCGCTGAATCTCAACATAGATTCAACTCTCTTAGGTGAACGAACGCACAGCAGAGCAGTTTCAAGGAAACGTTTCTCCTGAGTTTTAGACGAAGTTTCCTGCTGTTTAGTACGGATGCCGGCATTGGGCTGAAAATACCGGTTTTGGGATTCTGCACAGAAAGGGTTTGCAAACCGCTGAATCCACACGTGAGTTTAACTCTGTCAGTTGAATGCAAACATTGACAACCATTCAGTTAGATAGCACACTTTTGGTTTTAGAAGCAGATATTTCTCTGTACAGCCTATGGTCCCATTCACTCGGGAATATCCCAACGCAGCTCCTAGAAGAAACGTGTTTCTGACTCGCTGAATCTCAACATAGATTCAACTGTCTTAGGTGAACGAACGCACAGCAGAGCAGTTTCAAGGAAACGTTTCTCCTGAGTTTTAGACGAAGTTTCCTGCTGTTTAGTACGGATGCCGGCATTGGGCTGGAAATACCGGTTTTGGGATTCTGCACAGAAAGGGTTTGCAAACCCCTGAATCCACACGTGAGTTTAACCCTGTCAGTTAAATGCACACATTGACAACCATTCAGTTAGATAGCTCCGTATTGGTTTTAGAAGCAGATATTTCTCTGTACAGCCTATGGTCACATTCACTCGGGAATATCCCAACGCAGCTCCTAGAAGAAACGTGTTTCTGACTCGCTGAATCTCAACATAGATTCAAATCTCTTAGGTGAACGAACGCACAGAAGAGCAGTTTCAAGGAAACGTTTCTCCTGAGTTTTAGACGAAGTTTCCTGCTGTTTAGTACGGATGCCGGCATTGGGCTGGAAATACCGGTTTTGGGATTCTGCACAGAAAGGGTTTGCAAACCGCTGAATCCACACGTGAGTTTAACTCTGTCAGTTGAATGCACACATTGACAACCATTCAGTTTGATAGCACACTTTTGGTTTTAGAAGCAGATATTTCTCTGTACAGCCTATGGTCCCATTCACTCGGGAATATCCCAACGCAGCTCCTAGAAGAAACGTGTTTCTGACTCGCTGAATCTCAACATAGATTCAACTCTCTTAGGTGAACGAACGCACAGCAGAGCAGTTTCAAGGAAACGTTTCTCCTGAGCCTTAGACGAAGTTTCCTGCTGTTTAGTACGGATGCCGGCATTGGGCTGGAAATACCGGTTTTGGGATTCTGCACAGAAAGGGTTTGCAAACCGCTGAATCCACACGTGAGTTTAACTCTGTCAGTTGAATGCACACATTGACAACCATTCAGTTAGAAAGCACACTTTTGGTTTTAGAAGCAGATAATTCTCTGTACAGCCTATGGTCCCATTCACTCAGGAATATCCCAACGCAACTCCTAGAAGAAACGTGTTTCTGACTCGCTGAATCTCAACATAGATTCAACTCTCTTAGGTGAACGAACGCACAGCAGAGCAGTTTCAAGGAAACGTTTCTCCTGAGTTTTAGACGAAGTTTCCTGCTGTTTAGTACGTATGCCGGCATTGGGCTGGAAATACCGGTTTTGGGATTCTGCACAGAAAGGGTTTGTAAACCGCTGAATCCAAACGTCAGTTTAACTCTGTCAGTTGAATGCACGCATTGACAACCATTCAGTTAGATACCACCCTTTTGGTTGTAGGAGCAGATATTTCTCTGTACAGCCTATGGTCCCATTCACTCGGGAATATCCCAACGCACCTCCTAGAAGAAACGTGTTTCTGACTCGGTGAATCTCAACATAGATTCAACTCTCTTAGGTGAACGAACGCACAGCAGAGCAGTTTCAAGGAAACGTTTCTCCTGAGTTTTAGACGAAGTTTCCTGCTGTTTAGTACAGATGCCGGCATTGGGCTGAAAATACCGGTTTTGGGATTCTGCACAGAAAGGGTTTGCAAACCGCTGAATCCACACGTGAGTTTAACTCTGTCAGTTGAATGCAAACATTGACAACCATTCAGTTAGATAGCACACTTTTGGTTTTAGAAGCAGATATTTCTCTGTACAGCCTATGGTCCCATTCACTCGGGAATATCCCAACGCAGCTCCTAGAAGAAACGTGTTTCTGACTCGCTGAATCTCAACATAGATTCAACTGTCTTAGGTGAACGAACGCACAGCAGAGCAGTTTCAAGGAAACGTTTCTCCTGAGTTTTAGACGAAGTTTCCTGCTGTTTAGTACGGATGCCGGCATTGGGCTGGAAATACCGGTTTTGGGATTCTGCACAGAAAGGGTTTGCAAACCGCTGAATCCACACGTGAGTTTAACTCTGTCAGTTGAATGCACACATTGACAACCATTCAGTTAGATAGCTCCGTATTGGTTTTAGAAGCAGATATTTCTCTGTACAGCCTATGGTCACATTCACTCGGGAATATCCCAACGCAGCTCCTAGAAGAAACGTGTTTCTGACTCGCTGAATCTCAACATAGATTCAAATCTCTTAGGTGAACGAACGCACAGCAGAGCAGTTTCAAGGAAACGTTTCTCCTGAGTTTTAGACGAAGTTTCCTGCTGTTTAGTACGTATGCCGGCATTGGGCTGGAAATACCGGTTTTGGGATTCTGCACAGAAAGGGTTTGCAAACCGCTGAATCCACACGTGAGTTTAACTCTGTCAGTTGAATGCACACATTGACAACCATTCAGTTTGATAGCACACTTTTGGTTTTAGAAGCAGATATTTCTCTGTACAGCCTATGGTCCCATTCACTCGGGAATATCCCAACGCAGCTCCTAGAAGAAACGTGTTTCTGACTCGCTGAATCTCAACATAGATTCAACTCTCTTAGGTGAACGAACGCACAGCAGAGCAGTTTCAAGGAAACGTTTCTCCTGAGTTTTAGACGAAGTTTCCTGCTGTTTAGTACGGATGCCGGCATTGGGCTGGAAATACCGGTTTTGGGATTCTGCACAGAAAGGGTTTGCAAACCGCTGAATCCACACGTGAGTTTAACTCTGTCAGTTGAATGCACACATTGACAACCATTCAGTTTGATAGCACACTTTTGGTTTTAGAAGCAGATATTTCTCTGTACAGCCTATGGTCCCATTCACTCGGGAATATCCCAACGCAGCTCCTAGAAGAAACGTGTTTCTGACTCGCTGAATCTCAACATAGATTCAACTCTCTTAGGTGAACGAACGCACAGCAGAGCAGTTTCAAGGAAACGTTTCTCCTGAGTCTTTGACGAAGTTTCCTGCTGTTTAGTACGGATGCCGGCATTGGGCTGGAAATACCGGTTTTGGGATTCTGCACAGAAAGGGTTTGCAAACCGCTGAATCCACACGTGAGTTTAACTCTGTCAGTTGAATGCATACATTGACAACCATTCAGTTAGAAAGCACACTTTTGGTTTTAGAAGCAGATAATTCTCTGTACAGCCTATGGTCCCTTTCACTCAGGAATATCCCAACGCAACTCCTAGAAGAAACGTGTTTCTGACTCGCTGAATCTCAACATAGATTCAACTCTCTTAGGTGAACGAACGCACAGCAGAGCAGTTTCAAGGAAACGTTTCTCCTGAGTTTTAGACGAAGTTTCCTGCTGTTTAGTACGTATGCCGACATTGGGCTGGAAATACCGGTTTTGGGATTCTGCACAGAAAGGGTTTGTAAACCGCTGAATCCAAACGTCAGTTTAACTCTGTCAGTTGAATGCACACATTGACAACCATTCAGTTAGATACCACCCTTTTGGTTGTAGGAGCAGATATTTCTCTGTACAGCCTATGGTCCCATTCACTCGGGAATATCCCAACGCAGCTCCTAGAAGAAACGTGTTTCTGACTCGCTGAATCTCAACATAGATTCAACTGTCTTAGGTGAACGAACGCACAGCAGAGCAGTTTCAAGGAAACGTTTCTCCTGAGTTTTAGACGAAGTTTCCTGCTGTTTAGTACGTATGCCGGCATTGGGCTGGAAAAACCGGTTTTGGGATTCTGCACAGAAAGGGTTTGCAAACCGCTGAATCCACACGTGAGTTTAACTCTGTCAGTTGAATGCACACATTGACAACCATTCAGTTAGATAGCTCCGTTTTGGTTTTAGAAGCAGATATTTCTCTGTACAGCCTATGGTCCCATTCACTCGGGAATATCCCAACGCAGCTCCTAGAAGAAACGTGTTTCTGACTCGCTGAATCTCAACATAGATTCAACTCTCTTAGGTGAACGAACGCACAGCAGAGCAGTTTCAAGGAAACGTTTCTCCTGAGTTTTAGACGAAGTTTCCTGCTGTTTAGTACGTATGCCGGCATTGGGCTGGAAATACCGGTTTTGGGATTCTGCACAGAAAGGGTTTGCAAACCGCTGAATCCACACGTGAGTTTAACTCTGTCAGTTGAATGCACACATTGACAACCATTCTGTTTGATAGCACCCTTTTGGTTTTAGAAGCAGATATTTCTCTGTACAGCCTATGGTCCCATTCACTCGGGAATATCCCAACGCAGCTCCTAGAAGAAACGTGTTTCTGACTCGCTGAATCTCAACATAGATTCAACTCTCTTAGGTGAACGAACGCACAGCAGAGCAGTTTCAAGGAAACGTTTCTCCTGAGTTTTAGACGAAGTTTCCTGCTGTTTAGTACGGATGCCGGCATTGGGCTGGAAATACCGGTTTTGGGATTCTGCACAGAAAGGGTTTGCAAACCGCTGAATCCACACGTGAGTTTAACTCTGTCAGTTGAATGCACACATTGACAACCATTCAGTTTGATAGCACACTTTTGGTTTTAGAAGCAGATATTTCTCTGTACAGCCTATGGTCCCATTCACTCGGGAATATCCCAACGCAGCTCCTAGAAGAAACGTGTTTCTGACTCGCTGAATCTCAACATAGATTCAACTCTCTTAGGTGAACGAACGCACAGCAGAGCAGTTTCAAGGAAACGTTTCTCCTGAGTCTTAGACGAAGTTTCCTGCTGTTTAGTACGGATGCCGGCATTGGGCTGGAAATACCGGTTTTGGGATTCTGCACAGAAAGGGTTTGCAAACCGCTGAATCCACACGTGAGTTTAACTCTGTCAGTTGAATGCACACATTGACAACCATTCAGTTAGAAAGCACACTTTTGGTTTTAGCAGCAGATAATTCTCTGTACAGCCTATGGTCCCATTCACTCAGGAATATCCCAACGCAACTCCTAGAAGAAACGTGTTTCTGACTCGCTGAATCTCAACATAGATTCAACTCTCTTAGGTGAACGAACGCACAGCAGAGCAGTTTCAAGGAAACGTTTCTCCTGAGTTTTAGACGAAGTTTCCTGCTGTTTAGTACGTATGCCGGCATTGGGCTGGAAATACCGGTTTTGGGATTCTGCACAGAAAGGGTTTGTAAACCGCTGAATCCAAACGTCAGTTTAACTCTGTCAGTTGAATGCACACATTGACAACCATTCAGTTAGATACCACCCTTTTGGTTGTAGGAGCAGATATTTCTCTGTACAGCCTATGGTCCCATTCACTCGGGAATATCCCAACGCAGCTCCTAGAAGAAACGTGTTTCTGACTCGCTGAATCTCAACATAGATTCAACTCTCTTAGGTGAACGAACGCACAGCAGAGCAGTTTCAAGGAAACGTTTCTCCTGAGTTTTAGACGAAGTTTCCTGCTGTTTAGTACAGATGCCATCATTGGGCTGGAAATACCGGTTTTGGGATTCTGCACAGAAAGGGTTTGCAAACCGCTGAATCCACACGTGAGTTTAACTCTGTCAGTTGAATGCAAACATTGACAACCATTCAGTTAGATAGCACACTTTTGGTTTTAGAAGCAGATATTTCTCTGTACAGCCTATGGTCCCATTCACTCGGGAATATCCCAACGCAGCTCCTAGAAGAAACGTGTTTCTGACTCGCTGAATCTCAACATAGATTCAACTCTCTTAGGTGAACGAACGCACAGCAGAGCAGTTTCAAGGAAACGTTTCTCCTGAGTTTTAGACGAAGTTTCCTGCTGTTTAGTACGGATGCCGGCATTGGGCTGGAAATACCGGTTTTGGGATTCTGCACAGAAAGGGTTTGCAAACCGCTGAATCCACACGTGAGTTTAACTCTGTCAGTTGAATGCACACATTGACAACCATTCAGTTAGATAGCTCCGTTTTGGTTTTAGAAGCAGATATTTCTCTGTACAGCCTATGGTCCCATTCACTCGGGAATATCCCAACGCAGCTCCTAGAAGAAACGTGTTTCTGACTCGCTGAATCTCAACATAGATTCAACTCTCTTAGGTGAACGAACGCACAGCAGAGCAGTTTCAAGGAAACGTTTCTCCTGAGTTTTAGACGAAGTTTCCTGCTGTTTAGTACGTATGCCGGCATTGGGCTGGAAATACCGGTTTTGGGATTCTGCACAGAAAGGGTTTGCAAACCGCTGAATCCACACGTGAGTTTAACTCTGTCAGTTGAATGCACACATTGACAACCATTCTGTTTGATAGCACCCTTTTGGTTTTAGAAGCAGATATTTCTCTGTACAGCCTATGGTCCCATTCACTCGGGAATATCCCAACGCAGCTCCTAGAAGAAACGTGTTTCTGACTCGCTGAATCTCAACATAGATTCAACTCTCTTAGGTGAACGAGCGCACAGCAGAGCAGTTTCAAGGAAACGTTTCTCCTGAGTCTTAGACGAAGTTTCCTGCTGTTTAGTACGTATGCCGGCATTGGGCTGGAAATACCGGTTTTGGGATTCTGCACAGAAAGGGTTTGCAAACCGCTGAATCCACACGTGAGTTTAACTCTGTCAGTTGAATGCAGACATTGACAACCATTCAGTTAGATAGCTCCGTTTTGGTTTTAGAAGCAGATATTTCTCTGTACAGCCTATTGTCCCATTCACTCGGGAATATCCCAACGCAGCTCCTAGAAGAAACGTGTTTCTGACTCGCTGAATCTTAACATAGATTCAACTCTCTTAGGTGAACGAACGCACAGCAGAGCAGTTTCAAGGAAACGTTTCTCCTGAGTTTTAGACGAAGGTTCCTGCTGTTTAGTACGGATGCCGGCATTGGGCTGGAAATACCGGTTTGGGATTCTGCACAGAAAGGGTTTGCAAACCGCTGAATCCACACGTGAGTTTAACTCTGTCAGTTGAATGCACACATTGACAACCATTCAGTTTGATAGCACACTTTTGGTTTTAGAAGCAGATATTTCTCTGTACAGCCTATGGTCCCATTCACTCGGGAATATCCCAACGCAGCTCCTAGAAGAAACGTGTTTCTGACTCGCTGAATCTCAACATAGATTCAACTCTCTTAGGTGAACGAACGCACAGCAGAGCAGTTTCAAGGAAACGTTTCTCCTGAGTTTTAGACGAAGTTTCCTGCTGTTTAGTACGGATGCCGGCATTGGGCTGGAAATACCGGTTTTGGGATTCTGCACAGAAAGGGTTTGCAAACCGCTGAATCCACACGTGAGTTTAACTCTGTCAGTTGAATGCACACATTGACAACCATTCAGTTTGATAGCACACTTTTGGTTTTAGAAGCAGATATTTCTCTGTACAGCCTATGGTCCCATTCACTCGGGAATATCCCAACGCAGCTCCTAGAAGAAACGTGTTTCTGACTCGCTGAATCTCAACATAGATTCAACTCTCTTAGGTGAACGAACGCACAGCAGAGCAGTTTCAAGGAAAGGTTTCTCCTGAGTTTTAGACGAAGTTTCCTGCTGTTTAGTACGGATGCCGGCATTGGGCTGGAAATACCGGTTTTGGGATTCTGCACAGAAAGGGTTTGCAAACCGCTGAATACACACGTGAGTTTAACTCTGTCAGTTGAATGCACACATTGACAACCATTCAGTTAGATAGCTCCGTTTTGGTTTTAGAAGCAGATATTTCTCTGTACAGCCTATGGTCCCATTCACTCGGGAATATCCCAACGCAGCTCCTAGAAGAAACGTGTTTCTGACTCGCTGAATCTCAACATAGATTCAACTCTCTTAGGTGAACGAACGCACAGCAGAGCAGTTTCAAGGAAACATTTCTCCTGAGTTTTAGACGAAGTTTCCTGCTGTTTAGTACGTATGCCGGCATTGTGTTGGACATACCGGTTTTGGGATTCTGCACAGAAATGGTTTGCAAACCGCTGAATCCACACGTGAGTTTAACTCCGTCAGTTGAATGCACACATTGACAACCATTCAGTTAGATAGCACACTTTTGGTTTTAGAAGCAGATATTTCTCTGTACAGCCTATGGTCCCATTCACTCAGGAATATCCCAACTCAGCTCCTAGCATAAACGTGTTTCTGACTCGCTGAATCTCAACATAGCTTCAACTCTCTTAGGTGATCGAACGCACAGCAGAGCAGTTTCAAGGAAACGTTTCTCCTGAGTTTTAGACCAAGTTTCCTGCTGTTTAGTACGGATGCCGGCATTGGGCTGTAAATACCGGTTTTGGGATTCTGCACAGAAAGGGTTTGCAAACCGCTGAATCCACACGTGAGTTTAACTCTGTCAGTTGAATGCACACATTGACAACCATTCAGTTAGATAGCTCCGTTTTGGTTTTAGAAGCAGATATTTCTCTGTACAGCCTATGGTCCCATTCACTCGGGAATATCCCAACGCAGCTCCTAGAAGAAACGTGTTTCTGACTCGCTGAATCTCAACATAGATTCAACTCTCTTAGGTGAACGAACGCACAGCAGTGCAGTTTCAAGGAAACGTTTCTCCTGAGTTTTAGACGAAGTTTCCTGCTGTTTAGTACGGATGCCGGCATTGGGCTGGAAATACCGGTTTTGGGATTCTGCACAGAAAGGGTTTGCAAACCGCTGAATCCACACGTGAGTTAAACTCTGTCAGTTGAATGCACACATTGACAACCATTGAGATAGATAGCTCCGTTTTGGTTTTAGAAGCAGATATTTCTCTGTACAGCCCATGGTCCCATTCACTCGGGAATATCCCAATGCAGCTCCTAGAAGAAACGTGTTTCTGACTCGCTGAATCTCAACATAGTTTCAACTCTCTTAGGTGAACGAAAGCACAGCAGAGCAGTTTCAAGGAAACGTTTCTCCTGAGTTTTAGACGAAGTTTCCTGCTGTTTAGTACGGATGCCGGCATTGAGCTGGAATTACCGGTTTTGGGATTCTGCACAGAAAGGGTTTGCAAACCGCTGAATCCAAAAGTGAGTTTAACTCTGTCAGTTGAATGCACACATTGACAACCATTCAGTTAGATACCACCCTTTTGTTTGTAGGAGCAGATATTTCTCTGTACAGCCTATGGTCCCATTCACTCGGGAATATCCCAACGCAGCTCCTAGAAGAAACGTGTTTCTGACTCGCTGAATCTCAACATAGATTCAACTCTCTTAGGTGATCGAACGCACAGCAGAGCAGTTTCAAGGAAACGTTTCTCCTGAGTTTTAGACGAAGTTTCCTGCTGTTTAGTACGGATGCCGGCATTGGGCTGGAAATACCGGTTTTGGGATTCTGCACAGAAAGGGTTTGCAAACCGCTGAATCCACATGTGAGTTTAACTCTGTCAGTTGAATGCACACATTGACAACCATTCAGTTAGATAGCTCCGTTTTGGTTTTAGAAGCAGATATTTCTCTGTACAGCCTATGGTCCCATTCACTCGGGAATATCCCAACGCAGCTCCTAGAAGAAACGTGTTTCTGACTCGCTGAATCTCAACATAGATTCAACTCTCTTAGGTGAACGGACGCACAGCAGAGCAGTTTCAAGGAAACGTTTCTCCTGAGTTTTAGACGAAGTTTCCTGCTGTTTAGTACGGATGCCGGCATTGGGCTGGAAATACCGGTTTTGGGGTTCTGCACAGAAAGGGTTTGCAAACCGCTGAATCCACACGTGACTTTAAATCTGTCAGTTGAATGCACACATTGACAACCATTCAGTTTGATAGCACACTTTTGGTTTTAGAAGCAGATATTTCTCTGTACAGCCTATGGTCCCATTCACTCGGGAATATCCCAACGCAGCTCCTAGAAGAAACGTGTTTCTGACTCGCTGAATCTCAACATAGATTCAACTCTCTTAGGTGAACGAAAGCACAGCAGAGCAGTTTCAAGGAAACGTTTCTCCTGAGTTTTAGACGAAGTTTCCTGCTGTTTAGTACGGATGCCGGCATTGGGCTGGAAATACCAGTTTTGGGATTCTGCACAGAAAGGGTTTGCAAACCGCTGAATCCACACGTGAGTTTAACTCTGTCAGTTGAATGCACACTTTGACAACCATTCAGTTAGATAGCTCCGTTTTGGTTTTAGAAGCAGATATTTCTCTGTACAGCCTATGGTCCCATTCACTCGGGAATATCCCAACGCAGCTCCTAGCATAAACGTGTTTCTGACTCGCTGAATCTCAACATAGTTTCAACTCTCTTAGGTGAACGAACGCTCAGCAGAGCAGTTTCAAGGAAACGTTTCTCCTGAGTTTTAGACGAAGTTTCCTGCTGTTTAGTACGGATGCCGGCATTGGGCTGGAAATACCGGTTTTGGGATTCTGCACAGAAAGTGTTTGTAAACCGCTGAATCCAAACGTGAGTTTAACTCTGTCAGTTGAATGCACACATTGACAACCATTCAGTTAGATACCACCGTTTTGGTTGTAGGAGCAGATATTTCTCTGTACAGCCTATGGTCCCATTCACTCGGGAATATCCCAACGCACCTCCTAGAAGAAACGTGTTTCTGACTCGCTGAATCTCAACATAGATTCAACTCTCTTAGGTGATCGAACGCACAGCAGAGCAGTTTCAAGGAAACGTTTCTCCTGAGTTTTAGACGAAGTTTCCTGCTGTTTAGTACGGATGCCGGCATTGGGCTGGAAATACCGGTTTTGGGATTCTGCACAGAAAGGGTTTGCAAACCGATGAATCCACATGTGAGTTTAACTCTGTCAGTTGAATGCACACATTGACAACCATTCAGTTAGATAGCTCCGTTTTGGTTTTAGAAGCAGATATTTCTCTGTACAGCCTATGGTCCCATTCACTCGGGAATATCCCAACGCAGCTCCTAGAAGAAACGTGTTTCTGACTCGCTGAATCTCAACATAGATTCAACTCTCTTAGGTGAACGGACGCACAGCAGAGCAGTTTCAAGGAAACGTTTCTCCTGAGTTTTAGACGAAGTTTCCTGCTGTTTAGTACGGATGCCGGCATTGGGCTGGAAATACCGGTTTTGGGGTTCTGCACAGAAAGGGTTTGCAAACCGCTGAATCCACACGTGACTTTAACTCTGTCAGTTGAATGCACACATTGACAACCATTCAGTTTGATAGCACACTTTTGGTTTTAGAAGCAGATATTTCTCTGTACAGCCTATGGTCCCATTCACTCGGGAATATCCCAACGCAGCTCCTAGAAGAAACGTGTTTCTGACTCGCTGAATCTCAACATAGATTCAACTCTCTTAGGTGAACGAAAGCACAGCAGAGCAGTTTCAAGGAAACGTTTCTCCTGAGTTTTAGACGAAGTTTCCTGCTGTTTAGTACGGATGCCGGCATTGGGCTGGAAATACCAGTTTTGGGATTCTGCACAGAAAGGGTTTGCAAACCGCTGAATCCACACGTGAGTTTAACTCTGTCAGTTGAATGCACACTTTGACAACCATTCAGTTAGATAGCTCCGTTTTGGTTTTAGAAGCAGATATTTCTCTGTACAGCCTATGGTCCCATTCACTCGGGAATATCCCAACGCAGCTCCTAGCATAAACGTGTTTCTGACTCGCTGAATCTCAACATAGTTTCAACTCTCTTAGGTGAACGAACGCTCAGCAGAGCAGTTTCAAGGAAACGTTTCTCCTGAGTTTTAGACGAAGTTTCCTGCTGTTTAGTACGGATGCCGGCATTGAGCTGAAATTACCGGTTTTGGGATTCTGCACAGAAAGTGTTTGTAAACCGCTGAATCCAAACGTGAGTTTAACTCTGTCAGTTGAATGCACACATTGACAACCATTCAGTTAGATACCACCCTTTTGGTTGTAGGAGCAGATATTTCTCTGTACAGCCTATGGTCCCATTCACTCGGGAATATCCCAACGCACCTCCTAGAAGAAACATGTTTCTGACTCGCTGAATCTCAACATAGATTCAACTCTCTTAGGTGATCGAACGCACAGCAGAGCAGTTTCAAGGAAACGTTTCTCCTGAGTTTTAGACGAAGTTTCCTGCTGTTTAGTACGGATGCCGGCATTGGGCTGGAAATACCGGTTTTGGGATTCTGCACAGAAAGGGTTTGCAAACCGCTGAATCCACACGTGAGTTTAACTCTGTCAGTTGAATGCACACATTGACAACCATTCAGTTAGATAGTTCCGTTTTGGTTTTAGAAGCAGGTATTTCTCTGCACAGCCTATGGTCCCATTCACTCGGGAATATCCCAACGCAGCTCCTAGAAGAAACGTGTTTCTGACTCGCTGAATCTCAACATAGATTCAACTCTCTTAGGTGAACGAGCGCACAGCAGAGCAGTTTCAAGGAAACGTTTCTCCTGAGTTTTAGACGAAGTTTCCTGCTGTTTAGTACGTATGCCGGCATTGGGCTGGAAATACCGGTTTTGGGATTCTGCACAGAAAGGGTTTGCAAACCGCTGAATCCACACGTGAGTTTAACTCTGTCAGTTGAATGCACACATTGACAACCATTCAGTTAGATAGTTCCGTTTTGGTTTTAGAAGCAGATATTTCTCTGTACAGCCTATGGTCACATTCACTCGGGAATATCCCAACGCAGCTCCTAGAAGAAACGTGTTTCTGACTCGCTGAATCTCAACATAGATTCAACTCTCTTAGGTGAACGAACGCACAGCAGAGCAGTTTCAAGGAAACGTTTCTCCTGAGTTTTAGACGAAGTTTCCTGCTGTTTAGTACGGATGCCGGCATTGGGCTGGAAATACCGGTTTTGGGATTCTGCACAGAAAGGGTTTGCAAACCGCTGAATCCACACGTGAGTTTAACTCTGTCAGTTGAATGCACACATTGGCAACCATTCAGTTTGATAGCACACTTTTGGTTTTAGAAGCAGATATTTCTCTGTACAGCCTATGGTCCCATTCACTCGGGAATATCCCAACGCAGCTCCTAGAAGAAACGTGTTTCTGACTCGCTGAATCTCAACATAGTTTCAACTCTCTTAGGTGAACGAACGCACAGCAGAGCAGTTTCAAGGAAACGTTTCTCCTGAGTTTTAGACGAAGTTTCCTGCTGTTTAGTACGGATGCCGGCATTGAGCTGGAATTACCGGTTTTGGGATTCTGCACAGAAAGTGTTTGTAAACCGCTGAATCCAAACGTGAGTTTAACTCTGTCAGTTGAATGCACACATTGACAACCATTCAGTTAGATACCACCCTTTTGGTTGTAGGAGCAGATATTTCTCTGTACAGCCTATGGTCCCATTCACTCGGGAATATCCTAACGCAGCTCCTAGAAGAAACGTGTTTCTGACTCGCTGAATCTCAACATAGATTCAACTCTCTTAGGTGAACGAACGCACAGCAGAGCAGTTTCAAGGAAACGTTTCTCCTGAGTTTTAGACGAAGTTTCCTGCTGTTTAGTACGGATGCCGGCATTGGGCTGGACATACCGGTTTTGGGATTCTGCACAGAAATGGTTTGCAAACCCCTGAATACACACGTGAGTTTAACTCTGTCAATTGAATGCACACTTTGACAACCATTCAGTTAGATAGCTCCGTTTTGGTTTTAGAAGCAGATATTTCTCTGTACAGCCTATGGTCCCATTCACTCGGGAATATCCCAACGCAGCTCCTAGCATAAACGTGTTTCTGACTCGCTGAATCTCAACATAGTTTCAACTCTCTTAGGTGAACGAACGCACAGCAGAGCAGTTTCAAGGAAACGTTTCTCCTGAGTTTTAGACGAAGTTTCCTGCTGTTTAGTACGGATGCCGGCATTGAGCTGGAATTACCGGTTTTGGGATTCTGCACAGAAAGTGTTTGTAAACCGCTGAATCCAAACGTGAGTTTAACTCTGTCAGTTGAATGCACACATTGACAACCATTCAGTTAGATACCACCCTTTTGGTTGTAGGAGCAGATATTTCTCTGTACAGCCTATGGTCCCATTCACTCGGGAATATCCCAACGCACCTCCTAGAAGAAACATGTTTCTGACTCGCTGAATCTCAACATAGATTCAACTCTCTTAGGTGATCGAACGCACAGCAGAGCAGTTTCAAGGAAACGTTTCTCCTGAGTTTTAGACGAAGTTTCCTGCTGTTTAGTACGGATGCCGGCATTGGGCTGGAAATACCGGTTTTGGGATTCTGCACAGAAAGGGTTTGCAAACCGCTGAATCCACACGTGAGTTTAACTCTGTCAGTTGAATGCACACATTGACAACCATTCAGTTAGATAGCTCCGTTTTGGTTTTAGAAGCAGATATTTCTCTGCACAGCCTATGGTCCCATTCACTCGGGAATATCCCAACGCAGCTCCTAGAAGAAACGTGTTTCTGACTCGCCGAATCTCAACATAGATTCAACTCTCTTAGGTGAACGAGCGCACAGCAGAGCAGTTTCAAGGAAACGTTTCTCCTGAGTTTTAGACGAAGTTTCCTGCTGTTTAGTACGGATGCCGGCATTGGGCTGGAAATACCGGTTTTGGGATTCTGCACAGAAAGGGTTTGCAAACCGCTGAATCCACACGTGAGTTTAACTCTGTCAGTTGAATGCACACATTGACAACCATTCAGTTTGATAGCACACTTTTGGTTTTAGAAGCAGATATTTCTCTGTACAGCCTATGGTCCCATTCACTCGGGAATATCCCAACGCAGCTCCTAGCATAAACGTGTTTCTGACTCGCTGAATCTCAACATAGTTTCAACTCTCTTAGGTGAACGAACGCACAGCAGAGCAGTTTCAAGGAAACGTTTCTCCTGAGTTTTAGACGAAGTTTCCTGCTGTTTAGTACGGATGCCGGCATTGAGCTGAAATTACCGGTTTTGGGATTCTGCACAGAAAGTGTTTGTAAACCGCTGAATCCAAACGTGAGTTTAACTCTGTCAGTTGAATGCACACATTGACAACCATTCAGTTAGATACCACCCTTTTGGTTGTAGGAGCAGATATTTCTCTGTACAGCCTATGGTCCCATTCACTCGGGAATATCCCAACGCAGCTCCTAGAAGAAACGTGTTTCTGACTCGCTGAATCTCAACATAGATTCAACTCTCTTAGGTGAACGAACGCACAGCAGAGCAGTTTCAAGGAAACGTTTCTCCTGAGTTTTAGACGAAGTTTCCTGCTGTTTAGTACGGATGCCGGCATTGGGCTGGAAATACCGGTTTTGGGATTCTGCACAGAAAGGGTTTGCAAACCGCTGAATCCACACGTGAGTTTAACTCTGTCAGTTGAATGCACACATTGACAACCATTCAGTTAGAAAGCACACTTTTGGTTTTAGAAGCAGATATTTCTCTGTACAGCCTATGGTCCCATTCACTCGGGAATATCCCAACGCAGCTCCTAGAAGAAACGTGTTTCTGACTCGCTGAATCTCAACATAGTTTCAACTCTCTTAGGTGAACGAACGCACAGCAGAGCAGTTTCAAGGAAACGTTTCTCCTGAGTTTTAGACGAAGTTTCCTGCTGTTTAGTACGGATGCCGGCATTGAGCTGGAATTACCGGTTTTGGGATTCTGCACAGAAAGTGTTTGTAAACCGCTGAATCCAAACGTGAGTTTAACTCTGTCAGTTGAATGCACACATTGACAACCATTCAGTTAGATACCACCCTTTTGGTTGTAGGAGCAGATATTTCTCTGTACAGCCTATGGTCCCATTCACTCGGGAATATCCTAACGCAGCTCCTAGAAGAAACGTGTTTCTGACTCGCTGAATCTCAACATAGATTCAACTCTCTTAGGTGAACGAACGCACAGCAGAGCAGTTTCAAGGAAACGTTTCTCCTGAGTTTTAGACGAAGTTTCCTGCTGTTTAGTACGGATGCCGGCATTGGGCTGGACATACCGGTTTTGGGATTCTGCACAGAAATGGTTTGCAAACCGCTGAATCCACACGTGAGTTTAACTCTGTCAGTTGAATGCACACTTTGACAACCATTCAGTTAGATAGCTCCGTTTTGGTTTTAGAAGCAGATATTTCTCTGTACAGCCTATGGTCCCATTCACTCGGGAATATCCCAACGCAGCTCCTAGCATAAACGTGCTTCTGACTCGCTGAATCTCAACATAGTTTCAACTCTCTTAGGTGAACGAACGCACAGCAGAGCAGTTTCAAGGAAACGTTTCTCCTGAGTTTTAGACGAAGTTTCCTGCTGTTTAGTACGGATGCCGGCATTGAGCTGGAATTACCGGTTTTGGGATTCTGCACAGAAAGTGTTTGTAAACCGCTGAATCCAAACGTGAGTTTAACTCTGTCAGTTGAATGCACACATTGACAACCATTCAGTTAGATACCACCCTTTTGGTTGTAGGAGCAGATATTTCTCTGTACAGACTATGGTCCCATTCACTCGGGAATATCCCAACGCACCTCCTAGAAGAAACATGTTTCTGACTCGCTGAATCTCAACATAGATTCAACTCTCTTAGGTGATCGAACGCACAGCAGAGCAGTTTCAAGGAAACGTTTCTCCTGAGTTTTAGACGAAGTTTCCTGCTGTTTAGTACGGATGCCGGCATTGGGCTGGAAATACCGGTTTTGGGATTCTGCACAGAAAGGGTTTGCAAACCGCTGAATCCACACGTGAGTTTAACTCTGTCAGTTGAATGCACACATTGACAACCATTCAGTTAGATAGCTCCGTTTTGGTTTTAGAAGCAGATATTTCTCTGCACAGCCTATGGTCCCATTCACTCGGGAATATCCCAACGCAGCTCCTAGAAGAAACGTGTTTCTGACTCGCTGAATCTCAACATAGATTCACCTCTCTTAGGTGAACGAGCGTACAGCAGAGCAGTTTCAAGGAAACGTTTCTCCTGAGTTTTAGACGAAGTTTCCTGCTGTTTAGTACGGATGCCGGCATTGGGCTGGAAATACCGGTTTTGGGATTCTGCACAGAAAGGGTTTGCAAACCGCTGAATCCACACGTGAGTTTAACTCTGTCAGTTGAATGCACACATTGACAACCATTCAGTTTGATAGCACACTTTTGGTTTTAGAAGCAGATATTTCTCTGTACAGTCTATGGTCCCATTCACTCGGGAATATCCCAACGCAGCTCCTAGAAGAAACCTGTTTCTGACTCGCTGAATCTCAACATAGTTTCAACTCTCTTAGGTGAACGAACGCACAGCAGAGCAGTTTCAAGGAAACGTTTCTCCTGAGTTTTAGACGAAGTTTCCTGCTGTTTAGTACGGATGCCGGCATTGAGCTGGAATTACCGGTTTTGGGATTCTGCACAGAAAGTGTTTGTAAACCGCTGAATCCAAACGTGAGTTTAACTCTGTCAGTTGAATGCACACATTGACAACATTTCAGTTAGATACCACCCTTTTGGTTGTAGGAGCAAATATTTCTCTGTACAGCCTATGGTCCCATTCACTCGGGAATATCCCAACGCACCTCCTAGAAGAAACGTGTTTCTGACTCGCTGAATCTCAACATAGATTCAACTCTCTTAGGTGATCGAACGCACAGCAGAGCAGTTTCAAGGAAACGTTTCTCCTGAGTTTTAGACGAAGTTTCCTGCTGTTTAGTACGGATGCCGGCATTGGGCTGGAAATACCGGTTTTGGGATTCTGCACAGAAAGGGTTTGCAAACCGCTGAATCCACACGTGAGTTTAACTCTGTCAGTTGAATGCACACATTGACAACCATTCAGTTAGATAGCTCCGTTTTGGTTTTAGAAGCAGATATTTCTCTGCACAGCCTATGGTCCCATTCACTCGGGAATATCCCAACGCAGCTCCTAGAAGAAACGTGTTTCTGACTCGCTGAATCTCAACATAGATTCAACTCTCTTAGGTGAACGAGCGCACAGCAGAGCAGTTTCAAGGAAACGTTTCTCCTGAGTTTTAGACGAAGTTTCCTGCTCTTTAGTACGTATGCCGGCATTGGGCTGGAAATACCGGTTTTGGGATTCTGCACAGAAAGGGTTTGCAAACCGCTGAATCCACACTTGAGTTTAACTCTGTCAGCTGAATGCACACATTGACAACCATTCAGTTAGATAGCTCCGTTTTGGTTTTAGAAGCAGATATTTCTCTGTACAGCCTATGGTCACATTCACTCGGGAATATCCCAACGCAGCTCCTAGAAGAAACGTGTTTCTGACTCGCTGAATCTCAACATAGATTCAACTCTCTTAGGTGAACGAACGCACAGCAGAGCAGTTTCAAGGAAACGTTTCTCCTGAGTTTTAGACGAAGTTTCCTGCTGTTTAGTACGGATGCCGACATTGGGCTGGAAATACCGGTTTTGGGATTCTGCACAGAAAGGGTTTGCAAACCGCTGAATCCACACGTGAGTTTAACTCTGTCAGTTGAATGCACACATTGACAACCATTCAGTTAGATAGCTCCGTTTTGGTTTTAGAAGCAGATATTTCTCTGTACAGCCTATGGTCTCATTCACTCGGGAATATCCCAACGCAGCTCCTAGAAGAAACGTGTTTCTGACTCGCTGAATCTCAACATAGATTCAACTCTCTTAGGTGAACGAACGCACAGCAGTGCAGTTTCAAGGAAACGTTTCTCCTGAGTTTTAGACGAAGTTTCCTGCTGTTTAGTACGGATGCCGGCATTGGGCTGGAAATACCGGTTTTGGGATTCTGCACAGAAAGGGTTTGCAAACCGCTGAATCCACACGTGAGTTTAACTCTGTCAGTTGAATGCACACATTGACAACCATTCAGTTAGATAGCTCCGTTTTGGTTTTAGAAGCAGATATTTCTCTGTACAGCCTATGGTCCCATTCACTCGGAAATATCCCAATGCAGCTCCTAGAAGAAACGTGCTTCTGACTCGCTGAATCTCAACATAGATTCAACTCTCTTAGGTGAACGAACGCACAGCAGAGCAGTTTCAAGGAAACGTTTCTCCTGAGTTTTAGACGAAGTTTCCTGCTGTTTAGTACGGATGCCGGCATTGGGCTGGACATACCGGTTTTGGGATTCTGCACAGAAATGGTTTGCAAATCGCTGAATACACACGTGAGTTTAACTCTGTCAGTTGAATGCACACTTTGACAACCATTCAGTTAGATAGCTCCGTTTTGGTTTTAGAAGCAGATATTTCTCTGCACAGTCTATGGTCCCATTCACTCGGGAATATCCCAACGCAGCTCCTAGAAGAAACGTGTTTCTGACTCGCTGAATCTCAACATAGATTCAACTCTCTTAGGTGAACGACCGCACAGCAGAGCAGTTTCAAGGAAACGTTTCTCCTGAGTTTTAGACGAAGTTTCCTGCTGTTTAGTACGTATGCCGGCATTGGGCTGGAAATACCGGTTTTGGGATTCTGCACAGAAAGGGTTTGCAAACCGCTGAATCCACACGTGAGTTTAACTCTGTCAGTTGAATGCACACATTGACAACCATTCAGTTAGATAGTTCCGTTTTGGTTTTAGAAGCAGATATTTCTCTGTACAGCCTATGGTCACATTCACTCGGGAATATCCCAACGCAGCTCCTAGAAGAAACGTGTTTCTGACTCGCTGAATCTCAACATAGATTCAACTCTCTTAGGTTAACGAACGCACAGCAGAGCAGTTTCAAGGAAACGTTTCTCCTGAGTTTTAGACGAAGTTTCCTGCTGTTTAGTATGTATGCCGGCATTGGGCTGGAAATACCGGTTTTGGGATTCTGCAAAGAAAGGGTTTGCAAACCGCTGAATCCACATGTGAGTTTAACTCTGTCAGTTGAATGCACACATTGACAACCATTCAGTTTGATAGCACACTTTTGGTTTTAGAAGCAGATATTTCTCTGTACAGCCTATGGTCCCATTCACTCGGGAATATCCCAACGCAGCTCCTAGAAGAAACGTGTTTCTGACTCGCTGAATCTAAACATAGTTTCAACTCTCTTAGGTGAACGAAGGCACAGCAGAGCAGTTTCAAGGAAACGTTTCTCCTGAGTTTTAGACGAAGTTTCCTGCTGTTTAATACGGATGCCGGCATTGAGCTGGAATTACCGGTTTTGTGATTCTGCACAGAAAGTGTTTGTAAACCGCTGAATCCAAACGTGAGTTTAACTCTGTCAGTTGAATGCACACATTGACAACCATTCAGTTAGATACCACCCTTTTGGTTGTAGGAGCAGATATTTCTCTGTACAGCCTATGGTCCCATTCACTCGGGAATATCCTAACGCAGCTCCTAGAAGAAACGTGTTTCTGACTCGCTGAATCTCAACATAGATTCAACTCTCTTAGGTGAACGAACGCACAGCAGAGCAGTTTCAAGGAAACGTTTCTCCTGAGTTTTAGACGAAGTTTCCTGCTGTTTAGTACGGATGCCGGCATTGGGCTGGACATAGCGGTTTTGGGATTCTGCACAGAAAGGGTTTGCAAACCGCTGAATCCACACGTGAGTTTAACTCTGTCAGTTGAATGCACACATTGACAACCATTCAGTTAGAAAGCACACTTTTGGTTTTAGAAGCAGATATTTCTCTGTACAGCCTATGGTCCCATTCACTCGGGAATATCCCAACGCAGCTCCTAGAAGAAACGTGTTTCTGACTCGCTGAATCTCAACATAGTTTCAACTCTCTTAGGTGAACGAACGCACAGCAGAGCAGTTTCAAGGAAACGTTTCTCCTGAGTTTTAGACGAAGTTTCCTGCTGTTTAGTACGGATGCCGGCATTGAGCTGGAATTACCGGTTTTGGGATTCTGCACAGAAAGTGTTTGTAAACCGCTGAATCCAAACGTGAGTTTAACTCTGTCAGTTGAATGCACACATTGACAACCATTCAGTTAGATACCACCCTTTTGGTTGTAGGAGCAGATATTTCTCTGTACAGCCTATGGTCCCATTCACTCGGGAATATCCTAACGCAGCTCCTAGAAGAAACGTGTTTCTGACTCGCTGAATCTCAACATAGATTCAACTCTCTTAGGTGAACGAACGCACAGCAGAGCAGTTTCAAGGAAACGTTTCTCCTGAGTTTTAGACGAAGTTTCCTGCTGTTTAGTACGGATGCCGGCATTGGGCTGGACATACCGGTTTTGGGATTCTGCACAGAAATGGTTTGCAAACCGCTGAATCCACACGTGAGTTTAACTCTGTCAGTTGAATGCACACTTTGACAACCATTCAGTTAGATAGCTCCGTTTTGGTTTTAGAAGCAGATATTTCTCTGTACAGCCTATGGTCCCATTCACTCGGGAATATCCCAACGCAGCTCCTAGCATAAACGTGCTTCTGACTCGCTGAATCTCAACATAGTTTCAACTCTCTTAGGTGAACGAACGCACAGCAGAGCAGTTTCAAGGAAACGTTTCTCCTGAGTTTTAGACGAAGTTTCCTGCTGTTTAGTACGGATGCCGGCATTGAGCTGGAATTACCGGTTTTGGGATTCTGCACAGAAAGTGTTTGTAAACCGCTGAATCCAAACGTGAGTTTAACTCTGTCAGTTGAATGCACACATTGACAACCATTCAGTTAGATACCACCCTTTTGGTTGTAGGAGCAGATATTTCTCTGTACAGACTATGGTCCCATTCACTCGGGAATATCCCAACGCACCTCCTAGAAGAAACATGTTTCTGACTCGCTGAATCTCAACATAGATTCAACTCTCTTAGGTGATCGAACGCACAGCAGAGCAGTTTCAAGGAAACGTTTCTCCTGAGTTTTAGACGAAGTTTCCTGCTGTTTAGTACGGATGCCGGCATTGGGCTGGAAATACCGGTTTTGGGATTCTGCACAGAAAGGGTTTGCAAACCGCTGAATCCACACGTGAGTTTAACTCTGTCAGTTGAATGCACACATTGACAACCATTCAGTTAGATAGCTCCGTTTTGGTTTTAGAAGCAGATATTTCTCTGCACAGCCTATGGTCCCATTCACTCGGGAATATCCCAACGCAGCTCCTAGAAGAAACGTGTTTCTGACTCGCTGAATCTCAACATAGATTCACCTCTCTTAGGTGAACGAGCGTACAGCAGAGCAGTTTCAAGGAAACGTTTCTCCTGAGTTTTAGACGAAGTTTCCTGCTGTTTAGTACGGATGCCGGCATTGGGCTGGAAATACCGGTTTTGGGATTCTGCACAGAAAGGGTTTGCAAACCGCTGAATCCACACGTGAGTTTAACTCTGTCAGTTGAATGCACACATTGACAACCATTCAGTTTGATAGCACACTTTTGGTTTTAGAAGCAGATATTTCTCTGTACAGCCTATGGTCCCATTCACTCGGGAATATCCCAACGCAGCTCCTAGAAGAAACGTGTTTCTGACTCGCTGAATCTCAACATAGTTTCAACTCTCTTAGGTGAACGAACGCACAGCAGAGCAGTTTCAAGGAAACGTTTCTCCTGAGTTTTAGACGAAGTTTCCTGCTGTTTAGTACGGATGCCGGCATTGAGCTGGAATTACCGGTTTTGGGATTCTGCACAGAAAGTGTTTGTAAACCGCTGAATCCAAACGTGAGTTTAACTCTGTCAGTTGAATGCACACATTGACAACATTTCAGTTAGATACCACCCTTTTGGTTGTAGGAGCAAATATTTCTCTGTACAGCCTATGGTCCCATTCACTCGGGAATATCCCAACGCACCTCCTAGAAGAAACGTGTTTCTGACTCGCTGAATCTCAACATAGATTCAACTCTCTTAGGTGATCGAACGCACAGCAGAGCAGTTTCAAGGAAACGTTTCTCCTGAGTTTTAGACGAAGTTTCCTGCTGTTTAGTACGGATGCCGGCATTGGGCTGGAAATACCGGTTTTGGGATTCTGCACAGAAAGGGTTTGCAAACCGCTGAATCCACACGTGAGTTTAACTCTGTCAGTTGAATGCACACATTGACAACCATTCAGTTAGATAGCTCCGTTTTGGTTTTAGAAGCAGATATTTCTCTGCACAGCCTATGGTCCCATTCACTCGGGAATATCCCAACGCAGCTCCTAGAAGAAACGTGTTTCTGACTCGCTGAATCTCAACATAGATTCAACTCTCTTAGGTGAACGAGCGCACAGCAGAGCAGTTTCAAGGAAACGTTTCTCCTGAGTTTTAGACGAAGTTTCCTGCTCTTTAGTACGTATGCCGGCATTGGGCTGGAAATACCGGTTTTGGGATTCTGCACAGAAAGGGTTTGCAAACCGCTGAATCCACACTTGAGTTTAACTCTGTCAGCTGAATGCACACATTGACAACCATTCAGTTAGATAGCTCCGTTTTGGTTTTAGAAGCAGATATTTCTCTGTACAGCCTATGGTCACATTCACTCGGGAATATCCCAACGCAGCTCCTAGAAGAAACGTGTTTCTGACTCGCTGAATCTCAACATAGATTCAACTCTCTTAGGTGAACGAACGCACAGCAGAGCAGTTTCAAGGAAACGTTTCTCCTGAGTTTTAGACGAAGTTTCCTGCTGTTTAGTACGGATGCCGACATTGGGCTGGAAATACCGGTTTTGGGATTCTGCACAGAAAGGGTTTGCAAACCGCTGAATCCACACGTGAGTTTAACTCTGTCAGTTGAATGCACACATTGACAACCATTCAGTTAGATAGCTCCGTTTTGGTTTTAGAAGCAGATATTTCTCTGTACAGCCTATGGTCTCATTCACTCGGGAATATCCCAACGCAGCTCCTAGAAGAAACGTGTTTCTGACTCGCTGAATCTCAACATAGATTCAACTCTCTTAGGTGAACGAACGCACAGCAGTGCAGTTTCAAGGAAACGTTTCTCCTGAGTTTTAGACGAAGTTTCCTGCTGTTTAGTACGGATGCCGGCATTGGGCTGGAAATACCGGTTTTGGGATTCTGCACAGAAAGGGTTTGCAAACCGCTGAATCCACACGTGAGTTTAACTCTGTCAGTTGAATGCACACATTGACAACCATTCAGTTAGATAGCTCCGTTTTGGTTTTAGAAGCAGATATTTCTCTGTACAGCCTATGGTCCCATTCACTCGGAAATATCCCAATGCAGCTCCTAGAAGAAACGTGTTTCTGACTCGCTGAATCTCAACATAGATTCAACTCTCTTAGGTGAACGAACGCACAGCAGAGCAGTTTCAAGGAAACGTTTCTCCTGAGTTTTAGACGAAGTTTCCTGCTGTTTAGTACGGATGCCGGCATTGGGCTGGACATACCGGTTTTGGGATTCTGCACAGAAATGGTTTGCAAATCGCTGAATACACACGTGAGTTTAACTCTGTCAGTTGAATGCACACTTTGACAACCATTCAGTTAGATAGCTCCGTTTTGGTTTTAGAAGCAGATATTTCTCTGCACAGTCTATGGTCCCATTCACTCGGGAATATCCCAACGCAGCTCCTAGAAGAAACGTGTTTCTGACTCGCTGAATCTCAACATAGATTCAACTCTCTTAGGTGAACGACCGCACAGCAGAGCAGTTTCAAGGAAACGTTTCTCCTGAGTTTTAGACGAAGTTTCCTGCTGTTTAGTACGTATGCCGGCATTGGGCTGGAAATACCGGTTTTGGGATTCTGCACAGAAAGGGTTTGCAAACCGCTGAATCCACACGTGAGTTTAACTCTGTCAGTTGAATGCACACATTGACAACCATTCAGTTAGATAGTTCCGTTTTGGTTTTAGAAGCAGATATTTCTCTGTACAGCCTATGGTCACATTCACTCGGGAATATCCCAACGCAGCTCCTAGAAGAAACGTGTTTCTGACTCGCTGAATCTCAACATAGATTCAACTCTCTTAGGTTAACGAACGCACAGCAGAGCAGTTTCAAGGAAACGTTTCTCCTGAGTTTTAGACGAAGTTTCCTGCTGTTTAGTATGTATGCCGGCATTGGGCTGGAAATACCGGTTTTGGGATTCTGCAAAGAAAGGGTTTGCAAACCGCTGAATCCACATGTGAGTTTAACTCTGTCAGTTGAATGCACACATTGACAACCATTCAGTTTGATAGCACACTTTTGGTTTTAGAAGCAGATATTTCTCTGTACAGCCTATGGTCCCATTCACTCGGGAATATCCCAACGCAGCTCCTAGAAGAAACGTGTTTCTGACTCGCTGAATCTAAACATAGTTTCAACTCTCTTAGGTGAACGAAGGCACAGCAGAGCAGTTTCAAGGAAACGTTTCTCCTGAGTTTTAGACGAAGTTTCCTGCTGTTTAATACGGATGCCGGCATTGAGCTGGAATTACCGGTTTTGTGATTCTGCACAGAAAGTGTTTGTAAACCGCTGAATCCAAACGTGAGTTTAACTCTGTCAGTTGAATGCACACATTGACAACCATTCAGTTAGATACCACCCTTTTGGTTGTAGGAGCAGATATTTCTCTGTACAGCCTATGGTCCCATTCACTCGGGAATATCCTAACGCAGCTCCTAGAAGAAACGTGTTTCTGACTCGCTGAATCTCAACATAGATTCAACTCTCTTAGGTGAACGAACGCACAGCAGAGCAGTTTCAAGGAAACGTTTCTCCTGAGTTTTAGACGAAGTTTCCTGCTGTTTAGTACGGATGCCGGCATTGGGCTGGACATAGCGGTTTTGGGATTCTGCACAGAAATGGTTTGGAAACCGCTGAATACACACGTGAGTTTAACTCTGTCAGTTGAATGCACACTTTGACAACCATTCAGTTAGATAGCTCCGTTTTGGTTTTAGAAGCAGATATTTCTCTGTACAGCCTATGGTCCCATTCACTCGGGAATATCCCAACGCAGCTCCTAGAAGAAACGTGTTTCTGACTCGCTGAATCTCAACATAGTTTCAACTCTCTTAGGTGAACGAACGCACAGCAGAGCAGTTTCAAGGAAACGTTTCTCCTGAGTTTTAGACGAAGTTTCCTGCTGTTTAGTACGGATGCCGGCATTGAGCTGGAATTACGGGTTTTGGGATTCTGCACAGAAAGTGTTTGTAAACCGCTGAATCCAAACGTGAGTTTAACTCTGTCAGTTGAATGCACACATTGACAACCATTCAGTTAGATACCACCGTTTTGGTTGTAGGAGCAGATATTTCTCTGTACAGCCTATGGTCCCATTCACTCGGGAATATCCCAACGCACCTCCTAGAAGAAACATGTTTCTGACTCGCTGAATCTCAACATAGATTCAACTCTCTTAGGTGATCGAACGCACAGCAGAGCAGTTTCAAGGAAACGTTTCTCCTGAGTTTTAGACGAAGTTTCCTGCTGTTTAGTACGGATGCCGGCATTGGGCTGGAAATACCGGTTTTGGGATTCTGCACAGAAAGGGTTTGCAAACCGCTGAATCCACACGTGAGTTTAACTCTGTCAGTTGAATGCACACATTGACAACCATTCAGTTAGATAGCTCCGTTTTGGTTTTAGAAGCAGATATTTCTCTGCACAGTCTATGGTCCCATTCACTCGGGAATATCCCAACGCAGCTCCTAGAAGAAACGTGTTTCTGACTCGCTGAATCTCAACATAGATTCAACTCTCTTAGGTGAACGACCGCACAGCAGAGCAGTTTCAAGGAAACGTTTCTCCTGAGTTTTAGACGAAGTTTCCTGCTGTTTAGTACGTATGCCGGCATTGGGCTGGAAATACCGGTTTTGGGATTCTGCACAGAAAGGGTTTGCAAACCGCTGAATCCACACGTGAGTTTAACTCTGTCAGTTGAATGCACACATTGACAACCATTCAGTTAGATAGTTCCGTTTTGGTTTTAGAAGCAGATATTTCTCTGTACAGCCTATGGTCACATTCACTCGGGAATATCCCAACGCAGCTCCTAGAAGAAACGTGTTTCTGACTCGCTGAATCTCAACATAGATTCAACTCTCTTAGGTGAACGAACGCACAGCAGAGCAGTTTCAAGGAAACGTTTCTCCTGAGTTTTAGACGAAGTTTCCTGCTGTTTAGTACGGATGCCGGCATTGGGCTGGAAATACCGGTTTTGGGATTCTGCACAGAAAGGGTTTGCAAACCGCTGAATCCACACGTGAGTTTAACTCTGTCAGTTGAATGCACACATTGACAACCATTCAGTTTGATAGCACACTTTTGGTTTTAGAAGCAGATATTTCTCTGTACAGCCTATGGTCCCATTCACTCGGGAATATCCCAACGCAGCTCCTAGAAGAAACGTGTTTCTGACTCGCTGAATCTCAACATAGATTCAACTCTCTTAGGTGAACGAGCGCACAGCAGAGCAGTTTCAAGGAAACGTTTCTCCTGAGTTTTAGACGAAGTTTCCTGCTGTTTAGTACGTATGCCGGCATTGGGCTGGAAATACCGGTTTTGGGATTCTGCACAGAAAGGGTTTGCAAACCGCTGAATCCACACGTGAGTTTAACTCTGTCAGCTGAATGCACACATTGACAACCATTCAGTTAGATAGCTCCGTTTTGGTTTTAGAAGCAGATATTTCTCTGTACAGCCTATGGTCACAATCACTCGGGAATATCCCAACGCAGCTCCTAGAAGAAACGTGTTTCTGACTCGCTGAATCTCAACATAGATCCAACTCTCTTAGGTGAACGAACGCACAGCAGAGCAGTTTCAAGGAAACGTTTCTCCTGAGTTTTAGACGAAGTTTCCTGCTGTTTAGTACGGATGCCGGCATTGGGCTGGAAATACCGGTTTTGGGATTCTGCACAGAAAGGGTTTGCAAACCGCTGAATCCACACGTGAGTTTTACTCTTTCAGCTGAATGCACACATTGACAACCATTCAGTTAGATAGCTCCGTTTTGGTTTTAGAAGCAGATATTTCTCTGTACAGCCTATGGTCACATTCACTCGGGAATATCCCAACGCAGCTCCTAGCATAAACGTGTTTCTGACTCGCTGAATCTCAACATAGATTCAACTCTCTTAGGTGAACGAACGCACAGCAGAGCAGTTTCAAGGAAACGTTTCTCCTGAGTTTTAGACGAAGTTTCCTGCTGTTTAGTACGGATGCCGGCATTGGGCTGGAAATACCGGTTTTGGGATTCTGCACAGAAAGGGTTTGCAAACCGCTGAATCCACACGTGAGTTTAACTCTGTCAGTTGAATGCACACATTGACAACCATTCAGTTAGATAGCTCCGTTTTGGTTTTAGAAGCAGATATTTCTCTGTACAGCCTATGGTCTCATTCACTCGGGAATATCCCAACGCAGCTCCTAGCATAAACGTGTTTCTGACTCGCTGAATCTCAACATAGTTTCAACTCTCTTAGGTGAACGAACGCACAGCAGAGCAGTTTCAAGGAAACGTTTCTCCTGAGTTTTAGACGAAGTTTCCTTCTGTTTAGTACGGATGCTGGCATTGAGCTGGAATTACCGGTTTTGGGATTCTGCACAGAAAGTGTTTGTAAACCGCTGAATCCAAACGTGAGTTTAACTCTGTCAGTTGAATGCACACATTGACAACCATTCAGTTAGATACCACCGTTTTGGTTGTAGGAGCAGATATTTCTCTGTACAGCCTATGGTCCCATTCACTCGGGGATATCCCAACGCACCTCCTAGAAGAAACATGTTTCTGACTCGCTGAATCTCAACATAGATTCAACTCTCTTAGGTGATCGAACGCACAGCAGAGCAGTTTCAAGGAAACGTTTCTCCTGAGTTTTAGACGAAGTTTCCTGCTGTTTAGTACGGATGCCGGCATTGGGCTGGAAATACCGGTTTTGGGATTCTGCACAGAAAGGGTTTGCAAACCGCTGAATCCACACGTGAGTTTAACTCTGTCAGTTGAATGCACACATTGACAACCATTCAGTTAGATAGCTCCGTTTTGGTTTTAGAAGCAGATATTTCTCTGCACAGTCTATGGTCCCATTCACTCGGGAATATCCCAACGCAGCTCCTAGAAGAAACGTGTTTCTGACTCGCTGAATCTCAACATAGATTCAACTCTCTTAGGTGAACGACTGCACAGCAGAGCAGTTTCAAGGAAACGTTTCTCCTGAGTTTTAGACGAAGTTTCCTGCTGTTTAGTACGTATGCCGGCATTGGGCTGGAAATACCGGTTTTGGGATTCTGCACAGAAAGGGTTTGCAAACCGCTGAATCCACACGTGAGTTTAACTCTGTCAGTTGAATGCACACATTGACAACCATTCAGTTAGATAGTTCCGTTTTGGTTTTAGAAGCAGATATTTCTCTTTACAGCCTATGGTCACATTCACTCGGGAATATCCCAACGCAGCTCCTAGAAGAAACGTGTTTCTGACTCCCTGAATCTCAACATAGATTCAACTCTCTTAGGTGAACGAACGCACAGCAGAGCAGTTTCAAGGAAACGTTTCTCCTGAGTTTTAGACGAAGTTTCCTGCTGTTTAGTACGGATGCCGGCATTGGGCTTGAAATACCGGTTTTGGGATTCTGCACAGAAAGGGTTTGCAAACCGCTGTATCCACACGTGAGTTTAACTCTGTCAGTTGAATGCACACATTGACAACCATTCAGTTAGATAGCACACTTTTGGTTTTAGAAGCAGATATTTCTCTGTACAGCCTATGGTCCCATTCACTCGGGAATATCCCAACGCAGCTCCTAGAAGAAACGTGTTTCTGACTCGCTGAATCTCAACATAGTTTCAACTCTCTTAGGTGAACGAACGCACAGCAGAGCAGTTTCAAGGAAACGTTTCTCCTGAGTTTTAGACGAAGTTTCCTGCTGTTTAGTACGGATGCCGGCATTGAGCTGGAATTACCGGTTTTGGGATTCTGCACAGAAAGTGTTTGTAAACCGCTGAATCCAAACGTGAGTTTAACTCTGTCAGTTGAATGCACACATTGACAACCATTCAGTTAGATACCACCCTTTTGGTTGTAGGAGCAAATATTTCTCTGTACAGCCTATGGTCCCATTCACTCGGGAATATCCCAACGCACCTCCTAGAAGAAACGTGTTTCTGACTCGCTGAATCTCAACATAGATTCAACTCTCTTAGGTGATCGAACGCACAGCAGAGCAGTTTCAAGGAAACGTTTCTCCTGAGTTTTAGACGAAGTTTCCTGCTGTTTAGTACGGATGCCGGCATTGGGCTGGAAATACCGGTTTTGGGATTCTGCACAGAAAGGGTTTGCAAACCGCTGAATCCACACGTGAGTTTAACTCTGTCAGTTGAATGCACACATTGACAACCATTCAGTTAGATAGCTCCGTTTTGGTTTTAGAAGCAGATATTTCTCTGCACAGTCTATGGTCCCATTCACTCGGGAATATCCCAACGCAGCTCCTAGAAGAAACGTGTTTCTGACTCGCTGAATCTCAACATAGATTCAACTCTCTTAGGTGAACGACCGCACAGCAGAGCAGTTTCAAGGAAACGTTTCTCCTGAGTTTTAGACGAAGTTTCCTGCTGTTTAGTACGTATGCCGGCATTGGGCTGGAAATACCGGTTTTGGGATTCTGCACAGAAAGGGTTTGCAAACCGCTGAATCCACACGTGAGTTTAACTCTGTCAGTTGAATGCACACATTGACAACCATTCAGTTAGATAGTTCCGTTTTGGTTTTAGAAGCAGATATTTCTCTGTACAGCCTATGGTCACATTCACTCGGGAATATCCCAACGCAGCTCCTAGAAGAAACGTGTTTCTGACTCGCTGAATCTCAACATAGATTCAACTCTCTTAGGTGAACGAACGCACAGCAGAGCAGTTTCAAGGAAACGTTTCTCCTGAGTTTTAGACGAAGTTTCCTGCTGTTTAGTACGGATGCCGGCATTGGGCTGGAAATACCGGTTTTGGGATTCTGCACAGAAAGGGTTTGCAAACCGCTGAATCCACACGTGAGTTTAACTCTGTCAGTTGAATGCACACATTGACAACCATTCAGTTTGATAGCACACTTTTGGTTTTAGAAGCAGATATTTCTCTGTACAGCCTATGGTCACATTCACTCGGGAATATCCCAACGCAGCTCCTAGAAGAAACGTGTTTCTGACTCGCTGAATCTCAACATAGATTCAACTCTCTTAGGTGAACGAGCGCACAGCAGAGCAGTTTCAAGGAAACGTTTCTCCTGAGTTTTAGACGAAGTTTCCTGCTGTTTAGTACGTATGCCGGCATTGGGCTGGAAATACCGGTTTTGGGATTCTGCACAGAAAGGGTTTGCAAACCGCTGAATCCACACGTGAGTTTAACTCTGTCAGCTGAATGCACACATTGACAACCATTCAGTTAGATAGCTCCGTTTTGGTTTTAGAAGCAGATATTTCTCTGTACAGCCTATGGTCACAATCACTCGGGAATATCCCAACGCAGCTCCTAGAAGAAACGTGTTTCTGACTCGCTGAATCTCAACATAGATCCAACTCTCTTAGGTGAACGAACGCACAGCAGAGCAGTTTCAAGGAAACGTTTCTCCTGAGTTTTAGACGAAGTTTCCTGCTGTTTAGTACGGATGCCGGCATTGGGCTGGAAATACCGGTTTTGGGATTCTGCACAGAAAGGGTTTGCAAACCGCTGAATCCACACGTGAGTTTTACTCTTTCAGCTGAATGCACACATTGACAACCATTCAGTTAGATAGCTCCGTTTTGGTTTTAGAAGCAGATATTTCTCTGTACAGCCTATGGTCACATTCACTCGGGAATATCCCAACGCAGCTCCTAGCATAAACGTGTTTCTGACTCGCTGAATCTCAACATAGATCCAACTCTCTTAGGTGAACGAACGCACAGCAGAGCAGTTTCAAGGAAACGTTTCTCCTGAGTTTTAGACGAAGTTTCCTGCTGTTTAGTACGGATGCCGGCATTGGGCTGGAAATACCGGTTTTGGGATTCTGCACAGAAAGGGTTTGCAAACCGCTGAATCCACACGTGAGTTTTACTCTTTCAGCTGAATGCACACATTGACAACCATTCAGTTAGATAGCTCCGTTTTGGTTTTAGAAGCAGATATTTCTCTGTACAGCCTATGGTCACATTCACTCGGGAATATCCCAACGCAGCTCCTAGCATAAACGTGTTTCTGACTCGCTGAATCTCAACATAGATTCAACTCTCTTAGGTGAACGAACGCACAGCAGAGCAGTTTCAAGGAAACGTTTCTCCTGAGTTTTAGACGAAGTTTCCTGCTGTTTAGTACGGATGCCGGCATTGGGCTGGAAATACCGGTTTTGGGATTCTGCACAGAAAGGGTTTGCAAACCGCTGAATCCACACGTGAGTTTAACTCTGTCAGTTGAATGCACACATTGACAACCATTCAGTTAGATAGCTCCGTTTTGGTTTTAGAAGCAGATATTTCTCTGTACAGCCTATGGTCTCATTCACTCGGGAATATCCCAACGCAGCTCCTAGCATAAACGTGTTTCTGACTCGCTGAATCTCAACATAGTTTCAACTCTCTTAGGTGAACGAACGCACAGCAGAGCAGTTTCAAGGAAACGTTTCTCCTGAGTTTTAGACGAAGTTTCCTTCTGTTTAGTACGGATGCTGGCATTGAGCTGGAATTACCGGTTTTGGGATTCTGCACAGAAAGTGTTTGTAAACCGCTGAATCCAAACGTGAGTTTAACTCTGTCAGTTGAATGCACACATTGACAACCATTCAGTTAGATACCACCCTTTTGGTTGTAGGAGCAAATATTTCTCTGTACAGCCTATGGTCCCATTCACTCGGGAATATCCCAACGCACCTCCTAGAAGAAACGTGTTTCTGACTCGCTGAATCTCAACATAGATTCAACTCTCTTAGGTGATCGAACGCACAGCAGAGCAGTTTCAAGGAAACGTTTCTCCTGAGTTTTAGACGAAGTTTCCTGCTGTTTAGTACGGATGCCGGCATTGGGCTGGAAATACCGGTTTTGGGATTCTGCACAGAAAGTGTTTGTAAACCGCTGAATCCAAACGTGAGTTTAACTCTGTCAGTTGAATGCACACATTGACAACCATTCAGTTAGATACCACCGTTTTGGTTGTAGGAGCAGATATTTCTCTGTACAGCCTATGGTCCCATTCACTCGGGGATATCCCAACGCACCTCCTAGAAGAAACATGTTTCTGACTCGCTGAATCTCAACATAGATTCAACTCTCTTAGGTGATCGAACGCACAGCAGAGCAGTTTCAAGGAAACGTTTCTCCTGAGTTTTAGACGAAGTTTCCTGCTGTTTAGTACGGATGCCGGCATTGGGCTGGAAATACCGGTTTTGGGATTCTGCACAGAAAGGGTTTGCAAACCGCTGAATCCACACGTGAGTTTAACTCTGTCAGTTGAATGCACACATTGACAACCATTCAGTTAGATAGCTCCGTTTTGGTTTTAGAAGCAGATATTTCTCTGCACAGTCTATGGTCCCATTCACTCGGGAATATCCCAACGCAGCTCCTAGAAGAAACGTGTTTCTGACTCGCTGAATCTCAACATAGATTCAACTCTCTTAGGTGAACGACTGCACAGCAGAGCAGTTTCAAGGAAACGTTTCTCCTGAGTTTTAGACGAAGTTTCCTGCTGTTTAGTACGTATGCCGGCATTGGGCTGGAAATACCGGTTTTGGGATTCTGCACAGAAAGGGTTTGCAAACCGCTGAATCCACACGTGAGTTTAACTCTGTCAGTTGAATGCACACATTGACAACCATTCAGTTAGATAGTTCCGTTTTGGTTTTAGAAGCAGATATTTCTCTTTACAGCCTATGGTCACATTCACTCGGGAATATCCCAACGCAGCTCCTAGAAGAAACGTGTTTCTGACTCGCTGAATCTCAACATAGATTCAACTCTCTTAGGTGAACGAACGCACAGCAGAGCAGTTTCAAGGAAACGTTTCTCCTGAGTTTTAGACGAAGTTTCCTGCTGTTTAGTACGGATGCCGGCATTGGGCTTGAAATACCGGTTTTGGGATTCTGCACAGAAAGGGTTTGCAAACCGCTGTATCCACACGAGAGTTTAACTCTGTCAGTTGAATGCACACATTGACAACCATTCAGTTAGATAGCACACTTTTGGTTTTAGAAGCAGATATTTCTCTGTACAGCCTATGGTCCCATTCACTCGGGAATATCCCAACGCAGCTCCTAGAAGAAACGTGTTTCTGACTCGCTGAATCTCAACATAGTTTCAACTCTCTTAGGTGAACGAACGCACAGCAGAGCAGTTTCAAGGAAACGTTTCTCCTGAGTTTTAGACGAAGTTTCCTGCTGTTTAGTACGGATGCCGGCATTGAGCTGGAATTACCGGTTTTGGGATGCTGCACAGAAAGTGTTTGTAAACCGCTGAATCCAAACGTGAGATTAACTCTGTCAGTTGAATGCACACATTGACAACCATTCAGTTAGATACCACCCTTTTGGTTGTAGGAGCAAATATTTCTCTGTACAGCCTATGGTCCCATTCACTCGGGAATATCCCAACGCACCTCCTAGAAGAAACGTGTTTCTGACTCGCTGAATCTCAACATAGATTCAACTCTCTTAGGTGATCGAACGTACAGCAGAGCAGTTTCAAGGAAACGTTTCTCCTGAGTTTTAGACGAAGTTTCCTGCTGTTTAGTACGGATGCCGGCATTGGGCTGGAAATACCGGTTTTGGGATTCTGCACAGAAAGGGTTTGCAAACCGCTGAATCCACACGTGAGTTTAACTCTGTCAGTTGAATGCATACATTGACAACCATTCAGTTAGATAGCTCCGTTTTGGTTTTAGAAGCAGATATTTCTCTGCACAGCCTATGGTCCCATTCACTCGGGAATATCCCAACGCAGCTCCTAGAAGAAACGTGTTTCTGACTCGCTGAATCTCAACATAGATTCAACTCTCTTAGGTGAACGAGCGCACAGCAGAGCAGTTTCAAGGAAACGTTTCTCCTGAGTTTTAGACGAAGTTTCCTGCTGTTTAGTACGTATGCCGGCATTGGGCTGGAAATACCGGTTTTGGGATTCTGCACAGAAAGGGTTTGCAAACCGCTGAATCCACACGTGAGTTTAACTCTGTCAGCTGAATGCACACATTGACAACCATTCAGTTAGATAGCTCCGTTTTGGTTTTAGAAGCAGATATTTCTCTGTACAGCCTATGGTCACATTCACTCGGGAATATCCCAACGCAGCTCCTAGAAGAAACGTGTTTCTGACTCGCTGAATCTCAACATAGATCCAACTCTCTTAGGTGAACGAACGCACAGCAGAGCAGTTTCAAGGAAACGTTTCTCCTGAGTTTTAGACGAAGTTTCCTGCTGTTTAGTACGGATGCCGGCATTGGGCTGGAAATACCGGTTTTGGGATTCTGCACAGAAAGGGTTTGCAAACCGCTGAATCCACACGTGAGTTTAACTCTTTCAGCTGAATGCACACATTGACAACCATTCAGTTAGATAGCTCCGTTTTGGTTTTAGAAGCAGATATTTCTCTGTACAGCCTATGGTCACATTCACTCGGGAATATCCCAACGCAGCTCCTAGAAGAAACGTGTTTCTGACTCGCTGAATCTCAACATAGATTCAACTCTCTTAGGTGAACGAACGCACAGCAGAGCAGTTTCAAGGAAACGTTTCTCCTGAGTTTTAGACGAAGTTTCCTGCTGTTTAGTACGGATGCCGGCATTGGGCTGGAAATACCGGTTTTGGGATTCTGCACAGAAAGGGTTTGCAAACCGCTGAATCCACACGTGAGTTTAACTCTGTCAGCTGAATGCACACATTGACTACCATTCAGTTAGATAGCTCCGTTTTGGTTTTAGAAGCAGATATTTCTCTGTACAGCCTATGGTCTCATTCACTCAGGAATATCCCAACGCAGCTCCTAGAAGAAACGTGTTTCTGACTCGCTGAATCTCAACAAAGATTCAACTCTCTTAGGTGAACGAACGCACAGCAGAGCAGTTTAAAGGAAACGTTTCTCCTGAGTTTTAGACGAAGTTTCCTGCTGTTTAGTATGTATGCCGGCATTGTGCTGGAAATACCGGTTTTGGGATTCTGCACAGAAAGGGTTTGCAAACCGCTGAATGCACATGTGAGTTTAACTCTGTCAGTTGAATGCACACATTGACAACCATTCAGTTTGATAACACACTTTTGGTTTTAGAAGCAGATATTTCTCTGTACAGCCTATGGTCCCATTCACTCGGGAATATCCCAACGCAGCTCCTAGAAGAAACGTGTTTCTGACTCGCTGAATCTAAACATAGTTTCAACTCTCTTAGGTGAACGAACGCACAGCAGAGCAGTTTCAAGGAAACGTTTCTCCTGAGTTTTAGACGAAGTTTCCTGCTGTTTAGTACGGATGCCGGCATTGAGCTGGAATTACCGGTTTTGGGATTCTGCACAGAAAGTGTTTGTAAACCGTTGAATCCAAACGTGAGTTTAACTCTGTCAGTTGAATGCACACATTGACAACCATTCAGTTAGATACCACCCTTTTGGTTGTAGGAGCAGATATTTCTCTGTACAGCCTATGGTCCCATTCACTCGGGAATATCCTAACGCAGCTCCTAGAAGAAACGTGTTTCTGACTCGCTGAATCTCAACATAGATTCAACTCTCTTAGGTGAACGAACGCACAGCAGAGCAGTTTCAAGGAAACGTTTCTCCTGAGTTTTAGACGAAGTTTCCTGCTGTTTAGTACGGATGCCGGCATTGGGCTGGACATACCGGTTTTGGGATTCTGCACAGAAATGGTTTGCAAACCGCTGAATACACACGTGAGTTTAACTCTGTCAGTTGAATGCACACTTTGACAACCATTCAGTTAGATAGCTCCGTTTTGGTTTTAGAAGCAGATATTTCTCTGTACAGCCTATGGTCCCATTCACTCGGGAATATCCCAACGCAGCTCCTAGAAGAAACGTGTTTCTGACTCGCTGAATCTCAACATAGTTTCAACTCTCTTAGGTGAACGAACGCACAGCAGAGCAGTTTCAAGGAAACGTTTCTCCTGAGTTTTAGACGAAGTTTCCTGCTGTTTAGTACGGATGCCGGCATTGAGCTGGAATTACCGGTTTTGGGATTCTGCACAGAAAGTGTTTGTAAACCGCTGAATCCAAACGTGAGTTTAACTCTGTCAGTTGAATGCACACATTGACAACCATTCAGTTAGATACCACCGTTTTGGTTGTAGGAGCAGATATTTCTCTGTACAGCCTATGGTCCCATTCACTCGGGAATATCCCAACGCACCTCCTAGAAGAAACATGTTTCTGACTCGCTGAATCTCAACATAGATTCAACTCTCTTAGGTGATCGAACGCACAGCAGAGCAGTTTCAAGGAAACGTTTCTCCTGAGTTTTAGACGAAGTTTCCTGCTGTTTAGTACGGATGCCGGCATTGGGCTGGAAATACCGGTTTTGGGATTCTGCACAGAAAGGGTTTGCAAACCGCTGAATCCACACGTGAGTTTAACTCTGTCAGTTGAATGCACACATTGACAACCATTCAGTTAGATAGCTCCGTTTTGGTTTTAGAAGCAGATATTTCTCTGCACAGTCTATGGTCCCATTCACTCGGGAATATCCCAACGCAGCTCCTAGAAGAAACGTGTTTCTGACTCGCTGAATCTCAACATAGATTCAACTCTCTTAGGTGAACGACTGCACAGCAGAGCAGTTTCAAGGAAACGTTTCTCCTGAGTTTTAGACGAAGTTTCCTGCTGTTTAGTACGTATGCCGGCATTGGGCTGGAAATACCGGTTTTGGGATTCTGCACAGAAAGGGTTTGCAAACCGCTGAATCCACACGTGAGTTTAACTCTGTCAGTTGAATGCACACATTGACAACCATTCAGTTAGATAGTTCCGTTTTGGTTTTAGAAGCAGATATTTCTCTTTACAGCCTATGGTCACATTCACTCGGGAATATCCCAACGCAGCTCCTAGAAGAAACGTGTTTCTGACTCGCTGAATCTCAACATAGATTCAACTCTCTTAGGTGAACGAACGCACAGCAGAGCAGTTTCAAGGAAACGTTTCTCCTGAGTTTTAGACGAAGTTTCCTGCTGTTTAGTACGGATGCCGGCATTGGGCTTGAAATACCGGTTTTGGGATTCTGCACAGAAAGGGTTTGCAAACCGCTGTATCCACACGAGAGTTTAACTCTGTCAGTTGAATGCACACATTGACAACCATTCAGTTAGATAGCACACTTTTGGTTTTAGAAGCAGATATTTCTCTGTACAGCCTATGGTCCCATTCACTCGGGAATATCCCAACGCAGCTCCTAGAAGAAACGTGTTTCTGACTCGCTGAATCTCAACATAGTTTCAACTCTCTTAGGTGAACGAACGCACAGCAGAGCAGTTTCAAGGAAACGTTTCTCCTGAGTTTTAGACGAAGTTTCCTGCTGTTTAGTACGGATGCCGGCATTGAGCTGGAATTACCGGTTTTGGGATGCTGCACAGAAAGTGTTTGTAAACCGCTGAATCCAAACGTGAGATTAACTCTGTCAGTTGAATGCACACATTGACAACCATTCAGTTAGATACCACCCTTTTGGTTGTAGGAGCAAATATTTCTCTGTACAGCCTATGGTCCCATTCACTCGGGAATATCCCAACGCACCTCCTAGAAGAAACGTGTTTCTGACTCGCTGAATCTCAACATAGATTCAACTCTCTTAGGTGATCGAACGTACAGCAGAGCAGTTTCAAGGAAACGTTTCTCCTGAGTTTTAGACGAAGTTTCCTGCTGTTTAGTACGGATGCCGGCATTGGGCTGGAAATACCGGTTTTGGGATTCTGCACAGAAAGGGTTTGCAAACCGCTGAATCCACACGTGAGTTTAACTCTGTCAGTTGAATGCACACATTGACAACCATTCAGTTAGATAGCTCCGTTTTGGTTTTAGAAGCAGATATTTCTCTGCACAGCCTATGGTCCCATTCACTCGGGAATATCCCAACGCAGCTCCTAGAAGAAACGTGTTTCTGACTCGCTGAATCTCAACATAGATTCAACTCTCTTAGGTGAACGAGCGCACAGCAGAGCAGTTTCAAGGAAACGTTTCTCCTGAGTTTTAGACGAAGTTTCCTGCTGTTTAGTACGTATGCCGGCATTGGGCTGGAAATACCGGTTTTGGGATTCTGCACAGAAAGGGTTTGCAAACCGCTGAATCCACACGTGAGTTTAACTCTGTCAGCTGAATGCACACATTGACAACCATTCAGTTAGATAGCTCCGTTTTGGTTTTAGAAGCAGATATTTCTCTGTACAGCCTATGGTCACATTCACTCGGGAATATCCCAACGCAGCTCCTAGAAGAAACGTGTTTCTGACTCGCTGAATCTCAACATAGATTCAACTCTCTTAGGTGAACGAACGCACAGCAGAGCAGTTTCAAGGAAACGTTTCTCCTGAGTTTTAGACGAAGTTTCCTGCTGTTTAGTACGGATGCCGGCATTGGGCTGGAAATACCGGTTTTGGGATTCTGCACAGAAAGGGTTTGCAAACCGCTGAATCCACACGTGAGTTTAACTCTTTCAGCTGAATGCACACATTGACAACCATTCAGTTAGATAGCTCCGTTTTGGTTTTAGAAGCAGATATTTCTCTGTACAGCCTATGGTCACATTCACTCGGGAATATCCCAACGCAGCTCCTAGAAGAAACGTGTTTCTGACTCGCTGAATCTCAACATAGATTCAACTCTCTTAGGTGAACGAACGCACAGCAGAGCAGTTTCAAGGAAACGTTTCTCCTGAGTTTTAGACGAAGTTTCCTGCTGTTTAGTACGGATGCCGGCATTGGGCTGGAAATACCGGTTTTGGGATTCTGCACAGAAAGGGTTTGCAAACCGCTGAATCCACACGTGAGTTTAACTCTGTCAGCTGAATGCACACATTGACTACCATTCAGTTAGATAGCTCCGTTTTGGTTTTAGAAGCAGATATTTCTCTGTACAGCCTATGGTCTCATTCACTCGGGAATATCCCAACGCAGCTCCTAGAAGAAACGTGTTTCTGACTCGCTGAATCTCAACAAAGATTCAACTCTCTTAGGTGAACGAACGCACAGCAGAGCAGTTTAAAGGAAACGTTTCTCCTGAGTTTTAGACGAAGTTTCCTGCTGTTTAGTATGTATGCCGGCATTGTGCTGGAAATACCGGTTTTGGGATTCTGCACAGAAAGGGTTTGCAAACCGCTGAATGCACATGTGAGTTTAACTCTGTCAGTTGAATGCACACATTGACAACCATTCAGTTTGATAACACACTTTTGGTTTTAGAAGCAGATATTTCTCTGTACAGCCTATGGTCCCATTCACTCGGGAATATCCCAACGCAGCTCCTAGAAGAAACGTGTTTCTGACTCGCTGAATCTAAACATAGTTTCAACTCTCTTAGGTGAACGAACGCACAGCAGAGCAGTTTCAAGGAAACCTTTCTCCTGAGTTTTAGACGAAGTTTCCTGCTGTTTAGTACGGATGCCAGCATTGAGCTGGAATTACCGGTTTTGGGATTCTGCACAGAAAGTGTTTGTAAACCGTTGAATCCAAACGTGAGTTTAACTCTGTCAGTTGAATGCACACATTGACAACCATTCAGTTAGATACCACCCTTTTGGTTGTAGGAGCAGATATTTCTCTGTACAGCCTATGGTCCCATTCACTCGGGAATATCCTAACGCAGCTCCTAGAAGAAACGTGTTTCTGACTCGCTGAATCTCAACATAGATTCAACTCTCTTAGGTGAACGAACGCACAGCAGAGCAGTTTCAAGGAAACGTTTCTCCTGAGTTTTAGAAGAAGTTTCCTGCTGTTTAGTACGGATGCCGGCATTGGGCTGGACATACCGGTTTTGGGATTCTGCACAGAAATGGTTTGCAAACCGCTGAATACACACGTGAGTTTAACTCTGTCAGTTGAATGCACACTTTGACAACCATTCAGTTAGATAGCTCCGTTTTGGTTTTAGAAGCAGATATTTCTCTGTACAGCCTATGGTCCCATTCACTCGGGAATATCCCAACGCAGCTCCTAGAAGAAACGTGTTTCTGACTCGCTGAATCTCAACATAGTTTCAACTCTCTTAGGTGAACGAACGCACAGCAGAGCAGTTTCAAGGAAACGTTTCTCCTGAGTTTTAGACGAAGTTTCCTGCTGTTTAGTACGGATGCCGGCATTGAGCTGGAATTACCGGTTTTGGGATTCTGCACAGAAAGTGTTTGTAAACTGCTGAATCCAAACGTGAGTTTAACTCTGTCAGTTGAATGCACACATTGACAACCATTCAGTTAGATACCACCCTTTTGGTTGTAGGAGCAGATATTTCTCTGTACAGCCTATGGTCCCATTCACTCGGGAATATCCCAACGCACCTCCTAGAAGAAACATGTTTCTGACTCGCTGAATCTCAACATAGATTCAAATCTCTTAGGTGATCAAACGCAGAGCAGAGCACTTTCAAGGAAACGTTTCTCCTGAGTTTTAGACGAAGGTTCCTGCTGTTTAGTACGGATGCCGGCATTGGGCTGGAAATACCGGTTTTGGGATTCTGCACAGAAAGGGTTTGCAAACCGCTGAATCCACACGTGAGTTTAACTCTGTCAGTTGAATGCACACATTGACAACCATTCAGTTAGATAGCTCCGTTTTGGTTTTAGAAGCAGATATTTCTCTGTACAGCCTATGGTCACATTCACTCGGGAATATCCCAACGCAGCTCCTAGAAGAAACGTGTTTCTGACTCGCTGAATCTCAACATAGATTCAACTCTCTTAGGTGAACGAACGCACAGCAGAGCAGTTTCAAGGAAACGTTTCTCCTGAGTTTTAGACGAAGTTTCCTGCTGTTTAGTACGGATGCCGGCATTGGGCTGGAAATACCGGTTTTGGGATTCTGCACAGAAAGGGTTTGCAAACCGCTGAATCCACACGTGAGTTTAACTCTGTCAGTTGAATGCACACATTGACAACCATTCAGTTTGATAGCACACTTTTGGTTTTAGAAGCAGATATTTCTCTGTACAGCCTATGGTCCCATTCACTCGGGAATATCCCAACGCAGCTCCTAGAAGAAACGTGTTTCTGACTCGCTGAATCTCAACATAGTTTCAACTCTCTTAGGTGAACGAACGCACAGCAGAGCAGTTTCAAGGAAACGTTTCTCCTGAGTTTTAGACGAAGTTTCCTGCTGTTTAGTACGGATGCCGGCATTGAGCTGGAATTACCGGTTTTGGGATTCTGCACAGAAAGTGTTTGTAAACCACTGAATCCAAACGTGAGTTTAACTCTGTCAGTTGAATGCACACATTGACAACCATTCAGTTAGATACCACCCTTTTGGTTGTAGGAGCAAATATTTCTCTGTACAGCCTATGGTCCCATTCACTCGGGAATATCCCAACGCACCTCCTAGAAGAAACGTGTTTCTGACTCGCTGAATCTCAACATAGATTCAAATCTCTTAGGTGATCAAACGCACAGCAGAGCAGTTTCAAGGAAACGTTTCTCCTGAGTTTTAGACGAAGGTTCCTGCTGTTTAGTACGGATGCCGGCATTGGGCTGGAAATACCGGTTTTGGGATTCTGCACAGAAAGGGTTTGCAAACCGCTGAATCCACACGTGAGTTTAACTCTGTCAGTTGAATGCACACATTGACAACCATTCAGTTAGATAGCTCCGTTTTGGTTTTAGAAGCAGATATTTCTCTGTACAGCCTATGGTCACATTCACTCGGGAATATCCCAACGCAGCTCCTAGAAGAAACGTGTTTCTGACTCGCTGAATCTCAACATAGATTCAACTCTCTTAGGTGAACGAACGCACAGCAGAGCAGTTTCAAGGAAACGTTTCTCCTGAGTTTTAGACGAAGTTTCCTGCTGTTTAGTACGGATGCCGGCATTGGGCTGGAAATACCGGTTTTGGGATTCTGCACAGAAAGGGTTTGCAAACCGCTGAATCCACACGTGAGTTTAGCTCTGTCAGTTGAATGCACACATTGACAACCATTCAGTTTGATAGCACACTTTTGGTTTTAGAAGCAGATATTTCTCTGTACTGCCTATGGTCCCATTCACTCGGGAATATCCCAACGCAGCTCCTAGAAGAAACGTGTTTCTGACTCGCTGAATCTCAACATAGTTTCAACTCTCTTAGGTGAACGAACGCACAGCAGAGCAGTTTCAAGGAAACGTTTCTCCTGAGTTTTAGACGAAGTTTCCTGCTGTTTAGTACGGATGCCGGCATTGAGCTGGAATTACCGGTTTTGGGATTCTGCACAGAAAGGGTTTGTAAACCACTGAATCCAAACGTGAGTTTAACTCTGTCAGTTGAATGCACACATTGACAACCATTCAGTTAGATACCACCCTTTTGGTTGTAGGAGCAAATATTTCTCTGTACAGCCTATGGTCCCATTCGCTCGGGAATATCCCAACGCACCTCCTAGAAGAAACGTGTTTCTGACTCGCTGAATCTCAACATAGATTCAACTCTCTTAGGTGATCGAACGTACAGCAGAGCAGTTTCAAGGAAACGTTTCTCCTGAGTTTTAGACGAAGTTTCCTGCTGTTTAGTACGGATGCCGGCATTGGGCTGGAAATACCGGTTTTGGGATTCTGCACAGAAAGGGTTTGCAAACCGCTGAATCCACACGTGAGTTTAACTCTGTCAGTTGAATGCACACATTGACAACCATTCAGTTAGATAGCTCCGTTTTGGTTTTAGAAGCAGATATTTCTCTGCACAGCCTATGGTCCCATTCACTCGGGAATATCCCAACGCAGCTCCTAGAAGAAACGTGTTTCTGACTCGCTGAATCTCAACATAGATTCAACTCTCTTAGGTGAACGAGCGCACAGCAGAGCAGTTTCAAGGAAACGTTTCTCCTGAGTTTTAGACGAAGTTTCCTGCTGTTTAGTACGTATGCCGGCATTGGGCTGGAAATACCGGTTTTGGGATTCTGCACAGAAAGGGTTTGCAAACCGCTGAATCCACACGTGAGTTTAACTCTGTCAGCTGAATGCACACATTGACAACCATTCAGTTAGATAGCTCCGTTTTGGTTTTAGAAGCAGATATTTCTCTGTACAGCCTATGGTCACATTCACTCGGGAATATCCCAACGCAGCTCCTAGAAGAAACGTGTTTCTGACTCGCTGAATCTCAACATAGATCCAACTCTCTTAGGTGAACGAACGCACAGCAGAGCAGTTTCAAGGAAACGTTTCTCCTGAGTTTTAGACGAAGTTTCCTGCTGTTTAGTACGGATGCCGGCATTGGGCTGGAAATACCGGTTTTGGGATTCTGCACAGAAAGGGTTTGCAAACCGCTGAATCCACACGTGAGTTTAACTCTTTCAGCTGAATGCACACATTGACAACCATTCAGTTAGATAGCTCCGTTTTGGTTTTAGAAGCAGATATTTCTCTGTACAGCCTATGGTCACATTCACTTGGGAATATCCCAACGCAGCTCCTAGAAGAAACGTGTTTCTGACTCGCTGAATCTCAACATAGATTCAACTCTCTTAGGTGAACGAACGCACAGCAGAGCAGTTTCAAGGAAACGTTTCTCCTGAGTTTTAGACGAAGTTTCCTGCTGTTTAGTACGGATGCCGGCATTGGGCTGGAAATACCGGTTTTGGGATTCTGCACAGAAAGGGTTTGCAAACCGCTGAATCCACACGTGAGTTTAACTCTGTCAGCTGAATGCACACATTGACTACCATTCAGTTAGATAGCTCCGTTTTGGTTTTAGAAGCAGATATTTCTCTGTACAGCCTATGGTCTCATTCACTCGGGAATATCCCAACGCAGCTCCTAGAAGAAACGTGTTTCTGACTCGCTGAATCTCAACAAAGATTCAACTCTCTTAGGTGAACGAACGCACAGCAGAGCAGTTTAAAGGAAACGTTTCTCCTGAGTTTTAGACGAAGTTTCCTGCTGTTTAGTATGTATGCCGGCATTGTGCTGGAAATACCGGTTTTGGGATTCTGCACAGAAAGGGTTTGCAAACCGCTGAATCCACACGTGAGTTTAACTCTGTCAGTTGAATGCACACATTGACAACCATTCAGTTTGATAACACACTTTTGGTTTTAGAAGCAGATATTTCTCTGTACAGCCTATGGTCCCATTCACTCGGGAATATCCCAACGCAGCTCCTAGAAGAAACGTGTTTCTGACTCGCTGAATCTAAACATAGTTTCAACTCTCTTAGGTGAACGAACGCACAGCAGAGCAGTTTCAAGGAAACGTTTCTCCTGAGTTTTAGACGAAGTTTCCTGCTGTTTAGTACGGATGCCGGCATTGAGCTGGAATTACCGGTTTTGGGATTCTGCACAGAAAGTGTTTGTAAACCGTTGAATCCAAACGTGAGTTTAACTCTGTCAGTTTAATGCACACATTGACAACCATTCAGTTAGATACCACCCTTTTGGTTGTAGGAGCAGATATTTCTCTGTACAGCCTATGGTCCCATTCACTCGGGAATATCCTAACGCAGCTCCTAGAAGAAACGTGTTTCTGACTCGCTGAATCTCAACATAGATTCAACTCTCTTAGGTGAACCAACGCACAGCAGAGCAGTTTCAAGGAAACGTTTCTCCTGAGTTTTAGAAGAAGTTTCCTGCTGTTTAGTACGGATGCCGGCATTGGGCTGGACATACCGGTTTTGGGATTCTGCACAGAAATGGTTTGCAAACCGCTGAATACACACGTGAGTTTAACTCTGTCAGTTGAATGCACACTTTGACAACCATTCAGTTAGATAGCTCCGTTTTGGTTTTAGAAGCAGATATTTCTCTGTACAGCCTATGGTCCCATTCACTCGGGAATATCCCAACGCAGCTCCTAGAAGAAACGTGTTTCTGACTCGCTGAATCTCAACATAGTTTCAACTCTCTTAGGTGAACGAACGCACAGCAGAGCAGTTTCAAGGAAACGTTTCTCCTGAGTTTTAGACGAAGTTTCCTGCTGTTTAGTACGGATGCCGGCATTGAGCTGGAATTACCGGTTTTGGGATTCTGCACAGAAAGTGTTTGTAAACCGCTGAATCCAAACGTGAGTTTAACTCTGTCAGTTGAATGCACACATTGACAACCATTCAGTTAGATACCACCCTTTTGGTTGTAGGAGCAGATATTTCTCTGTACAGCCTATGGTCCCATTCACTCGGGAATATCCCAACGCACCTCCTAGAAGAAACATGTTTCTGACTCGCTGAATCTCAACATAGATTCAAATCTCTTAGGTGATCAAACGCACAGCAGAGCAGTTTCAAGGAAACGTTTCTCCTGAGTTTTAGACGAAGGTTCCTGCTGTTTAGTACGGATGCCGGCATTGGGCTGGAAATACCGGTTTTGGGATTCTGCACAGAAAGGGTTTGCAAACCGCTGAATCCACACGTGAGTTTAACTCTGTCAGTTGAATGCACACATTGACAACCATTCAGTTAGATAGCTCCGTTTTGGTTTTAGAAGCAGATATTTCTCTGTACAGCCTATGGTCACATTCACTCGGGAATATCCCAACGCAGCTCCTAGAAGAAACGTGTTTCTGACTCGCTGAATCTCAACATAGATTCAACTCTCTTAGGTGAACGAACGCACAGCAGAGCAGTTTCAAGGAAACGTTTCTCCTGAGTTTTAGACGAAGTTTCCTGCTGTTTAGTACGGATGCCGGCATTGGGCTGGAAATACCGGTTTTGGGATTCTGCACAGAAAGGGTTTGCAAACCGCTGAATCCACACGTGAGTTTAACTCTGTCAGTTGAATGCACACATTGACAACCATTCAGTTTGATAGCACACTTTTGGTTTTAGAAGCAGATATTTCTCTGTACAGCCTATGGTCCCATTCACTCGGGAATATCCCAACGCAGCTCCTAGAAGAAACGTGTTTCTGACTCGCTGAATCTCAACATAGTTTCAACTCTCTTAGGTGAACGAACGCACAGCAGAGCAGTTTCAAGGAAACGTTTCTCCTGAGTTTTAGACGAAGTTTCCTGCTGTTTAGTACGGATGCCGGCATTGAGCTGGAATTACCGGTTTTGGGATTCTGCACAGAAAGTGTTTGTAAACCGCTGAATCCAAACGTCAGTTTAACTCTGTCAGTTGAATGCACACATTGACAACCATTCAGTTAGATACCACCCTTTTGGTTGTAGGAGCAAATATTTCTCTGTACAGCCTATGGTCCCATTCACTCGGGAATATCCCAACGCACCTCCTAGAAGAAACGTGTTTCTGACTCGCTGAATCTCAACATAGATTCAACTCTCTTAGGTGATCGAACGCACAGCAGAGCAGTTTCAAGGAAACGTTTTCCTGAGTTTTAGACGAAGTTTCCTGCTGTTTAGTACGGATGCCGGCATTGGGCTGGAAATACCGGTTTTGGGATTCTGCACAGAAAGGGTTTGCAAACCGCTGAATCCACACGTGAGTTTAACTCTGTCAGCTGAATGCACACATTGACAACCATTCAGTTAGATAGCTCCGTTTTGGTTTTAGAAGCAGATATTTCTCTGTACAGCCTATGGTCACATTCACTCGGGAATATCCCAACGCAGCTCCTAGAAGAAACGTGTTTCTGACTCGCTGAATCTCAACATAGATTCAACTCTCTTAGGTGAACTCACGCACAGCAGAGCAGTTTAAAGGAAACGTTTCTCCTGAGTTTTAGACGAAGCTTCCTGCTGTTTAGTACGTATGCCGGCATTGGGCTGGAAATACCGGTTTTGGGATTCTGCACAGAAAGGGTTTGCAAACCGCTGAATCCACATGTGAGTTTAACTCTGTCAGTTGAATGCACACATTGACAACCATTCAGTTTGATAGCACACTTTTGGTTTTAGAAGCAGATATTTCTCTGTACAGCCTATGGTCCCATTCACTCGGGAATATCCCAACGCAGCTCCTAGAAGAAACGTGTTTCTGACTCGCTGAATCTCAACATAGATTCAACTCTCTTAGGTGAACGAACGCACAGCAGAGCAGTTTCAAGGAAACGTTTCTCCTGAGTTTTAGACGAAGTTTCCTGCTGTTTAGTACGGATGCCGGCATTGGGCTGGAAATACCAGTTTTGGGATTCTGCACAGAAAGGGTTTGCAAACCGCTGAATACACACGTGAGTTTAACTCTGTCAGTTGAATGCACACGTTGACAACCATTCAGTTAGATAGAACACTTTTGGTTTTAGAAGCAGATATTTCTCTGTACAGCCTATGGTCCCATTCACTCAGGAATATCCCAACGCAACTCCTACAAGAAACGTGTTTCTGACTCGCTGAATCTCAACATAGATTCAACTCTCTTAGGTGAACGAACGCACAGCAGAGCAGTTTCAAGGAAACGTTTCTCCTGAGTTTTAGACGAAGTTTCCTGCTGTTTAGTACGTATGCCGGCATTGGGCTGGAAATACCGGTTTTGGGATTCTGCACAGAAAGGGTTTGTAAACCGCTGAATCCAAACGTCAGTTTAACTCTGTCAGTTGAATGCACACATTGACAACCATTCAGTTAGATACCACCATTTTGGTTGTAGGAGCAGATATTTCTCTGTACAGCCTATGGTCCCATTCACTCGGGAATATCCCAACGCACCTCCTAGAAGAAACGTGTTTCTGACTCGCTGAATCTCAATATAGATTCAACTCTCTTAGGTGATCGAACGCACAGCAGAGCAGTTTCAAGGAAACGTTTCTCCTGAGTTTTAGACGAAGTTTCCTGCTGTTTAGTACAGATGCCGGCCTTGGGCTGGAAATACCGGTTTTGGGATTCTGCACAGAAAGGGTTTGCAAACCGCTGAATCCACACGTGAGTTTAACTCTGTCAGTTGAATGCAAACATTGACAACCATTCAGTTAGATAGCACACTTTTGGTTTTAGAAGCAGATATTTCTCTGTACAGCCTATGGTCCCATTCACTCGGGAATATCCCAACGCAGCTCCTAGAAGAAACGTGTTTCTGACTCGCTGAATCTCAACATAGATTCAACTCTCTTAGGTGAACGAACGTACAGCAGAGCAGTTTCAAGGAAACATTTCTCCTGAGATTTAGACGAAGTTTCCTGCTGTTTAGTACGGATGCCGGCATTGGGCTGGAAATACTGGTTTTGGGATTCTGCACAGAAAGGGTTTGCAAACCGCTGAATCCACACGTGAGTTTAACTCTGTCAGTTGAATGCACACATTGACAACCATTCAGTTTGATAGCACCGTTTTGGTTTTAGAAGCAGATATTTCTCTGTACAGCCTATGGTCCCATTCACTCGGGAATATCCCAACGCAGCTCCTAGAAGAAACGTGTTTCTGACTCGCTGAATCTCAACATAGTTTCAACTCTCTTAGGTGAACGAAAGCACAGCAGAGCAGTTTCAAGGAAACGTTTCTCCTGAGTTTTAGACGAAGTTTCCTGCTGTTTAGTACGGATGCCGGCATTGAGCTGGAATTACCGGTTTTGGGATTCTGCACAGAAAGGGTTTGCAAACCGCTGAATCCACATGTGAGTTTAACTCTGTCAGTTGAATGCACACATTGACAACCATTCAGTTAGATAGCTCCGTTTTGGTTTTAGAAGCAGATATTTCTCTGTACAGCCTATGGTCCCATTCACTCGGGAATATCCCAACGCACCTCCTAGAAGAAACGTGTTTCTGACTCGCTGAATCTCAACATAGATTCAACTCTCTTAGGTGATCGAACGCACAGCAGAGCAGTTTCAAGGAAACGTTTCTCCTGAGTTTTAGACGAAGTTTCCTGCTGTTTAGTACGGATGCCGGCATTGGGCTGGAAATACCGGTTTTGGGATTCTGCACAGAAAGGGTTTGCAAACCGCTGAATCCACATGTGAGTTTAACTCTGTCAGTTGAATGCACACATTGACAACCATTCAGTTAGATAGCTCCGTTTTGGTTTTAGAAGCATATATTTCTCTGTACAGCCTATGGTCCCATTCACTCGGGAATATCCCAACGCAGCTCCTAGAAGAAACGTGTTTCTGACTCGCTGAATCTCAACATAGATTCAACTCTCTTAGGTGAACGAACGCACAGCAGAGCAGTTTCAAGGAAACGTTTCTCCTGAGTTTTAGACGAAGTTTCCTACTGTTTTGTACAGATGCCGGCATTGGGCTGGACATACCGGTTTTGGGATTCTGCACAGAAATGGTTTGCAAACCGCTGAATACACACGTGAGCTTAACTCTGTCAGTTGAATGCACGCACTGAAAACCATTCAGTTAGATAGCTCCGTTTTGGTATTAGAAGCAGATATTTCTCTGTACAGCCTATGGTCCCATTCACTCGGGAATATCCCAACGCAGCTCCTAGAAGAAACGTGTTTCTGACTCGCTGAATCTCAGCATAGTTTCAACTCTCTTAGGTGAACGAACGCACAGCAGAGCAGTTTCAAGGAAACATTTCTCCTGAGTTTTAGACGACGTTTCCTGCTGTTTAGTACGGATGCCGGCATTGGGCTGGAAATACCGGTTTTGGGATTCTGCACAGAAAGGGTTTGCAAACCGCTGAATCCACACGTGAGTTTAACTCTGTCAGTTGAATGCACACATTGACAACCATTCAGTTTGATAGCACACTTTTGGTTTTAGAAGCAGATATTTCTCTGTACAGCCTATGGTCCCATTCACTCGGGAATATCCCAACGCAGCTCCTAGAAGAAACGTGTTTCTGACTCGCTGAATCTCAACATTGATTCAACTGTCTTAGGTGAACGATCGCACAGCAGAGCAATTTCAAGGAAACGTTTCTCCTGAGTCTTAGACGAAGTTTCCTGCTGTTTAGTACGGATGCCGTCATTGGGCTGGAAATACCGGTTTTGGGATTCTGCACAGAAAGGGTTTGTAAACCGCTTAATCCACACGTGAGTTTAACTCTGTCAGTTGAATGCACACATTGACAACCATTCAGTTAGATAGCTCCGTTTTGGTTTTAGAAGCAGATATTTCTCTGTACAGCCTATGGTCCCATTCATTCGGGAATATCCCAACGCAGCTCCTAGAAGAAACGTGTTTCTGACTCGCTGAATCTCAACATAGATTCAACTCTCTTAGGTGAACGAACGCACAGCAGAGCAGTTTCAAGGAAACATTTCTCCTGAGTTTTAGACGAAGTTTCCTGCTGTTTAGTACGGATGCCGGCATTGGGCTGGACATACCGGTTTTGGGATTCTGCACAGAAATGGTTTGCAAACCGCTGAATCCACACGTGAGTTTAACTCCGTCAGTTGAATGCACACATTGACAACCATTCAGTTAGATAGCTCCGTTTTGGTTTTAGAAGCAGATATTTCTCTGTACAGCCTATGGTCCCATTCACTCGGGAATATCCCAACTCAGCTCCTAGCATAAACGTGTTTCTGACTCGCTGAATCTCAACATAGTTTCAACTCTCTTAGGTGAACGAACGCACAGCAGAGCAGTTTCAAGGAAACGTTTCTCCTGAGTTTTAGACGAAGTTTCCTGCTGTTTAGTACGGATGCCGGCATTGAGCTGGAATTACCGGTTTTGGGATTCTGCACAGAAAGGGTTTGTAAACCGCTGAATACAAACGTGAGTTTAACTCTGTCAGTTGAATGCACACATTGACAACCATTCAGTTAGATACCACCCTTTTGGTTTTAGAAGCAGATATTTCTCTGTACAGCCTATGGTCCCATTCACTCGGGAATATCCCAACGCAGCTCCTAGAAGAAACGTGTTTCTGACTCGCTGAATCTCAACATTGATTCAACTGTCTTAGGTGAACGAACGCACAGCAGAGCAATTTCAAGGAAACGTTTCTCCTGAGTCTTAGACGAAGTTTCCTGCTGTTTAGTACGGATGCCGGCATTGGGCTGGAAATACCGGTTTTGGGATTCTGCACAGAAAGGTTTTGCAAACCGCTGAATCCACACGTGAGTTTAACTCTGTCAGTTGAATGCACACATTGACAACCATTCAGTTAGATAGCTCCGTTTTGGTTTTAGAAGCAGATATTTCTCTGTACAGCCTATGGTCCCATTCACTCGGGAATATCCCAACGCAGCTCCTAGAAGAAACGTGTTTCTGACTCGCTGAATCTCAACATAGATTGAACTCTCTTAGGTGAACGAACGCACAGCAGAGCAGTTTCAAGGAAACATTTCTCCTGAGTTTTAGACGAAGTTTCCTGCTGTTTAGTACGGATGCCGGCATTGGGCTGGACATACCGGTTTTGGGATTCTGCACAGAAATGGTTTGCAAACCGCTGAATCCACACGTGAGTTTAACTCCGTCAGTTGAATGCACACATTGACAACCATTCAGTTAGATAGCTCCGTTTTGGTTTTAGAAGCAGATATTTCTCTGTACAGCCTATGGTCCCATTCACTCGGGAATATCCCAACTCAGCTCCTAGCATAAACGTGTTTCTGACTCGCTGAATCTCAACATAGTTTCAACTCTCTTAGGTGAACGAACGCACAGAAGAGCAGTTTCAAGGAAACGTTTCTCCTGAGTTTTAGACGAAGTTTCCTGCTGTTTAGTACGGATGCCGGCATTGAGCTGGAATTACCGGTTTTGGGATTCTGCACAGAAAGGGTTTGTAAACCGCTGAATACAAACGTGAGTTTAACTCTGTCAGTTGAATGCACACATTGACAACCATTCAGTTAGATACCACCCTTTTGGTTTTAGAAGCAGATATTTCTCTGTACAGCCTATGGTCCCATTCACTCGGGAATATCCCAACGCAGCTCCTAGAAGAAACGTGTTTCTGACTCGCTGAATCTCAACATTGATTCAACTGTCTTAGGTGAACGAACGCACAGCAGAGCAATTTCAAGGAAACGTTTCTCCTGAGTCTTAGACGAAGTTTCCTGCTGTTTAGTACGGATGCCGGCATTGGGCTGGAAATACCGGTTTTGGGATTCTGCACAGAAAGGTTTTGCAAACCGCTGAATCCACACGTGAGTTTAACTCTGTCAGTTGAATGCACACATTGACAACCATTCAGTTAGATAGCTCCGTTTTGGTTTTAGAAGCAGATATTTCTCTGTACAGCCTATGGTCCCATTCACTCGGGAATATCCCAATGCAGCTCCTAGAAGAAACGTGTTTCTGACTCGCTGAATCTCAACATAGATTCAACTCTCTTAGGTGAACGAACGCACAGCAGAGCAGTTTCAAGGAAACGTTTCTCCTGAGTTTTAGACGAAGTTTCCTGCTGTTTAGTACGGATGCCGGCATTGAGCTGGAATTACCGGTTTTGGGATTCTGCACAGAAAGGGTTTGCAAACCGCTGAATCCAAACGTGAGTTTAACTCTGTCAGTTGAATGCACACATTGACAACCATTCAGTTAGATACCACCATTTTGGTTGTAGGAGCAGATATTTCTCTGTACAGCCTATGGTCCCATTCACTCGGGAAAATCCCAACGCACCTCCTAGAAGAATCGTGTTTCTGACTCGCTGAATCTCAACATAGATTCAACTCTCTTAGGTGATCGAACGCACAGCAGAGCAGTTTCAAGGAAACGTTTCTCCTGAGTTTTAGACGAAGTTTCCTACTGTTTTGTACAGATGCCGGCATTGGGCTGGACATACCGGTTTTGGGATTCTGCACAGAAATGGTTTGCAAACCGCTGAATACACACGTGAGCTTAACTCTGTCAGTTGAATGCACACATTGACAACCATTCAGTTAGATAGCTCCGTTTTGGTATTAGAAGCAGATATTTCTCTGTACAGCCTATGGTCCCATTCACTCGGGAATATCCCAACGCAGCTCCTAGAAGAAACGTGTTTCTGACTCGCTGAATCTCAGCATAGTTTCAACTCTCTTAGGTGAACGAACGCACAGCAGAGCAGTTTCAAGGAAACATTTCTCCTGAGTTTTAGACGACGTTTCCTGCTGTTTAGTACGGATGCCGGCATTGGGCTGGAAATACCGGTTTTGGGATTCTGCACAGAAAGGGTTTGCAAACCGCTGAATCCACACGTGAGTTTAACTCTGTCAGTTGAATGCACACATTGACAACCATTCAGTTTGATAGCACACTTTTGGTTTTAGAAGCAGATATTTCTCTGTACAGCCTATGGTCCCATTCACTCGGGAATATCCCAACGCAGCTCCTAGAAGAAACGTGTTTCTGACTCGCTGAATCTCAACATTGATTCAACTGTCTTAGGTGAACGATCGCACAGCAGAGCAATTTCAAGGAAACGTTTCTCCTGAGTCTTAGACGAAGTTTCCTGCTGTTTAGTACGGATGCCGTCATTGGGCTGGAAATACCGGTTTTGGGATTCTGCACAGAAAGTGTTTGTAAACCGCTTAATCCACACGTGAGTTTAACTCTGTCAGTTGAATGCACACATTGACAACCATTCAGTTAGATAGCTCCGTTTTGGTTTTAGAAGCAGATATTTCTCTGTACAGCCTATGGTCCCATTCATTCGGGAATATCCCAACGCAGCTCCTAGAAGAAACGTGTTTCTGACTCGCTGAATCTCAACATAGATTCAACTCTCTTAGGTGAACGAACGCACAGCAGAGCAGTTTCAAGGAAACATTTCTCCTGAGTTTTAGACGAAGTTTCCTGCTGTTTAGTACGGATGCCGGCATTGGGCTGGACATACCGGTTTTGGGATTCTGCACAGAAATGGTTTGCAAACCGCTGAATCCACACGTGAGTTTAACTCCGTCAGTTGAATGCACACATTGACAACCATTCAGTTAGATAGCTCCGTTTTGGTTTTAGAAGCAGATATTTCTCTGTACAGCCTATGGTCCCATTCACTCGGGAATATCCCAACTCAGCTCCTAGCATAAACGTGTTTCTGACTCGCTGAATCTCAACATAGTTTCAACTCTCTTAGGTGAACGAACGCACAGAAGAGCAGTTTCAAGGAAACGTTTCTCCTGAGTTTTAGACGAAGTTTCCTGCTGTTTAGTACGGATGCCGGCATTGAGCTGGAATTACCGGTTTTGGGATTCTGCACAGAAAGGGTTTGCAAACCGCTGAATCCACACGTGAGTTTAACTCTGTCAGTTGAATGCACACATTGACAACCATTCTGTTTGATAGCACCCTTTTGGTTTTAGAAGCAGATATTTCTCTGTACAGCCTATGGTCCCATTCACTCGGGAATATCCCAACGCAGCTCCTAGAAGAAACGTGTTTCTGACTCGCTGAATCTCAACATAGATTCAACTCTCTTAGGTGAACGAATGCACAGCAGAGCAGTTTCAAGGAAACGTTTCTCCTGAGTCTTAGACGAAGTTTCCTGCTGTTTAGTACGTATGCCGGCATTGGGCTGGAAATACCGGTTTTGGGATTCTGCACAGAAAGGGTTTGCAAACCGCTGAATCCACACGTGAGTTTAACTCTGTCAGTTGAATGCAGACATTGACAACCATTCAGTTAGATAGCTCCGTTTTGGTTTTCGAAGCAGATATTTCTCTGTACAGCCTATGGTCCCATTCACTCGGGAATATCCCAACGCAGCTCCTAGAAGAAACGTGTTTCTGACTCGCTGAATCTCAACATAGATTCAACTCTCTTAGGTGAACGAACGCACAGCAGAGCGGTTTCAAAGAAACGTTTCTCCTGAGTTTTAGACGAAGTTTCCTGCTGTTTAGTACGATGCCGGCATTGGGCTGGACATACCGGTTTTGGGATTCTGCACAGAAATGGTTTGCAAACCGCTGAATCCACACGTGAGTTTAACTCTGTCAGTTGAATGCACACATTGACAACCATTCAGTTAGATAGCTCCGTTTTGGTTTTAGAAGCAGATATTTCTCTGTACAGCCTATGGTCCCATTCACTCGGGAATATCCCAACGCAGCTCCTAGAAGAAACGTGTTTCTGACTCGCTGAATCTCAGCATAGATTCAACTCTCTTAGGTGAACGAACGCACAGCAGAGCAGTTTCAAGGAAACGTTTCTCCTGAGTTTTAGACGAAGTTTCCTACTGTTTTGTACAGATGCCGGCATTGGGCTGGACATACCGGTTTTGGGATTCTGCACAGAAATGGTTTGCAAACCGCTGAATACACACGTGAGCTTAACTCTGTCCGTTGAATGCACACATTGACAACCATTCAGTTAGATAGCTCCGTGTTGGTATTAGAAGCAGATATTTCTCTGTACAGCCTATGGTCCCATTCACTCGGGAATATCCCAACGCAGCTCCTAGAAGAAACGTGTTTCTGACTCGCTGAATCTCAGCATAGTTTCAACTCTCTTAGGTGAACGAACGCACAGCAGAGCAGTTTCAAGGAAACATTTCTCCTGAGTTTTAGACGACGTTTCCTGCTGTTTAGTACGGATGCCGGCATTGGGCTGGAAATACCGGTTTTGGGATTCTGCACAGAAAGGGTTTGCAAACCGCTGAATCCACACGTGAGTTTAACTCTGTCAGTTGAATGCACACATTGACAACCATTCAGTTTGATAGCACACTTTTGGTTTTAGAAGCAGATATTTCTCTGTACAGCCTATGGTCCCATTCACTCGGGAATATCCCAACGCAGCTCCTAGAAGAAACGTGTTTCTGACTCGCTGAATCTCAACATTGATTCAACTGTCTTAGGTGAACGATCGCACAGCAGAGCAATTTCAAGGAAACGTTTCTCCTGAGTCTTAGACGAAGTTTCCTGCTGTTTAGTACGGATGCCGTCATTGGGCTGGAAATACCGGTTTTGGGATTCTGCACAGAAAGGGTTTGTAAACCGCTTAATCCACACGTGAGTTTAACTCTGTCAGTTGAATGCACACATTGACAACCATTCAGTTAGATAGCTCCGTTTTGGTTTTAGAAGCAGATATTTCTCTGTACAGCCTATGGTCCCATTCACTCGGGAATATCCCAACGCAGCTCCTAGAAGAAACGTGTTTCTGACTCGCTGAATCTCAACATAGATTCAATTCTCTTAGGTGAACGAACGCACAGCAGAGCAGTTTCAAGGAAACATTTCTCCTGAGTTTTAGACGAAGTTTCCTGCTGTTTAGTACGGATGCCGGCATTGGGCTGGACATACCGGTTTTGGGATTCTGCACAGAAATGGTTTGCAAACCGCTGAATCCACACGTGAGTTTAACTCCGTCAGTTGAATGCACACATTGACAACCATTCAGTTAGATAGCTCCGTTTTGGTTTTAGAAGCAGATATTTCTCTGTACAGCCTATGGTCCCATTCACTCGGGAATATCCCAACTCAGCTCCTAGCATAAACGTGTTTCTGACTCGCTGAATCTCAACATAGTTTCAACTCTCTTAGGTGAACGAACGCACAGAAGAGCAGTTTCAAGGAAACGTTTCTCCTGAGTTTTAGACGAAGTTTCCTGCTGTTTAGTACGGATGCCGGCATTGAGCTGGAATTACCGGTTTTGGGATTCTGCACAGAAAGGGTTTGCAAACCGCTGAATCCACACGTGAGTTTACCTCTGTCAGTTGAATGCACACATTGACAACCATTCAGTTAGATAGCTCCGTTTTGGTTTTAGAAGCAGATATTTCTCTGTACAGCCTATGGTCCCATTCACTCGGGAATATACCAATGCAGCTCCTAGAAGAAACGTGTTTCTGACTCGCTGAATCTCAACATAGATTCAACTCTCTTAGGTGAACGAACGCACAGCAGAGCAGTTTCAAGGAAACGTTTCTCCTGAGTTTTAGACGAAGTTTCCTGCTGTTTAGTACGTATGCCGGCATTGGGCTGGAAATACCGGTTTTGGGATTCTGCACAGAAAGGGTTTGCAAACCGCTGAATCCACATGTGAGTTTAACTCTGTCAGTTGAATGCACACATTGACAACCATTCAGTTTGATAGCACACTTTTGGTTTTAGAAGCAGATATTTCTCTGTACAGCCTATGGTCCCATTCACTCGGGAATATCCCAACGCAGCTCCTAGAAGAAACGTGTTTCTGACTCGCTGAATCTCAACATAGATTCAACTCTCTTAGGTGAACGAACGCACAGCAGAGCAGTTTCAAGGAAACATTTCTCCTGAGTTTTAGACGAAGTTTCCTGCTGTTTAGTACGGATGCCGGCATTGGGCTGGACATACCGGTTTTGGGATTCTGCACAGAAATGGTTTGCAAACCGCTGAATCCACACGTGAGTTTAACTCCGTCAGTTGAATGCACACATTGACAACCATTCAGTTAGATAGCTCCGTTTTGGTTTTAGAAGCAGATATTTCTCTGTACAGCCTATGGTCCCATTCACTCGGGAATATCCCAACTCAGCTCCTAGCATAAACGTGTTTCTGACTCGCTGAATCTCAACATAGTTTCAACTCTCTTAGGTGAACGAACGCACAGCAGAGCAGTTTCAAGGAAACGTTTCTCCTGAGTTTTAGACGAAGTTTCCTGCTGTTTAGTACGGATGCCGGCATTGAGCTGGAATTACCGGTTTTGGGATTCTGCACAGAAAGGGTTTGTAAACCGCTGAATACAAACGTGAGTTTAACTCTGTCAGTTGAATGCACACATTGACAACCATTCAGTTAGATACCACCCTTTTGGTTTTAGAAGCAGATATTTCTCTGTACAGCCTATGGTCCCATTCACTCGGGAATATCCCAACGCAGCTCCTAGAAGAAACGTGTTTCTGACTCGCTGAATCTCAACATTGATTCAACTGTCTTAGGTGAACGAACGCACAGCAGAGCAATTTCAAGGAAACGTTTCTCCTGAGTCTTAGACGAAGTTTCCTGCTGTTTAGTACGGATGCCGGCATTGGGCTGGAAATACCGGTTTTGGGATTCTGCACAGAAAGGTTTTGCAAACCGCTGAATCCACACGTGAGTTTAACTCTGTCAGTTGAATGCACACATTGACAACCATTCAGTTAGATAGCTCCGTTTTGGTTTTAGAAGCAGATATTTCTCTGTACAGCCTATGGTCCCATTCACTCGGGAATATCCCAACGCAGCTCCTAGAAGAAACGTGTTTCTGACTCGCTGAATCTCAACATAGATTGAACTCTCTTAGGTGAACGAACGCACAGCAGAGCAGTTTCAAGGAAACATTTCTCCTGAGTTTTAGACGAAGTTTCCTGCTGTTTAGTACGGATGCCGGCATTGGGCTGGACATACCGGTTTTGGGATTCTGCACAGAAATGGTTTGCAAACCGCTGAATCCACACGTGAGTTTAACTCCGTCAGTTGAATGCACACATTGACAACCATTCAGTTAGATAGCTCCGTTTTGGTTTTAGAAGCAGATATTTCTCTGTACAGCCTATGGTCCCATTCACTCGGGAATATCCCAACTCAGCTCCTAGCATAAACGTGTTTCTGACTCGCTGAATCTCAATATAGTTTCAACTCTCTTAGGTGAACGAACGCACAGAAGAGCAGTTTCAAGGAAACGTTTCTCCTGAGTTTTAGACGAAGTTTCCTGCTGTTTAGTACGGATGCCGGCATTGAGCTGGAATTACCGGTTTTGGGATTCTGCACAGAAAGGGTTTGTAAACCGCTGAATACAAACGTGAGTTTAACTCTGTCAGTTGAATGCACACATTGACAACCATTCAGTTAGATACCACCCTTTTGGTTTTAGAAGCAGATATTTCTCTGTACAGCCTATGGTCCCATTCACTCGGGAATATCCCAACGCAGCTCCTAGAAGAAACGTGTTTCTGACTCGCTGAATCTCAACATTGATTCAACTGTCTTAGGTGAACGAACGCACAGCAGAGCAATTTCAAGGAAACGTTTCTCCTGAGTCTTAGACGAAGTTTCCTGCTGTTTAGTACGGATGCCGGCATTGGGCTGGAAATACCGGTTTTGGGATTCTGCACAGAAAGGTTTTGCAAACCGCTGAATCCACACGTGAGTTTAACTCTGTCAGTTGAATGCACACATTGACAACCATTCAGTTAGATAGCTCCGTTTTGGTTTTAGAAGCAGATATTTCTCTGTACAGCCTATGGTCCCATTCACTCGGGAATATCCCAACTCAGCTCCTAGCATAAACGTGTTTCTGACTCGCTGAATCTCAACATAGTTTCAACTCTCTTAGGTGAACGAACGCACAGAAGAGCAGTTTCAAGGAAACGTTTCTCCTGAGTTTTAGACGAAGTTTCCTGCTGTTTAGTACGGATGCCGGCATTGAGCTGGAATTACCGGTTTTGGGATTCTGCACAGAAAGGGTTTGCAAACCGCTGAATCCACACGTGAGTTTAACTCTGTCAGTTGAATGCACACATTGACAACCATTCTGTTTGATAGCACCCTTTTGGTTTTAGAAGCAGATATTTCTCTGTACAGCCTATGGTCCCATTCACTCGGGAATATCCCAACGCAGCTCCTAGAAGAAACGTGTTTCTGACTCGCTGAATCTCAACATAGATTCAACTCTCTTAGGTGAACGAATGCACAGCAGAGCAGTTTCAAGGAAACGTTTCTCCTGAGTCTTAGACGAAGTTTCCTGCTGTTTAGTACGTATGCCGGCATTGGGCTGGAAATACCGGTTTTGGGATTCTGCACAGAAAGGGTTTGCAAACCGCTGAATCCACACGTGAGTTTAACTCTGTCAGTTGAATGCAGACATTGACAACCATTCAGTTAGATAGCTCCGTTTTGGTTTTCGAAGCAGATATTTCTCTGTACAGCCTATGGTCCCATTCACTCGGGAATATCCCAACGCAGCTCCTAGAAGAAACGTGTTTCTGACTCGCTGAATCTCAACATAGATTCAACTCTCTTAGGTGAACGAACGCACAGCAGAGCGGTTTCAAAGAAACGTTTCTCCTGAGTTTTAGACGAAGTTTCCTGCTGTTTAGTACGATGCCGGCATTGGGCTGGACATACCGGTTTTGGGATTCTGCACAGAAATGGTTTGCAAACCGCTGAATCCACACGTGAGTTTAACTCTGTCAGTTGAATGCACACATTGACAACCATTCAGTTAGATAGCTCCGTTTTGGTTTTAGAAGCAGATATTTCTCTGTACAGCCTATGGTCCCATTCACTCGGGAATATCCCAACGCAGCTCCTAGAAGAAACGTGTTTCTGACTCGCTGAATCTCAGCATAGATTCAACTCTCTTAGGTGAACGAACGCACAGCAGAGCAGTTTCAAGGAAACGTTTCTCCTGAGTTTTAGACGAAGTTTCCTACTGTTTTGTACAGATGCCGGCATTGGGCTGGACATACCGGTTTTGGGATTCTGCACAGAAATGGTTTGCAAACCGCTGAATACACACGTGAGCTTAACTCTGTCCGTTGAATGCACACATTGACAACCATTCAGTTAGATAGCTCCGTGTTGGTATTAGAAGCAGATATTTCTCTGTACAGCCTATGGTCCCATTCACTCGGGAATATCCCAACGCAGCTCCTAGAAGAAACGTGTTTCTGACTCGCTGAATCTCAGCATAGTTTCAACTCTCTTAGGTGAACGAACGCACAGCAGAGCAGTTTCAAGGAAACATTTCTCCTGAGTTTTAGACGACGTTTCCTGCTGTTTAGTACGGATGCCGGCATTGGGCTGGAAATACCGGTTTTGGGATTCTGCACAGAAAGGGTTTGCAAACCGCTGAATCCACACGTGAGTTTAACTCTGTCCGTTGAATGCACACATTGACAACCATTCAGTTTGATAGCACACTTTTGGTTTTAGAAGCAGATATTTCTCTGTACAGCCTATGGTCCCATTCACTCGGGAATATCCCAACGCAGCTCCTAGAAGAAACGTGTTTCTGACTCGCTGAATCTCAACATTGATTCAACTGTCTTAGGTGAACGAACGCACAGCAGAGCAATTTCAAGGAAACGTTTCTCCTGAGTCTTAGACGAAGTTTCCTGCTGTTTAGTACGGATGCCGTCATTGGGCTGGAAATACCGGTTTTGGGATTCTGCACAGAAAGGGTTTGTAAACCGCTTAATCCACACGTGAGTTTAACTCTGTCAGTTGAATGCACACATTGACAACCATTCAGTTAGATAGCTCCGTTTTGGTTTTAGAAGCAGATATTTCTCTGTACAGCCTATGGTCCCATTCACTCGGGAATATCCCAACGCAGCTCCTAGAAGAAACGTGTTTCTGACTCGCTGAATCTCAACATAGATTCAATTCTCTTAGGTGAACGAACGCACAGCAGAGCAGTTTCAAGGAAACATTTCTCCTGAGTTTTAGACGAAGTTTCCTGCTGTTTAGTACGGATGCCGGCATTGGGCTGGACATACCGGTTTTGGGATTCTGCACAGAAATGGTTTGCAAACCGCTGAATCCACACGTGAGTTTAACTCCGTCAGTTGAATGCACACATTGACAACCATTCAGTTAGATAGCTCCGTTTTGGTTTTAGAAGCAGATATTTCTCTGTACAGCCTATGGTCCCATTCACTCGGGAATATCCCAACTCAGCTCCTAGCATAAACGTGTTTCTGACTCGCTGAATCTCAACATAGTTTCAACTCTCTTAGGTGAACGAACGCACAGAAGAGCAGTTTCAAGGAAACGTTTCTCCTGAGTTTTAGACGAAGTTTCCTGCTGTTTAGTACGGATGCCGGCATTGAGCTGGAATTACCGGTTTTGGGATTCTGCACAGAAAGGGTTTGCAAACCGCTGAATCCACACGTGAGTTTACCTCTGTCAGTTGAATGCACACATTGACAACCATTCAGTTAGATAGCTCCGTTTTGGTTTTAGAAGCAGATATTTCTCTGTACAGCCTATGGTCCCATTCACTCGGGAATATACCAATGCAGCTCCTAGAAGAAACGTGTTTCTGACTCGCTGAATCTCAACATAGATTCAACTCTCTTAGGTGAACGAACGCACAGCAGAGCAGTTTCAAGGAAACGTTTCTCCTGAGTTTTAGACGAAGTTTCCTGCTGTTTAGTACGTATGCCGGCATTGGGCTGGAAATACCGGTTTTGGGATTCTGCACAGAAAGGGTTTGCAAACCGCTGAATCCACATGTGAGTTTAACTCTGTCAGTTGAATGCACACATTGACAACCATTCAGTTTGATAGCACACTTTTGGTTTTAGAAGCAGATATTTCTCTGTACAGCCTATGGTCCCATTCACTCGGGAATATCCCAACGCAGCTCCTAGAAGAAACGTGTTTCTGACTCGCTGAATCTCAACATAGATTCAACTCTCTTAGGTGAACGAACGCACAGCAGAGCAGTTTCAAGGAAACGTTTCTCCTGAGTTTTAGACGAAGTTTCCTGCTGTTTAGTACGGATGCCGGCATTGAGCTGGAATTACCGGTTTTGGGATTCTGCACAGAAAGGGTTTGCAAACCGCTGAATCCAAACGTGAGTTTAACTCTGTCAGTTGAATGCACACATTGACAACCATTCAGTTAGATACCACCATTTTGGTTGTAGGAGCAGATATTTCTCTGTACAGCCTATGGTCCCATTCACTCGGGAAAATCCCAACGCACCTCCTAGAAGAAACGTGTTTCTGACTCGCTGAATCTCAACATAGATTCAACTCTCTTAGGTGATCGAACGCACAGCAGAGCAGTTTCAAGGAAACGTTTCTCCTGAGTTTTAGACGAAGTTTCCTGCAGTTTAGTACGGATGCCGGCATTGGGCTGGAAATACCGGTTTTGGGATTCTGCACAGAAAGGGTTTGCAAACCGCTGAATCCACATGTGAGTTTAACTCTGTCAGTTAAATGCACACATTGACAACCATTCAGTTAGATAGCTCCGTTTTGGTTTTAGAAGCAGATATTTCTCTGTACAGCCTATGGTCCCATTCACTCGGGAATATCCCAACGCAGTTCCTAGAAGAAACGTGTTTCTGACTCGCTGAATCTCAACATAGATTCAACTCTCTTAGGTGAACGAACGCACAGCAGAGCAGTTTCAAGGAAACGTTTCTCCTGAGTTTTAGACGAAGTTTCCTGCTGTTTAGTACGGATGCCGGCATTGGGCTGGACATACCGGTTTTGGGATTCTGCACAGAAAGGTTTTGCAAACCGCTGAATCCACACGTGAGTTTAACTCTGTCAGTTGAATGCACACATTGACAACCATTCAGTTTGATAGCACCCTTTAGGTTTTAGAAGCAGATATTTCTCTGTACAGCCTATGGTCCCATTCACTCGGGAATATCCCAACGCAGCTCCTAGAAGAAACGTGTTTCTGACTCGCTGAATCTCAACATAGATTCAACTCTCTTAGGTGAACGAACGCACAGCAGAGCAGTTTCAAGGAAACGTTTCTCCTGAGTTTTAGACGAAGTTTCCTGCTGTTTAGTACGGATGCCGGCATTGGGTTGGAAATAACGGTTTTGGGATTCTGCACAGAAAGGGTTTGCAAACCGCTGAATCCACACGTGACTTTAACTCTGTCAGTTGAATGCACACATTGACAACCATTCAGTTTGATAGCACACTTTTGGTTTTAGAAGCAGATATTTCTCTGTACAGCCTATGGTCCCATTCACTCGGGAATATCCCAACGCAGCTCCTAGAAGAAACGTGTTTCTGACTCGCTGAATCTCAACATAGATTCAACTCTCTTAGGTGAACGAAAGCACAGCAGAGAAGTTTCAAGGAAACGTTTCTCCTGAGTTTTAGACGAAGTTTCCTGCTGTTTAGTACGGATGCTGGCATTGGGCTGGAAATACCAGTTTTGGGATTCTGCACAGAAAGGGTTTGCAAACCGCTGAATCCACACGTGAGTTTAACTCTGTCAGTTGAATGCACACATTGACAACCATTCAGTTAGATAGCACACTTTTGGTTTTAGAAGCAGATAATTCTCTGTACAGCCTATGGTCCCATTCACTCAGGAATATACCAACGCAACTCCTAGAAGAAACGTGTTTCTGACTCGCTGAATCTCAACATAGATTCAACTCTCTTAGGTGAACGAACGCACAGCAGAGCAGTTTCAAGGAAACGTTTCTCCTGAGTTTTAGACGAAGTTTCCTGCTGTTTAGTACGTATGCCGGCATTGGGCTGGAAATACCGGTTTTGGGATTCTGCATAGAAAGGGTTTGTAAACCGCTGAATCCAAACGTCAGTTTAACTCTGTCAGTTGAATGCACACATTGACAACCATTCAGTTAGATACCACCCTTTTGGTTGTACGAGCAGATATTTCTCTGTACAGCCTATGGTCCCATTCACTCGGGAATATCCCAACGCACCTCCTAGAAGAAACGTGTTTCTGACTCGCTGAATCTCAACATAGATTCAACTCTCTTAGGTGAACGAACGCACAGCAGAGCAGTTTCAAGGAAACGTTTCTCCTGAGTTTTAGACGAAGTTTCCTGCTGTTTAGTACGTATGCCGGCATTGGGCTGGAAATACCGGTTTTGGGATTCTGCACAGAAAGGGTTTGCAAACCGCTGAATCCACACGTGAGTTTAACTCTGTCAGTTGAATGCACACATTGACAACCATTCTGTTTGAAAGCACCCTTTTGGTTTTAGAAGCAGATATTTCTCTGTACAGCCTATGGTCCCATTCACTCGGGAATATCCCAACGCATCTCCTAGAAGAAACGTGTTTCTGACTCGCTGAATCTCAACATAGATTCAACTCTCTTAGGTGAACGAATGCACAGCAGAGCAGTTTCAAGGAAACGTTTCTCCTGAGTCTTAGACGAAGTTTCCTGCTGTTTAGTACGTATGCCGGCATTGGGCTGGAAATACCGGTTTTGGGATTCTGCACAGAAAGGGTTTGCAAACCGCTGAATCCACACGTGAGTTTAACTCTGTCAGTTGAATGCAGACATTGACAACCATTCAGTTAGATAGCTCCGTTTTGGTTTTCGAAGCAGATATTTCTCTGTACAGCCTATGGTCCCATTCACTCGGGAATATCCCAACGCAGCTCCTAGAAGAAACGTGTTTCTGACTCGCTGAATCTCAACATAGATTCAACTCTCTTAGGTGAACGAACGCACAGCAGAGCGGTTTCAAAGAAACGTTTCTCCTGAGTTTTAGACGAAGTTTCCTGCTGTTTAGTACGATGCCGGCATTGGGCTGGACATACCGGTTTTGGGATTCTGCACAGAAATGGTTTGCAAACCGCTGAATCCTCACGTGAGTTTAACTCTGTCAGTTGAATGCACACATTGACAACCATTCAGTTAGATAGCTCCGTTTTGGTTTTAGAAGCAGATATTTCTCTGTACAGCCTATGGTCCCATTCACTCGGGAATATCCCAACGCAGCTCCTAGAAGAAACGTGTTTCTGACTCGCTGAATCTCAGCATAGATTCAACTCTCTTAGGTGAACGAACGCACAGCAGAGCAGTTTCAAGGAAACGTTTCTCCTGAGTTTTAGACGAAGTTTCCTACTGTTTTGTACAGATCCCGGCATTGGGCTGGACATACCGGTTTTGGGATTCTGCACAGAAATGGTTTGCAAACCGCTGAATACACACGTGAGCTTAACTCTGTCAGTTGAATGCACACATTGACAACCATTCAGTTAGATAGCTCCGTTTTGGTATTAGAAGCAGATATTTCTCTGTACAGCCTATGGTCCCATTCACTCGGGAATATCCCAACGCAGCTCCTAGAAGAAACGTGTTTCTGACTCGCTGAATCTCAGCATAGTTTCAACTCTCTTAGGTGAACGAACGCACAGCAGAGCAGTTTCAAGGAAACATTTCTCCTGAGTTTTAGACGACGTTTCCTGCTGTTTAGTACGGATGCCGGCATTGGGCTGGAAATACCGGTTTTGGGATTCTGCACAGAAAGGGTTTGCAAACCGCTGAATCCACACGTGAGTTTAACTCTGTCAGTTGAATGCAGACATTGACAACCATTCAGTTAGATAGCACACTTTTGGTTTTAGAAGCAGATATTTCTCTGTACAGCCTATGGTCCCATTCACTCGGGAATATCCCAACGCAGCTCCTAGAAGAAAAGTGTTTCTGACTCGCTGAATCTCAACATAGATTCAACTCTCTTAGGTGAACGAATGGAAAGCAGAGCGGTTTCAAAGAAACGTTTCTCCTGAGTTTTAGACGAAGTTTCCTGCTGTTTAGTACGATGCCGGCATTGGGCTGGACATACCGGTTTTGGGATTATGCACAGAAATGGTTTGCAAACCGCTGAATCCACACGTGAGTTTAACTCTGTCAGTTGAATGCACACATTGACAACCATTCAGTTAGATTGCTCCGTTTTGGTTTTAGAAGCAGATATTTCTCTGTACAGCCTATGGTCCCATTCACTCGGGAATATCCCAACGCAGCTCCTAGAAGAAACGTGTTTCTGACTCGCTGAATCTCAGCATAGATTCAACTCTCTTAGGTGAACGAACGCACAGCAGAGCAGTTTCAAGGAAACATTTCTCCTGAGTTTTAGACGAAGTTTCCTGCTGTTTAGTACGGATGCCGTCATTGGGCTGGAAATACCGGTTTTGGGATTCTGCACAGAAAGGGTTTGCAAACCGCTGAATCCACACGTGAGTTTAACTCTGTCAGTTGAATGCACACATTGACAACCATTCAGTTTGATAGCACACTTTTGGTTTTAGAAGCAGATATTTCTCTGTACAGCCTATGGTCCCATTCACTCGGGAATATCCCAACGCAGCTCCTAGAAGAAACGTATTTCTGACTCGCTGAATCTCAACATAGATTCAACTCTCTTAGGTGAACGAAGGCACAGCAGAGCAGTTTCAAGGAAACGTTTCTCCTGAGTCTTAGACGAAGTTTCCTGCTGTTTAGTACGTATGCCGGCATTGGGCTGGAAATACCGGTTTTTGGATTCTGCACAGAATGGGTTTGCAAACCGCTGAATCCACACGTGAGTTTAACTCTGTCAGTTGAATGCACACATTGACAACCATTCAGTTAGATAGCTCCGTTTTGGTTTTAGAAGCAGATATTTCTCTGTACAGCCTATGGTCCCATTCACTCGGGAATATCCCAACGCAGCTCCTAGAAGAAACGTGTTTCTGACTCGCTGAATCTCAACATAGATTCAACTCTCTTAGGTGAACGAACGCACAGCAGAGCAGTTTCAAGGAAACATTTCTCCTGAGTTTTAGACGAAGTTTCCTGCTGTTTAGTACGGATGCCGGCATTGGGCTGGACATACCGGTTTTGGGATTCTGCACAGAAATGGTTTGCAAACCGCTGAATCCACACGTGAGTTTAACTGTGTCAGTTGAACGCACACATTGACAACCACTCAGTTAGACAGCTCCGTTTTGGTTTTAGAAGCAGATATTTCTCTGTACAGCCTATGGTCCCATTCACTCGGGAATATCCCAACACAGTTCCTAGAAGAAGCGTGTTTCTAACTCACTGAATCTCAACATAGTTTCAAATCTCGTAGGCGAACGAATGCACAGAAGAGCAGTTTCAAGGAAACGTTTCTCCTGCGTTTAAACGAAGTCTTACTGCTGTTTTGTATGTATGCCGGCTTTGGCTGGAAATGTCGGTTTCGGGATTCTGCACAGAAATGGTTTGCAAACCGGTGAATCCACAAATGAGTTTAACTCTATCACTTGCATGCACACATTGACAACCATTCAGTTAGATATCTCCGTTTTGGATTTAGAAGCAGATATTTCTCTGTACAGCCTATGGACCCATTCACTCGGGAATATCCCAACGCAGCTCCTAGAAGAAACGCGTCTCTAGCACGCTGAATCTCAACATATATTCAACTATCTTAGGTGAAGGAACGCACAGCAGAGCATTTTTAAGGAAACGTTTCTCCTGAGTTTCAGACGAAGACTTACTGCTGTTTCGTACGTATTCCGGCATTGGGCTGGAAATTCCGGTTTCGGAATTGTGCACAGAAAGGGTTTGCAAACCGCTGAATCCACACATTAGTTTAACTGTGTCAGTTGAATGCACACATTGACAACCACTCAGTTAGATAGCTCCGTTTTGGTTTTAGAAGCAGATATTTCTCTGTACAGCCTATGGTCGCATTCACTCGGGAATATCCCAACCCAGCTCCTTGAAGAAACGTGTTTCTATCTCGCTGAATCTCAACATAGATTCAACTCTCTTAGGCGAACGAAAGCACAGCAGATCAATTTCACGGAAACGTTTCTCCTGAGTTTAAACGACGTCTTACTGCTGTTTTGTACGTATGCCGGAAATGGGCTGGAAATGCCGGTTTCGGGATTCTGCACAGAAAGGGTTTGCAAACCTCTGAATCCACACATGAGTTTAACTGTGTCAGTTGAATGCACACATTGACAACCACTCAATTAGATAGCAGCGTTTGGGTTTTAGAAGCAGATATTTCTCTGTACAGCATATGGTCCCATTCACTCGGGAATATCCCAACGCAGCTCCTAGAAGAAACGTGTTTCTAACTCGCAGAATCCCAACATAGATTCACCTCTCTTAGGTGAACCAACGCACAGCAGAGCAGTTTCAAGGAAACGTTTCTCCTGAGTTTTAGACGAAGTCTTTCTGCTGTTTCGTATGTATGCCGGCATTGGGCTGGAAATGCCGGTTTCGGGATTCTGCACAGAAAGGGTTTGCAAACCGCTGAATACACACGTCAGTTTAACTCTGTCAGTTGAATGCAGACATTGACAACCATTTAGTTAGAAAGCTCCGTTTTGGTTTTAGGAGCAGATATTTTTCTCTACAGCCTATGGTCCCATTCACTCGAGAATATCCCAACGCAGCTTCTAGAAGAAACGTGTTTCTGACTCGCTGAATCTCAACATAGATTCAACTCTCTTAGGTGAACGAACGCACAGCAGAGCAGTTTCAAGGAAACGTTTCTCCTGAGTTTCAGACGAAGTTTCCTGCTGTTTAGTACGTATGCCGGCATTGGGCTGGAAATACCGGTTTTGGGATTCTGCACAGAAAGGGTTTGCAAACCGCTGAATCCACACGTGAGTTTAACTCTGTCAGTTGAATGCACACATTGACAGCCATTCAGTTAGATAGCTCCGTTTTGGTATTAGGAGCAGATTTTTCTCTGTACAGCCTATGGTACCATTCACTCGGGAATATCCCAACGCAGCTCCTAGAAGAAACGTGTTTCTGACTCGCTGAATCTCAACATAGATTCAACTCTCTTAGGTGAACGAACGCACAGCAGAGCACTTTCAAGGAAACGTTTCTCCTGAGTTTTAGACGAAGTTTCCTGCTGTTTAGTACATATGCCGGCATTGGGCTGGAAATACCGGTTTCGGGATTGTGCACAGAAAGGGTTTGCAAACCGCTGAATCCACACATGAGTTTAACTGTGTCAGTTGAACGCACACATTGACAACCACTCAGTTAGATAGCTCCGTTTTGGTTTTAGAAGCAGATATTTCTCTGTTCAGCCTATGGTCCCATTCACTCGAGAATATCCCAACACAGGTCCTAGAAGAAGCGTGTTTCTAACTCACTGAATCTCAACATAGTTTGAACTCTCTTAGGCGAACGAATGCACAGAAGAGCAGTTTTAAGGAAACGTTTCTCCTGAGTTTTAGACGAAGTCTTACTGCTGTTTCGTAAGTATGCCGGCATTGGGATGGAAATGCCGGTTTCGGGATTCTGCACAGAAAGGGTTTGCAAACCGCTGAAACCACACATGAGTTTAACTGTGTCAGTTGAACGCACACATTGACAACCACTCAGTTAGATAGCTCCGTTTTGGTTTTAGAAGCAGATATTTCTCTGTACAGCCTATGGTCCCATTCACTCGGGAATATCCCAACACAGTTCCTAGAAGAAGCGTGTTTCTAACTCACTGAATCTCAACATAGTTACAAATCTCGTAGGCGAACGAATGCACAGGAGAGCAGTTTCAAGGAAACGTTTCTCCTGCGTTTAAACGAAGTCTTACTGCTGTTTTGTACGTATGCCGGCTTTGGCAGGAAATGTCGGTTTCGGGATTCTGCACAGAAATGGTTTGCAAACCGGTGAATCCACACATGAGTTTAACTCTATCACTTGCATGCACACATTGACAACCATTCAGTTAGATATCTCCGTTTTGGATTTAGAAGCAGATATTTCTCTGTACAGCCTATGGACCCATTCACTCGGGAATATCCCAACGCAGCTCCTAGAAGAAACGTGTCTCTAGCACGCTGAATCTCAACATATATTCAACTATCTTAGGTGACGGAACGCACAACAGAGCATTTTTAAGGAAACGTTTCTCCTGAGTTTCAGACGAAGACTTACTGCTGTTTCGTACGTATTCTGGCATTGGGCTGGAAATTCCGGTTTCGGGATTCTGCACAGAAAGGGTTTGCAAACCGCTGAATCCACACATGAGTTTAACTGTTTCAGTTGAATGCACATATTGACAACCACTCAGTTAGATAGCTCCGTTTTGGTTTTAGAAGCAGATATTTCTCTGTACAGCCTATGGTCGCATTCACTCGGGAATATCCCAACGCAGCTCCTTGAAGAAACGTGTTTCTAACTCGCTGAATCTCAACATAGATTCAACTCTCTTAGGCGAACGAAAGCACAGCAGATCAATTTCACGGAAACGTTTCTCCTGAGTTTAAACGACGTCTTACTGCTGTTTTGTACGTATACCGGCAATGGGCTGGAAATGCCGGTTTCGGGATTCTGCACAGAAAGGGTTTGCAAACCGCTGAATCCACACATGAGTTTAACTATGTGAGATCAATGCACACATTGACAACCATTCAGTTAGATAGTTCCGTTTTGGTTTTAGAAGCAGATATTTCTCTGTACAGCCTATGGTCCCATTCACTCGGGAATATCCCAACGCAGCTCCTAGAAGAAACGTGTTTCTGACTCGCTGAATCTCAACATAGATTCAACTCTCTTAGGTGAACGAACGCACAGCAGAGCAGTTTCAAGGAAACGTTTCTCCTGAGTTTCAGACGAAGTTTCCTGCTGTTTAGTACGTATGCCTGCATTGGGCTGGAAATACCGGTTTTGGGATTCTGCACAGAAAGGGTTTGCAAACCGCTGAATCCACACGTGAGTTTAACTCTGTCAGTTGAATGCACACATTGACAGCCATTCAGTTAGATAGCTCCGTTTTGGTTTTAGGAGCAGATTTTTCTCTGTACAGCCTATGGTCCCATTCACTCGGGAATATCCCAACGCAGCTCCTAGAAGAAACGTGTTTCTAACTCTGAATCTCAACATAGTTTCAACTCTCTTAGGCGAACGAACGCACAGAAGAGCAGTTTCAAGGAAACGTTTCTCCTGAGTTTAAACGAAGTCTTACTGCTGTTTCGTACGTATGCGGGCATTGGGCTGGAAATGCCGGTTTCGGGATTCTGCACGGAAACGGTTTGCAAACCGCTGAATCCACACATGAGTTTAACTCTGTCAGTTGAATGCACACATTGACAACCAATCAGTTAGATAGCTCCGTTTGGGTTTTAGAAGCAGATATTTCTCTGTACATCCTATGGTCCCATTCACTCGGGAATATCCCAATGCAGCTCCTAGAAGAAACGTGTTTCTAACTCGCAGAATGCCAACATAGATTCACCTCTCTTAGGTGAACCAACGCACAGCAGAGCAGTTTCTAGGAAACGTTTCTCCTGAGTTTTAGACGAAGTCTTACTGCTGTTTCGTATATATGCCGGCATTGGGCTGGAAATGCCGGTTTCGGGATTCTGCACAGAAAGGGTTTGCAAACCGCTGAAACCACACATGAGTTTAACTGTGTCAGTTGAACGCACACATTGACAACCACTCAGTTAGACAGCTCCGTTTTGGTTTTAGAAGCAGATATTTCTCTGTACAGCCTATGGTCCCATTCACTCGGGAATATCCCAACACAGTTCCTAGAAGAAGCGTGTTTCTAACTCACTGAATCTCAACATAGTTACAAATCTCGTAGGCGAACGAATGCACAGAAGAGCAGTTTCAAGGAAACGTTTCTCCTGCGTTTAAACGAAGTCTTACTGCTGTTTTGTACGTATGCCGGCTTTGGCTGGAAATGTCGGTTTCGGGATTCTGCACAGAAATGGTTTGCAAACCGGTGAATCCACACATGAGTTTAACTCTATCACTTGCATGCACACATTGACAACCATTCAGTTAGATATCTCCGTTTTGGATTTAGAAGCAGATATTTCTCTGTACAGCCTATGGACCCATTCACTCGGGAATATCCCAACGCAGCTCCTAGAAGAAACGTGTCTCTAGCACGCTGAATCTCAACATATATTCAACTATCTTAGGTGACGGAATGCACAGCAGAGCATTTTTAAGGAAACGTTTCTCCTGAGTTTCAGACGAAGACTTACTGCTGTTTCGTACGTATTCTGGAATTGGGCTGGAAATTCCGGTTTCGGAATTCTGCACAGAAAGTGTTTGCAAACCGCTGAATCCACACATGAGTTTAACTGTGTCAGTTGAATGCACATATTGACAACCACTCAGTTAGATAGCTCCGTTTTGGTTTTAGAAGCAGATATTTCTCTGTACAGCCTATGGTCGCATTCACTCGGGAATATCCCAACGAAGCTCCTTGAAGAAACGTGTTTCTAACTCGCTGAATCTCAACATAGATTCAACTCTCTTAGGCGAACGAAAGCACAGCAGATCAATTTCACGGAAACGTTTCTCCTGAGTTTAAACGACGTCTTACTGCTGTTTTGTACGTATACCGGCAATGGGCTGGAAATGCCGGTTTCGGGATTCTGCACAGAAAGGGTTTGCAAACCGCTGAATCCACACATGAGTTTAACTATGTGAGATCAATGCACACATTGACAACCATTCAGTTAGATAGTTCCGTTTTGGTTTTAGAAGCAGATATTTCTCTGTACAGCCTATGGTCCCATTCACTCGGGAATATCCCAACACAGCTCCTAGAAGAAACGTGTTTCTGACTCGCTGAATCTCAACATAGATTCAACTCTCTTAGGTGAACGAACGCACAGCACAGCAGTTTCAAGGAAACGTTTCTCCTGAGTTTCAGACGAAGTTTCCTGCTGTTTAGTACGTATGCCTGCATTGGGCTGGAAATACCAGTTTTGGGATCCTGCACAGAAAGGGTTTGCAAACCGCTGAATCCACACGTGAGTTTAACTCTGTCAGTTGAATGCACACATTGACAACCACTCAATTAGATAGCTCCGTTTGGGTTTTAGAAGCAGATATTTCTCTGTACAGCATATGGTCCCATTCACTCGGGAATATCCCAACGCAGCTCCTAGAAGAAACGTGTTTCTAACTCGCAGAATCCCAACATAGATTCACCTCTCTTAGGTGAACCAACGCACAGCAGAGCAGTTTCAAGGAAACCTTTCTCCTGAGTTTTAGACGAAGTCTTTCTGCTGTTTCGTATGTATGCTGTCATTGGGCTGGAAATGCCGGTTTCGGGATTCTGCACAGAAAGGGTTTGCAAACCGCTGAAAACACACGTCAGTTTAACTCTGTCAGTTGAATGCAGACATTGACAACCATTTAGTTAGATAGCTCCGTTTTGGTTTTAGGAGCAGATATTGTTCTCTACAGCCTATGGTCCCATTCACTCGAGAATATCCCAACGCAGCTCCTAGAAGAAACGTGTTTCTGACTCGCTGAATCTCCACATAGATTCAACTCTCTTAGGTGAACGAACGCACAGCAGAGCAGTTTCAAGGAAACGTTTCTCCTGAGTTTCAGACGAAGTTTCCTGCTGTTTAGTACGTATGCCGGCATTGGGCTGGAAATACCAGTTTTGGGATTCTGCACAGAAAGGGTTTGCGAACCGCTGAATCCACACGTGAGTTTAACTCTGTCAGTTGAATGCACACATTGACAGCCATTCAGTTAGATAGCTCCGTTTTGGTTTTAGAAGCAGATTTTTCTCTGTACATCCTATGGTCCCATTCACTCGGGAATATCCCAACGCAGCTCCTAGAAGAAACGTGTTTCTGACTCGCTGAATCGCAACATAGATTCAACTCTCTTAGGTGAACGAACGCACAGCAGAGCACTTTCAAGGAAACGTTTCTCCTGAGTTTTAGACGAAGGTTCCTGCTGTTTAGTACATATGCCGGCATTGGGCTGGAAATACCGGTTTCGGGATTCTGCACAGAAAGGGTTTGCAAACCGCTGAATCCACACATGAGTTTAACTGTGTCAGTTGAACACACACATTGACAACCACTCAGTTGGATAGCTCCGTTTTGGTTTTAGAAGCAGATATTTCTCTGTTCAGCCTATGGTCCCATTCACTCGAGAATATCCCAACACAGCTCCTAGAAGAAACGTGTTTCTAACTCTGAATCTCATCATAGTTTCAACTCTCTTAGGCGAACGAACGCACAGAAGAGCAGTTTCAAGGAAACGTTTCTCCTGAGTTTAAACGAAGTCTTACTGCTGTTTTGTACATATGCGGGGATTGGGCTGGAAATGCCGGTTTCGGGATTCTGCACGGAAACGGTTTGCAAACCGCTGAATCCACACATGAGTTTAACTCTGTCAGTTGAATGCACACATTGACAACCACTCAGTTAGATAGCTCCGTTTGGGTTTTAGAAGCAGATATTTCTCTGTACAGCCTATGGTCCCATTCACTCGGGAATATCCCAACGCAGCTCCTAGAAGAAACGTGTTTCTAACTCGCAGAATGCCAACATAGATTCACCTCTCTTAGGTGAACCAACGCACAGCAGAGCAGTTTCAAGGAAACGTTTCTCCTGAGTTTTAGACGAAGTCTTACTGCTGTTTCGTATGTATGCCGGCATTGGGCTGGAAATGCCGGTTTCGGGATTCTGCACAGAAAGGGTTTGCAAACCGCTGAAACCACACATGAGTTTAACTGTGTCAGTTGAACGCACACATTGACAAACACTCAGTTAGACAGCTCCGTTTTGGTTTTAGAAGCAGATATTTCTCTGTACAGCCTATGGTCCCATTCACTCGGGAATATCCCAACACAGTTCCTAGAAGAAGCGTGTTTCTAACTCACTGAATCTCAACATAGTTTCAAATCTCGTAGGCGAACGAATGCACAGAAGAGCAGTTTCAAGGAAACGTTTCTCCTGCGTTTAAACGAAGTCTTACTGCTGTTTTGTACGTATGCCGGCTTTGGCAGGAAATGTCGGTTTCGGGATTCTGCACAGAAATGGTTTGCAAACCGGTGAATCCACACCTGAGTTTAACTCTATCACTTGCATGCACACATTGACAACCATTCAGTTAGATATCTCTGTTTTGGATTTAGAAGCAGATATTGCTCTGTACAGCCTATGGACCCATTCACTCGGGAATATCCCAACGCAGCTCCTAGAAGAAACGTGTCTCTAGCACGCTGAATCTCAACATATATTCAACTACCTTAGGTGAAGGAACGCACAGCAGAGCATTTTTAAGGAAAAGTTTCTCCTGAGTTTCAGACGAAGACTTACTGCTGTTTCGTACGTATTCTGGCATTGGGCTGGAAATTCCGGTTTCGGAATTCTGCACAGAAAGTGTTTGCAAACCGCTGAATCCACACATGAGTTTAACTGTTTCAGTTGAATGCACATATTGACAACCACTCAGTTAGATAGCTCCGTTTTGGTTTTAGAAGCAGATATTTCTCTGTACAGCCTATGGTCGCATTCACTCGGGAATATCCCAACGCAGCTCCTTGAAGAAACGTGTTTCTAACTCGCTGAATCTCAACATAGATTCAACTCTCTTAGGCGAACGAAAGCACAGCAGATCAATTTCACGGAAACGTTTCTCCTGAGTTTAAACGACGTCTTACTGCTGTTTTGTACGTATGCCGGCAATGGGCTGGAAATGCCGGTTTCGGGATTCTGCACAGAAAGGGTTTGCAAACCGCTGAATCCACACATGAGTTTAACTATGTGAGATCAATGCACACATTGACAACCATTCAGTTAGATAGTTCCGCTTTGGTTTTAGAAGCAGATACTTCTCTGTACAGCCTATGGTCCCATTCACTCTGGAATATCCCAACGCAGCTCCTAGAAGAAACGTGTTTCTAACTCGCTGAATCTCAACATAGATTCAACTCTCTTAGGCGAACGAAAGCACAGCAGATCAATTTGACGGAAACGTTTCTCCTGAGTTTAAACGAAGTCTTACTGCTGTTTTGTACGTATGCCGGCACTGGGCTGGAAATGCCGGTTTCGGGATTCTACACAGAAAGGGTTTGCCAACCGCTGAATCCACACATGAGTTTAACTGTGTCAGTTGAATGCACACATTGACAACCACTCAATTAGATAGCTCCGTTTGGGTTTTAGAAGCAGATATTTCTCTGTACAGCATATGGTCCCATTCACTCGGGAATATCCCAACGCACCTCCTAGAAGAAACGTGTTTCTAACTCGCAGAATCCCAACATAGATTCACCGCTCTTAGGTGAACCAACGCACAGCAGAGCAGTTTCAAGGAAACGTTTCTCCTGAGTTTCAGACGAAGTTTCCTGCTGTTTAGTACGTATGCCGGCATTGGGCTGGAAATACCGGTTTCGGGATTCTGCACAGAAAGGGTTTGCAAACCGCTGAATACACACGTGAGTTTAACTCTGTCAGTTGAATGCACACATTGACAGCCATTCAGTTAGATAGCTCCGTTTTGGTTTTAGGAGCAGATTTTTCTCTGTACAGCCTATGGTCCCATTCACTCGGGAATATCCCAACGCAGCTCCTAGAACAAACGTGTTTCTGACTCGTTGAATCTCAACATAGATTCAACTCTCTTAGGTGAACGAACGCACAGCAGAGCACTTTCAAGGAAACGTTTCTCCTGAGTTTTAGACGAAGTTTCCTGCTGTTTAGTACATATGCCGGCATTGGGCTGGAAATACCGGTTTCGGGATTCTGCACAGAAAGGGTTTGCAAACCGATGAATCCACACATGAGTTTAACTGTGTCAGTTGAACGCACACATTGACAACCACTCAGTTGGATAGCTCCGTTTTGGTTTTAGAAGCAGATATTTCTCTGTTCAGCCTATGGTCCCAATCACTCGAGAATATCCCAACACAGGTCCTAGAAGAAGCGTGTTTCTAACTCACTGAATCTCAACATAGTTTCTACTCTCTTAGGCGAACGAATGCACAGAAGAGCAGTTTCAAGGAAACGTTTCTCCTGAGTTTAAACGAAGTCTTACTGCTGTTTTGTACGAATGCCGGCATTGGACTGGAAATGGCGTTTTCGGGATTCTGCACAGAAAGATTTTGCAAACCGGTGAATCCACACATGAATTTACTCTGTCACTTGCATGCACACATTGACAACCATTCAGTTAGATAGCTCCGTTTTGGTTTTAGAAGCAGATATTTCTCTGTACAGCCTATGGACCAATTCACTCGGGAATATCCCAACGCAGCTCCTAGAAGAAACGTGTCTCTAGCACGCTGAATCTCAACATATTTTCAACTCTCTTAGGTGAAGGAACGCACAGCAGAGCAGTTTCAAGTAAACGTTTCTCCTGAGTTTCAGACGAAGACTTACTGCTGCTTCGTATGTATTCCGGCATTGGGCTGGAAATTCCGATTTCGGAATTGTGCACAGAAAGGGTTTGCAAACCGCTGAATCCACACATGAGTTTAACTGTGTCAGTTGAATGCACACATTGACAACCACTCAGTTAGATAGCTCCGTTTTGGTTTTAGAAGCAGATATTTCTCTGTACAGCCTATGGTCCCATTCACTCGGGAATATCCCAACACAGCTACTAGAAGAAACGTGTTTATAACTCTGAATCTCAACATAGTTTCAACTCTCTTAGGCGAACGAACGCACAGAAGAGCAGTTTCAAGGAAACGTTTCTCCTGAGTTTAAACGAAGTCTTACTGCTGTTTTGTACGTATGCGGGCATTGGGCTGGAAATGCCTCTTTCGGGATTCTGCACGGAAACGGTTTGCAAACCGCTGAATCCACACATGAGTTTAACTCTGTCAGTTGAATGCACACATTGACAACCACTCAGTTAGATAGCTCCGTTTGGGTTTTAGAAGCAGATATTTCTCTGTACAGCCTACGGTCCCATTCACTCGGGAATATCCCAACGCAGCTCCTAGAAGAAACGTGTTTCTAACTCGCAGAATGCCAACATAGATTCACCTCTCTTAGGTCAACCAACGCACAGCAGAGCAGTTTCAAGGAAACGTTTCTCCTGAGTTTTAGACGAAGTCTTACTGCTGTTTCGTATGTATGCCGGCATTGGGCTGGAAATTCCGGTTTCGGGATTCTGCACAGAAAGGGTTTGCAAACCGCTGAAACCACACATGAGTTTAACTGTTTCAGTTGAATGCACATATTGACAACCATTCAGTTAGATAGTTCCGCTTTGGTTTTAGAAGCAGATACTTCTCTGTACAGCCTATGGTCCCATTCACTCGGGAATATCCCAACGCAGCTCCTAGAAGAAACGTGTTTCTAACTCGCTGAATCTCAACATAGATTCAACTCTCTTAGGCGAACGAAAGCACAGCAGATCAATCTGACGGAAACGTTTCTCCTGAGTTTAAACGAAGTCTTACTGCTGTTTTGTACGTATGCCGGCACTGGGCTGGAAATGCCGGTTTCGGGATTCTGCACAGAAAGGGTTTGCAAACCGCTGAATCCACACATGAGTTTAACTGTGTCAGTTGAATGCACACATTGACAACCACTCAATTAGATAGCTCCGTTTGGGTTTTAGAAGCAGATATTTCTCTGTACAGCATATGGTCCCATTCACTCGAGAATATCCCAACGCAGCTCCTAGAAGAAACGTGTTTCTGACTCGCTGAATCTCAACATAGATTCAACTCTCTTAGGTGAACGAACGCACAGCAGAGCAGTTTCAAGGAAACGTTTCTCCTGAGTTTCAGACGAAGTTTCCTGCTGTTTAGTACGTATGCCGGCATTGGGCTGGAAATACCGGTTTTGGGATTCTGCACAGAAAGGGTTTGCAAACCGCTGAATCCACACGTGAGTTTAACTCTGTCAGTTGAATGCACACATTGACAGCCATTCAGTTAGATAGCTCCGTTTTGGTTTTAGAAGCAGATATTTCTCTGTACAGCCTATGGTCCCATTCACTCGGGAATATCCCAACGCAGCTCCTAGAAGAAACGTGTCTCTAGCACGCTGAATCTCAACATATTTTCAACTCTCTAAGGTGAAGGATCGCACAGCAGAGTAGTTTCAAGGAAACGTTTCTCCTGAGTTTCAGACGAAGACTTACTGCTGTTTCGTACGTATTCCGGCATTGGGCTGGAAATTCCGGTTTCGGAATTCTGCACAGAAAGGGTTTGCAAACCGCTGAATCCACACATGAGTTTAACTCTGTCAGTTGAATGCACACATTGACAACCACTCAGTTAGATAGCTCCGTTTGGGTTTTAGAAGCAGATATTTCTCTGTACAGCCTATGGTCCCATTCACTCGGGAATATCCCAACGCAGCTCCTAGAAGAAACGTGTTTCTAACTCGCAGAATGCCGACATAGATTCACCTCTCTTAGGTGAACCAACGCACAGCAGAGCAGTTTCAAGGAAACGTTTCTCCTGAGTTTTAGACGAAGTCTTACTGCTGTTTCGTATGTATGCCGGCATTGGGCTGGAAATGCCGGTTTCGGGATTCTGCACAGAAAGGGTTTGCAAACCGCTGAAACCACACATGAGTTTAACTGTGTCAGTTGAACGCACACATTGACAACCACTCAGTTAGACAGCTCCGTTTTGGTTTTAGAAGCAGATATTTCTCTGTACAGCCTATGGTCCCATTCACTCGGGAATATCCCAACACAGTTCCTAGAAGAAGCGTGTTTCTAACTCACTGAATCTCAACATAATTTCAAATCTCGTAGGCGAACGAATTCACAGAAGAGCAGTTTCAAGGAAACGTTTCTCCTGCGTTTAAACGAAGTCTTACTGCTGTTTTGTACGTATGTGGCATTGGGCTGGAAATGTCGGTTTTGCGATTCTGCACAGAAAGGGTTTGCAAATCGGTGAATCCACACATGAGTTTAACTCTATCACTTGCATGCATGCACACATTGACAACCATTCAGATAGATATCTCTGTTTTGGATTTAGAAGCAGATATTTCTCTGTACAGCCTATGGACCCATTCACTCGGGAATATCCCAACGCGGCTCCTAGAAGAAACGTGTCTCTAGCACGCTGAATCTCAACATATATTCAACTATCTTAGGTGAAGGAACGCACAGCAGAGCATTTTTAAGGAAACGTTTCTCCTGAGTTTCAGACGAAAACTTACTGCTGTTTCGTACGTATTCTGGCATTGGGCTGGAAATTCCGGTTTCGGAATTCTGCACAGAAAGTGTTTGCAAACCGCTGAATCCACACATGGGTTTAACTGTTTCAGTTGAATGCACATATTGACAACCACTCAGTTAGATAGCTCCGTTTTGGTTTTAGAAGCAGATATTTCTCTGTACAGACTATGGTCGCATTCACTCGGGAATATCCCAACGCAGCTCCTTGAAGAAACGTGTTTCTAACTCGCTGAATCTCAACATAGATTCAACTCTCTTAGGCGAACGAAAGCACAGCAGATCAATTTCACGGAAACGTTTCTCCTGAGTTTAAACGACGTCTTACTGCTGTTTTGTACGTATGCCGGCAATGGGCTGGAAATGCCGGTTTAGGGATTCTGCACAGAAAGGGTTTGCAAACCGCTGAATCCACACATGAGTTTAACTGTGTCAGTTGAATGCACACATTGACAACCACTCAATTAGATAGCTCCGTTTGGGTTTTAGAAGCAGATATTTCTCTGTACAGCCTATGGTCACATTCACTCGAGAATATCCCAACACAGGTCCTAGAAGAAGCGTGTTTCTAACTCACTGAATCTCAACATAGTTTCTACTCTCTTAGGCGAACGAATGCACAGAAGAGCAGTTTCAAGGAAACGTTTCTCCTGAGTTTAAACGAAGTCTTACTGCTGTTTTGTACGTATGCCGGCATTGGACTGGAAATGTCGGTTTTGGGATTCTGCACAGAAAGGGTTTGCAAATCGGTGAATCCACACATGAATTTAACTCTGGCACTTGCATGTACACATTGACAACCATTCAGTTAGATAGCTCCGTTTTGGTTTTAGAAGCAGATATTTCTCTGTACAGCCTATGGACCAATTCACTCGGGAATATCCCAACGCAGCTCCTAGAAGAAACGTGTCTCTAGCACGCTGAATCTCAACATATATTCAACTCTCTTAGGTGAAGGAACGCACAGCAGAGCAGTTTCAAGGAAACGTTTCTCCTGAGTTTCAGACGAAGACTTACTGCTGTTTCGTACGTATTCCGGCATTGGGCTGGAAATTCCGTTTTCGGAATTGTGCACAGAAAGGGTTTGCAAACCGCTGAATCCACACATGAGTTTAACTGTGTCAGTTGAATGCACACATTGACAACCACTCAGTTAGACAGCTCCGTTTTGGTTTTAGAAGCAGATATTTCTCTGTACAGCCTATGGTCCCATTCACTCGGGAATATCCCAACACAGCTCCTAGAAGAAACGTGTTTCTAACTCTGAATCTCAACATAGTTTCAACTCTCTTAGGCGAACGAACGCACAGAAGAGCAGTTTCAAGGAAACGTTTCTCCTGAGTTTAAACGAAGTCTTACAGCTGTTTTGTACGTATGCGGGCATTGGGCTGGAAATGCCGGTTTCGGGATTCTGCACGGAAACGGTTTGCAAACCGCTGAATCCACACATGAGTTTAACTCTGTCAGTTGAATGCACACATTGACAACCACTCAGTTAGATAGCTCCGTTTGGGTTTTAGAAGCAGATATTTCTCTGTACAGCCTATGGTCCCATTCACTCGGGAATATCCCAACACAGTTCCTAGAAGAAGCGTGTTTCTAACTCACTGAATCTCAACATAGTTTCAAATCTCGTAGGCGAACGAATGCACAGAAGAGCAGTTTCAAGGAAACGTTTCTCCTGCGTTTAAACGAAGTCTTACTGCTGTTTTGTACGTATGCCGGCTTTGGCTGGAAATGTCGGTTTCGGGATTCTGCACAGAAATGGTTTGCAAACCTGTGAATCCACACATGAGTTTAACTCTATCACTTGTATGCACACATTGACAACCATTCAGTTAGATATCTCCGTTTTGGATTTAGAAGCAGATATTTCTCTGTACAGCCTATGGACCCATTCACTCGGGAATATCCCAACGCAGCTCCTAGAAGAAACGTGTCTCTAGCACGCTGAATCTCAACATATATTCAACTATCTTAGGTGAAGAAACGCACAGCAGAGCATTTTTAAGGAAACGTTTCTCCTGAGTTTCAGACGAAGACTTACTGCTGTTTCGTACGTATTCTGGTATTGGGCTGGAAATTCCGGTTTCGGAATTCTGCACAGAAAGTGTTTGCAAACCGCTGAATCCACACATGAGTTTAACTGTTTCAGTTGAATGCACATATTGACAACCACTCAATTAGATAGCTCCGTTTTGGTTTTAGAAGCAGATATTTCTCTGTACAGCCTATGGTCCCATTCACTCGGGAATATCCCAACGCAGCTCCTTGAAGAAACGTGTTTCTAAGTCGCTGAATCTCAACATAGATTCAACTCTCTTAGGCGAACGAAAGCACAGCAGATCAATTTCACGGAAACGTTTCTCCTGAGTTTAAACGACGTCTTACTGCTGTTTTGTACGTATGCGGGCAATGGGCTGGAAATGCCGGTTTCGGGATTCTGCACAGAAAGGGTTTGCAAACCGCTGAATCCACACATGAGTTTAACTGTGTCAGTTGAACGCACACATTGACAACCACTCAGTTAGATAGCTCCGTTTTGGTTTTAGAAGCAGATATTTCTCTGTTCAGCCTATGGTCCCATTCACTCGAGAATATCCCAACACGGGTCCTAGAAGAAGCGTGTTTCTAACTCACTGAATCTCAACATAGTTTCAACTCTCTTAGGCGAGCGAATGCACAGAAGAGCAGTTTCAAGGAAACGTTTCTCCTGAGTTTAAACGAAGTCTTACTGCTGTTTTGTACGTATGCCGGCATTGGACTGGAAATGTCGGTTTCGGGATTCTGCACAGAAAGGGTTTGCAAACCGGAGAATCCACACATGAATTTAACTCTGTCACTTGCATGCCCCAATTGACAACCATTCAGTTAGATAGCTCCGTTTTGGTTTTAGAAGCAGATATTTCTCTGTACAGCCTATGGACCAATTCACTCGGGAATATCCCAACGCAGCTCCTAGAAGAAACGTGTCTCTAGCACGCTGAATCTCAACATATATTCAACTCTCTTAGGTGAAGGAACGCACAGCAGAGCAGTTTCAAGGAAACGTTTCTCCTGAGTTTTTAGACGAAGACTTACTGCTGTTTCGTACGTATTCCGGCATTGGGCGGGAAATTCCGGTTTCGGAATTCTGCACAGAAAGGGTTTGCAAACCGCTGAATCCACACATGAGTTTAACTGTGTCAGTTGAATGCACACATTGACAACCACTCAGTTAGATAGCTCCGTTTTGGTTTTAGAAGCAGATATTTCTCTGTACAGCCTATGGTCCCATTCACTCGGGAATATCCCAACACAGCTCCTAGAAGAAACGTGTTTCTAACTCTGAATCTCAACACATTTTCAACTCTCTTAGGCGAACGAACGCACAGAAGAGCAGTTTCAAGGGAACGTTTCTCCTGAGTGTAAACGAAGTCTTACTGCTGTTTTGTACGTATGCGGGCATTGGGCTGGAAATGCCAGTTTCGGGATTCTGCACGGAAACGGTTTGCAAACCGCTGAATCCACACATGAGTTTAACTCTGTCAGTTGAATGCACACATTGACAACCACTCAGTTAGATAGCTCCGTTTGGGTTTTAGAAGCAGATATTTCTCTGTACAGCCTATGGTCCCATTCACTCGGGAATATCCCAACGCAGCTCCTAGAAGAAATGTGTTTCTAACTCGCAGAATCCCAACATAGATTCACCTCTCTTAGGTGAACCAACGCACAGCAGAGCAGTTTCAAGGAAACGTTTCTCCTGAGTTCTAGACGAAGTCTTTCTGCTGTTTCGTATGTATGCCGGCATTGGGCTGGAAATGCCGGTTTCGGGATTCTGCACAGAAAGGGTTTGCAAACCGCTGAAAACACACTTCAGTTTAACTCTGTCAGTTGAATGCAGAAATTGACAACCATTTAGTTAGACAGCTCCGTTTTGGTTTTAGGAGCAGATATTTTTCTCTACAGCCTATGGTCCCATTCACTCGAGAATATCCCAACGCAGCTCCTAGAAGAAACGTGTTTCTGACTCGCTGAATCTCAACATAGATTCAACTCTCTTAGGTGAACGAACGCACAGCAGAGCAGTTTCAAGGAAACGTTTCTCCTGAGTTTCAGACAAAGTTTCCTGCTGTTTAGTACGTATGCCGGCATTGGGCTGGAAATACCGGTTTCGGGATTCTGCACAGAAAGGGTTTGCAAACCGCTGAATCCACACATGAGTTTAACTGTGTCAGTTGAATGCACACATTGACAACCACTCAGTTAGATAGCTCCGTTTTGGTTTTAGAAGCAGATATTTCTCTGTACAGCCTATGGTCGCATTCACTCGGGAATATCCCAACGCAGCTCCTTGAAGAAACGTGTTTCTAACTCGCTGAATCTCAACATAGATTCAACTCTCTTAGGCGAACGAAAGCACAGCAGATCAATTTCACGGAAACGTTTCTCCTGAGTTTAAACGACGTCTTACTGCTGTTTTGTACGTATGCCGGCAATGGGCTGGAAATGCCGGTTTCGGGATTCTGCACAGAAAGGGTTTGCAAACCGCTGAATCCACACATGAGTTTAACTGTGTCAGTTGAACGCACACATTGACAACCACTCAGTTAGATAGCTCCGTTTTGGTTTTAGAAGCAGATATTTCTCTGTTCAGCCTATGGTCCCATTCACTCGAGAATATCCCAACACGGGTCCTAGAAGAAGCGTGTTTCTAACTCACTGAATCTCAACATAGTTTCAACTCTCTTAGGCGAGCGAATGCACAGAAGAGCAGTTTCAAGGAAACGTTTCTCCTGAGTTTAAACGAAGTCTTACTGCTGTTTTGTACGTATGCCGGCAATGGGCTGGAAATGCCGGTTTCGGGATTCTGCACAGAAAGGGTTTGCAAACCGCTGAATCCACACATGAGTTTAACTATGTGAGATCAATGCACACATTGACAACCATTCAGTTTGATAGTTCCGTTTTGGTTTTAGAAGCAGATATTTCTCTGTACAGCCTATGGTCCCATTCACTCGGGAATATCCCAACGCAGCTCCTAGAAGAAACGTGTTTCTTACTCGCTGAATCTCAACATAGATTCAACTCTCTTAGGCGAACGAAAGCACAGCAGATCAATTTGACGGAAATGTTTCTCCTGAGTTTAAACGAAGTCTTACTGCTGTTTTGTACGTATGCCGGCACTGGGCTGGAAATGCCGGTTTCGGGATTCTGCACAGAAAGGGTTTGCAAACCGCTGAATCCACACATGAGTTTAACTGTGTCAGTTGAATGCACACATTGACAACCACTCAATTAGATAGCAGCGTTTGGATTTTAGAAGCAGATATTTATCTGTACAGCATATGGTCCCATTCACTCGGGAATATCCCAACGCAGCTCCTAGAAGAAACGTGTTTCTAACTCGCAGAATCCCAACATAGATTCACCTCTCTAAGGTGAACCAACGCACAGCAGAGCAGTTTCAAGGAAACGTTTCTCCTGAGTTTTAGACGAAGTCTTTCTGCTGTTTCGTATGTATGCCGGCATTGGGCTGGAAATGCCGGTTTCGGGATTCTGCACAGAAAGGGTTTGCAAACCGCTGAATACACACGTCAGTTTAACTCTGTCAGTTGAATGCAGACATTGACAACCATTTAGTTAGACAGCTCCGTTTTGGTTTTAGGAGCAGATATTTTTCTCTACAGCCTATGGTCCCATTCACTCGAGAATATCCCAACGCAGCTCCTAGAAGAAACGTGTTTCTGACTCGCTGAATCTCAACATAGATTCAACTCTCTAAGGTGAAGGAACGCACAGCAGAGCAGTTTCAAGGAAACGTTTCTCCTGAGTTTCAGGCGAAGACTTACTGCTGTTTCGTACGTATTCCGGCATTGGGCTGGAAATTCCGCTTTCGGAATTGTGCACAGAAAGGGTTTGCAAACCGCTGAATCCACACATGAGTTTAACTGTGTCAGTTGAATGCACACATTGACAACCACTCAGTTAGATAGCTCCGTTTTGGTTTTTGAAGCAGATATTTCTCTGTACAGCCTATGGTCCCATTCACTCGGGAATATCCCAACACAGCTCCTAGAAGAAACGGGTTTCTAACTCTGAATCTCAACATAGTTTCAACTCTCTTAGGCGAACGAACGCACAGAAGAGCAGTTTCAAGGAAACGTTTCTCCTGAGTTTAAACGAAGTCTTACTGCTGTTTCGTACGTATGCGGGCATTGGGCTGGAAATGCCGGTTCCGGGATTCTGCACGGAAACGGTTTGCAAACCGCTGAATCCACACATGAGTTTAACTCTGTCAGTTGAATGCACACATTGACAACCAATCAGTTAGATAGCTCCGTTTGGGTTTTAGAAGCACATATTTCTCTGTACAGCCTATGGTCCCATTCACTCGGGAATATCCCAACGCAGCTCCTAGAAGGAACGTGTTTCTAACTCGCAGAATGCCAACATAGATTCACCTCTCTTAGGTGAACCAACGCACAGCAGAGCAGTTTCAAGGAAACGTTTCTCCTGAGTTTTAGACGAAGTCTTACTGGTGTTTCGTATGTATGCCGGCATTGGGCTGGAAATGCCGGTTTCGGGATTCTGCACAGAAAGGGTTTGGAAACCGCTGAAACCACACATGAGTTTAACTGTGTCAGTTGAACGCACACATTGACAACCACTCAGTTAGACAGCTCCGTTTTGGTTTTAGAAGCAGATATTTCTCTGTACAGCCTATGGTCCCATTCACTCGGGAATATCCCAACACAGTTCCTAGAAGAAGCGTGTTTCTAACTCACTGAATCTCAACATAGTTTCAAATCTCGTAGGCGAACGAATGCACAGAAGAGCAGTTTCAAGGAAACGTTTCTCCTGCGTTTAAACGAAGTCTTACTGCTGTTTTGTACGTATGCCGGCTTTGGCTGGAAATGTCGGTTTCGGGATTCTGCACAGAAATGGTTTGCAAACCGGTGAATCCACAAATGAGTTTAACTCTATCACTTGCATGCACACATTGACAACCATTCAGTTAGATATCTCCGTTTTGGATTTAGAAGCAGATATTTCTCTGTACAGCCTATGGACCCATTCACTCGGGAATATCCCAACGCAGCTCCTAGAAGAAACGTGTCTCTAGCACGCTGAATGTCAACGTATATTCAACTATCTTAGGTGAAGGAACGCACAGCAGAGCATTTTTAAGGAAACGTTTCTCCTGAGTTTCAGACGAAGACTTAATGCTGTTTCGTAGGTATTCTGGCATTGGGCTGGAAATTCCGGTTTCGGAATTCTGCACAGAAAGTGTTTGCAAACCGCTGAATCCACACATGAGTTTAACTGTTTCAGTTGAATGCACATATTGACAACCACTCAGTTAGATAGCTCCGTTTTGGTTTTAGAAGCAGATATTTCTCTGTACAGCCTATGGTCGCATTCACTCGGGAATATCCCAACGCAGCGCCTTGAAGAAACGTGTTTCTAACTCTCTGAATCTCAACATAGATTCAACTCTCTTAGGCGAACGAAAGCTCAGCAGATCAATTTCACGGAAACGTTTCTCCTGAGTTTAAACGACGTCTTACTGCTGTTTTGTACGTATGCCGGCAATGGGCTGGAAATGCCGGTTTCGGGATTCTGCACAGAAAGGGTTTGCAAACCGCTGAATCCACACATGAGTTTAACTGTGTCAGTTGAATGCACACATTGACAACCACTCAATTAGATAGCAGCGTTTGGGTTTTAGAAGCAGATATTTCTCTGTACAGCATATGGTCCCATTCACTCGGGAATGTCCCAACGCAGCTCCTAGAAGAAACGTGTTTCTAACTCGCAGAATCCCAACATAGATTCACCTCTCTTAGGTGAACCAACGCACAGCAGAGCAGTTTCAAGGAAACGTTTCTCCTGAGTTTTAGACGAAGTCTTTCTGCTGTTTCGTATGTATGCCGGCATTGGGCTAGAAATGCCGGTTTCGGGATTCTGCACAGAAAGGGTTTGCAAACCGCTGAATACACACGTCAGTTTAACTCTGTCAGTTGAATGCAGACATTGACAACCATTTAGTTAGAAAGCTCCGTTTTGGTTTTAGGAGCAGATATTTTTCTCTACAGCCTATGGTCCCATTCACTCGAGAATATCCCAACGCACCTCCTAGAAGAAACGTGTTTCTGACTCGCTGAATCTCAACATAGATTCAACTCTCTTAGGTGAACGAACGCACAGCAGAGCAGTTTCAAGGAAACGTTTCTCCTGAGTTTCAGACGAAGTTTCCTGCTGTTTAGTACGTATGCCGGCATTGGGCTGGAAATACCGGTTTTGGGATTCTGCACAGAAAGGGTTTGCAAACCGCTGAATCCACACATGAGTTTAACTGTGTCAGTTGAACGCACACATTGACAACCACTCAGTTAGATAGCTCCGTTTTGGTTTTAGAAGCAGATATTTCTCTGTTCAGCCTATGGTCCCATTCACTCGAGAATATCCCAACACAGGCCCTAGAAGAAGCGTGTTTCTAACTCACTGAATCTCAACATAGTTTCAACTCTCTTAGGCGAACGAATGCACAGAAGAGCAGTTTTAAGGAAACGTTTCTCCTGAGTTTTAGACGAAGTCTTACTGCTGTTTCGTAAGTATGCCGGCATTGGGCTGGAAATGCCGGTTTCGGGATTCTGCACAGAAAGGGTTTGCAAACCGCTGAAACCACACATGAGTTTAACTGTGTCAGTTGAACGCACACATTGACAACCACTCAGTTAGACAGCTCCGTTTTGGTTTTAGAAGCAGATATTTCTCTGTACAGCCTATGGTCCCATTCACTCGGGAATATCCCAACACAGTTCCTAGAAGAAGCGTGTTTCTAACTCACTGAATCTCAACATAGTTACAAATCTCGTAGGCGAATGAATGCACAGAAGAGCAGTTTCAAGGAAACGTTTCTCCTGCGTTTAAACGAAGTCTTACTGCTGTTTTGTACGTATGCCGGCTTTGGCTGGAAATGTCGGTTTCGGGATTCTGCACAGAAAGGGTTTGCAAACCGGGGAATCCACACATGAATTTAACTCTGTCACTTGCATGCACACATTGACAACCATTCAGTTAGATAGCTCCGTTTTGGTTTTAGAAGCAGATATTTCTCTGTACAGCCTATGGACCAATTCACTCGGGAATATCCCAACGTAGCTCCTAGAAGAAACGTGTCTCTAGCACGCTAAATCTCAACATATATTCAACTCTCTTAGGTGAAGGAACGCACAGCAGAGCAGTTTCAAGGAAACGTTTCTCCTGAGTTTCAGACGAAGACTTACTGCTGTTTCGTACGTATTCCGGCATTGGGCGGGAAATTCCGGTTTCGGAATTCTGCACAGAAAGGGTTTGCAAACCGCTGAATCCACACATGAGTTTAACTGTGTCAGTTGAATGCACACATTGACAACCACTCAGTTAGATAGCTCCGTTTTGGTTTTAGAAGCAGATATTTCTCTGTACAGCCTATGGTCCCATTCACTCGGGAATATCCCAACACAGCTCCTAGAAGAAACGTGTTTCTAACTCTGAATCTCAACACATTTTCAACTCTCTTAGGCGAACGAACGCACAGAAGAGCAGTTTCAAGGGAACGTTTCTCCTGAGTGTAAACGAAGTCTTACTGCTGTTTTGTACGTATGCGGGCATTGGGCTGGAAATGCCAGTTTCGGGATTCTGCACGGAAACGGTTTGCAAACCGCTGAATCCACACATGAGTTTAACTCTGTCAGTTGAATGCACACATTGACAACCACTCAGTTAGATAGCTCCGTTTGGGTTTTAGAAGCAGATATTTCTCTGTACAGCCTATGGTCCCATTCACTCGGGAATATCCCAACGCAGCTCCTAGAAGAAATGTGTTTCTAACTCGCAGAATCCCAACATAGATTCACCTCTCTTAGGTGAACCAACGCACAGCAGAGCAGTTTCAAGGAAACGTTTCTCCTGAGTTCTAGACGAAGTCTTTCTGCTGTTTCGTATGTATGCCGGCATTGGGCTGGAAATGCCGGTTTCGGGATTCTGCACAGAAAGGGTTTGCAAACCGCTGAAAACACACTTCAGTTTAACTCTGTCAGTTGAATGCAGAAATTGACAACCATTTAGTTAGACAGCTCCGTTTTGGTTTTAGGAGCAGATATTTTTCTCTACAGCCTATGGTCCCATTCACTCGAGAATATCCCAACGCAGCTCCTAGAAGAAACGTGTTTCTGACTCGCTGAATCTCAACATAGATTCAACTCTCTTAGGTGAACGAACGCACAGCAGAGCAGTTTCAAGGAAACGTTTCTCCTGAGTTTCAGACAAAGTTTCCTGCTGTTTAGTACGTATGCCGGCATTGGGCTGGAAATACCGGTTTCGGGATTCTGCACAGAAAGGGTTTGCAAACCGCTGAATCCACACATGAGTTTAACTGTGTCAGTTGAATGCACACATTGACAACCACTCAGTTAGATAGCTCCGTTTTGGTTTTAGAAGCAGATATTTCTCTGTACAGCCTATGGTCGCATTCACTCGGGAATATCCCAACGCAGCTCCTTGAAGAAACGTGTTTCTAACTCGCTGAATCTCAACATAGATTCAACTCTCTTAGGCGAACGAAAGCACAGCAGATCAATTTCACGGAAACGTTTCTCCTGAGTTTAAACGACGTCTTACTGCTGTTTTGTACGTATGCCGGCAATGGGCTGGAAATGCCGGTTTCGGGATTCTGCACAGAAAGGGTTTGCAAACCGCTGAATCCACACATGAGTTTAACTGTGTCAGTTGAACGCACACATTGACAACCACTCAGTTAGATAGCTCCGTTTTGGTTTTAGAAGCAGATATTTCTCTGTTCAGCCTATGGTCCCATTCACTCGAGAATATCCCAACACGGGTCCTAGAAGAAGCGTGTTTCTAACTCACTGAATCTCAACATAGTTTCAACTCTCTTAGGCGAGCGAATGCACAGAAGAGCAGTTTCAAGGAAACGTTTCTCCTGAGTTTAAACGAAGTCTTACTGCTGTTTTGTACGTATGCCGGCAATGGGCTGGAAATGCCGGTTTCGGGATTCTGCACAGAAAGGGTTTGCAAACCGCTGAATCCACACATGAGTTTAACTATGTGAGATCAATGCACACATTGACAACCATTCAGTTTGATAGTTCCGTTTTGGTTTTAGAAGCAGATATTTCTCTGTACAGCCTATGGTCCCATTCACTCGGGAATATCCCAACGCAGCTCCTAGAAGAAACGTGTTTCTTACTCGCTGAATCTCAACATAGATTCAACTCTCTTAGGCGAACGAAAGCACAGCAGATCAATTTGACGGAAATGTTTCTCCTGAGTTTAAACGAAGTCTTACTGCTGTTTTGTACGTATGCCGGCACTGGGCTGGAAATGCCGGTTTCGGGATTCTGCACAGAAAGGGTTTGCAAACCGCTGAATCCACACATGAGTTTAACTGTGTCAGTTGAATGCACACATTGACAACCACTCAATTACATAGCAGCGTTTGGATTTTAGAAGCAGATATTTATCTGTACAGCATATGGTCCCATTCACTCGGGAATATCCCAACGCAGCTCCTAGAAGAAACGTGTTTCTAACTCGCAGAATCCCAACATAGATTCACCTCTCTAAGGTGAACCAACGCACAGCAGAGCAGTTTCAAGGAAACGTTTCTCCTGAGTTTTAGACGAAGTCTTTCTGCTGTTTCGTATGTATGCCGGCATTGGGCTGGAAATGCCGGTTTCGGGATTCTGCACAGAAAGGGTTTGCAAACCGCTGAATACACACGTCAGTTTAACTCTGTCAGTTGAATGCAGACATTGACAACCATTTAGTTAGACAGCTCCGTTTTGGTTTTAGGAGCAGATATTTTTCTCTACAGCCTATGGTCCCATTCACTCGAGAATATCCCAACGCAGCTCCTAGAAGAAACGTGTTTCTGACTCGCTGAATCTCAACATAGATTCAACTCTCTTAGGTGAACGAACGCACAGCAGAGCAGTTTCAAGGAAACGTTTCTCCTGAGTTTCAGACGAAGTTTTCTGCTGTTTAGTACGTATGCCGGCATTGGGCTGGAAATACCGGTTTTGGGATTCTGCACAGAAAGGGTTTGCAAACCGCTGAATACACACGTGAGTTTAACTCTGTCAGTTGAATGCACACATTGACAGCCATTCAGTTAGATAGCTCCGTTTTGGTATTAGGAGCAGATTTTTCTCTGTACAGCCTATGGTCCCATTCACTCGGGAATATCCCAACGCAGCTCCTAGAAGAAACGTGTTTCTGACTCGCTGAATCTCAACATAGATTCAACTCTCTAAGGTGAAGGAACGCACAGCAGAGCAGTTTCAAGGAAACGTTTCTCCTGAGTTTCAGGCGAAGACTTACTGCTGTTTCGTACGTATTCCGGCATTGGGCTGGAAATTCCGCTTTCGGAATTGTGCACAGAAAGGGTTTGCAAACCGCTGAATCCACACATGAGTTTAACTGTGTCAGTTGAATGCACACATTGACAACCACTCAGTTAGATAGCTCCGTTTTGGTTTTTGAAGCAGATATTTCTCTGTACAGCCTATGGTCCCATTCACTCGGGAATATCCCAACACAGCTCCTAGAAGAAACGGGTTTCTAACTCTGAATCTCAACATAGTTTCAACTCTCTTAGGCGAACGAACGCACAGAAGAGCAGTTTCAAGGAAACGTTTCTCCTGAGTTTAAACGAAGTCTTACTGCTGTTTCGTACGTATGCGGGCATTGGGCTGGAAATGCCGGTTCCGGGATTCTGCACGGAAACGGTTTGCAAACCGCTGAATCCACACATGAGTTTAACTCTGTCAGTTGAATGCACACATTGACAACCAATCAGTTAGATAGCTCCGTTTGGGTTTTAGAAGCACATATTTCTCTGTACAGCCTATGGTCCCATTCACTCGGGAATATCCCAACGCAGCTCCTAGAAGGAACGTGTTTCTAACTCGCAGAATGCCAACATAGATTCACCTCTCTTAGGTGAACCAACGCACAGCAGAGCAGTTTCAAGGAAACGTTTCTCCTGAGTTTTAGACGAAGTCTTACTGGTGTTTCGTATGTATGCCGGCATTGGGCTGGAAATGCCGGTTTCGGGATTCTGCACAGAAAGGGTTTGCAAACCGCTGAAACCACACATGAGTTTAACTGTGTCAGTTGAACGCACACATTGACAACCACTCAGTTAGACAGCTCCGTTTTGGTTTTAGAAGCAGATATTTCTCTGTACAGCCTATGGTCCCATTCACTCGGGAATATCCCAACACAGTTCCTAGAAGAAGCGTGTTTCTAACTCACTGAATCTCAACATAGTTTCAAATCTCGTAGGCGAACGAATGCACAGAAGAGCAGTTTCAAGGAAACGTTTCTCCTGCGTTTAAACGAAGTCTTACTGCTGTTTTGTACGTATGCCGGCTTTGGCTGGAAATGTCGGTTTCGGGATTCTGCACAAAAATGGTTTGCAAACCGGTGAATCCACAAATGAGTTTAACTCTATCACTTGCATGCACACATTGACAACCATTCAGTTAGATATCTCCGTTTTGGATTTAGAAGCAGATATTTCTCTGTACAGCCTATGGACCCATTCACTCGGGAATATCCCAACGCAGCTCCTAGAAGAAACGTGTCTCTAGCACGCTGAATGTCAACGTATATTCAACTATCTTAGGTGAAGGAACGCACAGCAGAGCATTTTTAAGGAAACGTTTCTCCTGAGTTTCAGACGAAGACTTAATGCTGTTTCGTAGGTATTCTGGCATTGGGCTGGAAATTCCGGTTTCGGAATTCTGCACAGAAAGTGTTTGCAAACCGCTGAATCCACACATGAGTTTAACTGTTTCAGTTGAATGCACATATTGACAACCACTCAGTTAGATAGCTCCGTTTTGGTTTTAGAAGCAGATATTTCTCTGTACAGCCTATGGTCGCATTCACTCGGGAATATCCCAACGCAGCGCCTTGAAGAAACGTGTTTCTAACTCTCTGAATCTCAACATAGATTCAACTCTCTTAGGCGAACGAAAGCTCAGCAGATCAATTTCACGGAAACGTTTCTCCTGAGTTTAAACGACGTCTTACTGCTGTTTTGTACGTATGCCGGCAATGGGCTGGAAATGCCGGTTTCGGGATTCTGCACAGAAAGGGTTTGCAAACCGCTGAATCCACACATGAGTTTAACTGTGTCAGTTGAATGCACACATTGACAACCACTCAATTAGATAGCAGCGTTTGGGTTTTAGAAGCAGATATTTCTCTGTACAGCATATGGTCCCATTCACTCGGGAATGTCCCAACGCAGCTCCTAGAAGAAACGTGTTTCTAACTCGCAGAATCCCAACATAGATTCACCTCTCTTAGGTGAACCAACGCACAGCAGAGCAGTTTCAAGGAAACGTTTCTCCTGAGTTTTAGACGAAGTCTTTCTGCTGTTTCGTATGTATGCCGGCATTGGGCTAGAAATGCCGGTTTCGGGATTCTGCACAGAAAGGGTTTGCAAACCGCTGAATACACACGTCAGTTTAACTCTGTCAGTTGAATGCAGACATTGACAACCATTTAGTTAGAAAGCTCCGTTTTGGTTTTAGGAGCAGATATTTTTCTCTACAGCCTATGGTCCCATTCACTCGAGAATATCCCAACGCACCTCCTAGAAGAAACGTGTTTCTGACTCGCTGAATCTCAACATAGATTCAACTCTCTTAGGTGAACGAACGCACAGCAGAGCAGTTTCAAGGAAACGTTTCTCCTGAGTTTCAGACGAAGTTTCCTGCTGTTTAGTACGTATGCCGGCATTGGGCTGGAAATACCGGTTTTGGGATTCTGCACAGAAAGGGTTTGCAAACCGCTGAATCCACACATGAGTTTAACTGTGTCAGTTGAACGCACACATTGACAACCACTCAGTTAGATAGCTCCGTTTTGGTTTTAGAAGCAGATATTTCTCTGTTCAGCCTATGGTCCCATTCACTCGAGAATATCCCAACACAGGCCCTAGAAGAAGCGTGTTTCTAACTCACTGAATCTCAACATAGTTTCAACTCTCTTAGGCGAACGAATGCACAGAAGAGCAGTTTTAAGGAAACGTTTCTCCTGAGTTTTAGACGAAGTCTTACTGCTGTTTCGTAAGTATGCCGGCATTGGGCTGGAAATGCCGGTTTCGGGATTCTGCACAGAAAGGGTTTGCAAACCGCTGAAACCACACATGAGTTTAACTGTGTCAGTTGAACGCACACATTGACAACCACTCAGTTAGACAGCTCCGTTTTGGTTTTAGAAGCAGATATTTCTCTGTACAGCCTATGGTCCCATTCACTCGGGAATATCCCAACACAGTTCCTAGAAGAAGCGTGTTTCTAACTCACTGAATCTCAACATAGTTACAAATCTCGTAGGCGAATGAATGCACAGAAGAGCAGTTTCAAGGAAACGTTTCTCCTGCGTTTAAACGAAGTCTTACTGCTGTTTTGTACGTATGCCGGCTTTGGCTGGAAATGTCGGTTTCGGGATTCTGCACAGAAAGGGTTTGCAAACCGGGGAATCCACACATGAATTTAACTCTGTCACTTGCATGCACACATTGACAACCATTCAGTTAGATAGCTCCGTTTTGGTTTTAGAAGCAGATATTTCTCTGTACAGCCTATGGACCAATTCACTCGGGAATATCCCAACGTAGCTCCTAGAAGAAACGTGTCTCTAGCACGCTAAATCTCAACATATATTCAACTCTCTTAGGTGAAGGAACGCACAGCAGAGCAGTTTCAAGGAAACGTTTCTCCTGAGTTTCAGACGAAGACTTACTGCTGTTTCGTACGTATTCCGGCATTGGGCGGGAAATTCCGTTTTCGGAATTGTGCACACAAAGGGTTTGCAAACCGCTGAATCCACACATGAGTTTAACTGTGTCAGTTGAATGCACACATTGACAACCACTCAGTTAGATAGCTCCGTTTTGGTTTTAGAAGCAGATATTTCTCTGTACAGCCTATGGTCGCATTCACTCGGGAATATCCCAACACAGCTCCTAGAAGAAAGGTGTTTCTAACTCTGAATCACAACATAGTTTCAACTCTCTTAGGCGAACGAACGCACAGAAGAGCAGTTTCAAGGAAACGTTTCTCCTGAGTTTAAACGAAGTCTTACTGCTGTTTTGTACGTATGCGGGCATTGGGCTGGAAATGCCGGTTTCGGGATTCTGCACGGAAACGGTTTGCAAACCGCTGAATCCACACATGAATTTAACTGTGTCAGTTGAACGCACACATTGACAGCCACTCAGTTAGATAGCTCCGTTTTGGTTTTAGAAGCAGATATTTCTCTGTACAGCCTATGGTCCCGTTCACTCGGGAATATCCCAACACAGCTCCTAGAAGATACGTGTTTCTAACTCAATGAATCTCAACATAGTTTCAAGTCTCTTAGGCGAACGAACGCACAGAAGAGCAGTTTCAAAGAAACGTTTCTCCTGCGTTTAAACGAAGTCTTACTGCTATTTTTTACGTATGCGGCATTGGGCTGGAAATGTCAGTTCCGGGATTCTGCACAGAAAGGGTTTGCAAACCGGTGAATCCACACATGAGTTTAACTCTATCACTTGCATGCACACACTGACAACCATTCTGTTAGATATCTCCGTTTTGGATTTAGAAGCAGATATTTCTCTATACAGCCTATGGACCCATTCACTCGGGAATATCCCAACGCATCTCCTAGAAGAAACGTGTCTCTAGCACGCTGAATCTCAACATATATTCAACTCTCTTAGGTGAAGGAACGCACATCAGAGCAGTTTCAAGGAAACGTTTCTCCTGAGTTTCACACGAAGACTTAGTGCTGTTTCGTACGTATTCCGGCATTGGGCGGGAAATTCCGGTTTCGGAATTCTGCACAGAAAGGGTTTGCAAACCGCTGAATCCACACATGAGTTTCACTGTGTCAGTTCAATGCACACATTGACAACCACTCAGTTAGATACCTCCGTTTTGGTTTTAGAAGCAGATATTTCTCTGTACAGCCTATGGTCCCATTCACTCGGGAATATCCCAACACAGCTCCTAAAAGAAACGTGTTTCTAACTCGCTGAATCTCAACATAGATTCAAGTCTCTTAGGCGAGCGAAAGCACAGCAGAGCAATTTCACGGAAACGTTTCTCCTGAGTTTAAATGAAGTCTTACTGCTGTTTTGTACGTATGCCGGCATTGGTCTGGAAATGCCGGTTTCGGAATTCTGCACAGAAAGGGTTTGCTAACCGCTGAATCCACACATGAGTTTAACTGTGTCAGTTGAACGCACACATTGACAACCACTCAGTTAGATAGCTCCGTTTTGGTTTTAGAAGCAGATATATCTCTGTACAGCCTATGGTCCCATTCACTCGGAAATATCCCAACACAGCTCCTTGAAGAAGCGTGTATCTTACTCACTGAATCTCAACATAGTTTCAACCCTCTTAGGCGAACGAATGCACAGAAGAGCAGTTTCAAGGAAACGTTTCTCCTGCGTTTAAACGTAGTCTTACTGCTGTTTTGTACGTATTCCGGCATTGGGCTGGAAATGTCGGTTCGGGATTCTGCACAGAAAGGGTTTGCAAACCGGTGAATCCACACATGAGTTTAACTCTATCACTTGCATGCACACATTGACAACCATTCAGTTAGATATCTCCGTTTTGGATTTAGAAGCAGATATTTCTCTGTACAGCCTATGGACCCATTCACTCGGGAATATCCCAACGCAGCTCCTAGAAGAAACGTGTCTCTATCACGCTGAATCTCAACATATTTTCAACTCTCTAAGGTGAAGGATCGCACAGCAGAGTAGTTTCAAGGAAACGTTTCTCCTGAGTTTCAGACGAAGACTTACTGCTGTTTCGTACGTATTCCGGCATTGGGCTGGAAATTCCGGTTTCGGAATTCTGCACAGAAAGGGTTTGCAAACCGCTGAATCCACACATGAGTTTAACTCTGTCAGTTGAATGCACACATTGACAACCACTCAGTTAGATAGCTCCGTTTGGGTTTTAGAAGCAGATATTTCTCTGTACAGCCTATGGTCCCATTCACTCGGGAATATCCCAACGCAGCTCCTAGAAGAAACGTGTTTCTAACTCGCAGAATGCCGACATAGATTCACCTCTCTTAGGTGAACCAACGCACAGCAGAGCAGTTTCAAGGAAACGTTTCTCCTGAGTTTTAGACGAAGTCTTACTGCTGTTTCGTATGTATGCCGGCATTGGGCTGGAAATGCCGGTTTCGGGATTCTGCACAGAAAGGGTTTGCAAACCGCTGAATCCACACATGAGTTTAACTATGTGAGATCAAAGTACACATTGACAACCATTCAGTTAGATAGTTCCGTTTTGGTTTTAGAAGCAGATATTTCTCTGTACAGCCTATGGTCACATTCACTCGGGAATATCCCAACGCAGCTCCTAGAAGAAACGTGTTTCTGACTCGCTGAATCTCAACATAGATTCAACTCTCTTAGGTGAACGAACGCACAGCAGAGCAGTTTCAAGGAAACGTTTCTCCTGAGTTTCAGACGAAGTTTCCTGCTGTTTAGTACGTATGCCTGCATTGGGCTGGAAATACCAGTTTTGGGATTCTGCACAGAAAGGGTTTGCAAACCGCTGAATCCACACGTGAGTTTAACTCTGTCAGTTGAATGCACACATTGACAGCCATTCAGTTAGATAGCTCCGTTTTGGTTTTAGGAGCAGATTTTTCTCTGTACAGCCTATGGTCCCATTCACTCGGGAATATCCCAACGCAGCTCCTAGAAGAAACGTGTTTCTGACTCGCTGAATCGCAACATAGATTCAACTCTCTTAGGTGAACGAACGCACAGCAGAGCAATTTCAAGGAAAAGTTTCTCCTGAGTTTTAGACGAAGTTTCCTGCTGTTTAGTACGTATGCCGGCATTGGGCTGGAAATACCGGTTTCGGGATTCTGCACAGAAAGGGTTTGCAAACCGCTGAATCCACACATGAGTTTAACTGTGTCAGTTGAACGCACACATTGACAACCACTCAGTTGGATAGCTCCGTTTTGGTTTTAGAAGCAGATATTTCTCTGTTCAGCCTATGGTCCCATTCACTCGAGAATATCCCAACACAGGTCCTAGAAGAAGCGTGTTTCTAACTCACTGAATCTCAACATAGTTTCAACTCTCTTAGGCGAACGAATGCACAGAAGAGCAGTTTCAAGGAAACGTTTCTCCTGAGTTTAAACGAAGTCTTACTGCTGTTTTGTACGTATGCCGGCATTGGACTGGAAATGTCGGTTTCGGGATTCTGCACAGAAAGGGTTTGCAAACCGGTGAATCCACACATGAATTTAACTCTGTCACTTGCATGCACACATTGACAACCATTCAGTTAGATAGCTCCGTTTTGGTTTTAGAAGCAGATATTTCTCTGTACAGCCTATGGACCAATTCACTCGGGAATATCCCAACGTAGCTCCCAGAAGAAACGTGTCTCTAGCACGCTGAATCTCAACATATATTCAACTCTCTTAGGTGAAGGAACGCACAGCAGAGCAGTTTCAAGGAAACGTTTCTCCTGAGTTTCAGACGAAGACTTACTGCTGTTTCGTACGTATTCCGGCATTGGGCTGGAAATTCCGGTTTCGGAATTGTGCACAGAAAGGGTTTGCAAACCGCTGAATCCACACATGAGTTTAACTGTGTCAGTTGAATGCACATATTGACAACCACTCAGTTAGATAGCTCCGTTTTGGTTTCAGAAGCAGATATTTCTCTGTACAGCCTATGGTCGCATTCACTCGGGAATATCCCAACGCAGCTCCTTGAAGAAACGTGTTTCTAACTCGCTGAATCTCAACATAGATTCAACTCTCTTAGGCGAACGAAAGCACAGCAGATCAATTTCACGGAAACGTTTCTCCTGAGTTTAAACGACGTCTTACTGCTGTTTTGTACGTATGCCGGCAATGGGCTGGAAATGCCGGTTTCGGGACTCTGCACAGAAAGGGTTTGCAAACCGCTGAATCCACACATGAGTTTAACTATGTGAGATCAATGCACACATTGACAACCATTCAGTTAGATAGTTCCGTTTTGGTTTTAGAAGCAGATATTTCTCTGTACAGCCTATGGTCGCATTCACTCGGGAATATCCCAACGCAGCTCCTAGAAGAAACGTGTTTCTAACTCGCTGAATCTCAACATAGATTCAACTCTCTTAGGCGAACGAAAGCACAGCAGATCAATTTGACGGAAACGTTTCTCCTGAGTTTAAACGAAGTCTTACTGCTGTTTTGTACATATGCCGGCATTGGGCTGGAAATGCCGGTTTCGGGATTCTGCACAGAAAGGGTTTGCAAACCGCTGAATCCACACATGAGTTTAACTGTGTCAGTTCAATGCACACATTGACAACCACTCAATTAGATAGCTCCGTTTGGGTTTTAGAAGCAGATATTTCTCTGTACAGCATATGGTCCCATTCACTCGGGAATATCCCAACGCAGCTCCTAGAAGAAACGTGTTTCTAACTCGCAGAATCCCAACATAGATTCACCTCTCTTAGGTGAACCAACGCACAGCAGAGCAGTTTCGAGGAAACCTTTCTCCTGAGTTTTAGACGAAGTCTTTCTGCTGTTTCGTATGTATGCTGTCATTGGGCTGGAAATGCCGGTTTCGGGATTCTGCACAGAAAGGGTTTGCAAACCGCTGAAAACACACGTCAGTTTAACTCTGTCAGTTGAATGCAGACATTGACAACCATTTAGTTAGATAGCTCCGTTTTGGTTTTAGGAGCAGATATTTTTCTCTACAGCCTATGGTCCCATTCACTCGAGAATATCCCAACGCAGCTCCTAGAAGAAACGTGTTTCTGACTCGCTGAATCTCAACATAGATTCAACTCTCTTAGGTGAACGAACGCACAGCAGAGCAGTTTCATGGAAACGTTTCTCCTGAGTTTCAGACGAAGTTTCCTGCTGTTTAGTACGTATGCCGGCCTTGGGCTGGAAATACCAGTTTTGGGATTCTGCACAGAAAGGGTTTGCAAACCGCTGAATCCACACGTGAGTTTAACTCTGTCAGTTGAATGCACACATTGACAGCCATTCAGTTAGATAGCTCCGTTTTGGTTTTAGGAGCAGATTTTTCTCTGTACATCCTATGGTCCCATTCACTCGGGAATATCCCAACGCAGCTCCTAGAAGAAACGTGTTTCTGACTCGCTGAATCGCAACATAGTTTCAACTCTCTTAGGTGAACGAACGCACAGCAGAGCACTTTCAAGGAAACGTTTCTCCTGAGTTTTAGACGAAGTTTCCTGCTGTTTAGTACATATGCCGGCATTGGGCTGGAAATACCGGTTTCGGGATTCTGCACAGAAAGGGTTTGCAAACCGCTGAATCCACACATGAGTTTAACTGTGTCAGTTGAACGCACACATTGACAACCACTCAGTTAGATAGCTCCGTTTTGGTTTTAGAAGCAGATATTTCTCTGTTCAGCCTATGGTCCCATTCACTCGAGAATATCCCAACACAGGTCTTAGAAGAAGCGTGTTTCTAACTCACTGAATCTCAACATAGTTTCAACTCTCTTAGGCGAACGAATGCACAGAAGAGCAGTTTCAAGGAAACGTTTCTCCTGAGTTTAAACGAAGTCTTACTGCTGTTTTGTACGTATGCCGGCATTGGACTGGAAATGTCGGTTTCGGGATTCTGCACAGAAAGGGTTTGCAAACCGGTGAATCCACACATGAATTTAACTCTGGCACTTGCATGCACACATTGACAACCATTCAGTTAGATAGCTCCGTTTTGGTTTTAGAAGCAGATATTTCTCTGTACAGCCTATGGACCAATTCACTCGGGAATATCCCAACGCAGCTCCTAGAAGAAACGTGTCTCTAGCACGCTGAATCTCAACATATATTCAACTCTCTTAGGTGAAGGAACGCACAGCAGAGCAGTTTCAAGGAAACGTTTCTCCTGAGTTTCAGACGAAGACTTACTGCTGTTTCGTACGTATTCCGGCATTGGGCTGGAAATTCCGTTTTCGGAATTGTGCACAGAAAGGGTTTGCAAACCGCTGAATCCACACATGAGTTTAACTGTGTCAGTTGAATGCACACATTGACAACCACTCAGTTAGATAGCTCCGTTTTGGTTTTAGAAGCAGATATTTCTCTGTACAGCCTATGGTCACATTCACTCGGGAATATCCCAACACAGCTCCTAGAAGAAACGTGTTTCTAACTCTGAATCTCAACATAGTTTCAACTCTCTTAGGCGAACGAACGCACAGAAGAGCAGTTTCAACGAAACGTTTCTCCTGAGTTTAAACGAAGTCTTACAGCTGTTTTGTACGTATGCGGGCATTGGGCTGGAAATGCCGGTTTCGGGATTCTGCACGGAAACGGTTTGCAAACCGCTGAATCCACACATGAGTTTAACTCTGTCAGTTGAATGCACACATTGACAACCACTCAGTTAGATAGCTCCGTTTGGGTTTTAGAAGCAGATATTTCTCTGTACAGCCTATGGTCCCATTCACTCGGGAATATCCCAACACAGTTCCTAGAAGAAGAGTGTTTCTAACTCACTGAATCTCAACATAGTTTCAAATCTCGTAGGCGAACGAATGCACAGAAGAGCAGTTTCAAGGAAACGTTTCTCCTGCGTTTAAACGAAGTCTTACTGCTGTTTTGTACGTATGCCGGCTTTGGCTGGAAATGTCGGTTTCGGGATTCTGCACAGAAATGGTTTGCAAACCGGTGAATCCACACATGAGTTTAACTCTATCACTTGCATGCACACATTGACAACCATTCAGTTAGATATCTCCGTTTTGGATTTAGAAGCAGATATTTCTCTGTACAGCCTATGGACCCATTCACTCGGGAATATCACAACGCAGCTCCTAGAAGAAACGTGTCTCCAGCACGCTGAATCTCAACATATATTCAACTATCTTAGGTGAAGGAACGCACAGCAGAGCATTTTTAAGGAAACGTTTCTCCTGAGTTTCAGACGAAGACTTACTGCTGTTTCGTACGTATTCTGGTATTGGGCTGGAAATTGCGGTTTCGGAATTCTGCACAGAAAGTGTTTCCAACCGCTGAATCCACACATGAGTTTAACTGTTTCAGTTGAATGCACATATTGACAACCACTCAGTTAGATAGCTCCGTTTTGGTTTTAGAAGCAGATATTTCTCTGTACAGCCTATGGTCGCATTCACTCGGGAATATCCCAACGCAGCTAATTGAAGAAACGTGTTTCTAACTCGCTGAATCTCAACATAGATTCAACTCTCTTAGGCGAACGAAAGCACAGCAGATCAATTTCACGGAAACGTTTCTCCTGAGTTTAAACGAAGTCTTACTGCTGTTTTGTACGTATGCCGGCATTGGACTGGAAATGCCGGTTTCGGGATTCTGCACAGAAAGGGTTTGCAAACCGCTGAATCCACACATGAGTTTAACTGCGTCAGTTGAACGCACACATTGACAACCACTCAGTTAGATAGCTCCGTTTTGGTTTTAGAAGCAGATATTTCTCTGTTCAGCCTATGCTCCCATTCACTCGAGAATATCCCAACACGGGTCCTAGAAGAAGCGGGTTTCTAACTCACTGAATCTCAACATAGTTTCAACTCTCTTAGGCGAACGAATGCACAGAAGAGCAGTTTCAAGGAAACGTTTCTCCTGAGTTTAAACGAAGTCTTACTGCTGTTTTGTACGTATGCCGGCATTGGACTGGAAATGTCGGTTTCGGGATTCTGCACAGAAAGGGTTTGCAAACCGGTGAATCCACACATGAATTTAACTCTGTCACTTGCATGCACACATTGACAACCATTCAGTTAGGTAGCTCCGTTTTGGTTTTAGAAGCAGATATTTCTCTGTACAGCCTATGGACCAATTCACTCGGGAATATCCCAACGCAGCTCCTAGAAGAAACGTGTCTCTAGCACGCTGAATCTCAACATATATTCAACTCTCTTAGGTGAAGGAACGCACAGCAGAGCAGTTTCAAGGAAACGTTTCTCCTGAGTTTCAGACGAAGACTTACTGCTGTTTCGTACGTATTCCGGCATTGGGCGGGAAATTCCGTTTTCGGAATTGTGCACAGAAAGGGTTTGCAAACCGCTGAATCCACACATGAGTTTAACTGTGTCAGTTGAATGCACACATTGACAACCACTCAGTTAGATAGCTCCGTTTTGGTTTTAGAAGCAGATATTTCTCTGTACAGCCTATGGTCCCATTCACTCGGGAATATCCCAACACAGCTCCTAGAAGAAACGTGTTTCTAACTCTGAATCTCAACATAGTTTCAACTCTCTTAGGCGAACGAACGCACAGAAGAGCAGTTTCAAGGGAACGTTTCTCCTGAGTTTAAACGAAGTCTTACTGCTGTTTTGTACGTATGCGGGCATTGGGCTGGAAATGCCGGTTTCGGGATTCTGCACGGAAACGGTTTGCAAACCGCTGAATCCACACATGAGTTTAATTCTGTCAGTTGAATGCACACATTGACAACCACTCAGTTAGATAGCTCCGTTTGGGTTTTAGAAGCAGATATTTCTCTGTACAGCCTATGGTCCCATTCACTCGGGAATATCCCAACGCAGCTCCTAGAAGAAACGTGTTTCTAACTCGCAGAATCCCAACATAGATTCACCTCTCTTAGGTGAACCAACGCACAGCAGAGCAGTTTCAAGGAAACGTTTCTCCTGAGTTCTAGACGAAGTCTTTCTGCTGTTTCGTATGTATGCCGGCTTGGGCTGGAAATGCCGGTTTCGGGATTCTGCACAGAAAGGGTTTGCAAACCGCTGAATACACACGTCAGTTTAACTCTGTCAGTTGAATGCAGAAATTGACAACCATTTAGTTAGATAGCTCCGTTTTGGTTTTAGGAGCAGATATTTTTCTCTACAGCCTATGGTCCCATTCACTCGAGAATATCCCAACGCAGCTCCTAGAAGAAACGTGTTTCTGACTCGCTGAATCTCAACATAGATTCAACTCTCTTAGGTGAACGAACGCACAGCAGAGCAGTTTCAAGGAAACGTTTCTCCTGAGTTTCAGACAAAGTTTCCTGCTGTTTAGTACGTATGCCGGCATTGGGCTGGAAATACCGGTTTTGGGATTCTGCACAGAAAGGGTTTGCAAACCGCTGAATCCACACATGAGTTTAACTGTGTCAGTTGAACGCACACATTGACAACCACTCAGTTAGATAGCTCCGTTTTGGTTTTAGAAGCAGATATTTCTCTGTTCAGCCTATGGTCCCATTCACTCGAGAATATCCCAACACAGGTCCTAGAAGAAGCGTGTTTCTAACTCACTGAATCTCAACATAGTTTCAACTCTCTTAGGCGAACGAATGCACAGAAGAGCAGTTTCAAGGAAACGTTTCTCCTGAGTTTAAACGAAGTCTTACTGCTGTTTTGTACGTATGCCGGCATTGGACTGGAAATGTCGGTTTCGGGATTCTGCACAGAAAGGGTTTGCAAACCGGTGAATCCACACATGAATTTAACTCTGTCACTTGCATGCACACATTGACAACCATTCAGTTAGATAGCTCCGTTTTGGTTTTAGAAGCAGATATTTCTCTGTACAGCCTATGGACCAATTCACTCGGGAATATCCCAACGCAGCTCCTAGAAGAAACGTGTCTCTAGCACGCTGAATCTCAACATATATTCAACTCTCTTAGGTGAAGGAACGCACAGCAGAGCAGTTTCAAGGAAACGTTTCTCCTGAGTTTCAGACGAAGACTTACTGCTGTTTCGTACGTATTCCGGCATTGGGCTGAAAATTCCGTTTTCGGAATTGTGCACAGAAAGGGTTTGCAAACCGCTGAATCCACACATGAGTTTAACTGTGTCAGTTGAATGCACACATTGACAACCACTCAGTTAGATAGCTCCGTTTTGGTTTTAGAAGCAGATATTTCTCTGTACAGCCTATGGTCCCATTCACTCGGGAATATCCCAACACAGCTCCTAGAAGAAACGTGTTTCTAACTCTGAATCTCAACATAGTTTCAACTCTCTTAGGCGAACGAACGCACAGAAGAGCAGTTTCAAGGAAACGTTTCTCCTGAGTTTAAACGAAGTCTAACTGCTGTTTTGTACGTATGCGGGCATTGGGCTGGAAATGCCGGTTTCGGGATTCTGCACGGAAACGGTTTGCAAACCGCTGAATCCACACATGAGTTTAACTCTGTCAGTTGAATGCACACATTGACAACCACTCAGTTAGATAGCTCCGTTTGGGTTTTAGAAGCAGATATTTCTCTGTACAGCCTATGGTCCCATTCACTCGGGAATATCCCAACACAGTTCCTAGAAGAAGCGTGTTTCTAACTCACTGAATCTCAACATAGTTTCAAATCTCGTAGGCGAACGAATGCACAGAAGAGCAGTTTCAAGGAAACGTTTCTCCTGCGTTTAAACGAAGTCTTACTGCTGTTTTGTACGTATGCCGGCTTTGGCTGGAAATGTCGGTTTCGGGATTCTGCACAGAAATGGTTTGCAAACCGGTGAATCCACACATGAGTTTAACTCTATCACTTGCATGCACACATTGACAACCATTCAGTTAGATATCTCCGTTTTGGATTTAGAAGCAGATATTTCTCTGTACAGCCTTTGGACCCATTCACTCGGGAATATCACAACGCAGCTCCTAGAAGAAACGTGTCTCCAGTACGCTGAATCTCAACATATATTCAACTATCTTAGGTGAAGGAACGCACAGCAGAGCATTTTTAAGGAAACGTTTCTCCTGAGTTTCAGACGAAGGCTTACTGCTGTTTCGTACGTATTCTGGTATTCGGCTGGAAATTGCGGTTTCGGAATTCTGCACAGAAAGTGTTTGCAAACCGCTGAATCCACACATGAGTTTAACTGTTTCAGTTGAATGCACATATTGACAACCACTCAGTTAGATAGCTCCGTTTTGGTTTTAGAAGCAGATATTTCTCTGTACAGCCTATGGTCGCATTCACTCGGGAATATCCCAACGCAGCTCCTTGAAGAAACGTGTTTCTAACTCGCTGAATCTCAACATAGATTCAACTCTCTTAGGCGAACGAAAGCACAGCAGATCAATTTCACGGAAACGTTTCTCCTGAGTTTAAACGACGTCTTACTGCTGTTTTGTACGTATGCCGGCAATGGGCTGGAAATGCCGGTTTCGGGATTCTGCACAGAAAGGGTTTGCAAACCGCTGAATCCACACATGAGTTTAACTGCGTCAGTTGAACGCACACATTGACAACCACTCAGTTAGATAGCTCCGTTTTGGTTTTAGAAGCAGATATTTCTCTGTTCAGCCTATGCTCCCATTCACTCGAGAATATCCCAACACGGGTCCTAGAAGAAGCGGGTTTCTAACTCACTGAATCTCAACATAGTTTCAACTCTCTTAGGCGAACGAATGCACAGAAGAGCAGTTTCAAGGAAACGTTTCTCCTGAGTTTAAACGATGTCTTACTGCTGTTTTGTACGTATGCCGGCATTGGACTGGAAATGTCGGTTTCGGGATTCTGCACAGAAAGGGTTTGCAAACCGGTGAATCCACACATGAATTTAACTCTGTCACTTGCATGCACGCATTGACAAGCATTCAGTTAGATAGCTCCGTTTTGGTTTTAGAAGCAGATATTTCTCTGTACAGCCTATGGACCAATTCACTCGGGAATATCCCAACGCAGCTCCTAGAAGAAACGTGTCTCTAGCACGCTGAATCTCAACATATATTCAACTCTCTTAGGTGAAGGAACGCACAGCAGAGCAGTTTCAAGGAAACGTTTCTCCTGAGTTTCAGACGAAGACTTACTGCTGTTTCGTACGTATTCCGGCATTGGGCGGGAAATTCCGTTTTCGGAATTGTGCACAGAAAGGGTTTGCAAACCGCTGAATCCACACATGAGTTTAACTGTGTCAGTTGAATGCACACATTGACAACCACTCAGTTAGATAGCTCCGTTTTGGTTTTAGAAGCAGATATTTCTCTGTACAGCCTATGGTCCCATTCACTCGGGAATATCCCAACACAGCTCCTAGAAGAAACGTGTTTCTAACTCTGAATCTCAACATAGTTTCAACTCTCTTAGGCGAACGAACGCACAGAAGAGCAGTTTCAAGGGAACGTTTCTCCTGAGTTTAAACGAAGTCTTACTGCTGTTTTGTACGTATGCGGGCATTGGGCTGGAAATGCCGGTTTCGGGATTCTGCACGGAAACGGTTTGCAAACCGCTGAATCCACACATGAGTTTAACTCTGTCAGTTGAATGCACACATTGACAACCACTCAGTTAGATAGCTCCGTTTGGGTTTTAGAAGCAGATATTTCTCTGTACAGCCTATGGTCCCATTCACTCGGGAATATCCCAACGCAGCTCCTAGAAGAAACGTGTTTCTAGCTCGCAGAATCCCAACATAGATTCACCTCTCTTAGGTGAACCAACGCACAGCAGAGCAGTTTCAAGGAAACGTTTCTCCTGAGTTCTAGACGAAGTCTTTCTGCTGTTTCGTATGTATGCCGGCATTGGGCTGGAAATGCCGGTTTCGGGATTCTGCACAGAAAGGGTTTGCAAACCGCTGAATACACACGTCAGTTTAACTCTGTCAGTTGAATGCAGAAATTGACAACCATTTAGTTAGATAGCTCCGTTTTGGTTTTAGGAGCAGATATTTTTCTCTACAGCCTATGGTCCCATTCACTCGAGAATATCCCAACGCAGCTCCTAGAAGAAACGTGTTTCTGACTCGCTGAATCTCAACATAGATTCAACTCTCTTAGGTGAACGAACGCACAGCAGAGCAGTTTCAAGGAAACGTTTCTCCTGAGTTTCAGACAAAGTTTCCTGCTGTTTAGTACGTATGCCGGCATTGGGCTGGAAATACCGGTTTTGGGATTCTGCACAGAAAGGGTTTGCAAACCGCTGAATCCACACGTGAGTTTAACTGTGTCAGTTGAACGCACACATTGACAACCACTCAGTTAGATAGCTCCGTTTTGGTTTTAGAAGCAGATATTTCTCTGTTCAGCCTATGGTCCCATTCACTCGAGAATATCCCAACACAGGTCCTAGAAGAAGCGTGTTTCTAACTCACTGAATCTCAACATAGTTTCAACTCTCTTAGGCGAACGAATGCACAGAAGAGCAGTTTCAAGGAAACGTTTCTCCTGAGTTTAAACGAAGTCTTACTGCTGTTTTGTACGTATGCCGGCATTGGACTGGAAATGTCGGTTTCGGGATTCTGCACAGAAAGGGTTTGCAAACCGGTGAATCCACACATGAATTTAACTCTGTCACTTGCATGCACACATTGACAACCATTCAGTTAGATAGCTCCGTTTTGGTTTTAGAAGCAGATATTTCTCTGTACAGCCTATGGACCAATTCACTCGGGAATATCCCAACGCAGCTCCTAGAAGAAACGTGCCTCTAGCACGCTGAATCTCAACATATATTCAACTCTCTTAGGTGAAGGAACGCACAGCAGAGCAGTTTCAAGGAAACGTTTCTCCTGAGTTTCAGACGAAGACTTACTGCAGTTTCGTACGTATTCCGGCATTGGGCTGAAAATTCCGTTTTCGGAATTGTGCACAGAAAGGGTTTGCAAACCGCTGAATCCACACATGAGTTTAACTGTGTCAGTTGAATGCACACATTGACAACCACTCAGTTAGATAGCTCCGTTTTGGTTTTAGAAGCAGATATTTCTCTGTACAGCCTATGGTCCCATTCACTCGGGAATATCCCAACACAGCTCCTAGAAGAAACGTGTTTCTAACTCTGAATCTCAACATAGTTTCAACTCTCTTAGGCGAACGAACGCACAGAAGAGCAGTTTCAAGGAAACGATTCTCCTGAGTTTAAACGAAGTCTTACTGCTGTTTTGTACGTATGCGGGCATTGGGCTGGAAATGCCGGTTTCGGGATTCTGCACGGAAACGGTTTGCAAACCGCTGAATCCACACATGAGTTTAACTCTGTCAGTTGAATGCACACATTGACAACCACTCAGTTAGATAGCTCCGTTTGGGTTTTAGAAGCAGATATTTCTCTGTACAGCCTATGGTCCCATTCACTCGGGAATATCCCAACACAGTTCCTAGAAGAAGCGTGTTTCTAACTCACTGAATCTCAACATAGTTTCAAATCTCGTAGGCGAACGAATGCACAGAAGAGCAGTTTCAAGGAAACGTTTCTCCTGCGTTTAAACGAAGTCTTACTGCTGTTTTGTACGTATGCCGGCTTTGGCTGGAAATGTCGGTTTCGGGATTCTGCACAGAAATGGTTTGCAAACCGGTGAATCCACACATGAGTTTAACTCTATCACTTGCATGCACACATTGACAACCATTCAGTTAGATATCTCCGTTTTGGATTTAGAAGCAGATATTTCTCTGTACAGCCTATGGACCCATTCACTCGGGAATATCACAACGCAGCTCCTAGAAGAAACGTGTCTCCAGCACGCTGAATCTCAACATATATTCAACTATCTTAGGTGAAGGAACGCACAGCAGAGCATTTTTAAGGAAACGTTTCTCCTGAGTTTCAGACGAAGACTTACTGCTGTTTCGTACATATTCTGGTATTGGGCTGGAAATTCCGGTTTCGGAATTCTGCACAGAAAGTGTTTGCAAACCGCTGAATCCACACATGAGTTTAACTGTTTCAGTTGAATGCACATATTGACAACCACTCAGTTAGATAGCTCCGTTTTGGTTTTAGAAGCAGATATTTCTCTGTACAGCCTATGGTCGCATTCACTCGGGAATATCCCAACACAGCTCCTTGAAGAAACGTGTTTCTAACTCGCTGAATCTCAACATAGTTTCAACTCTCTTAGGCGAACGAATGCACAGAAGAGCAGTTTCAAGGAAACGTTTCTCCTGAGTTTAAACGAAGTCTTACTGCTGTTTTGTACGTATGCCGGCATTGGACTGGAAATGTCGGTTTCGGGATTCTGCACAGAAAGGGTTTGCAAACCGGTGAATCCACACATGAATTTAACTCTGTCACTTGCATGCACACATTGACAACCATTCAGTTAGATAGCTCCGTTTTGGTTTTAGAAGCAGATATTTCTCTGTACAGCCTATGGACCAATTCACTCGGGAATATCCCAACGCAGCTCCTAGAAGAAACGTGTCTCTAGCACGCTGAATCTCAACATATATTCAACTCTCTTAGGTGAAGGAACGCACAGCAGAGCAGTTTCAAGGAAACGTTTCTCCTGAGTTTCAGACGAAGACTTACTGCTGTTTCGTACGTATTCCGGCATTGGCCTGAAAATTCCGTTTTCGAAATTGTGCACAGAAAGGGTTTGCAAACCGCTGAATCCACACATGAGTTTAACTGTGTCAGTTGAATGCACACATTGACAACCACTCAGTTAGATAGCTCCGTTTTGGTTTTAGAAGCAGATATTTCTCTGTACAGCCTATGGTCCCATTCACTCGGGAATATCCCAACACAGCTCCTAGAAGAAACGTGTTTCTAACTCTGAATCTCAACATAGTTTCAACTCTCTTAGGCGAACGAACGCACAGAAGAGCAGTTTCAAGGAAACGTTTCTCCTGAGTTTAAACGAAGTCTTACTGCTGTTTTGTACGTATGCGGGCATTGGGCTGGAAATGCCGGTTTCGGGATTCTGCACGGAAACGGTTTGCAAACCGCTGAATCCACACATGAGTTTAACTCTGTCAGTTGAATGCACACATTGACAACCACTCAGTTAGATAGCTCCGTTTTGGTTTTAGAAGCAGATATTTCTCTCTACAGCCTATGGTCCATTCTCTCGGGAATATCCCAACGCAGCTCCTAGAAGAAACGTGTTTCTGACTTGCTGAATCTCAACATAGATTCAACTCTCTTAGGTGAATGAACGCACAGCACAGCAGTTTCAAGGAAACGTTTCTCCTGAGTTTTTGACGAAGTTTCCTGCTGTTTAGTACGTATGACGGCATTGGGCTGGAAATACCGGTTTTGGGATTCTGCACAGAAAGGGTTTGCAAACCGCTGAATCCACACCTGAGTTTAACTCTGTCAGTTGAATGCACACATGGACAACCATTCAGTTAGATAGCTCCGTTTTTGTTTTAGGAGCAGATATTTCTCTGTACAGCCTATGGTCCCATTCACTCGGGAATATCCCAACGCAGCTCCTAGAAGAAACGTGTTTCTGACTCGCTGAATCTGCACATAGATTCAACTCTCTTAGGTGAACGAACGCACAACAGAGCACTTTCAAGGAAACGTTTCTCCTGAGTTTTAGACGAAGTTTCCTGCTGTTTAGTACATATGCCGGTATTGCGCTGGAAATACCGGTTTCGGTATTCTGCACAGAAAGGGTTTGCAAAGCGCTGAATCCACACATGAGTTTAACTCTGTCAGTTGAACGCACACATTGACAACCACTCAGTTAGATAGCTCCGTTTTGGTTTTAGAAGCAGATATTTCTCTGTACAGCCCATGGTCCCATTCACTCGGGAATATCCCAACACAGCTCCTAGAAGATACGTGTTTCTAACTCAATGAATCTCAACATAGTTTCAAGTCTCTTAGGCGAACGAACGCACGGAAGAGCAGTTTCAAAGAAACGTTTCTCCTGCGTTTCAACGAAGTCTTACTGCTATTTTGTACGTATGCGGCATTGGGCTGGAAATGTCGGTTCCGGGATTCTGCACAGAAAGGGCTTGGAAACCGGTGAATCCACACATGAGTTTAACTCTATCACTTGCATGCACACATTGACAACCATTCTGTTAGATATCTCCGTTTGGGATTTAGAAGCAGATATTTCTCTGTACAGCCTATGGACCAATTCACTCGGGAATATCCCAACGCAGCTCCTAGAAGAAACGTGTCTCTAGCACGCTGAATCTCAACATATATTCAACTCTCTTAGGTGAAGGAACGCACAGCAGAGCAGTTTCAAGGAAACGTTTCTCCTGAGTTTCAGACGAAGACTTAGTGCTGTTTCGTACGTATTCCGGCATTGGGCGGGAAATTCCGGTTTCGGAATTCTGCACAAAAAGGGTTTGCAAACCGCTGAATCCACACATGAGTTTAACTGTGTCAGTTGAATGCACACATTGACAACCACTCAGTTAGATAGCTCCGTTTTGGTTTTAGAAGCAGATATTTCTCTGTACAGCCTATGTTCCCATTCACTCGGGAATATCCCAACACAGCTCCTAGAAGAAACGTGTTTCTAACTCTGAAACTCAACATAGTTTCAACTCTCTTAGGCGAACGAACGCACAGAAGAGCAGTTTCAAGGGAACGTTTCTCCTGAGTTTAAACGAAGTCTTACTGCTGTTTTGTACGTATGCGGGCATTGGGCTGGAAATGCCGGTTTCGGGCTTCTGCACGGAAACGGTTTGCAAACCGCTGAATCCACACATGAGTTTAACTCTGTCAGTTGAATGCACACATTGACAACCACTCAGTTAGATAGCTCCGTTTTGGTTTTAGAAGCAGATATTTCTCTCTACAGCCTATGGTCCCGTTCACTCGGGAATATCCCAACACAGCTCCTTGAAGAAGCGTGTTTCTTACTCACTGAATCTCAACATAGTTTCAACTCTCTTTGGCGAACGAATGCACAGAAGAGCAGTTTCAAGGAAACGTTTCTCCTGCGTTTAAATGAAGTCTTACTGCTGTTTTGTACGTATTCCGACATTGGGCTGGAAATGTCGGATTCGGGATTCTGCACAGAAAGGGTTTGCAAACCGGTGAATCCACACATGAGTTTAACTCTATCTCTTGCATGCACACATTGACAACCATTCAGTTAGATATCTCCGTTTTGGATTTAGAAGCAGATATTTCTCTGTACAGCCTATGGACCAATTCACTCGGGAATATCCCAACGCAGCTCCTAGAAGAAACGTGTCTCTAGCACGCTGAATCTCAACATATTTTCAACTCTCTAAGGTGAAGGATCGCACAGCAGAGCAGTTTTAAGGAAACGTTTCTCCTGAGTTTCAGACGAAGACTTACTGCTGTTTCGTACGTATTCCGGCATTGGGCTGGGAATTCTGGTTTCGGAATTCTGCACAGAAAGGGTTTGCAAACCGCTGAATCCACACGTGATTTTAACTCGGACAGTTGAACGCACACATTGACAACCACTCAGTTAGAAAGCTCCATTTTGGTTTTAGAAACAGATATTTCTCTGTACAGCCTATGGTCCCAATCACTCGGGAATATCCCAACGCAGCTCCTAGAAGAAACGTGTTTCTAACTCGCTGAATCTCAACATAGATTCAACTCTCTTAGGCGAACGAAAGCACAGCAGATAAATTTCACGGAAACGTTTCTCCTGAGTTTAAACGAAGTCTTACTGCTGTTTTGTTCGTATGCCGGCATTGGTCTTGAAATGCCGGTTTCGGGATTCTGCACAGAAAGGGTTTGCAAACCACTGAATCCACACATGAGTTTAACTCTGTCAGTTGAACGCACACATTGACAGCCACTCAGTTAGATAGCTCCGTTTTGGTTTTAGAAGCAGATATTTCTCTGTACAGCCTATGGTCCCATTCACTCGGGAATATCCCAACGCAGCTCCTAGAAGGAAAGTGTTTCTGACTCGCTGAGTCTCAACATAGATTAAACTCTCTTAGGTGAGCGAACGCACAGCAGAGCAGTTTCAAGGAAACGTTTCTCCTGAGTTTTAGATGAAGTTTCCTGCTGTTTAGTACATATGCCGGCATTGGACTGGAAATACCAGTTTTGGGATTCTGCACAGAAAGGGTTTGCAAACCGCTGAATACACACGTCAGTTTAACTCTGTCAGTTGAATGCAGACATTGACAACCATTTAGTTAGATAGCTCCGTTTTGGTTTTAGGAGCAGATATTTCTCTCTACAGCCTATGGTCCCATTCTCTCGGGAATATCCCAACGCTGCTCCTAGAAGAAACGTGTTTCTGACTCGCTGAATCTCAACATAGATTCAACTCTCTTAGGTGAATGAATGCACAGCAGAGCAGTTTCAAGGAAACGTTTCTCCTGAGTTTTCGACGAAGTTTCCTGCTGTTTAGTACGTATGCCGGCATTGGGCTGGAAATACCGGTTTTGGGATTCTGCACAGAAAGGGTTTGCAAACCGCTGAATCCACACCTGAGTTTAACTCTGTCAGTTGAATGCACACATTGACAACCATTCAGTTAGATAGCTCCGTTTTTGTTTTGGAGCAGATATTTCTCTGTACAGCCTATGGTCCCATTCACTCGGGAATATCCCAACGCAGCTCCTAGAAGAAACGTGTTTCTGACTCGCTGAATCTCAACATAGATTCAACTCTCTTAGGTGAACGAACGCACAACAGAGCACTTTCAAGGAAACGTTTCTCCTGAGTTTTAGACGAAGTTTCCTGCTGTTTAGTACATATGCCGGTATTGCACTGGAAATACCGGTTTCGGTATTCTGCACAGAAAGGGTTTGCAAACCGCTGAATCCACACATGAGTTTAACTCTGTCAGTTGAACGCACACATTGACAACCACTCAGTTAGATAGCTCCGTTTTGGTTTTAGAAGCAGATATTTCTCTGTACAGCCTATGGTCCCATTCACTCGGCAATATCCCAACACAGCTCCTAGAAGATACGTGTTTCTAACTCAATGAATCTCAACATAGTTTCAAGTCTCTTAGGCGAACGAACGCACGGAAGAGCAGTTTCAAAGAAACGTTTCTCCTGCGTTTAAACGAAGTCTTACTGCTATTTTGTACGTATGCGGCATTGCGCTGGAAATGTCGGTTCCGGGATTCTGCACAGAAAGGGTTTGGAAACCGGTGAATCCACACATGAGTTTAACTCTATCACTTGCATGCACACATTGACAACCATTCTGTTAGATATCTCCGTTTTGGATTTTGAAGCAGATATTACTCTGTACAGCCTATGGTCCCATTCACTCGGGAATATCCCAACACAGTTCCTAGAAGAAGCGTGTTTCTAACTACACTGAATCTCAACATAGTCTCAAATCTCGTAGGCGAACGAATGCACAGAAGAGCAGTTTCAAGGAAACGTTTCTCCTGCGTTTAAACGAAGTCTTACTGCTGTTTTGTACGTATGCCGGCTTTGGCTGGAAATGTCGGTTTCGGGATTCTGCACAGAAAGGGTTTGCAAACCGGTGAATCCACACATGAGTTTAACTCTATCACTTGCATGCACACATTGACAACCATTCAGTTAGATATCTCCGTTTTGGATTTAGAAGCAGATATTTCTCTGTACTGCCTATGGACCCATTCACTCGGGAATATCCCAACGCAGCTCCTAGAAGAAACGTGTCTCTAGCACGCTGAATCTCAACATATATTCAACTATCTTAGGTGAAGGAACGCACAGCAGAGCATTTTTAAGGAAACGTTTCTCCTGAGTTTCAGACGAAGACTTACTGCTGTTTCGTACGTATTCTGGCATTGGGCTGGATATTCCGGTTTTGGAATTCTGCACAGAAAGTGTTTGCAAACCGCTGAATCCACACATGGGTTTAACTGTTTCAGTTGAATGCACATATTGACAACCATTCAGTTAGATAGCTCCGTTTTGGTTTTAGAAGCAGATATTTCTCTGTACAGCCTATGGTCGCATTCACTCGGGAATATCCCAACGCAGCTCCTTGAAGAAACGTGTTTCTAACTCGCTGAATCTCAACATAGATTCAACTCTCTTAGGCGAACGAAAGCACAGCAGATCAATTTCACGGAAACGTTTCTCCTGAGTTTAAACGACGACTTACTGCTGTTTTGTACGTATGCCGGCAATGGGCTGGAAATGCCGGTTTCGGGATTCTGCACAGAAAGGGTTTGCAAACCGCTGAATACACACATGAGTTTAACTATGTGAGATCAATGCACACATTGACAACCATTCAGTTAGATAGTTCCGTTTTGGTTTTAGAAGCAGATATTTCTCTGTACAGCCTATGGTCCCATTCACTCGGGAATATCCCAACGCAGCTCCTAGAAGAAACGTGTTTCTAACTCGCTGAATCTCAACATAGATTCAACTCTCTTAGGCGAACGAAAGCACAGCAGATCAATTTGACGGAAACGTTTCTCCTGAGTTTAAACGAAGTCTTACTACTGTTTTGTACGTATGCCGGCACTGGGCTGGAAATGCCGGTTTCGGGATTCTGCACAGAAAGGGTTTGCAAACCGCTGAATCCACACATGAGTTTAACTGTGTCAGTTGAATGCACACATTGACAACCACTCAATTAGATAGCTCCGTTTGGGTTTTAGAAGCAGATATTTCTCTGTACAGCGTATGGTCCCATTCACTCGGGAATATCCCAACGCAGCTCCTAGAAGAAACGTGTTTCTAACTCGCAGAATCCCAACATAGATTCACCTCTCTTAGGTGAACCAACGCACAGCAGAGCAGTTTCAAGGAAACGTTTCTCCTGAGTTCTAGAGGAAGTCTTTCTGCTGTTTCGTATGTATGCCGGCATTGGGCTGGAAATGCCGGTTTCGGGATTCTGCACAGAAAGGGTTTGCAAACCGCTGAATACACACGTCAGTTTAACTCTGTCAGTTGAATGCAGAAATTGACAACCATTTAGTTAGATAGCTCCGTTTTGGTTTTAGAAGCAGATATTTCTCTGTTCAGCCTATGGTCCCATTCACTCGAGAATATCCCAACACAGGTCCTAGAAGAAGCGTGTTTCTAACTCACTGAATCTCAACATAGTTTCAACTCTCTTAGGCGAACGAATGCACAGAAGAGCAGTTTCAAGGAAACGTTTCTCCTGAGTTTAAACGAAGTCTTACTGCTGTTTTGTACGTATGCCGGCATTGGACTGGAAATGTCGGTTTCGGGATTCTGCACAGAAAGGGTTTGCAAACCGGTGAATCCACACATGAATTTAACTCTGTCACTTGCATGCACACATTGACAACCATTCAGTTAGATAGCTCCGTTTTGGTTTTAGAAGCAGATATTTCTCTGTACAGCCTATGGACCAATTCACTCGGGAATATCCCAACGCAGCTCCATAAGAAACGTGTCTCTAGCACGCTGAATCTCAACATATATTCAACTCTCTTAGGTGAAGGAACGCACAGCAGAGCAGTTTCAAGGAAACGTTTCTCCTGAGTTTCAGACGAAGACTTACTGCTGTTTCGTACGTATTCCGTCATTGGGCTGGAAATTCCGGTTTCGGAATTGTACACAGAAAGGGTTTGGAAACCGGTGAATCCACACATGAGTTTAACTGTGTCAGTTGAATGCACACATTGACAACCACTCAGTTAGATACCTCCGTTTTGGTTTTAGAAGCAGATATTTCTCTGTACAGCCTATGGTCCCATTCATCGGGAATATCCCAACACAGCTCCTAGAAGAAACGTGTTTCTAACTCTGAATCTCAACATAGTTTCAACTCTCTTAGGCGAACGAACGCACAGAAGAGCAGTTTCAAGGAAACGTTTCTCCTGAGTTTAAACGAAGTCTTACTGCTGTTTTGTACGTATGCGGGCATTGGGCTGGAAATGCCGGTTTCGGGATTCTGCACGGAAACGGTTTGCAAACCGCTGAATCCACACATAAGTTTAACTCTGTCAGTTGAATGCACACATTGACAACCACTCAGTTAGATAGCTCCGTTTGGGTTTTAGAAGCAGATATTTCTCTGTACAGCCTATGGTCCCATTCACTCGGGAATATCCCAACACAGTTCCTAGAAGAAGCGTGTTTCTAACTCACTGAATCTCAACATAGTTTCAAATCTCGTAGGCGAACGAATGCACAGAAGAGCAGTTTCAAGGAAACGTTTCTCCTGCGTTTAAACGAAGTCTTACTGCTGTTTTGTACGTATGCCGGCTTTGGCTGGAAATGTCGGTTTCGGGATTCTGCACAGAAATGGTTTGCAAACCTGTGAATCCACACATGAGTTTAACTCTATCACTTGTATGCACACATTGACAACCATTCAGTTAGATATCTCCGTTTTGGATTTAGAAGCAGATATTTCTCTGTACAGCCTATGGACCCATTCACTCGGGAATATCCCAACGCAGCTCCTAGAAGAAACGTCTCTCTAGCACGCTGAATCTCAACATATATTCAACTATCTTAGGTGAAGAAACGCACAGCAGAGCATTTTTAAGGAAACGTTTCTCCTGAGTTTCAGACGAAGACTTACTGCTGTTTCGTACGTATTCTGGTATTGGGCTGGAAATTGCGGTTTCGGAATTCTGCACAGAAAGTGTTTGCAAACCGCTGAATCCACACATGAGTTTAACTGTTTCAGTTGAATGCACATATTGACAACCACTCAGTTAGATAGCTCCGTTTTGGTTTTAGAAGCAGATATTTCTCTGTACAGCCTATGGTCGCATTCACTCGGGAATATCCCAACGCAGCTAATTGAAGAAACGTGTTTCTAACTCGCTGAATCTCAACATAGATTCAACTCTCTTAGGCGAACGAAAGCACAGCAGATCAATTTCACGGAAACGTTTCTCCTGAGTTTAAACGACGTCTTACTGCTGTTTTGTACGTATGCCGGCAATAGGCTGGAAATGCCGGTTTCGGGATTCTGCACAGAAAGGGTTTGCAAACCGCTGAATCCACACATGAGTTTAACTGTGTCAGTTGAACGCACACATTGACAACCACTCAGTTAGATAGCTCCGTTTTGGTTTTAGAAGCAGATATTTCTCTGTTCAGCCTATGGTCCCATTCACTCGAGAATATCCCAACACGGGTCCTAGAAGAAGCGGGTTTCTAACTCACTGAATCTCAACATAGTTTCAACTCTCTTAGGCGAGCGAATGCACAGAAGAGCAGTTTCAAGGAAACGTTTCTCCTGAGTTTAAACGAAGTCTTACTGCTGTTTTGTACGTATGCCGGCATTGGACTGGAAATGTCGGTTTCGGGATTCTGCACAGAAAGGGTTTGCAAACCGGTGAATCCGCACATGAATTTAACTCTGTCACTTGCATGCACACATTGACAACCATTCAGTTAGATAGCTCCGTTTGGTTTTAGAAGTAGATATTTCTCTGTACAGCCTATGGACCAATTCACTCGGGAATATCCCAACGCAGCTCCTAGAAGAAACGTGTCTCTAGCACGCTGAATCTCAACATATATTCAACTCTCTTAGGTGAAGGAACGCACAGCAGAGCAGTTTCAAGGAAACGTTTCTCCTGAGTTTCAGACGAAGACTTACTGCTGTTTCGTACGTATTCCGGCATTGGGCGGGAAATTCCGTTTTCGGAATTGTGCACAGAAAGGGTTTGCAAGCCGCTGAATCCACACATGAGTTTAACTGTGTCAGTTGAATGCACACATTGACAACCACTCAGTTAGATAGCTCCGTTTGGGTTTTAGAAGCAGATATTTCTCTGTACAGCCTATGGTCCCATTCACTCGGGAATATCCCAACACAGCTCCTAGAAGAAACGTGTTTCTAACTCTGAATCTCAACATAGTTTCAACTCTCTTAGGCGAACGAACGCACAGAAGAGCAGTTTCAAGGGAACGTTTCTCCTGAGTTTAAACGAAGTCTTACTGCTGTTTTGTACGTATGCGGGCATTGGGCTGGAAATGCCGGTTTCGGGATTCTGCACGGAAACGGTTTGCAAACCGCTGAATCCACACATGAGTTTAACTCTGTCAGTTGAATGCACACATTGACAACCACTCAGTTAGATAGCTCCGTTTGGGTTTTAGAAGCAGATATTTCTCTGTACAGCCTATGGTCCCATTCACTCGGGAATATCCCAACGCAGCTCCTAGAAGAAACGTGTTTCTAACTCGCAGAATCCCAACATAGATTCACCTCTCTTAGGTGAACCAACGCACAGCAGAGCAGTTTCAAGGAAACGTTTCTCCTGAGTTCTAGACGAAGTCTTTCTGCTGTTTCGTATGTATGCCGGCATTGGGCTGGAAATGCCGGTTTCGGGATTCTGCACAGAAAGGGTTTGCAAACCGCTGAATACACACGTCAGTTTAACTCTGTCAGTTGAATGCAGAAATTGACAACCATTTAGTTAGATAGCTCCGTTTTGGTTTTATGAGCAGATATTTTTCTCTACAGCCTATGGTCCCATTCACTCGAGAATATCCCAACGCAGCTCCTAGAAGAAACGTGTTTCTGACTCGCTGAATCTCAACATAGATTCAACTCTCTTAGGTGAACGAACGCACAGCAGAGCAGTTTCAAGGAAACGTTTCTCCTGAGTTTCAGACAAAGTTTCCTGCTGTTTAGTACGTATGCCGGCATTGGGCTGGAAATACCGGTTTCGGGATTCTGCACAGAAAGGGTTTGCAAACCGCTGAATCCACACATGACTTTAACTGTGTCAGTTGAACGCACACATTGACAACCACTCAGTTAGATAGCTCCGTTTTGGTTTTAGAAGCAGATATTTCTCTGTTCAGCCTATGGTCCCATTCACTCGAGAATATCCCAACACAGGTCCTAGAAGAAGCGTGTTTCTAACTCACTGAATCTCAACATAGTTTCAACTCTCTTAGGCGAACGAATGCACAGAAGAGCAGTTTCAAGGAAACGTTTCTCCTGAGTTTAAACGAAGTCTTACTGCTGTTTTGTACGTATGCCGGCTTTGGCTGGAAATGTCGGTTTCGGGAATCTGCACAGAAATGGTTTGCAAACCGGTGAATCCACACATGAGTTTAACTCTATCACTTGCATGCACACATTGACAACCATTCAGTTAGATATCTCCGTTTTGGATTTAGAAGCAGATATTTCTCTGTACAGCCTATGGACGCATTCACTCGGGAATATCCCAACGCAGCTCCTAGAAGAAACGTGTCTCCAACACGCTGAATCTCAACATATATTCAACTATCTTAGGTGAAGGAACGCACAGCAGAGCATTTTTAAGGAAACGTTTCCCCTGAGTTTCAGACGAAGACTTACTGCTGTTTTCGTACGTATTCTGGTATTGGGCTGGAAATTCCGGTTTCGGAATTCTGCACAGAAAGTGTTTGCAAACCGCTGAATCCACACATGAGTTTAACTGTTTCAGTTGAATGCACATATTGACAACCACTCAGTTAGATAGCTCCGTTTTGGTTTTAGAAGCAGATATTTCTCTGTACAGCCTATGGTCGCATTCACTCGGGAATATCCCAACGCAGCTCCTTGAAGAAACGTGTTTCTAACTCGCTGAATCTCAACATAGATTCAACTCTCTTAGGCGAACGAAAGCACAGCAGATCAATTTCACGGAAACGGTTCTCCTGAGTTTAAACGACGTCTTACTGCTGTTTTGTACGTATGCCGGCAATGGGCTGGAAATGCCGGTTTCGGGATTCTGCACAGAAAGGGTTTGCAAACCGCTGAATCCACACATGAGTTTAACTGTGTCAGTTGAACGCACACATTGACAACCACTCAGTTAGATAGCTCCGTTTGGGTTTTAGAAGCAGATATTTCTCTGTACAGCCTATGGTCCCATTCACTCGAGAATATCCCAACACGGGTCCTAGAAGAAGCGTGTTTCTAACTCACTGAATCTCAACATAGTTTCAACTCTCTTAGGCGAACGAATGCACAGAAGAGCAGTTTCAAGGAAACGTTTCTCCTGAGTTTAAACGAAGTCTTACTGCTGTTTTGTACGTATGCCGGCATTGGACTGGAAATGTCGGTTTCGGGATTCTGCACAGAAAGGGTTTGCAAACCGGTGAATCCACACATGAATTTAACTCTGTCACTTGCATGCACACATTGACAACCATTCAGTAAGATAGCTCCGTTTTGGTTTTAGAAGCAGATATTTCTCTGTACAGCCTATGGACCAATTCACTCGGGAATATCCCAACGCAGCTCCTAGAAGAAACGTGTCTCTAGCACGCTGAATCTCAACATATATTCAACTCTCTTAGGTGAAGGAACGCACAGCAGAGCAGTTTCAAGGAAACGTTTCTCCTGAGTTTCAGACGAAGACTTACTGCTGTTTCGTACGTATTCCGGCATTGGGCTGAAAATTCCGTTTTCGGAATTGTGCACAGAAAGGGTTTGCAAACCGCTGAATCCACACATGAGTTTAACTGTGTCAGTTGAATGCACACATTGACAACCACTCAGTTAGATAGCTCCGTTTTGGTTTTAGAAGCAGATATTTCGCTGTACAGCCTATGGTCCCATTCACTCGGGAATATCCCAACACAGCTCCTAGAAGAAACGTGTTTCTAACTCTGAATCTCAACATAGTTTCAACTCTCTTAGGCGAACGAACGCACAGAAGAGCAGTTTCAAGGAAACGTTTCTCCTGAGTTTAAACGAAGTCTTACTGCTGTTTTGTACGTATGCGGGCATTGGGCTGGAAATGCCGGTTTCGGGATTCTGCACGGAAACGGTTTGCAAACCGCTGAATCCACACATGAGTTTAACTCTGTCAGTTGAATGCACACATTGACAAACACTCAGTTAGATAGCTCCGTTTGGGTTTTAGAAGCAGATATTTCTCTGTACAGCCTATGGTCCCATTCACTCGGGAATATCCCAACACAGTTCCTAGAAGAAGCGTGTTTCTAACTCACTGAATCTCAACATAGTTTCAAATCTCGTAGGCGAACGAATGCACAGAAGAGCAGTTTCAAGGAAACGTTTCTCCTGCGTTTAAACGAAGTCTTACTGCTGTTTTGTACGTATGCCGGCATTGGACTGGAAATGTCGGTTTCGGGATTCGGCACAGAAAGGGTTTGCAAATCGGTGAATCCACACATGAATTTAACTCTGTCACTTGCATGCACACATTGACAACCATTCAGTTAGATAGCTCCGTTTTGGTTTTAGAAGCAGATATTTCTCTGTACAGCCTATGGACCAATTCACTCGGGAATATCCCAACGCAGTTCCTAGAAGAAACGTGTCTCTAGCACGCTGAATCTCAACATATATTCAACTCTCTTAGGTGAAGGAACGCACAGCAGAGCAGTTTCAAGGAAACGTTTCTCCTGAGTTTCAGACGAAGACTTACTGCTGTTTCGTACGTATTCCGGCATTGGGCTGGAAATTCCGTTTTCGGAATTGTGCACAGAAAGTGTTTGCAAACCGCTGAATCCACACATGAGTTTAACTGTGTCAGTTGAATGCACACATTGACAACCACTCAGTTAGATAGCTCCGTTTTGGTTTTAGAAGAAGATATTTCTCTGTACAGCCTATGGTCCCATTCACTCGGGAATATCCCAACACAGCTCCTAGAAGAAACGTGTTTCTAACTCTGAATCTCAACATAGTTTCAACTCTCTTAGGCGAACGAACGCACAGAAGAGCAGTTTCAAGGGAACGTTTCTCCTGAGTTTAAACGAAGTCTTACTGCTGTTTTGTACGTATGCGGGCATTGGGCTGGAAATGCCGGTTTCGGGATTCTGCACGGAAACGGTTTGCAAACCGCTGAATCCACACATGAGTTTTACTCTGTCAGTTGAATGCACACATTGACAACCACTCAGTTAGATAGCTCCGTTTGGGTTTTAGAAGCAGATATTTCTCTGTGCAGCCTATGGTCCCATTCACTCGGGAATATCCCAACGCAGCTCCTAGAAGAAACGTGTTTCTAACTCGCAGAATCCCAACATAGATTCACCTCTCTTAGGTGAACCAACGCACAGAAGAGCAGTTTCAAGGAAACGTTTCTCCTGAGTTCTAGACGAAGTCTTTCTGCTGTTTCGTATGTATGCCGGCATTGGGCTGGAAATGCCGGTTTCGGGGTTCTGCACAGAAAGGGTGTGCAAACCGCTGAATACACACGTCAATTTAACTCTGTCAGTTGAATGCAGAAATTGACAACCATTTAGTTAGATAGCTCCGTTTTGGTTTTAGGAGCAGATATTTCTCTCTACAGCCTATGGTCCCATTCTCTCGGGAATATCCCAACGCAGCTCCTAGAAGAAACGTGTTTCTGACTCGCTGAATCTCAACATAGATTCAACTCTCTTAGGTGAATGAACGCACAGCAGAGCAGTTTCAAGGAAACGTTTCTCCTGAGTTTTCGACGAAGTTTCCTGCTGTTTAGTACGTATGACGGCATTGGGCTGGAAATACCGGTTTTGGGATTCTGCACAGAAAGGGTTTGCAAACCGCTGAATCCACACCTGAGTTTAACTCTGTCAGTTGAATGCACACATGGACAACCATTCAGTTAGATAGCTCCGTTTTTGTTTTAGGAGCAGATATTTCTCTGTACAGCCTATGGTCCCATTCACTCGGGAATATCCCAACGCAGCTCCTAGAAGAAACGTGTTTCTGACTCGCTGAATCTGCACATAGATTCAACTCTCTTAGGTGAATGAACGCACAACAGAGCACTTTCAAGGAAACGTTTCTCCTGAGTTTTAGACGAAGTTTCCTGCTGTTTAGTACATATGCCGGTATTGCGCTGGAAATACCGGTTTCGGTATTCTGCACAGAAAGGGTTTGCAAAGCGCTCAATCCACACATGAGTTTAACTCTGTCAGTTGAACGCACACATTGACAACCACTCAGTTAGATAGCTCCGTTTTGGTTTTAGAAGCAGATATTTCTCTGTACAGCCTATGGTCCCATTCACTCGGGAATATCCCAACACAGCTCCTAGAAGATACGTGTTTCTAACTCAATGAATCTCAACATAGTTTCAAGTCTCTTAGGCGAACGAACGCACGGAAGAGCAGTTTCAAAGAAACGTTTCTCCTGCGTTTCAACGAAGTCTTACTGCTATTTTGTACGTATGCGGCATTGGGCTGGAAATGTCGGTTCCGGGATTCTGCACAGAAAGGTTTTGGAAACCGGTGAATCCACACATGGGTTTAACTCTATCACTTGCATGCACACATTGACAATATTCTGTTAGATATCTCCGTTTGGGATTTAGAAGCAGATATTTCTCTGTACAGCCTATGGACCAATTCACTCGGGAATATCCCAACGCAGCTCCTAGAAGAAACGTGTCTCTAGCACGCTGAATCTCAAAATATATTCAACTCTCTTAGGTGAAGGAACGCACAGCAGAGCAGTTTCAAGGAAACGTTTCTCCTGAGTTTCAGACGAAGACTTAGTGCTGTTTCGTACGTATTCCGGCATTGGGCGGGAAATTCCGGTTTCGGAATTCTGCACAGAAAGGGTTTGCAAACCGCTGAATCCACACATGAGTTTAACTGTGTCAGTTGAATGCACACATTGACAACCACTCAGTTAGATAGCTCCGTTTTGGTTTTAGAAGCAGATATTTCTCTGTACAGCCTATGGTCCCATTCACTCGGGAATATCCCAACACAGCTCCTAGAAGAAACGTGTTTCTAACTCTGAATCTCAACATAGTTTCAACTCTCTTAGGCGAACGAACGCACAGCAGAGCAGTTTCAAGGGAACGTTTCTCCTGAGTTTAAACGAAGTCTTACTGCTGTTTTGTACGTATGCGGGCATTGGGCTGGAAATGCCGGTTTCGGGATTCTGCACGGTAACGGTTTGCAAACCGCTGAATCCACACATGAGTTTAACTCTGTCAGTTGAATGCACACATTGACAACCACTCAGTTAGATAGCTCCGTTTTGGTTTTAGAAGCAGATATTTCTCTCTACAGCCTATGGTCCCGTTCACTCGGGAATATCCCAACACAGCTCCTTGAAGAAGCGTGTTTCTTACTCACTGAATCTCAACATAGTTTCAACTCTCTTAGGCGAACGAATGCACAGAAGAGCAGTTTCAAGGAAACGTTTCTCCTGCGTTTAAATGAAGTCTTACTGCTGTTTTGTACGTATTCCGACATTGGGCTGGAAATGTCGGATTCGGGATTCTGCACAGAAAGGGTTTGCAAACCGGTGAATCCACACATGAGTTTAACTCTATCACTTGCATGCACACATTGACAACCATTCAGTTAGATATCTCCGTTTTCGATTTAGAAGCAGATATTTCTCTGTACAGCCTATGGACCCATTCACTCGGGAATATCCCAACGCAGCTCCTAGAAGAAACGTGTCTCTAGCACGCTGAATCTCAACATATTTTCAACTCTCTAAGGTGAAGGATCGCACAGCAGAGCAGTTTCAAGGAAACGTTTCTCCTGAGTTTCAGACGAAGACTTACTGCTGTTTCGTACGTATTCCGGCATTGGGCTGGGAATTCTGGTTTCGGAATTCTGCTCAGAAAGGGTTTGCAACCGCTGAATCCACACGTGACTTTAACTCGGACAGTTGAACGCACACATTGACAACCACTCAGTTAGAAAGCTCCGTTTTGGTTTTAGAAACAGATATTTCTCTGTACAGCCTATGGTCCCAATCACTCGGGAATATACCAACGCAGCTCCTAGAAGAAACGTGTTTCTAACTCGCTGAATCTCAACATAGATTCAACTCTCTTAGGCGAACGAAAGCACAGCAGATAAATGTCACGGAAACGTTTCTCCTGAGTTTAAACGAAGTCTTACTGCTGTTTTGTTCGTATGCCGGCATTGGTCTTGAAATGCCGGTTTCGGGATTCTGCACAGAAAGGGTTTGCAAACCACTGAATCCACACATGAATTTAACTCTGTCAGTTGAACGCACACATTGACAGCCACTCAGTTAGATAGCTCCGTTTTGGTTTTAGAAGCAGATATTTCTCTGTACAGCCTATGGTCCCAATCACTCGGGAATATCCCAACGCAGCTCCTAGAAGAAACGTGCTTCTGACTCGCTGAATCTCAACATAGATTCAACTCTCTTAGGTGAATGAACGCACAGCAGAGCAGTTTCAAGGAAACATTTCTCCTGAGTTTTCGACGAAGTTTCCTGCTGTTTAGTACGTATGCCGGCATTGGGCTGGAAATACCGGTTTTGGGATTCTGCACAGAAAGGGTTTGCAAACCGCTGAATCCACACCTGAGTTTAACTCTGTCAGTTGAATGCACACATTGACAACCATTCAGTTAGATAGCTCCGTTTTTGTTTTAGGAGCAGATATTTCTCTGTACAGCCTATGGTCCCATTCACTCGGGAATATCCCAACGCAGCTCCTAGAAGAAACGTGTTTCTGACTCGCTGAATCTCAACATAGGTTCAACTCTCTTAGGTGAACGAACGCACAACAGAGCACTTTCAAGGAAACGTTTCTCCTGAGTTTTAGACGAAGTTTCCTGCTGTTTAGTACATATGCCGGTATTGCGCTGGAAATACCGGTTTCGGTATTCTGCACAGAAAGGGTTTGCAAACCGCTGAATCCACACATGAGTTTAACTCTGTCAGTTGAACGAACACATTGACAACCACTCAGTTAGATAGCTCCGTTTTGGTTTTAGAAGCAGATATTTCTCTGTACAGCCTATGGTCCCATTCACTCGGGAATATCCCAACACAGCTCCTAGAAGATACGTGTTTCTAACTCAATGAATCTCAACATAGTTTCAAGTCTCTTAGGCGAACGAACGCACGGAAGAGCAGTTTCAAAGAAACGTTTCTCCTGCGTTTAAACGAAGTCTTACTGCTATTTTGTACGTATGCGGCATTGCGCTGGAAATGTTGGTTCCGGGATTCTGCACAGAAAGGGTTTGGAAACCGGTGAATCCACACATGAGTTTAACTCTATCACTTGCATGCACACATTGACAACCATTCTGTTAGATATCTCCGTTTTGGATTTAGAAGCAGATATTACTCTGTACAGCCTATGGTCCCATTCACTCGGGAATATCCCAACACAGTTCCTAGAAGAAGCGTGTTTCTAACTACACTGAATCTCAACATAGTCTCAAATCTCGTAGGCGAACGAATGCACAGAAGAGCAGTTTCAAGGAAACGTTTCTCCTGCGTTTAAACGAAGTCTTACTGCTGTTTTGTACGTATGCCGTCTTTGGCTGGAAATGTCGGTTTCGGGATTCTGCACAGAAAGGGTTTGCAAACCGGTGAATCCACACATGAGTTTAACTCTATCACTTGCATGCACACATTGACAACCATTCAGTTAGATATCTCCGTTTTGGATTTAGAAGCAGATATTTCTCTGTACAGCCTATGGACCCATTCACTCGGGAATATCCCAACGCAGCTCCTAGAAGAAACGTGTCTCTAGCACGCTGAATCTCAACATATATTCAACTATCTTAGGTGAAGGAACGCACAGCAGAGCATTTTTAAGGAAACGTTTCTCCTGAGTTTCAGACGAAGACTTACTGCTGTTTCGTACGTATTCAGGCATTGGGCTGGATATTCCGGTTTCGGAATTCTGCACAGAAAGTGTTTGCAAACCGCTGAATCCACACATGGGTTTAACTGTTTCAGTTGAATGCACATATTGACAACCATTCAGTTAGATAGCTCCGTTTTGGTTTTAGAAGCAGATATTTCTCTGTACAGCCTATGGTCGCATTCACTCGGGAATATCCCAACGCAGCTCCTTGAAGAAACGTGTTTCTAACTCGCTGAATCTCAACATAGATTCAACTCTCTTAGGCGAACGAAAGCACAGCAGATCAATTTCACGGAAACGTTTCTCCTGAGTTTAAACGACGTCTTACTGCTGTTTTGTACGTATGCCGGCAATGGGCTGGAAATGCCGGTTTCGGGATTCTGCACAGAAAGGGTTTGCAAACCGCTGAATACACACATGAGTTTAACTATGTGAGATCAATGCACACATTGACAACCATTCAGTTAGATAGTTCCGTTTTGGTTTTAGAAGCAGATATTTCTCTGTACAGCCTATGGTCCCATTCACTCGGGAATATCCCAACGCAGCTCCTAGGAGAAACGTGTTTCTAACTCGCTGAATCTCAACATAGATTCAACTCTCTTAGGCGAACGAAAGCACAGCAGATCAATTTGACGGAAACGTTTCTCCTGAGTTTAAACGAAGTCTTACTGCTGTTTTGTACGTATGCCGGCACTGGGCTGGAAATGCCGGTTTCGGGATTCTGCACAGAAAGGGTTTGCAAACCGCTGAATCCACACATGAGTTTAACTGTGTCAGTTGAATGCACACATTGACAACCACTCAATTAGATAGCTCCGTTTGGGTTTTAGAAGCAGATATTTCTCTGTACAGCATATGGTCCCATTCACTAGGGAATATCCCAACGCAGCTCCTAGAAGAAACGTGTTTCTAACTCGCAGAATCCCAACATAGATTCACCTCTCTTAGGTGAACCAACGCACAGCAGAGCAGTTTCAAGGAAACGTTTCTCCTGAGTTCTAGACGAAGTCTTTCTGCTGTTTCGTATGTATGCCGGCATTGGGCTGGAAATGCCGGTTTCGGGATTCTGCACAGAAAGGGTTTGCAAACCGCTGAATACACACGTCAGTTTAACTCTGTCAGTTGAATGCAGAAATTGACAACCATTTAGTTAGATAGCTCCGTTTTGGTTTTAGGAGCAGATATTTTTCTCTACAGCCTATGGTCCCATTCACTCGAGAATATCCCAACGCAGCTCCTAGAAGAAACGTGTTTCTGACTCGCTGAATCTCAACATAGATTCAACTCTCTTAGGTGAACGAACGCACAGCAGAGCAGTTTCAAGGATACGTTTCTCCTGAGTTTCACACAAAGTTTCCTGCTGTTTAGTACGTATGCCGGCATTGGGCTGGAAATACCGGTTTTGGGATTCTGCACAGAAAGGGTTTGCAAACCGCTGAATCCACACATGAGTTTAACTGTGTCAGTTGAACGCACACATTGACAACCACTCAGTTAGATAGCTCCGTTTTGGTTTTAGAAGCAGATATTTCTCTGTTCAGCCTATGGTCCCATTCACTCGAGAATATCCCAACACAGGTCCTAGAAGAAGCGTGTTTCTAACTCACTGAATCTCAACATAGTTTCAACTCTCTTAGGCGAACGAATGAACAGAAGAGCAGTTTCAAGGAAACGTTTCTCCTGAGTTTAAACGAAGTCTTACTGCTGTTTTGTACGTATGCCGGCATTGGACTGGAAATGTCGGTTTCGGGATTCTGCACAGAAAGGGTTTGCAAACCGGTGAATCCACACATGAATTTAACTCTGTCACTTGCATGCACACATTGACAACCATTCAGTTAGATAGCTCCGTTTTGGTTTTAGAAGCAGATATTTCTCTGTACAGCCTATGGACCAATTCACTCGGGAATATCCCAACGCAGCTCCATAAGAAACGTGTCTCTAGCACGCTGAATCTCAACATATATGCAACTCTCTTAGGTGAAGGAACGCACAGCAGAGCAGTTTCAAGGAAACGTTTCTCCTGAGTTTCAGACGAAGACTTAGTGCTGTTTCGTACGTATTCCGTCATTGGGCTGGAAATTCCGGTTTCGGAATTGTACACAGAAAGTGTTTCCAAACCGCTGAATCCACACATGAGTTTAACTGTGTCAGTTGAATGCACACATTGACAACCACTCAGTTAGATACCTCCGTTTTGGTTTTAGAAGCAGATATTTCTCTGTACAGCCTATGGTCCCATTCACTCGGGAATATCCCAACAGAGCTCCTAGAAGAAACTTGTTTCTAACTCTGAATCTCAACATAGTTTCAACTCTCTTAGGCGAACGAACGCACAGAATAGCAGTTTCAAGGAAACGTTTCTCCTGTGTTTAAACGAAGTCTTACTGCTGTTTTGTACGTATGCGGGCATTGGGCTGGAAATGCCGGTTTCGGGATTCTGCACGGAAACGGTTTGCAAACCGCTGAATCCACACATGAGTTTAACTCTGTCAGTTGAATGCACACATTGACAACCACTCAATTAGATAGCTCCGTTTGGGTTTTAGAAGCAGATATTTCTCTGTACAGCCTATGGTCCCATTCACTCGGGAATATCCCAACGCAGCTCCTAGAAGAAACGTGTTTCTAACTCGCAGAATGCGAACATAGATTCACCTCTCTTAGGTGAACCAACGCACAGCAGAGCAGTTTCAAGGAAACGTTTCTCCTGAGTTTTTGACGAAGTCTTACTGCTGTTTTGTATGTATGCCGGCAATGGGCTGGAAATGCCGGTTTCGGGATTCTGCACAGAAAGTGTTTGCAAACCGCTGAATCCACACATGAATTTAACTCTGTCACTTGCATGCACACATTGACAACCATTCAGTTAGACAGCTCCGTTTGGGTTTTAGAAGCAGATATTTCTCTGTACAGCCTATGGACCCATTCACTCGGGAATATCCCAACGCAGCTCCTAGAAGAAACGTGTCTCTAGCACGCTGAATCTCAACATATTTTCAACTCTCTAAGGTGAAGGATCGCACAGCAGAGCAGTTTCAAGGAAAAGTTTCTCCTGAGTTTCAGACGAAGACTTAGTGCTGTTTCGTACGTATTCCGGCACTGGGCTGGAAATTCCGGTTTCGGAATTCTGCACAGAAAGGGTTTGCAAACCGCTGAATCCACATGTGAGTTTAACTCGGTCAGTTGAACGCACACATTGGCAACCACTCAGTTAGATAGCTCCGTTTTGGTTTTAGAAACAGATATTTCTCTGTACAGCCTATGGTCCCAATCACTCGGGAATATCCCAACGCAGCTCCTAGAAGAAACGTGTTTCTAACTCGCTGAATCTCAACATAGATTCAACTCTCTTAGGCGAACGAAAGCACAGCATATCAATTTCACGGAAACGTTTCTCCCGAGTTTAAACGAAGTCTTACTGCTGTTTTGTTCGTATGCCGGCATTGGTCTCGAAATGCCGGTTTCGGGATTCTGCACAGAAAGGGTTTGCAAACCACTGAATCTCACACATGAGTTTAACTCTGTCAGTTGAACGCACACATTGACAGCCACTCAGTTAGGTATCTCCGTTTTTGTTTTAGGAGCAGATATTTCTCTGTACAGCCTATGGTCCCATTCACTCGGGAATATCCCAACGCAGCTCCTAGAAGAAACGTGTTTTTGACTCGCTGAATCTCAACATAGATTCAACTCTCTTAGGTGAACGAACGCACAGCAGAGCACTTTCAAGGAAACGTTTCTCCTGAGTTTTAGACGAAGTTTCCTGCTGTTTAGTACATATGCCGGTATTGGGCTGGAAATACCGGTTTCGGGATTCTGCACAGAAAGGGTTTGCAAACCCCTGAATCCACACATGACTTTAACTGTGTCAGTTGAACGCACACATTGACAACCACTCAGTTAGATAGCTCCGTTTTGGTTTTAGAAGCAGATATTTCTCTGTTCAGGCTATGGTCCCATTCACTCGAGAATATTCCAACACAGGTCCTAGAAGAAGCGTGTTTCTAACTCACTGAATCTCAACATAGTTTCAACTCTCTTAGGCGAATGAATGCACAGAAGAGCAGTTTAAAGGAAACGTTTCTCCTGCGTTTAAACGAAGTCTTGCTGCTGTTTTGTACGTATGCCGGCATTGGACTGGAAATGTCGGTTTCGGGATTCTGCACAGAAAGGGTTTGCAAACCGGTGAATCCACACATGAATTTAACTCTGTCACTTGCATGCACACATTGACAACCATTCAGTTAGATAGCTCCGTTTTGGTTTGAGAAGCAGATATTTCTCTGTACAGCCTATGGACCAATTCACTCGGGAATATCCCAACGCAGCTCCTAGAAGAAACGTGTCTCTAGCACGCTGAATCTCAACATATATTCAACTCTCTTAGGTGAAGGAACGCACAGCAGAGCAGTTTCAAGGAAACGTTTCTCCTGAGTTTCAGACGAAGACTTACTGCTGTTTCGTACGTATTCCGGCATTGTGCTGGAAATTCCGGTTTCGGAATTCTGCACAGAAAGTGTTTCCAAACCGCTGAATCCACACATGAGTTTAACTCTGTCAGTTGAACGTACACATTGACAACCACTCAGTTAGATAGCTCCGTTTTGGTTTTAGAAGCAGATATTTCTCTGTACAGCATATGGTCCCATTCACTCAGGAATATCCCAACACAGCTACTTGAAGAAGCCTGTTTCTTACTCACTGAATCTCAACATAGTTTCAACCCTCTTAGGCGAACGAATGCACAGAAGAGCAGTTTCAATGAAACGTTTCTCCTGAGTTTCAGACGAAGACTTAGTGCTGTTTCGTACGTATTCCGGCATTGGGCTGGAAATTCCGGTTTCGGAATTCTGCACAGAAAGGGTTTGCAAACCGCTGAATCCACACATGAGTTTAACTGTGTCAGTTGAACGCACACATTGACAGCCACTCAGCTGGATAGCTCCGTTTTGGTTTTAGAAACAGATATTTCTCTGTACAGCCTATGGTCCCAATCACTCGGGAATATCCCAACGCAGCTCCTAGAAGAAACGTGTTTCTAATTCGCTGAATCTCAACATAGATTCAACTCTCTTAGGTGAAGGAAAGCACAGCAGATCAATTTCACGGAAACGTTTCTCCTGAGTTTAAACGACGTCTTACTGCTGTTTTGTACGTATGCCGGCAATGGGCTGGAAATACCAGTTTTGGGATTCTGCACAGAAAGGGTTTGCACACCGCTGAATACACACGTCACTTTAACTCTGTCAGTTGAACGCACACAATGACAACCACTCAGGTAGATAGCTCCGTTTTGGTTTTAGAAGCAGATATTTCTCCGTACAGCCTATGGTCCCATTCACTCGGGAATATCCCAACACAGCTCCTAGAAGATACGTGTTTCTTACTCACTGAATCTCAACATACTTTCAACTCTCTTAGGCGAACGAATACACAGAAGAGCAGTTTCAAGGAAACGTTTCTCCTGCGTTTAAACGAAGTCTTACTGCTGTTTTGTACGTATGCGGCATTGGGCTGGAAATGTCGGTTTTGGGATTCTGCACAGAAAGGGTTTGCAAACCGGTGAATCCACACATGAGTTTAACTCTATCACTTGCATGCACACATTGACAACCATTCAGTTAGATATCTCCGTTTTGGATTTAGAAGCAGATATTTCTCTGTACAGCCTATGGACCCATTCACTCGGGAATATCCCAACGCAGCTCCTAGAAGAAACGTGTCTCTTGCACGCTGAAACTCAACATATTTTCAACTCTCTAAGGTGAAGGATCGCACAGCAGAGCAGTTTCAAGGAAACGTTTCTCCTGAGTTTCAGACGAAGACTTACTGCTGTTTCGTACGTATTCCGGCATTGGGCTGGGAATTCTGGTTTCGGAATTCTGCACAGAAAGGGTTTGCAAACCGCTGAATCCACACGTGATTTTAACTCGGACAGTTGAACGCACACATTGACAACCACTCAGTTAGAAAGCTCCGTTTTGGTTTTAGAAACAGATATTTCTCTGTACAGCCTATGGTCCCAATCACTCGGGAATATCCCAACGCAGCTCCTAGAAGAAACGTGTTTCTAACTCGCTGAATCTCAACATAGATTCAACTCTCTTAGGCGAACGAAAGCACAGCAGATAAATTTCACGGAAACGTTTCTCCTGAGTTTAAACGAAGTCTTACTGCTGTTTTGTTCGTATGCCGGCATTGGTCTTGAAATGCCGGTTTCGGGATTCTGCACAGAAAGGGTTTGCAAACCACTGAATCCACACATGAGTTTAACTCTGTCAGTTGAACGCACACATTGACAGCCACTCAGTTAGATAGCTCCGTTTTGGTTTTAGAAGCAGATATTTCTCTGTACAGCCTATGGTCCCATTCACTCGGGAATATCCCAACGCAGCTCCTAGAAGGAAAGTGTTTCTGACTCGCTGAATCTCAACATAGATTAAACTCTCTTAGGTGAGCGAACGCACAGCAGAGCAGTTTCAAGGAAAGGTTTCTCCTGAGTTTTAGATGAAGTTTCCTGCTGTTTAGTACATATGCCGGCATTGGACTGGAAATACCAGTTTTGGGATTCTGCACAGAAAGGGTTTGCAAACCGCTGAATACACACGTCAGTTTAACTCTGTCAGTTGAATGCAGACATTGACAACCATTTAGTTAGATAGCTCCGTTTTGATTTTAGGAGCAGATATTTCTCTCTACAGCCTATGGTCCCATTCTCTCGGGAATATCCCAACGCAGCTCCTAGAAGAAACGTGTTTCTGACTCGCTGAATCTCAACATAGATTCAACTCTATTAGGTGAATGAACGCACAGCAGAGCAGTTTCAAGGAAACGTTTCTCCTGAGTTTTCGACGAAGTTTCCTGCTGTTTAGTACGTATGCCGGCATTGGACTGGAAATACCGGTTTTGGGATTCTGCACAGAAAGGGTTTGCAAACCGCTGAATCCACACCTGAGTTTAACTCTGTCAGTTGAATGCACACATTGACAACCATTCAGTTAGATAGCTCCGTTTTTGTTTTAGGAGCAGATATTTCTCTGTACAGCCTATGGTCCCATTCACTCGGGAATATCCCAACGCAGCTCCTAGAAGAAACGTGTTTCTAACTCGCAGAATCTCAACATAGATTCAACTCTCTTAGGTGAACGAACGCACAACAGAGCACTTTCAAGGAAACGTTTCTCCTGAGTTTTAGACGAAGTTTCCTGCTGTTTAGTACATATGCCGGTATTGCGCTGGAAATACCGGTTTCGGTATTCTGCACAGAAAGGGTTTGCAAACCGCTGAATCCACACATGAGTTTAACTCTGTCAGTTGAACGCACACATTGACAACCACTCAGTTAGATAGCTCCGTTTTGGTTTTAGAAGCAGATATTTCTCTGTACAGCCTATGGTCCCATTCACTCGGGAATATCCCAACACAGCTCCTAGAAGATACGTGTTTCTAACTCAATGAATCTCAACATAGTTTCAAGTCTCTTAGGCGAACGAACGCACGGAAGAGCAGTTTCAAAGAAACGTTTCTCCTGCGTTTAAACGAAGTCTTACTGCTATTTTGTACGTATGCGGCATTGCGCTGGAAATGTCGGTTCCGGGATTCTGCACAGAAAGGGTTTGGAAACCGGTGAATCCACACATGAGTTTAACTCTATCACTTGCATGCACACATTGACAACCATTCTGTTAGATATCTCCGTTTTGGATTTAGAAGCAGATATTACTCTGTACAGCCTACGGTCCCATTCACTCGGGAATATCCCAACACAGTTCCTAGAAGAAGCGTGTTTCTAACTACACTGAATCTCAACATAGTCTCAAATCTCGAAGGCGAACGAATGCACAGAAGAGCAGTTTCAAGGAAACGTTTCTCCTGCGTTTAAACGTAGTCTTACTGCTGTTTTGTACGTATTCCGGCATTGGGCTGGAAATGTCGGTTCGGGATTCTGCACAGAAAGGGTTTGCAAACCGCTGAATCCACACATGAGTTTAACTCTGTCAGTTGAACGCACACATTGACAACCACTCAGTTAGATAGCTCCGTTTTGGTTTTGGAAGCAGATATTTCTCAGTACAGCCTATGGTCCCATTCACTCGGGAATATCCCACCACAGCTCCTATAAGAAGCGTGTTTCTTACTCACTGAATCTCAACATAGTTTCAACTCTCTTAGGCGAACGAATGCACAGAAGAGCAGTTTCAAGGTAACGTTTCTCCTGCGTTTAAACGAAGTCTTACTGCTGTTTTGTATGTATTCCGGCATTGGGCTGGAAATGTCAGTTTCGGGATTCTGCACAGAAAGGGTTTGCAAACCGGTGAATCCACACATGAGTTTAACCCTATTACTTGCATGCACACATTAACAACCATTCAGTTAGATATCTCCGTTTTGGATTTAGAAGCAGATATTTCTCTGTACAGCCTATGGACCCATTCACTCGGGAATATCCCAACGCAGCTCCTAGAAGAAACGTGTCTCTAGCACGCTGAATCTCAACATATATTCAACTCTCTTAGGTGAAGGAACGCACAGCAGAGCAGTTTCAAGGAAACGTTTCTCCTGAGTTTCAGACGACGTCTTACTCCTGTTTCGTACGTATTCCGGCATTGGGCTGGAAATTCTGGTTTCGAAATTCTGCACAGAATGGGTTTGCAAACTGCTGAATCCACAGATGAGTTTAACTGTGTCAGTTGAATGCACACATTGACAACCACTGAGTTAGATAGCTCCGTTTTGGTTTTGGAAGCAGATATTTCTCTGTACAGCCTATGGTCCCATTCACTCGGGAATATCCCAACGCAGCTCCTAGAGGAAACGTGTTTCTAACTCGCTGAATCTCAACATAGATTCAACTCTCTTAGGCGAAGGAAAGCACAACAGAGCAATTTCACGGAAACGTTTCTCCTGAGTTTAAACGAAGACTTACTGCTGTTTTGTATGTATGCCAGCATTTGTCTGGAAATGCCGGTTTCGAAATTCTGCACAGAAAGGGTTTGCAAATCACTGAATCCACACATGAGTTTAACTCTGTCAGTTGAACGCACACACTGACAGCCAGTCAGTTAGATAGCTCCGTTTTGGTTTTAGGCGCAGATATTTCTCTGAACAGCCTATGGTCCCATAAACTCGGGAATATCCCAACGCAGCTCCTATAAGGAACGTGTTTCTGACTCGCTGAATCTGAACATAGATTCAACTCTCTTAGGTGAACGAACGCACAGCAGAGCAGTTTCAAGGAAACGTTTCTCCTGAGTTTTAGATGAAGTTTCCTGCTGTTTAGTACGGATGCCGGCATTGGGCTGGAAATACCAGTTTTGGGATTCTGCACAGAAAGAGTTTGCAAACCGCTGAATACACACGTCAGTTTAACTCTGTCAGTTGAATGCAGACATTGATAACCATTTAGTTAGATAGCTCCGTTTTGGTTTTAGGAGCAGATATTTCTCTCTACAGCCTATGGTCCCATTCTCTCGGGAATATCCCAACGCAGCTCCTAGAAGAAACGTGTTTCTGACTCGCTGAATCTCAACATAGATTCAACTCTCTTAGGTGAACGAACGCACAGCAGAGCAGTTTCAAGGAAACGTTTCTCCTGAGTTTTAGACGAAGTTTCCTGCTGTTTAGTACGTATGCCGGCATTGGGCTGGAAATACCGGTTTTGGGATTCTGCACAGAAAGGGTTTGCAAACCGCTGAATCCACACGTGAGTTTAACTCTGTCAGTTGAATGCACACATTGAGAACCATTCAGTTAGATAGCTCCGTTTTTGTTTTAGGAGCAGATATTTCTCTGTACAACCTATGGTCCCATTCACTCGGGAATATCCCAACTCAGCTCCTAGAAGAAACGTGTTTCTGACTCGCTGAATCTCAACATAGATTCAACTCTCTTAGGTGAACGAACGCACAGCAGAGCACTTTCAAGGAAACGTTTCTCCTGAGTTTTAGACGAAGTTTCCTGCTGTTTAGTACATATTCCAGTATTGGGCTGGAAATACCGGTTTCGGGATTCTGCACAGAAAGGGTTTGCAAACCGCTGAATCCACACATGAGTTTAACTCTGTCAGTTGAACGCACACATTGACAACCACTCAGTTAGATAGCTCCGTTTTGGTTTTAGAAGCAGATATTTCTCTGTTCAGGCTATGGTCCCATTCACTCGAGAATATCCCAACACAGGTCCTAGAAGAAGCGTGTTTCTAACTCACTGAATCTCAACACAGTTTCAACTCTCTTAGGCGAATGAATGCACAGAAGAGCAGTTTCGAGGAAACGTTTCTCCTGCGTTTAAACGAAGTCTTACTGCTGTTTTGTAGGTATGCCGGCATTGAACTGGAAATGTCGGTTTCGGGATTCTGCACAGAAAGGGTTTGCAAACCGGTGAATCCAAACATGAATTTAACTCTGTCACTTGCATGCACTCATTGACAACCATTCAGTTAGATAGCTCCGTTTTGGTTTTAGAAGCAGATATTTCTCTGTACAGCCTATGGACCAATTCACTCGGGAATATCCCAACGCAGCTCCTAGAAAAAACGTGTCTCTAGCACGCTGAATCTCAACATATATTCAACTCTCTTAGGTGAAGGAACGCACAGCAGAGCAGTTTCAAGGAAACGTTTCTCCTGAGTTTCAGACGAAGACTTAGTGCTCTTTCGTACGTATTCCGGCATTGGGCGGGAAATTCCGGTTTCGGAATTCTGCACAGAAAGGGATTGCAAACCCCTGAATCCACACATGAGTTTAACTGTGTCAGTTCAATGCACACATTGACAACCACTCAGTTAGATAGCTCCATTTTGGTTTTAGAAGCAGATATTTCTCTGTACAGCCTATGGTCCCATTCACTCGGGAATATCCCAACACAGCTCCTAGAAGAAACGTGTTTCTAACTCGCTGAATCTCAACATAGATTCAACTCTCTTAGGCGAAGGAAAGCACAGCAGAGCAGTTTCAAGGAAACGTTTCTCCTGAGTTTAAACGAAGTCTTACTGCTGTTTTGTACGTATGCCGGCATTGGTCTGGAAATGCCGGTTTCGGAATTCTGCACAGAAAGGGTTTGCAAACCGCTGAATCCACACATGAGTTTAACTGTGTCAGTTGAACGCACACATTGACAACCACTCAGTTAGATAGCTCCGTTTTGGTTGTAGAAGCAGATATTTCTCTGTACAGCCTATGGTCCCATTCACTCGGGAATATCCCAACACATCTCCTTGAAGAAGCGTGTTTCTTACTCACTGAATCTCAACATAGTTTCAACCCTCTTAGGCGAACGAATGCACAGAAGAGCAGTTTCAAGGAAACGTTTCTCTTGAGTTTCAGACGAAGACTTAGTGCTGTTTCGTACGTATTCCGGCATTGGGCTGGAAATTCCGGTTTCGGAATTCTGCACAGAAAGGGTTTGCAAACCGCTGAATCCACACATGAGTTTAACTGTGTCAGTTGAACGCACACATTGACAACCACTCAGCTGGATAGCTCCGTTTTGGTTTTAGAAACAGATATTTCTCTGTACAGCCTATGGTCCCAATCACTCGGGAATATCCCAACGCAGCTCCTAGAAGAAACGTGTTTCTAATTCGCTGAATCTCAACATAGATTCAACTCTCTTAGGCGAACGAAAGCACAGCAGATCAATTTCACGGAAACGGTTCTCCGGAGTTTAAACGAAGTCTTACTGCTCTTTTGTTCGTATGCCGGCATTGATCTCGAAATGCCGGTTTCGGGATTCAGCACAGAAAGGGTTTGCAAACCACTGAATCCACACATGAGTTTAACTGTGTCAGTTGAACGCACACATTGACAGCCACTCAGTTAGATATCTCCGTTTTGGATTTAAAAGCAGATATTTCTCTGTACAGCCTATGGTCCCATTCACTCGGGAATATCCCAACGCAGTTCCTGGAAGGAACGTGTCTCTGACTCGCTGAATCTCCACATAGATTCAACTCTCTAAGGTGAACGAACGCACAGCAGAGCAGTTTCAAGGAAACGTTTCTCCTGAGTTTTAGATGAAGTTTCCTGCTGTTTAGTACGTATGCCGGCATTGGGCTGGAAATACCAGTTTTGGGATTCTGCACAGAAAGGGTTTGCAAACCGCTGAATACACACCTCAGTTTAACTCTGTCAGTTGAATGCAGACATTGACAACCATTTAGTTAGATAGCTCCGTTTTGGTTTTAGGCGCAGATATTTCTCTCTACAGCCTATGGTCCCATTCACTCGGGAATATCCCAACGCAGATCCTAGAAGAAACGTGTTTCTGACTCGCTGAATCTCAACATAGATTCAACTCTCTTAGGTGAACGAACGCACAGCAGAGCAGTTTCAAGGAAACGTTTCTCCTGAGTTTCAGACGAAGTTTCCTGCTGTTTAGTACGTATGCCGGCATTGGGCTGGAAATACCGGTTTTGGGATTCTGCACAGAAAGGGTTTGCAAACCGCTGAATCCACACGTGAGTTTAACTCTGTCAGTTGAATGCACACATTGACAGCCATTCAGTTAGATAGCTCCGTTTTTGTTTTAGGAGCAGATATTTCTCTGTACAGCTTATGGTCCCATTCACTCGGGAATATCCAAATGCAGCTCCTAGAAGGAACGTGTTTCTGACTCGCTGAATCTCAACATAGATTCAACTGTCTTAGGCGAACGAAAGCACAGCAGATCAATTTCACGGAAACGTTTCTCCTGAGTTTAAACGAAGTCTTACTGCTGTTTTGTTCGTATGCCGGCATTGATCTCGAAATGCCGGTTTCGGGATTCAGCACAGAAAGGGTTTGCAAACCACTGAATCCACACATGAGTTTAACTGTGTCAGTTGAACGCACACATTGACAGCCACTCAGTTAGATATCTCCGTTTTGGATTTAGAAGCAGATATTTCTCTGTACAGCCTATGGTCCCATTCACACGGGAATATCCCAACGCAGCTCCTGGAAGGAACGTGTCTCTGACTCGCTGAATCTCCACATATATTCAACTCTCTTAGGTGAACGAACACACAGCAGAGCAGTTTCAAGGAAACGTTTCTCCTGAGTTTTAGACGAAGTTTCCTGCTGTTTAGTACGTATGCTGGCATTGGGCTGGAAATACCGGTTTTGGGATTCTGCAAAGAAAGGGTTTGCAAACCGCTGAATCCACACGTGAGTTTAACTCTGTCAGTTGAATGCACACATTGACAACGATTCAGTTAGATAGCTCCATTTTTGTTTTAGGAGCAGATATTTCTCTGTACAGCCTACGGTCCTATTCACTCGGGAATATCCCAACGCAGCTCCTAGAAGAAACGTGTTTCTGACTCGCTGAATCTCAACATAGATTCAACTCTCTTAGGTGAACGAACGCACAGCAGAGCACTTTCAAGGAAACGTTTCTCCTGAGTTTTAGACGAAGTTTCCTGCTGTTTAGTACATATGCCGGCATTGGGCTGGAAATACCGGTTTCGGGATTCTGCACAGAAAGGGTTTGCAAACCGCTGAATCCACACATGAGTTTAACTGTGTCAGTTGAACGCACACATTGACAACCACTCAGTTAGATAGCTCCGTTTTGGTTTTAGAAGCAGATATTTCTCTGTTCATGCTATGGTCCCATTCACTCGAGAATATCCCAACACAGGTCCTAGAAGAAGCGTGGTTCTAACTCACTGAATCTCAACATAGTTTCAACTCTCTTAGGCGAACGAATGCACAGAAGAGCAGTTTCAAGGAAACGTTTCTCCTGAGTTTAAACGAAGTCTTACTGCTGTTTTGTACGTATGCCGGCATTGGACTGGAAATGTCGGTTTCGGGATTCTGCACAGAAAGGGTTTGCAAACCGGTGAATCCACACATGAATTTAACTCTGTCACTTGCATGCACACATTGACAACCATTCAGTAAGATAGCTCCGTTTTGGTTTTAGAAGCAGATATTTCTCTGTACAGCCTATGGACCAATTCACTCGGGAATATCCCAACGCAGCTCCTAGAAGAAACGTGTCTCTAGCACGCTGAATCTCAACATATATTCAACTCTCTTAGGTAAAGGAACGCACAGCAGAGCAGTTTCAAGGAAACGTTTCTCCTGAGTTTCAGACGAAGACTTACTGCTGTTTCGTACGTATTCCGGCATTGGGCGGGAAATTCCGGTTTCGGAATTCTGCACAGAAAGTGTTTGCAAACCGCTGAATCCACACATGAGTTTAACTCTGTCAGTTGAACGCACACATTGACAACCACTCAGTTAGATAGCTCCGTTTTGGTTTTAGAAGCAGATATTTCTCTGTACAGCCTATGGTCCCATTCACTCGGGAATATCCCATCACAGCTCCTAGAAGATACGTGTTTCTTACTCACTGAATCTCAACATACTTTCAACTCTCTTAGGCGAACAAATGCACAGAAGAGCAGTTTCAAGGAAACGTTTCTCCTGCGTTTAAACGAAGTCTTGCTGCTGTTTTGTACGTATGCGGCATTGGGCTGGAAATACCAGTTTTGGGATTCTGCACAGAAAGGGTTTGCAAACCGCTGAATACACACGTCACTTTAACTCTGTCAGTTGAACGCACACAATGACAACCACTCAGTTAGATAGCTCCGTTTTGGTTTTAGAAGCAGATATTTCTCCGTACAGCCTATGGTCCCATTCACTCGGGAATATCCCAACACAGCTCTTAGAAGATACGTGTTTCTTACTCACTGAATCTCAACATACTTTCAACTCTCTTAGTCGAACGAATACACAGAAGAGCAGTTTCAAGGAAACGTTTCTCCTGCGTTTAAACGAAGTCTTACTGCTGTTTTGTACGTATGCGGCATTGGGCTGGAAATGTCGGTTTTGGGATTCTGCACAGAAAGGGTTTGCAAATCGGTGAATCCACACATGAGTTTAACTCTATCACTTGCATGCATGCACACATTGACAACCATTCAGATAGATATCTCTGTTTTGGATTTAGAAGCAGATATTTCTCTGTACAGCCTATGGTCCCATTCACCCGGGAATATCCCAACGCAGCTCCTTGAAGAAACATGTTTCTAACTCGCATAATGCCAACATAGATAAACCACTCTTAGGTGAACCAACGCACAGCAGAGCAGTTTCAAGGAAACGTTTCTCCTGAGTTTTAGACGAAGTCGAACTGCTGTTTCGTATGTATGCCGGCATTGGGCTGGAAATGCCGGTTTCGGGATTCTGCACAGAAAGTGTTTGCAAACCGCTGAATCCACACATGAGTTTAACTGTGTGAGATCAATGCACACATTGACAACCATTCAGTTAGATAGTTCCGTTTTGGTTTTAGAAGCAGATATTTCTCTGTACAGCCTATGGTCCCATTCACTCGGGAAGATCCCAACGCAGCTCCTAGAAGAAACGTGTTTCTAACTCGCTGAATCTCAACATAGATTCAACTCTCTTAGGCGAACGAAAGCACAGCAGAGCAATTTCACGGAAACGTTTCTCCTGAGTTTAAACGAAGTCTTACTGCTGTTTTGTACGTATGCCGGCATTGGTCTCGAAATGCCAGTTTCGGGATTCTGCACAGAAAGGGTTTGCAAACCACTAAATCCACACATGAGTTTAACTGTGTCAGTTGAACGCACACATTGACAACCACTCAGTTAGATAGCTCCGTTTTGGTTTTAGAAGCAGATATTTCTCTGTACAGCCTATGGTCCCATTCACTCGGGAATATCCCAACGCAGCTCCTAGAAGAAACGTGTTTCTAACTCGCTGAATCTCAACATAGATTCAACTCTCTTAGGCGAACGAAAGCACAGCAGAGCAATTTCACGGAAACGTTTCTCCTGCGTTTAAAGGAAGTCTTACTGCTGTTTTGTACGTATGCTGGCTTTGGCTGGAAATGTCGGTTTCGGGATTCTGTACAGAAAGTGTTTGCAAACCGGTGAATCCACACATGAGTTTAACTCTATCACTTGCATGCACATATTGACAACCATTCAGTTAGATATCTCCGTTTTGGATTTAGAAGCAGATATTTCTCTGTACAGCCTATGGACCCATTCACTCGGGAATATCCCAACGCAGCTCCTAGAAGAAACGTGTTTCTGACTCGCTGAATCTCAACATAGATTCAACTCTCTTAGGTGAAGGAATGCACAGCAGAGCATTTTCAAGGAAACGTTTCTCCTGAGTTTCAGACGAAGACTTACTGCTGTTTCGTGCGTATTCTGGCATTGGGCTGGAAATTCCGGTTTCGGAATTCTGCACAGAAAGGGTTTGCAAACCGCTGAATCCACACATGAGTTTAACTGTTTCAGTTGAATGCACATATTGACAACCACTCAGTTAGATAGCTCCGTTTTGGTTTTAGAAGCAGATATTTCTCTGTACAGCCTATGGTCGCATTCACTCGGGAATATCCCAACGCAGCTCCTAGAAGAAACGTGTTTCTAGCTCGCTGAATCTCAACATAGATTCAACTCTCTTAGGCAAACGAAAGCACAGCAGAGCAAATTCACGGAAACGTTTCTCCTGAGTTTGAACGATGTCTTACTGCTGTTTTGTACGTATGCCGGCAATGGGCTGGAAATGCCGGTTTCAGGATTCTGCACAGAAAGGGTTTGCAAACCGCTGAATCCACACAAGAGTTTACCTATGTGAGATCAATGCACACATTGACAACCATTCAGTTAGATAGGTCCGTTTTGGTTTTAGAAGCAGATATTTCTCTGTACAGCCTATGGTCCCATTCACTCGGGAATATCCCAACGCAGCTCCTAGAAGAAACGTGTTTCTAACTCGCTGAATCTCAACACAGATTCAACTCTCTTAGGCGAACGAAAGCACAACAGATCAATTTGACGGAAACGTTTCTCCTGAGTTTAAACGAAGTCTTACTGCTGTTTTGTATGTATGCCGGCACTGGGCTGCAAATGCCGGTTTCGGGATTCTGCACAGTAAGGGTTTGCAAACCGCTGAATCCACACATGAGTTTAACTGTGTCAGTTGAACGCACACATTGACAACCACTCAGTTAGATAGCTCCGTTTTGGTTTTAGGAGCAGATATTTCTCTGTACAGCCTATGGTCCCATTCACTCGGGAATATCCCAACACAGCTCCTAGAAGAAGCGTGTTTCTTACTCACTGAATCTGAACATAGTTTCAACTCTCTTAGGCGAACGAATGCACAGAAGAGCAGTTTCAAGGAAACGTTTCTCCTGCGTTTAAACGAAGTCTTACTGCTGTTTTGTACATATTCCGGCATTGGGCTGGAAATGTCGGTTTCGGGATTCTGCACAGAAAGGATTTGCAAACCGGTGAATCCACACATGAGTTTAACTCTATCACTTGCATGCACACATTGACAACCATTCAGTTAGATATCTCCGTTTTGGATTTAGAAGCAGATATTTCTCTGTACAGCCTATGGAACCATTCACTCGGGAATATCCCAATCCAGCTCCTAGAAGAAACGTGTCTCTAGCACGCTGAATCTCAACATATATTCAACTCTCTTAGGTGAAGGAACGCACAGCAGAGCAGTTTAAAGGAAACGTTTCTCCTGAGTTTCAGTCGAAGACTTACTGCTGTTTCGTACGTATTCCGGCAATGGGCTGGAAATTCCGGTTTCGGAATTCTGCACAGAAAGTGTTTGCAAACCACTGAATCCACACATGAGTTTAGCTGTGTCAGTTGAATGCACACATTGACAACCACTCAGTTAGATAGCTCCGTTTTGTTTTAGAAGCAGATATTTCTCTGTACAGCATATGGTCCCATTCACTCGGGAATATCCCAACGCAGCTCTTAGAAGAAAAGTGTTTCTAACTCGCTGAATCTCAACATGGATTCAACTCTCTTAGGCGAACGAAAGCACAGCAGAGCAATTTCACGGAAACGTTTCTCCTGAGTTTCAGTCGAAGACTTACTGCTGTTTCGTACGTATTCCGGCAATGGGCTGGAAATTCCGGTTTCGGAATTCTGCACAGAAAGTGTTTGCAAACCACTGAATCCACACATGAGTTTAGCTGTGTCAGTTGAATGCACACATTGACAACCACTCAGTTAGATAGCTCCGTTTTGTTTTAGAAGCAGATATTTCTCTGTACAGCATATGGTCCCATTCACTCGGGAATATCCCAACGCAGCTCTTAGAAGAAAAGTGTTTCTAACTCGCTGAATCTCAACATGGATTCAACTCTCTTAGGCGAACGAAAGCACAGCAGAGCAATTTCACGGAAACGTTTCTCCTGAGTTTAAACGAAGTCTTACTGCTGTTTTGTACGTATACCGGCATTGGTCTGGAAATGCCGGTTTCGGAATTCTGCACAGAAAGGGTTTGCACACCAGTGAATCCACACATGAGTTTAACTGTGTCAGTTGAACGCTCACATTGACAACCACTCAGTTAGATAGCTCCGTTTTAGTTTTAGAAGCAGATATTTCTCTGTACAGCCTATGGTCCCATTCACTCGGGAATATCCCAACACAGCTCCTTGAAGAATCGTGTTTCTTACTCACTGAATCTCAACATAGTTTCAACCCTCTTAGGCGAACGAATGCACAGAAGAGCAGTTTCAAGGAAACGTTTCTCCTGAGTTTCAGACGAAGACTTAGTGCTGTTTCGTACGTATTCCGGCATTGGGCTGGAAATTCCGGTTTCGGAATTCTGCCCAGAAAGGGTTTGCAAACCGCTGAATCCACACATGAGTTTAACTGTGTCAGTTGAACGCACACATTGACAACCACTCAGCTGGATAGCTCCGTTTTGGTTTTAGAAACAGATATTTCTCTGTACAGCCTATGGTCCCAATCACTCGGGAATATCCCAACGCAGCTTCTAGAAGAAACGTGTTTCTAATTCGCTGAATCTCAACATAGATTCAACTCTCTTAGGCGAACGAAAGCACAGCAGATCAATTTCACGGAAACGTTTCTCCTGAGTTTAAACGAAGTCTTACTGCTGTTTTGTTCGTATGCCGGCATTGATCTCGAAATGCCGGTTTCGGGATTCAGCACAGAAAGGGTTTGCAAACCACTGAATCCACACATGAGTTTAACTCTGTCAGTTGAACGCACACATTGACAGCCACTCAGTTAGATATCTCCGTTTTGGATTTAGAAGCAGATATTTCTCTGTACAGCCTATGGTCCCATTCACTCGGGAATATCCCAACGCAGCTCCTGGAAGGAACGTGTCTCTGACTCGCTGAATCTCCACATAGATTCAACTCTCTAAGGTGAACGAACGCACAGCAGAGCAGTTACAAGGAAACGTTTCTCTTGAGTTTTAGATGAAGTTTCCTGCTGTTTAGTATGTATGCCGGCATTGGGCTGGAAATACCAGTTTTGGGATTCTGCACAGAAAGGGTTTGGAAACCGCTGAATACACACGTCACTTTAACTCTGTCAGTTGAACGCACACATTGACAACCACTCAGTTAGATAGCTCCGTTTTGGTTTTAGAAGCAGATATTTCTCTGTACAGCCTATGGTCCCATTCACTCGGGAATATCCCAACACAGCTCCTAGAAGATACGTGTTTCTTACTCACTGAATCTCAACATACTTTCAACTCTCTTAGGCGAACGAATGCACAGAAGAGCAGTTTCAAGGAAACGTTTCTCCTGCGTTTAAACGAAGTCTTACTGCTGTTTTGTACGTATGCGGCATTGGGCTGGAAATGTCGGTTTTGGGATTCTGCACAGAAAGGGTTTGCAAATCGGTGAATCCACACATGAGTTTAACTCTATCACTTGCATGCATGCACACATTGACAACCATTCAGATAGATATCTCTGTTTTGGATTTAGAAGCAGATATTTCTCTGTACAGCCTATGGTCCCATTCACCCGGGAATATCCCAACGCAGCTCCTTGAAGAAACATGTTTCTAACTCGCATAATGCCAACATAGATAAACCACTCTTAGGTGAACCAACGCACAGCAGAGCAGTTTCAAGGAAACGTTTCTCCTGAGTTTTAGACGAAGTCGAACTGCTGTTTCGTATGTATGCCGGCATTGGGCTGGAAATGCCGGTTTCGGGATTCTGCACAGAAAGTGTTTGCAAACCGCTGAATCCACACATGAGTTTAACTGTGTGAGATCAATGCACACATTGACAACCATTCAGTTAGATAGTTCCGTTTTGGTTTTAGAAGCAGATATTTCTCTGTACAGCCTATGGTCCCATTCACTCGGGAAGATCCCAACGCAGCTCCTAGAAGAAACGTGTTTCTAACTCGCTGAATCTCAACATAGATTCAACTCTCTTAGGCGAACGAAAGCACAGCAGAGCAATTTCACGGAAACGTTTCTCCTGAGTTTAAACGAAGTCTTACTGCTGTTTTGTACGTATGCCGGCATTGGTCTCGAAATGCCAGTTTCGGGATTCTGCACAGAAAGGGTTTGCAAACCACTAAATCCACACATGAGTTTAACTGTGTCAGTTGAACGCACACATTGACAACCACTCAGTTAGATAGCTCCGTTTTGGTTTTAGAAGCAGATATTTCTCTGTACAGCCTATGGTCCCATTCACTCGGGAATATCCCAACGCAGCTCCTAGAAGAAACGTGTTTCTAACTCGCTGAATCTCAACATAGATTCAACTCTCTTAGGCGAACGAAAGCACAGCAGAGCAATTTCACGGAAACGTTTCTCCTGCGTTTAAAGGAAGTCTTACTGCTGTTTTGTACGTATGCTGGCTTTGGCTGGAAATGTCGGTTTCGGGATTCTGTACAGAAAGTGTTTGCAAACCGGTGAATCCACACATGAGTTTAACTCTATCACTTGCATGCACATATTGACAACCATTCAGTTAGATATCTCCGTTTTGGATTTAGAAGCAGATATTTCTCTGTACAGCCTATGGACCCATTCACTCGGGAATATCCCAACGCAGCTCCTAGAAGAAACGTGTTTCTGACTCGCTGAATCTCAACATAGATTCAACTCTCTTAGGTGAAGGAATGCACAGCAGAGCATTTTCAAGGAAACGTTTCTCCTGAGTTTCAGACGAAGACTTACTGCTGTTTCGTGCGTATTCTGGCATTGGGCTGGAAATTCCGGTTTCGGAATTCTGCACAGAAAGGGTTTGCAAACCGCTGAATCCACACATGAGTTTAACTGTTTCAGTTGAATGCACATATTGACAACCACTCAGTTAGATAGCTCCGTTTTGGTTTTAGAAGCAGATATTTCTCTGTACAGCCTATGGTCGCATTCACTCGGGAATATCCCAACGCAGCTCCTAGAAGAAACGTGTTTCTAGCTCGCTGAATCTCAACATAGATTCAACTCTCTTAGGCAAACGAAAGCACAGCAGAGCAAATTCACGGAAACGTTTCTCCTGAGTTTGAACGATGTCTTACTGCTGTTTTGTACGTATGCCGGCAATGGGCTGGAAATGCCGGTTTCAGGATTCTGCACAGAAAGGGTTTGCAAACCGCTGAATCCACACAAGAGTTTACCTATGTGAGATCAATGCACACATTGACAACCATTCAGTTAGATAGGTCCGTTTTGGTTTTAGAAGCAGATATTTCTCTGTACAGCCTATGGTCCCATTCACTCGGGAATATCCCAACGCAGCTCCTAGAAGAAACGTGTTTCTAACTCGCTGAATCTCAACACAGATTCAACTCTCTTAGGCGAACGAAAGCACAACAGATCAATTTGACGGAAACGTTTCTCCTGAGTTTAAACGAAGTCTTACTGCTGTTTTGTATGTATGCCGGCACTGGGCTGCAAATGCCGGTTTCGGGATTCTGCACAGTAAGGGTTTGCAAACCGCTGAATCCACACATGAGTTTAACTGTGTCAGTTGAACGCACACATTGACAACCACTCAGTTAGATAGCTCCGTTTTGGTTTTAGGAGCAGATATTTCTCTGTACAGCCTATGGTCCCATTCACTCGGGAATATCCCAACACAGCTCCTAGAAGAAGCGTGTTTCTTACTCACTGAATCTGAACATAGTTTCAACTCTCTTAGGCGAACGAATGCACAGAAGAGCAGTTTCAAGGAAACGTTTCTCCTGCGTTTAAACGAAGTCTTACTGCTGTTTTGTACATATTCCGGCATTGGGCTGGAAATGTCGGTTTCGGGATTCTGCACAGAAAGGATTTGCAAACCGGTGAATCCACACATGAGTTTAACTCTATCACTTGCATGCACACATTGACAACCATTCAGTTAGATATCTCCGTTTTGGATTTAGAAGCAGATATTTCTCTGTACAGCCTATGGAACCATTCACTCGGGAATATCCCAATCCAGCTCCTAGAAGAAACGTGTCTCTAGCACGCTGAATCTCAACATATATTCAACTCTCTTAGGTGAAGGAACGCACAGCAGAGCAGTTTAAAGGAAACGTTTCTCCTGAGTTTCAGTCGAAGACTTACTGCTGTTTCGTACGTATTCCGGCAATGGGCTGGAAATTCCGGTTTCGGAATTCTGCACAGAAAGTGTTTGCAAACCACTGAATCCACACATGAGTTTAGCTGTGTCAGTTGAATGCACACATTGACAACCACTCAGTTAGATAGCTCCGTTTTGTTTTAGAAGCAGATATTTCTCTGTACAGCATATGGTCCCATTCACTCGGGAATATCCCAACGCAGCTCTTAGAAGAAAAGTGTTTCTAACTCGCTGAATCTCAACATGGATTCAACTCTCTTAGGCGAACGAAAGCACAGCAGAGCAATTTCACGGAAACGTTTCTCCTGAGTTTAAACGAAGTCTTACTGCTGTTTTGTACGTATACCGGCATTGGTCTGGAAATGCCGGTTTCGGAATTCTGCACAGAAAGGGTTTGCACACCAGTGAATCCACACATGAGTTTAACTGTGTCAGTTGAACGCTCACATTGACAACCACTCAGTTAGATAGCTCCGTTTTAGTTTTAGAAGCAGATATTTCTCTGTACAGCCTATGGTCCCATTCACTCGGGAATATCCCAACACAGCTCCTTGAAGAATCGTGTTTCTTACTCACTGAATCTCAACATAGTTTCAACCCTCTTAGGCGAACGAATGCACAGAAGAGCAGTTTCAAGGAAACGTTTCTCCTGAGTTTCAGACGAAGACTTAGTGCTGTTTCGTACGTATTCCGGCATTGGGCTGGAAATTCCGGTTTCGGAATTCTGCCCAGAAAGGGTTTGCAAACCGCTGAATCCACACATGAGTTTAACTGTGTCAGTTGAACGCACACATTGACAACCACTCAGCTGGATAGCTCCGTTTTGGTTTTAGAAACAGATATTTCTCTGTACAGCCTATGGTCCCAATCACTCGGGAATATCCCAACGCAGCTTCTAGAAGAAACGTGTTTCTAATTCGCTGAATCTCAACATAGATTCAACTCTCTTAGGCGAACGAAAGCACAGCAGATCAATTTCACGGAAACGTTTCTCCTGAGTTTAAACGAAGTCTTACTGCTGTTTTGTTCGTATGCCGGCATTGATCTCGAAATGCCGGTTTCGGGATTCAGCACAGAAAGGGTTTGCAAACCACTGAATCCACACATGAGTTTAACTCTGTCAGTTGAACGCACACATTGACAGCCACTCAGTTAGATATCTCCGTTTTGGATTTAGAAGCAGATATTTCTCTGTACAGCCTATGGTCCCATTCACTCGGGAATATCCCAACGCAGCTCCTGGAAGGAACGTGTCTCTGACTCGCTGAATCTCCACATAGATTCAACTCTCTAAGGTGAACGAACGCACAGCAGAGCAGTTACAAGGAAACGTTTCTCTTGAGTTTTAGATGAAGTTTCCTGCTGTTTAGTATGTATGCCGGCATTGGGCTGGAAATACCAGTTTTGGGATTCTGCACAGAAAGGGTTTGGAAACCGCTGAATACACACGTCACTTTAACTCTGTCAGTTGAACGCACACATTGACAACCACTCAGTTAGATAGCTCCGTTTTGGTTTTAGAAGCAGATATTTCTCTGTACAGCCTATGGTCCCATTCACTCGGGAATATCCCAACACAGCTCCTAGAAGATACGTGTTTCTTACTCACTGAATCTCAACATACTTTCAACTCTCTTAGGCGAACGAATGCACAGAAGAGCAGTTTCAAGGAAACGTTTCTCCTGCGTTTAAACGAAGTCTTACTGCTGTTTTGTACGTATGCGGCATTGGGCTGGAAATGTCGGTTTTGGGATTCTGCACAGAAAGGGTTTGCAAATCGGTGAATCCACACATGAGTTTAACTCTATCACTTGCATGCATGCACACATTGACAACCATTCAGATAGATATCTCTGTTTTGGATTTAGAAGCAGATATTTCTCTGTACAGCCTATGGTCCCATTCACCCGGGAATATCCCAACGCAGCTCCTTGAAGAAACATGTTTCTAACTCGCATAATGCCAACATAGATAAACCACTCTTAGGTGAACCAACGCACAGCAGAGCAGTTTCAAGGAAACGTTTCTCCTGAGTTTTAGACGAAGTCGAACTGCTGTTTCGTATGTATGCCGGCATTGGGCTGGAAATGCCGGTTTCGGGATTCTGCACAGAAAGTGTTTGCAAACCGCTGAATCCACACATGAGTTTAACTGTGTGAGATCAATGCACACATTGACAACCATTCAGTTAGATAGTTCCGTTTTGGTTTTAGAAGCAGATATTTCTCTGTACAGCCTATGGTCCCATTCACTCGGGAAGATCCCAACGCAGCTCCTAGAAGAAACGTGTTTCTAACTCGCTGAATCTCAACATAGATTCAACTCTCTTAGGCGAACGAAAGCACAGCAGAGCAATTTCACGGAAACGTTTCTCCTGAGTTTAAACGAAGTCTTACTGCTGTTTTGTACGTATGCCGGCATTGGTCTCGAAATGCCAGTTTCGGGATTCTGCACAGAAAGGGTTTGCAAACCACTAAATCCACACATGAGTTTAACTGTGTCAGTTGAACGCACACATTGACAACCACTCAGTTAGATAGCTCCGTTTTGGTTTTAGAAGCAGATATTTCTCTGTACAGCCTATGGTCCCATTCACTCGGGAATATCCCAACGCAGCTCCTAGAAGAAACGTGTTTCTAACTCGCTGAATCTCAACATAGATTCAACTCTCTTAGGCGAACGAAAGCACAGCAGAGCAATTTCACGGAAACGTTTCTCCTGCGTTTAAAGGAAGTCTTACTGCTGTTTTGTACGTATGCTGGCTTTGGCTGGAAATGTCGGTTTCGGGATTCTGTACAGAAAGTGTTTGCAAACCGGTGAATCCACACATGAGTTTAACTCTATCACTTGCATGCACATATTGACAACCATTCAGTTAGATATCTCCGTTTTGGATTTAGAAGCAGATATTTCTCTGTACAGCCTATGGACCCATTCACTCGGGAATATCCCAACGCAGCTCCTAGAAGAAACGTGTTTCTGACTCGCTGAATCTCAACATAGATTCAACTCTCTTAGGTGAAGGAATGCACAGCAGAGCATTTTCAAGGAAACGTTTCTCCTGAGTTTCAGACGAAGACTTACTGCTGTTTCGTGCGTATTCTGGCATTGGGCTGGAAATTCCGGTTTCGGAATTCTGCACAGAAAGGGTTTGCAAACCGCTGAATCCACACATGAGTTTAACTGTTTCAGTTGAATGCACATATTGACAACCACTCAGTTAGATAGCTCCGTTTTGGTTTTAGAAGCAGATATTTCTCTGTACAGCCTATGGTCGCATTCACTCGGGAATATCCCAACGCAGCTCCTAGAAGAAACGTGTTTCTAGCTCGCTGAATCTCAACATAGATTCAACTCTCTTAGGCAAACGAAAGCACAGCAGAGCAAATTCACGGAAACGTTTCTCCTGAGTTTGAACGATGTCTTACTGCTGTTTTGTACGTATGCCGGCAATGGGCTGGAAATGCCGGTTTCAGGATTCTGCACAGAAAGGGTTTGCAAACCGCTGAATCCACACAAGAGTTTACCTATGTGAGATCAATGCACACATTGACAACCATTCAGTTAGATAGGTCCGTTTTGGTTTTAGAAGCAGATATTTCTCTGTACAGCCTATGGTCCCATTCACTCGGGAATATCCCAACGCAGCTCCTAGAAGAAACGTGTTTCTAACTCGCTGAATCTCAACACAGATTCAACTCTCTTAGGCGAACGAAAGCACAACAGATCAATTTGACGGAAACGTTTCTCCTGAGTTTAAACGAAGTCTTACTGCTGTTTTGTATGTATGCCGGCACTGGGCTGCAAATGCCGGTTTCGGGATTCTGCACAGTAAGGGTTTGCAAACCGCTGAATCCACACATGAGTTTAACTGTGTCAGTTGAACGCACACATTGACAACCACTCAGTTAGATAGCTCCGTTTTGGTTTTAGGAGCAGATATTTCTCTGTACAGCCTATGGTCCCATTCACTCGGGAATATCCCAACACAGCTCCTAGAAGAAGCGTGTTTCTTACTCACTGAATCTGAACATAGTTTCAACTCTCTTAGGCGAACGAATGCACAGAAGAGCAGTTTCAAGGAAACGTTTCTCCTGCGTTTAAACGAAGTCTTACTGCTGTTTTGTACATATTCCGGCATTGGGCTGGAAATGTCGGTTTCGGGATTCTGCACAGAAAGGATTTGCAAACCGGTGAATCCACACATGAGTTTAACTCTATCACTTGCATGCACACATTGACAACCATTCAGTTAGATATCTCCGTTTTGGATTTAGAAGCAGATATTTCTCTGTACAGCCTATGGAACCATTCACTCGGGAATATCCCAATCCAGCTCCTAGAAGAAACGTGTCTCTAGCACGCTGAATCTCAACATATATTCAACTCTCTTAGGTGAAGGAACGCACAGCAGAGCAGTTTAAAGGAAACGTTTCTCCTGAGTTTCAGTCGAAGACTTACTGCTGTTTCGTACGTATTCCGGCAATGGGCTGGAAATTCCGGTTTCGGAATTCTGCACAGAAAGTGTTTGCAAACCACTGAATCCACACATGAGTTTAGCTGTGTCAGTTGAATGCACACATTGACAACCACTCAGTTAGATAGCTCCGTTTTGTTTTAGAAGCAGATATTTCTCTGTACAGCATATGGTCCCATTCACTCGGGAATATCCCAACGCAGCTCTTAGAAGAAAAGTGTTTCTAACTCGCTGAATCTCAACATGGATTCAACTCTCTTAGGCGAACGAAAGCACAGCAGAGCAATTTCACGGAAACGTTTCTCCTGAGTTTAAACGAAGTCTTACTGCTGTTTTGTACGTATACCGGCATTGGTCTGGAAATGCCGGTTTCGGAATTCTGCACAGAAAGGGTTTGCACACCAGTGAATCCACACATGAGTTTAACTGTGTCAGTTGAACGCTCACATTGACAACCACTCAGTTAGATAGCTCCGTTTTAGTTTTAGAAGCAGATATTTCTCTGTACAGCCTATGGTCCCATTCACTCGGGAATATCCCAACACAGCTCCTTGAAGAATCGTGTTTCTTACTCACTGAATCTCAACATAGTTTCAACCCTCTTAGGCGAACGAATGCACAGAAGAGCAGTTTCAAGGAAACGTTTCTCCTGAGTTTCAGACGAAGACTTAGTGCTGTTTCGTACGTATTCCGGCATTGGGCTGGAAATTCCGGTTTCGGAATTCTGCCCAGAAAGGGTTTGCAAACCGCTGAATCCACACATGAGTTTAACTGTGTCAGTTGAACGCACACATTGACAACCACTCAGCTGGATAGCTCCGTTTTGGTTTTAGAAACAGATATTTCTCTGTACAGCCTATGGTCCCAATCACTCGGGAATATCCCAACGCAGCTTCTAGAAGAAACGTGTTTCTAATTCGCTGAATCTCAACATAGATTCAACTCTCTTAGGCGAACGAAAGCACAGCAGATCAATTTCACGGAAACGTTTCTCCTGAGTTTAAACGAAGTCTTACTGCTGTTTTGTTCGTATGCCGGCATTGATCTCGAAATGCCGGTTTCGGGATTCAGCACAGAAAGGGTTTGCAAACCACTGAATCCACACATGAGTTTAACTCTGTCAGTTGAACGCACACATTGACAGCCACTCAGTTAGATATCTCCGTTTTGGATTTAGAAGCAGATATTTCTCTGTACAGCCTATGGTCCCATTCACTCGGGAATATCCCAACGCAGCTCCTGGAAGGAACGTGTCTCTGACTCGCTGAATCTCCACATAGATTCAACTCTCTAAGGTGAACGAACGCACAGCAGAGCAGTTACAAGGAAACGTTTCTCTTGAGTTTTAGATGAAGTTTCCTGCTGTTTAGTATGTATGCCGGCATTGGGCTGGAAATACCAGTTTTGGGATTCTGCACAGAAAGGGTTTGGAAACCGCTGAATACACACGTCACTTTAACTCTGTCAGTTGAACGCACACATTGACAACCACTCAGTTAGATAGCTCCGTTTTGGTTTTAGAAGCAGATATTTCTCTGTACAGCCTATGGTCCCATTCACTCGGGAATATCCCAACACAGCTCCTAGAAGATACGTGTTTCTTACTCACTGAATCTCAACATACTTTCAACTCTCTTAGGCGAACGAATGCACAGAAGAGCAGTTTCAAGGAAACGTTTCTCCTGCGTTTAAACGAAGTCTTACTGCTGTTTTGTACGTATGCGGCATTGGGCTGGAAATGTCGGTTTTGGGATTCTGCACAGAAAGGGTTTGCAAATCGGTGAATCCACACATGAGTTTAACTGTATCACTTGCATGCATGCACACATTGAAAACCATTCAGATAGATATCTCTGTTTTGGATTTAGAAGCAGATATTTCTCTGTACAGCCTATGGTCCCATTCACCCGGGAATATCCCAACGCAGCTCCTAGAAGAAACGTGTTTCTAACTCGCAGAATGCCAACATAGATACACCTCTCTTAGGTGAACCAACGCACAGCAGAGCAGTTTCAAGGAAACGTTTCTCCTGAGTTTTAGACGAAGTCGAACTGCTGTTTCGTATGTATGCCGGCATTGGGCTGGAAATGCCTGTTTCGGGATTCTGCACAGAAAGTGTTTGCAAACCGCTGAATCCACACATGAGTTTAACTGTGTGAGATCAGTGCACACATTGACAACCATTCAGTTAGATAGTTCCGTTTTGGTTTTAGAAGCAGATATTTCTCTGTACAGCCTATGGTCCCATTCACTCGGGAAGATCCCAACGCAGCTCCTAGAAGAAACGTGTTTCTAACTCGCTGAATCTCAACATAGATTCAACTCTCTTAGGCGAACGAAAGCACAGCAGAGCAATTTCACGGAAACGTTTCTCCTGCGTTTAAACGAAGTCTTACTGCTGTTTTGTACGTATGCCGGCTTTGGCTGGAAATGTCGGTTTCGGGATTCTGTACAGAAAGTGTTTGCAAACCGGTGAATACACACATGAGTTTAACTCTATCACTTGCATGCACATATTGACAACCATTCAGTTAGATATCTCCGTTTTGGATTTAGAAGCAGATATTTCTCTGTACAGCCTATGGACCCATTCACTCGGGAATATCCCAACGCAGCTCCTAGAAGAAAAGTGTTTCTGACTCGCTGAATCTCAACATAGATTCAACTCTCTTAGGTGAAGGAATGCACAGCAGAGCATTTTCAAGGAAACGTTTCTCCTGAGTTTCAGACGAAGACTTACTGCTGTTTCGTGCGTATTCTGGCATTGGGCTGGAAATTCCGGTTTCGGAATTGTGCACAGAAAGGGTTTGCAAACCGCTGAATCCACACATGAGTTTAACTGTTTCAGTTGAATGCACATATTGACAACCACTCAGTTAGATAGCTCCGTTTTGGTTTTAGAAGCAGATATTTCTCTGTACAGCCTATGGTCGCATTCACTCGGGAATATCCCAACGCAGCTCCTAGAAGAAACGTGTTTCTAGCTCGCTGAATCTCAACATAGATTCAACTCTCTTAGGCAAACGAAAGCACAGCAGAGCAAATTCACGGAAACGTTTCTCCTGAGTTTGAACGATGTCTTACTGCTGTTTTGTACGTATGCCGGCAATGGGCTGGAAATGCCGGTTTCAGGATTCTGCACAGAAAGGGTTTGCAAACCGCTGAATCCACACATGAGTTTACCTATGTGAGATCAATGCACACATTGACAACCATTCAGTTAGATAGGTCCGTTTTGGTTTTAGAAGCAGATATTTCTCTGTACAGCCTATGGTCCCATTCACTCGGGAATATCCCAACGCAGCTCCTAGAAGAAACGTGTTTCTAACTCGCTGAATCTCAACATAGATTCAACTCTCTTAGGCGAACGAAAGCACAACAGATCAATTTGACGGAAACGTTTCTCCTGAGTTTAAACGAAGTCTTACTGCTGTTTTGTATGTATGCCGGCACTGGGCTGCAAATGCCGGTTTCGGGATTCTGCACAGTAAGGGTTTGCAAACCGCTGAATCCACACATGAGTTTAACTGTGTCAGTTGAACGCACATATTGACAACCACTCAGTTAGATAGCTCTGTTTTGGTTTTAGGAGCAGATATTTCTCTGTACAGCCTATGGTCCCATTCACTCGGGAATATCCCAACACAGCTCCTAGAAGAAGCCTGTTTCTTACTCACTGAATCTGAACATAGTTTCAACTCTCTTAGGCGAACGAATGCACAGAAGAGCAGTTTCAAGGAAACGTTTCTCCTGCGTTTAAACGAAGTCTTACTACTGTTTTGTACATATTCCGGCATTGGGCTGGAAATGTCGGTTTCGGGATTCTGCACAGAAAGGATTTGCAAACCGGTGAATCCACACATGAGTTTAACTCTATCACTTGCATGCACACATTGACAACCATTCAGTTAGATATCTCCGTTTTGGATTTAGAAGCAGATATTTCTCTGTACAGCCTATGGAACCATTCACTCGGGAATATCCCAACCCAGCTCCTAGAAGAAACGTGTCTCTAGCACGCTGAATCTCAACATATATTCAACTCTCTTAGGTGAAGGAACGCACAGCAGAGCAGTTTAAAGGAAACGTTTCTCCTGAGTTTCAGTCGAAGACTTACTGCTGTTTCGTACGTATTCCGGCAATGGGCTGGAAATTCCGGTTTCGGAATTCTGCACAGAAAGTGTTTGCAAACCACTGAATCCACACATGAGTTTAGCTGTGTCAGTTGAATGCACACATTGACAACCACTCAGTTAGATAGCTCCGTTTTGTTTTAGAAGCAGATATTTCTCTGTACAGCATATGGTCCCATTCACTCGGGAATATCCCAACGCAGCTCTTAGAAGAAAAGTGTTTCTAACTCGCTGAATCTCAACATGGATTCAACTCTCTTAGGCGAACGAAAGCACAGCAGAGCAATTTCACGGAAACGTTTCTCCTGAGTTTAAACGAAGTCTTACTGCTGTTTTGTACGTATGCCGGCATTGGTCTGGAAATGCTGGTTTCGGAATTCTGCACAGAAAGGGTTTGCAAACCGGTGAATCCACACATGAGTTTAACTGTGTCAGTTGAACGCTCACATTGACAACCACTCAGTTAGATAGCTCCGTTTTGGTTTTAGAAGCAGATATTTCTCTGTACAGCCTATGGTCCCATTCACTCGGGAATATCCCAACACAGCTCCTTGAAGAAGCGTGTTTCTTACTCACTGAATCTCAACATAGTTTCAACCCTCTTAGGCGAACGAATGCACAGAAGAGCAGTTTCAAGGAAACGTTTCTCCTGAGTTTCAGACGAAGACTTAGTGCTGTTTCGTACGTATTCCGGCATTGGGCTGGAAATTCCGGTTTCGGAATTCTGCCCAGAAAGGGTTTGCAAACCGCTGAATCCACACATGAGTTTAACTGTGTCAGTTGAACGCACACATTGACAACCACTCAGCTGGATAGCTCCGTTTTGGTTTTAGAAACAGATATTTCTCTGTACAGCCTATGGTCCCAATCACTCGGGAATATCCCAACGCAGCTTCTAGAAGAAACGTGTTTCTAATTCGCTGAATCTCAACATAGATTCAACTCTCTTAGGCGAACGAACGCACAGCAGATCAATTTCACGGAAACGTTTCTCCTGAGTTTAAACGAAGTCTTACTGCTGTTTTGTTTGTATGCCGGCATTGATCTCCAAATGCCGGTTTCGGGATTCAGCACAGAAAGGGTTTGCAAACCACTGAATCCACACATGAGTTTAACTCTGTCAGTTGAACGCACACATTGACAGCCACTCAGTTAGATATCTCCGTTTAGGATTTAGAAGCAGATATTTCTCTGTACAGCCTATGGTCCCATTCACTCGGGAATATCCCAACGCAGCTCCTGGAAGGAACGTGTCTCTGACTCGCTGAATCTCCACATAGATTCAACTCTCTAAGGTGAACGAACGCACAGCAGAGCAGTTACAAGGAAACGTTTCTCTTGAGTTTTAGATGAAGTTTCCTGCTGTTTAGTACGTATGCCGGCATTGGGCTGGAAATACCAGTTTTGGGATTCTGCACAGAAAGGGTTTGCAAACCGCTGAATACACACGTCACTTTAACTCTGTCAGTTGAACACACACATTGACAACCACTCAGTTAGATAGCTCCGTTTTGGTTTTAGAAGCAGATATTTCTCTGTACAGCCTATGGTCCCATTCACTCGGGAATATCCCAACACAGCTCCTAGAAGATACGTGTTTCTTACTCACTGAATCTCAACATACTTTCAACTCTCTTAGGCGAACGAATGCACAGAAGAGCAGTTTCATGGAAACGTTTCTCCTGCGTTTAAACGAAGTCTTACTGCTGTTTTGTACGTATGCGGCATTGGGCTGGAAATGTCGGTTTTGGGATTCTGCACAGAAAGGGTTTGCAAATCGGTGAATCCACACATGAGTTTAACTCTATCACTTGCATGCATGCACACATTGACAACCATTCAGATAGATATCTCTGTTTTGGATTTAGAAGCAGATATTTCTCTGTACAGCCTATGGTCCCATTCACCCGGGAATATCCCAACGCAGCTCCTAGAAGAAACGTGTTTCTAACTCGCAGATTGCCAACATAGATAAACCTCTCTTAGTTGAACCAACGCACAGCAGAGCAGTTTCAAGGAAACGTTTCTCCTGAGTTTTAGACGAAGTCGAACTGCTGTTTCGTATGTATGCCGGCATTGGGCTGGAAATGCCTGTTTCGGGATTCTGCACAGAAAGTGTTTGCAAACCGCTGAATCCACACATGAGTTTAACTGTGTGAGATCAGTGCACACATTGACAACCATTCAGTTAGATAGTTCCGTTTTGGTTTTAGAAGCAGATATTTCTCTGTACAGCCTATGGTCCCATTCACTCGGGAAGATCCCAACGCAGCTCCTAGAAGAAACGTGTTTCTAACTCGCTGAATCTCAACATAGATTCAACTCTCTTAGGCGAACGAAAGCACAGCAGAGCAATTTCACGGAAACGTTTCTCCTGCGTTTAAACGAAGTCTTACTGCTGTTTTGTACGTATGCCGGCTTTGGCTGGAAATGTCGGTTTCGGGATTCTGTACAGAAAGTGTTTGCAAACCGGTGAATCCACACATGAGTTTAACTCTATCACTTGCATGCACATATTGACAACCATTCAGTTAGATATCTCCGTTTTGGATTTAGAAGCAGATATTTCTCTGTACAGCCTATGGACCCATTCACTCGGGAATATCCCAACGCAGCTCCTAGAAGAAACGTGTTTCTAACTCGCTGAATCTCAACATAGATTCAACTCTCTTAGGCGAACGAAAGCACAGCAGAGCAATTTCACGGAAACGTTTATCCTGCGTTTAAAGGAAGTCTTACTGCTGTTTTGTACGTATGCTGGCTTTGGCTGGAAATGTCGGTTTCGGGATTCTGTACAGAAAGTGTTTGCAAACCGGTGAATCCACACATGAGTTTAACTCTATCACTTGCATGCACATATTGACAACCATTCAGTTAGATATCTCCGTTTTGGATTTAGAAGCAGATATTTCTCTGTACAGCCTATGGACCCATTCACTCGGGAATATCCCAACGCAGCTCCTAGAAGAAACGTGTTTCTGACTCGCTGAATCTCAACATTGATTCAACTCTCTTAGGTGAAGGAATGCACAGCAGAGCATTTTCAAGGAAACGTTTCTCCTGAGTTTCAGACGAAGACTTACTGCTGTTTCGTGCGTATTCTGGCATTGGGCTGGAAGTTCCGGTTTCGGAATTCTGCACAGAAAGGGTTTGCAAACCGCTGAATCCACACATGAGTTTAACTGTTTCAGTTGAATGCACATATTGACAACCACTCAGTTAGATAGCTCCGTTTTGGTTTTAGAAGCAGATATTTCTCTGTACAGCCTATGGTCGCATTCACTCGGGAATATCCCAACGCAGCTCCTAGAAGAAACGTGTTTCTAGCTCGCTGAATCTCAACATAGATTCAACTCTCTTAGGCAAACGAAAGCACAGCAGAGCAAATTCACGGAAACGTTTCTCCTGAGTTTGAACGATGTCTTACTGCTGTTTTGTACGTATGCCGGCAATGGGCTGGAAATGCCGGTTTCAGGATTCTGCACAGAAAGGGTTTGCAAACCGCTGAATCCACACATGAGTTTACCTATGTGAGATCAATGCACACATTGACAACCATTCAGTTAGATAGGTCCGTTTTGGTTTTAGAAGCAGATATTTCTCTGTACAGCCTATGGTCCCATTCACTCGGGAATATCCCAACGCAGCTCCTAGAAGAAACGTGTTTCTAACTCGCTGAATCTCAACATAGATTCAACTCTCTTAGGCGAACGAAAGCACAGCAGAGCAATTTCACGGAAACGTTTCTCCTGAGTTTAAACGAAGTCTTACTGCTGTTTTGTACGTATGCCGGCATTTGTCTGGAAATGCTGGTTTCGGAATTCTGCACAGAAAGGGTTTGCAAACCGGTGAATCCACACATGAGTTTAACTGTGTCAGTTGAACGCTCACATTGACAACCACTCAGTTAGATAGCTCCGTTTTGGTTTTAGAAGCAGATATTTCTCTGTACAGCCTATGGTCCCATTCACTCGGGAATATCCCAACACAGCTCCTTGAAGAAGCGTGTTTCTTACTCACTGAATCTCAACATAGTTTCAACCCTCTTAGGCGAACGAATGCACAGAAGAGCAGTTTCAAGGAAACGTTTCTCCTGAGTTTCAGACGAAGACTTAGTGCTGTTTCGTACGTATTCCGGCATTGGGCTGGAAATTCCGGTTTCGGAATTCTGCCCAGAAAGGGTTTGCAAACCGCTGAATCCACACATGAGTTTAACTGTGTCAGTTGAACGCACACATTGACAACCACTCAGCTGGATAGCTCCGTTTTGGTTTTAGAAACAGATATTTCTCTGTACAGCCTATGGTCCCAATCACTCGGGAATATCCCAACGCAGCTTCTAGAAGAAACGTGTTTCTAATTCGCTGAATCTCAACATAGATTCAACTCTCTTAGGCGAACGAACGCACAGCAGATCAATTTCACGGAAACGTTTCTCCTGAGTTTAAACGAAGTCTTACTGCTGTTTTGTTTGTATGCCGGCATTGATCTCCAAATGCCGGTTTCGGGATTCAGCACAGAAAGGGTTTGCAAACCACTGAATCCACACATGAGTTTAACTCTGTCAGTTGAACGCACACATTGACAGCCACTCAGTTAGATATCTCCGTTTAGGATTTAGAAGCAGATATTTCTCTGTACAGCCTATGGTCCCATTCACTCGGGAATATCCCAACGCAGCTCCTGGAAGGAACGTGTCTCTGACTCGCTGAATCTCCACATAGATTCAACTCTCTAAGGTGAACGAACGCACAGCAGAGCAGTTACAAGGAAACGTTTCTCTTGAGTTTTAGATGAAGTTTCCTGCTGTTTAGTACGTATGCCGGCATTGGGCTGGAAATACCAGTTTTGGGATTCTGCACAGAAAGGGTTTGCAAACCGCTGAATACACACGTCACTTTAACTCTGTCAGTTGAACGCACACATTGACAACCACTCAGTTAGATAGCTCCGTTTTGGTTTTAGAAGCAGATATTTCTCTGTACAGCCTATGGTCCCATTCACTCGGGAATATCCCAACACAGCTCCTAGAAGATACGTGTTTCTTACTCACTGAATCTCAACATACTTTCAACTCTCTTAGGCGAACGAATGCACAGAAGAGCAGTTTCATGGAAACGTTTCTCCTGCGTTTAAACGAAGTCTTACTGCTGTTTTGTACGTATGCGGCATTGGGCTGGAAATGTCGGTTTTGGGATTCTGCACAGAAAGGGTTTGCAAATCGGTGAATCCACACATGAGTTTAACTCTATCACTTGCATGCATGCACACATTGACAACCATTCAGATAGATATCTCTGTTTTGGATTTAGAAGCAGATATTTCTCTGTACAGCCTATGGTCCCATTCACCCGGGAATATCCCAACGCAGCTCCTAGAAGAAACGTGTTTCTAACTCGCAGATTGCCAACATAGATAAACCTCTCTTAGTTGAACCAACGCACAGCAGAGCAGTTTCAAGGAAACGTTTCTCCTGAGTTTTAGACGAAGTCGAACTGCTGTTTCGTATGTATGCCGGCATTGGGCTGGAAATGCCTGTTTCGGGATTCTGCACAGAAAGTGTTTGCAAACCGCTGAATCCACACATGAGTTTAACTGTGTGAGATCAGTGCACACATTGACAACCATTCAGTTAGATAGTTCCGTTTTGGTTTTAGAAGCAGATATTTCTCTGTACAGCCTATGGTCCCATTCACTCGGGAAGATCCCAACGCAGCTCCTAGAAGAAACGTGTTTCTAACTCGCTGAATCTCAACATAGATTCAACTCTCTTAGGCGAACGAAAGCACAGCAGAGCAATTTCACGGAAACGTTTCTCCTGCGTTTAAACGAAGTCTTACTGCTGTTTTGTACGTATGCCGGCTTTGGCTGGAAATGTCGGTTTCGGGATTCTGTACAGAAAGTGTTTGCAAACCGGTGAATCCACACATGAGTTTAACTCTATCACTTGCATGCACATATTGACAACCATTCAGTTAGATATCTCCGTTTTGGATTTAGAAGCAGATATTTCTCTGTACAGCCTATGGACCCATTCACTCGGGAATATCCCAACGCAGCTCCTAGAAGAAACGTGTTTCTAACTCGCTGAATCTCAACATAGATTCAACTCTCTTAGGCGAACGAAAGCACAGCAGAGCAATTTCACGGAAACGTTTATCCTGCGTTTAAAGGAAGTCTTACTGCTGTTTTGTACGTATGCTGGCTTTGGCTGGAAATGTCGGTTTCGGGATTCTGTACAGAAAGTGTTTGCAAACCGGTGAATCCACACATGAGTTTAACTCTATCACTTGCATGCACATATTGACAACCATTCAGTTAGATATCTCCGTTTTGGATTTAGAAGCAGATATTTCTCTGTACAGCCTATGGACCCATTCACTCGGGAATATCCCAACGCAGCTCCTAGAAGAAACGTGTTTCTGACTCGCTGAATCTCAACATTGATTCAACTCTCTTAGGTGAAGGAATGCACAGCAGAGCATTTTCAAGGAAACGTTTCTCCTGAGTTTCAGACGAAGACTTACTGCTGTTTCGTGCGTATTCTGGCATTGGGCTGGAAGTTCCGGTTTCGGAATTCTGCACAGAAAGGGTTTGCAAACCGCTGAATCCACACATGAGTTTAACTGTTTCAGTTGAATGCACATATTGACAACCACTCAGTTAGATAGCTCCGTTTTGGTTTTAGAAGCAGATATTTCTCTGTACAGCCTATGGTCGCATTCACTCGGGAATATCCCAACGCAGCTCCTAGAAGAAACGTGTTTCTAGCTCACTGAATCTCAACATAGATTCAACTCTCTTAGGCAAACGAAAGCACAGCAGAGCAAATTCACGGAAACGTTTCTCCTGAGTTTGAACGATGTCTTACTGCTGTTTTGTACGTATGCCGGCAATGGCCTGGAAATGCCGGTTTCAGGATTCTGCACAGAAAGGGTTTGCAAACCGCTGAATCCACACATGAGTTTACCTATGTGAGATCAATGCACACATTGACAACCATTCAGTTAGATAGGTCCGTTTTGGTTTTAGAAGCAGATATTTCTCTGTACAGCCTATGGTCCCATTCACTCGGGAATATCCCAACGCAGCTCCTAGAAGAAACGTGTTTCTAACTCGCTGAATCTCAACATAGATTCAACTCTCTTAGGCGAACGAAAGCACAACAGATCAATTTGACGGAAACGTTTCTCCTGAGTTTAAACGAAGTCTTACTGCTGTTTTGTATGTATGCCGGCACTGGGCTGCAAATGCCGGTTTCGGGATTCTGCACAGTAAGGGTTTGCAAACCGCTGAATCCACACATGAGTTTAACTGTGTCAGTTAAACGCACACATTGACAACCACTCAGTTAGATAGCTCCGTTTTGGTTTTAGGAGCAGATATTTCTCTGTACAGCCTATGGTCCCATTCACTCGGGAATATCCCAACACAGCTCCTAGAAGAAGCGTGTTTCTTACTCACTGAATCTGAACATAGTTTCAACTCTCTTAGGCGAACGAATGCACAGAAGAGCAGTTTCAAGGAAACGTTTCTCCTGCGTTTAAACGAAGTCTTACTGCTGTTTTGTACATATTCCGGCATTGGGCTGGAAATGTCGGTTTCGGGATTCTGCACAGAAAGGATTTGCAAACCGGTGAATCCACACATGAGTTTAACTCTATCACTTGCTTGCACACATTGACAACCATTCAGTTAGATATCTCCGTTTTGGATTTAGAAGCAGATATTTCTCTGTACAGCCTATGGAACCATTCACTCGGGAATATCCCAACCCAGCTCCTAGAAGAAACGTGTCTCTAGCACGCTGAATCTCAACATATATTCAACTCTCTTAGGTGAAGGAACGCACAGCAGAGCAGTTTAAAGGAAACGTTTCTCCTGAGTTTCAGTCGAAGACTTACTGCTGTTTCGTACGTATTCCGGCAATGGGCTGGAAATTCCGGTTTCGGAATTCTGCACAGAAAGTGTTTGCAAACCACTGAATCCACACATGAGTTTAGCTGTGTCAGTTGAATGCACACATTGACAACCACTCAGTTGGATAGCTCCGTTTTGTTTTAGAAGCAGATATTTCTCTGTACAGCATATGGTCCCATTCACTCGGGAATATCCCAACGCAGCTCTTAGAAGAAAAGTGTTTCTAACTCGCTGAATCTCAACATGGATTCAACTCTCTTAGGCGAACGAAAGCACAGCAGAGCAATTTCACGGAAACGTTTCTCCTGAGTTTAAACGAAGTCTTACTGCTGTTTTGTACGTATGCCGGCATTGGTCTGGAAATGCTGGTTTCGGAATTCTGCACAGAAAGGGTTTGCAAACCGGTGAATCCACACATGAGTTTAACTGTGTCAGTTGAACGCTCACATTGACAACCACTCAGTTAGATAGCTCCGTTTTGGTTTTAGAAGCAGATATTTCTCTGTACAGCCTATGGTCCCATTCACTCGGGAATATCCCAACACAGCTCCTTGAAGAAGCGTGTTTCTTACTCACTGAATCTCAACATAGTTTCAACCCTCTTAGGCGAACGAATGCACAGAAGAGCAGTTTCAAGGAAACGTTTCTCCTGAGTTTCAGACGAAGACTTAGTGCTGTTTCGTACGTATTCCGGCATTGGGCTGGAAATTCCGGTTTCGGAATTCTGCCCAGAAAGGGTTTGCAAACCGCTGAATCCACACATGAGTTTAACTGTGTCAGTTGAACGCACACATTGACAACCACTCAGCTGGATAGCTCCGTTTTGGTTTTAGAAACAGATATTTCTCTGTACAGCCTATGGTCCCAATCACTCGGGAATATCCCAACGCAGCTTCTAGAAGAAACGTGTTTCTAATTCGCTGAATCTCAACATAGATTCAACTCTCTTAGGCGAACGAAAGCACAGCAGATCAATTTCACGGAAACGTTTCTCCTGAGTTTAAACGAAGTCTTACTGCTGTTTTGTTTGTATGCCGGCATTGATCTCCAAATGCCGGTTTCGGGATTCAGCACAGAAAGGGTTTGCAAACCACTGAATCCACACATGAGTTTAACTCTGTCAGTTGAACGCACACATTGACAGCCACTCAGTTAGATATCTCCGTTTTGGATTTAGAAGCAGATATTTCTCTGTACAGCCTATGGTCCCATTCACTCGGGAATATCCCAACGCAGCTCCTGGAAGGAACGTGTCTCTGATTCGCTGAATCTCCACATAGATTCAACTCTCTAAGGTGAACGAACGCACAGCAGAGCAGTTACAAGGAAACGTTTCTCTTGAGTTTTAGATGAAGTTTCCTGCTGTTTAGTACGTATTCCGGCATTGGGCTGGAAATACCAGTTTTGGGATTCTGCACAGAAAGGGTTTGCAAACCGCTGAATACACACGTCACTTTAACTCTGTCAGTTGAACGCACACATTGACAACCACTCAGTTAGATAGCTCCGTTTTGGTTTTAGAAGCAGATATTTCTCTGTACAGCCTATGGTCCCATTCACTCGGGAATATCCCAACACAGCTCCTAGAAGATACGTGTTTCTTACTCACTGAATCTCAACATACTTTCAACTCTCTTAGGCGAACGAATGCACAGAAGAGCAGTTTCAAGGAAACGTTTCTCCTGCGTTTAAACGAAGTCTTACTGCTGTTTTGTACGTATGCGGCATTGGGCTGGAAATGTCGGTTTTGGGATTCTGCACAGAAAGGGTTTGCAAATCGGTGAATCCACACATGAGTTTAACTCTATCACTTGCATGCATGCACACATTGACAACCATTCAGATAGATATCTCTGTTTTGGATTTAGAAGCAGATATTTCTCTGTACAGCCTATGGTCCCATTCACCCGGGAATATCCCAACGCAGCTCCTAGAAGAAACGTGTTTCTAACTCGCAGAATGCCAACATAGATAAACCTCTCTTAGTTGAACCAACGCACAGCAGAGCAGTTTCAAGGAAACGTTTCTCCTGAGTTTTAGACGAAGTCGAACTGCTGTTTCGTATGTATGCCGGCATTGGGCTGGAAATGCCTGTTTCGGGATTCTGCACAGAATGTGTTTGCAAACCGCTGAATCCACACATGAGTTTAACTGTGTGAGATCAGTGCACACATTGACAACCATTCAGTTAGATAGTTCCGTTTTGGTTTTAGAAGCAGATATTTCTCTGTACAGCCTATGGTCCCATTCACTCGGGAAGATCCCAACGCAGCTCCTAGAAGAAACGTGTTTCTAACTCGCTGAATCTCAACATAGATTCAACTCTCTTAGGCGAACGAAAGCACAGCAGAGCAATTTCACGGAAACGTTTCTCCTGCGTTTAAACGAAGTCTTACTGCTGTTTTGTACGTTTGCCGGCTTTGGCTGGAAATGTCGGTTTCGGGATTCTGTACAGAAAGTGTTTGCAAACCGGTGAATCCACACATGAGTTTAACTCTATCACTTGCATGCACATATTGACAACCATTCAGTTAGATATCTCCGTTTTGGATTTAGAAGCAGATATTTCTCTGTACAGCCTATGGACCCATTCACTCGGGAATATCCCAACGCAGCTCCTAGAAGAAACGTGTTTCTAACTCGCTGAATCTCAACATAGATTCAACTCTCTTAGGCGAACGAAAGCACAGCAGAGCAATTTCACGGAAACGTTTCTCCTGCGTTTAAAGGAAGTCTTACTGCTGTTTTGTACGTATGCCGGCTTTGGCTGGAAATGTCGGTTTCGGGATTCTGTACAGAAAGTGTTTGCAAACCGGTGAATCCACACATGAGTTTAACTCTATCACTTGCATGCATATATTGACAACCATTCAGTTAGATATCTCCGTTTTGGATTTAGAAGCAGATATTTCTCTGTACAGCCTATGGACCCATTCACTCGGGAATATCCCAACGCAGCTCCTAGAAGAAAAGTGTTTCTGACTCGCTGAATCTCAACATAGATTCAACTCTCTTAGGTGAAGGAATGCACAGCAGAGCATTTTCAAGGAAACGTTTCTCCTGAGTTTCAGACGAAGACTTACTGCTGTTTCGTGCGTATTCTGGCATTGGGCTGGAAATTCCGGTTTCGGAATTCTGCACAGAAAGGGTTTGCAAACCGCTGAATCCACACATGAGTTTAACTGTTTCAGTTGAATGCACATATTGACAACCACTCAGTTAGATAGCTCCGTTTTGGTTTTAGAAGCAGATATTTCTCTGTACAGCCTATGGTCGCATTCACTCGGGAATATCCCAACGCAGCTCCTAGAAGAAACGTGTTTCTAGCTCGCTGAATCTCAACATAGATTCAACTCTCTTAGGCAAACGAAAGCACAGCAGAGCAAATTCACGGAAACGTTTCTCCTGAGTTTGAACGATGTCTTACTGCTGTTTTGTACGTATGCCGGCAATGGGCTGGAAATGCCGGTTTCAGGATTCTGCACAGAAAGGGTTTGCAAACCGCTGAATCCACACATGAGTTTACCTATGTGAGATCAATGCACACATTGACAACCATTCAGTTAGATAGGTCCGTTTTGGTTTTAGAAGCAGATATTTCTCTGTACAGCCTATGGTCCCATTCACTCGGGAATATCCCAACGCAGCTCCTAGAAGAAACGTGTTTCTAACTCGCTGAATCTCAACATAGATTCAACTCTCTTAGGCGAACGAAAGCACAACAGATCAATTTGACGGAAACGTTTCTCCTGAGTTTAAACGAAGTCTTACTGCTGTTTTGTATGTATGCCGGCACTGGGCTGCAAATGCCGGTTTCGGGATTCTGCACAGTAAGGGTTTGCAAACCGCTGAATCCACACATGAGTTTAACTGTGTCAGTTGAACGCACATATTGACAACCACTCAGTTAGATAGCTCTGTTTTGGTTTTAGGAGCAGATATTTCTCTGTACAGCCTATGGTCCCATTCACTCGGGAATATCCCAACACAGCTCCTAGAAGAAGCCTGTTTCTTACTCACTGAATCTGAACATAGTTTCAACTCTCTTAGGCGAACGAATGCACAGAAGAGCAGTTTCAAGGAAACGTTTCTCCTGCGTTTAAACGAAGTCTTACTACTGTTTTGTACATATTCCGGCATTGGGCTGGAAATGTCGGTTTCGGGATTCTGCACAGAAAGGATTTGCAAACCGGTGAATCCACACATGAGTTTAACTCTATCACTTGCATGCACACATTGACAACCATTCAGTTAGATATCTCCGTTTTGGATTTAGAAGCAGATATTTCTCTGTACAGCCTATGGAACCATTCACTCGGGAATATCCCAACCCAGCTCCTAGAAGAAACGTGTCTCTAGCACGCTGAATCTCAACATATATTCAACTCTCTTAGGTGAAGGAACGCACAGCAGAGCAGTTTAAAGGAAACGTTTCTCCTGAGTTTCAGTCGAAGACTTACTGCTGTTTCGTACGTATTCCGGCAATGGGCTGGAAATTCCGGTTTCGGAATTCTGCACAGAAAGTGTTTGCAAACCACTGAATCCACACATGAGTTTAGCTGTGTCAGTTGAATGCACACATTGACAACCACTCAGTTAGATAGCTCCGTTTTGTTTTAGAAGCAGATATTTCTCTGTACAGCATATGGTCCCATTCACTCGGGAATATCCCAACGCAGCTCTTAGAAGAAAAGTGTTTCTAACTCGCTGAATCTCAACATGGATTCAACTCTCTTAGGCGAACGAAAGCACAGCAGAGCAATTTCACGGAAACGTTTCTCCTGAGTTTAAACGAAGTCTTACTGCTGTTTTGTACGTATGCCGGCATTGGTCTGGAAATGCTGGTTTCGGAATTCTGCACAGAAAGGGTTTGCAAACCGGTGAATCCACACATGAGTTTAACTGTGTCAGTTGAACGCTCACATTGACAACCACTCAGTTAGATAGCTCCGTTTTGGTTTTAGAAGCAGATATTTCTCTGTACAGCCTATGGTCCCATTCACTCGGGAATATCCCAACACAGCTCCTTGAAGAAGCGTGTTTCTTACTCACTGAATCTCAACATAGTTTCAACCCTCTTAGGCGAACGAATGCACAGAAGAGCAGTTTCAAGGAAACGTTTCTCCTGAGTTTCAGACGAAGACTTAGTGCTGTTTCGTACGTATTCCGGCATTGGGCTGGAAATTCCGGTTTCGGAATTCTGCCCAGAAAGGGTTTGCAAACCGCTGAATCCACACATGAGTTTAACTGTGTCAGTTGAACGCACACATTGACAACCACTCAGCTGGATAGCTCCGTTTTGGTTTTAGAAACAGATATTTCTCTGTACAGCCTATGGTCCCAATCACTCGGGAATATCCCAACGCAGCTTCTAGAAGAAACGTGTTTCTAATTCGCTGAATCTCAACATAGATTCAACTCTCTTAGGCGAACGAACGCACAGCAGATCAATTTCACGGAAACGTTTCTCCTGAGTTTAAACGAAGTCTTACTGCTGTTTTGTTTGTATGCCGGCATTGATCTCCAAATGCCGGTTTCGGGATTCAGCACAGAAAGGGTTTGCAAACCACTGAATCCACACATGAGTTTAACTCTGTCAGTTGAACGCACACATTGACAGCCACTCAGTTAGATATCTCCGTTTAGGATTTAGAAGCAGATATTTCTCTGTACAGCCTATGGTCCCATTCACTCGGGAATATCCCAACGCAGCTCCTGGAAGGAACGTGTCTCTGACTCGCTGAATCTCCACATAGATTCAACTCTCTAAGGTGAACGAACGCACAGCAGAGCAGTTACAAGGAAACGTTTCTCTTGAGTTTTAGATGAAGTTTCCTGCTGTTTAGTACGTATGCCGGCATTGGGCTGGAAATACCAGTTTTGGGATTCTGCACAGAAAGGGTTTGCAAACCGCTGAATACACACGTCACTTTAACTCTGTCAGTTGAACGCACACATTGACAACCACTCAGTTAGATAGCTCCGTTTTGGTTTTAGAAGCAGATATTTCTCTGTACAGCCTATGGTCCCATTCACTCGGGAATATCCCAACACAGCTCCTAGAAGATACGTGTTTCTTACTCACTGAATCTCAACATACTTTCAACTCTCTTAGGCGAACGAATGCACAGAAGAGCAGTTTCATGGAAACGTTTCTCCTGCGTTTAAACGAAGTCTTACTGCTGTTTTGTACGTATGCGGCATTGGGCTGGAAATGTCGGTTTTGGGATTCTGCACAGAAAGGGTTTGCAAATCGGTGAATCCACACATGAGTTTAACTCTATCACTTGCATGCATGCACACATTGACAACCATTCAGATAGATATCTCTGTTTTGGATTTAGAAGCAGATATTTCTCTGTACAGCCTATGGTCCCATTCACCCGGGAATATCCCAACGCAGCTCCTAGAAGAAACGTGTTTCTAACTCGCAGATTGCCAACATAGATAAACCTCTCTTAGTTGAACCAACGCACAGCAGAGCAGTTTCAAGGAAACGTTTCTCCTGAGTTTTAGACGAAGTCGAACTGCTGTTTCGTATGTATGCCGGCATTGGGCTGGAAATGCCTGTTTCGGGATTCTGCACAGAAAGTGTTTGCAAACCGCTGAATCCACACATGAGTTTAACTGTGTGAGATCAGTGCACACATTGACAACCATTCAGTTAGATAGTTCCGTTTTGGTTTTAGAAGCAGATATTTCTCTGTACAGCCTATGGTCCCATTCACTCGGGAAGATCCCAACGCAGCTCCTAGAAGAAACGTGTTTCTAACTCGCTGAATCTCAACATAGATTCAACTCTCTTAGGCGAACGAAAGCACAGCAGAGCAATTTCACGGAAACGTTTCTCCTGCGTTTAAACGAAGTCTTACTGCTGTTTTGTACGTATGCTGGCTTTGGCTGGAAATGTCGGTTTCGGGATTCTGTACAGAAAGTGTTTGCAAACCGGTGAATCCACACATGAGTTTAACTCTATCACTTGCATGCACATATTGACAACCATTCAGTTAGATATCTCCGTTTTGGATTTAGAAGCAGATATTTCTCTGTACAGCCTATGGACCCATTCACTCGGGAATATCCCAACGCAGCTCCTAGAAGAAACGTGTTTCTAACTCGCTGAATCTCAACATAGATTCAACTCTCTTAGGTGAAGGAATGCACAGCAGAGCATTTTCAAGGAAACGTTTCTCCTGAGTTTCAGACGAAGACTTACTGCTGTTTCGTGCGTATTCTGGCATTGGCCTGGAAATTCCGGTTTCGGAATTCTGCACAGAAAGGGTTTGCAAACCGCTGAATCCACACATGAGTTTAACTGTTTCAGTTGAATGCACATATTGACAACCACTCAGTTAGATAGCTCCATTTTGGTTTAAGAAGGAGATATTTCTCTGTACAGCCTATTGTCGCATTCACTCGGGAATATCCCAACGCAGCTCCTAGAAGAAACGTGTTTCTAGCTCGCTGAATCTCAACATAGATTCAACTCTCTTAGGCAAACGAAAGCACAGTAGAGCAAATTCACGGAAACGTTTCTCCTGAGTTTGAACGATGTCTTACTGCTGTTTTGTACGTATGCCGGCAAAGGGCTGGAAATGCCGGTTTCAGGATTCTGCACAGAAAGGGTTTGCAAACCGCTGAATCCACACATGAGTTTACCTATGTGAGATCAATGCACACATTGACAACCATTCAGTTAGATAGGTCCGTTTTGGTTTTAGAAGCAGATATTTCTCTGTACAGCCTATGGTCCCATTCACTCGGGAATATCCCAACGCAGCTCCTAGAAGAAACGTGTTTCTAACTCGCTGAATCTCAACATAGATTCAACTCTCTTAGGCGAACGAAAGCACAACAGATCAATTTGACGGAAACGTTTCTCCTGAGTTTAAACGAAGTCTTACTGCTGTTTTGTATGTATGCCGGCACTGGGCTGCAAATGCCGGTTTCGGGATTCTGCACAGTAAGGGTTTGCAAACCGCTGAATCCACACATGAGTTTAACTGTGTCAGTTGAACGCACATATTGACAACCACTCAGTTAGATAGCTCTGTTTTGGTTTTAGGAGCAGATATTTCTCTGTACAGCCTATGGTCCCATTCACTCGGGAATATCCCAACACAGCTCCTAGAAGAAGCCTGTTTCTTACTCACTGAATCTGAACATAGTTTCAACTCTCTTAGGCGAACGAATGCACAGAAGAGCAGTTTCAAGGAAACGTTTCTCCTGAGTTTCAGACGAAGACTTACTGCTGTTTCGTACGTATTCCGGCATTGGGCTGGAAATTCCGGTTTCGGAATTCTGCACAGAAAGGGTTTGCAAACCGCTGAATCCACACATGAGTTTAACTGTGTCAGTTGAATGCAAACATTGACAACCACTCATTTAGATAGCTCCGTTTTGGTTTTAGAAGCAGATATTTCTCTGCACAGCCTATGGTCCCATTCACTCGGGAATATCCCAACGCAGCTCTTAGAAGAAACGTGTTTCTAACTCGCTGAATCTCAACATAGATTCAACTCTCTTAGGCCAACGAAAGCACAGCAGATCAATTTCACGGAAACGATTCTCCTGAGTTTAAACGAAGTCTTACTGCTGTTTTGTACGTATGCCGGCATTGGTCTGGAAATGCCGGTTTCGGAAATCTGCACAGAAAGGGTTTGCAAACCGCTGAATCCACACATGAGTTTAACTGTGTCAGTTGAACGCACACATTGACAACCACTCAGTTAGATAGCTCCGTTTTGGTTTTAGAAGCAGATATTTCTCTGTACAGCCTATGGTCCCATTCACTCGGGAATATCCCAACACAGCTCCTAGAAGAAGCGTGTTTCTTACTCACTGAATCTGAACATAGTTTCAACTCTCTTAGGCGAACGAATGCACAGAAGAGCAGTTTCAAGGAAACGTTTCTCCTGCGTTTAAACGAAGTCTTACTGCTTTTTTGTATGTATGCGGCATTGGGCTGGAAATGTCGGTTTCGGGATTCTGCACAGAAAGGGTTTGCAAACCGGTGAATCCACACATGAGTTTAACTCTATCACTTGCATGCACACATAGAAAACCATTCAGTTAGATATCTCCGTTTTGGATTTAGAAGCAGATATTTCTCTTTACAGCCTATGGACCCATTCACTCGGGAATATCCCAATGCAGCTCCTATAATAAACGTGTCTCTAGCACGCTGAATCTCAACATATATTCAACTCTCTTAGGTGAAGGAACGCACAGCAGAGCAGTTTCAAGGAAACGTTTCTCCTGAGTTCAGACGAAGACTTACTGCTGTTTCGTACGTATTCCGGCATTGGGCTGGAAATTCCGGTTTCGGAATTGTGCACAGAAAGGGTTTGCAAACCGCTGAATCCACACATGAGTTTAACTGTGTCAGTTGAATGCACACATTGACAACCACTCAGTTAGATAGCTCCGTTTTGGTTTTAGAAGCAGATATTTCTCTGTACAGCCTATGGTCCTATTCACTCCGGAATATCCCAACACAGCTCCTAGAAGAAACGTGTTTCTAACTCTGAATCTCAACATAGTTTCAACTCTCTTAGGCGAACGAACGCACAGAAGAGCAGTTTCAAGGAAACGTTTCTCCTGAGTTTAAACGAAGTCTTACTGCTGTTTTGTACGTATGCCGGCATTGGGCTGGAAATGCCGGTTTCGGGATTCTGCACAGAAACGGTTTGCAAACCGCTGAATCCACACATGAGTTTAACTCTGTCAGTTGAATGCACACATTGACAACCACTCAGTTAGATAGCTCCGTTTTGGTTTTAGAAGCAGATATTTCTCTGTACAGCCAATGGACCCATTCACTCGGGAATATCCCAACGCTGCTCCTAGAAGAAACGTGTCTCTAGCACGCTGAATCTGAACATAGTTTCAACTCTCTTAGGCGAACGAAAACACAGCAGATCAATTTAACGGAAACGTTTCTCCTGAGTTTAAACGAAGTCTTACTGCTGTTTTGTACGTATGCCGGCATTGGTCTGGAAATGCCGGTTTCGGGATTCTGCACAGAAAGGGTTTGCAAACCGCTGAATCCGCACATGAGTTTAACTGTTTCAGTTGAACGCACACATTGACAACCACTCAGTTAGATAGCTCCGTTTTGGTTTTAGAAGCAGATATTTCTCTGTACAGCCTATGGTCCCATTCACTCGGGAATATCCCAACACAGCTCCTAGAATAAGCGTCTTTCTTACTCACTGAATCTCAACATAGTTTGAGCTCTCTTAGGCGAATGAATGCACAGAAGAGCAGTTTCAAGGAAACGTTTCTCCTGCGTTTAAACGAAGTCTTACTGCTGTTTTGTACGTATGCGGCATTGGGCTGGAAATGTCGGTTTCGGGATTCTGCACAGAAAGAGTTTGCAAACCGGTGAATCCACACATGAGTTTACCACTATCACTTGCATGCACACATTGACAACCATTCAGTTAGATATCTCCGTTTTGGATTTAGAAGCAGATATTTCTCTGTACAGCCTATGGACCCATTCACTCGGGAATATCCCAACGCTGCTCCTAGAAGAAACGTGTCTCTAGCACGCTGAATCTCAACATATATTCAACTCTCTTAGGTGAAGGAACGCACAGCAGAGCAGTTTCAAGGAAACGTTTCTCCTGAGTTTCAGACGAAGATTTACTGCTCTTTCGTACGTATTCCGGCATTGGGCGGGAAATTCCGGTTTCGGGATTCTGCACAGAAAGGGTTTGCAAACCGCTGAATCCGCACATGAGTTTAACTGTTTCAGTTGAACGCACACTTTGACAACCACTCAGTTACATAGCTCCGTTTTGGTTTTAGAAGCAGATATTTCTCTGTAGAGACTATCGTCCCATTCACTCGGGAATATCCCAACGCAGCTCCTAGAAGAAACGTGTTTCTACCTCACTGAATCTCACCATAGTTTCAACTCTCTTAGGCGAACCAACGCACAGAAGAGCAGTTTCAAGGAAACGTTTCTCCTGAGTTTAAACGAAGTCTTACTGCTGTTTTGTACGTATGCCGGCATTGGGCTGGAAATGTCGGTTTCGGGATTCTGCACAGAAAAGGTTTGCAAACCGCTGAATCCACACATGAGTTTAACTGTGTGAGATCAATGCACACATTGACAACCATTCAGTTAGATAGCTCCGTTTTGGTTTTAGAAGCAGATATTTCTCTGTACAGCCTATGGACCCATTCACTCGGGAATATCGCAACGCAGCTCCTAGAAGAAACGTGTCTCTAGCACGCTGAATCTCAACATATATTCAACTCTCTTAGGTGAAGGAACACACAGCAGAGCAGTTTCAAGGAAACGTTTCTCCTGGGTTTCAGACGAAGTCTTACTGCTGTTTTGTACGTATTCCGGCATTGGGCTGGAAATGTCGGTTTAGGGATTCTGCACAGAAAGGGTGTGCAAACCGCTGAATCCACACATGAGTTTAACTTTGTGAGATCAATGCACACATTGACAACCATTCAGTTAGATAGTTCCATTTTGGTTTTAGAAGCAGATATTTCTCTGTACAGCCTATGGTCCCATTCACTCGGGAATATCCCAACGCAGCTCCTAGAAGAAACGTGTTTCTAACTCGCTGAATCTCAAAATAGATTCAACTCTCTTAGGCGAACGAACGCACAGCAGAGCAGTTTCGAGGAAACTTTCCTCCTGAGTTTTAGACGAAATATTACAGCTGTTTCGTAAGTATGCCGGCATTGGGCTGGAAATTCCGGTTTTGGAATTCTGCACAGAAAGGGTTTGCAAACCGCTGAATCCACACATGAGTTTAACTGTGTCAGTTGAACGCACACATTGACAACCACTCAGTTAGATAGCTCCGTTTTGGTTTTAGAAGCAGATATTCCTCTGTACAGCCTATGGTCCCATTCACTCGGGAATATCCCAACACAGCTCCTAGAAGAAACGTGTTTCAAACTCACTGAATCTCAACATAGTTTCAACTCTCTTAGACGAACGAACGCACAGAAGAGCAGTTTCAAGGAAACGTTTCTCCTGAGTTTAAACGAAGTCTTACTGCTGTTTTGTACGTATGCCGGCATTGGGCTGGAAATGTCGGTTTTGGGATTCTGCACAGAAAGGGTTTGCAAACCGGTGAATCCACACATGAGTTTAACTCTATCACTTGCATGCACACATTGACAACCATTCAGTTAGATAGCTCCGTTTTGGTTTTAGAAGCAGATATTTCTCTGTACAGCCTATGGACCCATTCACTCGGGAATATCGCAACGCGGCTCCTAGAAGAAACCTGTCTCTAGCACGCTGAATCTCAACATATATTCAACTCTCTTAGGTGAAGGAACGCACAGCAGAGCAGTTTCAAGGAAACGTTTCTCCTGACTTTCAGACGAATTCTTACTGCTGTTTCGTACGTATGTCGGCATTGGGCTGGAAATGCTGGTTTTGGGATTCTGCACAGAAACGGTTTGCAAACCGCTGAATCCACACATGAGTTTAACTCTGTCAGTTGAATGCACACATTGACAACCACTCTGTTAGATAGCTCCGTTTGGGTTTTAGAAGCAGATATTTCTCTGTACAGCATATGCTCCCATTCACTCGGGAATATCCCAACGCAGCTCCTAGAAGAAACGTGTTTCTAACTCGCAGAAATCAGCATAGATTCACCTCTCTTAGGTGAACCAAGGCACAGCAGAGCAGGTTCAAGGAAACGTTTCTACTGAGTTTTAGACGAAGTCTTACTGCTGTTTCGTATGTATGCCGGCATTTGGCTCGAAATGCCGGATTCGGGATTCTGCACAGAAAGGGTTTGCAAACCGCGGAATCCACACATGAGTTTAACTGTGTCAGTTGAACGCACACTTTGACAACCACTCAGTTACATAGCTCCGTTTTGGTTTTAGAAGCAGATATTTCTCTGTACAGCCTATGGTCACATTCACTCGGGAATATCCCAACACAGCTCCTAGAAGAAACGTGTTTCTACCTCACTGAATCTCAACATAGTTTCAACTCTCTTAGGTGAACGAACGCACAGAAGAGCAGTTTCAAGGAAACGTTTCTCCTGAGTTTAAACGAAGTCTTACTGCTGTTTTGTACGTATGCCGGCATTGGGCTGGAAATGTCGGTTTCGGGATTCTGCACAGAAAGGGTTTGCAAACCGGTGAATCCACATATGAGTTTAACTCTGTCACGTGCATGCACACATTGAAAACCATTCAGTTAGATAGCTCCGTTTTGGTTTTAGAAGCAGATATTTCTCTTTACAGCCTATGGACCCATTCACTCGGGAATATCGCAACGCAGCTCCTAGAAGAAACGTGTCTCTAGCACGCTGAATCTCAACATATATTCAACTCTCTTAGGTGAAGGAACACACAGCAGAGCAGTTTCAAGGAAAAGTTTCTCCTGGGTTTCAGACGAAGTCTTACTGCTGTTTCGTACGTATTCTGGCATTGGGCTGGAAATGTCGGTTTCGGGATTCTGCACAGAAAGGGTGTGCAAACCGCTGAATCCACACATGAGTTTAACTGTGTGAGATCAATGCACACATTGACAACCATTCAGTTAGATAGTTCCATTTTGGTTTTAGAAGCAGATATTTCTCTGTACAGCCTATGGTCCCATTCACTCGGGAATATCCCAGCGTAGCTCCTAGAAGAAACGTGTTTCTAACTCGCTGAATCTCAAAATAGATTCAACTCTCTTAGGCGAACGAACGCACAGTAGAGCACTTTCGAGGAAACTTTCCTCCTGAGTTTTAGACGAAATATTACAGCTGTTTCGTAAGTATGCCGGCATTGGGCTGGAAATTCCGGTTTTGGAATTCTGCACAGAAAGGGTTTGCAAACCGCTGAATCCACACATGAGTTTAACTGTGTCAGCTGAATGCACACATTGACAACCGCTCAGTTAGATAGCTCCGTTTTGGTTATAGAAGCAGATGTTTCTCTGTAAAGCCTACGGTCCCATTCACTCGGGAATATCACAACGCAGCTCCTGGAAGAAACGTGTTTCTAGCTCGCTGAATCTCAACATAGATTCAATTCTCTTAGGCGAACGAAAGCACTGCAGATCAATTTCACGGAAACGTTTCTCCTGAGTCTAAATGAAGTCTTACTGCTGTTTTGTACGTATGCCGGCATTGGGATGGAAATGCCGGTTTCGGGATTCTGCACAAAGAGGGTTTGCAAACCGCTGAATCCACACATGAGTTTAACTGTGTCAGTTGAACGCACACATTGACAACCACTCAGTTAGATAGCTCCGTTTTGGTTTTAGAAGCAGATATTCCTCTGTACAGCCTATGGTCCCATTCACTCGGGAATATCCCAACACAGCTCCTAGAAGAAACGTGTTTCAAACTCACTGAATCTCAACATAGTTTCAACTCTCTTAGACGAACGAACGCACAGAAGAGCAGTTTTAAGGAAACGTTTCTCCTGAGTTTAAACGAAGTCTTACTGCTGTTTTGTACGTATGCCGGCATTGGACTGGAAATGGCGGTTTCGGGATTCTGCACAGAAAGATTTTGCAAACCGGTGAATTCACACATGAGTTTAACTCTATCACTTGCATGCACACATTGACAACCATTCAGTTAGATAGCTCCGTTTTGGTTTTAGAAGCCGATATTTCTCTGTACAGCCTATGGACCCATTCACTCGGGAATATCGCAACGCGGCTCCTAGAAGAAACCTGTCTCTAGCACGCTGAATCTCAACATATATTCAACTCTCTTAGGTGAAGGAACGCACAGCAGAGCAGTTTCAAGGAAACGTTTCTCCTGACGTTCAGAAGAATTCTTACTGCTGTTTCATACGTATGCCGGCATTGGGCTGGAAATGCTGGTTTTGGGATTCTGCACAGAAACGGTTTGCAAACCGCTGAATCCACACATGAGTTTAACTCTGTCAGTTGAATGCACACATTGACAACCACTCTGTTAGATAGCTCCGTTTCGGTTTTAGAAGCAGATATTTCTCTGTACAGCATATGCTCCCATTCACTCGGGAATATCCCAACGCAACTCCTAGAAGAAACGTGTTTCTAACTCGCAGAAATCAGCATAGATTCACCTCTCTTAGGTGAACCAAGGCACAGCAGAGCAGGTTCAAGGAAACGTTTCTACTGAGTTTTAGACGAAGTCTTACTGCTGTTTCGTATGTATGCCGGCATTTGGCTGGAAATGCCGGTTTCGGGATTCTGCACAGAAAGTGTTTGCAAACCGCGGAATCCACACATGAGTTTAACTGTGTCAGTTGAACGCACACATTGACAACCACGCAGTTAGATAGCTCCGTTTTGGTTTTAGAAGCGGATATTTCTCTGTACAGCCTATGGTCCCATTTGTTCGGGAATATCCCCATGCAGCTCCTAGAAGAATCGTGTTTCAAACTCACTGAATCTCAACATAGTTTCAACTCTCTAAGCTGAACGAACACACAGAACAGCAGTTTCAAGGAAACGTTTCTCCTGAGTTTAAACAAAGTCTTACTGCTGTTTTGTACGTATGCCGGCATTGGGCTGGAAATGTCGGTTTCGGGATTCTGCACAGAAAGGGTTTGCAAACCGCTGAATCCACACATGAGTTTAACTGTGTCAGTTGAATGCACACATTGACAACCGCTCAGTTAGATAGCTCCGTTTTGGTTATAGAAGCAGATGTTTCTCTGTAGAGCCTATGGTCCCATTCACTCGGGAATATCCCAACGCAGCTCCTAGAAGAAACGTGTTTCTAGCTCGGTGAATCTCAACATAGATTCAATTCTCTTAGGCGAACGAAAGCACTGCAGAACAATTTCACGGAAACGTTTCTCCTGAGTCTAAATGAAGTCTTACTGCTGTTTTGTACGTATGCCGGCATTGGGCTGGAAATGTCGGTTTTGGGATTCTGCACAGAAAGGGTTTGCAAACCGGTGAATCCACACATGAATTTAACTCTATCACTTGCATGCACACATTGACAACCTCTCAGTTAGATAGCTCCGTTTTGGTTTTAGAAGCAGATATTTCTCTGTACAGCCTATGGACCCATTCACACGGGAATATCCCAACGCAGCTCCTTGAAGAAACGTGTCTCTAGCACGCTGAATCTCAACATATATTCAACTCTCTTAGGTGAAGGAACGCACAGCAGAGCAGTTTCAAGGAAACGTTTCTCCTGAATTTCAGACGAAGACTTACGGCTGTTTCGTACGTATTCCGGCATTGGTCTGGAAATTCCGGTTTCAGAATTCTGCACAGAAAGGGTTTGCAAACCGCTGAATCCACACATGAGTTTAACTGTGTCAGTTGAATGCACAAATTGGCAACCATTCAGTTAGATAGCTCCGTTTTGGTTTTAGAAGCTTATATTTCTCTGTACAGCCTACGGTCCAATTCACTCGGGAATATCCCAACACAGCTCCTAGAAGAAGCGTGTTTCTTACTCACTGAATCTCAACATAGTTTCACCTCTCTTAGGCGAACGAATGCACAGAAGAGCAGTTTCAAGGAAACGTTTCTCCTGCGTTTAAACGAAGTCTTACTGCTGTTTTTTACGTATGCCGGCATTGGCCTGGAAATGTCGGTTTCGGGATTCTGCACAGAAAGGGTTTGCAAACCGGTGAATCCACACATGAGTTTAACTCTATCACTTTCATGCACACATTGACAACCATTCAGTTAGATATCTCCGTTTTGGATTTAGAAGCAGATATTTCTCTGTACAGCCTATGGACCCATTCACTCGGGAATATCCCAACGAAGCTCCTAGAAGAAACGTGTCTCTAGCACACTGAATCTCAACATATATTCCACTCTCTTAGGTGAAGGAACGCACAGCAGAGCAGTTTCAAGGAAATGTTTCTCCTGAGTTTCAGACGAAGACTTACTGCTGTTTTGTACGTATTCCGGCTTTGGGTGGGAAATTCCAGTTTCGGAATTCTGCACAGAAAGGGTTTGCAAACCGCTGAATCTACACATGAGTTTAACTGTGTCAGTTGAATGCACACATTGACAACCACTCAGTTAGATAGCTCCGTTTTGGTTTTAGAAGCAGATATTTCTCTGTACAGCCTATGGTCCCATTTACTCGGGAATATCCCAACGCAGCTCCTAGAAGAAACGTGTTTCTAGCTCGCTGAATCTCAACATAGATTCAATTCTCTTAGGCGAACGAAAGCACTGCAGATCAATTTCACGGAAACGTTTCTCCTGAGTCTACATGAAGTCTTACTGCTGTTTTGTACGTATGCCGGCATTGGGCTGGAAATGCCGGTTTCGGGATTCTGCACAAAAAGGGTTTGCAAACCGCTGAATCCACACATGAGTTTAACTGTGTCAGTTGAACGCACACATTGACAACCACTCAGTTAGATAGCTCCGTTTTGGTTTTAGAAGCAGATATTCCTCTGTACAGCCTATGGTCCCATTCACTCGGGAATATCCCAACACAGCTCCTAGAAGAAACGTGTTTCAAACTTACTGAATCTCAACATAGTTTCAACTCTCTTAGACGAACGAACGCACAGAAGAGCAGTTTCAAGGAAACGTTTCTCCTGAGTTTAAACGAAGTCTTACTGCTGTTTTGTACGTATGCCGGCATTGGGCTGGAAATGTCGGTTTTGGGATTCTGCACAGAAAGGGTTTGCAAACCGGTGAATCCACACATGAGTTTAACTCTATCACTTGCATGCACACATTGACAACCATTCAGTTTGATAGCTTCGTTTTGGTTTTAGAAGCAGATAATTCTCTGTACAGCCTAAGGACCCATTCACTCGGGAATATCGCAACGCGGCTCCTAGAAGAAATCTGTCTCTAGCACGCTGAATCTCAACATATATTCAACTCTCTTAGGTGAAGGAACGCACAGCAGAGCAGTTTCAAGGAAACGTTTCTCCTGACTTTCAGAAGAATTCTTACTGCTGTTTCGTACGTATGCCGGCATTGGGCTGGAAATGCTGGTTTTGGGATTCTGCACAGAAACGGTTTGCAAACCGCTGAATCCACACATGAGTTTAACTCTGTCAGTTGAATGCACACATTGACAACCACTCTGTTAGATAGCTCCGTTTCGGTTTTAGAAGCAGATATTTCTCTGTACAGCATATGCTCCCATTCACTCGGGAATATCCCAACGCAGCTCCTAGAAGAAACGTGTTTCTAACTCGCAGAAATCAGCATAGATTCACCTCTCTTAGGTGAACCAAGGCACAGCAGAGCAGGTTCAAGGAAACGTTTCTACTGAGTTTTAGACGAAGTCTTACTGCTGTTTCGTATGTATGCCGGCATTTGGCTGGAAATGCCGGTTTCGGGATTCTGCACAGAAAGGGTTTGCAAACCGCGGAATCCACAAATGAGTTTAACTGTGTCAGTTGAACGCACACATTGACAACCACTCAGTTAGATAGCTCCGTTTTGGTTTTAGAAGCAGATATTCCTCTGTACAGCCTATGGTCCCATTCACTCGGGAATATCCCAACGCATCTCCTAGAAGAAACGTGTTTCTAACTCGCTGAATCTCAACATAGATTCAAATCTCATAGGCGAACGAAAGCACAGCAGAGCAATTTCACGGAAACGTTTCTGCTGAGTTTAAACGAAGTCTTACTGTTGTTTTGTACATATGCCGGCATTAGTTTCAAAATGAGCATGTATCATGACGTCACAGTATATGATGACATCATAATTAGTATGCACTATGACGTCACAATGTATTATGACGTCATAATGTATCCGCATTATGACATGACAATATATTATGAGAGCGCAATTTGCAGGTATTATGACGAATTTCTCTCACCGCATTTTGTGTCACATCTACTGGAGCATCATGTGCATGTATTATGACGTCACAGTATATGATGAAATCATAATGAGTATGCACTATGACGTCACAATGTATTATGACGTCATAATGTATCCGCATTATGACATCACAATATATTATGAGAGCGCAATTTGCAGGTATTATGAGCAATTTCTCTTACCCCATCTTGTGTCACATCTACTGGAGCATCATGAGCATGAATTATGACGTCACAGCATATGAAGACATCATAACTAGTATGCACTATAATGTCACAATGTATTATGACGTCATAATGTATCCGCATTATGACATCACAATATATTATGAGAGTGCAATTTGCAGGTATTATAAGCAATTTCTCTTACCCCAATATTTGTCACATCTACTGAAGCATCATGAGCATGTATTATGACGTCACAGTATATGATGACATCATAATTAGTATGCACTATGACGTCACAATGTATTATGACGTCGAAATGGATCCGCATTATGACATCACAATATACTATGAGAGCGGCATTTTCAGGTATTATGACCAATTTCTCTTACCCAAATTTGTCTCACATCTACTGGAGCATCATGAGCATGTATTATGACGTCACAGTATATGATGACATCATAATTAGTATGCACTATGACATCACAATGTATTATGATGTCATAATGTATCCGCATTATGACATCACAACATATTAGGAGAGCACAACTTGCAGGTATTATGACCAATTTCTCTTACCCCAATTTGTGTCACATCTACTGGAGCATCAGCAGCATGTATTATGACGTCACACTATATGATGACATAATAATTAGTATGCACTATGACGTCACAATGTATTATGATGTCGTAATGTATCCGCATTATGACTTCACAATATATTATGAGAGCGCAATTTGCAGGTATTATGAACAATTTCTCTTACCCCAATTTGTGTCACAAATACTGGAGCATCATGAGCATGTATTATGACGTCACAGTATATGATGACATCAACCTTAGTATGCATTATGACGTCACAATATATAATGACGTCAAAATGTATCCGCAGTATGACATCACAATATATTATGAGAGCGCAATTTGCAGGTATTATGAGCAATTTCTCTTACCCCAATTTGTGTCACATCTACTGGAGCAACATGAGCATGTATTATGACGTCACAGTATATGATGACACCATAATTAGTATGCACTATGACCTCACAATGTATTATGACGTCATAATGTATCCGCATTATGACATCGCAAAATATTATGAGAGCGCAATTTGCAGGTATTATGAACAATTTCTCTTACCCCAATTTGTGTCACATCTACTGAAGCAACATGAGCATGTATTATGACGTCACAGCATATGATAACATCATAACTAGTATGCACTATGACATCACAATGTATTATGACGTCATAATGTATCCGCATTATGACATCACAATATATTATGAGAGCGCAATCTGCAGGTATTGTGACCAATTTCTCTTACCCCAATTTGTGTCACATCTACTGGAGCATCATGAGCATGTATTATGACGTCACAGTATATGATGACATCATAATTAGTATGCACTATGACGTCACAATGTATTATGACGTCATAATATATCTGCATTATGACATCACAATATATTATGAGAGCGCAATTTGCAGGTTTTATGAGCAATTTCTCTTGCCCAACTTGTGTCACATCTACTGGAGCATCATGAGCATGTATTATGACGTCACAGCATATGAAGTCATCATAACTAGTATGCACTATGACGTCACAATGTATTTCGACGTCATAATGTATCTGCATTATGACATCACAATATATTATGAGAGCGTAATTTGCAGGTATTATGAGCAATTTCTCTTACCCCAATTTCTGTCACATCTATTGGAGCATCATGAGCATGTATTATGACGTCACAGTATATGATGACATCATAATTAGTATGCACTATGACGTCACAATGTATTATGACATCATAATGTATCTGCATAATGACATCACAATATATTATGAGAGCGCAATTTGCAGGTATTTTTACCAATATCTCTTACTCCAATTTGTGTCACATCTACTGGAGCATCATGAGCATGTATTATGACATCACAGTGTATGATGACATCATAATTAGTATGCGGTATGACGTCACAATGTATTATGACGTCATAATGTATCTGCAGTATGACATCACAATACATTATCAGAGCGCAATTTGCAGGTATAATGAGCAATTTCTCTTACCCCAATTTGTGTCACATCTACTGGAGCATCATGAGCATGTATTATGTCGTCACAGTATATGATGACATCATAATTAGTATGCACTATGACGTCGAAATGTATTATGACGTCACAATGTATCCGCTGTATGACATCACAATATATAATGAGAGCGCAATTTGCAGGAATTATGAGCAATTTCTCTTACCCCAATTTGTGTCACATTTACTGGAGCATCATGAGCATATATTATGACGTCACAGTATACGATGACATCATAATTAGTATGCACTATGACGTCACAATGTAGTATGACGTCATAATGTATCCGCATTATGACATCACAATATATTATGAGAGCGCAATTTGCAGGTATTATGACCAATTTCTCTTACCCCAATTTTTGTCACATCTACTGGAGCATCATGAGCATGTATTATGACGTCACAGTATATGATGACATCACTGATAGTATGCACTATGACGTCACAATGTATTATGACGTCATAATGTATCCGCATTATGACATCTCAATATATTATGAGAGTGCAATTTGCCGGTATTTTTACCAATATCTCTTACCCCAATTTTTGTCACATCTACTGGAGCATCATGAGCATGTATCATGACGTCACAGTATATGATGACATCATAATTAGTATGCACTATGACGTCACAATGTATTATGACGTCATAATGTATCCGCATTATGACATGACAATATATTATGAGAGCGCAATTTGCAGGTATTATGACGAATTTCTCTCACCGCATTTTGTGTCACATCTACTGGAGCATCATGAGCATGTATTATGACGTCACAGTATATGATGAAATCATAATGAGTATGCACTATGACGTCACAATGTATTATGACGTCATAATGTATCCACATTATGACATCACAATATATTATGAGAGCGCAATTTGCAGGTATTATGAGCAATTTCTCTTACCCCAACTTGTGTCACATCTACTGGAGCAACATGAGCATGTATTATGACGTCACAGAATATGAAGACATCATAACTAGTATGCACTATGATGTCACAATGTATTATGACGTCATAATGTATCCGTATTATGACATCACAATATATTATGAGAGTGCAATTTGCAGGTATTATAAGCAATTTCTCTTACCCCAATTTTTGTCACATCTACTGGAGCATCATGAGCAAGTATTATGACGTCACAGTATATGATGACATCATAATTAGTATGCACTATGACGTCACAATGTATTATGACGTCGAAATGGATCCGCATTATGACATCACAATATACTATGAGAGCGCCATTTTCAGGTATTATGACCAGTTTCTCTTACCCAAATTTGTCTCACATCTACTGGAGCATCATGAGCATGAATTATGACGTCACAGTATATGATGACATCATAATTAGTATGCACTATGACATCACAATGTATTATGATGTCATAATGTATCCGCATTATGACATCACAACATATTAGGAGAGCACAACTTGCAGGTATTATGACCAATTTCTCTTACCCCAATTTGTGTCACATCTACTGGAGCATCAGGAGCATGTATTATGACGTCACACTATGTGATGACATAATAATTAGTATGCACTATGACGTCACAATGTATTATGATGTCGTAATGTATCCGCATTATGACTTCACAATATATTATGAGAGCGCAATTTGCAGGTATTATGAACAATTTCTCTTACCCCAATTTGTGTCACAAATACTGGAGCATCATGAGCATGTATTATGACGTCACAGTATATGATGACATCAACCTTAGTTTGCATTATGACGTCACAATATATAATGACGTCATAATGTATCCGCATTATGACATCACAATATATTATGAGAGCGCAATTTGCAGGTATTATGAGCAATTTCTCTTACCCCAATTTGTGTCACTTCTACTGGAGCATCATGAGCATGTAATATGACGTCACAGTATATGATGACATCATAATTAGTATGCACTATGACGTCACAATGTATTATGACTTCATAATGTATCCGCATTATGACATCGCAAAATATTATGAGAGCGCAATTTGCAGGTATTATGACCAATTTCTCTTACCCCAATTTGTGTCACATCTACTGAAGCAACATGAGCATGTATTATGACGTCACAGCATATGATAACATCATAACTAGTATGCACTATGATGTCACAATGTATTATGAAGTCATAATGTATCCGCATTATGACATCACAATATATTATGAGAGCGCAATCTGCAGGTATTGTGACCAATTTCTCTTACCCCAATTTGTGTCACATCTACTGGAGCATGATGAGCATGTATTATGACGTCACAGTATATGATGACATCATAATTAGTATGCACTATGACGTCACAATGTATTATGACGTCAGAATATATCTGCATTATGACATCACAATATATTATGAGAGCGCAATTTGCAGGTTTTATGAGCAATTTCTCTTATCCCAGCTTGTGTCACATCTACTGGAGCTTCATGAGCATGTATTATGAGGTCACAGCATATGAAGTCATCATAACTAGTATGCACTATGATGTCACAATGTAGTATGACGTCATAATGTATCTGCATTATGACATCACAATATATTATGAGAGCGCAATTTGCAGGTATTATGAGCAATTTCTCTTACCCCAATTTCTGTCACATCTATTGGAGCATCATGAGCATGTATTATGACGTCACAGTATATGATGACATCATAATTAGTATGCACTATGACGTCACAATGTATTATGACATCATAATGTATCTGCATAATGACATCACAATATATTATGAGAGCGCAATTTGCAGGTATTATGAGCAATTTCTCTTACCCCAATTTGTGTCAGATCTACTGGAGCATCGCATGTATTATGACATCACAGTGTATGATGACATCATAATTAGTATGCGGTATGACGTCACAATGTATTACGGCGTCATAATGTATCTGCAGTATGACATCACAATACATTATCAGAGCGCAATTTGCAGGTATAATGAGCAATTTCTCTTACCCCAATTTGTGTCACATCTACTGGAGCATCATGAGCATGTATTATGTCGTCACAGTATATGATGACATCATAATTAGTATGCACTATGACGTCGAAATGTATTATGACGTCACAATGTATCCGCTGTATGACATCACAATATATAATGAGAGCGCAATTTGCAGGAATTATGAGCAATTTCTCTTACCCCAATTTGTGTCAAATTTACTGGAGCATCATGAGCATATATTATGACGTCACAGTATACGATGACATCATAATTAGTATGCACTATGACGTCACAATGTAGTATGACGTCATAATGTATCCGCATTATGACATCACAATATATTATGAGAGCGCAATTTGCAGGTATTATGACCAATTTCTCTTACCCCAATTTTTTTCACATCTACTGGAGCATCATGAGCATGTATTATGACGTCACAGTATATGATGACATCACTATTAGTATGCACTATGACGTCACAATGTATTATGACGTCATAATGTATCCGCATTATGACATCTCAATATATTATGAGAGTGCAATTTGCAGGTATTTTTACCAATATCTCTTACCCCAATTTTTGTCACATCTACTGGAGCATCATGAGCATGTATCATCACGTCACAGTATATGATGACATCATATTTAGTATGCACTATGACGTCACAATGTATTATGACGTCATAATGAATCTGCATTATGACATCACAATATATCATGAGAGCGCAATTTGCAGGTATTTTGAGCAATTTCTCTTACCAGAACTTGTGTCACATCTACTGGAGCATCATGAGCATGTATTATGACGTTACAGTATATGATGACATCATAATTAGTATGCACTATGATGTCACAATGTATTATGACGTCATAATATATCCGCATTATGACATCACAATATATTATGAGAGCGCAATTTGCAAGTATTATGAGCAATTTCTCTTACCACAATTTGTGTCACATCTACTGCAGCATCATGAGCATGTATTATGACGTCACAGTATATGATGACATCACAATTAGTATGCACTATGATGTCACAATGTATTATAACGTCATAATGTATCCTCATTATATCATCACAGTTTATTATGAGACCACAATTTGCAGGTATTATGAGAAATTTCTCTTACCCCAATTTGTGTCACATCTACTGAAGCATCGCATGTATTATGACATCACAGTGTATGATGACACCATAATTAGTATGCGCTATGACGTCACAATGTATTATGACGTCATAATGTATCCGCAGTATGACCTCACAATATATTATCAGAGCGCAATTTGCAAGTATTATGAGCAATTTGTCTTACCCCAATTTGTGTCACATCTACTGGAGAATCATGAGCATGTATTATGACGTCACAGGATATGATGACATCATAAATAGTATGCACTATGACGTCAAAATGTATTATGACGTCATAATGTATCCGCAGTATGACATCACAATACATTATGAGAGCGCAATTTGCAGGAATTATGAGCAATTTCTCTTACCGCAATTTTTGTCACATCTACTGGAGCATCATGAGCATGTATTATGACGTCACAGTATACGATGACATCATAATTAGTATGCACTATGACGTCACAATGTATTATGACGTCATAATGTATCCGCATTATGACATCACAATATATCATGAGAGTGCAATTAGCAGATATTATGAGCAATTTCTCTTACCCCAATTTGTGTCACATCTACTGGAGCATCATGAGCATGTATTATGACGTCACAGTATATGATTATATCACAATTAGTATGCACTATGACGTCAGAATGTATTATGACGTCATAATGTATCCGCATTATATCATCACAATATATTATGAGAGCACAATTTGCAGGTATAATGAGCAATTTCTCTTACCCCAACTTGTGTCACATCTACTGGAGCATCATGAGCATGTATTATGCCGTCAGAGTATATGATGACATCATTATTAGTATGCAATATGACGTCACAATATATTATGACGTCATAATGCATCCGCATTATGACATCACAATATATTATGAGAGCGCAAAGTGCAGGTATTACGAGCAGTTTATCTTACCCCAATTTGTGTCACATCTACTGGAGCATCATGAGCATATATTATGACATCACAGTATATGATGACATCATAATTAGTATGCACTTTGACGTCACAATGTATTATGACATCATAATGTATCTGCATAATGACATCACAATATATTATGAGAGCGCAATTTGCAGGTATTATGAGCAATTTCTCTTACCCCAATTTGTGTCAGATCTAATGGAGCATCGCATGTATTATGACATCACAGTGTATGATGACATCATAATTAGTATGCGCTATTACGTCACAATGTATTATGGCGTCATAATATATCTGCAGTATGACATCACAATACATTATCAGAGCGCAATTTGCAGGTATAATGAGCAATTTCTCTTACCCCAATTTGTGTCACATCTACTGGAGCATCGCATGTATTATGTCGTCACAGTATATGATGACATCATAATTAGTATGCACTATGACGTCGTAATGTATTATGACGTCACAATGTATCCGCTGTATGACATCACAATATATAATGAGAGCGCAATTTGCAGGAATTATGAGCAATTTCTCTTACCCCAATTAGTGTCACATTTACTGGAGCATCATGAGCATATATTATGACGTCACAGTATACGATGACATCATAATTAGTATGCACTATGACATCACAATGTAGTATGACTTCATAATGTATCCGCATTATGACATCACAATATATTATGAGAGCGCAATTTGCAGGTATTATGACCAATTTCTCTTACCCCAATTTTTTTCACATCTACTGGAGCATCATGAGCATGTATTATGACGTCACAGTATATGATGACATCACTGTTAGTATGCACTATGACGTCACAATGTATTATGACGTCATAATGTATCCGCATTATGACATCTCAATATATTATGAGAGTGCAATTTGCAGGTATTTTTACCAATATCTCTTACCCCAATTTTTGTCACATCTACTGGAGCATCATGAGCATGTATCATGACGTCACAGTATATGATGACATCATAATTAGTATGCACTATGACATCACAATGTATTATGACGTCATAATGTATCCGCACTATGACATGACAATATATTATGAGAGCGCAATTTGCAGGTATTATGAGCAATTTCTCTTACCCCAACTTGTGTCACATCTACTGGAGCATCATGAGCATGTATTATGACGTCACAGTATATGATGACATCAACCTTAGTATGCATTATGACGTCACAATATATAATGACGTCATAATGTATCCGCATTATGACATCACAATATATTATGAGAGCGCAATTTGCAGGTATTATGAGCAATTTCTCTTACCCCAATTTGTGTCACATCTACTGGAGCATCATGAGCATGTATTATGACGTCACAGTATATGATGACATCATAATTAGTATGCACTATGACGTCAAAATGTATTATGACGTCATAATGTATCCGCATTATGACATCGCAAAATATTATGAGAGCGCAATTTGCAGGTATTATGACCAATTTCTCTTACCCCAATTTGTGTCACATCTACTGAAGCAACATGAGCATGTATTATGACGTCACAGCATATGATAACATCATAACTAGTATGCACTATGATGTCACAATGTATTATGAAGTCATAATGTATCCGCATTATGACATCACAATATATTATGAGAGCGCAATCTGCAGGTATTGTGACCAATTTCTCTTACCACAATTTGTGTCACATCTACTGGAGCATCATGAGCATGTATTATGTCGTCACAGTATATGATGACATCATAATTAGTATGCACTATGACGTCGAAATGTATTATGACGTCACAATGTATCCGCTGTATGACATCACAATATATAATGAGAGCGCAATTTGCAGGAATTATGAGCAATTTCTCTTACCCCAATTTGTGTCACATTTACTGGAGCATCATGAGCATATATTATGACGTCACAGTATACGATGACATCATAATTAGTATGCACTATGACGTCACAATGTAGTATGACGTCATAATGTATCCGCATTATGACATCACAATATATTATGAGAGCGCAATTTGCAGGTATTATGACCAATTTCTCTTACCCCAATTTTTGTCACATCTACAGGAGCATCATGAGCATGTATTATGACGTCACAGTATATGATGACATCACTGTTAGTATGCACTATGACGTCACAATGTATTATGACGTCATAATGTATCCGCATTATGACATCTCAATATATTATGAGAGTGCAATTTGCAGGTATTTTTACCAATATCTCTTACCCCAATTTTTGTCACATCTACTGGAGCATCATGAGCATGTATCATGACGTCACACTATATGATGACATCATAATTAGTATGCACTATGACGTCACAATGTATTATGACGTCATAATGTATCCGCATTATGACATGACAATATATTATGAGAGCGCAATTTGCAGGTATTATGACGAATTTCTCTCACCGCATTTTGTGTCACATCTACTGGAGCATCATGAGCATGTATTATGACGTCACAGTATATGATGACATCATAATTAGTATGCACTATGACGTCACAATATATTATGACGTCATAATGTATCCGCATTATGACATCACAATATATTATGAGAGCGCAATTTGCAGGTATTATGAGCAATTTCTCTTACCCCAACTTGTGTCACATCTACTGGAGCAACATGAGCATGTATTATGACGTCACAGCATATGAAGACATCATAACTAGTATGCACTATGATGTCACAATGTATTATGACGTCATAATGTATCCGTATTATGACCTCACAATATATTATGAGAGTGCAATTTGCAGGTATTATAAGCAATTTCTCTTACCCCAATTTTTGTCACATCTACTGGAGCATCATGAGCATGTATTATGACGTCACAGTATATGATGACATCATAATTAGTATGCACTATGACGTCACAATGTATTATGACGTCGAAATGGATCCGCATTATGACATCACAATATACTATGAGAGCGCCATTTTCAGGTATTATGACCAATTTCTCTTACCCAAATTTGTCTCACATCTACTGGAGCATCATGAGCATGAATTATGACGTCACAGTATATGATGACATCATAATTAGTATGCAGTATGACATCACAATGTATTATGATGTCATAATGTATCCGCATTATGACATCACAACATATTAGGAGAGCACAACTTGCAGGTATTATGACCAATTTCTCTTACCCCAATTTGTGTCACATCTACTGGAGCATCAGGAGCATGTATTATGACGTCACACTATGTGATGACATAATAATTAGTATGCACTATGACGTCACAATGTATTATGATGTCGTAATGTATCCGCATTATGACTTCACAATATATTATGAGAGCGCAATTTGCAGGTATTATGAACAATTTCTCTTACCCCAATTTGTGTCACAAATACTGGAGCATCATGAGCATGTATTATGACGTCACAGTATATGATGACATCAACCTTAGTTTGCATTATGACGTCACAATATATAATGACGTCATAATGTATCCGCATTATGACATCACAATATATTATGAGAGCGCAATTTGCAGGTATTATGAGCAATTTCTCTTACCCCAATTTGTGTCACATCTACTGGAGCATCATGAGCATGTAATATGACGTCACAGTATATGATGACATCATAATTAGTATGCACTATGACGTCACAATGTATTATGACTTCATAATGTATCCGCATTATGACATGGCAAAATATTATGAGAGCGCAATTTGCAGGTATTATGACCAATTTCTCTTACCCCAATTTGTGTCACATCTACTGAAGCAACATGAGCATGTATTATGATGTCACAGCATATGATAACATCATAACTAGTATGCACTATGATGTCACAATGTATTATGAAGTCATAATGTATCCGCATTATGACATCACAATATATTATGAGAGCGCAATCTGCAGGTATTGTGACCAATTTCTCTTACCCCAATTTGTGTCACATCTACTGGAGCATGATGAGCATGTATTATGACCTCACAGTATATGATGACATCATAATTAGTATGCACTATGACGTCACAATGTATTATGACGTCATAATATATCTGCATTATGACATCACAATATATTATGAGAGCGCAATTTGCAGGTTTTATGAGCAATTTCTCTTACCCCAGTTTGTGTCACATCTACTGGAGCTTCATGAGCATGTATTATGAGGTCACAGCATATGAAGTCATCATAACTAGTATGCACTATGACGTCACAATGTAGTATGACGTCATAATGTATCTGCATTATGACATCACAATATATTATGAGAGCGCAATTTGCAGGTATTTTGAGCAATTTCTCTTACCCCAATTTCTGTCACATCTATTGGAGCATCATGAGCATGTATTATGACGTCACAGTATATGATGACATCATAATTAGTATGCACTATGACGTCACAATGTATTATGACATCATAATGTATCTGCATAATGACATCACAATATATTATGAGAGCGCAATTTGCAGGTATTATGAGCAATTTCTCTTACCCCAATTTGTGTCAGATCTACTGGAGCATCGCATGTATTATGACATCACAGTTTATGATGACATCATAATTAGTATGCGCTATGAGGTCACAATGTATTATGGCGTCATAATGTATCTGCAGTATGACATCACAATACATTATCAGAGCGCCATTTGCAGGTATAATGAGCAATTTCTCTTACCCCAATTTGTGTCACATCTACTGGAGCATCATGAGCATGTATTATGTCGTCACAGTATATGATGACATCATAATTAGTATGCACTATGACGTCGAAATGTATTATGACGTCACAATGTATCCGCTGTATGACATCACAATATATAATGAGAGCGCAATTTGCAGGAATTATGAGCAATTTCTCTTACCCCAATTTGTGTCAAATTTACTGGAGCATCATGAGCATATATTATGACGTCACAGTATACGATGACATCATAATTAGTATGCACTATGACGTCACAATGTAGTATGACGTCATAATGTATCCGCATTATGACATCACAATATATTATGAGAGCGCAATTTGCAGTTATTATGACCAATTTCTCTTACCCCAATTTTTGTCACATCTACTGGAGCATCATGAGCATGTATTATGACGTCACAGTATATGATGACATCACTGTTAGTATGCACTATGACGTCACAATGTATTATGACGACATAATGTATCCGCATTATGACATCTCAATATATTATGAGAGTGCAATTTGCAGGTATTTTTACCAATATCTCTTACCCCAATTTTTGTCACATCTACTGGAGCATCATGAGCATGTATCATGACGTCACAGTATATGATGACATCATATTTAGTATGCACTTTGACGTCACAATGTATTATGACGTCATAATGAATCTGCATTATGACATCACAATATATCATGAGAGCGCAATTTGCAGGTATTTTGAGCAATTTCTCTTACCAGAACTTGTGTCACATCTACTGGAGCATCATGAGCATGTATTATGACGTTACAGTATATGATGACATCATAATTAGTATGCACTATGATGTCACAATGTATTATGACGTCATAATATATCCGCATTATGACATCACAATATATTATGAGAGCGCAATTTGCAAGTATTATGAGCAATTTCTCTTACCACAATTTGTGTCACATCTACTGCAGCATCATGAGCATGTATTATGACGTCACAGTATATGATGACATCACAATTAGTATGCACTATGATGTCACAATGTATTATAACGTCATAATGTATCCTCATTATATCATCACAGTTTATTATGAGACCACAATTTGCAGGTATTATGAGAAATTTCTCTTACCCCAATTTGTGTCACATCTACTGAAGCATCGCATGTATTATGACATCACAGTGTATGATGACACCATAATTAGTATGCGCTATGACGTCACAATGTATTATGAAGTCATAATGTATCCGCAGTATGACCTCACAATATATTATCAGAGCGCAATTTGCAAGTATTATGAGCAATTTGTCTTACCCCAATTTGTGTCACATCTACTGGAGAATCATGAGCATGTATTATGACGTCACAGTATATGATGACATCATAAATAGTATGCACTATGACGTCAAAATGTATTATAACGTCATAATGTATCCGCAGTATGACATCACAATACATTATGAGAGCGCAATTTGCAGGAATTATGAGCAATTTCTCTTACCGCAATTTTTGTCACATCTACTGGAGCATCATGAGCATGTATTACGACGTCACAGTATACGATGACATCATACTTAGTATGCACTATGACGTCACAATGTATTATGACGTCATAATGTATCCGCATTATGACATCACAATATATCATGAGAGTGCAATTAGCAGATATTATGAGCAATTTCTCTTACCCCAATTTGTGTCACATCTACTGGAGCATCATGAGCATGTATTATGACGTCACAGTATATGATTATATCACAATTAGTATGCACTATGACGTCAGAATGTATTATGACGTCATAATGTATCCGCATTATATCATCACAATATATTATGAGAGCACAATTTGCAGGTATAATGAGCAATTTCTCTTACCCCAACTTGTGTCACATCTACTGGAGCATCATGAGCATGTATTATGCCGTCAGAGTATATGATGACATCATTATTAGTATGCAATATGACGTCACAATATATTATGACGTCATAATGCATCCGCATTATGACATCACAATATATTATGAGAGCGCAAAGTGCAGGTATTACGAGCAGTTTATCTTACCCCAATTTGTGTCACATCTACTGGAGCATCATGAGCATATATTATGACATCACAGTATATGATGACATCGTAATTAGTATGCACTATGATGTCACAATGTATTATGACATCATAATGTATCTGCATAATGACATCACAATATATTATGAGAGCGCAATTTGCAGGTATTATGAGCAATTTCTCTTACCCCAATTTGTGTCAGATCTAATGGAGCATCGCATGTATTATGACATCACAGTGTATGATGACATCATAATTAGTATGCGCTATTACGTCACAATGTATTATGGCGTCATAATGTATCTGCAGTATGACATCACAATACATTATCAGAGCGCAATTTGCAGGTATAATGAGCAATTTCTCTTACCCCAATTTGTGTCACATCTACTGGAGCATCGCATGTATTATGTCGTCACAGTATATGATGACATCATAATTAGTATGCACTATGACGTCGTAATGTATTATGACGTCACAATGTATCCGCTGTATGACATCACAATATATAATGAGAGCGCAATTTGCAGGAATTATGAGCAATTTCTCTTACCCCAATTAGTGTCACATTTACTGGAGCATCATGAGCATATATTATGACGTCACAGTATACGATGACATCATAATTCATATGCACTATGACATCACAATGTAGTATGACGTCATAATGTATCCGCATTATGACATCACAATATATTATGAGAGCGCAATTTGCAGGTATTATGACCAATTTCTCTTACCCCAATTTTTTTCACATCTACTGGAGCATCATGAGCATGTATTATGACGTCACAGTATATGATGACATCACTGTTAGTATGCACTATGACGTCACAATGTATTATGACGTCATAATGTATCCGCATTATGACATCTCAATATATTATGAGAGTGCAATTTGCAGGTATTTTTACCAATATCTCTTACCCCAATTTTTGTCACATCTACTGGAGCATCATGAGCATGTATCATGACGTCACACTATATGATGACATCATAATTAGTATGCACTATGACGTCACAATGTATTATGACGTCATAATGTATCCGCATTATGACATGACAATATATTATGAGAGCGCAATTTGCAGGTATTATGACGAATTTCTCTCACCGCATTTTGTGTCACATCTACTGGAGCATCATGAGCATGTATTATGACGTCACAGTATATGATGACATCATAATTAGTATGCACTATGACGTCACAATGTATTATGACGTCATAATGTATCCGCATTATGACATCACAATATATTATGAGAGCGCAATTTGCAGGTATTATGAGCAATTTCTCTTACCCCAACTTGTGTCACATCTACTGGAGCAACATGAGCATGTATTATGACGTCACAGCATATGAAGACATCATAACTAGTATGCACTATGATGTCACAATGTATTATGACGTCATAATGTATCCGTATTATGACCTCACAATATATTATGAGAGTGCAATTTGCAGGTATTATAAGCAATTTCTCTTACCCCAATTTTTGTCACATCTACTGGAGCATCATGAGCATGTATTATGACGTCACAGTATATGATGACATCATAATTAGTATGCACTATGACGTCACAATGTATTATGACGTCGAAATGGATCCGCATTATGACATCACAATATACTATGAGAGCGCCATTTTCAGGTATTATGACCAATTTCTCTTACCCAAATTTGTCTCACATCTACTGGAGCATCATGAGCATGAATTATGACGTCACAGTATATGATGACATCATAATTAGTATGCACTATGACATCACAATGTATTATGATGTCATAATGTATCCGCATTATGACATCACAACATATTAGGAGAGCACAACTTGCAGGTATTATGACCAATTTCTCTTACCCCAATTTGTGTCACATCTACTGGAGCATCAGGAGCATGTATTATGACGTCACACTATGTGATGACATAATAATTAGTATGCACTATGACGTCACAATGTATTATGATGTCGTAATGTATCCGCATTATGACTTCACAATATATTATGAGAGCGCAATTTGCAGGTATTATGAACAATTTCTCTTACCCCAATTTGTGTCACAAATACTGGAGCATCATGAGCATGTATTATGACGTCACAGTATATGATGACATCAACCTTAGTTTGCATTATGACGTCACAATATATAATGACGTCATAATGTATCCGCATTATGACATCACAATATATTATGAGAGCGCAATTTGCAGGTATTATGAGCAATTTCTCTTACCCCAATTTGTGTCACATCTACTGGAGCATCATGAGCATGTAATATGACGTCACAGTATATGATGACATCACTGTTAGTATGCACTATGACGTCACAATGTATTATGACTTCATAATGTATCCGCATTATGACATGTCAAAATATTATGAGAGCGCAATTTGCAGGTATTATGACCAATTTCTCTTACCCCAATTTGTGTCACATCTACTGAAGCAACATGAGCATGTATTATGACGTCACAGCATATGATAACATCATAACTAGTATGCACTATGATGTCACAATGTATTATGAAGTCATAATGTATCCGCATTATGACATCACAATATATTATGAGAGCGCAATCTGCAGGTATTGTGACCAATTTCTCTTACCCCAATTTGTGTCACATCTACTGGAGCATGATGAGCATGTATTATGACCTCACAGTATATGATGACATCATAATTAGTATGCACTATGACGTCACAATGTATTATGACGTCATAATATATCTGCATTATGACATCACAATATATTATGAGAGCGCAATTTGCAGGTTTTATGAGCAATTTCTCTTACCCCAGTTTGTGTCACATCTACTGGAGCTTCATGAGCATGTATTATGAGGTCACAGCATATGAAGTCATCATAACTAGTATGCACTATGACGTCACAATGTAGTATGACGTCATAATGTATCTGCATTATGACATCACAATATATTATGAGAGCGCAATTTGCAGGTATTTTGAGCAATTTCTCTTACCCCAATTTCTGTCACATCTATTGGAGCATCATGAGCATGTATTATGACGTCACAGTATATGATGACATCATAATTAGTATGCACTATGACGTCACAATGTATTATGACATCATAATGTATCTGCATAATGACATCACAATATATTATGAGAGCGCAATTTGCAGGTATTATGAGCAATTTCTCTTACCCCAATTTGTGTCAGATCTACTGGAGCATCGCATGTATTATGACATCACAGTTTATGATGACATCATAATTAGTATGCGCTATGAGGTCACAATGTATTATGGCGTCATAATGTATCTGCAGTATGACATCACAATACATTATCAGAGCGCCATTTGCAGGTATAATGAGCAATTTCTCTTACCCCAATTTGTGTCACATCTACTGGAGCATCATGAGCATGTATTATGTCGTCACAGTATATGATGACATCATAATTAGTATGCACTATGACGTCGAAATGTATTATGACGTCACAATGTATCCGCTGTATGACATCACAATATATAATGAGAGCGCAATTTGCAGGAATTATGAGCAATTTCTCTTACCCCAATTTGTGTCAAATTTACTGGAGCATCATGAGCATATATTATGACGTCACAGTATACGATGACATCATAATTAGTATGCACTATGACATCACAATGTAGTATGACTTCATAATGTATCCGCATTATGACATCACAATATATTATGAGAGCGCAATTTGCAGGTATTATGACCAATTTCTCTTACCCCAATTTTTTTCACATCTACTGGAGCATCATGAGCATGTATTATGACGTCACAGTATATGATGACATCACTGTTAGTATGCACTATGACGTCACAATGTATTATGACGTCATAATGTATCCGCATTATGACATCTCAATATATTATGAGAGTGCAATTTGCAGGTATTTTTACCAATATCTCTTACCCCAATTTTTGTCACATCTACTGGAGCATCATGAGCATGTATCATGACGTCACAGTATATGATGACATCATAATTAGTATGCACTATGACATCACAATGTATTATGACGTCATAGTGTATCCGCACTATGACATGACAATATATTATGAGAGCGCAATTTGCAGGTATTATGAGCAATTTCTCTTACCCCAACTTGTGTCACATCTACTGGAGCATCATGAGCATGTATTATGACGTCACAGTATATGATGACATCAACCTTAGTATGCATTATGACGTCACAATATATAATGACGTCATAATGTATCCGCATTATGACATCACAATATATTATGAGAGCGCAATTTGCAGGTATTATGAGCAATTTCTCTTACCCCAATTTGTGTCACATCTACTGGAGCATCATGAGCATGTATTATGACGTCACAGTATATGATGACATCATAATTAGTATGCACTATGACGTCAAAATGTATTATGACGTCATAATGTATCCGCATTATGACATCGCAAAATATTATGAGAGCGCAATTTGCAGGTATTATGACCAATTTCTCTTACCCCAATTTGTGTCACATCTACTGAAGCAACATGAGCATGTATTATGACGTCACAGCATATGATAACATCATAACTAGTATGCACTATGATGTCACAATGTATTATGAAGTCATAATGTATCCGCATTATGACATCACAATATATTATGAGAGCGCAATCTGCAGGTATTGTGACCAATTTCTCTTACCACAATTTGTGGCACATCTACTGGAGCATCATGAGCATGTATTATGTCGTCACAGTATATGATGACATCATAATTAGTATGCACTATGACGTCGAAATGTATTATGACGTCACAATGTATCCGCTGTATGACATCACAATATATAATGAGAGCGCAATTTGCAGGAATTATGAGCAATTTCTCTTACCCCAATTTGTGTCACATTTACTGGAGCATCATGAGCATATATTATGACGTCACAGTATACGATGACATCATAATTAGTATGCACTATGACGTCACAATGTAGTATGACGTCATAATGTATCCGCATTATGACATCACAATATATTATGAGAGCGCAATTTGCAGGTATTATGACCAATTTCTCTTACCCCAATTTTTGTCACATCTACAGGAGCATCATGAGCATGTATTATGACGTCACAGTATATGATGACATCACTGTTAGTATGCACTATGACGTCACAATGTATTATGACGTCATAATGTATCCGCATTATGACATCTCAATATATTATGAGAGTGCAATTTGCAGGTATTTTTACCAATATCTCTTACCCCAATTTTTGTCACATCTACTGGAGCATCATGAGCATGTATCATGACGTCACACTATATGATGACATCATAATTAGTATGCACTATGACGTCACAATGTATTATGACGTCATAATGTATCCGCATTATGACATGACAATATATTATGAGAGCGCAATTTGCAGGTATTATGACGAATTTCTCTCACCGCATTTTGTGTCACATCTACTGGAGCATCATGAGCATGTATTATGACGTCACAGTATATGATGACATCATAATTAGTATGCACTATGACGTCACAATGTATTATGACGTCATAATGTATCCGCATTATGACATCACAATATATTATGAGAGCGCAATTTGCAGGTATTATGAGCAATTTCTCTTACCCCAACTTGTGTCACATCTACTGGAGCAACATGAGCATGTATTATGACGTCACAGCATATGAAGACATCATAACTAGTATGCACTATGATGTCACAATGTATTATGACGTCATAATGTATCCGTATTATGACCTCACAATATATTATGAGAGTGCAATTTGCAGGTATTATAAGCAATTTCTCTTACCCCAATTTTTGTCACATCTACTGGAGCATCATGAGCATGTATTATGACGTCACAGTATATGATGACATCATAATTAGTATGCACTATGACGTCACAATGTATTATGACGTCGAAATGGATCCGCATTATGACATCACAATATACTATGAGAGCGCCATTTTCAGGTATTATGACCAATTTCTCTTACCCAAATTTGTCTCACATCTACTGGAGCATCATGAGCATGAATTATGACGTCACAGTATATGATGACATCATAATTAGTATGCACTATGACATCACAATGTATTATGATGTCATAATGTATCCGCATTATGACATCACAACATATTAGGAGAGCACAACTTGCAGGTATTATGACCAATTTCTCTTACCCCAATTTGTGTCACATCTACTGGAGCATCAGGAGCATGTATTATGACGTCACACTATGTGATGACATAATAATTAGTATGCACTATGACGTCACAATGTATTATGATGTCGTAATGTATCCGCATTATGACTTCACAATATATTATGAGAGCGCAATTTGCAGGTATTATGAACAATTTCTCTTACCCCAATTTGTGTCACAAATACTGGAGCATCATGAGCATGTATTATGACGTCACAGTATATGATGACATCAACCTTAGTTTGCATTATGACGTCACAATATATAATGACGTCATAATGTATCCGCATTATGACATCACAATATATTATGAGAGCGCAATTTGCAGGTATTATGAGCAATTTCTCTTACCCCAATTTGTGTCACATCTACTGGAGCATCATGAGCATGTAATATGACGTCACAGTATATGATGACATCATAATTAGTATGCACTATGACGTCACAATGTATTATGACTTCATAATGTATCCGCATTATGACATGGCAAAATATTATGAGAGCGCAATTTGCAGGTATTATGACCAATTTCTCTTACCCCAATTTGTGTCACATCTACTGAAGCAACATGAGCATGTATTATGACGTCACAGCATATGATAACATCATAACTAGTATGCACTATGATGTCACAATGTATTATGAAGTCATAATGTATCCGCATTATGACATCACAATATATTATGAGAGCGCAATCTGCAGGTATTGTGACCAATTTCTCTTACCCCAATTTGTGTCACATCTACTGGAGCATGATGAGCATGTATTATGACCTCACAGTATATGATGACATCATAATTAGTATGCACTATGACGTCACAATGTATTATGACGTCATAATATATCTGCATTATGACATCACAATATATTATGAGAGCGCAATTTGCAGGTTTTATGAGCAATTTCTCTTACCCCAGTTTGTGTCACATCTACTGGAGCTTCATGAGCATGTATTATGAGGTCACAGCATATGAAGTCATCATAACTAGTATGCACTATGACGTCACAATGTAGTATGACGTCATAATGTATCTGCATTATGACATCACAATATATTATGAGAGCGCAATTTGCAGGTATTTTGAGCAATTTCTCTTACCCCAATTTCTGTCACATCTATTGGAGCATCATGAGCATGTATTATGACGTCACAGTATATGATGACATCATAATTAGTATGCACTATGACGTCACAATGTATTATGACATCATAATGTATCTGCATAATGACATCACAATATATTATGAGAGCGCAATTTGCAGGTATTATGAGCAATTTCTCTTACCCCAATTTGTGTCAGATCTACTGGAGCATCGCATGTATTATGACATCACAGTTTATGATGACATCATAATTAGTATGCGCTATGAGGTCACAATGTATTATGGCGTCATAATGTATCTGCAGTATGACATCACAATACATTATCAGAGCGCCATTTGCAGGTATAATGAGCAATTTCTCTTACCCCAATTTGTGTCACATCTACTGGAGCATCATGAGCATGTATTATGTCGTCACAGTATATGATGACATCATAATTAGTATGCACTATGACGTCGAAATGTATTATGACGTCACAATGTATCCGCTGTATGACATCACAATATATAATGAGAGCGCAATTTGCAGGAATTATGAGCAATTTCTCTTACCCCAATTTGTGTCAAATTTACTGGAGCATCATGAGCATATATTATGACGTCACAGTATACGATGACATCATAATTAGTATGCACTATGACGTCACAATGTAGTATGACGTCATAATGTATCCGCATTATGACATCACAATATATTATGAGAGCGCAATTTGCAGTTATTATGACCAATTTCTCTTACCCCAATTTTTGTCACATCTACTGGAGCATCATGAGCATGTATTATGACGTCACAGTATATGATGACATCACTGTTAGTATGCACTATGACGTCACAATGTATTATGACGACATAATGTATCCGCATTATGACATCTCAATATATTATGAGAGTGCAATTTGCAGGTATTTTTACCAATATCTCTTACCCCAATTTTTGTCACATCTACTGGAGCATCATGAGCATGTATCATGACGTCACAGTATATGATGACATCATATTTAGTATGCACTTTGACGTCACAATGTATTATGACGTCATAATGAATCTGCATTATGACATCACAATATATCATGAGAGCGCAATTTGCAGGTATTTTGAGCAATTTCTCTTACCAGAACTTGTGTCACATCTACTGGAGCATCATGAGCATGTATTATGACGTTACAGTATATGATGACATCATAATTAGTATGCACTATGATGTCACAATGTATTATGACGTCATAATATATCCGCATTATGACATCACAATATATTATGAGAGCGCAATTTGCAAGTATTATGAGCAATTTCTCTTACCACAATTTGTGTCACATCTACTGCAGCATCATGAGCATGTATTATGACGTCACAGTATATGATGACATCACAATTAGTATGCACTATGATGTCACAATGTATTATAACGTCATAATGTATCCTCATTATATCATCACAGTTTATTATGAGACCACAATTTGCAGGTATTATGAGAAATTTCTCTTACCCCAATTTGTGTCACATCTACTGAAGCATCGCATGTATTATGACATCACAGTGTATGATGACACCATAATTAGTATGCGCTATGACGTCACAATGTATTATGAAGTCATAATGTATCCGCAGTATGACCTCACAATATATTATCAGAGCGCAATTTGCAAGTATTATGAGCAATTTGTCTTACCCCAATTTGTGTCACATCTACTGGAGAATCATGAGCATGTATTATGACGTCACAGAATATGATGACATCATAAATAGTATGCACTATGACGTCAAAATGTATTATAACGTCATAATGTATCCGCAGTATGACATCACAATACATTATGAGAGCGCAATTTGCAGGAATTATGAGCAATTTCTCTTACCGCAATTTTTGTCACATCTACTGGAGCATCATGAGCATGTATTACGACGTCACAGTATACGATGACATCATACTTAGTATGCACTATGACGTCACAATGTATTATGACGTCATAATGTATCCGCATTATGACATCACAATATATCATGAGAGTGCAATTAGCAGATATTATGAGCAATTTCTCTTACCCCAATTTGTGTCACATCTACTGGAGCATCATGAGCATGTATTATGACGTCACAGTATATGATTATATCACAATTAGTATGCACTATGACGTCAGAATGTATTATGACGTCATAATGTATCCGCATTATATCATCACAATATATTATGAGAGCACAATTTGCAGGTATAATGAGCAATTTCTCTTACCCCAACTTGTGTCACATCTACTGGAGCATCATGAGCATGTATTATGCCGTCAGAGTATATGATGACATCATTATTAGTATGCAATATGACGTCACAATATATTATGACGTCATAATGCATCCGCATTATGACATCACAATATATTATGAGAGCGCAAAGTGCAGGTATTACGAGCAGTTTATCTTACCCCAATTTGTGTCACATCTACTGGAGCATCATGAGCATATATTATGACATCACAGTATATGATGACATCGTAATTAGTATGCACTATGATGTCACAATGTATTATGACATCATAATGTATCTGCATAATGACATCACAATATATTATGAGAGCGCAATTTGCAGGTATTATGAGCAATTTCTCTTACCCCAATTTGTGTCAGATCTAATGGAGCATCGCATGTATTATGACATCACAGTGTATGATGACATCATAATTAGTATGCGCTATTACGTCACAATGTATTATGGCGTCATAATGTATCTGCAGTATGACATCA